>NC_141556.1:143694395-144944395 GCF_036417535.1 Chlamydotis macqueenii | reverse complement strand
AGCAATGTATGGAGCACTAAATATGAGGTACTGACAGGAAGGGAGCCTTCTGTTTCCAAAGTGGAGCATGAATTTCATAGCTAATTATGTTATTTATAGAAGGATCCCTTAAATTTAAATTAATGTCTGGCTAAAAGTGGAAATTGTTTGTATTTGTGAAATTTAGCTTTGCAATAAGAGACGCTGTGTGGTTTTAGCAGAGCTTTACTTTTAGTACTCAGCCAGTAGATTTGAAAGATCCTTGAACTTTGTTGCAGACCTTGTCAGCATTGAGCCAAAAAAATATATCAGAAGCTATCGAAAGTTTCATTCTTTGTTCTTAGTATATTCTTGCATTCCTTGGGTACAGAGCTGTATTTCGAATACATTCAGCTTTGATTGTCTGTGTAACTGAATGTAAACTTCAACATGCAAAGAAGGGGGAAAATTAACTGTTTAGGATGACACAAGGCAAAACTAACAAACATTAAGCAAAAGAAGAGGCAAGACAAATCAAAATTTTCAACAGTGAGTTCTCCTAAACCACAGAATTTTCTCCCAGGTGAACCTAGAAGGAGAACACACTGCTGAAGGCAACAAAAGCTAGTTATTATGCACCAGTTAAGGGCAGTTGATACTAAGATTGAGTGTTGACAATCTCCATAAACAATCTGGGCCCTGGGGAGGAGTGGACATTCACTGAGTTAGCAGATTATACCCTGCTGGAGGGAGAGCTTGACGTGCTGGTGGGTAGAGATGCCATTCACAAGAATGTCAACAGGGTGGAAGAATGGGATGAAAGAAGCCATGAAATTCAACAAATTAAAATACAAAAAAACTGCACCTGGGACACAAAAACTCCATTCAACAGTGCAGGCAGGGAGTGAGGGACTAAGGAGCAGCTTTGCCCAAAAACACTCAGGGGAACCTGGTATACAGTAAACTGAACATGAGTCAGCATCATGATGGTGAAGACTATAATTGGGCTGTATTAGCCAGAATATAGCCAGCAAGTGTTTATCCCCTTCTGTCTGGCATTTGTGAGGGGGATACTATGTCCAGTTTTTGGCTTCCACATGCAGGAAGGATATCAGTAAGTAGAAGAGAGTGTGTGATGGCTGAGGAGCACATTATGAGCTGGGGTGCATTGAGAAGTCTTGGCTTCGTCAGCCTGGAAAACAGAAGTCAAAAAGAGGAGTCTAACTGCTTTCCTTTACTTTGTAAAGGGGACTTGTAGGTAAAGAGAGATGGATGCTTTCCAAATGTGCAAGACAAGAGGTGGTGATCACCAGTTGTGGTAAGGGAAACTTCACTCAGATATAGGGGGAAAAATTGTTCCCATGAGTGTGATTCAGCACTGCACAAGGTTGTCTCAGGATGTCGTGAAACAGCTTGGAGACTTTCAGCACCTGGTGGGAGAAAACACTAAGCCCCCTCACCTAATTTTGAAGCCAGTCAAGAGAATAAATTATAAATATATTCAAAATAATGATAGTCTAAGGAAGATGGATAACGAGCTGTTCTCCACTTGGGCTCATAAAAAAACCTAAGGATTGTAAATGAAATAAAAGGTGGTGAAATCAAAACTGATAAAAGCAGAGTTTTTTCCTGCATTATGAATTATTATATAAAACATGGAAGTCACAGTTTTAAAAGATTGGTACAGGTGTCTGGAAAGTTACAGGGAAAAGTAGAATAAGAAGAGCTTTATTAGTTACAGTGCCAGAAAAGGGAGATAAGAAGAGAGATAGAACTCCATATTTTGATTTTACAGAGTCCAAACACCTGCAACTCGTATCAAGTAGATGTCAGGGTAACTTAGTCCTCGGTTGCCTGCTGCGGAATATTTTCACCAGTCCTTGGCAGGAATTTATGTTTTAGGAATCCAAAGCAATCCCTTCTAAAGCAATAGCAAAGTGCACACAGTTTTTTATAAAACAGAATCAGGATTTTCCTGCAGAAAGACAGGATATTCAAATTTATAAGATAAATAAAAAATAAAAGTATTAACAAAGATATCATCAAGTAACAATCAGAGAAGCTTTCTTTCCTTACAGCTACCAGCCATGCTCAGAAATTTTCCTTTTGCCATTAAATAATTGATTAATCCAAAAGGACTGAAACTGCTCTGTTTCTCTTAAAGCCGTGCTGAGATCGTAAACCTTTGCTAGGAAATATGAACACAGGTGTTGCTGAACTACATCAAAATGTCATGTACTACTTACAAACATGGCCAGCAGTAATGTTTGAGTCTATGTCAGCACGAGCTTTGCCTTTTCCGAAATGAAGTGAGTACCTTCTCCTCTGGGAAGTGGTTCTGCTGACTCCACCTAAGCGCTGGGACTCAGAAGTGCTTCCAGACCTGGATGGAGTTTCCTGGACCCAGGACATGTGTATAAGATCTGGGACCTTGAATGTCCCTAAGTTTCTTGAGCTTAAGTTTTCATTAGATGGAGCCCAAGTGTGGGGACAAGGAAGAACAGGGACATGATCCTGCAGATCTCATAGTCTGCAGGGCTCCCCAAGACCACAACCAAGGGAGTGTTCCCTGAAGCACATTTGCCTAGTAGATAAGAGCAGCCACTGTGAATTATTATTTCCTCCAACATAAAAATAGTGCAATTATTACTCAGTTTAGCAGAGAATTGAAACACAACAAATTTACGTATGCATGTACATCTGAAGAGAGCATGAGAGATATTTAAATGTACACTAGGGCCGTTTGGACAATTGATGCACCATTGCATACATTGATGTTTCTTAATTTTTTTGTGTGTGTGCAAAGAACTATATGAAGTAGCAAAACAGAAACCATTAACAGGTAATTTGATTTAAAATTACAGGCTATTAAAGGCTTACAGGTCAAAGTGCTAGACTCCAGTTGTATCCCAACAAGAAGGTAGAAAGTTTTGTTCTACTGATTTGGCATTACTATAGAAGGCAAACTAAAAAAAAATGTCAGATAGGCATTAGAGCTGCAGCACTGATGTTCATAACTGGCCTTGTGATGAAAGATCACAAAATCTTATTGAATTTCATGGTGCTTTCAAAAATTCTACCATTATCTAATTATAGGCTTCAGTTAAAGGCCTCAGCAGAACTCAGCACACTTCTACTGCAGATTATCCAAAAAAAATGAAATTATAAGGAGCAGTAAATATTCAAACTGATATAAAAACTATGAGATTTAAAACTCAGTAAAATATTGCAATAAACTGCTTGCAGGATTTCTCATGCTTCTTGTTCCATTGTCTTTCTGAACTGGTGTCTGAAATAGTTACATTAAAAATGATAGAATTCAAAACACCTCAAGACTCACATTGGTATTTGGACATTTTTCTCTGATGTTTGGACATACTGCACTGGTTTAATTAGCTATCTAACAGCAATTTTCACACTTTAGGAAAGGGAGCACTTCACAGGAAAAAGGCAAGAAGTTTGTGTGTACACTTATGAAGTATTGCGAACAGATCTGGAAATTAATCTATGCACTCTGTCATCTCTCCTACAAATCATATCTGTTCATACTTCAGCCTTGAAAACAGTTCCTTTAAATTCGCCACATACTTCACTTCATCTGAATGAATACATCTTTTCGTAGCTGGTGACTCACTTGTTCCCCATACATATTGTCTTTAAAATATAAATTTCAGGGAAACATATAGCACTACTTCAAGCAGAACAACATCTCTGGGATTTTTCTATTAATGAATGACTCTATAGTAACCATGTTAGTTCTTCTGAAAGATAAGACAATACATAAGTTAATTTTATAGCAATTTCTTCAATTTTTTTTTTTTTGCTTAATAGTCATTCAGAATTCTTTCACTGCTGAGTTCTTTTGCCCACCAATACTATAATCCAGTGTACACTTGTTTTGCTTCTGTTATGTCCTCACTTGACCCCATCAGTATCCTTTTATCATTCACTTTTGATTCTCATTGACTTATGAGACTTTTGACAAACTTCAAGATGCCACAGGTTCCCAATTCTTACTGAAGGCGCTCTTGTTTTTACAGTCCCTGTCCTTGTGGTAAGCATTCCCTGGAGAGAGATGTTTCAGGCAGTTGGAAGGCTCAACATTAGGACATGTAAATGTTTAAATTATGGCTTGCAGATCAATGACAAGAAATAGGACATCTATTTCTGGTAACATTGTAGATTTATAGTTATGAGTCAAGGCTAATGCAAGGTGAACTCCTCCCTTTATGATCACTGCCACAAATGCATTAGCTCATCCGTGAATTTAAAAATCGACCTCCAGACAGTTAGTTGGCAATTTGGCACCTTGCTTTGATTGTATACAATTTAACAAAAGAACATCCAGCACTAATTTAACAGTAATATTGCTTCTGCCTTTCAGGAATGATTTATTCATTTGGATATGATGTCCAAATTACATTTCCTTAAGGAAGGGTGTTTACTTTGTTTGCAGTTTATTGTACTACTTCTCAAGGACATGACAAAAGTAAAACAGTTGCTACTGATTATTAGGTTGAATGTAAGTATGTCCTGAATGACGGTCCACTGTACAGACAACCCAGAGGGTGGAGGGGTGGATGGGAGGACAGTTGTTGCACCGTACTTTCTGACACTTTACAGCCTTCCTCATCTGGAAGCTACTGTCCCAACTATTATCCGTATAAAACAGACAGAGGTCTTGAACACCAGCACTGCAGACTCTGAAGGATTCACCAGACCTTTGAGCTCATTTTTGGAGCTGTAGCATGAGCATCTCAGCACTTTTCAGGGATCGATAGGCAAGGGGCATTGCCTTGCCTATGTTGAGCTCCCTTTTAGTGCTATAACTGCAGTCTTGTGCTGTTGTAGTGTCACAGCTGTTGTTCACAGTAAAACAGGCTTGGGTTTGTCTAGCCTCTTTGGCAAGCAGCTACCCCAGCATTGTACTGTATTTCTGTACAGCAGATCCCATCCTTACTCTCGTCCTAGAGGAGAAGGCTTTCTATTTCTCACCATTGCCTGCAATGGTGATGTAAGGCACGACTTAATATTGCTTACAATGTTTCAATTGTCAGGGTATAACTAAGAATTTAGACAGTGGATTGTTACACTTACACTTTCACATTAACAATATACTTACTGTTATTTTTAAATCACATAACATAAATGTTTAAGTGCCAGAGACTCCCTACATTATTAACATTTCAGATGAACTGTCTCCTTAGTTATTAACTCTCTTCTGGACTTACCCTTTCTGGCTGGGATTTTCACTGGGTTTAGTCACGTGCTGCCTAAATCCTGTGGAAATTCATGCCTATCTCTTTTGTTGTCACTAGGACTGTCTTGGATGTGGGCACGTAAGTATGAGCTAATATGCATTCTTGTCATTCTTTGTAGCCATAGCCCTGCTAGATATATGGTGGAGAGCATTTCAAAAGTATACTCTTTGAAGAAAATGGTTGCCTGCCCTGCTAAGGAGGTCCTGCAGCTGTAGGTCTAACATGTAAGCATCTTTGTAGCTGTGGATCTCATATCTGCTCAGTGAGTGCTCAGCTCTCACAGCATTGTATGTTGGGTATGCATGGCCATCTGGACCTAAAATAACCATCTGTGACTGCAGGTGTACTTAATGAGAAAGGGTATCTTCTTGAACTTAGTTCTCTCTCTCTGTTTCCAGGTCAGGCAGATAAATAGCCCTATCAGTGAAAAAAAAAAACCAAAAAACCAACAGGTTAGCATTGCTATCTGACTCCGGCAAACCAGCTGTCATTGCTGAACGGTGTAAGGTGGTCAAGCAGGCATCTTGTCATTTGACTACAGGCAGTGTTAGAGTTTCCAGCATAATGGCAAAGAATGCTCCAGAGGTCTGCTGGGGCTATCACTGTGACACATGACTTGAAAGCCTAAGCTGTAAATATGTCAGCTAGACATATTCATGCTCATTAAGTAAGCCTTGATCAATCAAAGAAGGGAGTGAAGAGACATCAGTGTAATATGGCTGATGTTTCTTGTTTTAGTGTTTCACGATGCGAAGGTGATCCAGAAATCCGCTATTTACAGTGTGAGAGATCCGAGGCTTTCCTCCCACTGACTTCCTCAGACAAACCGTGGGATGTCTGTGCCCACTGGTGTTTCATTTGGGCTCATTAAACATTTGATGGGAGGCTAGCTCGCAAGGCAACTCAACTAGATAACTAAACTAACAGTTGCAGAGTGGTGATGGAGAGTGTTTAGCTGGAAGAGTAACAAGATATTACTGCTCACAAACCTCTTTCAATGTCAGTCTGTTCAATGATGCTCTCATTACAGTGAAGATGAAACACTGCAAGAGCTTTAGTCTGGAGCAGACTGGTATTTCTGCTGGTTTTGTGGGGCTGGTGCAGGTAACTAGCAAAAGGACGTCTGAAAGGATGCTGCATCCAGGACAGCAAGGCAATTCCTGTCCCGGAATTGCACTGTTGCTTTACATGTTCTCTTTCTGCAATGGCTGCATGTGAATAGAGAAAAATAAGAATGTTTTCACTTGGCAGCACTTTTGTTTCCATGGTGCATTGACTAACTCCTTTCCCACTAATGCTTCTTATGTGGCAAGCTGAAGGAGAGTCCAGTAAGGACAGTGATAATGTTTCATTTGAATCAGCTGAAAGACAGATTCAAGTCACAGATAATGATACCAACAAATTTCATAATGTTAAAATTTTCAGAGAAGGATTATTGTAATTTTCTTTTTTTTTTTGAGAGAGAGAATTGGTGCAGGATTCTCTCCCTGTCCTTCTCTTTCCTTTTCTCACTAATTTTCTTTCTTTTCCTTTAGTTGAAAATCTGGAGAGGATTTCCACCTTGAAGGTAAGTAGCATTGGGGATCCTTCTCTATCGTTCTCTTTCCCCTTTCTGCTCTCATGCCAGGCACAAAGATGGCATCTCTGTCCTGTCTACCTCCTAAGCTGAACTTTGTCCTGCATCCCTTTGGGTGTCCTCTTGAACTTCTATATGAAATTGTACTGAGCTTCTTCCCTGCCATTGACAACCACAGTAACTGCTATGAAGGCCTTTTCATCCCAAAACCTCAGTCTCAAAAGTGTGAGAGGAGTAAGGGTAGTGTAAAGAACTCTCTTTCTCAGAGAAAGGAAAGATTTGAGAGTGAAATCCCAGGCCTGACTTTGGACTTTGGAATTGCGAGTGTGTGTTCCTCCCATTTGTTATTGATTTTGTGCCCTGATGCCCCAAAAAAAAGAAAAAATCCCTTCTCTAAAACCTATTGGAGAGACCTTGAGCTGATTTCGGGAACAGAGCCCTAAGTTATGCTCTCAGTAGACTCATGGTAAAGGGTATACTAGGGACAATTCCACCTCCCAGGCAGTTACTATGTGCCAACGATAATCTACATGTCTCAGAATACGGCTTCTATATTAAAAGCTAGCTGTAATGCTGAAAGCATTTATTCTCTGCAAATTTAGTTCAATTTTGTCTGCTTGGCATGGTTGTTAAATTTCCAGCCTTCATAATGAAGCATTTGTTAGAACTGCAATTGAGTTGTTTAACCTAGAAAGGGATTTAGTAGACTATAAAAATTACTCTTCCTCTAAAACAGGGCCAAAGATGACACTGTCTTTCATATTTGGGTAAAACTCCTGCTGAAATGAAAGGGAGTTTTACTTGTGTAAGGATTGCAGTGTATGCTCAGGCTCTGGCGACATGGCATCATTACTAGGCTACCGGTTTAAAAAGGTGACCTGTCTGAACAGGAATTAAAGATCAAGTCCCGAGAACTGTTATGTGGGAAGCAAGAAGGCTGTGCTGGATAACACACTTTTCACAATGTTTTGTAAGATAATTCATCAAATAGTAGTTTGTTATTAAATCATTTGACTCTTATTTCACTGGGGACTGCACTCATTTATAAATTGTAGCGGCTGCATTTTTGGGATTTGCCCAGCTGCCACCATGTATTGTATTTGAAAAGCCTCTGGCACACACCAGTGTGTTTTTCTTCCTAAAAGCATAGTTAGGCAAAACTAAAGTTTGTATTTTGAGGATAATGTGCTAAACAATCTTTCCACCCTCTCAGCTATTCAATAGTAAATTTTCTTTCATGTTCTGCCATCGGTTCACTCTGAACATCACAGCCGCATCTGGTGGTGCCGTGGTCTTCTCAAGTGTAATACATTTGCTAATCTCACCACTGTTTGTAAGTAATGTTTCTTATAAAAAGTTGCACTGAAATAAAAGTAGAAGTCGATTCTATTTCATGGATCATGAGGCTGTAACACAGAAAGTGTTAGAGTTATCCTTTTAATGACTTGCCTCCCTGTGGTGCTTGAACCAGGACCTCTTGTGTTAGAAGTCTTTCTGTACAAAGAGGACAGGAACACAGAGCAGATGAACAACTTTTTAGATAAGGCGGAGAAATGCTGCATCATATGTCATCATTTTAGTAGGTAAATTCACCATCCTCTCATAGCACATCTGCAGATGTAACACACACATGGACAAAACCGTTATCAGAAAATATACCTAGATATTATTGCCTCTTAATTCTAGCAGGCTGCACTGCTGTGAAATCAAATGTCTGTCTAATCAACTGAAACTAATTAAATAGCAGCTTTAAAAGTCATATTGATTCAGCTTTACCTCTCCCCCACTTTTGTAACAAGATAATGCTAAGCTTAACTTTTTATACAATGACAGGAAAAAAAAGTGCTTCCAAGAGCTATAATTAAGTCAAAATAAGAAATCTAGCTAAGCCTTTTTTTTTTTTTTTTTACTTTCAGAAGGCCAGAGGTGCAAGTATAGATGCACTTTCTTCTCCCTCAGGAAACTTTATACCTAAAGCTCCCTCCACTATATGAAATAAAGTTTCATTGTAAAATGTGATTAGGTGGAGTCTGAAGTTGGTATAATGTTTGGGAAATTTTTAAGCCTGTTTTCTCTGCAACCAAAATCCATCTTCACCTTGATCATAGCTATTGTTTCTTGGGAAGTAACCAGTGAGGAATACTGCCAGCTAGCAGAGGGAACAAGGCCTGATCAAACAAAATTTCACTTTAGACCCTTGACATTATAACAAACCCAGGACACCCTCTGCCTGAAATACAGGCTTGCTGGTTTGTGGGAGGCCAGAGGCTGAGGGCTGCAAGGCCCACAAAGCTCATGCCTCCCCCTCTCTGCCCCGACTCAGCTGCTTCACATCTTCTCTTCTTCTTTTTTTTTTTCTATTTTCCCCTTCTTAAATACGTTATCACAGAGGCGTTATCACCGAACATTCTGCTACCAATTGGCTTGGCCTTGGCCAGCAGTGGGTCCACCTTAGGCCCGGCCAAGTCCACTGGACAAAGGGGAGCGACTTGTAGCAGCTTGTTACAGAAGCTGCCACTGTAACCCCCTCTTGCTAAATAAAACAAGGACAGAGTTATTGCCTTAAAACTGGAGTCAATACATAGGGGCAGGCTTCAAAACTTATGCACAGAAAGCCAGCTTCTTGCCAGCTCGTGTAAAGAGGGAAGCTCTAATGATGGTGGTGCAATGAAGGATGTAACTTGTGAAGGATGTCAGCAGAGCAGCAACAGACACAGGGTGGCTTGATAGGTTGACTATCCCCTCACCCTAACGAAGTTTTGCTCCATTCTGAGTGAAAGCAGCTCTGTGGTTCTTGACTCTGATTGACTTACTGACTTTGTTTCCAAAGAGGTTACTTTTTCAATCAGCAAAAAATGAAGAGCAATATCAAAGTGCAAATCTCTACAATGTGCAGTTTTAGAAATATAAATAACACATAAATATATAATGTACAATGTAAGATTATATATAGCATAAAATGTATAATGTATATTGTGTATTCTGTTATATGATGTACGATTATATAATTAATCACATATCATACCTCTTATATAATATTTAATACATTAACAATATGTTATTTATTATATATTACATTTCTTCAGGCTGGAGGGAATCCTTCAGCACATTTTAGGACCAGATTCAACAAGGAAAGAACCAACTAAAATTCAGCCCAATGTGCAAAAAAGAGGAGCTGAAATTTTTTTCTCTAATATTTGCTTGAAGTGAGAAATGCTAGGAAGAGTTGATTTTGTTCTTAAGGAAAATCTTGTAAAAAGGATTTCTAATTTTGTAGAAAAAAAAAAACCCAAACAAATAAACAATAAACCCCTCATAGCAAAGAAAATCTTGTACAAAAGAAAATCTTGTAGCAAAGCTATATGGCAAAGACAGGGTGATGTTCTAGCCAAGGGTGTTTATACGCAGCATATGTTGTGGGTGAGGGTGTGAATGACACATGAAGCACCTGGGCAGCAATCCCTCCCTTTGCCTCTTAATTCATGTGCCTGTGGGAGGGGGCTGCAACCACAGGGCTCTCTCTACACCTGATGGAGACAAGCTGCTTTCCCTAAAGTGAACCAAAGCAAAAGCATAATATGGGTGATGTAAATTGTTCTCTGGAAAAAGCCTATTTCTCCCATCTGGAGGGGACTGAAGCTGTACGCAGCTGGAAATAAAGGTACCTTCGCAGGCACATGCTTCCCCCGTGCACTTGACAAATGCCCCTTTGCTGCAGTGGCTCAACACAGAGGGAGAGTTAGGTGCTAAAACAGGGGATTCATAGAAAATGCAATGCAGAGAGCATCTCCAGAGTGCTGAGGAGAGGTAAGAAACCTACATCAGACCCTCTGGGCTACAGGAACACACCTTGTGCTGCTGGGGATGCAGAGTGCCAAACCTCTTCTGCGGTTAGGTACTTAATGCCTTCCCTTACGAAGTACAAGAGTGGTCAGACCTTTGTTTTAAAGCCCTGACAATGCTGCATGACGTTAGCCTTTCCTTCATACCTTCTTAAAGGTAAGACTTCCTTTTTTTCTGATTCCTTTTTAAGTCAGCATTGACTGGATATTGGAGAATTTAGTCCAAATTCAATCTGAGCTTGAAGAGAGATGAATGTTTCAAGGAAAGCCCTAGCTTCTATCTGCTAGTGCTGTGTAAGATAAAGAGACTCTTTTTTTTTTCTTCTTTTTAAAAGCCTTTCTCACTTATACCACTTACTTTCACACTCATTAGAGTGAAGTCCAGGACACAAGTCCTCCTCCATACCAGATTGCTTTAACAATTAGCCTACCACCTTAGGCCCCCCTCACTAAACAAAACCACAACAAGAGGCATCCACCTATCCTCACTCGAGCATGTCAGTGATTCATTTTGCATGGTAGTGGAGGAGCTATAATGGGCAGGACACACACTCTTACATCCCACACACAGCCAAGTGTCCCCAGCTACCAGCTGGCAGAGTCCCAGCTCTCTCCAGGATCCACCCCAACACCTGGCTCCCGAGGCCCTTGCCTCCTTCCCAGTCTGTGCTTGCCCATGGTTGCAACCCACAGGCACCCACAGCCTGCACACCCCCATCTCTCCAGTGCTGGGCTGTCGTGGTTTTGTTTAGTGAGGGGGGGCCTAAGGTGGCAGCTTCTGTAGGAAACTGCTAGAAGTCGCTCCCCTTTGTTCAGGGGACTTGGCCAGGCCTAGGGCGGACCCGCTGCTGGCCAAGGTCGAGCCGATTGGTAGCAGAATGTCCCATGATAACGCCTCTGCGATAACGTATTTAAGAAGGGGAAAACAGAAAAAAAGAGAGGAGAGAAGATGTGAAGAAGCTGAGCGGGGGCAGAGGCGCAGAGGGGGAGGCGCAGGCCTCATGGGCCTTGCAGGCCTCACCCTCTGGCCTCTCGCCAGGCAGCCGACTGGGCCCGACTCGGTCCAGCCCGGCTGCAAGAAGTGGAGAGGAGATGAGAAGTGAATAAGATGTAAAAAAAGATCCTGAGAGACACCTACCAGCCTGTTGTGAGGAACGACTGCAGACACCAAGGTCAGTTCAGAAGGAGGGGGAGGAGTAATACGGCTCCTGGCCAAGATTCCCCTGCAGCCTGTGGTGACGACCATGGTGGAGCAGGTTGTCCCCCTGCAGCCCATGGAGGTCCACGGAGGAGCAGAGATCCACTTGGAGCCCGTGAAGGACCCCATACCGGGGGAGGTGGATGCCTGAAGGCAGCTGTGGCCCATGGAGGGCCCGCTGGGACAGCTGTTCTGGAGAGACTGCACCCGTGGAAGAGATGACCCACGCCGGAGCAGTTCCACGAAGGACTGTGGCCCGTGGGAGGGACCCCACGCTGGAGCAGGGGAGGAATGTGAGGAGTTCTTCCCCCAACCATGAAGCAGCGGCGTAAAACAACGTGTGATGAACTGACCACGACCCCCATTCCCTTTCCCCCCCCGCGTGCCGCTCGGGAGGGGGAGGTAGTAGAGATAATGTTAAGCTTGGGAAGAGGGAGGGGTGGATGGAGGTTATCTTGTTCTCTGTCTCATTATCCTGCTGTTTGTAGTAATAAATGAATAGTTTTCCCCAAGTCGAGTCTGTTTTGCCCATGACGGTAACTTTAAGGATTTCTCCCTGTCCTTATCTCAAACCTCGAGTCGTTTTTCCTTATATTTTCTCCCCCTATTCTCTTGGAGTGTGGGGGGAGTGAGAGAGAGACTGCGTAGTCTGGTCCGATCGGGGCTGAAGTACAACATGGGCCCAGAGCCCTGCTCCTGTGACAGGGCGGGCACTCAGCCCTGCCTCGCGTGGGCAGAGAGGATGGGGAGCCCTTGCCCAGGATAATCATCAGAAACAAAGTTTAATGAGAAGACAGGAGAGGCTGCACTGGCTAGCATAGGCATGCCTGGGCATACGGAGTGACTAGCACTCACTTACACACCAGCAACCCTTTATCTCATTTTTCCTCTGTTTTCTCATGTTTGTTCATCTCTAGTACCCCTTGATCCCTCCCTTTTACCACCTTTGTTCCCTCTTCTAGACATCCCATCCGAAATGTCTTTCCTCGATGCAGAGTCTCGTGCCTGCTTCTCACCTTTCAAGTGACCCAGGCAGACCCTCTCCCACGGACTCATCTTGATAGGTCTTACCCAGCCCATGGGGTGGCTGCTCCCAGTGACACCCATAAGGGACTCCACTGGCCCCCGGGGGATTAATGGGGCTCCCACCAACCCTTGGGCCTCCCTGCTCCTTTTGCAAGTCTTTATTTATCACACAACGTAAGAAACTTTTGTGTAAACCCGGTAGATGTTGGAAGCATGCCATGGCTGTGTTTGTTTTGGCAGGTTCTCCTCGAGCTTTATGCCTCATTAGTCCGCTCTCTGCAAGCAGGCAAGCAGGAACCTGGAGACTGAGACCATTTTAAAGAGTGGGGAACATTTTGTACATGCCAGTCATATGTAGATGTTTGAGTTAGACCCTAGGAAGCAGTTAATTATGGTGTCCCTGGGGGATCTGGACCAGTTTGGGAACCCTCTGGGCACAGGAATGGGGCAAGTTCCACCAGAGCCTGGAGACTGCATCAGAACAGGGTGAGCTATCAAAAGGAGAAAACAAGGCTCCATAAGAAAGCAGTAAAAGCACTAAAACAAAGCATGTTTTTTTGTATAACTGAAAGAAAAAAAGTCCTTGGGTGTTTTGAAAGCCTGCTGTCAGGAGGCGGGTTTTGATAACCTTTCAGTATTGATTAATCAGTTGCTGGGTTAATTTGAAACAAAGCCTGCGGCTTGTTTAGGAAGTGGTAGGATTGCAGCTTAGTAGTGTCCAAAATACCGTATCACTATCAAGGCTAATTTAACACTGATGGGATCAATAGGGTTCCTAAGGCTAGGAGTAGATGAGAAACATGGCTTATTACATGCTGCTCTAGTTCTCCATGGGAAAGAGGAAAAATATGCAGTAGGGTGAGAGTGGAAACTGTGGAGTCCTGAAAATCAGGCAGGTACTACTGGCTTGCTCCAGTGAGTCACCTGAAGCGACCAGCAAGTCGACTCCATCGGGGGCCCAGCTTAACTGCCTATAAGCTAATGCACGTAGCATGGGGAACAAACAAGAGATGTGTGAGTGACTGCAGGACTACCACCTTGTTCGCATCATGGAGGCATGGTGAGATGTCTTCTATGACTAGGAATTGGAATGGAGGGTTACAGGCTCTTTAGGAAGGACAGACAGGGGAGATGAGGAGGGAGTGTCACCCTCTATGTCAATGACCAGCTGGAGTGCATGGAGCTCTGCCTGGGGATGCATGAGGAGCTGACAGAGACCTTATGGGTTAGGATTAAAGGGAAGGCAGGGACAGGTGACATTACAGTGGGGGTTTGCTACAGGCTCCTGGACCAACTGAAAAAAAAACAAAAAGGAAGCCTATAGAGCTTGGAAACAAGGACAAGTAGCATGGAAAGATTACAGAGAGATTGTCTGAGCAGCCAGGGATCAAGTTAGGAAGGCTAAAGCCCTGACAGAATTAAATCAGGCCAGAGACATCACAAAAAGCAAGAAAAGCTTCTTTAGGTATGTCGGGGATAAAAAGAAGACTATAGAGAATGTGGGCCCTCTCCAGAAGGAAATGGGAGACCTGGGACATGGAGAAGGCATTTGACACTGCCCTGCACAACATCCCTGTGTCTAAACTGGTGAGACATGGATTTGCCAGATGGACAATTTTGTGGATACACTCAAAGAGTTGTGGTCAATGGCTCAACATCCAGGTGGAGACCGGTGACGAGTGACGGTCCTCAGAGACTGGTAGTGGGACCGGCCCTGTTTAACCTTTCTCAGCAATATGGATAGAGTGCACCCTCAGCAAGTTCGCCAACAACACCAAGCTGTGTGTTGTGGTCAACACGCTGGAGGGAAGGGGTGCCATCCAGAGGGACCCTGACAGGCTGGAGACCTGGGCCCATGCAAACTTCATAAAGTTCAACCAGGACAAGTGCAAGGTCCTGCACCTGGGTCGTTGTAATCCCAGGCGCAAATACAGGCTGGACGGAGAATGGATTGAGAGCAGCCCTGAGGAGAAGGACTTGGGAGTGCTGGCGGATGAGAAGCTCAACATGAGCCAGCAATGTGCGCTTGCAGCCCAGAAAGCCAACTGCATCCTAGACTGATTATAAAAAGAAGCGTGGCCAGCAGATTGAGGGAGGTGATTCTCCCCCTCTACTCTGCCCTCGTGAGACCCCACCTGGAGTACTGCGTCCAGCTCTGGAGCCCCCAACATAAGAAGGACATGGACCCATTGGAGAGGGTCCAGAGGAGGGCCATGAAGATGATAAGAGGGCTGGAGCATCTCTCCTATGAGGACAGGCTGAGAGAGTTGGGACTGTTCAGCCTGGAGAAGAGGAGGCTCCGGGGAGACCTTATAGCGGTCTTGCAGTACCTCAACGGGGCCTACAAGCAAGATGGGGAGAGGCTGTTCAGTAGGGCCTATTGTGACAGGATGAGGAGTAACAGTTTTAAAATAGAGGGGGGTAGATTTAGATTAGATATTAGGAAAAAAATTGGAACACTGGAACAGGTTGCCCAGAGAGGTTGTGGATGCCCCATCCCTGGAAATGTTCAAGGCCAGGTTGGACAGGGTTCTGAGCAACCTGATCTAATTGGTCCCTGCTCCTTGCACGGGGACTGGACTAGATGACCTTTGAAGGTCCCTTCCAACCCAAACTATTCTATGGTTCTATGACATCTCTCTGAAACAGCGACAGAGAACTGAGAGAGATCCCTTTCTATATCTGACTGACTTAGGTGCGCCCCTTGGCTGGAACATCCTTCTTAGAATGTTGTTGTCAGTACTTGCTCACTTTCCCCTCTTTCTGTCTCTCTCCCTTTCTTTAAGCCTCCAAACATACAAAATCTGAGTTTTCCCTACAAAGGCAAGCGTCTGTGCAATCAATTCCCTTTCCTCCATGCCTGAAAGACTTCAGCTTCATGTCCCAGCAGCATGCCAACCAACAGCGACAGCGTCACATTCCTGCATGTCCCTTCTTCCTCCAGTCTTGAATTTTTTCTTGCAAGTGGCACCAGTACGATAAGACAGATTGGGAATGGCTCTTCCTTCTGTCTCCACATCTAGTACCATCCAAGAATAACCCTTGTAGCCCTTACCTCCTCTTGCAATCACTAGGCTCTGTGATGTTTTGAAAGGTAAAGTTTGGTTGAATTCTAGTATCTTCTAGGTTAGAAAAGCAAAGATGATCAGAAGGAGAGCTTAGGACTTCTGGTCTTTATCAGAGGATGCTGGCACTTCCTGCACAGGTCCAAGTTTATGATAAGTTGACTGCAAAGCATTGAAGGGATTCAGCCAGAGTATTCCCTTCTGTGTTGCAGGTTTGAACCCAGCCTGTCATTACAGTGATGAAGAGGGAACTTCAGATGGCCGGTGAGTGATTTATTTGGGAAGTGTTTATTTATACATTCCTATCTGGCACACACATCATCGACAGTCATATTTCATGGTGATGGGGGAGACACTAGGTGTAATTATCTCAACCAGGCAGTCATTTCCTCCTTTTAGAGAAAAGATGAAGAGTTCTGATGTCAAAAGAATGGCAGGCCCTCCTTCCCAGAAGCACTGCTCCTTTCCATGGTAAAAATTTATGTAGTTCATGTAAGAATTTTCCTGCCTGAAAAAGCTAACTGAAAAAATGCATTTGGATCACAATTTGTTTTCAATTGCCAAACAATCTAGCATGTGATTGTGGCAGTTCCAGGCAACAAAATACAACATTTTTGTACCTTGTTAGAGATACTGTTTAACAATAATTTTTTTTTTAATCCATCCTATTTAATTTCTCAGCAATGTCACACACTGACTGGAGACTCGAATTGGTGACCTCATGATCCTTTCTAGCAAGTTAGATCTAGCAGGCTGAGGACGGGCACAGCACCAGGGCCTTACCTCCACCATTAACTCATCTCCTCCATCCTACCAAAAGATTTGGAGCTGTACTGGAAGCTGTGGTGGTTCTTCCCACAGCCACCTCATGCCAAAGCAGCCCCATAGTCTCTGAAGCTCTGAGGCAGAGCCCCACATCAGCATCAGGGAAGTTGCCCTCAGCCGAAATACACCAGGAATGGCCAGCTGCTATGCGCTAGCCTTTGCTCCCAGCAGTGCTGCCGCACGAGCTGTGGGTCTGCAGGATCCTTCCCCACATGGGACACTTGGCTGAAAAGGAGGTCTTCCTCTCCATTCCACTATCCTGTGTATGTGACTGCTTTTTGAGTCTTTCCTCCTCACAGCAGCTCTTTTTCAGGCCATAAGCATAAATATAGTTTAGAAGAGTAGGATCCTAGAGACTCCTGGAGCCTTCTGAACACTGCAGCCGTGGCACAGTATCCTGAGATACTGTGAGAAAAAATACCCAGCAAAAGTTAACATCAAATTGAATTCAGGGGTGTATGCAGGAGTATAAAAGTATGTATTGAGAGAAGTATCATCCTCTTAGTAATTTCCATGGAAGCTAACTTTCAATCAAATAATGCAGTCAACGTTCAAGCCAAAGAAAATGTGCTCAAATACAAAATGAACAGAGCTCAGCTAAAACTAGAATCAATAGAGTAGCGAACTTGATGACCTGTTCATCTTAGTATCATGTAATTGAGTCCAAATGGTATTTAAGCAGAAAGAAAACTGGCCTTACCATTTATTAATAATTACTCACGTTCTGGTAACAAGGCTACAGGAGTGTTCCTTTAAATGCATGTCGTGTGTTAGTGTTAGTACCCTACTCCAAGTAAAGGTAGCTGATGAGCTCCAGCCATGAGAAAAGAATCAAATACAAATTAAATATTTAATGGCTTTAGCAAATGCAGTGGAAGTAGATAAATTACAGGGGGGGGGGAAATACCCAAAGTAAGGAGAACTTAATTCAGCAGCAGCCTTCTTTAAGAGTTTCCAGTCTTTTTTATTTTGGGGAGTTGCACAACAATGACATATCCAGTGCAGCAGCTTGTAAGCCCACATTTTGCAGTCAGTTTTCATGAAGCAAAAGTGTAAGTAACAGTAAACAAAGGTGCATTGCACTTATACAGTGCAGTTTGCATGCTTTTGGTCTGCAAATAATTTCATATACACATTTAAGACTCACGATAGCTTTCTTGTAATTAGCCAGTAATACACAAAATTATGAAGCACTGTATCAAGCCACAGAAGGGTATTGCCTTATGTGATGGTTTAGCCCAAATTACCACACAGTAATTACCAGCCCAAATTACCATCACAGTGGGATGAGGGAGAGAATTGGGAAGGAAGAAGAACTCGTGGGTTGAGATGAAGACAATTTTCTAAAATAACAAGGGAAAACTACAATAATAACAGAATATAAGGACATTAAAATATACAAAGTGAACAATATATGTTCTCTGACCACCCGATGTCCCAATGACCAATACAGCCCATCCTGAGCAGCGATGACGGAAACAAAACCGAGCAGCAAGCAAAGGAGCAAAAGGGAGCCAGCAAGGCAGAGGGAACGATGCCAGCAAAACGAGGGAGAAAGATAGATGCCAGGAAGGCAGATACCCGCCCTGGGCAGCCCCCACTTGTATACTGAGCATGACGTTTATGGCATGGAATACTCTCTTTGGCCAGTTTGGATCAATTATTCTGTCTGTCTCTCTCCCAGCTTCCTGCATCTGCAAATGAGCGAGACTTGGAAAGCAGGACAGTGTCCTTGGTCTCATTCACAACAACTGATATCATCAGGGTGTTTATCAACATTGTTCACACACAAAATCCAAAACACACCAGCTACTGAGAGGAAAATTAACTCCATCCCTGCCAAAACCAGGACACCTTGTTTAATCAACAGTGTTGTTCGATGAAACTAATAAAAAAATGATGCATGAAATACGTAGAACTGATAAGGGAAAGGAAAAAAAAAGTTTTAACTTTTCAAGAAAACCTACATATCTGTCTAAGATTATCCTTTTCCTGATGACATCCTGCTTATTTTTGTGTTTGGAGGCTAGAAAGATAATGCTGAATCACGGTGCAACAGAAATAAATACTTAAATTGTGGTAGAGTGGTAGAGTGGGGTTCCCCCTCGCTCTTTTTTTTTTGAGCAATGAACAGGTTTCTGTGTTTTGTAAGGACCAAACTGAAGCTCTCTGAGGTTAGCAAGTCTTTGAATTGATTCCAAGGGGGTTTCTGCCAGTGATTAATTCTGCAATTTCATTGTGTTGCTGCTTAAGCTTTCTTTCCCCTTTTGGAAGAATAACTGAAATCTCAGTATATAGGGTCATGCTCAAAAGTAACCAAGATACAACCCATAGCTGGAAGGCACTGCTCCCTAGCCAAGATGTGGCAATTGACCATGTTGGCCTTCAAAGGCCATTGGAATACAAAGTAAAATCGATTATTTAAATCAACAAAAGTCTTAATGGAACTTTTAGTGCAATATCAGATTTCAGCCATCTGTGATATGCAACATTTTGCATTTTGAATTACATTAAAATTGCATAGTAAGTGAAATAGATATTGTGCCAGTAGATAATCAACAACAAACCATTTTACTTCACAGTGCCACAGCCAAGGAAGATGGTTGGTTACCACACCCAATCTGAGGAAAAACAAAATTCTTGCAAGGAAAGGAAATTTTTTGAAAGTTCTAATTCAATTACTTGTGCTTATGCAAAGATGCCCATACCAGGGCATCAATATTTTCATTACACTGTTGACCTCAACAATCAATCATTGCATCTGCAGCACAATTTCTCTCTTTTAATCAGTCTTTCAAGTTCTCCTTTCTCTGTTTGTCATATAGATTAAATATAATTAAAAGATAATGCTGCAGAAACTAGGTGACTTCAGTTGCTTAAAGCTGTTATTCCATTAATATCTGTATTCCTTTTCTTCATCTGGTCTTCATGAAATTCAATATATAGAGGACTGATTCAAAGGACATACAGTTATTAAACAGAACTAGTCTTACTAAATCCATTTTCTATTACACTTTCATTTCAGTATACTGGAATTTTATACAACGTTCATTACAAAAGTCTTCACATTTCTGTAAATATTCTGATGTGAGGCATGAGGATAAGTCATAGAATCATAGAATAGTTAGGGTTGGAAGGGACCTTCAAAGGTCATCTAGTCCAACCCACCTGCAAGGAGCAGGGACATCTCCAACTAGATCAGGTTGCTCAGAGCCTCATCCAGCCTGGCCTTGAATGTTTCCAGGGATGGGGATCTACCACCTCTCTGGGCAACCTGTGCCAGGGTTTCACCACTCTCAGTGTAAAAATTTTTTTCCTTATCTAGTCTAAATCTACATCCCTCTCTTTTAAAACCATTACCCCTTGTCCTATTATAACAGGCCCTGCTAAAGAGTTTCTCCCTATCTTTCCTGTAGGCCCGCTTGAGGTACTGGAAGACCGCTATAAGGTCTCCCTGGAGCCACCTCTTCTCCAGGCTGAACAGCCCCAACTCTTTCAGCCTGTCCTCACAGGAGAGGTGCTCCAGCCCTCTTATCATCTTTGTGGCCCTCCTCTGGACTCTCTCCAACTGGTCGATGACCTTCTTATACTGGGGACTCAAGTCATTGTGACTTATCATTTGAACAGTTCTCCATTTATAAGAACTTTGCTTATCTCTGCTTTCTGAAGTTACACAGAGAATTGCCCGGTAGGTAATCTGAGCTGCTTGGGAGTTCAGGTCCACTTCCCAAGGACCAAAGGCATCATGATACGGCAGAGCAAGAAATCTGAATTTTACATTGCAGGTTTGTTGCTTACAGTGTGAAAAATTATATATGTTGGGTGAATTGTTATTATTATTATTATTGTTATTTTATTTGAGTTGGTAGTATTAGTTTTTGTTTTATTTCACCTTGTTTTAAGTACAACCAAGCTAGGCCTCTTTTTGGCATTTCCTGAGTATTTCTAGCTCCTCTCTTAACTGGTATCCTTGACGGAAGCTCTTCCTTCCTGTCTTGTCCAAAGGCATCAAAACCAGCTCCTTGCTAGGCCTCTTTTTGGCATTTCCTGAGTATTTCTAGCTCCTCTCTTAACTGGTATCCTTGACGGAAGCTCTTCCTTCCTGTCTTGTCCAAAGGCATCAAAACCAGCTCCTTGTTCCAAGCTAGCTCACTCTGGACTGGAGGAAAAAAACATTATTTTTTTCTTACATAATATGTCTAAAGTCTGTTACGGGTTTTTGTTCCAGGAGCTTTTGATGGGTAGAGGCAATTGTCAATTCAATAGCCTGGTCATAAGGACTCCTGCTAGCAGTAGGTTATATATGAAATAATTATATGTAACTTTTTCTGCAGCACTAGGTTATGGAACAAAATCTTGCAGTTTCTGCTTTGAGACAACTACTTTTTAATCAAAATCATCCAGTGTTTGTTCATCATACTGGACCTAGGAATGTTCTCTGACATATTTTTGTCCAGTATGTCACATTTCTGTGGAAAGAATCTTTAAGTCAATCAACATGTATTGGTGGAAAAAATGTATCTTTTAAAACAAATTCCAAGCTACAGCTATTTCCGCTTTTCTGTAGACCCTTTAGACATCTGCAAAACCATCTGGAAACAAGGAGAAGCAGGTGTTTTGTGACTAGAGTTCTTCCAAACAACCACAATGTAATGAACCATCTATTTTACTGCATAACATACATAATCTCCAAAAGTGTGGATCCTCCCATCAAGTACCCATGGTCCACAAATCACATGGCTTCAAAACAGTAGTTTGGGTAAACTGGTGTAATTTGTGAATTCTAATTCTTTGTAGGAGCCTTGAATTTACAGTGTCATTCACAAAATAAGCAACCACAACAGATTTGCATGTTACAGACAACTAAAAAGGGTGTCAAAGTGAATCTTATCTGGATTATAATGCCGCTGGCAGAACTGTGCAAATGCTTGCTGTAGAAATGTTACGAAATGGTGGAAGGAAAAGTACCGTACTTCTCCAAATCTTCATATGTTCCTAGGAAGAGTTAATGTTCCCCTTTTTAGGTGCTAGATATAAACACTGGATCTGAAATCACAGCCCAGCTCAAATCACTGGAAATATTGTCATTAGTCAGGATGGAGCTCATATTCAGAGTTTGAAACACATGTCAATCGCTACCGAAACGCACAGCTCTTCTATCTAGCTTAGCTTGCTGGTTGCACTAATCACAACCTGTTGGGCTAATATTGCCCTAAAAACAGGGAGGACCTGGACATACCAAGGACTGACAGAAGTTCTGCGTCTTGATGCCAAGCATGCTAGTGGTCCTGAAAATCTTGCCTTAAATGGAAAAATATCTCTGTCTACGAACAAAGCTTGAAAAGAAACAGAAAAACATTAAAAGTTACAAAGGTAAGTACCAAAGATGCTTGGGCCTTAATTTGCCAGTCTGTTTTTATTGAGCAAATCTGTCAGTGCTAGTGCAGTGGGACTAATGAATGCATTGAGGCACCCTGCTCCCTTGTGAAGGAGATTTCTACTGCAGCGTGAAATGAAGGCAGAGATGAATTTCTGCCCTCCGAGGGTCCATCCTGCAGATTCAGCCCCATGGAAAGAGAGTCTCTCTCTTGGTGCTTCTGGAAAATGCTTCCTTTTTCTTGTGGAAATAGCAAGGAAGTGCTTCTGCTTGTCTCCTCCATAATTTTTATGGCTTTCACTTCCAACAGCCTTTCCTCAGTGCCAGAGAGTAGGTATGAATCAAGACATCGGTCTATTGTGCTCATCAAAATGGAAGCTTTTTCCCCCCAGAAATTCCATTCTCCCCATCTAAACAGTCAAGGTAACAGTGTGCCTATTCAGATTGCAAAACATGAAGTAAGGAGTCAGGAACTGTATTAACTTTGTCTGATAGCACCTAGCATGATGGGTTGTGGTCTGTAGTTTGGATTTAGGCACTGTCATATTGCAAACAGTAAACGTCATGGAAAGTTGACTAAAATAGGGTGAATTTTTAAAAAAACTCAGTCTCAATAGAATTTTTTATTTGTCCATAATGCATGAAGAAATATTTTTATACGAATCATTTACCATAGGTATAAATTAATGTCTAACAGTCTTGTCAGGGAGAGAAAACAAATTTGCATGAAGCACTTTGATGTATTTGCTAACTGACCCTTTTCCTACTTCCTTTAATGAGAATTTCGTATCTGGAAAAATGTATCATTTGTTACTGATTGCTATGTACCAAAAGAGGAGGGAGTAATTTTAGAACAAGCATTCACACCTGGTCTATATATAGCTAAATATTCTGTATCTATTTCATAGTCAGCTTGCAGAGTGGATTAAAAAAAAGATAAATGACTGCACCACTTATCTGACTTTTCAGAACAACTAATGCCTATTTCCATAATGAGAAGTAGATGGAATATGAGAAATGTATGTTTAATTTGTTTCTCACCCTGTTTTCCTTCTCACATAGTTTCTCTAAAGACTTTTTGTCATCTTCATACTACTAAGAAAATAAACAGGGAATTAGGGTTCATATGTATTGCTTCCTTTTCTAGACACAGTTCTAGAAAGGGAGTGAAAAGGAAGGGCATAGACTCAGCATCGCTGCTGTCTATCTCAGTGAGATGGTGAGTCGCATAGATATTAACGCTGAGAGGTGGCCTTCCTTTGTGCCACAGTGTCATGCTGTCTTAAAACTGATGTAGGCCAACTGCTGCCCTCTTGCATTTCCTCCTTGCAATAAAACCATTCACTACATTAAGGACCGTTTCATTTGATTATTGCTATCTGCAGCCACAGGCTACTTCCAAATGTAATTGTTAGCCTAAGATGTGTTATTCTTAAGAAATGACTGCTACTTCAATCTCCCATTGGCTGCTGGTTCCCCTGAGCTCTACTTGGTGGTCACCGAAACCCAGCCCTCCTGGTAGAGGTGGAGAGAGGGTCAGGACACTTCAGCAGCTGTTACCGTAACACCTCTTGTTAAGCATAAACACTCAGCATAGCAGGATATTTGAAGGCTACCAGCACCACAGTGCAAACAGGACAAGTGTGAAATCCATTTGTCATCTACTGAAGGGTCAGGAGCAAAGTTGCTGTCAGACGGACTAAGCACTCAGGATAAAAACAACAATGCAGGCTGTAATCAGCATCCAATGGAGGCTGTAATCTACATCAACCCAAACCATCTTATTCCCTCTTGTAGGGAAGTCAGCCAGGAAAGGATTAAGGACAACCTGGCCTACCTGGCCCAGAAGATGTCATGAAGGAGACTGTGAAACAATGAGAAGAGTGATGGCAGAGGCTTATGTTGTTTAGAGGTTTTGCTTTATTTTCTGCAATCTGTGGATTCTGTCTTTGCTTGAAGCACTTTGAAGGAACTTGAAACCAGCCTGAAATGGAGGAGGGATGACTTCTAGCTCTTGACTGGACAGTCATGTAAGTACACTCTCTCCCTTGATTAATTCCCATCTCATGATGGCAGTTTAACATTGAGGAAAAAGGCAAGGAAAAGGGTTTCTGTGAATCTGTCTTGTTCAGCTAATAGACAAGAGTACTGCAAAATTTTAGCTTATTGGAAATGAAAAGAGCTCTTGACTGCATGCATCTCCTGAGAAATCTTTGCTAGCTTTCCAGCACCAGATTGTATCACTTCATAGCTGGTTAAACAGGTCTTGCAGATATAGAATCATAGAATGGTTAGGGTTGGAAGGGACCTTCAAAGGTCATCTAGTCCAACCCCCCTGCAAGGAGCAGGGACATCTTCGACTAGATCAGGTTGCTCAGAGCCTCATCCAACCTGGCCTTGAACATTTCTCAATTCTCGATATCCGAGAATCTGTTTGGGTGATTTGTCACCAGTGTGGTCCCTCTCTGACTGACGCATCTGCTGTGTCTCTCTCTGGGTGCTACTTATATCACATCACTTTACCTGAGTCTTATCAAAATACTTAGAACGAACCAAGCCATACCAGGTATTCAAACATTTACCAGGCTCAGATTGTTCAGATCTCTGTATTTGTATTTTCTTTACTTCAGACTTTACACCTCAGACACACCACAGTGACATGAGGACATTTCCAGAGAAATACAGCATCCTATAAATTGTCTTCACAGTCTTTCTATGCTTAGTTAAGAGGACACATTTGTGAGGAGATACAAGGGTACTCCAAATCTCACACAGGACACACAGGGTAAGATCAGAATGAGGGAGAAGAATTAATTTGAACTCTGAGTTAACTCCCTTTGACTTTTGACACGCTCAAAGTAAGATGGGCATTCACCCAGGCTCACTGGAGGGTGAATCAGTTCCCGAGTGCTGAATAGCCTCTGAAGGAGATAATTTCTTTTAATTGGCAATACTGGGAGCCTGGGGTCCTCAGAGAGGAGAAAAAAAATTAGATACTCAGACATAAATGGGATCGAGAATCTGAGCCAAGGAGCCTAAGGACAAAAACTTTATCAAATGTTGAAGGAGGAAAAATAATAAAAAATAATGTGAGGCTTTTTTAAAAAGCCACCCTTACAAATGGGTTCAGGAACTGTGAAGTTAGACTGCAGAGATGGCCATTCCTCTGTCTGAACCAGTTGTCTGAAAAGGCTTTTATGTGTCTTTTATATCACTTATTTCCCAGTCTCTAGAAGTTGCAGTGCCTAGAGCTCAAGTGATGCACATACATTTCAGTTTGACGGTTTCATGAGGTGTATGAAAGAAAATTAGGCCCTTAAATAAGACATTTAAAAAATTTTAAAATCTGAGGATCAAATATTCTGGGGTCCTGGTTGTAGACTTTCTGTAAATCTCCTTCTACCAAATACTCGCAGGAAAACTTTGCCAGTGTTGTCAACAAATGCCTGTTTTAGAAAGGCTGGTCAGTTGAGCCCATAGATATACAGATGGCTGTAGCACAAAAATATGTAAATAACCTTTTCTCATGGTTTAGCCCCAGTCAAGAGTATGCACTATGCAGCCACTTGCTCACTCTCCCTGAGGGAGGAGAGAAAAACAACGCAAAGCTTGTGGGTTGAGATAAGGAGAGAGAGATCATGCAGTAGTTACTGTTACAGGTAAAATGTACTTGACTTGGTGATAACAAATTCAATTTATTAACAATCAAACCAAAGTAGGATAATGAGAGACAAATTTATATCTCAAGAACACCTTCTCCCCACCCCTTCCTTCTTCTCAAGTGTTGTAGTTTAGCCCCACTCGGGACCTAGCTACACAGTCTCTCACTCACTCTGCTCACACTCCAAGGGAATTGGGGAGAGAGAATATAACAAAAAAAAAGCTCGAGGGTTGAGATAAGGACAGGGAGAGTTCATTCAAGTTACTGTTAAGGGCAAAATAAGCTCAACTTGTGGAAAACTATTGCAATTTATTATTAATAAAACCAAAGCACGATAATGAGAGAGAACAAAAACAAGTTCCCTCTACCCCTTCCCTCTTCCTGGACTTAACTTCATTTAAAATTATCTCCACATCCTTCCTCTCCCAAGTGGCACAAGGGGAATAGGGAATGGGGTTATGGTCAGTTCATCACATGTTGTTTCTGCAGCTCCTTCCTCCTTAGAGGAAGAACTCCTCACATTCCTCCCCTGCTCTATCATGGGGTCCCTCCCACGGGCTGCAGTACTTCACAAACTTCTCCATCGTGGGGTCCTCTTCCACAGGGTGCAGTCCCTCAGGCACAAACTGCCCCAGCACAGGCCCTCCACGGGCCACAGCTTCCTTTAGGCATCTGCCTGCCCCGACCTGGGGTCCTCCATGGGCTGCAGGTGGATCTCTGCTCCTCCATGGGCCCCCATAGGCTGCAGGGGAATCTTGCTTGGAGCAACTTGACTCCTCCTCCTCCTTCTTCACTGACCTTGGTGCCTGCAGGGTGTTCCTTTCACATCTCCCCACTCCTCTGTTCTCTTCTCTTTGCTCTACTGGGCTGGGCCAGTTCAGGCCCAGCCAGTTGCCCAGTGGGAGGCTATAGGTGAGATCCACAAGGCCCGTGCCTCTCCTTCTCTGCCTGTATTTTTATTTTATTTTCACCTTCTTAAGTACGTTACCACAGGGGCGTTATCACCATCACCGATTGGCTCGGCCTCGGCCAGCGGTGACTCTGCCCTGGCCAGCGGTGACTCTGCCCTGGAGCTGGTTGGGTCAACCTGTAATCCCCACCACACCCCTCAAAACCCAACACACCTTTCCTGCATTTTAAGAGCATTAAGAATATTTTGAGTGACACCCACCCCTGTCATAGTAGTGTAATAGACACACATTCATAATTACAATCCTTTCACTTTTTTGTACTCCTATTTATTGCATAAAGGCTTTTCTTTTCAGAAATGTTTACAGTGAGACTTTTAAATCCAAATTACTGCTTCGCCAACATTTTGTTGCATATTTATAACTACTTGTGACATGATGCCAACTGCTGAATTAATTATTTAGTGAATATTTAGCATGACACTTGAAGGAATGTGATGAAAGCGCTGGCTCTAGACACTATTTTAAGAACTCGTATTAACGAGTGCTAGAAGTACCTCAAGGTATGTTGCAGTCCTGGAGATCATGTAATACAACAAAAGGAAATGGAGCAGCAAAACATTAAACTCCTTAATTTCCTTGTAAGACGTTGAGGAAGCAAGCTCGTTTGGAGGGAGCTGTCCTTTAGTAGCTTGCAATAAAGAAAACTTTCTAGTCTAGCTAGAAAAAAAGGTAAATACCACACTGACATATCTTTACACCAAGTCTGGAAATGTTAGATGAGAGATTCCATTTTTAACCATGCACTTTCTCCTTCATTCTTTTTTTCCTTTCCTCATTCTTTCTATGGGCTGTTTCATATAAGTATTGCAATTAGACATTGCAAAGGTTTGTCCAATCACCTACTCCAAAGCCTTGCTATTTCTGCATTCCTGTCGTAGTTCAGCCCCAATTGGGACCAGACTACGCAGTCTCTCTCTCGCTCCCCCCACCCTCCGAGAGAATAGGGGGAGATGATATAAGAAAAACGGCTCAAGGTTTGAGATAAAGACGGGGAGAAATCCTTAAAGTTACCGTCACAGGCAAAACAGACTCGACTTGGGGAAAACTATTCATTTATTTCTAAAATTAGCAGGAGAATGAGACAGGGAACAAGATAACCTCCCCCCACCCCTCCCTCTTCCCGGGCTTAACATAATCTCTACTACCTTCCCCTCCCGAGCGGCACGGGGGGGGGAAAGGGAATGGGGGTCGCAGTCAGTTCATCACGCGTTGTTTTACACCGCTGTATCATCGTCAGGGGAAGAACTCCTCGCATTCCTCCTCTGCTCCAGCATGGGGTCCCTCCCACGGGCCACAGTCCTTCGTGAAACTGCTCCAGCGTGGGTCATCTCTTCCACGGGGTGCAGTCCCTCTAGAACAGCTGTCCCAGCGGGCCCTCCATGGGCCACAGCCTCCTTCAGGCCTCTACCTGCTCCGGCGTGGGGTCCTCCACGGGCTGCAGGTGGATCTCTGCCCCTCCGTGGACCTCCATGGGCTGCAGGGGGACAACCCGCTCCACCATGGTCTTCACCACGAGTTGCAGAGGAATCTTGGCCAGGAGCCATGTTACTCCTCCCCCTCCTTCTTCACTGACCTTGGAGTCTGCAGCCGTTCCTCACAACAGGCTGGTAGATGTCTCTCAGGATCCTTTTTACATCTTATTCACTTCTCATCTCCTCTCCACTTCTTGCAGCCAGGCCGGGCCGAGTTGGGCCCAGTTAGCTGCCCGGCGGGAGGCCAGAGGGTGAGGCCTGCAAAGCCCATGAGGCTCACGCCTCCCCCTCTCTGCCCCCCGCTCAGCTGCTTCACATCTTCTCCTCCTTTTTTCTGTTTTCCCCTACTTAAATACGTTATCGCAGAGGCATTATCACGGGACATTCTGCTACCAATTGGCTTGGCCTTGGCCAGCAGCAGGTCCGCCCTAGGCCCGGCCAAGTCCACTGAACAAAGGGGAGCAACTTCTAGCAGTTTCCTACAGAAGCTACCGCCTTAGGCCCCCCCTCACTAACAAAACCAGAACAATTCCCTACAATAAAAGGCATTTCCTAGAGGATTCAAGTTTAGTTCACTCCAGCATCAAGTGTTCCAGAGAGTAGATCTTCCACTATTTCCCATAGGAATCCATGTCTCAGTATAATAGACATTCTGTGATGTGCACCTTAACTTTTCTCACTAATTTCATCCCACTGCTTCTGGCTATAAACCTCCACAGCTTTACAGTACCTCTCTTCAAACTTACCACCTGTACATTGCCACTGTTCAAAACATGAAGTGTTGATTTCTAATTGTCCAAGGCTTCTTATATTTAAGACAAGATTTTCTGAATGGGATATGTTAAGATAGCATTTTGAGGTAGGAAGTGCTGAGTGTGACTGCAGGCATTGCTTGGATCTCAACATTTCAATAAACTTACCAGTCAGCCTTTGGCTATTAATTATTTTTATGCAGCCACATAACTTTCAGCTTTCCCTCAATCACATCTTTAGGGACTGACACTACAAAAGTGGACATCAGAGGCAAATCTTCTACCAAGTGAAACAGAGGGTGAGGGCCACTGTCATTTTTCGTGTACTTTCTTGAGTTTCTCTATATATCCCAAACTTTTAGCTCTCTATGGAAGAGAGCAACTCAATTTGAAATTATGGCTTAGTTACATTTGGGAAAATGTCTCTTGATCCAGTTGCTCATGTCTTTCCAGAACTGATACTTTCCTTCCAACAGATGTCATTCATAACTAGAACACAAGTGCAAAAGGCCACTTTTCATTCATTTTCCAATTTTCATTTTCTGATGAACTTCTTCAGTTTCATAGCTTTCATGGGTGTCTCTCCTGCTTCTGAGGGTTTTCTGCCACAGTCCAAATGGGAGAGTACTTGAGGTTGTGATGTGAAAGGTGCTTAAGGCAACATCAGAATTATACACTGAGATTAATATAATGGATTTACCCTTACTTTAATTCCTTCATGAAAGGGAGAGGGTACCATTTTAACAAAAAATGTTATTCTTTAAAATCTTTATATTTTAACATCTAGAAGTTTAAAATGTGTAAAAAGATGTGTAAAATTAAAAGGTAGATCTTAATACAAACAGATTTTTACCTCTGTGTCAATCACTAACTGGACAAGCTCCTCCTCAACATGGGGGCAGACGGCGTGAGGAAGAGAAAGAAATGGGACACTCAATCAGAAGACAACTGTGAAATTCCCAGCATTGAGTATTTTGAAATCAACACTTGTATCAGTTCCACTGACTATAATTCTATTGAAGCACAACTTTACAAAATAGGTTTGAAGAATGGAACTTGGAAGATTTCTACATCCTAGGAAGAAAGGTGTTTAGAAATAATATCAGCAGCTTAGCTTGAAATCCCTCATCTGCAGACATCTGGAGTGTGAACAGATATTTTTTAAAAGTCAGGAATTTGAAATGTGGTAAAAATACTTTTCAAAGGTGATAATAGCAACTGTGAATGAATATGCAGAGATTAAATCCTGTCTGAAGCCTCTAGCACTATTGCATTAACAATCACCGGAATCTCAAAGAAAACTAAGTTTTTCTCTGTGACTGGGGGTGAGATCCTCTAAAAGTCCAAAGAATGACATTCATCAAGAAATAGAAAAAAAATCCAAGTCCTAAAAAGGAACTGGTAACTTGCCAATATTTGATAAATCTCTGTAAAATTTTCCCTCTCAGCCTTTTGCAGTACTAAAAGAAAATGACAGATCTCTTTGCTTTGCCTGGTACTGCCCCTCTCAAAACATCCTCCTTGTTAGGTAGCTCCTGGGATCTACTAGTCTAAAACGTGTCCTGCGTACCCGTGGTCTTGGCTGTACCATGATGACAACATCCCTCCACTTAGCACGAGCCATGTCTGCCCCTAGATGCTCTGATCTCCCTGCTCGTTAGGAGCTGTGAACCCCGCCGGTGAGTTTTTAATGTGATCTTTGTTACTTGCTGTCCCTCTTGCCGTGTCTGCTGGGCCTTCTCTGTTCCTGTGTCTTGTCAAGATGACGGATATATTAAATAGCTGGTTAACTACCTGGCTGATGTTATACGAATAAAGGAAGGGAACAGGGAGAACATAATTTCCCAGGAAAATGGGATGACATTATTAGCTCCACATTATTATGGGCAAGCAACAAGTACTTGTTGCTTAATAAAGCAGGGGCAAATATTAACAGCTGCTACCAGAGGAGCGTACTGCTTGCAATAATCAGAAACAAGCTGCTGATGGGCTGTGTAATAGAATTACAAATCAGTAAAGAAAAACTAGCACTCGTTCTGACAGGTTGGTGTAGGTAGAGATGAGATAATTATGACCAAACAAATACCATAACAATAAAAATTCACAGGGAGGGCAGCATCAGGCAGAGGCAGGCCGCAGTGCAGAACTAATGAGCAAATTGATGCTAAAATTCAACTCTCTTTAGCTGCAAAATGGAGATTAATTTGCTTTGTTATAAGGCACAGCTATTAAAAACCTCATAGGCCTGCAGACACATTGCAGTGCAGAGATGGTGAAATGAGATTTCTATGTCGGATTTGTACTCTTACAATTATGCATGAGGTTTTTGCATATTATTTGAGAGGCTGAGATTATTAATGACTCAGAATAATTTATATAGCCTTCGAAGTTACGTCCTCTTTTACAAAACTGATTAAGATGTGCTTGCTCTCTTCTTTTCTCCCTCTCGTCACCTTCTATCTCCTTCCAGCTGTGCGTCAGTTAATGGCCAAATATTGTTTCCTCCACTCATGACAGTATCCAATTCCATTTTTAGGGAAGTGTAAAATTCACATCAAACCTCCAACCACTTGAAGTCCACTCATTATCAGAACAGATCATCTACGTTTAGTTGTTATCAGGTACTCAGAAATACCAAATGTACACAGTGGCAAGAAAGAAGCTACATAGGATCTGCCAAATGAAGAAAGACCATATCTCAGCATCACATTTCTTTCCCAAGCCTTTGCCATATGACAGATGAGGCTGGCAGACCTTACCAGACAGGCTACCAGAATCACAGGATGATTCAAGCTGGGAGGGATCCTAAAGGTTGTCTGGTCCAGCCTCCACTCAGAGCAGTCCTGGTTTCCATGTTAGCACAGACATTGCAGGTAGCAGTTATTTACAGGATCTCCCACATGAGTTTCAAGCCAGCTGCATCTGCATTTGACTGCTTCCTCCCTGCTCTGTCCTTGTGTCTAGCTATTCTTTATTTTTTTTTGCCTTTTTTTTGTCTTCTTTCCACATCCCTTTATTTCACTGTATACCAGGGATGAGGTCCCTTTTTGCTCTAGTAGCATTAAGTCCACCTTGATGCCACCTCCTTCTTTCAAACCTTTCTGAGTATATCAGTCGCAGCTGTTACAAAGATTATTTCTACTCCATTCCATTGCGTTTTTTTGGTGTATTTCCTTTAGACTCTGTTTAGATAGGAAATAATTTGGGGCAGTATCTGTCACATCTTAAAAACTGTCATAGAATATCATGGTGTCATCCAGCAAACCAATAATAATGAGAATAATGAAATCTTTCATAGCTGTCAAACTTACTTTATCAGGAACTCAATTTTTAAAACCACAGAAAATGAAATGTTTGTCTTGACTTTCTGTCAAAAACATAAAATTTCAAATGGGTATGAAATTAACTTATTAGCATTATTTTCACTCACTATTTTAACTTTCAATCTGCAAAAATGTTAGATATGCAAAAGCACATTAAGTGACATGTTGTCAGTTTATAACTAGTTTCATACTGTTAAAATAGTGATTTATACTGTGTCAACTGTACCTCTCACATTGTGGTCTCTCACTAATGTCTGCACTTAACTGCATCAGCTTAATAGCGTTGCCTGCTGATAAAGGACTTACTTATTTTCTCTTTGAAAGGTTTTTGTTCACATCAGTTTAAAAAAAATATTAAATTTTGTGGAAAAAATATATTTCTTTTTCCACTTAAGAAAGTATTTTTGTTTAAGTATTTGTTTTTTTCATAATCCACTGGGGATTGTTGGGTATCCATAAGCTGAGGCAGTTTCTGGGAGCACTTAATTGTAGGAGTATACTTACAGAAATATCTCTTTGGCTTCATGGGTGTAATTTCACTGAACTTTATGAGTTGGTTCCTATATAACAGAGAAAATTATATGGTCTATAATATATATACATAGAAAATAAGCTTGAAATAATGAGTAAGACTGTTTAATACTCAAATAAATTGGCAATCTTCACAGAATTATTTGAAAAGCTTGAAGAAAAAATAAACAAAAGCTGAAGTACAAACATTTTGCAGCCGTTACGGATGATCTTGTACAAAAGCAGAAGACAATAACATGTACCTAATAATTAAACATTCATCATTGTACAGAACACTGAGAAATAACTTCAAACATATATGAGCAACAGCTTATTCTAGCAGATGAAACAAAATTTTACTGTTTTCACATATCTGATCAGCCATAAAGCATCTTACATAACAAAACGTAGGTACATTTCATTCTTTCTTCTTCTGTGATTAGATACAGGATCATCTCATTATACAGCTGAGTGAAACCAGAAGAGGCTCTTCACTTCGTTATAAAACTCACAATTGGAACCCTTTTTTTTCCCTTCTCTTGTTTCCAAAAATACATGTAAGCACATTATAGAAGACCTGGAAAACCTCTCTGCAATCCTCACACAAAAAAAACATTATGTACGTGTGAACTAGGTACTTGGTGACTTTGCAAGTTATGAGCACTGTTAGAGTCGTACACACAACCTGCTCGAAGGCCTTCAGCAAAGAGCATCACAGGCAAACGCATTTCAGAATGACAGACTGAATGGTCTCATGGGCTCATATGGCCTTAACATGTTTATTTTGATTTCTGCATTGCTCAGGGGTTGTGCTCTTCACAATCCTCCTGCTTCATTAGTTTTCTTGTGCGACTAGCCACATTAATGAACTTGGTTCAGTCTTTCAAAGACATTTAGGTGTCCATTTCTAGGCAGGCTTCAACCCACTGCAACTTCAGAAAAATGAAGCATCTAGATACAGGCTGGTGGATAGGCTTCCTGGTGCTTAGTTTGGTGAGGGGCTGAAAATGGAGGTCCTGACAGTCAGTGATAAAATGACAGAGCTGAGAATGGAGAGAAGAGCCTTCCAAACAGTATACTTCCTTCTTTACTATCTCTGGTCTACAAAGCTAGTTCTACATTATCCAATTAATCAATGTCAGAAAGCATTGCTAGGTCCTCGGATGAGACTCACGGTACTAACATAGCCTGGGCCAAATTCCTGGGCATAGCTCAGATCACAACATAGCCAAGAAACCATTCCCAAAGGGCAGTTTGCATGCAGCCACTGTATTTTGAGAAATAAGAGCGTTAATAGCCTGCGCTTGGGCTCCCCTGTGCCATTTGGCCTCAATGCCTGAAGGTGGACCTTAGCATATTTATTTACTAATATAGACATAGTCCAAATGAAATGTAATCAATGGACTGAATAGCACCAGTTCCTTTTCCTTAGCCCAGCTTCTTGACTGTCTGACCAAAACTGAGGAAGAGCTTGCAACTTGTCTTTACATCATTGATTTCTAAACGGCTTACCTAATTATTTTCTTAAAATTTCCTTGGCGTAATATCAGAAGAATTGTACAAGTCATTCAGTGTTTAGATCATAAACCAATCCAGAGATTCCTTATACTTTACTACTTAAAAATGAGAACTGGCCAAAGCTATGTTGCAAAGTCATCTCCCATAATGTTGAGAAATTACTTACTGAAAGATCCTCTTTCTTTTCAGTGAAGCTAGTGAAGGAAGAGTGACATGTTAAAATAAAGACTCACTCTTAATACTCTTATTAAAAGTTTGCAGAACCTTGCATATTAATTTAATATGACCCAGTGCTAAACGATAAATGAAATTGGCTTTTTAATTAGTACTATGTGTTTTGAAATGCATTTATGTGGCATTTTATATAACTTCTGAAAACAAATGAACACTCTGTTCAAGAATTAAAGCCAGCAATGTTAGATCTGCCCAGAAACTAAATACAACCAGTGAAAGTAAGCACATTATGTGCCTTTTAAAACACAGGAGTGTTGCTAGAGCATTATTGGACGAAATTCGAAGCCCTCCACCCTATATATATACAACCAGGCTGGTAATTAAGTTCTTCTATTTGCTGTGTGTCTAGAAAAGCTTCCACGACTTATTCGGTTAGCCAAGAATTTTTTTTTCAGAATTCCACATCCTTTTGGAATGGAATGTGTTGAGCCTCACAATTCAATATTGACTCCTCTACCATTTATTGTGTTTACAAAAGCTGCTCTGGAAGCTGTCTCATACTGTAGCAAAAGAGCAGCTTCAGCTTTTAAGTCTCTTGCTAGCTCACTTTTAAGACTTACATATTAACACATTGTGAATTATGCTTCTGGATTGCATCGAGTATTGCTCTCCAGTATGAAAAGTAATTTATAAGCTTCCGTAGCCACCTCCATAATCTTAACCCAGATGTGATCTGCAGTATATTTACTTGTCTCATAACTCACTTGTAAACAGACAATCCATCTTGGTCCAACAGAAAAGCCTGAAAGTACACTAAAGGCAAAGCAAAGATTCTCTGTATAACATTATATGCCCATTATTTGTCCTGGATGAGAACATTAGGGAACAAAAAGTGATCCGGGGTCTTTTGGGGTACTTATTGCAGGATGCTTTCTTTTGTTCTTAAAATGTCCCAAATGTTTGGTTCTAAGTCTATACTCTTCTTCTCAAAAATTTCTGGACTATGCTGTGCCTGTACCTGGAAAAGATAATTTTTTGCAAGAGCCATTAATTAGTATGTAGCACCCACCCCAACTTATACCCAACAAGTTGAGCTTTGTGACCACCTAAAAATCTCCATGTCATTGCTAAAGTCCCTTGCCTGCTCCTGTACTTCACCATCCCACTCCACCAAGGCCTTCAATCTGGATTTGTTCTTTCTGGGTTCAGGTTTTTCTGGAATTATTCTGCTGCACCATACATGCACAAAATGTTTGTGGAAATTTGAACTTTTAAACATAGACTGTGTATCCAACAATGCATAGCCCCGGCGTAGGTAAAACCATGAAACAACTTTTTCAGTCAATTGAAGAGGCTTTTGTCTTTCTTTCCACTACTCTGACTATCACTCCTCTCCCTCTTCTTTCCTCCAGCTTCTTTGTGCATTTGGGATTGATGGTTACTCAGTAACGAAGAATTAGGTACCTTCAGGAAATGTGCTGGTTTCTTTGTGAATGTGTTTTCACACATAATGTAACATTAAATTTTCTAAAAAAGGAGATACACTGGAAAATTATGGCACACAGTACAAATTTTAATTGCATTTAGCTAGTACCCCAGTCCTGAGTGGAATGCTGGTCTAGTCCTGCTGTTGGCGCAAACATATGCTAACGTCTTTGCAGGATCCTAAAGAAGCAAGCAGTGTGCTTGCATAACAAAATGTATCCCAATATTGTATTATAGATTTGACTCTCAGCTTCTTTTCAAATCTATATTTCCTACTTCAGATACAGCAGTGTAAGTAAGAGGAATGGCAGACTGAGTGAGTAAAACCTTTCCAGTGTTTGTTGAACCTTAGCCTTTTTCCTTCTTCTTCCCCACATTCTTCTGTAAGGACTGCATAGCTTTTATCAGGAAAGAGATTTTTTATATCATTAAATGTCTTTATCATTAAAAAAATATCTTTACCATGTTTTGCAAGAAATACATGCAAATTATAGAAAACCTTGTGTGTGTTGGGGTCATGAGTCATTGCTATACACCACTGTACACAGTACCATTGTGCAACTTCAAAAGGATGTTGTTCCAGTTAGAAAATGCTCTTCAAAGTTACAAATCAGGTAAAGAGAAAGAAAATTTTATATATAATTGTAAAAGCAGGCTGGGTTTCAAACTAATAATTAATCCATACAATGTACCCTAGAGATACAACAGGAATATGCTCTTATAATGATAGGGGCCTCCTGGCAGTACAGCACAGTTGTTCGCTGAAAAAGAAGCTCTGTTTTATTTTGTTCAACCAAGGGAACTGCAGCAGAACCTCATTTAAGTATCAGGATCACCAGAAACCAAGTGTGCTTGATGTTCTTTCCATTCCCATGAACAAAGACTCAAGCAGCAGTGCTGAGACGCAATCAGTGCCAAAGACCTTCTTCACCTCCATTTAAAATAGAAGCTGCACTTGGAATTTAATTTGCTGCATCAGTTTTCTTTCCTGGAGTTTGGTTGTAAGAGACCAAGAAGATGAGTGACTTGTTTATATATTTATAATTTTAAGCGTATTTAAATATGAGATAAGAACCACACTTGACTAAATAGAATGACTTTTCTCTATCATTAATCATGATGGAGGAAATACATCATTAATCATTATGGAGCTACAAACAATATGCTGTTCTCTTATTTTAAAAGTAACAGAGCTGAATTCTGACATACAGTAAGAGAGTTGCAAAGTGGCCTAGTTCACAGGATATAAGTAAGTTCAAAGGGTCCAGCAACACTTACATTGTTCTGTACAACTAGATAAATGTTCAATTTCTAGTATTAAAATATTTTTTTTTTTAATTTAAAGTTAAATTTAAATTTCCTTCTCTGCTGGGAAGCAAGAGACTCTTCCCCTGAGTAAAGGAACAATAATCCCTCCTTAGAATTAGCAAGATATAGGAAAAGGGGATAATAAATAGGTTAATAGCATTTTGGCTTAAAGATTTGGACCTTTTTTTATTACTCAACTATCTATACAGAAAGAAGTTCAGCTTATTTGTACACAGATGATGCATGTTTACCTCCCTTTTTCTTGTGATACCATATGGCTCCTTTACGAACATTATGATTGCTGACACAGCCTGAGGGACTCAAAAATAGAACGGGTGACTACTGGAAAGTAGGAAGTATTTGTAACTAATTCTTAAGCTTCTGGTAGAGTTGTGCCACTGTAACATTTGTTCCACCCTCATCCATCTCCTAAAAAAGAATATGAATGAACAGGAACTATAAGGTTTATGGGAGATAAGTTTATTCTGTTTACCACAGAGTTCCTGTATGAAGAGAAAACTGTAGAAATAAATTACCATTGAAAGTGACTCTTCAAGTGTAAAATGCTAAAAATATTATTTTATCAAATGGTATACTTTGCATTTCTAGGATTTCAGCCTTTAAAGTTCACTCATAAACATCACTTTTCACAGTGGAAATGTCATGGGAGCCTGTCAATAATTTTTATTTCAAGACAGGGTAAATGGTTAATTAATTCAGTTGGTAATTGTTATCTCTGCTAAGGAAGGCAAGCAGACACACGTAAGAGTAAAAGCATGATCCAGTAGCAGTAACCAAACACATAAGTAAAAAAGGCAGTTCTTTTGATTAGCAAGAATTGTGTATAGATATTAAAATCAACTTGGTCTTTTATCTACAGGTCTTGGAAAGTCATGGGAAAAGACAACAACATGTCATCACACAGAATTGTCCTTGGAAAGCTTCTAATTGGTCCTGCCCTGCAGAAACAGGTAACCCAGGCAATGCAAGGCTAAAGTCACAGGGTAAACTCTAAGCAAGGATATAGGGGCACAGCATCCTCTGGGGCACAGCAGAAAGAGGCTTTGCCCACAGCTTACATCGGAATGATCAGAGAGTTGATTTACAAAAGTAAAAGACTTTGTTTTCTCTCATCAGTGGCGGGCTACTTGTCATGATATATAGTGTATGAAATGTTCCTTCAGAATTAATTTTCTAAAACCAGACCATTACTGAATGAGTAAGTTCATGTGGGCAGTTCCAAGGTGACAAGGATTCTGCCACCTCCCCAAAAAGATACCTGGAATGTGAGGAGTTTCTTAAGTCAGATTCTACCACACTCATGAACCTTGCCCCAGTTGTTGGCAGACGCAAATTCTTCCAGAGAGTTGTGTTGGAAAAGATAGCATCAGGTAGATGTAGAAGAGTTTGAGGACAGAAAAAAAGACAAACTGGAGGAGAGACAGTAGACCGAACTACCAGTGATGCATTGAAATCAATAGCACTGTAAAGGGAAAACAGGCATCCAGTGCAGCTTTTAATTGTCAAAAACTACAGTTACTCTTATTATCAAGAATAAAATGTTGTAGAAGAATGACTGTAGCTATAAAAACCTACAATATGCTTACTACAGTATTTTTGGCTGCTAGTGAATAATACTATAGTAAATTTATCAGGCAAATAAGGAGACCCAAAGAAAACAGCTTTAAAAGATTAATGAGTTCAGTATCATATAGAGTAACAAACACCTGAAAAATATTCACCCTTGATATTGGCACAATATTATATAAGTGCTTTTGTTTCCACTGTGGGAAATTCATGCTTGATTTTATTATATTCTATATAGATGGTATTTATAGGATTTTGCATCTTTCACTGAGTAGAACTCTGTTCTGGCGTGCTCCAAAACATGCAGAGTGTCAGTGCAGTGCTTTCTGGCTTTGTTTTTTCCCTTTAGAAAGACTGAACTTTAAAGTCTGTTGCAAGACTTACTGTTTTGCCTTGGGCTTGTTAAAATGATCAGATTTTATTTTTTTTCCTCTCCTGAGAGTTTTAAAAGATAGCTTATTTGAATTGATGTTGCTATTTTTATTTGTGCCATTTCTTTGGTTTGCCCAGAATAATAAATAGGAACCTTTTTAAACAAGTGTTCATACAGATATAGAATAAATGTATGGCAGCTCTTGTCTCCTTCTCAGGGCTCCTGAGCCTCTTGATGTCCTGTCCATCTCTCTTCCCTTTAGACCTTTTTGGCCTGACTGTCTCTGTCCATGGTCACAGGTAGCACAGCTTCCCATCTCTGGGGCAGCAGCACTCCATTTTTCTTACACATCTGAGGCCTAGAGGTGGATTTGGAAGTGGGACATCAGTTGCATCCCATTCTCCATGTTTGCGAAAACCTGCAGGGCAGCAGCTGGATGTCTGTTCTTACTGCAAAGATCAGCTTACAAAGTTCCTGTCATGAAGAACAAAATAAAATTTAAGGCAACAGTGATCTTACAGCTTCAGAACATGCTCAAAGGTGAAAGTCTGACTGAACCATTGCAGGAGAGAGACCATAAAAGAGAAGCAATGAAACAAAGATGCCCATTCTGCAGGAAGGTCAGACTGTATGTAGAGCAGGGAAAGATTCAAATGACATTAGAAAGCCAATTACTGGATCCAGCCTCTGAAACAAGCTGTGTAATTTTAATCAGATGGGGCAAGACTGGAAAGGGAGGGACATCATGCAGTTTAAATTAAAAAAAAAAAAGAAAGGATAGATCTATTAAAAAAAAAAAGACTAGGAAAAAATGTATCGTGGAGCAGAACTACAATCGAACTGAGTCACAAAAGACTAAAAATGAAAAGAACTTCTTGAAAAAGATGTCTTAGTTGGTCTTTCCAAGAGGATTACCATAGAGAGGATAGAAACAAACTGTACTTTAAAGAACTTCTGTAGCCACATGAAAAATTTTGCAAAATAATTTAGAAGTCTTTGATGCGCTTTATCTTAGAATTTGAACACTACAAAGTGTACATTTTAATAGTAGGATATTCTCACAGAGTTCACCTCATGTGTTACTGCTTACCCTCACCTGAAAGGGTGATAACATGACAATGACTACAATCTGAAAGCCTAAATAGATGTGAAGTTGTCCTTCCCAATTTCAATGCAATGCATTCACTTGTTTAGCTGTTACCCCACAGGCACTTCTCACTTCCAGCAGCATATTTAGAAGTTGTCTCTGTCCCTAGTCTTCTCCATGATGGAGGTACCTAAGCTGCTTCAGAAGAGCTGGTGTCCCTACACCATCCATATGACACAACATGCTGTAGAAAGTGTGATGCTGTCCTGCTTAATTAATTAACCCAGCTTCCTAGCAGTGCTGTGGGTTTGGATTCTGAAAATCACTTGCTTGAGGGACTGCAAGGTGCCATGCCTCTGCATACCAGCAGGCACAGACACATCTCCCATTCCTCTGAACATAACGTGTTTGGGTTGTAAGTATCAGAGTCTGAGGTCGTTTAACGAAAAAAACCAAAATTTATCTGACCAGATTTGAGAAGTTTAAACTCTAGATGTCTATTTCAGAATAAGTAAAAAGTGTAAAGAAAAGTCATCTGGAGAAAGTGGCTCATGGGATCTACTTCAGACACTGAGGATGAGATGAACCGTGTTGTGGAGGAGGCCTGCTTCTCTCCAGTGACCATAAAAGGAGCATAGGGCAAGCAGGTCAGATGTAGATCAGCCTTCAGTTCCTTGAATTAGGACAGATAACTCATCTCAACAGCCTATTTCTACAGTCAATGAGGAAAAAAGCAGGCATCTCAAGAAGGTAATTCAGCCCACATCTTAGAATGTGGGGGTGATTTTAGGATTTTTTTCCTAAATACTAAAACAGGGACCCCAAGGCAGGTTTAAAATAGTTGCATACATTTCAGATAGCTAAAATGAGGTGAGATGACTCCTAGGGAAGGTGGATACCTTCTTTTGTCCCTCTATACATTTTATAGTGGGAATCTAAGACTTTTTTTTGCATTTTTCTCAGAGCATCTACATTTATAAAACTTACATGTTTGAATTAACAGTTTTATACTCTATATATGCAAGTTTTACTAAATATGAAGTGATTATTACTGCAGACACCTATGTGGTTATAAGCATAATGGCATATTGCTTTCCCTCCTTACTTCATGTCTTCATATTCACCTACACTTTAAAATGTAATTCTGAAATGCAGTGAGCAGTATAATCATAAGTTTAATCATAAATATTCTCTGTGTGAGAAAAAAATGCTGGAGTGCTCTAATACTGAAAGACGGATGGCAATAGTGAGCAGAGATTTACATCCATGTCTCTAATGCAATATGACAGAATAAAGTGTCATTTTGGAGAAGGGTACCCAGAGAATTCATGAAGCATGAAAAGAAGCAAGCCTTGACTACTTTCTAACCAAACACGAAATTGCCAGAAAAATGTTGACAAACTGGAGCGATTTCCAAGAAAACGGGCTACAAAGAGTACTAAGGAGTTAAGTACAGTGTGGTAAAAAAACAGAGGGAAGACAACAGAAGCAATCTAAGTAAGAAAGGCATTGTAAGCTGTATGATAGATATTCATGATAAGTGTCCTATCAAACACATTTTTCTCTGGGGCATTCCACTCCCAAAAATCGGCATGAACAGGCAATATAAAGAAAGCAACACACTTTTATAAGTAAGGACAACCCGAATCTCCGTCTGGGCTACGAGCTACTGCTCTGTTATCTACTGCCTAATGTGATTTCTTCCTGTCAACAAGGTAGCTGTTTTTATGGCTTCCTTGTTTACTCCAGTGGAAGCACTGGACTTTCTGTTTGCTTTCTTTCTCCAGTCTCTGTACCTGTATGACACATGCAGCTGCAACTGGCTAACTCCTTGCTTGCTAGAAAATAAGTAACATATCTCCATCTTTTAACGTCAGTATGGTTGAAATCATACTCTTGCCCATAAGGTAGAACCACAGTCTGAACTATAAGGGGCATGGTGAAGATTTTGGGTGTTTCCTGAAGGCAGACTAAAATGCCAGATTTTCTTCCAACAAAGAGCAGAAACCTTGAATAACCTGAGGATAAATTGCATCACTTAGTGAGCTGAGTTCAATGCAATGTATACTGATGGTCTAATTTGAAACCTTTGTTTTTATGGATGTATTAATTTAATATATTTTTCAGCTTTTTTTTTTTTCTAGAGGTGAAGAAGCTGGAGTTTCCTCCAGACATAAAAACTGGGATTGGCAATAGAGCAGGGCTGATAAGTACTAAAAGAAGAGAAGAATATACAACCCCTCTGGAAGAGAGCTAGAGGTCGAGTTTCTAAGGACAGTCTCTTGCATGTTGTTACAGAACATAAATATTTCCCAGACAGGACCAGTACAAAATACTGGAAGGAAGCCAGAAATACAGATTGCAAATATTAACAAAAAATGGACATGCATCTTAGCAATCTGAAGTCGTTGACCTTTTTCTCAGTACAGCAAATGGAATGTCTATATACGCATTTAAGACTGAAGTGTCTTGGAAGACATGCCTAGACTTAAATACAATTACTGGTGTAAAGAATTACCAAGTCATGATAATGCACTAATTTATTTAAACGTCACATGTTGCATGGCTTATGGTAAGGTGTGAAACAAAGTCATATAAGACATACTACCAGAGAATAATTTTAAAAGTATTGCTGATGTGGAACTGATAAATTGCCCTGGTAAGAACAAGAAAAAAACTTGTTACAGAAAGGGATATCACAGCAACATAGGCACATAGATGCTGATGAATGTAAAGGACCAAGAGAATAGATGCCTGGGATAGAATTCATCTTACTTAATTTTGATGGTTGATTTTGAGCTCTTTTAGTTCTTAGTAGTGCTGACAGAGATGTAGTAAACGTAAGCAATGGTATATAAAGGATGGTTTACCTGGTAGCTATTTCAGATTGCAGTGAGTTGCTCTCTAGACTCCATTGACTGGTGTTGACTAGATCACTATTGAGTGGAGCCATGCCAATGGCTCACATGTAGGCATTCACCTTGTAGCTAACTGGGTTAAGACGAGATTAATTCAGTCCCTATTTTGAGGTATATTATACCTTATTATTGAACGAATGAAAAAAAATAAATGAAAGGGAAAGGCAAAGGCTGATATTGTTAAATTATAAAAATAGGATGAGAGAATAAAAATATAAAAAAAAATCCACTTGAAATTAACTACACTAGTGGAAAATAAATATTCCTCTCCATTTGACACCTGTCTGGAATGCCAAATCCATTTTACCCATCAAGATTATTTCAATGGCGATGTGATTATACGAACAGCTTAGCCTTCGATTTTTTTTACACAATTTTACATTTATATAATGTGCACAATTTCATTTTATGTAATTGTAATTAGATACTTTTATATTTCTTTTTTTGTCACTGGCTATATTTTATTAAAATTGAAGTAGTACCACAGCTTCAGAAATCTTGGGAATTATTCTTTGCTTTGACTTGCTTTTTTTGTATCCCAAAGCATCAAGTCCTTATGCATTTTTGTAGCTATTCAGAAAGAAAATAGAATCTTTGATGACTTAATAACATTAAATAAATCATTATTATGCCATTACGTTGCAGAATAGATCAGTATTATGAAGGTAACTTATCTTCTAAAGGTAACGTTTGCTTGATATGGCTTGAGGTTTCGAAAACCAAATTCAGACCTCCTCAGGTGGCTGACTGATGACCTGTGAATTTTCCTGTGAATTCTAAGGATGGTTAAGGTTAAAACATGCTTCCTTTGCATCATGCCAAAAAAAAAAAAAGAAGCAATAAGAGAAAATATCTTATAATCTGGTTGGTAATTCTGAGGGAACACATTTTTCCTTCAGAGGTGTTACAGGGAAGAGTATTGGTAGTGAGTCTGCTCTGTGGGGTTTATATACAAGGGGTACTTCCACACACACACCCCGAGCAGGGTATTATTCTGCTGAGGAAACAGTTCAACTAGTTCACACCTGCTTTTTTTCACTCCTCAGGGAAGTATAGCAACCAGAAGCCTTGGATATGAAAAAGCAGTGAGAAGTATTCCCTCCACCATCCAGTTCAAGGTGCATCTCTGTGCTGCAAGCAATTTATGAACTGACTCTACTAAGTAAAGTGAAGATGGCTCAAGATGGAGGTGGTGAGGGCTGTTATCTGACAGAACCTTCTCCTGGATTTGACCACCTAAAGTATTTTCATGTTTTGCCACTAGGGTCAAAAACAGGAAAAAGAAAAATCCAGTTCCTCCATGAAGGCTCAGACAGGAGGTGGTCCTAGTCTCAGCTACAATCAAATATACAAACATGCTTTCATGAATAGTTGAGTATTTTTGACAGCAAGACTAGTTACTGTTGGTACCAGAGCTACCACCTTCCAGCTCAGTTTATAATGGAATGGATACAGGACTTTTGTCTGGGAAAAGCTAAATTGAAGTTTGTGAGACTGAGAGGTCACTGAACCCATGCACACCATTTCCCAAGTTATCTCCCCAATATAGGTTCACTGTTAGAGAAAAGATCATGTATTTTTGAAAATTATGCTATAGTACTGTATTTCATTTTTGTGCTGTCCTCACTGCTGCCAGAGTGAATTGTGTGTATATCAGACTCTATCATGGGATGACTTCAGATGAGGTCAGATCTGCCTTGTAAATACATCAGCACGCATCTCCATTACAAACTGTGTCTATACTAGCAAAGAGTGTGATCCAAAAGGAACACATTTGTACAGTGAGACGGGTGCTGTGGAGGACCTGATAGTCGTACTCTGTGTACATTCTTCCTTACACTAGATCTAGCCTCAGCCCATAGACTCAGTGACCTTTACCAGCTGAACAGCATTTGGTATATTTTGGGAGTACATCTCCCAGTTTAATTCATCTGAAAGGAATCTGCCTTGAGTGCTGTGAGACTCGTCCACGAAGCATGGTGAGAGGGCCAGGAGATCAGCTTCAAAAGTGCACCCCTGGCTGAGCTAATATGCTAATAATGCAGATGTACCCATAGAAGAAGAGTGTACACCAAGAGTAAACTTGGCCAGCAAACACCTCAGCCTCTACAGATGCCAGGGAGGTTAAATGGGACTTTATAGGTCACAGTTTTAAGCTCAGACATCTACATGTTGTCAGAGTCTAGTTTAGGTCTCTCAGTATCTCAGCAGAGCAAGGATTCAGCCCTTCTGGGCCTCTGTTCCTCAGGTGTAAGGTGGGAGTGATGGCACATCTCACTGGCCAGAGCAGATTGGGAAAGCAATACACAAGGAAGCAGAGGAAGGTTCGCAGTGTTGCAGAGCTTAGGGAAGAGCTGTGATCTCCATCAGCAGTGCCAGTAGCACCAGGGAGGAGCTATGGGCAGCACAGGAAGGTGAAGCTGTGTTACTGCTCTGCTTTGCCTGCTGAGATGACTGTACTCTTGGTAGCTCTGAAAGTCCCACATATACGTATTGATAATTCTCCCCTGAGAAAGACATGACGCTGTAGTACAAAAAATCGTTTACTTAGACATCGCAAGAAATGTGTTTTCTTTTGAAAAGAATGAAAAAATTAGGTAAAGTCTAATCTGTGGAAAATAAATTTCAAATTCACCTTCTCCCAAATGGCTGATTAATCATATCTGATACAGAAGTATGCCATCAGGTCTTAGCTATTACAACAGTTTGAACAGCTTCCATAAAGAGCTATTGACTCATATTACTTTACAGATTCTGTGAAAAATGAGACATTTCAGAGAGTTTCCTTGCAGTTGATACATCAACAACAAGCAAGATTTTATTCCTTGAGTTCTCAAAGTTACATTCACAGATCTTACAAGTCAAAAACTTAATGCTGCTGGAGTTATTTCTTTCACTGAGATATTTTTGAAAGCAATGTGCCCTTCACTCAGAGATTAAAGCAGACAGCCTCTCTGTTAATTTAAATTTACAATACTCATTTGCTAGGCTATCACTTGTTTTCATTTTTCTAGACAAGCAGCTACTGTTCACCAGCCCGTGCACTTGAACTGCAGATTGTATCTGCATGAAACTCATAATTCAAACCACAACAGCATGTAAGAACCCATTTGGAAAATGATGCCCATCAGGAAGAGATTCATTTCTCTGCATGATTTTTTGGCAACACTCTATTCTTCATAATTTGTACTGCAATTATTCTCATTTACTGGCACTACAGGTGTACATTTCTGTGTTCATTTTTAACTGTAGGTGAATAAGGAAAAAACTAATTCCCTCAAAGATAAGTCATCTATTCCATCTTTGTCAGATTTCCTAGTGCTTGACTTACAGCTTTTTCAATCTGAGTCAGCTTGACTATGGCATTAATGAGACAACCAAGTATCATCAACCCTAGATCTTGAAAAGATCATCAGATTGTCATTTGGATGAGGAATGAGTACTGTGATCTACAACTCGATGTGACCAAATCAAGTACCATATCTTCACAGCATATAACCTGTATGAAATAAATGCAAAACTATATACATTTGCAAGAGTGGGACTTCACTATCAAAAAACTTGCCAGTCCTCCTGGTCTCCTTAAACAGGGTTATTTAAAGATTTTGTGCAGGCTGATTTAGTCACACTTCTTCAGTGCTTTTACTCAGAGATTCCATATTTGAAAATAATTAACATGTTTGAGAAATAACTTTTCCTTATGTTTCATTCCAAGGAAGGAAAAAAAAAAAGCTTATGTAACTAAATATCTTTTAAAATTGATTGCTGGTAACTTACTCCAATGGTGTCATGAAGGATCAAATGCCAAATTTAAAAGGTACACCAGTGTGCTGGGAATTAAGCTATTCACAAGCAAGGGTGGTCCACTATTGAGTGTATTTCTAGATAGAGTCTCAAGATGTTGATAAAAAATACAGACCACTTCTTTCTCTGAAGGTCTTCTAACCAAAATGTAGGCAAGTATCGTGATTTCTTTTGATCCATTTGTGAGTACCTACAGTAAGGCAGCAAATGTCTCTTCATGTATTCTGATTGCAGAAATGTAGAACTCTTGAGACCTACCAGTATGATAAAAACTTATTATATCTGAACGTGTATTAGCAAATGTGAATTGGTACCTAAAGTAAATGCTGGCACAGCTACATTGACTGGTTATAGTCACTTGGGGAAAAAAAAAAAGTCATGTATTGTGAATAAATTATCTTCCTACCCATCCCATCTACTTACTGATGAAAGTCTTAGTTCACTTAATACCTTTCTCTCTTGAAAAGGACAGATGTTCCAGGTAAGTGCAATTATACAAGTCAGAGAAGGAAATGTGTAAAAAGAAACTTGATCTTCAGAGAAATGCAGGATAGATGTAGAGTAGGGGAAAGATAATTCAGACCTGCATCCTAAACAAGCTGTTTCAAAGCTTATTCGGATATTTCATTTAAAGCAGAAGCTTCATTGAATCATGTGCAATTTGAATGTTCTCTTTACAACTCATAAATTTTGGTTTTCTTATGGTAGAAAGAAAGAGGTAATCTTAGCAGCAGATTACTTAGATGGAAATAATGCACTGGAGTGCACTTCAAAACACTGATTTTATAATACCTTACAAGCATTGTAAGTCATCACATTTGAGGTTAAGTCACAGGTTACGTGAAGGAAGATTTGAGGGACACATGAGGAAATCCATCTGGATAAATGCGGCTTGATGAAGCCCTGCTGACTTTCTGTGAAGCATAGCTGCACACTACTAGTGCAGCCACACTGAGTTTGGGACCTGAGCTGACTTCTCTGCACAGCAGAGAGGTATGCATACTCCTTTTGTCAGAGAGGCTCAGGAGCTTACGAGGAGATGCAGCACAATAGCTTTGATAGCTTTCCATGCAGCCATAACTATAATTCCTGAGGGAGTTTTGGACATGTTTAGACAGCAACAGAGGGTGGGATTTAGTTGCCTACCTGCCTTATCATGCCTGTCCTTGTCATGGATGAAGTGACGCACTTTACCCATAAGAGAGAAGCGAGAATATACTTTTTTGCTATAAACCAGTGATTTATCAAAGTTTGATAGTAAATGCAACAGCGGTTTAACAAGATTCGATGGCCAGATTATGTACTGCATAGAGGACAGGGTCAGACAAAACTGTTGGGGAGACCCTCCCATTGATTCATGAGGTTCAGAAAGGACCTCCTTGCTTTCTAAACTCCTTCTCAGAGAAGAGTCTAGGATGTGTGTCTGGATCCAATCCTAGTCCTATTGATTGCACACATATAATCCTAGGATTATATGTGTGCAATCAATCCTTTATATCACTTAGCTAAGATTTCAAAGTTTAGCATGCTATTAGTCACTTACCAAGGATCTGTTGTCGCAAAGAATCTCTCAGTCTTGAGGATTAGCTTTGAGAGGCATCCCTACTCAAAGGAAGATCCTGGTGTGCAGCCTGCTGCTGTGCAGGAGAGCTCACAGGGCTCTTGGGCTGCTCACTATTTATGGAGTAAGATAATTGACTAATAGTCTTGTTTTCATATCAACTGTAGATCTTAGTTTCTTTCAAATTTGGCCTGAGTCAGATATTGACCAGCACTGTGGTTAGGTAGGCACATCACCATGAATTAGCCCATGGCTATTGTGTTGTCATCTGTCTTCCCCAATAGAGAATCACAGAATAGTTTGGGTTGGAAGGTCATACACTTTGAGCTAGATGCTGCCATCATGACCAGACACATCCATCACGGTGACCACTGGTGGTTATTGCTTGAGTAAGGTTATGGGACAAGGTCAGGTCAAGGTGGGGCAGGGGGAAGAACACTGTCACAGACCTACAGCAGGCCACTTTAGACACCCTGATGTAGCTGTGACATCTGTGCAGGACTAGCAAATATAACACAGGAGATGCTTTGCCTTTGGAGTGGCAGCTGGAGGACAAGGGGGCTACCTCATGGCACATAAGTGGCATTGAAGATCTATGACTGGGTCCTGGAAACCTTCCCAAAGTATCACAGTGCTTCAGAGCAGTGACTTACTTTGAAATATATCTAGAAACTAACAGGAGAATTGGAGAAATAAAAGCACTATTAGGGTGTACTTTTTATACTGCAATTTTGTACTTCTGTCATTATCATAATTCTGGGAAATGACAACTTTTAAGAACATGTTGTTTTGTCCTTTTAAACTTGTCTTTTTAACTACAAGACAGGTTTTATTTTACAATATTGGGGAACAGAAAAACAGCATTAATAAAGACTGTCTTACAATGATTTGTGTTTTGTTTTGCCACCCCTCTCTCATTAATCTTGTACTATTCACTTCATAGTTACAAATATTCTGTGGAAGATCTGAGAAATCTCATTGTATATTTTGGCCTGTGGCCCAATGGACAGGATATGCTTGAGCAAGGCACTGAACTCGGGTTTTCAGCTTCATAGTTAATTGCTTTAACTACTTGGCTACGGTAAAAAAGGGGATTTGTAGCCCCTGCCACTGAAAGCAGTGTGTCTTGCCCTGTTCTTTAGAAAATTGCTGGTTAGCAGCCTGCTCTTAGGAAGAAATTTGGGCTCTGGATTCTACACGAGCAGAGCTTATTAATCCTTACCTAAGGTGCAAAATGTGAATTTTAGACAAATATTTGTGTTCAAAAGCTTTCCAGATGTTTGGCAGTCTCAGGTACCCACCTTCTCCCATGTGCTCAGGCAGGACCGCTTGCAAACAGTACAGTCTGGTAACAGGAGCCCAAGCAGTGAAGCTAATGTGCAGTTGCACTTGCCTTTCATATACTTACAATCTTTACTGGACTGGCTCCAAATCCTCAGCAAAGGTCAGTCTTGTTCCCATTAAAATGAGTGAAAGTTTTCCCACTGAAATCAATGTGATGAGAATCAGAGTTATTCTCATTAAGTACAATTCCCATAGATTTAAGAGCCCATCATTTTATACTGACTGCGTATCAGTCAGTGTAAGAAACGGACCTCATTATGGAAAAAAACAGCATTGAGCCTTGCATTTTCAAAGCACGGTTTAAATATGAACCAATTAGCTTCAAAGTTTTCACCTGATGCAGTGACAAATCATGATGACAAACACGTTAGTGCTAGTTATGAGTCTCACTAACCCAGTCTCCATGCCTTGGAGTTAAGTCTATTAAAAAAGTTTTGAAAGAACAAAACTTCTATGGTCATGGTTTATAAGGGAACATGAATCATTTATACAAAGAAAAATAATGAAAGGATTTTGCTCAGAAAGGTATTTGCCTTTATATACCTTGATGTTAAAGCACCAGCAAGTTTATGTGCTGCTAAGGGAAATGAAAGGAATAGGATGGTTTCTGAGGACATAAAAGCAGCTTTGCCTTATTCTCCTAAAGCTGCTAGAAATTTCATGACTGATGTTTTGCAAGATGAAAAAAAAAAAAAAAAAGAGAAGGAGTCTACAGTTATTTCCAGATTTTACCTTTTTTTTTTTTTTTAATCTGATTTTTAAATGAGATTTCATGGTTAAAATGTCTTGTCCGTTGCTTTTAAGCCTGAATCTTCATTATTTTTTTGGTGTATGTCCCCTGAATGTCACCTTCTTCAATGTGGAAGGAGCATCCTTGGTCATAGCTGTGCCGGCTAGCTATGCTAGATGAAGGCTAATCACATACTGCGTTGTGTTCGCATGTTGAGGGAAGTGATCCTTTACCACTCTTCAGCACTTGTGAGATGACATCTGAAGAACTTTGTGCAGTTTGGGGCTCTCCTGTGCAAGAAAGACTTTGGTATACTGGGACAAATGCAGCAGAAACCATCAAGATGGTCAGAAGCTGGACCAACCAACAAATGAGAAGAGGCTGAAGGAGAGAGGCCTGTTTATCCTGGAAAAGAAACTGTTTTGAGGGAACTTATTACTGTTTTTACTGACCTACTAGGAAGGTGTAGAGAAGGCTGAGGTGGATTCTTCTCACAGATGCACAGAGATAGGACAAGAAGCCATGGACACAAGTCGAAACATAGGAAATTCCAGATGTAGGGGGAAAAATTTAAAGGAAAAGGTAGCTAAATTTTAAAAGAAGTTGCCCAGAAATGTTGTGGAATTTTCATCCCTAGTGACATTGAAACTGCAGCTGGACACCACCCTGAGCAATACGATCTGACTGGATCTGCTCTGAGTGGAGTATTAGACTAGATGCCCACCAAGGGTTCCCTTCAATCTAAACTATTCTGTGATTCTGCGGTGCTATGAAAAGAGGGCAGAAAAGTAGAAAGGGCTGGAGCATACCCTTCCCCCGAGAATGGTGCTGGATAGAGTAAACCCTTCTATCTAGGAAGTGGGCACAATTTGCAGCTGAATTATTGAATTAAAGTGCTACTAAATAATTTCCCCTACTTTTAGTGCATATCTCCTTCTGTTGACAACTAGGATTCTCTGATGAACAAGTAGTTTGTAATGAAAACCGGTTATAGGCTTCTGTTCTTCTAGCATTAGTTTTTTTTCAATTTACTTTATCTCATTTTCTCTGTGCACATTCATTTTAGCATCTCCATAAGAACAAATGGGTTTGCCAAGGTGCAATTTTCAGTTTTAAGTCTCTCTCACCCCACATCTTAAAGACCCAAATAAGCTGCAAATTGGCAGATGGACCTAACAAAGGAAGGCTTACATATAGCGAGATAAAGCAAATAAGAAAAAACACAGGTATTATTACAGTGACAAGTTCTGAATGGCATCCACGAAAGCAGGCTGACAAACAGAGACTGTGTTCTTATTCCCCAGAAAAGGAACAATAATTTTATATTGAAGAGCAGAACAATCTAAAAAAAAACTAGGGCTCCTTTAATTTTACCTTTCAATGTGGCTTTGAAAAAAAATGGGACACAGAAAACCTGGAGTCTTTTTTGTTCCTTAAATTATAGCTTATGAAGTCATTACCATGAATATCTTAATCTTTCTAAATGATCATTGTCTTCTTAATATTCCTTTATATAATACACCATCAAAATTGAAAATCAAGAGTAAATTTTTTTGCTGTGAACCATTTTCCTGCTCAATGTCATGATCTGCAGTCTGTATATGCACCATTTTCCTGCTTCTGTCGCTCTTGCAGATGTGTAGGTGAACTGTAGTGATCCTTACTTCACAAACAGTGATGTTTATCTGCTTGCAAAACTTTTTTTTCTCCACTCCGGCTTCCCAAGAGGAGCCAAAAACTGTTTGTAAATTAATATGATTTGACTTTGTTCTCCAAGGAGCTTCAGACATTTCAGAGCCTGGAGGTGCCACTAGGCTTGCTCTGTCTTGGAGAGAAGGCTGTTATATCCCATCCCTTTGTCCCCAGATTGAACACTACAGTCTGTATTTGACTAAATTATTTCTTTCAAACAGAAAGAGCTTGATCTGCTCGTCTGAAAGGGTCTACCTTTTCTTTTGGCAATTTCATCTCACGATTAAAAGTTTGCACCTGGCTTCTTATTTAAATGTGTTTGATATTAGCTTTCAGCTTGTAGTACTTGTTACTCTCTATTAGATGAAGGAGTCTTTTCATACATAAAATTTTTCTTTCTGAGATGGGTCTTAAATATTGCAATCACGTCACTTTTTTAACTCCTTTATGACATTTTTTTTTTTGTCATATGCCATGTTCCTGTGCACTTCTTTTTTTCTAAATCTCACCCTAACAGGCCTTTGCTTCAGTCTCTTGAATAACTTCTTCATTGTATTTGACACCAGAAGTGGAGATTTTTTTTTTGGTCTGACTCACATTTGATGCCGAGCAGACTGCTTCCATATTCTTGTTAATTTCTTCTTATCTATTGATATAAAGATCACATCAATCCTTCACTCACATCACAGAGCGATATTGCCTTTACTCTCCCTGAAATCTTCTGAGAACACTTACTTTCTACAGTAGCATCTCCCCTTGCCTATATTGATTTATATTCTCTCTTCCTAAATGCACAATATGAGGGGATATTGACCTGACCAAAGGTATTCTCCTGAACAAATCTCTATTTACAACATAGGTGTCCACACCCGTTCTACCACCTACAAGACAAAGGTATATACATTTCTAAGGTCCAACCACTCATATCCTGAGGATGGTGTTTAAAGTAGGCCAGGTGAAATAATGCTCTAAATGATGTATTCTCTGTACTGATGATAAAGGCAGGTGAGGTGGCAGGTGAGGTGGCTAACTCTGATGTAGACAACTAGTAGACATCTAACATGAGCTGCTGACGAAGCCCATGTGATCTCTTTCCATGCATTACAAAGAAGTGTTCAGTCTCATTTCTGATTTACACATCATCTTTGCTATGCACCAGTACACTCAAACTATGAAACAAGAGCCTAGCAGTTTACAAGTTCCCCATCCCCATTTAGGTAACAAAAATAACTAACTGTGTTTTAAAAGGTGATAAATTTTAAAATGTTTAACCTAGTGACTGGTATAAGACACACATCTTCTAAAGAACAGAGATAAAGCAATCTACGGTAGTAAATCCAGTGCTAGGAGAACAGACTGCATCTTTCCTGGTAAAGTCCCTGAGACTTCTGTCACTTACACTCTTATTTATGTGATATCAAGCGATAGTAGTGGATGGATTAGTCCAAAAGTTGCCTATATTCCTCTGGTCTTCAAATTGACTTTGCTCACCTCTGGCACACTGCTCAGACTTTCTTTTTATCAGTTATATCCTCTGGTCCTTCCTTCCACCGTGGCACTAATTTATGTGAGTTGCAGTGGGTTGACATTGTGGCTTGGAGTCATCTCACCTAACTTTTTAAAGCCTACAGTGTCAAGGTCCACATGTGACCATGTCTTCCCAGTCTCAGTTTACAGTCACTAGACCTTAGTTCCTCTGACTCATTTTAAATGTCCATGTTAAAATGAATTAAATCACAGACAGAAAAGCCTGCCTCTCTCTGTTGATGATAAGCCAGGACATGAAAGTTTACAGTGTAAATCTCACCTGGTCAGGTGAGTCTCACACGGTATGTCTGACTGTAATTGGGGCTGGCTGAAAGGCTTCTGTCCGTTCCCTGCCCTCAGTGGTAATGAGAATGACAGGAAGAAAAACACAGAGGAGGTTGTTTTCCTTTGAAATACTAACTACATACAGCAGTGAGTCAAAACAAATCGGTACAAATGCATTCTCAGTGGAAAATGAAAACTACTGTAAGTCATAGCAAAAGTCCTCCCGACTACTGAAACCAAATGCTGCGCAGTTTTCAAATTCAATTTAGAGGTAACACTTTCAACTGCAAATTTTGATTCAGGTAAAAGCCTGGGCTTGTTTTCTGTTCAGAACAAAAAAGTTTTCAACTGATGTATTTAAATGTTAACATTTAGACTCCAAATGCTCTAACTATGCAAAATTACTTTTATGTATTTCCAAAACGTCTCTGAAAAGTAGAACTGAAAAAATTCAGAAGGCAGCAACACAACTAAAGCAGGTTATTCAAGTGTGAATTATTCAGTTTAGTTCTAGATGAAAATATTTGTAAAACAATAGATATCACAGGGGAAAAAAAGCACATCGCCAGCATTTGCTATTGCATATTCATTGAATCTTCAAACATTTGTATTGCTCAGAAGGGAAAGATAAGTTATGCCATCAGACATGATTGTGCTCACGTGGCCCCCATTTACCATGGCAAATGGCCGGGACCACAACATCAGGCAAGATAGAAATGTGGCAGTAAGTGATGCGTGTGTGCACACACGTGTGTGGATCAACACCCTAACTGTACGGAGGGCATCGTGCTAGAGAGGAAAACAGCTGTCTGCTGGATTAAATGACAACCAGGAAGTTACACAGAAACTTTTGAAACAAAGTTTGAAAATGAGTATAAAAGAAGCATAAAATGCTTGTATGAGAGGAGAGAGTGCTTGGGGTGGGAATAGAGAATTGGTGAAAACCTTGGAGGCACCTCTGCTGCCCCTGCCCAGGCAGCCTCGACAGGGGACAGGGATGCAGGCAGCGGGGGTGACCGTGTGGGTGCAGCACAGAGGGACCCACACCTCAGGGCATGTCTGTGGCCCCATGGGGGCTTCCTTACCATCATGGAGGTCTGTGGGGTGCTGGGAACAGCAGGGATGACATGCATGTGTGTGTGAGATCAGAACTTCCTGGGATCAGCTGCAGAAGGGTATTTAGAAATGTGTAGGTGTTTATTAACATTTTGCAACTGTCTAGTTTTGTGGTTTATCTTTTTCATTAACAATATTGATGCTGCATATATGGTTCATGGATTGTGAGCCAATGATCTGTCATTAATAAATCAATAAACTGTTTCAGTTCTGATCTAATTCAAACCACGTGAACTGAGCAGTTTTCCCCTGTGACATCAGAAAGGGCTGCAAATAAACATTTCAGTCTACTCTGCCATCCCTACAGTGTCTTTGTGAGCTGTTCTGAAACAATAGTCTTGGCTCCAGAGTAAATGAGGTCCTTCTTTTAAAAAAAAAAAAAACAAAAACCAACACATTAGAATTGCAAACTCATCAGCCCTGCAGGAGACACTGTCCACAGAGGGAGACAGTGGGCTGCTGCTCCTGGAAGTGCAAGCAAGCAGGGGCATATTTACAAATGACTGGAGGAAAGTAGCTTTAATATATCTCTCTGCCCTGTGCTTCTCTGTCGGTTTGCCAGGAAGCAGGTAATACAACCCAGCATTGCCCAGATTCCCAAGGACTCTAGGAAGTATTTCTCCCCAGACGCACTTAGTGTGACCTTGAATGACTTCATCCACCAAGCCTGGACTGGTATCACAGAGCCTTATGGCTGCACAGACTGTGGCCTTGCCATCAGAATGATCTATGTAAGCAACTGAAGTTACCTGACAGCAGCCTTTTGCTATATCACAAGAGCCTGGTTTGGAGGATGTGTGCGTATTTGAGATGGAGAGGACCCAGGCATGGAGCATTTCTGGTGCCTCTGTACAGCTGCAGCATCCTCCTAGGCTGAATCAATCACCAGCAGAATCTCTCACACTTTCAGCAAAGCACCAGTAGCAGCCACTGCTTTAACATTATACTTACAGTTCTTTATATTCTTTCCTATCTTCATTTCTTCTGTGACTGTAATTGATTTTGACAGAAAAATGTAATGTCAGCAGGACTCACCCTGCCCTTCAGGTATCTCTATAATGGACGTAAGCGCACAGCCAGCAGCTAGTCCAGCACCTCATAGCTACATTAACTTTCCTTTTCCAGGAAATAGTTATGTGTTGCTAATGGGAAAAAAAAAAAAAGAAAACTGTGGAAATATAGTAAAATTACAGCAGAGAAGCAACCCAGTCCTTTACAATTCTATAATTTGCAGAGGGAAAGCCTTGTGTCTTTTCTGACACTATTCTGGCAGATCTAACCTCCAAGACTACGCAAGAACTAGAGAGACCTACTTCGAGACAGCCAGTGCAAACGCCTCACACGATGGCCCTCTTCTCCAAGTGCAGCCTTGAAAGAAAACTCCAAACGTTCATAGCAGTGCAGCTGGTGCACAGTTCCTGCATACACAGTACCTGTCAAACAAACAGGGGAATTAGTCAACCAAACATAAGCAGTTGCTTGTGTCTCTGTTCTGAGGATCTTTCTTCATTCTTCTCACAAAAGCATTTTCATGAAAATAGTTGCAAGGCCAAGGCTGCCTACCTCCTCTCATATAGATATAGCCATGCTGTTCCCAGCATCCTCAGTCCTAGGAATTCCCAGGTTCCTTTCAACAAGTCTAGATTTCATTATAACACAACAGCACCTATCTTATCTAGGTTTGAGTAGTATCACCCAGAGTAAAAATGTATGGGTTTACCTCTACATATTCCCAGTGGGAAGACGAGACTGCCAGGTCTGGGCAGTACATAATCTCCACAAGCACAGCACACCAGCTTCTCTTCCGGTGAAAACCAGCAAACTCTGCTGATACCAGTGGTGGAAACTGATCCGACCAGAAATACACTGATGTCAGTGCACAACTTGTAGCAATATTTGCTTTTGTGGCTTCCTCCGTTTCTATTACAGGTAAATTTTACAGATGATCAAATCCTGACTTTCAAATCAGAAGAAGAGAATGACTTCGGGGAAGCTGGTGGAGCTACGTATCTACACCACAGAGAGCAGGATAGTGGCTAGGACGTGTAAACTGGAGCACTGCTGCAAACTGAGGCGTAGCTGTAGCTGGTTTGTGCATAACAGCTATCCAAGAGGTGCGGTGTTTAGTATTCAGATACCATGCTTCTCAGCTGCCAGGCTCATCAGGGGAGATTAAGATGTCAAAAACTGACAATTTAGACAATTAAAAGCTTCCAGTGCTGGAGCCCATGAAGTAAGAGGGAGGTGCAGGTTGGGGGAGAAAAGGGAGGGGGAAGATTTAATGATTCCTTCAAGGAAATTCCCATCACCACCTTTTGTATTTTGGCCGATTTCTGGATGACAAATGCAAGCACAAATCTCAGAAATTTTAATAAGTGTGTATGACAACATTATTTTAAATTAAGTTAATCATATTAACCTCTTGTGGGCCCTAGTAAAGGCTCTAAATCAATAACCCTTCGTAAGTCTATAAGATAAAATAGCTGTATCTGGAGTGGGAGAAAGAGCATAATGCATGATACACATGAGAGGAGTCACAGCACTGCCTGGATTATCACAGCGGCTGTCCAACAAATGCTTGCAAAATGTTTCCCCTTGAGATACATTTGCAAGTTCATTAAAATGAGGACAGAGTGTCTACTACAAGTCTTGTGAAATTGAATTCTATGCTAATTTTCCTTGCTCCCATGAAGCCCTGCCATGGTCTGACAAGGTATTCCAGTGCTGACTTAAATGGAGGCAAGATATTACTGAGATAACTCCCCACAGATTTACAGTGAAAGCTCTTTTTATTTTCTTAGCATGTAATTCTTTTGCCAAAACATATGTGCTTTTACTATTCTAATGCCAGGTTGGAGTGGCATTTGCTGAACAATTTAACCTTGATATCACTGTTTGATTTGAGGTTGCTTTTTCAATGTCCTCAGAGGCCTGCAGATCCCCTCTGGATATCTCAGATCCACCTCACTGACCTCCCAGGAGAGAAGGCTCAACACCGTGGTGCAGTTTTCCCCGGCATCGTCCTCTCACCCTCTGCTTGCAGCCTTCCCACTCTGTTCAAAGCACTTGAATACACCCAGGACCATCTACTCGCACCACGGCAGCTGGCTGCTTAGGGCATCACTGGAGACACAGACCATCTGGGTTTTGGTCTCGGTGCTGCTGAAGAGTTACGCATTTTGTGCATGGCTGAAGGGCTTCAGCAGAAGGGAAGAGCCCGCTCCATCCGATACACCAAGTTGGCTGAGGATAAGGCTCTTTTCCTGGGGTGTGAGTTCAGGAGAAAGGAAGATTTGTACTGTGGAGGCTGAAGAATTTTGGCTGAGCTGAATTTGTTCTTCTGGTTGCCCTTCATCCTGGTGAATTATTTAATCATGTGGGCTAACAAAAAAAAAATCATTACTTTGTTTTGATGTAACTAATAGTGGGGCCTGACTTCTATCTTACACAAACATTACCAGATTAAAAAGTTAATAGCTTTTTGCACTTAATTTCAGCCCTGGTTTTGTCCACTTCTCATGATTAAGAAAAGAGAAATAATAGAACAAGGTTAAAATGCTCATCCAGCAACTAGTCAAATTTCTCTGACAATTTTTGCCGTGAAGTAGCTACTGAAGTTATCTTTAAATGCAGTGATATCCACTGCAAACATTATGTAGGAAAAAAAAAGAAACACCATAACTTTGAGCTGGAAAAAGATTGATTGTGTATCCTTTTCATCTGTGCACTTATTTTAACACCATTATCCCCTCAAATGCCAAAGTCTGTTTTCTGAAACAGAGAATTCTCAAACAGAAGGGAAAAGTAATTAAGGATGAGGGATACTACATTGGAAATTAATAACTTCTCATTAACAGTGCCTAGTAAACCCGCATGGATCACATTCCTTGGACTACATCCATACTACTATTATTATTACCGTTGTTTCCTGCTCCAGGTTAGGGTCACCTAGTGGGGTGACAGGATGTAATAAGGCACATGTAACATCTACTTGTCTCATGATGTTGGGTCTTACAAGGGGAAAAGACCAGTGTGAGAGCTGAGTAGATGCAATGGGTTGCTCCGGGAGATTCCTGGGTGGTGGAATCACTGGGACAGAATCACAGCAAGCATTCGAGTGAGCATCAGTAAAACCAGGTATGGCTTTTGGTGCTAGCCACTGCACTTAGAAAATGAGAATTACTGCTAGAAAGAGCTTACAACCTGGAAGATAAGATGTATCAGCAGGGTGATGGAATTTGACGTAGCATAAAAGTTTATTTATTGGATGACAATTATAGAACAGTTCTATAGATATGGTAAGCCAAATGGTAGCAGGTGGCAGGACTAGTAAGGATCTCATTGAATTGCTGCAGTCAATGACATTCTGAAACCAAATTTTGATAAAATAAAAAAGGAAATGGCTAAAAGGAACTGGTTCAAATTCATCAACTCCCTACACATGTAAACTTTGTTGAACGTAACTGAACATAACTGCATATTGTCAACAGTTAAATCCTAGTCATGGAAGAAGGTCACTGCATTTTTAAGTATGGACTCCTTCCCCAAAATATGAGTGGATTAACTGATTTAAGAACTTCAGTTTCCTTCAAGTCCCAAGCATGCAATGGATCTGTATGTACATGACTGGCGCAGTTTTACAGCCATGTAAATTACATGGTTGGACTTTCACCGACTCTGCTGAGGTATAGATGGAAAATAAGAGTTTGCAATGTACCAGACAGTTAGGCAAAAGAACATTAGGAGGGAAGACTGAAGTGGAAATGTTGGTGTGTGGCTAGCTAGCTTGCTCGTAGGAAGACCTCAGTCCCATAGAAGTCTTTACAACAACTGCGGAGAAAACATTGGGATGAAAATTGCAAGTGGCATGAAAGCTCTGTTACTAACAAAAGAATAAAGGAAGAAAAGAAAATTGGGAATACAAAGTGAATAACCAGCTTTTTGGTATCATCTAGTATCCTCCTGCCAGCCTTGGTGCATAGCACACATTGGCACACATTGACAGCCTTGGCTGTCTCAGATCAGGTACCATGGGGGAAGCAAGGCCAATGGCCAATGGCACAAGTTTTGTTTGCTACAAGTTTTGAGCTTTTGTAATGGTATATGTGCAGTTGTTCAAAGTGGTCCTTTTATAAGCACTCATTCACTAGACATGTTCATGCAACAATGTGCTTTGCTAACATCCCCCCTTCCCTAAAAGTGTTTCTGTGTCTAAGTAAGTAAGGTGTCAGAAGCTGTTCCATGCACCTTGTGTCATCACTGAAAGTGAGACAGGGAGCAGCTGAAGAGGGTAAGACTGAACTGTCTCTGGCCTCCTCCCTTCTGGCTGTGTCCCACCATCCCACTAGAGAAAGGCTTTGCTTGGCTTATCCTAACCAGGTGAATTCTGAATCCCTGCTTTGCTGTAGCACGATCTTAACAAACCAGCTGGATACCACAGAGAGATCTCAAAGCAGATCTTTCCCAAATGGACTTTTTTTTCCAGCTTGGGAGCCTGGATAAGGTGCCATACAGCAATGGCACTGCTCAGCTGTGTGTCCAGCATTAGCCATGCCTGGTTATGCTTCTCTTAACACATTCATGCTTCCAGTCTCAAGGGCCATGCACCTAAGTCACGCATACATAATTGTATTACAACTCTTACTGTGACATGTAAATTCCTTTTTTAGGGACAGACCTAAAAAAATGTAAGTGTGATTGACTTACAAATGTACTTACAATTCCAATAGACTATTGAAAGTTTTAAACCATGACTTAGGATCCTAAGTTGTTTAGATGCCCTTGAAAATATTACTTTCAAGTGTCTCTGTTAAAATCAACAGAAGTTGCCAAACTGACACCGGTCAAAAATCAGACCAGAAACACAAGCATTCAGAGGATTCTTGTTTTATACTGTCTCCTTTGTACTATTTTACATTTTACTTCACTAAGAAGAAAAATAGCCAAGAAAACTTACTTGCAGCAGTAGTTAAAGAAGTATATATTTTTTTTTCACTACAATGGCAGTTACTGTATCTTTTTCTCTTCATCAGCTTCTCACAGCTATAACTGAATGCTGAGTGTGAACTCAGGCAGTTAAGATCTCCTCACTGACTTCTTGTAGGCAAGTTGATACTGTCAGACCCAGGAAAAAATTGAAGTTTTCATTGCAAAGAAATATCATTAGTACAACATCACTCCACTATGTGAGCTTAGGTGCAGTTCCCCTTGAAGTGTCAGAGTCAATTTTATTGGGCATCAAGTGCCCTTTAAATTTCCATTTAGAAAAGAAAAGCACAGCAAAAATTCATTGTTAGCAAGCAGCCCTCAGAGGGAGTGAAGTAAATCCACAGACCTGAGCTGGAATTCTGAGTCTTTCGCATTGCATCTTGCTGGCCAACCACATTCACTGAACGTTTTTGCTTCCTGATGAAGAAAGCCTTCTTAACAGCTTCTCTTCAAATATGCAATCTCTGCACTCCTCTCTCCAGACTGGAGCTGTATGTGTGCAATTGTCCATACCACCACAGCTTCTAGAAAATGAGGCGCTTTTTTTCATGATCAGGAACCAGAAGATAGTAAGTGGAAGAAATGCAAGTATCTTTATATGAAGATGAATTTCCTAACCCCCAAATTTCTAAGCTTGGCATACAGTAAAGGCTTTGTGGCCAGAGCTGGCTCTGCTGTCAGGTTAAAGCATGCAGATTTTGCTCAGTGTTTTGCATTAATGAACAGGGATTACTTTTACTGGAGAAAGTATTAGTGGTATTTAGAGATCTCGTGGGAGCAGTCATGTACTGTTCTTGGCAGAATTCCTTCATCATCTAGTTAATAACTTTGGTTTCCTACACTGTTGACCCAAAGATATCTTAGAGGGGAGATGGATGATGAAATTAATTTTTCTTCTAATCTTTGATTAAACACGACAATGACTTACTTGACTGATACACATATTATAAGACTTGTTTAAAGGGAAGAGGCCACAGAAAAGGATGGAATATCTTTCAGTTACAAAGCTTTTCCTTATGTGTTCACGGTGAAACAAATTTCTCATTGTGGTACGTGTTTATCACAGGCTCTTACTCTAAACCGAATGTTAGCTTCAGGACTGCAGTTAATCAATAAACTACTTTGTCAAAGAAGTAAATCACAATTAATCCTGATAAGCAGATTTTAGTAGTTTTCTGGAGTTAATACAACCTATTGTAAGGAACTTCATGAAGTCGCATGACAATAGATCCATTGTCTTCTATGTACAGTCTCCATTTTGAGATTGCCAGTTGCTAAGTTTGAAAGTGATGAGAATTCTGCTTTATCTGAAGCAGACACAAAAGCAATAGCCACTGGACACTTTTTGATGTGTTCTAAATCTGCAAAATGTCCTTCAGATGGAAAAAAAGCATTAGTAACAAGGATAATTTTACTCCTCTATATATAAAAAAAAATCCCTACACATCTGACATACTATGGAGAGCACTGTGCAAAAACTCACAGCAGTAGCAGTCTCATCTGCTCTCCAGAGTTTACCCTGAAAATTCATGTTAACTGAAGTGACTGAGTGCAGAGATCCAGGTGACTCTGATCTTGCCTTGGCTGTGTTATAAGAAGTGGCTGAATGCAGAAACATCTTTGGATAGACAGACAGGTCTATTAGACACATTCATCCAATAAATTTGTCATAGGGAAGAACCATAAAGGCTCTTCTTCTTGGGCAAGTCTTGATCAATTATTATTTTTTTATTTTTAAATATGGAAGTTTACACTTGTACCCTTTTTCTTTGCAATATAGAGAAGAACTGACAGGATGCCATAAAATATATCTGCTATGTTCTAATTTAACAGTTTTCTGGTTAGTTTTTGAAGACTCAATCCTGCAAATATATATTCTTGATCATAAAACTTGTAATGCTAAAAAAAACTTGACAGATTGGAAGTTACACAAATGACCAGCAGGATTTTAATAACCCTCCAACATCCTCTCTGTTTAGCATTAAGGACTGATTACTTTCCATTCAATGCTGGTTCAGTTTCCACAAGCCAACACTTAAGTGAGTCACCCAAACATTCAGGATGAATCCTTTCCAAATACTCACATCTTTCCAAAACCAAAAAGAAACAAATCTCAAATATTTCCACAATTTCTGAAAGAAGAATGATTAAAAGTCTTTTATTAAGATTGGATAATTTCTTAATATCTGTAAACATAAATAAATGCCTAAAAAGACGTTCTTTTCAAAAAAAAAGATTGCAATAAGTTGCATTAATATATTTTCTTATTTTATTTCAGAAGTAAACTTTCTTATTTACTTGACAACTGTGTTCTCCTGTGCTCCTCAACATGATTTTTTCTGAGTGAAAGGATTCAAATGAAATGTTTGTGTTATATTATTGGACCTTTTCACTGCACTTTCTTATAGTTAAGAAGAGACTGGAATAAAAAATTCATGTCAATTAAAATCAGTGATAAGGACATAGAGAAAAGATAAAATGAGTTGTTGATAAGTTCTTAAAATGTTTCATTTTTGTTTAGAAACCATTAACCAACACATCCTGAGACAGACAGATGATATTCCTAAATCTGTCATAATACTCTATGTGAAAAAAACATTGGTGAAGGTGTATATATGATTACATCATGTTTCATTTAAGTTCTGTTCTGTTGTCTGCTTATAGTCTGCATAGATGTTGTAGGTTTTTTGAAAGCAAAACAATGAACAGTGATTAACAACACAATTTACTGGGTGAACTCTGTATTAACTATAACAATTTACAACCTAGAAATATTTTAGGAACCAAACTAAGGGTTGGTGAATATTCAGCAGACAAAAGACCAGGTGAATGAGTTAGGTAGCTGCATTTGTGAAAATGTTAACGCTGCATATTTTAATGTATGTGATCAGCTCTTAAAACAAAACTGAAAAGCAGAAGTATTTCAGGCATAGAGAAAATATGCTTTGCACGGTCTCATTCACTTGGCTGAGCAAACCCTGTTGATGGCAGCTGGTTCAAGTCCAGAACTGGCCGTTACCCTCAGGCAAGGGCCTGAGCACAACAGCATTTTCTGCTGGAGCATCTCTGGGTACACACTTATCCCCACAACAACTGGTCTTTCGAGAGAATATCTTTTGTAGCTTCGTTGTTCTTTCTAGAACTGTGTAGAAGGGGACATTTGGCCAGCATAAGAATGCGCACGACATAAAGCGGAGTAAAAGTCTACCTACCCACTGTCCTATCTCCACTTTGGCCAGTATAAAATACTTAAAATGCAAATAAAATATGATCTTTTTCCTGTTACCTATGCCCAACCCTCAGTAATAAGCAGTTTAAGGAGGGGACATGTTGTAAGAGCTCCCAAGGTACAATCCACTAATTAGTCCTTATGCAAGACCTTCTAGAGCTCATAGCGTTTCAGCAGAGAAAAAAATCAGAAAGGGGACAAAATGCACTGCTGCTCCCTTTTCAAATGCCATACATTTTCCATAAAGCCCTTTCCCTTCCAGCATTTCCTAGAAATCCTGTTAGTTACAGTAACATTCAGTACTTCTGTTCTGTATCCTGCTCTTTGTTTTACTGATCAACCCTCACCTTTTCTCTGTGCTTGCAGTCTGATACTTAAGAAGATGCAGGAGACCTTTGTCCATGGCTTTAAACGTAACATGGAAAAGCTTAGGACAGCCATTGAAATGAGCAGGAGACTACCAACCATTATGTTGAATTTATTTATATTGGAGTACATTTCATCATACATTTCTATCAAGAAGAGGACAATGATGGCAAAAAAAAAAAATCAACTTATTTTTTTTTCTAAATGTATTTTACATTGGAGACATGGCTAAAAAGATTTTTAAAAATTAACATTAGCCAGAGTTTTTACTTGTGTTCAGAACTTTGCTCCAAGAATAAATAGCAACTGGGGAGAGAACAGCTCCTGCTCCTGAGACTGTGACAAGGAAACAAATGTTCATTGCAAGAAGTCAGGCCATCTCATTGCATTTTCTATTTTCTTGCTCACTTCCTTTCAATCACATAGAGTTTTGTGATGTCACCCAAACAACTCTACCAACATCAAAGTAAACAAAGGCCATTTTCTTATCTGATAATTGTGCTCTTTCTCATTCCCTGCTGTATGTGCTTCTTAAATATCTGATGTCATTAGCATCAGCAGTTACCAGTACATGTTGTCTCAGTTGCACACCACATGAAACAAAACTGGTAAGAAATATTCCCAATAACTAGGAGGCTATTGATCATCAATTAACAGCATACTTTAGTGGGTTTCTTAGCAACATCATTTACTTTAAACATATGCCACCAAGGGATGTGTTCTGTGTTGTCAAACAGCAAATGAGGGCAGCTACTGATCCCTACCCTGCTGGGTACTGAATTACAGTATACAAGAATAATTATGTCAAAATGACATTTGGACTCAAAATACTTTTATTGCTCCATGTCACCTCCATCCCCTCAATGGAATTTTTATCTAAAAGTATGATTTACTGAAGGGACTTCAATCACAAATTGCCAAAAAAAAGTCAAATCTCCAATCCTGAAGTTACGGAAACATGGTAAAAATATCTGCTGGAGAAGAGAATGGAGATCCAAGTGGTCCCCACAGCTAGGTGAAAGCATCTAGTCAGAGTATTTTTAGGGGAAAATAGAGAAACAACATCTTGAAAAGTTTTCAAGAGATCATCTAGTTCTAAAAAAATTTCTGTTTTGGAGTATGCATAGTTCCAGGGCATAACAGTCTGTGTGATGACAAAGTTTCTTCTAATGCTTCACATAATTTTGCATCTAGTATTTGCATTGTCATCTATTTCTTATTCATCCACCTGGGCATGGAAGACTGCTCATTCCCTTCTTTATTGCAGGTATAGTTTTATATGTCTGAAAAATACCACTTTTCTGAACTAAAAAATGCCATTCTTGCAATCTTTCTTCATGCAGCAACTTTTCTAGGCATCTAATTACTTCAGTTTCTCTATTGAGCATTTTCCCTCCCCTTCATATTTCTTGAAGATGAGGAACAAAGTAGATCTAATATCTCTACTGCACCCTAACTAGAGTGAAAAGTTTTACTTACAGTCAGAAGTCCTGTCAGTTTAATGAAGGGGGTTTGTGTGCACCACCAAGCTCTGTAACCTCTTTGTTCTCCTTGGGATCTGGCTACATGTGCTCAGGCCAGCTCTGCTGTGTCTTGACTGAGTAACCTGGCATCACACTGTCAAGAATGACCTGGGGAAGAAAGAGCTAGGAGAAGTTTCACCAGAGGTTCCTCTTTCCTTGGAGCTGCATTTAACCTCATGCCCTCCTTCCTTGTCCTTGCCTGTTGGTATAGCTACACCTAGACATGCACCTCATTCACCCTTACCTACGGACTTGACTTCCCAGATGGACTTCAGCCCAGCCCTAGCAATGTGGCTGTGCCGAGCAGCCACATGGCTCTTGGTTTACCCTGGTCACCATCCCTGGGTTTACTCCTTTGCTAGGCCCTAAGGGATAGGCCTTGGTCAGTGAGGGCACAGCCCTGCCAGCCCCATGACCATCCTAGGCAACCTCTCCTTGTCAGGGCAATTGGCCCTTGCTGCACCCTGGCAGCCACTCAGGTTATTATCACTTCACGGATCCCTTTTAAACACAACCAGTGTCTATATATGTACATTCCCGACATTGTATGATGCAGTTGGCTGTTTCAGGTGCAATGCTTTTCCCACTATTGAATTGACTCAATTCAAGGTACACTAGCTGTGTACCTGGTCCCAGGCTTTAGGACCACTGTAAAACAAGGAAATTACACAGATTTTTCAGAGTGTTATTTTAAATAAGAGTTGTTATCTACAGCCCAGGCATGAAATAGTCCTCAGTTAAATAAAATATTAATTTTAGCTAGTTGATGTCATTTGCTATATGCTTAATCAGAGTGTTACTCATCTCTGACCAATGATGCTTACTGGATCTGCCTTGTTTTCTGGGCTCATTCACAGGTGTCAACAACGTTAAGCCTCATTTCCAATGTTTCTTAAAATAGCAGCAGTTGTTTTGGCACTGTTTTTGTTAAGTTTCAACTGTCCTTTTGCATGAATGCAAAAGGTAACCATCAAATGGTAATGAAAATAAGCCACAAATAAGCTTTCTATACATTCAAAACCAAGAATTGTGAATTGACAACTTGTCTTCTCATAGGTGGATTCTTTTTTCAAGAAGTACTTCTTTAAAAAAGAAGTACAATACAATTACGTACAAAAACTACACAATCCAATGCAATCTCATTTTTAAAAAAAAGTATAATGCAATTAATTTTAAAGCTGTATTCATATTTCCATCTTTATCAAGTAGGTATTCTGACCAGGGTAGAAAACTGAGGTTAGAAACAAAAATGTGAAAGAGACCACAACTAGCATCTACCTTGGTTTCTTTTATCTTTGCACTTTCGCAGTGCTGGGCCCTTGACTGTCCCCACAGACCTTGCTGGCCCTGCCAGCCCCGTGGGGCTCCCGCCACCTTGCCCAGGCCCAGGACCTTACATCAGCCCCCAGGGCTGTCAATCCCTGCCCAGTGACGTGGCTGGTCTCCAGCTTCCCACAGCCCTGCCTTGCCCAGCTATGGGCCCCAGTGAGCTGGACCCACCTCGACCTGTCCCCAGGGAGGTGTCCGATGCCCAGAACTGGTACTGACCTCCTGGCCCCCAGTGTCTTGCTCCTAGCTGGGGGTAGGATGGGCCCTGGTTGCTATTAATTTAGCAAACTGAAATCTTACTTTATAAGTTTTGCTGGTTTTAAATTTTGTCATTTCTTTAATTTATACTGTTTCCTCTTAACAATGGGTACTGTGCAGACATTTCTGTTGCTCTCATTAACCCTGTCACAGCCTTTGAGGCCAGGGAGAAGCTATTGCTCAGCCTTTTGAAGCCATGTTTCTAACAACATTTCCCTGTAGTTTTAGGTGGCTCTCATCCTGTTACCTTTCTGTGCAATGCATATACATACACGACTCTAAGGGCAATATGCTAGCTGCACAGTCGAGATAAAGAAGATAGGCAATTCATACCCCACTGCTATCTGTCTGACTCAGATGTCAGGGACTCTCTATTTCTCCAGGTTGCCCAAGGCTGCAAGCAAGTTTTGGATTTACCTGCCCTTATGATAGGTCTTTGCTCTTCGAACTCTGCACTGTTTTGGTAGCAAAGGAACACTTGTGCCTGATTAAACCCAGGAAGACACCTAGGACTTTCATATTTAAGCCTATTTACAAAGTGTTTCCTTGCTGACTACAGTGTTTGAAGCAGGCAGTTGGCCTGCATAACTATATTCCAGCACATTTTTTTTCATTGAATAGTCATCCGGTTTCTACTTTCTTCTTCTTTCTGAAATCCTAGAACAAGATTTCAGCCACGTCTCTTCCTTCCCTCTACTATAGCCAGAAAAACAATGTAGATGTCAAAGGCACAGCAAAAATTTCAAGGGACAGAACAGCTCAGGAACTAATTTCACTAAACATGCATGTGTATCTACCCCATATCTAGCCTTTGAAGAGGTTTATCAATAAACTAGACTGCAAATGCAACATGCAATCAGTCAGAAAAAAATCTTACATGAGACTTTCCTCATCAACTCTTCTACTACGGAATCATAGAATAGTTACGGTTGGAAGGGACCTTTAAAGGTCACCTAGTCCAACCCCCCTGTAAGGAGCAGGGACATCTTCAACTAGATCAAGTTACTCAGAGCCCCATCCAAACCGGCCTTGAATGTTTCCAGGGATGAGCCATCCACCACCTCTCTGGGCAATCTATTCCAGTGTTCCACCACCCTCATTGTAAAATTTTTTTTTCCATATATCAAGCCTGAATCTACCTCCCTCTATTTTAAAACCATTACCCCTCATCCTATCACAACAGGCCCTGCTGAAGAGTTTCTCCCCATCTTTCTGATAAGCCCCGTTTAGGTAATAGATCCCTCTGTGTAGCTAGATCCCACTACTCTTTTAAAAAAATAAAACTAGGTCCAAAACAGGGAAGAGGAAATGACAATTTGAAGAGGATTTTTTTTATTGAGCACAAATATAGGATAATGATTTGAAGGGGCAGACAGAGCATAAGGTTTACTGTGCCAGCCTCACCTCCCTATTGAGTTGACACACTAGTAAATTCTGAAAACATGCAAACTTTTCATACTATTTGTGTTAATGGGATAAACAGTCATCAGTTCAGCTCAAGCAAATAATTTGATTCCTTTGACAGTTGCTGCATTTTAGTTACCCTTGAAGAGCTGTGATACCATGCCCAGATTGGTACTCAGTAATGGACCAAGTCGTAAACTCAGTGACAGTGTGAGAACCGGAGGACATTTTGCATGGTGACTGATATTCTCTCAAGTCTATTAATGCAAATCTGAACAGTTTAGCCCTTATTTCAGTCACTTTTCCTCAGACTGTTGAGAACACATGCAACAAAAACTTCAACTTTTTTTCCAGTAAGAGCACTTGGCAGGAGAGCTTTGAATGTGTGCTCTCATGGGGAAATATGTTATGAATTTATGTGCTTACTTCTTATTTCCTTAAGGATGTAGGGTTTTTTTCCTACAATAATTTTTTGAGAGTTAATAACTGCTGTCCTCTTTCAAGATGAACAACTCTAGAGAAACACTAAATACTGTTTCTGATTTCTGCAATCTTAAATAGTCTTACCAAGATGTGAGTAGCCTTTTGGGAGAAAGGAAAAGGATTTGAGTGTTACTATGGACTGTAGAAATGCCTGTTTGCATTTTAGTTAAGGTAAACCATCCCGCTAAAATAAATAGTTTTAAAGTGTCTTTAAGAAGTTAAGCATCTTAACACCACACAGAAAAGTTATCAGAGTATTCCTAAAAGCATCTCGTAGGGTTCTTGTGACTTAAAATTCAAAACTGATCTTTGCAATTTGGCAAAGACTGCACAGTGGAATTGCCACTTTTCTGTGGACGTCAATGTTACTTCAACTAGCACCATGTTAGCAAGCATCAGTACATAAAGCATTTCACATCTCAGCCTATTTGATAGTTATTGCCTCAGTCCCTTCCCAATGGCTTTCCCTTTTTGAATCCAGTCCCAATGTTCCATTTATCTGCCAGCTGAGAATAATTCTGAAGCTTGCTAAAGAGTTATTTTTTTTCCTTTCCAGTTAACGTGTACAGTCATGATTTACCCATTTCTCTCACTGTCACGGGGCAACGAGGGGGAAAAAAAGGTTAAAAAATGCAGAATTTTTGTATTTTGGTTATGTTCTTTACTCTCTTTTTATGACTTAGCAAATTGTATTTTGACCACAAAAACCTGTAAATAAAAGAACGTTTCTTCTGAAAAATGTCTTCCAAAAGCTGTCTTTCAAGAACCTTCCTCAAGTTATGAATGATATTGTCTTTTTCTTAAGAGACAGAGTTACCCATCTCTCCACAAGTTTGATTTACAAAATGGTGGTATTTCCTAGGGAGAGAAAGAAAAAAGCTTTCAACAGAATCTGAAGAAAACTGATCATGCTCTTTGAGTTACTAATACTCTTTGAGTTTAGTTTCAGAAAGTCATGAGCTTTCAAAATTCTGATTTCTGCCACTTGTTTAGGGTTTGCATTGCTTCCGAAGTGAATCTATATTTCCCATTAATTTAATAATCCAGAAGTTCCTATATTCTATGCATTTAAAGTTTTAGAGGCTGTAGGGCATATCCCCAAGAGACAGAAGTCAGCATAGCTCCAGGAATGTAATTCAAACTCTATTGATTTATACCTGCTGATGAATGAGACAGAAAAAGAAAATATACTCTTTGAAAGACAGAAAAATCCTGATAAGAAACCAGTTGAAATTGCTACTTGCCAACAAAGTATTTTTCTATTGCATTCATAGATAACAGGCATCAGGTATTTAAAAGACAAAGAAAATACCACCTGGGAGTATTAGAACTCTTGTTTTACCCTTAAGCTGCTATACATGTTTTCAAATATTTTTTGAATGATCCTTTGTGCCATATGCCTTATTAGTATGTTTGTGTCTGATTAGAAACATCTTAAAGGGTTTATTTTCAGAAAGCTGATGTTATAGCTTGTGTCCCCATCATCAAAAAAAAGTCAAAAGATGTTCTAAGGGCATCTCTAGATTCAAAATCTGCCTTCAGAAAATCCTGACCATTCAACTTAAATTATGGACATAACCATCAAGAAATAGGAGTCTTTTGACTGTATCCTCTTGTCAGCTTCACCAGTCTTGTGCCTCTGAGGTTGAGAATGACAAGGTCACAGAAACAGAAGTTGGCAGCCTCCATCTTCGCCACCAAATCTGAAGGGGTTTCCTAGATTTAGACCTTCAGCCTCGGTGGAGAATACACCCCAGCAGCTAACAGAGGGAGCCTGCATTCAGCATCACCTTGCTCTGTTTACAAAAGCTGCTGTGTCCAATGAATACATGCGAGACACAATTAGCAGGAAGGGAGTCTGAAAAGAAGCAGATACTCTTCCTCAAGGTTGATCTCCTGCTCCAAGAAGCTTCATGCAGGTTGAGAAGGAATGAAAAATGTGTCAATATAAAAGCATAATAGAGCACATAAAGATAAAACATAGGGCATTCTACAAGCTTAAAATGTATGAAGAAAGAGAAGTACCAAGAAAAGCTGAATATAGCACAGAGCCTCCCTCTCTGATAAATACATATTTGTTTCATAAGCTATCCCTGATACAGTGAATATAAAGGCGAAAAATACACGACAGAGCCTCCTGGTGATGGGAAAAAAAAAAGCTTATCTCAGTTGATATAAACTGAATCAGGATTAAACCAGTTTAATTTATGGCATGTATTTAGCTAACAATCAGTGACCTATACATTCAGGACAAATATCAGCACTAGAACAAATATAAGCTGTGCCTTATGACCACCAACACAATCTGTCGTGCACTAGGACAAGTAGAAGAGCGTACATTGCTGTGCTCATGCCCTGGAATGCAGCACCTGTTTACAAACAGGGAAAACAACATAATGCCCTAAAGTAAGAGCTTACTCCCCAAAGTTGTACTTTGACTTCTTTCAACATGCTGTTCTCTGCTAGATTTCTCCTGGCCTTCTCAGAAACAAGGAAAAACATCAGAAAGATGCTGAGAATGTGGAAACAGAAGAGACAGCAGTGACAGGGTATGAAGGTGGAGTATGATTCCCTAAAAATAGGTGTCCAGGGGCTACTGAAATGTTCAAAGTTATCTGGCTGCCACTGCAGAGTGCCGTGGTTCTCCTCTAGGACAGACAACCTGGGAAGGCATTGTGTCTGGATTCCTTATCTTTAGGTGAAAACACCAAGTCAAAGTCAATACAGGCAGTGGAGTTTGGAGACTCATTCAGCTTTCCCTGAAGTCAATGTGCACACTTGTTTAGTGTGGGAAGAAGCCTCCTAGTAATGATAAAGCGAAGAGAATGGGTTTACTCTGGTATGAAACAGCATAAGACTGAAACTCAAAACAATGTAAAACCTAAGATGCATTAAGGGCCTTATAGTGTTAGAAGCACAGCAATATAATTTTATTTGGGATTCAAATTACTCTGGGGAGGAGGGAGAAATTAGTAAGACCAATTCAGTGTTACTGGAAGGGCCCTTCCGCCCGCTTCCACACTGTCAAGTAAGGGTTGCCATTTGCTGGTGTTCCCAATATTTTGTCTCAGGAAGCGTTGCACCTGATTACAACAAGCCTTCCTTATCCTGATGTAATATCCCTATTACATACTAGGATATTTTATTTAATCTTGCCAAATCATCAGTGATGTAAACTGGCTGAGTTGCTGAAAAAGTTCATCTACCCCAGTATTGGTAGCTAAAGATGTAAGTTGGACACCTGCAATATCTTCAAAGTTGATTCAAAGAAAAAAGTGCCTCCAGAAATGTCTCATCTCATCTTAAAACAGTTGTTCAAGACAGATCAAGTGAACCATCTCAGGAGGTGCTCATTTTTCTCTAATAATTGTGAAAGAAACATGCTGTGACTGGCCTAGGCTTAGTCATCTAACTTTGACACCTCTAGGGTAGATGAGATGCTGCCTGCCCTCACTGACTTTGTGGCCTCTAATGGTGTCAATGAACGTCAAAGAGGCAATGCTGGAGAAAATAGATTGCCAAGGAAAATGAAGTACCCGGTATGGATCCCTCATCCTGGTTATCAGAATCGTAACAATACCACAGACTCACAGCCATTGTATTGTTGGAGATATTTCTGTTTTGAAAGTAGAGCTTCTATGAAACGTCACTCATTTTCACATTTCTTTTTTCTTTTTCAGGTCTTTAGGTGTCTCACACAAAAGTTCCCTTCTGACACTCCAAGTTTATGGCATCAAGAAAGGAGAGGTAATAATCACCCAGGTTTCAGTTTGGTTTGTGTCTTAGTCCCAGATAGCATACAGACCTCATCCACAAGGGAATATTTATTCTCAGCTTCTTGCTTTTCTAGTCCTAAAGAAAAGTAACTTCTACACTTTAGCTCTGGGGATTTAGCTCTGTTGTTCCAGCCTTTAAACAGGCTGGAGAGCAGACACTCGTACCTTGGGTCACTTTCAAAAGTAAGCATTTCTTAGCTCCCTATTCTCACAAGGTACAAAAGGGTGATTTGACATTTTAGTTTTTCAATAGAAAACCTGAAAAAATGAGGAGATGACTCTACCCCATGAGCAGTAGACCAGGTAAGCATAGCAATACAGAGACAACTATGTGGAAAGCCAAGTATGTGTAAGCATTTTTTACTTTTCTCAGTTCTGATCTATATTGGTTTTGCCTGTATAAGGTATTCATATTCCCAGAGTCTGCTTTGTTTACAAAAACAAACAAGGTTTACTTTAAATTAAAAGGAAGATGTAACTTTTTCAGTTAAATGTCTAAATCAATTAAGCATATTAGAAGAAAAACGTCATAGGATTTTGACACAATTCCACAGGTTATTATTGCTTTGAAATGACGTAAAAACAGAGACCATCACTTAAGTGGCAGTCTCATTCAGTAAGAAACCCATGCCAAATTACAGAGACTCAGCAAAGAGATTGCTGCTACAAAACATCGATTTAACAGTAAATCCTCATCTTAGTACTCGGAGGAGCAGAGATTTTCAGAGCAAGTATTTGCAGATTGATATATCACGTTCCATTCAACCTTTAGCTCAACTGTGCACCCACTGGAAGGAAATCCCTTGGAAATGGAGAAGGAGGGCGGGGTTGGAGAGGATGTACCCATATTTCAGGATTTCCAAATCTGGCTTCCCTTTGCAGAGGGTTCTGCTGCTCTGGTAATTCTCCACAGCTATGCAGAAGGGGCTAGGTCTTCTCTGCAACATCTGCTCCCTTCAGAGAGCATGCAGAGGAAGCAAACACTGCAAGGACAGACAGAAGCTGAGTGTCTGTATCCCTCAGTGAAAGACAGACACTCTACTACAGAGGACAAAGTGTAGGAGAAACTAGGAAGAAATGGCTATTGTGTAATGACTTTCTGCAGCTTGGAGATGGCATGGTATTAAATAGACCTTCAATTTGTTTAAACTACACCTGCAAGAATACCCTAGAACTGCTCTTATGGATATCAAAAGATGGCTTAGACCTGAAGCAGTTTATATACACATTAGGAAGGAATGCTTAGAAGGTTGTCTCAATAAAGTTATATGTATTTTATAATCAATACTGAAATATGACTTAAGGTATCCACGAAAGACTTTGAATCAAATGTAGCTCTGAGTGACAACTTGGAAGCTAATTTTTACATTTCTATCTCTTGATTGTTAGGAAGGTAATGTTAAATGGTAATGTTTACAGTTTTCACAACTGTAATTGTGTTAATGATGGGTTTGTGTGTGTAAGTTCAGGCTTAGTATGATTGATATTTTAAATAGATTTGTTTAATATCCACTAAACTACAGGTTTTACTTGCCAAGTCTATCAAGAAAATAAGTGAGATAAATTATTTCCCTAAACTACAGTCTACAATCTGATTAAATTAAAATTTGAGTGCTTTGATTCCTGTCAGTGTTTAGTAAATACTTTTTTTTTCTTTTGCTTGCTTCTTTACAGAAATACCTTAGAGCTAGACAGTGAGGAGAAGCCCTGCCATTGAATTCAGCATCATCCCTCAGAAAATATTTTGGAGGTTCAGTGCAATTTATTGAAAACACTGTTCTATCAAAAGAAAGGTAAAATGGAATGAAAATAACTATTTTTACTTCTTTGAGGTGATAACAGAACAGATAATCTCATAAATTTGGACTGATCTGTGCACAGCAGTTCTTGTCCCAATCTACATACATAATATGTAAATGTGAATTTTGTCTCTCCACCTGCTGCTTACCTGCTCAAATGAGTTTGGAAGGTTTTAAGGCTGAAAAGCTACATGTCCTAAGGCCTTTTGGTGGCAGAGACTGCCTTGGTGACCTCATGATCTCTTTAGATACATCACTGTCATTTAACAGGAGATCCTTACTCTACTACAATCTCCTTCCAGGAGCAAGCAGGGCACTGTATCCATATCTATACAGTCTCTGTTACCCACAGCTCGGTGTGGATTTGAATCAACAATGCCTGTAGGAGTGTGATCTGAGTGGAAGTCCAACCCTGTGCTCAAGCTTGTGTAGCATTTGGGTTGCTCATGCCTCAATAAACTCTGTCATCATCTAGGTACTAAGGAGGATCAGGACAATTAGGGTCAACCCTCAGAAAAAAAGATTACATACATTTGCAGACCTTTCTTCTATTAACCTATCTAGCGAGCATGATGTGTGTCAAGAGTTTCAACTCTGTGAGGAGGAGGAGGAGGGAGAAAAGACAGTAAATAACCCTTCTACCTCTTGCTTGATTTTGACTTCGATTCTTAGCAACCTCTATTCTCCCAGAGAGGGATTTTTTAACTGATCAGTTTGCTGACAGTGGTAATTGTAACAATAACCACCCGTAACAGTGTCAGAGAAAGAGACTCTGTCATAGCTCTTTGCTCCTGTCCACGAGTTGATGGATTTCCCAGCCATATATTTCAGCCTGCTTCTTAGATCATACTCTGGATGTTATGGCTGTCTGCTATTCAGATATTTGTATGCCCAGGCTCCCCTCATTCTCTTCCCCTTGATGTCTGTTGCACTCACTTTGCTCTCTCTTCATTTCTACTTACTGACACACTCTGCAGCCTAGTGCCAGCAAGTTTGCTTCCCACCGCAGCAATTCCTTGGGTGAGCAATGTGGGTGCCTCAGCTGAGACTGGTACTCTGCAGTGACTCTACCCTACGCTGAATTACTTCTTGCTCTACTAACTACCCTTCTTCTACCTCTCTCCCTCCATACTACTGCAATAGTGCTAGTATGAACTCCATCTGAGGCAATTAATTACCCTGCTTGCAATTTTTCTTTCATTTCTATAGTTGATCTGTTTGCAAGTTTTCTGCACAGGGAAGTACAAATCTACCCTTTGCCACAGACTAAGATACTTAGATGTCACAGTGTGCTTCTGTATGAATAAGATCTAATAGACTATGGCCACATCCTGATCATATCCCAGGTATAAATATAGTAAAAAAAAAAAGCAAAAAAAAAGCATATATTTTAACAAAAGCTGATCTTTCTTGTGATCTTTCCTTCCACAGGACCAGGAATAAATGCCTTTACAGCTTATCCACCAGTGGACAGTCAGCCTCTTCCTCTGTGGAACGTGCCTCATGACCACATATAGCTAGCATGTTTTTTGAAGACTGAGACTAGTATCTGGAAGCTCCAGCCATTAGGCTAAGTTTATTACTGTTAAAATCTTTCTATGTATCTAGAACATTTTCCTCCATGGCAATGTTTCTTTATCTTACTGTGGCCACTCCTACTATCTCACCAGCTCGTCATTCAGTCATAGCATTTCTATTTTCTAGCTTTTCACATTCTGACCATGGCCCAATATTCTTGATTCCTACTGCAAAATTTCCTTTACACAGTATGACTCTCATTGAGGGTTTCACTATCTTACATCTTTATTAGTACAAAATTGTTTTCATCTGCTTTGGGAAATCCCTCTCTTTGCATATCGATTCAGACTGCTGCTGAAAAGTGCTCTTCTATGAGTCATTAATTTTGATCATATTACTCTTGTCTTGGAAGCTTTTCACTGGCTTTTTCTCTTTTCTGTTTTATCAGACACAGGCCACTTGTCATCACTTTTAAGGATCTTAATATCTTTACCTTTCTATTTCATCTCTGTTCACTATCCAAATGACGTCTTGCAACTCTTTTCACTCTATGGCCTCACCCCGCATTTTCCACAGAGACCTCTGTAAATCTTTGCAAAGTTACATCAAGATTGTCCTTCAGTCCCTCCTTCACAGTCTTATTCTCTGTGAAGATAGCAAAGACCTTGACAACATCTAGCCCGTTGATGGGCTGGAGCAAATATCTCCAGTGCCTTTGCAGGACAACTCTTTCATTTTATGTTAGCTGGTTTTCTGCACATAGTGTGCAAAGCGTCTGGGGAAAGGATTAGGTTTTTGGTTATGTGCTTGTATTTCCTAGTCTTGGTAGACTTAGTCCTCTTCCATGACTGGACTTCCTAAACACTGTGGATTACTGGCAGACAACTGTGTGACTTTTTAAAAGCAACATATAGATATGCTGGCATACGCCAGAATGGGAATACAGCTATGCTGGTATACTTCCTGGAACAGTATAAGCAATGCTGGCAAAAATACTTGGGGCAACAGAAACTGAAGCTTTTATTACAGTTAAATAGTCAAAGCTGCAAAATTTCCTCATTTAGAAAACCTGTAGGTCTCTCTGATTCATTTCACCATCAGACACTGAAAGGGTGGAGATGAGAACATACTGCTGTGAGGGGCATCAATATTATGACAATGAGAGCTAGAAAATAAATAAATAGATATTTAGTATACAAGATTATACAGGAAACACAGATGTCAAATCACCTGGCAGGACTAAGAACATTTCTTGGAGGCATGACAAGACCCTCTGTGATCACACTATCATTCATCTTCATGAGTTGCCATATCTACGAAATCCTCCTCCCCAGTTCCTCAGCACATGCATGGATTGGTGCCCTCAGAGAATCATATTTATTGCAAAGAAAGTTAATATTTAGAGATACGACTTTGTCTTCTTTTATGTTTTACTTATTATTTGGGTTTCTAGTTGTTCTTCATCAATTCCCTCTCCCATTGGAGAAAGATTCCCTACATCAATTCTTTAAAGCAACATTACAGCTGCTCATAGCTTCTTTGCCACGACAATTAAAAGCTAAGGCATTTTTTTTCTCACAGTTGCAGTAGGTTTAGGGTGCCAGGAACTAATTAAGGCCGTTTGATCATATGCCTATCCCCTAAGTTTAATAAAATGGAAAAAACTAATCAGTCAGATCTGTTTAAAGAACTGGTTTAAGAGTTGGAACTGGTGTGTTAGCAGTAGGAGGGATAACATGTTGTTCTCTTCTAAATGTCCTAGTTGAAAAGAGTGAAGACTTGCTATATCTGAAGATAAATCCCTTTGTCAAATGTCAGTCTGTGGAGCTAAATTGATGCAGCAACAAGATTTAGGAAGAGCTCAGGTGAGGCTGCACTTGTGAGTCTGTGTTTGCACAGGGAGGGGTCCTACCACACATCCCTGCATAAACTCCCTCTAGCTCAAATACAGTAATAAAGAAGTTAAGGCCCTAATTGAGCAACTTCTCTGTTCCATTAAGCACATGTTCAAGTTATAAGGCTCTGTCTTTCTCATGTCATGTCCTAATTAGTTATATGACAAGAAATGATCCATAGCAATTGTTAAGGAAGCTGGGAATTAGAGACTGACATAGGAAACGATTTATAAAACCTCCTGCAAGGGTTATGTCTGGCAGTGTAATGCAGTAAAAGAATTGGAGTAAAATTCTGTTTACAGCAGCAGCTCCAAGCTCTCTAATCACTCCAGCTCTATTAGTCATATGTTTGCTATGAAATTTGGCCAAATCACTGCAGAAAGAATTAAGTTTACAGTGGTGGATTCAGAGCTTAGTTAGACACTAGCTAGAATAGCAGTTTTTTCGCCATATGCACATGGGCTGGGGCAGCCTGGTCCTGGATCCCAAGCCTTTAGATCAATGTCTGTTTGGAGCATAACATCTTTCTTTTTCAGCCTGGTAAGTATTTAAATTTCTTTTCCATGAGAAGTTGACAGGAAGATGGGCACAAGGCTTGATGTAGGCCGAGTCCCACCTGCAGTGAATCCAGGACACTGCTCAAATGCACACCTTTATGCAAGAATTCAGGATTTCTCCTGACTCAGTAATGTAGCCATCCCTCTGAACAGACAACTACAGGCAGAGTATATTTACTTCACCTGTGGTCTAAGCCAGAGGAGCCATCTCAGTCTGTCCTTGACTGTGGTCTACGAGAACAAGCAACCCTGTACATCTAGGTTGGGTTCAGTCTTGAACCCAGCTCAGACCCATACTTCATTCTCTTCTCCTACTAAAAAAATAGGAAAATTACGTCTCTGAATCTCATAGGAGGAGGATGATGTGATAAAAACACACTGCTTTCAACATCAGCTTCTGACAAGCACTTAATTAGACAGGGATAAGTAGATCACAAAATCAATCCATATAAAGGCAGCAGCTGTTTTGACTCTGAATAGAAGTATTTTGATAGTCAAATAGTGAATGGCAACTGTCCATCTTTCTTCAATGCAGGAAAAAAAAGGTTGTTTGACAGCAATACACCATTTATTGCCTTTTCAAAACGCTGTTGTGTAAGTGCCACTTGCATTACAATCATTCACGAGAAACGTCACTTCAGCTAAGCAAGCTTACGACTGAGGCTCTGTCATTACCCATCCAGTCTGCACATTGAATCAAGTGCTGTGATAAAGGGGAGCAGAAGGCAGACGAGTGAGGTAAGTGGGGAGATGACATGCTGAGAAAGCTTGGCAAGACAATTTTCTCTCAGCCTTAACCAAACTGACAAATTCCCTTTCCATGAAAATCGTGATCAGCTTGCAAATAAAGTTTGATGATTCAGAAGCTGCTTCTGTCCATCTGAAACAATATTTTTAAGACTGTGAAACACTGCATTTTCAACATAAAGACATTTAGGACAAAATAATATAGGGAGCTGCTAGTGTTAAAAAATGCCTGCAATTTGCACCAGCCCGAGGGCACCCAAAAATGATTTTGTCACCATGGCTGCATCCCTATTTGATGCTGTGACCCCCGTTCATCACCTCTGACACTCTCCACAGCCCTTCCAACGGAACTGGAGCTCCCAGAAAGTGCTGCACAATTTTCTGTGAGCCAGAAGTTCTGCTAAATGGGATAAGGATGGGCAAGCATCAGCAAGATTACTTCAGCCCTGCCTTTGCAGCTACTAATAGCTAGATTGAGCCTGGTTCTGGCCTTATTGGTAAGCCCAACACATAAAATGCATTAGAGACTGAAGTTATCCAAAAGAAGGGAGAGTTGAATGAAACAAAATGCTGTCTCTGGTATTTTCCACTTCCTGATAGCTCAACTGGACTCTCTGTAAGAAATCTGAGAGAAGAGTGTGGAGACAAGTTTAGCTTGCAAGACTCATGAAGCCAGCAAATAGGCTGATTGCTTAGGCTGCCTTCAGTGTCAGGCATTTATTGCCCATGTGGGTTAAGCAGACTTCCTGAGGTCATGTCAATCACCTACTATCCAGTCAAGATTACAGAGTTCCCCTGGTTACATAGGACATTGCTACTTTAGTCCCGGCAATACTGTAATTCTATAAATAAACTCTGGCTAGTGAGTGGACTTTGGGGGCAAATAAAGATCCTGCCATCAGTTTTAGCAAGAACAGAAATTAAAATATATGTGACACTAAATCCCTCCTCCCACCCCATCCCTGTCTAGTTGCAATCATCACTCTAAATGAACTGGTGTCTACATGCAGATGGCTGTATCATCCTGTAGGACTGTGTCAAGGGGCACAGTGGTCCTGGAGTGATGGCACCAAAGTCAGGATAACAATGGTCCCATTCCTGTTTGAATCATCTCTTAAATGTCAGCATCTGACTTCTGAAAGACTCAAAAATAAAAGTTAAAACTAGCAAGTTAATTTTGGCTTTTCTTCTGCCTAGTAAAAGCTACAAGCTGCTGCAAGTTCAGAGTGGTGAATTAGACACTGGCTTTGCCATGAGCATTCTCTGGGGAACCAGTAGCAGCCTAATACATTTTATTCATTACCTGAGCAGACTTTATCCCCAGTGCGAGCATGATGGTATTTCACCGAATGCAGCCAGCTTCACTGATCAGAAAATGAGAGCCCACAGTGCTTAGGAAATAGCCTACGAGAATGAAAATTATGTGGATGTTAATGATGTAGGGATAATAAGGATCATTTGGATTTTGGAACGACTGCATATTGTATTTATCACAGTGACATTTAGCTTGCTCTCTTTGAGGTAAAAAACTCGTTTCACAAGTGACTTTCATTCTAAAAAGGTTGTTTTCTATTTCTGTAGTAACTTTTCCCAATTTAGATTTAGAATCTAGCAGTATCTACAAGATTAATTCAGTGAAGTCTCAAGCTTAATTCAGTGAACTCTCCTGATCGTGATATTGCCAGGGTGGATTCAGCCTATTTGGAACATACGTAATGCAGCCTGAACTTCAGGACATATACATTGCTACACAACATTTGTACAAACTAGCAATTCACTAAAAATATTTTTCCTAATAAAATAATGTAATTTTAACAAACGCCGCTCTCTTAAACAAACCAAGACTAAGTTTGGAGTTTATTATCTTGTGGTATAGAATTCTACCTGAAATATTTTAAGAGCAGGCAAAACATCTATTTTTAATTTCCCAGAAGAAGAGGATGATTGCATCTGCTTTTGCATTCTCTTTAAATTACCCTTAGTTTCTTGTAAAGCATGTGTCTCTTCAAGCCATGATCCAGCAAAGCTGGTTAGTAAACACATTTTCCTGGATGTAGGTCACAAAACTACTTCATCCATGACCAAAACAAATTATCTCAACAGCACCAGATATTAGATTTAGCTGTACTATTCAGTATAAACAGCAAAATTAATGAAGTATAATTTTAAAGAAATTTAACTCTTATCTATCATAAGTCTGTAATGCTGCATCTTCATTGGAACTGCAGGCTGCCGTCGCACAAGAGAAGCATCAATGATATTTGGTGTTTGGACTTCCCTGAGCAAAAAGAAACTATTTCATCACTGCAAAAAGAGATTTTAACTGATTAGTCACAGAAATCTGCATTCGCTCAAGTGTACTGGCTGCACTCCATTTACCACCGCACATCTCAATTTTACTATGATGCGAGTTGATTGACAAATTTTATTGACAAACAGAGGTACTCAAGGCTATTCTGTCAACACAGCACTCCAGTTTTTCTCCAGGATAACAGACATGGAGAAGATGAATGCCCATAAGTAAATTAGTAAGTAAATTCCTGCCTTCCTGTAGCTGACCAAAATGCTGTCAGATGATGAAAACTGCGGGCAAAAACCAACTAAAAGTGCATTTCATAATCCAGTAATGTCTTTCCTTGAGGGAGAGGATATATGGGTAGGGTCTTGATATTGTATGTAGGAAAGGTCTTGTTCTAGTGTTGAGCAGAAGCATAACAATGTAAGTTATCAGCAAAGCAGCTGCTCAGTGTTGGCTTGGCTGCACTTCCACAGTGCCTGCTTCCACAGCACCTCTGTGCCCAGCTGTCAAGTTTAAGATATTGCTTTCTCTCTGGGGAAACCTTGGAGCAGACCATTGCAAAGTCAGGAAAACCAAATTTCTAGTTCCTAATAAGAGACTGAAAAAGGGCAGAGAGAAGGGGAAAATGTCTGGAGACAACTATATCAACTGTATACCACGAGTAGTGCAAGCAAGTCCCTGAGACACACAAGCAGAGTTGATCTCACCAGTGAGAGCATAAGGAACCAGATATCAGAAAACCACCAGGCTTACTTTGTGACCAGAAATATTACACATCATTTTGCAAGCAGGAGACTCACGAAAAGGACTTGCAGTTACTCTAAGCAAATACCGTGACAATGCTGTGTGTGGTGCTGGCCTGGGAAGATAGCACTCCTCAGTGTAACAAAGGTACATTTGACTCACAAATTAGCCTTCTGGTCCTCAGCACAATTGAGGCAGAACAAGTTCCTATTTGCACTATAAAATAAAGTGACTGTTTGTGCTCTGTAAAGCCATAAATACCATGCTTTATTTACTCCTGTTTCTCTGTTTTCCCAAACTGCTCAAACACACTTATTTTTGTTAACGTTTCAAATTTACACTCAGCAGAGTGAAAAATCTAGGCTTGTGGAGCTTCAGATAAGTTGCATGGTACTTTCTACTGAGGTGTAGGGTTTTGAGGTAGAATTAAATGGAGATATAAAAACTTCACAGTTCTTCAGCTACAGGTCTTCTATAGGAGCTCAGGCAACAACAATTGATCATGTACAAAGAGATGTACAAGACTTTCTTTGGGAAACAGATACAGAAAATACCTCTGCCTACCTCAGCTCTTTCCTGTGGTGACATATTTATCGTTGTATAAATTTGCAAAAGTTATAAATAAATCCAAACGTGCAGTGCTTCAGGATGTTCTGATCCTCAAAGTTCAACGTCTTCAAATGTGGTACTAGTCTTAACACAGCCTGAAACAGTCACAGAGACTCTATAGTACATGACAGTATTTCAGTTAGTTCTGTCTCTTGTGCCAGAAGCATGTTAAGCACAGCCATCCTGGAAAAATAAATACTAGAAAGACTGAATACATCCCTAAATCCTTGAAGATTACTTTGATCCCAAAAGCAGCTGGAAAATAATGAGAGAAAACTCCTTAAGATCTGTTACACACACAGGCACTACTTCTTGCTCAGGATGCCCCTGCATCTCGGTTTATCAGAGCTAGGACACTCTTCTGGAGAGACACCCATCTGCATGCCCTGCTGTTCTGCTCTTGATTACTTGTGCAGTAAGCAGCCTGACTTGCTGGACTTTGGACTGAGCCATGATGACTCTTAATCCTAATCTATATTTATGCTGTGTCTTTTTTGACAGTGTCATTGTTGATGTTTGTGAGCAAACTAGTTCCAGTTCCCATGCTGTTTCCTCCTCAGGACAGCACATGCTGCTGTACATCTGAATCCATTCTGCACTCCAATTCAGTAGTTTTCTAGGCCAAAACTTTGCCCTCTCTTTCAGTGTTTGCCTAAGTTCCCCCTGCAAAAACACAACATCAGAACTGCAACTCACATTTGCTTTGTTTGAGCAATGTAGTGAGCAGCAAGGCAGCATAACATTTGGCAGATGGCAGGCCAAACAGTTACCATTACAACCTAAGTGTAACAGCTGCTAGGGTCTCAAGTCTCCCAGCCCTGCATCCTTTGCACAAAATAGATATTCTGCCCTATTGCTTTACATGCTTACTAAGTGGCTTCAAAGCACAGTTATGTACTTGGCATACATAAACTCTCATCAGTTTGTCTCCTGATCATGTACTTCACATGAACATCCTTGCCGTCTTAGGAGCTGTTCTGGCTTTTAGTGTCACTCTGATTGATTGAAACTGGGAGATATTTGGGCATCTTCAGTGATGATGTGTATATCTGAACTACTACATACTTCAGCCTCTTTCTGCATTTTTGGTCCTTTTCTCCACCTGTCTGTCCCTGTGAGTCTTCTATCAGTAGAGACACATTAATCCTTATCACACTGTTAAGACGCCAAAATTGTCTAAACATGAAAACAGAGAAAGATAATTTAGGGCAAGACACAGAAGCATGATATCATCTAGCCCTTCCATTTTTCCTCAGTGTTCGGCAATAATTCATTTGACATAAATCTTCATACAAAATTTCAGGAAAAAACTCTCCCTTTCTGCAAGATGCTTAACAACTATTTTGAAATTAATTCATCATACCAAGGCTACATTTCTTGAGGAAGGAATTATTTATCACTGATCTTTCTGGTAGGGGGAAAGTTTGCTGGGCTTGGGGTCAGCAGGTTTTTATTTTTGAACAAGTGCCAGAATCTCTTTAGGTCTGGAAACAGCAATGGTGGAAACCCCTCTAAATCTAGCCCATCTAATTTCTCAGTTAATACTGTGACCCCTTCACTTACGTTTATGGTACACTTCTGGAGCCTCAGGCACAGACTAAAGTGCAAACCCCTCTGTCATAGTTTAGCCCCACTCGGGACCAAGCTACGCAGCCTCTCACTCACTTTTCCCATCCTCCGAGAGAATGGAGAAGAGATAATATAATAAAAAACTCAAGGTTTGAGATAAGGACAGGGAGGGATCATTCAGGTTACTGTTACAGGCCAAATCGGGTTGACTTGGGGAAAACTATCTATTTATTATTATTACACAAAATGAAAGCAGGATAATGAGAAAGAGAAAAAAAAAAAACTTCCCCCCACCTCTCCCTCTTCCTAGGCTTAATTCATTTCAAATTATCTCCACATCCTTCCTCCCTCGAGCGGCACAGGGTAGGGAAGAGGGAATGGGGGTTACGGTCAGTTCCTCACACGTTGTTTTCTGCCTTTCCTTCCTCCCTGGGGGAAGAACTCCTCACATTCCTCCCCTGCTCCAGTCGGGGCTCCCTCCCACAGGTTAAAGTCCTTCATGAACCACTCTGGTGTGGGTAATTTTTCCACGGCGTGCAGTCCCTCAGGAACCAGTTGCCCCAGTACAGGCCCTGCACAGGTCACAGCCTCCTTCAGGCATCTGCCTGCCCCGATGTGCGGTCCTCCATGGGCTGCAGGTGGATCTCTGCTCCTCCATGGGCCTCCATGGGCTGCAGGGGGACAACCTGCTCCACCATGGGCTGCACCACAGGCTGCAGGGGAATCTTGGCCAGGAGCCGCATTACTCCTCCCCCTCCTTCTTCACTGACCTTGGCGTCTGCAGCCGTTCCTCCTAAAAGAAATTCTTCACAATCGGCTCAGGCACACCCCTTTCAGGTTCTCTTCACATCTCCTCTCTTTACTTCTCTTGGCCGGGCCAAGGCCAGAGGGTGAGGCCTGCAAAGCCTACAAGGCTCGCACCTCCCTCTCTCTGCCTGCCCTTCCATTTCTTCACTTGTTTTTTATTTTCCCCTTCTTAAATACTTTATCACAGAGACGTTATCACTGTAACCAATTGGCTGGGCCCTGGTGAGCAATGGGTCCACCCTAGACCCAGATGAGTCCACTGGAAAAGGGAAAACTTCTAGCAGCTTTTCACAGAAGCTGCCATTGTAACTCTCCTGCTGCCACTACACAAACTCAACACACTCTCTCTCCTTCCAGACTCAGTGACTAGAATTGCTTGAGGTTAGTTAGTTTCCCAACAGACCTGGCATGGGGGAATTGCTTGGGTTACCTGTCCTTAAACCTGGCTCTCTTCCTGCCTCTTGGGATTTATTTTGTGCCTTCCTGGCTCTTTGGCTCTCGTACAGATGGCATGTTAAAAGCAACGGCAGAAAGAGCACTGGCTGCAACTGAACCAAAGTGTCACCAGTCATCTCCTTACCTCTTGTGGTTCCCCACTTGTCAGTGCTCCCAGGCAGCCATGGCAGCTCTGAATTAAACATTAAAGTTTTGTTTTTCAAAAACAATTACGGATAGTTGGTGAGTAAATTCTTTATTCTCAGTCTTACCTTATAAGCTGCAGCAAAACCTCTCCCAGGAGCTTCAGTTGAGACTTGAGGTTAGATGGTGGCATAAAAGCATATCTGGCAGGGAGGAGACACTTAGGAAGATACTAAATGTTTTAAGGTGCTCCTGCTTTGTGATTACTGATTAAACAATGTGTATCCTCAGTAGTCACACAGTTGCAGGCAACATTTTTGGCAGTTGTCCTAGTGTTGTCTAATTGCCACCTGTCACATCAACATGCCAGGTACTATGCCCTGTGTTCTCTGTTGAGAAAGGCTGCTTCAATGGGTTAGAACAAACATGCCAAGGGACACGTTTTTAGTTGGTTCACAAGAGTCTGTGTTGCAGTGGCTTTAGGCATTCTGGAGGGAGAGGAGAGCAGAGTCTTGCATTACCCAAGACAATCAGGTATTTTCCCAAGGAGAGTAAGGGTAGGAAAACCTTTTATCTTAATGCCAAAACAACACCAGATGCTTTTGGTCACAGGTACAAGACCATGCGAACAGGTAGGAGGGAGTAAATTTAAATAAATGTTTTGTGAAGCTTTTTAACTATTAACTCATTCCCTAACCCTGTTTTGACTTCCTCAGACTGGCTGTCTTCAAAATAAGTTTTCTGTAACGGCACTACAAACCTCCCTTTTGGCTATGGCACCAGGAGTCAGTCTGTGTCCAGCTTCTGTCTTGCTCTGCAGACATAGCCAGAGTCAGCTGAACTTTGAGGCTAATTGCTCCACATTTCTGCTACCAGCTTGGGGGACTCAAGCTTGCGGACACAGTGGAGAAGTAATGGAAAAATGTACAGATAAAAATGCTGAGAAACAGCACTTCATGTTGCACTCATGAGGGTGGCTGGTTCTTTGCATACTCTAACACTACTAGTGATTTGGAACAGGTCATGGACTGACCTTGCCAGACACAGTGAGAAAGGTCAGAAAACTTTGTTTCAGTCCAGCGTAGTGAATGGAGACGCCAGGAGACTTTTTGCCTTTCACAAAATTCAGCCAGGGTGACAATAAAGTCTGGTTAATCATAAACTCTCCACAGACTTTGAAAAAAAAATATCAGTTTCCAGATTTCCAACTGTTTCTAAACCTCACAGGAAACCACGATTGAACCTGGATTGTAACTGAGGGAGGAGAGGTTAGGATCACAGTTCCCTGAAGAAAAATGCACAGGGGGTGAAAACTTGCTTGAAACAAGCTCTGCAGTGCTAGCTGCTGTGCTTAGCATGTCAATGGTCCTGTGCCTCAGAGAAGCACATCCACGGAGTCCCTGCTGCACCTCCAGCTGCTTGCAAAGCTTCGTGATAGCACTGGCCATCAGAAGAGTCTGTCCCAGGCGGTCAGCTTCTGCCAGACCTGCCACAGAAACTTCTGTGACTCTCCATGTGCTCCAGAAACCACACAGATTTATGAAAGGTTTTGTTCAGTTCTGACATGCTCTGAGGAAACTGGGAGTTAATATAGATCTATAAACATGCTCAGAGGGAGTAATTAATTATGGCATGTGAATGATAAGATCAATATGTACACATTTGGAATAGTCCTTGCCCCGCCTGCTCAGTGCATAGGGGAGATTATTTTTAGCAGTGCAAGTTGTCTGCCAAGGAAGATTTTTCTACCTTTGCTAAAGTTACTTTAGCCTGGGAAAGGCCAAGGGAGAGACGGCTGTTGGAAGAATACGGATGGAGAGCAAGCTTGCTTCTAAAAGAGAGAAAAAGTTTGGACCAAGTTTGCAAAGCCAAAAGCTAGGTTAATTAAAATATTTCATTCTGTCATTCTGATGTTCATGGAGGCAAACCAAAATACTTAATAGTGCCCTTCAGGGTCAGACCGTGCTTTGCTTCACTTCACATCTAGCTGCTTCTCACAGTCATTGTTAAGTGTAAGCTTCCAGCTCACAGGGACATCAAGTTTATTAATCAGATTTCAGATGAGACCACATTATATTGGTCTGAGTCCCAGGATCATCAGGTGTTTTCTGCTGAGGACTGAGTCTGGTACTTTATATGGATTGTGCATTTCTGGGCATTGTCACTGGAAACTCATTCTCTACAGTAAAGCTGATAAGGTATCACCAAAATTAGGTACATCACAAGCTGTAAAAGATTAGCTTTATTTCATATTAACAGAAAGGGTTTGAGACTAGAGTAGAAGCACACTGAATGGTGTAGTATGAAAGAGGAAAGTCTTGAAACAAACTCTTCCAATGTCCACAAGTTACCAGCAGAGAGGCTGCAATATGGAGTTCCATTAGGCTTCTGCTGAATCTATAGAGTTTGAGCATTAATTTCTTCCAAGTTCTCAGAAAATCTTAAATTGAATCTCTCTGAAAAGCCATACATCAAAATGACAGAATTTGAAGACTACGTTTGTTGTGACTAGAAGCTGAAATCAGTTCCTTGGTCTCAACGACATGAGAAAACAGCAGAAAAGAAGAGAAAAAAATAAAACTGACTGAAAAAAAAAAGAAAGAAAAAGGAAGATCTATCATGTTTGAGGAGAAGGCAAATATTTGAGAAAAAGATAAAAATAATTCCCAAACTATTGCATCTCACAGCCACGGTGACACACTCTGGAGCCCAGGTTGCTCCTCTATGTCTTCCTCCTCAGGTTTTCCGAACAGTTCTGCCTTTACCGCACTACCACGGGGTGGCTCCTCCTCGGAACAGAGAGTGCTAGCAGACCCCAGTATATTTACCCAGATTTAATGTGACCTCCAAGCCATTCTTGCTCTGATATTGTTGGTAATAAGAAGTGTAGTGTAGCTGGATACTCTCAAATAAGTGATAGCACTGGACAGTGAGACATAGCCACATTGGTGAGCCAAGGTGGGCATAAAAGCTAGTGTTGCCTGAGTTGTTCTCTTCCCAAGAAACAGCCTCTAGGCAAAATCACGGGAAATGGATATACACCAGTCAAGGTTTATTTCTCCAGGTTAAGGAGAAGATTATGTTTTTCTTGGAAAAGTCTGAGGGAGTACGCAGGAAAAAGAGCTGACCTCCAACGGTTACAGGTTAAAGAAGTGGTTAAAAACCCAAGGATAAATACAATTTCAAAAGAATAGATACCATCTCCTTTGCTGCCTCTCTCTATTTAGCCTCAGGACTCTTCTCTCATTCATGGAGGTTGACAATAACAAGATTAGTCCTGAACATATACTCTGTCTGCCTTGAAATTCAAAATCTGTCTCTCCTTATGTCTGAAAGACTTAATTTATTGCATGTTTCCAAGTTTTTTTTAGGCAAGCAAAGCAAGCTAGACCCTTTCCTGGGATGCTATTTCTTCCTGGCACATCGGTTAGTATCACAGGTTGTGATCCTGTGGCTCAGCTCTTCTCTGAGCCCTTGCTGGTGTCAGCCTCATTATTCTACTTCTTTGCCTTGTCCTACTTCAAATTCCTGTTCTCCTGTGAGTCCCTCTCAACTACCAACAACAATAGAGCAGTACTTCAACAGGTGTACATCAGAAGGCACTAGAACATATTTTTTTAATGAAAGAAATAAGGGAATTTAAAAACACTTTGTTCCATTTGGTGCACAGCTCCTTCTGAAATGACACAACATTATTTCCTATTGTTGTCCTCCTATTTGTTTCTTTATTCACCTGTTTCATAAATTAAACTGGGAACTCATTTACTCCTTAGAAAATAATGGAGAAACAAGCAATAGAATAAGGAGTTATAGCTCCATTTTTTCAAGACTTCATGTTCTTCAAAGGAAAGAGAGCCCAACTCTGCATCACTGGGATTAATAACTGCCAGAGGTTCAACAGACTCCTCTAAGGCATTGCAACCATTGCTAGAAACAAGAAATCATATATGAGCTCTTCCTTGCATCGTACTGAGTCCTGTAGAGTTACTGTATCTCTTATCTTCTTCTTAAAGCATTTCCTTTTTTCTTCTTTGCCTCAGCTGGCTGGTTAGGTGGTCTCCAAAACTTGGGCCAAGGGTTGAGTGAGGTGTTGGAGAAGGTCCTGCCGTTCTGTCTTCAAGGCAAGTTATTTCCTCTGAGGGAGTGGGAGTGTATTTACCAGCTCACAGAATTCTTCAGTGTGGTCTGTTTTACTGAGTATTAGTGTAATACTCAGCATTTTACTGACTACTAGTGACTTTCAGAGGCCTTCAGCACTGTATAGCACTCAATACTGCCAACTCTCAAGAGTTTATCATATTATTGTAAGTTTGTTTTCTAAGGAAAAATGATACACCTTGGTTTTGTCACCCTTTCTCCTTCAGAAAGCACAAATCTTAGAGCCCTACAGGTGCATATATAAGCTCAGTTAAAGTCAGTCAGGGATATTAAGACTGATGAGGAAGTTGAGGTCTGAAGCCTGGGAGTAGTCCCCAGAGCTGGGAAAAGGGTCTGGGGCAGAGAAGGTTAACGGTCCAGAGCAGGAGATGGGGTATCTCAGGGTGAGGAGGTGGGAAGAGGGATGGGGAACTCACAGAAATGGAGTTGATTCAGTGCTGTACTTGCCAAACGGACCGTGGCTGCTGTAGGAATAGGGAAGGAGAGGTAGAAGTAAAGACATCAGTGAGTAGAGAGCAGGCTCGACGTAAAAAATATGTTGATAGTTTTATGTTTGGGGCTGGCATATGGAAGGGGATGGAGAATTATATTCCGAAACTCTAAGTGTCGATCTTCAGCTGTCAACATACAGCTGTGAAATGCAACAACAGAGTGTGTGGCTTACCGGGTCTGGCGGAGGTCCCTGCAGGTGGGAACACAGCACCGTCAGTGCTGTGGGGGCCTCCACCAGCCCCAGGCAAAACCACTAAAAGTGCCAACCCTGTGGATTGCCCAAACCTGTATCAAAAGGAAGGTACCTGAAGGAGTCTTGGGTTTCTCTTCTATTTGTGTTTTTTTAAAATGCTATGGAGATTTTATGCAAAACTATTGTAAAAAAAAAAAGGAATAATACTGCTTTCAGACTTAATGATCTCAAAGATAAGCAGTGTCAGAAGCAGGTGCGAATCAGTCTTTCATGACAGAGATACTGAATGTTGCCAATGTCATATGGAAAAGTAGTGTCTGAACATGTAAAGACTCTCATAAGGCATACGCAGTAGAGGAGAGGTGTTACATTCAAATTACACAAGCACAATTTGAGTTTTCCCAGCTCATGAGGCTTTTTTTGGCAATAATAGTAGTGTTATTTTAGCTTCACGAGTTCCACGTAAGCCAGTGCTGAAGTTAATGACAGGCAGTATACACTGAGCTGCATAACAACATCTATTTTTACTGTAAGAGTTTGGAGCATTTATGCCCTTGAAACAGTTTATAGATTTTGCTTAAACTAGGTGTTTATTGTTCATTCTTTCATATGTTTGAATTTAACCTCTACAAAGTCCATATACGTAGTTTGTGTATGTATGTAAGCTTATGTACACAGGCAAAATGAAACATTATTTCATCAGCTTCCTCAACTGAACTGTAAGTGGAACATTACTTACTGGTTTGTATAGGATATATGTGAACGGCAGATGTGTACCTATGCTAAAAACATGCATGTGAAGAGAGAGAACACAGAAGATTTTCTCAAAAAATATTGCTTTCATATTCTGCTGTTTGTGTTGCTCTATACCAGGAGTGTATGAATGCAGCAGTGGGGTTTTTTTTTGTAGCTAAGTAACTCATTTATCTATTTCCACAGTGTTTTGACTTCTAGGAATTCTAATTGGTGTTCCATTAGGCGCAGTGCTAGCTTGACTTCCAACAAATACAGCAGACTCTTCCAGTATGCATCATTAATGACTGCATAGCACACAAAATTGTTTTCCATGAAGAAAAGACAGATGGCTTCTTTATGTTTTTAATATCGCACAGAGTCAAATCTTGCAATTACTTTTATTCAATAAAATCTTTTGTCTCCTCTGCAGTAAGATGTATTCTAGCCTTTATGGCCTCACAACTTATTAGATAAATAATTACTGAATTTCCATCTATCACTGAAGGCACAGATATGCTATAGATACAGATGGGACTGGAGTGTGTTTATGAAACTGATAGATCATCTTTAATAAGTGGGTTCCTGAAGTGACCTTCAGAGCTATAAATAGATACCATCAGGTGTCTGAGTCTAAAGCCTAGCTTCCTAAGAAGAAAACAGTAGGTAAGGAACATCCAGAGGGCAAATAAGAGAAGGAGGGTCACTAAGGTGCTTTAAATTGTTCTTTGAGAGGAAGTCTACCTCTGCAGATTAGGTACAGTGCCTAGGAAAACAGTGTGACCACCTAAATAAAGTTAGAGTCCCAACAGATACTGATTGAATCTCGCCCTTTCCCCTCCTCCAAGGAGAGTATGACGTATCAGAGGAGAGACTATTTTGGCAAGTACTTTGGTTATAAGATGTTTTAAGCCCCAAGGGGATCCCACACATCTCCTCCCAGCTGAGGTAACTTAGGAGCACCCAAACACAGGTATATTACCTGTGCTGATTCTGTGATATAACTGGAAATCCATTTTTTTAATAGACTGTTTGAAATGTATTTACAGGAAGGTTCTTGTGCCTGAGGGTGAGGCAAAGATGGACAGTTTACTGGTGGTTTTCCCACTCTTGGCATGTGCTAAGCACTGGGACAATGTGAAGAAGATGAAGTGGTCTCCTCTCCACCTAGAAGTTAGTGGTCTGCTCTAAGCTATTTACCTAAGATCCCCTGTGAGTTGATGAAGGTAGAGAAGTGATTCCTTCCCCCCATCTCAGACACTGAGACACTTCACTGAGAGACAGCATATATGAACCAAAACTGAGAGGAGCACATTATGTTTTTCAGATCTTGGGCAATCTGTTGCGGTCAGGTAGCCATTCTCCAGACTGTTGAATGGCAAAACAAAAAATAAATAAATCACCTTCTCTCCTGTCACTAACAGCGAGAAAATAAAAGATGGAGATCACTGGGACCCTAATTGAGCAAGGAGAAACTGAAGTCATTGTTACAAATCCTCACTCCACAGAGAGCAGAAGACTCTCATTAGGGAAGTCTTGCGCAGCCTCTCATTTGGGCACTAGTTTTACTGTAGAACAAGTTATTTATTCCAGAGGGACAAATGACTGAAAGCACAAGTGTTCCGCATTGGTATTTGCATCACAAACTGCCCAACCTCAGCCCGAACTGGTGTCTAGAGTTTCCATGAGAATGAGGGCATCAAATGTTCAATCTGGGTGCTCTGGTCCCAAGAAAAAGAGAATCATTGCTTTCTTTCCAGAATTGTAACAAAGGTGTAACATGACTGGGCAAATTTTAAAATGTTGAAAAAGGACACAAGAAATTCACACTTCTATTTTTGCAGTGGATTCAGTTTTCTTCTATAATTTTTCAAATCCAGATGAAGAGGAATCTCAGACCATCTGTACTTTAAGGATAACCTGGACAACAGCTGTTTCTCTTACATCAGGGGTGAACATTTTGTTTTCCTCTGTGATTTGTCATCTAGTTTTTGTTTGCTGTTTTTATTTTTTGCTACTATATTCTTTTCCCACTAGGTCTACTTTTTGTTTGAGTTACAGGCTTGTAAATCAACAGGGAGTGCAATGAAGTCAGTGGTGGTGTGCTGACATAGAGATAGCAATTCCTCAGCAGAGAAGTCTTTGGACATCGCTTCCTAATGCTTTTGTTCTGGTTTTGTTAGTGAGGGGGGGGCCTAAGGCGGTAGCTTCTGTAGGAAACTGCTAGAAGTTGCTCCCCTTTGTTCAGTGGACTCGGCCGGGCCTAGGGCAGACCCGCTGCTGGCCAAGGCTGAGCCAATTGGTAGCAGAATGTCCCATGATAACGCCTCTGCGATAACGTATTTAAGTAGGGGAAAACAGAAAAAAAAAAAAAAGAAAGAAGATGTGAAGCAGCTGAGCAGGGGGCAGAGAGGGGGAGGCGCGAGCCTCGTGGGCCTTGCAGGCCTCACCCTCTGGCCTCCTGCTGGGCAGCCAACTGGGCCCAACTCGGCCCGGCCTGGCTGCAAGAAGTGGAGAGGAGATGAGAAGTGAATAAGATGTAAAAAGGATCCTGAGAGGCATCTGCCAGCCTGTTGTGAGGAACGGCTGCAGACGCCAAGGTCAGTGAAGAAGGAGGGGGAGGAGTAACGCGGCTCCTGGCCAAGATTCCTCTGCAACTCGTGGTGAAGACCATGGTGGAGCGGGTTGTCCCCCTGCAGCCCACGGAGGCCCACGGAGGGGCAGAGATCCACCTGCAGCCCGTGGAGGACCCCACGCCAGAGCAGGTAGAGGCCTGAAGGAGGCTGTGGCCCATGGAAGGCCCGCTGGGACAGCTGTTCTAGAGGGACTGCACCCCGTGGAAGAGATGACCCACACCGGAGCAGTTTCATGAAGGACTGTGGCCCGTGGGAGGGACCCCACGCTGGAGCAGAGGAGGAATGCGAGGAGTTCTTCCCCCGACGATCATACAGCGGCGTAAAACAACACGTGATGAACTGACCGCGACCCCCATTCCCTTTTCCCCCCCCGTGCCGCTCGGGAGGGGAAGGTAGTAGAGATAATGTGAAGCTCGGGAAGAGGGAGGGGTGGGGGGAGGTTATCTTGTTCCCTGTCTCATTCTCCTGCTAATTTTAGAAATAAATGAATAGTTTTCCCCAAGTTGAGTCTGTTTTGCCCATGACGGTAACTTTAAGGATTTCTCCCCGTCTTTATCTCAAACCTTGAGCTGTTTTTCTTATATCATCTCCTCCTATTCTCTCAGAGGGTGGGGGGAGCAAGAGAGAGACTGCGTAGTCTGGTCCTGATCGGGGCTGAACTGCGACACTTTACACAATCTTCTGTAACTGTGCATGAGCTATGGAAGCTAGTGATTTTCTGAACCAGAAATTTTAATATCTAGTTACAAAATGTAGCCTTATGGTCATTTGTCACTTAGTCCTAAGGGTCCGTATATCTTTGCACGCTTCCTCTCCAGGGCCACCACAGATGATGAGCACTTTGGGAACAGAAAACAACAAAAGCAACAAAAACACTCACTTCAGCTGTGTGGGAGTAGATTTGTACCAGTCCCATGGTATTGTTGATATCTTCCCCTTGGGATATATGTAATTTTCAAGTTATGTAGAAAGAGCATGTGTGTGAAAGGGAAAGAGATGTATATAGAGGGAGAACTCTGTGCAATGCCTTTGTAAAAACTGCATTAGCTGGAAATGGCAAAAAATTATACATCACCTCAATGGTATCATATGTCTTCTCCATCTTCCCCTTGATCTACAAGTAGGTACTTAAGAGTCCAAAGTTTATCTAAATGTGGAGCAGTGGCCACCATTTTAAGCAATATCTATATCTTTCCATAAAAACCCCTGTTTTCCATTATCCATTCAGTCACCCTGCTACTGGCTCTGTTTCACTAGCATGATCTGTGCTTGGATTGGAAGCCCACTCCAAAATCACTCTTGAGGTCAGTACAGCCAGGCAGTATCTACTGACACTGTGGATAGGCATGATGAAAGCCTGTGACCAAAAGGACTACCTCTATCCACCTTTCTCTTTACAACACATCCCATCTTCCTCCTTTCCCTCTCTTAGATTTGATTTCTTTCTAATTACAAGTTGTACTACCTCTGGATGATGACAGGTAAAGGCAGGAGATTTGTGGCCCTTCTGCTTAAATTTGGACAGTTTGGGCTGTGCGTCAAATGGAAAATGAACGTGCCTAAAGTTCTTAAAATTCAGAGGGAGGTTAATGGTAGGTGGTCTTTTGTATCATGCTTCTCAAGTAGTGCTGTGTGCACCTAAGATCTTTATTTACCTTTCAATCACAAACAAAAGCTCACTACTGTGCTGTTTCTATTCCTCACATCTGCTTACAAAAAAAATATCTCTGGGCGATGCCTGATGGCTCTTCTCAGATATATAATTGAAGAAAGGGAACCTCTGAGGGAAAAAGCACTTAACCATGTTTAACTTTTTGAATTAGATGCATCAGCTTCTTTGACCCTAAGGATGATCTCAGATATATCCCAAACAAGATAAATATTCAGGAAGGCTCTTGAAGTGTTGTTTTTCTATTCTCCAGCCTTCTTAAATTTCCCTCCTAGCTCAGACTAGTCTGTGTCACATTTCATGCAAGTTGTAATCTCCAAGGGGAAAAAAGCACTTAACCACACTGTCAGGCTCTTACTTCAGGCTCTCAACAATCTTCTGCTTCATCTGAACACTAGTGTATATGTATGAGGCTTATAGATATTGTCTGACTAAACAAATCAAACCACCTGCTATCTCATAGGAACTTCCAAGGTAGCTTTACTCCCCTACTCTTCAAAATGTCAGGATGTCTTTTAAATATGATTGAAAGTCTGCTAGAAATGACATCCAAGGTGTAGTAACTTGAAAACAATCATATTAATGTAGGTAAACAAGTTTGATAACTTTGCCATAATTAGATAGATTTTAGTAACAAGAAGTTAGAAAGGTATATATAAAAATTTGTGAAATAAGACATACACAAATATATTTTTATATTGTGTATATAGTAAATACATGTATAAATACTATAGCAATGTAACGTAATAGCACATATGTTGTTAGACTAGACTATTTCAGTTGGAAGGGACCTACAATGATCGCTAGTCCAACTGCCTGACCAGTTCAGGGATGACCAAAAACAATACCAAAAAGTATGTTGTTAAGGGCGTTGTCCAAACGTCTCTTAAACAGTTACAGGCTTGGGGCATCGACCATCTCTATAGGAAGCCTGTTCCAGTGTTTGACCACCCTCTTGGTAAAGAAATGCTTCCCAATGTCCAGTCTAAACCTCCCCTGGCACAGCTTTGAGCCATTCCCAAGTCTTATCACTGGATCCCAGGGAGAAGAGATCAGCACCTCTCTCTCCACTTCCTTTCCTCAGGAAGCTATAGAGAGCAATGACAGTCTCTTTTTCTCCAGACTAGACAAACCCGAAGTGCTTCACCAGTCCTCACAGGACATGCCTTCCAGCCTTTTCACCAGCTGTGTAAACCTCACCAGCTGTGTTAACCTCCTCTGGATGCACTCAAGGACCTTCACATCATTCTTAAATTGTGAGGCCCAGAGCTGCACACAGTACTCAAGATGAGACCTCGCACCAATGCTGAATACAGCTGGATAATCACTTCTTTTGATTGGCTGGTTATGCTGTGTTTGGTGCATGCCAGGATGCAGCCCTCTTGGCTGACTGGGCACACTGCTGGCTCCTCTTGAGCCTGCTGTTGACCAGCACCCCCAGATCCCTTTCTGCAGGGCCACTCTCCAGCCACTCCTCTCCCAGTTTATACTTGTGCCTGGCATTACTCCATCCTATGTGCAGAATCCAGAATTTCGACTTGTTAAATTTTATACCACTAATTATAGCCCAATGCTCCAATCTATCTAGATCACCTTGCAAGGCCTCTTGTCCCTCAAGAGAGTCAACAGCACCTCCCAGTTTGGTATCATCAACAAACTTGCTAATGGTGCATTCAACTCCTGCATCCAGATTGTTGACATAAATATTGAATAGAACTGTCCTTAGAATTGAACCCTGAGGAACACCGCTGGTGACCAGTCACCAGCCAGATGTAGCCCTATTCACTACGACCCTTTGGGCTCTGTCCTTCAGCCAGTTCTTCACCCAGTGCACCGTGAACTCGCTTATCGCACAGTTGGACAACTTGACCAGAAGGATGCTGTGAGGGACAGTATGAAACGCCTTACTAAAATCCAGAAAAACTACACCCACTGCCTTCCCTTCATCCATGAGGAGGGTGACCTTATCATAGAGGATATAAAATTAATTAAACAAGGCTTTCCCTTTGTGAACTCATGTTGACTATGCCTGATTTCCTATTGCTATGTAAGTCTAACTTCTAGGAACCCTGAGAAATCTGGGAACTCAAAAGGAAGAATCTATGTGTGACCAAGAGTATATTAAATCTATCCTGAATCACACTTGGAAAAATATCAGAAAGTTGCTATGTCTTAAAATATTGTAAATCCACACCTGAAGTAAAACATAATTGGATAGATGTTCCACAGACAAGCAGATTATCTGGGAAAATGATCACAGAAGAATAGACTGTCTGAAAAAGTATACATTGATGGATGGTACACAGAATGGATGAGTTATCAAATTAAAGAAACAGGAACCTTCTATAGGAAAATCAATTAACTTTGCATGTGGATCACATAAGTCAATCACATGGAGAATCATCAAAGTTGACCATAACTAATATCTTAGGTCATGTGTATCACAGTCCATCACATATAGCTGAGTTATGCAGACACTGCTTTTCTTCAGAGTTGGGTGTGCAGAATTGTTCATTCTGACATCCCCCACTGTAAATCTAGGTATGTCAGTATTAGTTTAGTGATTTTAGAGGGAAATACATTTCTTTGCTGGTGTTTGTTTTGGTATCCCACCCTTGAGATGTGTCTGTCATTCGGATGTCGCAGAGGGATTTCTTCTGCATTACATTCACAGTTCTTGCGGACCCTATGGAACCACATGCAGCCCTACAGAAATATAAAGGAATAGTCCAGATTGATTTTTCTTAATTTCTCTTTGCACTTTCTTTTCTTCTGCTCTCAGTTTTCTAGCCATCACTGAGACACAACTCACAGTTCGTGAAGAAATCTCAAACAGCCCAACAAAATGGCATGAGAACAAGCTCTTGATGCAGTACTTTTGTACTCCACATCCCTGCACTGGCAAGTGCTTACAATTCCCCCGGGTGTCTCTAATTATAATGTATGGTTCATTAAAAATGACAACAGCGTTCATCGAGCCTACATTCTTGTGATTAATTGCAATGTTCTCCTAATCAGTTGTTGTTATTTATACCTCTGCCTTTATGCAACTGATTATACTGTACATTTGCACCATTCAGAGAGTAACAGAAGGGACATGAAGGGCATGTTTACATGACACAATGGAGCGTGGTGTAGATACGTCTGAACGAGCGGTGACCCAAGCTGTGTGCTGGCACAGAACAGAGCTGTACGGTGCTAAAGTTACTCGCCTGAGTCTCCGTCTCAGAGCCACAAGGAAGCCACGCCAATCTCACAAGCTCTGCCTCTCAGAAGGATTTGTTAGGCTCTATGAGAGCTGTGGAGTCATGTTTTTTTCTGCTTTCAGTTAAGCTCATACTGTCTCCAGTTAGTGAAAACTCACAGGCAGCTCGGTGCAGGTATTTCTCAGGAACTCCCTTTGAGTGTTCCTACCTCTATGTGTGTGTATATATCAGATATAAGATTTCAGCAACCAGAAGGTAAATCCTTCTTTAAGCCTCCTAAAAATATCTTTAAAACATCCTAGATCCACTGACTAAGCACTGCTGTGTATTAAAGAATCACCTGAACAAAATCTGAAAAAAAAAAAAATCTGAAAATTCAGGTCCCATTCATCAGGAGGAACAGAAATTTTGAGGGCACAAAACTCCAGGAAATGTTGCCAAAAACAAGGCTGTAGTTCAATCAGCCTTGAGTTTACATTTGTCTGCAAATGGTTTCTGGTTTTCCTTTCATGATCTCAGCTAAGGTAGTAAGCAATTTTAGAGGCCTGTTATTAGATATCCCAACCTGAGACAGACACCAGCAATCTGACTTTTGGAGAAATTGCAGAGCAGGTATCTCTGAAAATAAGTTAGCCCCTCTCAGGTACACTGGATGTGCACAGAAAAATTGCTGACATGCCAGCTCATTTTTCAGAGTATTTTTGCAGAGAAGCCACAAACTTCCTACGTTGTTACAGATCTTTCTTATGTCTTCCTCTTTTAGTTTTCTGCTTGCTACACATCTGCTCTGTAATTCTCCTGTTCCTCAGTTTCAGGCTTTTAGTTGCAATCTAATGCTATTTGCACAGCACTATCGCCTGGAGGCCTAAGTCAACTTTGGCAAGCCTCCTACTGGCATGTTATGTTAATAACTGATTGGTTTTGTTCTCAGTGAGAGCAATTTGTTCCAACAACTGGGATTCATCCTACGTTTTTAGTGAGTGCACAGCTACGCTCCAGCACAAACATTAAAGGCCAAGATCTTTAAAAATAGAAAGAGAGGGACCACCAGCATCACTGCATCCAATCCAACAGCTGCAGGCAACCATGGAGTAGCTGCCTAATCCAAACTGCACACCAGCATCCGACCCCATGGTCACAGAGTCTTGCTCCTGAGGGTAAATTTACATTTTCAGACTTCTGACTGAAGTTTTTGAGGATCCAAGCTTCAAATATTCAGACTTTTGAGCCAGACAATTGTTAAAACTTTGGCTCATGCTGGTATGTAGGTACTGCAGGAAAAATTATGCAGGTCAGGACGTGCAACTTATTGCATTAATTCATAGAGAGCAATGGGAATTAAGGTTGCAGAGAGCATGTTTATCTGTAACATATTTTTTCTTCAATATATGCAAAGTATATCCCTAATATTACATGTGTTTGTATTTGTCAATGTGAGGATGTGTCTCCATAGTTTAAGCTAGGCATTTTAACTGCCTGCAAAGTTCCCAAAGAAATATCCCCAGACGAATAAAAAATGCTACTCATGAGCAACGAAAAATACTACGTGAAAATTACTTTGTCATCACATGCAATTTGCATTTTTAAAATGTGTCTGTGAAATTTTACAGTCATTTGCATTTCCAGTCAGCAATTAGATTAAAAAAGCCCACAACTGCAGCTGTGACAAGTACTCTGTTATGTGAAAAAACATAAATAATCCTCTTGTCCTCCAGTAACAGCTCTGATGAGAATGAATTTTAGTGTAGCACTCAACTTTTGCCTCTTCAAGGTTGCTTTCATCCTTGATAGAGTATAGCTGGAAAACCTAAAAGAACGAGTACAAACAAGATATGTATTTAATAATACAAATTGCTCTTGACCGTTTACAGAGCATCTTTTCAGGCACCATTAGGATCAGCTGTAGAGTAGCCCCAGAGACATAGAGAGGCTTTTCCTGGCACACAGGGTGGGATGGCGTCCCATCAGCTCCATCATCCTTCAGATGAAGGGGAGATTAAGGTCTTTGGAGATGGACATCCATCAGCTTCCCCAGAGCTAGGAGCATATGCCCTTATAGGAAGGGGAGTCAAGGCCAGACACTTTCTTTCCCATCTTCCCCACCCATTTTGTTGACAAAGACAGAGACTTTGAGGCTTTGTTTAGCAAAAAGAGATACAGAAGAGCAGGTCTGCATATAAAGATCACCTCTTTTCCCCAGCTTCTTCAGCCTTCAGTACCAAAATTGGCACCTCCCTTACAGAGGTGCCTCCAGCTCATCCTGAGCATTAGTGCACCCAAACCCGGGCATAGCAGTGAGCCCATGACACCTTTGGGGAGTAAAAGACATTTGGCGTAGAGACGACTGACACTGAGAGTTTACTTATTCAACAGCTGCTCACAGATCAGGTCTCTATATTAAACGGCCTTTGTCCTTAGCTTTGTCTTCGGCGTCATTCTGTCCCGTCAAAAAAGCATCTCCCCATTTTGCGCCAGCACCAGCAACTCATGACTAGCTGCAGGATCACAACATCTCTTGGGGCTTGAATTTCAGCAGGGACCTTTTGGAAATAATGTCTCCATGCAGCCTTGCAAGTGGAATACCGAAAAAAAAGAAAAGGAAACGGCAGGCAGTTTTAGTAATTTTCGAAAATGTCAGCTAGTATTCAGTGGTGAGTTTTCAAACATGTCTCTGCAATGGCAGGAAAGCTTCTTTGGCTTTCTGAAATGGCCCTGCTCCGCTGGGCTGCCAGCTGTACCTGCAGGGCATGACCCACACTGGGCAGCCAGAGACACCAGCAATTTGTTACAAGTGCAGTGCATCACCCTGCTCCATGCTTGGTTGTTGCCGTTGCTGATGGTTTTCCTTGGGTGGTTGGTTATTAAGAGCGACATTTTTGAACAGTTTTTATGCTTAGTTGAGCTGGTAAGAGGAGGTGCTGCAGTCTGCTGCAGCCCCATCCTGAGCACCTTGCTTCAAGCGAGGACAATGGCTTCAATTTCAAACCCTGAGATAATTCAGTGTTCAGAGTCTCTTCCTGCCAACGTCAATGCTCAAATTGTAACAGAGGACTGTTAGGTCTGAGACCCAGGACCTCGTGGAGGAAATGTGGCACCTTGGAAAATACCCATCACCTGTTGATGTCTGGTTTTCTCTGCGCTTCAAAACCTCTTCTTGCCTTGTCAGTAGAGCTGGATGAAAGATACTGAAGACTTGGTCTCTATTATTCACTAGTGAGATGAAATGCAAGCTTTCCCTTCACCTTTAATTCAAGGTTTCTCCTTCCTTGTAGTATGTGTTACATGAATTCCTTTCCTTACATTAGAAGGCAAGTGGATAGCACAGGTAGAAGAGAATTAGAGACACAAAAGAAGTCTCAAAATAAATGATGAGCAAAGAGCTGGGCAGAGGAAGAGACTGACAAAGGTTATGAGGACAACATGTCCAAATAACACAAGAGAGAACATGATCCAGAGGAACAAAGGCAGTAGGAACAGTACATAATATTTCAGTCATTTATGATTTAGAAAGAGGATTATTATTCTGCCACAGGTGAGAGAAAGACTAAGATGGTGGTCGGGGAGAGAAGAGTATGCTGTGACTAAAAATAGCTGAATTTGTTTTAGCTCAGCAAAGTGAAAATTTAGAAAGATGTGATTTCTGTCTAGAAGTATATCAAAAGTGTAAACGCCAGGTGGAGAAGGGCTGTTTGAGCTAAAAGGCAATTTCGGTAAAAGAACAAAAGAAGGGAAAAAAAATCAGCCATAAATACATTCAGCCTGGAGAGATTTCTAACTGCCTGAGCAGCGAGAGTCTGCAGCGTCCTCTCGGCTGGAGCCACTGGGGCCACCTCTGGGACTTAAAGGTAGAGCCTGGTCACTGCATGGAAAGGAGTGAGTGACAGGGCTGCCTGGCTTTGACAAGGCAGGATGCTCCTAATGTTCGGGTGTTGCTCTCAAAAAAGGCAATGAAAATGGAAATGAGTGGAGGGCTTGCTGGCAGCCTTTTTGTTAGCTAGCAGCTATCAATAGGACTGAGTGCACTGAAAATTTCCACAGCTAGCTATCAGACCCTCATCCAGTCAGTCCCCTGAAGCTCTTACCTTCATGTTTTACAATCTCTTTACAATGGAAAAAGGTGAATGGTGAAGACAGTGTTTCAGCGGTTACCAACAGTTTTTCTTATTAGAGCTGAAGTTACCAAATGTGCTTTTCAAGATCATTTGACAGGCCAGTCAGCACTGAACTCCAAATAGGCCACCTAAATATTAAACAGAAATTATTCCAAAATCGCTACATTATCAGCAGCATGAGAGTAGCCCCCCTTGCCTTCCCACCTTTGGAAGGTTCTCATCCTTCTCGGTTGTCATGATTTATCCATCCTCATTTAAACCTGTAGTAACTCACCCGCAGGCTGCTGGGCTGGTGTCTGTGGGCAGGAACCAGCACGAGAATTAGGTCTTGTTTTTACCTTTGTAAATCAGAAAGCAGTTTCTGGCCAAAAAAATCTTCACTTCCTAAATCAGAGCTGTCCCCTAGCTTGGGCTACAGTAACCTGGTTAAACATGGTCAGCTCTTATATAAGGTTTCCTTTTCAACAAAGCATGTAATATGTCTATAGTATTATTAAATAAAAATAATAATATTAATATTATGATAACAACATTTGTATTAACAAAAAATAATTAAAATACTTATCTGTTGCAGCAGGACATCAATTTGCCTCTGGAGGTGGAGGGAATTATCAGACCTGCCAGAGGTGCTCTGCTTCTATTTTCTTGGGGGTGGTTTGGAGGTTTTTTATCTGGTTTAGCATTTTGCTGCTAAAATCAAAGCCTGGGTTTTGTGGACATCCATGAACAAATGAAAACGCGATCTAGCTGCTTGTCACCTTACTAGCAGCAATGTACTTGATTAAAGAAAAATTGCACAAATTTCTGTTCAGGTTTCAGTCCTCTACTGTATTTTGATCTTTCCCATAGATGCCTTAAGTTCTGGCATTTTTTTATGTCTTGAACTTTATCTAATCAATTAAGATGTAAATTTTCCGTCAGTCTGGCTAATATTAGCTTCAGGTGGTCTGCAAAGCCTGTTGAAATCTCTAAGAACTTTTCTGTCGACTATAATGGGCTTTGGATCAGGACTTTTGATAGCAGTAATTTGTTTGAATCTATTCTAGTTTAATGAGTGATTAGCAGACGTTTTTTTCCACTCTTTACCTAACAGTTGATAAACCAGATTCCGCGAGGAGTTGTGTACTAAATAATGGTATGATTTTACAACCCTCAAATTGCTTTAGAAAATAGATTTATAAATCATGCACATAAAAGTAAAGGATATTGACAATTTCTCTGCTGTAAAAGAGGAGGCTTGCTGTGCTTTATGTGAGTCTCTCAACAATAAACTGTTACCTACCATGGGACACAGGGAAAAACTATCAGATCTTTATATATCTTGGTGTCTTGGGTACCTCTCCTTTCTCTTCTCTTTTATTTGAGGTAATTTACATGTCTTTGGTACTCTAGCTCAAATTTTTGCATCTTTTATGACCAGGGTCTTGTTTAAACAATGTTTAAACAACTCTTCATGTGGGAAGAGAGTTGTGTAAAGAAGAAAGCCCTTGATTTTCCAATTACTTGTTGTTATTCTTTAAGTCACCTCCCAATCCAAGCAATGTTTCTAATACTGAAAGATAACAACTATCAGGATTTGTTCTACTCGACCTTTCATGATATTTAGGCATCTGGATTTCCAGCTCAAGTAATCAAGATGATAATTAAACCTACATCTTTGTGAATGTCAAAACTGTCATCTGCATTCAGAGTGTTACAGGTCTGCAACAAACAATGATCAAGAGAAATTTAACATCAGTGAGGTCATTAGGAAATTCTTCCAGCATTGGCTTCACCAAAAACTGCCTTGTCAAACCAAATGAGATACATGGATGTATAATATATGAACTGCCCATATAGAATACCTAATCAATGTCATTATAATGTAAGCATACTTTGCAAATGTAATTGTTGACAGTATTTTAAATAATGCTGAAGCTTTAGTAGCAGATTATGGGTATCCTTTAGATAGTTTCACTATTAATTCCTTGCATTATTTGCAGTTATAAATGCATTTATTACAGAGCTTAATTACTTTCCTGCTGCAAATGGGTGTTGTATTTTTAGTGATAGCAACAGAAAACCTCAATGCTTCACATTAAATAGTGAAAAATTAAATGGTAATTTGAAAATAATTAACGATGCAGTAGCTTCCAGCTTAGAATAAGTCAAAGTCAAGAATGTTAAGTTCATGGGAAAACGTGTCATGAAATTGTTCCCTTTTGCAAATGAAGTAATGTTACGATTTTCCAGTCCCAGTCAGCAATCAGAAGTTATTTCCCAACAGCCAACCTGGTCCTGAGTTTCAAGGTAAAGTTGTAGGCCCACACTTTGCTCTCCCCGATACCGAAGGGTGGGCAAGTGGTACAGTGTTGACAGTGATATGGGATCATTTCCATTGCAGGATGTCTTATGTCATCTGCAACTGAAACAGTTTAGGCCAAAACACTATAAATCTTGGTGAGTGTAGGAATTATTTCCATTTCTCTGGCATTATTTTTCTCTTGCGCTCCCTGCCATGCACAAACTTCAAGCACGGCAACTCCAGCTGCAGAGCACCGTGCAGCAGCACTGCTACCCACACAGTTCCCTCTGTCATCACTCACAAGTTTCTCTAGAGTCTGGTTTTGCAGCTAGTCAAAGAATTAAAACTAAAAATGTTGGCTTGGAACTCTAGATGTGGGCTTTAAAAAGCCATCGGGATGATAGTATATATTTCCGTTGGTTATAAACAGGGTCTACAATGATTGAAGGACTAATTGGGTGGCTCAGATAAATGTGCCATGTGAGACAGAGCGAATTCAGCCCACGCATCCTCTGCAGCAGCAGGGGAATTCGACAGCTCTGAAGGGCAAAGCTCTGAACATCCAGCATGCAATTGTCCAGGAGCAGTGGCAGGAAACACAGAGCTTAGGGAGAATCCATGCCTTGAAGGCACTCACAGATATCTCCTTGCACCCAAATCCTTTTCATGACAGGGGGCTGCCCTCCATCTAGGATGCAGTTAGATGTAGTGCTTTTGTCAGGTCTTTATATCAGAGGCAGATGCCTAGAGGGCTTGCCCAAAGTCTGCTCTGGGTCACGTCCCAGGACCATTCTCAGCTGAGCTGGGAATTTCCATCAAAACTCTGCAGATGCTTAGCCAAGAAGAAAGACCTTTGAAAGCAAGAGGAGCACAAGTGCCTGACTCCAGCCTAGCTCTCAGGCTGCCTGCACTGGGAGATTTACTGCATGCCAGTTCCTGCTACTGCGATTGTTTGTGTATTTCACATTAAATATCCTCAGGGAAAAAAAAAAAAAGAAAGATAGAAAGACTTCATTGCTAGTGATTTTAAATACTTTGCATCTACCTACGTTACTGGACTGCAAACTCTTAAGAGTAGCCCTAGGCAGGAAGAATTTTGTACCAAATTACTTCTGTCTCTGTGGATTAAATGTATAACCTGAAGCAAAATTTAAGCCTGGATGTAGGGAGAGAGGTTCTTAATTGCCTGACAGCCTGCAAATTCCCCTTTTTCTAGTAATTTTCAAAGGATGGGAAAATGGGGTCTCTAGTGGCAGCGCTGGCATTTTAGATGGAGGAAGTGTGAGGCAGCAGTTAGTTGTTAGACAAATATAGCATCTGATCTGTGAGATGCTTTCTCACAAGCGAAAGATCTAACGGTACAGCTGAGCAAGTCATTACTTGGCAGCACACGTCTGCAGGCTTGAGCTCTCAGTAACCTGTAGACAGGTGGTTAACCTAATGCAGGGGCTGTGTAAACTCTGACATGGATGAAGGATGGAGGAAATGCCCAGGGGAGTACTGCTGAATGGATTTAAAGTCTTTAGTAAACTCCCTCTGCTCTGTCCCAGACTCACAAGTACATTCATATAAAAAGCATCAGCACCTGGAGACAAGTGTGCTAACTCTTGAAGGCTAGAACAGAAACAGAAATATATTTAAATACGATACTAGAACAAATAGCCTAAAGATTACCATGATGTATCGTAGCCCTGAGTACACACACTGTTTGCTAGTGTGCCTTCTGCCAGCTAGAATAACGGCTACTTTATCTCCAGGTTTTTGCAGCAGGAGCAATGACATCTGAAAGAAGCCAACTGCTGGTGGTAAGCTGGGGGATAAATCAGAGTTTAGCCTAAGGCTCCCTCTGGAGTCAAAGGAGAGAGAGCAGTGCCTCCAAGGAGGGATTCAGAGCAGGGATCTGGGTGGCTTTGGGGAGGTCTGTCTAGGGAAAAACCAGGGAGGTGCTCTCCTTATACTTCACTGGAGGTACGGCAGTGCAGGGCAAACTCGGCTTGAGCAGCCACTTTCTAGGGTTTCTCTTATTCCAGGGGAAAACAAAACCTGCTCATCTAAATTAGACTGCAATGCCGGGACAAAGGCATACCAGATACCACATTGCAAAGGTAAGGGACATTGTCCAAGCAAATATTGTGCTTGCTTAAGCGTTATCTAAAGTTCAGTTAATTAAGCAATAATTTAAACTCTGGCTGGTTTTAGAGGCAGTAGTTCTTCTTGTGGTACTATTAGATATCCCATCCACATGGCTCTACTGTTCAAGTATGACAAGTGACGCTGTATGTTAGGTAAGCTGCCGAAGGGTTTGATTTTCAGAAAGCGTATGGCCAAGTTCATAAGTCAGGCCGTCACACGCTGTAAGAAACACAGAAGTTAAAAACCCAAAATCTGAAATAATTTTAGAAAAGCTCACACTCTGTATCTGGAGGAGTTTCAAGGTACGTATGAGAGATTCTTTGTTCAAAACCAGTTCAGAGAAGCCTTGGGATTCCCATTGCTTTTAGTTTAGTTTTCAGCTGTCTCCCATACTTCTTCTATTAGCAGGTAGTGCTGCCTGTTGTGACAGTCATAACTATAAAACCAACATCAGTGGAAATAGTCTTGACACTAACAGGAATATATTTATTTGGGCAAAACAGCTGATCATTTCTACTAGAATCTGAACTCCTTTAATATAATAAGTAGTACTTAAACAATTAATTGATAATGCTTATCATACTTGAGCTCCAAAATACACAAAGAAATTAATCTTTTACCAGATATTCCCAATCACAAAACTATGCTTGGTACCTTGTTAATTTTTCCTACTCTACAGTATGGGATGGACTGGAATAAATAGGTAATAGACGTTACTTATGATCTGGGAAGTGTTGCTAAAAGTGAGCAGAAGCATGGTGAAATTAGAGGAAGCCTTTCTGTTGACCTCAAAGGCCTTGCAATCGCATTTATGGTGCTGAATATTTTATCTGCTCCTAGAAGTTGTGACATATATCAATAGCTACAATGAGATTTAGGCAAGCATGTGACAGCTTGTTCCAATGCAAAGCATGGCAACTGTGTTTGAGGACAGTCTGCTTTCCAGATCTTCAGGGTATTTGTTTTTTTGTTTTGGGGGAAGGAGTGGATGAACTACTGTTCAGACAACTTTAAAAACCCCTCTTGGAATCTGTCCGTATCCTCACTCCTCTAAAATAACTTACTAATTCTTAGCAATAAAAAGTGTAATGAACATAATTAGCATTGCTGATGCAATTAGCATAACTGCAGAGAGGTTTTTTTTTGGTTTGGTTTTGAAATATTTATTACTTGATTAATGAAAAAAATAAACAGGACACCACTCTCTTGTTTTGCTATCAAAAGCTCGTTTGCCTCCTGGGCAGCCAGAGCTTTCATATAAAGCAGAAGACGAACTTTCTTCTCTTAACTGGCAACACCCCAGCTTGAAGAGAGGTTGATTTGCTATTAAAAATCTTGCTAAGTCAGTGGATGTAGTTTTTCCCTCTTCCTTAATCTACTATAGAAAATACTAAGAATTATAGTTCAATGCTTAAGAATCCCTTTTGTTAGTTGTGTGTCAACAAGAAAATGCTTTCATGTGTTTTCTTCTTTAAAATTGTTTAAGACTAACCATGTGATATTTAACATGTAATTAAACATTGAAATTTAGCAAAACACACAGTCATCACAGTCCCTCCCTCCCCAGAAAAAAAAAAGCAATTAATCTTTAAATCCTTTTTAATAAATGAATATTCATTCATCAAGATTTTCATAAAGCATCTCTTCATCACTCCATTTTACTATTCTTTTTTTTTTTTTCACTGCTGAAGAATACCAAAAATACATAGATGTGCCTTAAGCAAAAAAGACTGGGTTTTACTTTATCTTTACAATGGGATGAAATCAACTTAGAGTTAAACCACCATAATATTTGTACTGTTTATTGACCTTTTGGGCTATAAGATAGTTCTAGTTTTCTGGTTTTTTAATACCTTTTACAAACAAACAATGTGTAAATGTTATTTATAGTACTGTTGAGTTAGAAAGGAGCTAATTAGCTATGAAATACATTACTCTGGTGCAATTTGGTTGAAATTACCATTTTTAGCCGTCTATGGTTAAAATCGTATACTGCACCTAGCATACAGGGACAAGGGCCAGAAAACGGGAGGTCAAGGCAAACACTGTTCTTAACACATGGCTCTGTGTGTGTGTGTATATCTGTGTGAAAGAAGTGATGCAGGGCATGGAGGAAGGGAATTGGCAAAAAAAAAGGCACAAATATGTGTGTTAAAGATGAAGTGTTAACCCTAAGTGAGATTTTCCTGGCTTTTTTCAAGTCAAACCAAGACTTGGATCTGTTCAAGGTTCACGCTGCTTGTGCCCCATGTAACTCAACTAGACTGGTGAATATGAAATCTTGTGAAAAAGCTGAAACATCCAACTGCCCGCTTTTTGTGATGACAGGCAAGGTGGGGAGTACAGTTTCATGAAAGGGGCTGCAGTAACACACTGCCCTCCGGCTGTGCAAAGGGTAAGAAAGAGAGAGACCTCAAAGACTCAGCTCTCTTGGATCCATGCAGGGTCCTGAAAATGCACATTGCCTCTTTGCTCTGGTCAGACAGTAATTTTCCATCTGCCTCGAAATCCTGGCTGAAGCCACTGCAGAACTCATTTCAGTGGGATTTGGATTACACATTTGTATCACAACTAAAAAGTCTCCTCTCCTTTTTGAAGATCTCTGCCTGACCACATGATTTCTAGGAGCTGGGGCTTGAAGAAAAGACAGAACTGTGATTAAATCATGAGGGTGCGACCACTCTCTTCTTGAATCCCATTCTTCAGGGCCGTTGTTTAGAGCACTTACTCAAAGACTTGCTCAAAAATAATTTAATTGCGCTAAGTTTTCTAAAGCAAAGCCTTCCATGTTTAAGTTTTATTAAAATCAGGTGGTTTTTTTTTGTTTAATTGTATTTTGTTATTAAGATAAAAACTTGGGAGGGCTTTCCAACAATTCTACCAAATATGTACTTTGGGAGGGTGTTCATTGTTTAGTTACTTTCATTATAATGATGACAATGTGCTTTATAATCCCTTCACAGTTTGAACAGATATTAGAGAGCTCATAACACATTGCGGTTTACCAATGGGAGCTAATACTGAGGAGCTTTTAAAACCCAAGTTTTTCTGCTCCAGCTCTACGAGTTCCTTTGAGGCTCCCTGCAGATACAGTGCTTAAAAACTGCAGTTACAGCCACTTTGCACCAGTGCCAAGGATGCAGCAGGACTGCAGTGCTGATCTTGCACAAGCCAGCAACCGGGGTTACGAGGAACGCTACCAGCTGGGGATCGCATTGCAGCTTTGCTGCAAGGCAACTGTGCGGAGCCCATTCCTGTTCAAGGAGCAGCCCTGAGGATGGGGATTACAATACAGACTTTGCAACCCAGGTTTGTCTATGCTGAATTTCAGCCCAGAGCAAAGTTTCACAGTTCAGTTGCAAATAGTCAGGGTGGGAACGGTAACGGACCGTACATGGCAGCAACACAAGTATCATTGCTCTACTCACAGATAAATCAAGTACTAGCAAGAACACGGTCATTACAGAGCCAAGGCAGCCTTTTCAGTTTCATCCCTTTTCGGTGTTTTTGGTAGATGCATATGCACACATTTTTTTTCCCATAGACATCTCTAACTAGCATCCAACACTCTCTATTTGCCAAAAATTCCCATTTATGTTCAGAGGAATTCTACATGCAGAGAACTGGTACGGCCACGGTTGAATTATTTTTTTTTAGATCTGTTTATGCTACTGTATCTGTTGTTATTTGTGAATGTACATGATAGAAACACTGTTTACAAAAAATATATCTTCTTTTCTTTAGAAAGGTTTAGTTCTGATAAATAACAAATTAAGTGTACAGATCTGAAATTGGCATACCTTGACAACTACAATCTACTAGACTGAAAAAAAGTTGGAATCCGGGTGAGGGAATGAATTGGGATGAAAACCAAAGTGGTCATATTTGCATGAAGGATATGTTTGAATATAGCTGATGCTGAAACAAAACATATTGTTTGCTGTCTCTTGTGATTGGTGACTGCAGCACACTAGGTTGGTAAGTGTACAGGTATATACTTTCAGTATATAAATAAAATATGAAAATGCTCCATTACTGTATCAAAGTATCGGAAGTGTTCTATTTGCTCAATTCTAGAGAGTAAAAAGTTGTAACATCACAGAAACAAAAATATGACATAGCATGCGGTCACGATAGCAAGCACAGGGAAGAAAAATATAGAGAAAATATACTTATATGCATATTATGCAAATATATTTTACATTAACATACAATGTTATAAGAATGTTAAATAATGTGAATGCATGTTTAAAAAAGGCTACAGCTAGGTGGTTTCATGTCAAAGTAGCAAATAACCTGAGACATCTTCTATGCTTTCACTGGAATAACAATCTTTAAATCTACAGCAGTTGTAGAACACATTGACAGTAGTTGAATTCTCAGCTAAATTATACTAAAAATGTGCTGTTGTCTTTCAAAATGACATGGCAGCTGGAACCAGTTCAAGGGAAGGAAAATGTGCTGTACATTTACAGTACTTACAAAAGATTTGTTTCACTGTTGATGGACACTTAAAATGCCTGTTTGAAATATTATGAACATGTATATGTCTCCAAAGACCTAGAGTAACACTCCCCTGATCAGCTTGCCTACTACAGAAGAGAAAGCAAGAGACCAAAAACGATGCCCACTCAGGTCTGGGGAAAAAACGTATTATAACGTCTATGAAACCAAGACATTTTAGCAAAGAAAAATAAATTTGGTTTAATGAAATCGTAGTTGATGGATCTGCAATATAAATGACTGATTTTAAACTTACCAGTGTAACTCTACCACTTTATGATCAGTGTGTATGGCAGCATTTACAAACAATGTTACTAAATACTGACTTTATACACCATTACAGCTGTTTGAAAATTTCTATGACAATCAAAGTTTTGTAGTGATAATATACAACATTTACTTTCTCAAGGCTTGTTGTTTTGACGACACCTGCCTTTCGATTTAAAAAGTTCCTCTGAAATGCATTCTGTGTGAAAGTGCCCATAACCTCAGAATGAATGTGTACACGTGTGTGTGCATACATATACTTTTGCTTTGCAGTGTGTGCTTTTATATACACACAATTCTTTGCTGTATGTATTCACACACACGAGTGTGGTCTACATAGTAAAAGTTCATATATATATATATTTTTACATATAAATATATATATAAACTCTGCAGGCAAGTAGTACTTCACTTGTTATAATTGAAGTCCTTTAAAAAAGTTCAGTCACTCAGTTAACATAGTATAGCCAGTAAATTAAGTTGAAAAGAGAAAATGTGAACGGAAACACCATTCTTGACCATCTGTCGATGGCATTCACATCTGTTAGATCAGGGATTTTTATTTTCAGTTGCGAAGATCTTCTTCGTAAATGGCCCCTCTTGCTGTGGGAGCCTGTTCTTTCTGACGAACGCCTTCCAAGGCTTTCACGATGTGAGCTTTGTTTTCTGTACTGGATTCCTGAGTTGTCAAAGGATATTGTTGAATTTCTGGCATCCGTAATGCTGGTGGTGACCTCATTGCTTGCCACCTCGTTGTGAATTTCAAGCGATGTTAGCAGAATGTTTCCATGGGTGTCCACCTAGGGGGCAAAAATAGAAAGATAAATTGTTTCAAAAGACTTGACATCTGTGAGCAGAATGTGGGCGTATTTAAATCTCCAAACTCATACATATTTTAAGAAAGCATGTATTCATTTTAAGCATGTGATAATCTTAGAAAAAATGGCAATACTCAGCTGCTTAAAATTAGACAAGTACTTAAATACTTTTACAAACAGAGTTATGATCATACTACGCACATCCAGTACAAAACTGCATTTGGCTCAACAAATAATTTTCCTCTCCCTCTAAACCAGCTGCATTTTAAAGGATGGTGTAGTTCAGCGAAATCTCTACTGAGATTTGCTGATGGTGAGAGGAGAGGGTAAGGGATGGATTCTCTCTCTGCTACTTACATATAAAGTTTGCTAAGATTACAAGAATAGTTCTGACCTGCTGAACTCTTGGCATTGTGGATTCACAGAGCTTATTTACAACTTTTCTCTTAAACTTTTCCTTCCAAAGTCATTTGTACAGTTTTGCAATCATGGCAATGCTTAACTGTGCGGCTTTTGCACTTGGATAAGTGATCTTAGAAAGCAAGAAACTTAGACAAGGAAGAAAGCTGCTGAACTGAGGAAACAGGTAGCACTCTTCCCTTCCACCTCCATATCCAAGAGGTGGTGAGCTGAGTGCTGAGCACAGGTGAGCAACGCGATGCCATTTTTCGGTAAATATGTGGAAGGTTATGAGCGTTTAGAGTCCTTAAATTCTGGTCCAGACTCTCTAGTACCCCTGAGTGCTGATAGAGGAAGAGCAGCACAGAGTTGAGTACGGCTCCTTCAATCCAGAAAAACTTCCAGTTCCCATGAGTAGCACTGATGGGCAGTCCCAAGCAATCCTGTCTTAGTCAGTATTTGGTAACTTCAGTGGTAGAGCACCACATCCCCTTGTGCCCCATGTCCTCCAGTATGAAGGACAGATAGAACAGACAGCTGATGCAGGGATCAGCTCCAATTTTCCTGCCTGCTTTTGGGAAAGGAGAATAACATCCAACTTCAAAATAAATGCTCCGTACCGGGTATTTTCAGCCAGTTAACGCATATGAGACCCTATTCAAGCTAACTTGGCTCCTCACGTCAGAAACAAGATAGTGAATCATGGCATACAAGATAATTTCCGGTTTTATGTATACAATCTATTCATCCGCAGTTCATGCTGCAATTAAGACATTTTTCTAACCTGCCACATGATCTAGTCGTGTTAACTGTGCAGCAGTTGAATATCTCATCTCAGAAGCATCTGTTTAAAAGTGGTTGAGAAAGCATGCTGTTGTCATGGCCTTATGAAGTTCGTACAGTCATCCGATACTATGTCCTTTGGAAGCTTTGTGTGATGCATTAAAGGCATGCGTAGCTATGTATCTGTCCATATGCATTTAGCTTTTTTCAGTCTTGTTAAAGTTCTGTAAAACGCATATTTCTTTCATCAATTATTGATGCTACAGCTTATCTTTTCTTAGTGAAAACAATTACGATAGTATATCAGTAATGCTTTGCCAAGCTTCTTGCAAATGGAAAAAGAATATAAAATGCTATGAATGACAGACAGGCAAGAAGGAAAAAAAAAATCCTAAGGTATCCAACAAATTCTGGTGTTGTAGGCAACAGTACATTACGCTGATGTGTGCCTATAAATAAAAATAAACAACATGAACAAAATAATGGGGCGGAGAAGCCTCAGTGGTGATTATGACAAATTCATTTTCCCTGTGGCAGAAACCCACTGGGTACAAAAGTAGGACCTTGAGGTTTGTAGAAATGAGTTCATGCTGTTAAGCAGTATCTGTAACCAGGGAACACAAACAGCTGTACAATATAGACATGGATATCATCACTACTTATGATCATCTCTGAAAAAAAAAAAACTGATTCACTTTTCTTTGGTTTTTTTCCACAAAGAATACAAATTATGATCAGGATTTGTAACAGAATTGCGTAAAACATCCCCACAATCTGTGTTTTCCTTATGAAGCTTAAAACTAGATCTCTCATCCAGGCCCCCACAGTGTCACATGTCATCTCCTTTCCCATCTCTTCACAGGCTTTAAGAAATGTCCTTCAGCTTACCAAAAATGCCCCAGCAGAAGCTGGGCTCCACCCTCACAGCACTGCCTTCCCCCTGCAGGTCTCTACTCCCTCTTCTTCCAACACCAGAGATGTCAGCTGATCTTTCCCACAGGGCTTCTCAATCTCTGTGGATTCTGCCTGCCACCTACATATATACACACATTAGCCTGTCAATGGGTACTTTGTTCTTCTCCACCAAGCTCTAGACTTTTGCAAATGATGTATCAGCTGAAAGCTTGCATTCTAGAGGGTATATCTAAGTGTTCAGGCTTCTCCTGCCCGAGGAAAGTATTAATTTAATTCCACTTATTTCATCAGACTGCTTCACGTAGCCTGCTTCACCTTATCTGCCAACTTTACACACCACCCTAGGGCAGCTTCTGCCTCTGATCTGCCAATGATGCTGCCACTTTTCACAGCTCGTCACTGCATCTACAAATCAAATCAGAAAGGTGGTCAAGAAAGTTGCAACATTTGTGTAAATGCTTTGTCTGAACATACCATTATGTCCTATGAGGTTATTTGACAGCATAAATTTTCTCAAAATATCACAAGACATACTTGGAAATATACTTTTGAAATGCATCTCTTTTGTTAACAGCGCAACAGACTTGCATGTTAGATACAAGGAAGGAGCAGACAGAGAGAAGAGGTCTGAAGAAACTGAAATCAGACTTCTGGTCTGAAGACATTCTTGAGATCTGCAAATTGTATTGATTCCTTCAGAGGTTTTGGATAAACCACCTAAGCTCTCTACAAAGTTAGAGCAATATATGCTAATACTTTGTGACAATCTTAAGGTGATGTTGTGAAGTATGAATACTTAATGCATGCAACATGTTAAAAAGTATTTGCACATAAGCATGACTTCTGACTGATTTAAGTAATGATTTAAATGACTTTGACAAATGTACACAAGTTCTCTCAGTGAATAAAGAAGCAAACCAATAATGGCAGGGTATCCTGTGCAAGTCAACTCATGTCTGACTGAATATACAGGTAAGGCAAAATCCTCCATGAGTGAACATGAGTTGCAGGGATCTGGACTCAATGAACCTTATGGGTCCCTTCCAACTTGAGATACTCTATCATTCTATGAGTGCAGATCAGTGGCTCCAGGGAAACTGTTACTCCAGGTACAGATATGTATTAAGAAAAGCAGCTGAACTGACTACAGTCATGGCTACACAGGATGAACAAGGGCAATGTCTTTGATAAAAATTTATTTTTACTCTCTATGAGCCTTAGAATATCATTTTTATCACTTGGCTCAGAAATGTCACTGTCTGTGCACTGGAAATTCTCCCCAAAATGTTAATGCCAGGCTTTGCTCTCAAACTTTGTTATAAATTAGAGAGATGACATTATGTATTTGGCCAATTTCCCCTCATCCTTTACCATCCTGCTTCAACCTAAAGATATCCCGTGTCTTCCTGGGCCTCCATGCTGCTTGTACTCTCCTTTCTGCCCGACCATGGCTACATCCAAAGCCATTCATTCCCGTTTCCCTGCTGTGGTCTCCACTGCTGCTGCTCCCGTCTCCTCCCCTGACACACTCCAGGGCTGGTTGTTTCCATGGTGTGTTTCCCAGTGAGCTCATCGAAGCAGATGGAAACAGCTGAGTACCAAATCATTAATTAATTCCCTGCTGAATCAGCATGGATCCAAATAAGGAAAACTGATCCTCTTATTTCAGAATCTATTTTAATCAAAGCCCATCCCTCCCACCTCTGAACAACTACAGCTCCTGCACCAGGATGAAGGGATTGAATCTCACATAACCCTGTTTGGAGGCTGAGAAGCATGACATGCAGTGAGACATTTTATACTCAGAAAAACAGATTCACTTTTGAAGATTCACCATTTCTGAACTATACATATTACAGCACAAAGGAAAAATCCAAAGACTCTAGTAGCCTAATGCCATTTCATAAAAATGACCATAACTTACCTAACTGAAGCCAGAAAGAGAATTAAGATAAGGCTCACAAAGAAACTCTGGTCCTTGTTCTTGGAGGAACACCACATTTCCAACAAGCTCAACTTGGATTGTAGGTTGTAGATATGAAACTTTGTCCTGGTTTTGTGTAGCAGAGCAGTTTACAGTGGCAGCTTCTGTAAGAAGCTGCTAGAAGTTTCCCCTTTGTCCAGTGGACTCAGTTGTATCTAGGTTGGACCTGCCACTGGCCAGGGTCAAGCCAATTGGTGACAGTGATAACGCGTCTGTGATAATGTATTTAAGAAGGGGAAAATAATAATTTTTAAAAAGGAGTGAAGAAGCAGAAGTGGGGGCAGAGAGAGGGAGGCGTGAGCCTTGTGGGCCTTGCAGCTCTCACCCTCTGGCCTCGTGCCAGGCGGCTGTCTGGGCCCAACTTGGCCCAGCCCAGCTGCAAGAAGCAAAGAGGAGATGACATGTGAATGAGATCCTGAGAGGCATCTGCCAGCCTGTTGTGAAGAATTCCTGGTGAGATGAACAGCTGCAGATACCAAGGTCAGTGAAGAATGAGAGGGAGAAGGAATGGTGCTCCAGACAAGATTCCCGTGCAGCCCGTGGTGCAGCCCATGGTGGAGCAGGTTGTCCCCCTGCAGCCCATGGAGGCCCACGGAGGAGCAGAGATCCACCTGCAGCCCATGGAGGACCCCATGCCAGGGCAGGAGGATGCCTGAAGGAGGCTGTGGCCTGTGGAGGGCCCGCTGGGGCAGCCGTTCTGGAGGGACTACACCCCGTGGAAGAGATGACCCACGCCGGAGCAGTTTCACGAAGGACTGTAGCCCGTGGGAGGGACCCCACGATACAGTACGGGAGGAATGTGAGGAGTTTTTCCCCTGAGGAGGAGGAAGGAGCAGCAGAAACAATGCGTGATGATCTGACCATAACCCCCATTCACTCTTCCCCCCTGTGCCACTTGAGGGGGGAAGGAGGTAGAGATAATATGAAACTAAGTTAAGCCTGGGAAGAGGGAGGGGTGGAAGTAAGTTGTTTTTGTTTTCTCTCATTATCCTGCTTTGGTTTTATTAATAATAAATTGCAATGGTTTTCCCCCAAGTCGAGTCTGTTTTGCCTGTAAAGGTAACTTGAATGATCTCTCCCTGTTCTTATCTTAAACCTTGAGGGTTTTTTTTTGTTATATTATCTCTCCCCCATTCTCTTGGAGGGTGGGGAAAGTGAGTGAAAAAACTGAGCAGCTTGGTCCCCAAGAGAGGCAAAACTACTATAAACTTCAATGCCCTTTTTACACCTGGAAGTCCTGAATTTATATCTTAATTCTTGACAAGATATTGTCTCATTTAGATGTTAAGTACTATATTTTTAAAGAAATGCAAGCCAAGACCTGCTATTGAATAGCTTTCTCCAATCAAGGTTCTTGGAAAACTTCAGCTTTAATGTCAGTTTGGAAACACTTTAGTAGGGTCAGGAAACTACCAATAAGGCTTGATTTACTATTATGTAGTGTCTGAATTATTTCAGGTTCATTTAGTTCTTTGTTTAATATTCCATAAATTTTAAGGAGTGCTTTACAATGAAATCTCTTTTTCCTCGTAAGTCTTTCACTCCTCTACTACACAAAAAGAAAGAGAGGAAGCATTTTGCTCAAACCCCATAGGTATATTTAAGAGTTCATCAATCCCAAATTTTTAAATATCGTGTAAACACTTTCCATCATATGAAGCAATATAAATGCAAATAGCAAGTTTAAATAACAGCATGAAAAGCTGTGTCTGTAGTTAGTCTTGCATTATTTTACACCAAAATTACTTCTCAAGTACACTATGCCACAAGACAGATCTTTTAAAATTATGATAAAATGCAAATTATTTGAGGTGGAAATTGTAATCTAGACTCCAGCTACCTGATTCTCACCTGACCTGCCCTGGTGCAAGCTTTTATGATTATGCAAGGGGCAAACTACCTGGTAGCAGTTTTCATCTTCTTTAATGAAGTAAAAATGGCTTTCCAACATGTAGAACAGTAACCGATTAGGCCGTAAGTGTTATCTGTGCTTAAAGCAAAACTCATTGACCACATCATGCCTTGAATATTTTAAAAACAATTTAAAACCGCAAGCACAATAAAAATTTGATTTTTGAGTGTTCTCCCAAGTCTAAAAGTTGAAATTTCTCTCACTACCATTTAAATATGTTTATATTAATCAATAAGCACAACAGAATGAAAGAGAATTAAGTTATATCAGCCTAGTAGATGAACCCAGGGTAGGCAGCAGATACTGGGAAGATGGAAAGATCTTCAAAATAAAGTACGAAGAATACAAAAAAAATAAGGTAGTTGCATCTCAGTATCACTGTCAATCAAGTAAGAATGGAGCTTGACAATTAACCTTGGTATATTTGAACCGATGAAGAAAAGGAAATGAATGTATGGTCTTCCTTTCCCCTGTATTTTACACTGTGTATGGATTCTTAGACTCTCTGGGCTGCACTATGGATTGCACCTACAATCCTTCTGGACTTGCACCATTCATACTTGTGCAAACTGGTTGCAGAAGACAATTAGTACATGCATGAGTCGCCCAGTGCACAATGAATGTCCCCATCAGAAACGCTACAGGACCAGAGTTCTTCGCACATGAACTGGCTCATCACCCGTGACAGGTATTTGTCAAAATTTGGCACCTTCTCATCACACTCATGTTTCAGAAATATCCCACTGTTTGAAAAAGCACCAAAAAAAGTAGCCAGGAAAGATGAAGATGCACAGGAGAATACTGCCAGCTTTGCTATTCTCATATTTCCCAATTTAAACTGAGCAATAATTCTGCCACAGCAGCCAAGATATTCATTCTCAGAATAAAATCCCACTTGTGGGAAGGGTTGCTACAATTAACAATTCTTTAAAGGCGCTAAGTAGATGTAAGTGGCCTGAGCCTCTATTCTCAACATCTGGTGGGAAGTTGCTGCCTTGGCCAACAGCAGGTGTTTGAGCCAGGAATCTCCAAGCTAAAAAAACATGCAGACATTGCCTGATGAGAGGGGTCTTTTTATATAGCGTTATGCATTATTTTTTTTCAAAGGAAGCTCTTCCCACATGTCTGACAGCCACAAGGGGTTGAAGCTTGAATAAGCTTGTGTGATAGTTACCCTCCTGGTTGATATCCTGGGGCTGAACTTTTGTTCCCACCAAACTGAAAACCTAAATTGTCACAGCTTGAACTAAGAAGCAATACTTTTAGCAAGGGACTGTAACAAATCATAACCTCTGCGGATTGGCCCAGAAGGAGCAATGTCCAAAACACATGCTCACCAGCTGATTATGCCAGTAGCCACTATCACAAGAGTGAACAGCAAGTGAGAACAGGATTGCCTTAGAGCTCTCTCATGCTGATTTAGTTGTAAATTAGGCTGTATCTGAGCCTTATTTAAAATAAACAATTTATGCAGCAAAACTGAAAGTGCATGGAGAGCTACACAGGAAGCCTGAATCTGCCAACACAAACAGGAGAAACAGAACTGATCCATAACAATGGTGATCAGTTTTCAAGGGACAACATTTTTACAGGCCACCTATTCTTTTCTGTCAGTTTTTCCACAGAAGACTTTAATTTAGGCACTGATACCATGGGCAGAATAAATATTTTACAAAAAAAAAATCAAGATTCAATTCTTCCTTTATACTAGAGCTTGTCCTTACATATGAACCAATGTATCAAGGTTTTCAATCCAAAACTGGTATGTGTCTGAAAAATGGCTTACACACACAAAAAAAAAAACAACCTCAGCCTATGTTAATCTCCAGTAACTTTGGTTTGCTGGGAAAAGGCTGGAAAGTTTAATGAGGAATACTATTTACAGTGCATTATCTGAAATAAAATGTGATGCAAAAACAGTCAAGAGACGAGATAGATAACAGTGACATTTTCTTTGTAGTCAGCCACTGATCCACAAATAAGTCATTTGTAAAGGCTCTCTCAGGTTTCATCTCATCACTAGTTCTGAATCTTCTGAAACCATTTCCAAAGAATCAGTTTAGTCAGACATGCTTTAGTCATTATGCCACCTTCAGTAGTGCCACATACAGGGTAGAGTGTTCCTCTCCCCACTGATTTTCTTTGTCAGCTCTGCAACGTGAGGACACAGGCTGTGACATTTCCACACTGCCAGAGCTCTTCTTTCTCTAACACCTGGAGCTAGTAGGCTCATTGGCTTTAACACAGGGGCAGAGCTGGACAGAAAGCCGTAATGGGAGCAGTGAAGCCAACAAGCAGCTCAGTGGTGGCAGCTGGTGGAGCCCTCCTCAACACGGCAAGCCTCAGTGGTAGCATATCAGGAACAACTCAGAAGTGCCCCAAAGCTTGGCGCTGGAGAGGCACATCCATAGCAGCAGCATCAATATGGAGATGGCTGTGCCAGTTTTGGCTTTTCAGTCCCGTAACCTCCAACACAGGACAATGCAAGTGCATGCATTAGGCAGCTGAGTTACTGAGCATGAACAACGGCTGCTTTGCAAAGCAATTATCAAATAAAACCCAAACATACGCACATCTGTGGACTTTGTGGCCTATTAAAATTCTCCTGCTCTACAATAAAATAAGACTAGGAAAGCATGAAAAGCCCTTTTGCTACTACAAGAGGAGTGTTTATAACCAAGCCTGCTACCTTGCACTCCAGGCTTCAGTCCTCTGACGTGTAAAAAATGAACTGAAATACCAGTGTCCATGCTGGTTCTACTGGTTTCCACAGGCTAAAATGCTCCTCAGTGAAAATGCTGCATTTTCTCTCATCCTTCTCTTGTTCCCTTTGCCTGAGAGAGGCACTGCTTCAGCAGCACTCCCAGTCTTGGGTACGATAAGAGCAACGCTCAAACTCAGGGCCTGAGTGCCAGGCAATCTGTTGTGCTGACTCTGCTCTGCCAGCGCTGCCTCCCAACACAAACAAGTGATTTCCACAGTGCTGCAGCCCCTCCTGACTCAGGCTGGACCTGATACAACACAGAGCTCTTCTGTGACTACATCCATAAGTTACAGCAGCTGATGTGGACAAAAAAAATGGACTAATGTTTATTTATTTATTTGCTTTGTTTTGGGTTTTGGTTTTGTGTTTTTTTTTTTTTTTCCTAGTTCCCTGAGCTTGCATTCTAAATCAATGACAGGGAGCTCATGTACACGGTTCATATACAAGCGAATTCAATTACTATAACAAAACAGCAACACAAATCAACCCAAAGTGGTAGTCTAAGAGACAAACTAAAAATAATGTTTTCTTCCAGTTTTATATTTGAACCTTTTTCGATCTTCTTTCCAGCACAGCATCCATTTTTGACAGTCATCAAACCGTAATGATAACTGCAAAGGAGGCTGCCTGGTGTTAAGCATTCTCCCTTTCTTTAAAAATGTCACTCAGCCCCAAATCATGTGAGATTCAAAATATTTCCCAGGATTAGAAACATTCCCTTTCTGAATGGAAATAAACTTCATGGAAGCCTGAAGCCACAATGAAATCACAAAACCAATAATTGAACTCATGCAAAGTAGTCTTCACCTATGGCTCTGAGCTTCCCTTACTGTGCAGTATGTCCTCCAGTTTGTGAGACTCTTCCAGGACATCCAGCCCCTGAGTCCCAGCTCTAAAGCAAGAAGCAAGCAACTGCCAAGCAGTTGTTATTTCTATCAGATTCAAAGATCTTCAAGAGCCACCAAAGGAGAGGTTGGAAGTTAATGACTCTGTACTGCCCTTGAAGACATCAGAGCCAAACTTGTAGAGCTTTCAGGTACTGTCTTCCATGGCAAGTATGTTAAAAACTCTGGGAAGACCACCTACCCTGCTACATCCATGGATGTCTGTACAGCATGGTACACAGTGGGAATGATCCAGAACCATGGAAACCATTTTCCTCCTTCAGGGCTGTGGTGTCTGGAAGCCCTGCTAAACTTTGTCCAAAGTAGATCTAGATGGATTTTCCCTGAGCTGCTCATCCTGAAAGCAATGGGACCTCTTACCTGCTCTGAGCAGTTCCCTTTGGTTTGCATTTGCCAGTGTTTCTCAAATAAGAAATTCAGATTTGACATCCTACATCCACTGAATTTGCATTTTCTGTCTATGCTTTGTTTCTATCCTGGTTTCAGCTAGGATAGAGTTAATTTTCACATAAGCTAGGAGAAGAACTGGAGCTGGCGGCACCTGTGGCTGGGGGACACAGCAGGGATAGTTTACCCAGATTATCCAAAGGGCTATTCCAAACCATGTGAAATCATGCTCAGTATCTAAAGTGAGGACTGTGCTAAGCAGCAGGCTCTTGCTACTTGGGAGGGAGGTGGGCATTGGGATCCACTGTGAGCTATGGTACTGTATATTATATGCTTAAGTATTTTCTGTTACTACTTTTTGTTTGTTTGTTTTCTTTTCCTCTGTTGTCCTCTTAATCTGTTTTTGTCTCAACCCACGAATTTTGCCTTCTTGTCTTTCCTGATTCTTGTCCCCATCCCATTGCAGGGAGCAGTGAGGTGGGAGTGAGTGACTGTGTGCTATTTTAGTTGCTGAGTGGGGCTAAACTACAACAGTTTCTAAGGAAGATTTCTCACCAGTTCTACTTATGTTTCTGCCTTTTCCTATTGTATGCTGGCACTGTGTCTCTCTCCAGTGACTGCAATGAAGCTCTGTTAATTTCACCAGCTGAGGCCTGGAGACAAAATGTTTTCTACACAGAATGGGATCATATCTCATTATTTATCTTATGTGATTTAAATAGCAAATATTCACAGTCAGTATGAGTATATGCATTTCTACAAAGCATACAGAGTTCCCTTTCACAGCTGAGACTCCAAGGGACAAACTAACACACTCTTCTTTCAGCTCTGGTGTGCTGATTTTGCATCCTAATTTCATTCATGCACACTTGATATTAAACCAGCAGAATAGTCAGAACAGTCCACGATATTTGCTTTGGATGGTCCAGAAAGAAAAGAAAAGGTTATAAGTCAAAAGTGGGAAAAAAAGACTGATATATCATAAAACCATAGAATGGTTAGGGTTGGAAGGGACCTTTAAAGGTCATCTAGTCCAACCCCCCTGCAAGAAGCAGGGACATCTCAGATCTGGGATATAAAAATGGCATGATCTGGGTATGAAAACCCCTCATTTTCATTAGTTAAGGTACTTATGCTTCTTTTGACAATTTAGAGTGATTGATCTCAGAATAGAAGAAAAATCAGGCATGGGGTGCTATTGGGCCCACTAACAAGACTTGTACTGAATTATGTAAATCATTGAAATGGATGAGATTCACCAGATGGTTTCCATTGGGAGAATTGAACCTTAGTGCATACATCTACATTACCTGCTTGCAGCTAAAATCTTCTCCATTACCTTCAGTTGTGATACTCTTTTTTTTTTTTCTCATCTGTTTTTTTTTTTTTAATTATTACAGGGAAAGGGAATTCATTCTTGCTGCTAGCTTAGTCCTAAGCAGTGCTGCCAACTGTGATGAGAATTTGGTTTCATAATATAGTGGACAAAAATGAGTTTATTTGTTCAAAAATTGCTTCACAGATACGAGTGTTGATAATTAGGTACAGTTCTGCATTACATGTACTATATCAGACAATCATTAGAATAAAAAATACAGCTTGAAATTACTTTTATGATACTGGTATTTAATAACCTGGTGGTAGTTTTGTCACTGTGAACTCTTCTAATTTATAGCTGATAGACAAAACAGTCTTACTCAACAAAACTGAATGAAAAAGCGTCACTGGGAGCATTTTAGCCCCAAAAGATGTTATATTCAAACTGACATTGCTTGTTAACATCAAGTAATGTTGAATACCTTGAATTTTCTTCCAAAGGGGAAAAAAAAGGGGTATTAATTGGATGAAGTAATACTCCAGGCAAGGAAATAGGCTGGAGTGTAATCAGCACAGACCATGCCAATACTGTGCTTCAGAAATCAATCTGAAAGTTTCTCAAGGAATCCTGATTTTCTGCTGGTCTTAAACAGCAGCAGATTATGATGCCACACAGAGCAGTTCAGCTATGCTGGCCAATTAATTAGCATGGCAGAACTAATCCTTTATCTGTTCTCTCCCATTCTAAATGCATCTGTTCTAACTGAAAAGTATGAGAAAAAGTATGCTCAGATCCTGGATTTCCTTGCCTAGGTACTTAAACAAAATCACAGTTAAATTATATTTGATTTAGACAAATAAATGCCTTTGTAGGTCTGAGCCTTTATCTTCAAGCTAGCTGCACTCTCATTGTTTTCTTATTGTTACAGTTACTTATCATACTCATATCACAGATCATATTCATTTCGATTTCTGTATGCCTAAATATATTCCTCTATGTAGATTCTTGAATATAAAACCACCAAAGTTTCTCCACAAAAAGAAGATATGGTTGGAGATGTTTTTATGCAAGCTTTTTTGTTTATTTCATACAGTTAGTTCTTGTAATAAAAGAGAGACTATATATAGATTAAAGAATCCTACCCGGTTGCCTTCAAACTTTGAGCGATCGTTGTGTGCCTTGGCGGTTTTTTCTGCAAGTTTCTTCTGCCTTTGAGGGCCTTTTCCGAAGAAAATGTAGTTGACAAAGGCGTATTCAAGTAAGGCCAAGAAGACAAATACAAAGCAGCCCATAAGATACATGTCAATGGCTTTAACATACGGAATTTTAGGCAAAGTCTCTCGCAGATGAGTGTTGATTGTTGTCATAGTCAGCACAGTTGTAATTCCTACACAAAGAATAAAAAAGCACATATCTTAGAATTCCAAGCACGCCATGCTTCAGTTTTATTTTCCTTTCTGGTAAATTTGCCTTGCCAATATGAAAAAGCTTAAAAATCTGTGAAAGATATCTTGCAAGTGACATCACTGCAAATGAAAGCAAAATTAAACTCCATGCTTTATTATTCTGTTACAATATTTCCTTTATATGATCAGGAGGAACAACTGAAAAGGGGGCCTGGCACCACTGCCATGAATTAACGTAGCTTCACCGAAGCCAGTGTAGCTGTACAGAGGATCTCTTCCATGAAGACCAAAATGATCTGCAACAGAAAGGCAAATAGTCTGCCAAACATTAAAAAGTGTGCTCTTCCAGCGCTGTGGTGCTCAACAATGGAGAGAAGTTTTTTAAAAGTAACAAAACTAAGTAGAGGTCTGGATAGATAAAACCACATGAACATATTGAGGCAGAGTGTCCGTATAGATGGTGAAAGATTCCTCTCATGCAGTTTTAAATTTCTAAGAGTTAAGTAGTTGGTTGTAGTCCTGTCGGGCCCTCCTGTACTAGATGGAGGGAGATAGGCACCTTTCTAGAGCAGTTCATTCCATCTATTTTAGACACCTATTTCAGGAAAGGACAATAAAGAAGAGAGATTTGAGACTACTAGTTCAGAGCAGCAGTCTAATTTTTACACAGAAAGAAGTGAGATGAGCCGTGAGAGGCAGACAGTATGTGCATTTGTGGGAAGAAAAAGCCAAGGAGGGAGAGCAGCATTTTTATAGCGATAGACTGGACACTAATAAAGTACCTAGAAAAATCTATAAGGTATGTCAAACCCTCATTTATTTACCTAAGGATGGACATAGCACCTGAAAATATATTACAGACCCCTGTTTTGAAAAGCTGGTAAGAAAAGCAAATTTATTGTCAGTCTGCTTGAATTCACACTAAACTGCAGGGTCTGTATCTCTGCTGGAAATTTTATGAGAATCACAAATCACAGGTGGCTGAAAACACTGATTTATAGAATAAGAGTATATTGGTAAAAGAGGCAAGGCATTCTAATAGGTCCCCTCCATTATTATTTTCTCTGATTCCATAATTATACCATTAGTTTGTAAGTAGTCACTAAAATGCAGGCAGAACAAAAATAAAGAATGAAAGAAAATTGCTGCCCTATTATAAAGCACAGCTTCTTTTAACTGAAGAGACAGAAAGAAAGACAATATAACTCCAAATCAAGCTGTCAGTGTAAATGTTGTCACTCCAGGGAATTGTAGTAGTAGCCTACGGGGTTCTGTAACAGATATTTTGTATATTCAGCAGGTCAGCATCATGCAGTTTTCAGTGCTTTTCCTCTAAACTGTGAAACAAGTCTGTGTTGATGTCAGATGTTTCATGGCTTGAAACACAGTGGAGAGACACATAGCACAAGCTTATTTAAAAATTGTACTGGGTGTAATTTACCCAGCTCTGCAGTAACATGAGAAGTATAGTTGACATATTATTTTTACCTAAATAAACTTTGACAAAGTCTCTAGAAAACCTTCATGCCAGCACAAGGAACAGGGGTGAGAAGGCTGGAGGACTGCAGCAAACACTATCATACATTTGCAGCCCAAGGGATTTCTCTAGCCTGAACAAGCTTCTTTCTTTGTAGGATTACCTGCTGCTGCTTCCCAAAAGGGATTCCAAAAGTTACCCAAGATCAAATTGATTTTTGTATCAGAAATTGCACAGATTCCTTTTAACATACCCCTGACATCTCCCACAGATGCTTACCAAATGCGAGGTCAACAAAGGACTTAGAAGCCTGCCCAGTGGGTGTTACAATGCCCACATTTTTGGTACCTGTCCCCGGGCTGTAATCTTAATTCCAGAGATAAGTCCTTAAACACCACATGGGGAGAGTTTGGTGATCCAGAAGATGAGGCATACTAAATCAAAAGGTGGCTACCACTAACCAAAAGGAAATATGTCCCCTGGGAGATTCTAACACCCTGCAGGCAAATGCCCTTCTGAAGATCAAGGATTTATTTCAAAACATAGCTGGAGGATAAGCAGCTGACACTCACCTATCATATAAAAGCAGGATAATCTTGTGATTACAGCCCTTCCCAAAAGTGAGAACTCTTGACATTATTTTTCTCCTCACTCAAAGGACTGAATTTAGGAACTTCTAGGGCTAACTAGCAAAAGCTCAGTTTTGAACAGAATTTATGGGTTTGAGTATTTCTCTTGAGATCAGCCCTATATCAGCCTCTCCCTGCAGTGTCTATAGCACATAGTCTCTGGAATGACCTGGCCTTTGCTTCATGCCTGGGTTGCTCTGCTGAGGGAACTACTTAGTTTATTGCAGCCTGGACCACAGATGGCGTGTGCAGTGAGGGACTAGGGACAGAAGCAAAAAATGGAAGTGAATGAACTAAAATCAGGTTATTTCCAAGAATCATAGAATCATAAAATCATAGAATGGTTAGGGTTGGAAGGGACCTTCAAAGGTCATCTAGTCCAACCCCCCTGCAAGGAGCAGGGACATCCTTGACTAGGTCAGGTTGCTCAGAGCCTCATCCAACCTGGCCTTGAACATTTCCAGAGATGGGGCCTCCACCACCTTTCTGGGCAACCTGTTCCAGTGTTCTATAAGAACACAGGCTTCCTTCAGGAGTTGAATCAAAGCTTGTCTCCATGTCTCTAAGGGCTGCACAGGGAGTTCTTCCTCTAACAAACACCTAAACCAGCAGGCCTTATCGTCCTCTGAAATTAGCTTTTCAGAGCTAGTGACATATGTCCAAAGCTACTACATTGCCTTTAAACCTTCATACCACTTCATATCAGCTTCAGACTCATAAGAGTGGCTATACAAAGGAACACAGGATTAGACCCATGGTACTGAACCTCATTATACAAACATCAGGTGATACAAGACATAATCGCCAAGGCTCTAATTGTTTTCTCAGAAGAATTTATTAGATGGATTTTTGTCCTCTCAAAAGTACTTTCAATCAATTGGAAACAGAACATCTGGGCTCCTGAGCTTCTTTGAATGTACTCTCTGACTTTCGTTCTAATATTTGCGTTATCACAGTACAGTACTTGACGAACTTGTGTTACACAGAAATAGGCCACATGAGACAGCCCGGTTCCTTAAACAAGGAAAAACCATGTGAACTCATTATAGAAGGGCGTAGAATGTCACTGGGTTTGGTAACTTCTGTCTAGCTATCTAATTCTCTGCAGTCCTGGCCAGTATGTAAAATCTAGATGCTGACTGATGTGTTTGAAGTGTTCCCCTCACTCTATCATATTGTCTCCAGGGTGGAACTTTGGTAGTTCCAGTAGTTCATTTACAAATACATCAGAGCTGTTTGGACTCTATGTCCCACCTCCCATTAAGCTACTACTTATCTGCAACTTGCTGGACATGCCCTAGCCGCTGAGTGGTAATGCCAGACTGTCTCATGCCCATATGCACCAGCTAATCCATAGTATCTGTAGAATTAGTGTACAGTAACTGCAGTTAATCTACAGTATCGTCAGGTACCCACGTTCAGATGCTAGGACGTAGTATGATGTTGCACAAAGGAATAGCTGTGGCTGTCCAGCCTCCTTTGGTATGTGGGACCTTGGGAGGCATGAGCTACAGAAATGGGAAATCACATGGACATGGGTTGGAGCCCCAGTTTGCTGCAGTACATATCAGAAAAATAAGGGAACTAAGGAACATGTTCCTGTTTTAGGAAGAGAACAGAATACAGCAGGAAATTATACAGCATAGGCTTAGTGTCAAGTTTTGGGCAGGAAGGTATGTGCTATCGGGGAAGCACAAGACTGAACTGAAGACAGGATTTGGGATGAGATGAGAGGCAGCAGTAGTTATAAGGATTTATGGATCCATTTAATCTCCCTTGTCTATAGCTACCCCTGAGTATGCTTTTGTAACAGATTAAATATTTCCAATTAAATATTTTGAAGCCACCTTCCCTTATCTAAAAGATACTTTGGTCTGAAAAGATGTTGGACAGGGATCACCAACCTGTGCCAAATCCGTAGTTTTCTGCCATGAGGTAAACACCACTGTAAGCTGTCATAAAAATGCACTTAGCATACTGTGCATTTTGAGTGTTAGGTGGGATGTCACGGTCCGTAGCTGATGTGCCTCTGCACTCTGAACTAGCACATAGTTCTTGAGGTCTGTTCCTGCCACTATCAGTTAAAGCACCCAGGACCTCAGGAGAAGGCTTGAAGCCACACTTCTCTTCCCACACTGAGCTGGACTAAAAGCCCACACTCAGGCCCTTGGAGTATGATTTTGGAGCCGGTCCCCTTGCTGAAGCTACTGACAACAACATTAACTTTGATGAGAACAAGGCTGGGACCTGTATGAGCAGCTCATGTCAAAGATTTAGTGGTACCTACATTCTTGCATGCAGGGGAAAACTTATCACTTTTGAGGCAATACTGGATGACATGGTTTTGACGTAAATGATTTTGGAATATCAAAACACTGACATCACATTGCAGTCTTTAACAAGCTCTGAAGGCTACAGTCAGTCTGACATTTTAATACTCCACTCATTCTTAGCACATACCAAGGGCAACTCTTGCTGCTGATGCATCATAATTGATCCAGAATGACACCCATGATAAAATGGTAATCAGTATAGAGGGCATGTAGGTTTGAAGAATAAAGTATCCAATATTTCTCTTCAACCTGAAGCTCAGTGAGAGTCTTGGATAGGCACCTGAGGAAAGGGAGGGGAAAACAGTGTTATTTATACTGAAGAAAAGAAAATTGCAGATACTTGTCTTCCGTTTTTGTAGAAACTAAAGCGTGCACATTTTATGGGGTAGAATGACATCTGCAGAACAGTTAGGAAAGCACCTTCAATATGTTACTGGTTGGTATTAAAAGAAACTTTGCAGTGAAGACAGTAATATCCAAGCAACTTGTATTTGGGAAGAAATGAGAAAGTAAATTATTCTAGATTATTGAACAGATGGGTGAGCACCGGTTAGTTTTTAAAAACAGATGCTTAGGTCTCCATGTAAAATGCTTATCCAAACACACAGTTTTAGGTATAGTATTTATATTGAGAGGATTAGTAATGTACATAGTTTTGTATTTATATGGAAGAGTTGTTCATGAGATGGCACTTCTTAATTACATCTGAACTATGAGGAAAATGCTACCTGTGCTGTCAAAAACAAATTGTAATTGATCCCAGTGAGGAACAGCCTTCAGACCAGATCCAAAGGCCTCTAATATCAACTACAGCCAGACAGATTTTTTCTTCTGGCTATTCTTAAAATATTTTAAGCAAAAAAAAAAAAAAATTATATGTGTGTGGGTATATATACAGTATATATATAGGATTCATGAACTGTTACAACTAGAGCAAATAAATAATGAAAAAAATAATAATGTCAATGTTTCTAACAAAACATTTTACTATTTAACTTCAATCTGGTGTATTTCAAAATTTCTACTGAGTATATATATATATATATATTTAGAAATCTCAAGCAATTAAAAAAAAATATGCCTTCTTTCACCAAATGGAAAGAGAATTAAACCTGAATACAGCTGTACAAACAAAAGGTAGTCATTCACACCTTAGTTCCATGATTTCAGTGTTTGTGTTACCAGCCTCAAATATGATAGTTCTAATAGCTTATTTTAAAGTTATAGTCAACATCCTAAAAAATATTTCATAGAATCATAGAATGGTTAGGGTTGGAAGGGACCTTCAAAGGTCATCTAGTCCAACCCCCCTGCAAGGAGCGGGGACATCCCTGACTAGATCAGGTTGCTCAGAGCCTCATCCAACCTGGCCTTGAACGTTTCCAGAGATGGGGCCTCCACCACCTTTCTGGGCAACCTGTTCCAGTGTTCTATAACTCGCATTGTAAAAACTTTTTTCCTAATTTCTAATCTAAATCTACCCCCCTCTATTGTAAAACCATTACCCCTCGTCCTATTGCAACAGGCCCTACTAAACAGCCTATACCCATCTTTCTTGTAGGCCCCCTTGAGGTACTGGAAGACCGCTATCAGGTCTCCCCGGAACCTCCTCTTCTCCAGGCTGAACAGCCCCAACTCTCTCAGCCTGTCCTCGTAAGAGAGGTGCTCCAGCCCTTTTATCATCTTCGTGGCCCTCCTCTGGACCTTCTCCAACTGGACCATGTCCTTCTTGTGTTGGGGGCTCCAGAACTGGACACAGTACTCCAGGTGGGGTCTCACCAGGGCAGAGTAGAGGGGGACAGAGTAGAGGGGGACAAAAATTTTTTTCTGCGCCACCGCCAATGAACATAATGAGGGCCCAACTAGATACTAGATAACATTCCACCCATTCTAATGCAAATATGTGCAAGATATAAAATATTACATCTAGAAATAAATATTACATCTAGAAACCAAGAAAAAATAACAAACTTCCCTTTAAATTATGTTCACATGTTTGCATATGTGCATAAACAATTATATTTGCCCGCATACACAAGAATGATGCATTTCCTGAGACAGAAAGTGAAAGAAGGAATAGAAAACTGCAGATTTCTCTTCATTGCATCCTTGATACTTAGGTACCCTTTGAGTTATATGACAGAAAAAAATGCTACACCATTTCCAGGCAGCAGAAGCATCCAGGGAGTATCAAGCTTTATGGAACTATCCTTAACAGTTTTATCAAACAATCTCAGAAGAACTATCACTGGAAAAAGAATTATCTAGTAGATGTATTTGGTTGCTGTGATTACTTCAATCAGTAATAATTTTTTTCCAGGATGAAATGCCTTCTAGTTTCACCAAGAGAAAAATATTGGTAGAGTCAGAAGAATTTATTTCATCGTGAAAATCAGACCAAGGTTTTCTGCTGTCTAAAGCAGCCAACATAATTTTCAGCAAAGAATTATTTAGACTTTAGCTTGCTTAACATGTTCATTTTCCAATGACCAATGTTTAATTTCAAAAGATAAATTATTTGAAACCATGCCTGCTTTTTTTTTTTGCTAACAAAGCTTAACATTTTCATTGAGCTTCTTATGAAACTTTTTCCATGGCCTTGTGTCTGCAGACTATGTAAATAAAACGGGAACATACCCTGCCATCATGAAATACATTAAAAATGTGGCAGTCCTGATCACTTTTCTGCAGCAAGAGCAGTGTATCACACAGAAATCTTTATAAAGCTCTGTTGAGGAAAATTATTTCATATAATACACCATCAACATAAAGGATTCTCAATAAATCTCTTCCTTTCCAAAAGTCCTATCCAGGTCTAGGTGTCATTGGAATGTCACTGAGATGACTGGAAAATCTCCCTTAAAATACTGATTCTCTGATAGTCTGAAGGGTTCATTCAAGAAGGTGAACTGAATCACTGAATCAAAGCCTCTTCTTGGGCTGCTCCAGTGACAAGGACCCTGGAAGTACAGGGGAACCTCAGAGAAAGAAGAGAGTACTTTGCTATTGATAAAGCAGGGAAAATGGTGTAGATCGAGAAGGCATGTGTCAATAGTGGAGAGATGTAATGTGTCATGTATGTCAGTAATATTCAGTAACAAAAACATGAACAGATAAACAGTATAACAGAAAAAACTTTAGACATTTATTTTGAATGCTTCGCTTGTGACCATCATCTATTACCTCATCACCATCTCTGCCTAATGAGAAAAGGTAATTACTGAAACTAGTGGGACCTGGTGGACTCTCCAGACAGATTGTCTCAAGGCCAGAGATGTCAACATAAAGTTGTTTCAAGCACCAGGTTCTTTTTTCTGAAGCTAGAAGACAAAACCCTAAGAACCATACCTAGGCTCAAGGCTGTCAGTCCAGGCTGTCTTCCTGCCCTAGAGTTGGAGCTGAACTGTAACAGAGAGATTCAGCTGCGAATCTGAAGGCGCACTGTTCCTTTCAAGATGCTCTGTGACATCTCAGACACCAGCATGCAGTTGGTGGATATGACATAGCCCCTACATCTTTTTGATCAGCAGCTGGACATTAAGAAGGCTGCCCAAAGCCATCTCAAATAGCAGCTGACAAAGTGACTCACTTGAACTGCATACACATGAGCTAGGTGTCTAAGCTCCAGTTAGAGAGTGAGTTCATCTAGTCAATCTAGTAAATGCAACCTAGAGAATTATCCATCTCCTTCTCAAATAGACTCCTATTGGTGGACTGAATTTGTCTCCAGACTCCATGGACTGTATTGACTAGATTCTCATCAACTAAGACACCCAGTTCATATGGAGACACTGAAATTATAGTCACTTTAAATCAGAGAAAGATTAATCCCAGCCCTGCAAGTCTCAGGGTAGGTTTTGAGGGTTAGATTGCTCCTGAGCAATCTAACCTGCAGTCTTGCTGGCATCATGGCTACTTACTGGAGTTGACAGATTGCTCAGTTTCGTAGAGGTAAATATAATGTCATCCTGTTTTGTGGTGACTTTCCAAGCTCAAATTTTACTGGGAGGTCAGGATTTCAAGAAATTTCAGAATAATTTAGTCTTTGTATAGTTCAGGATGAAATTAAAACATGCACTGGTAGCCTTGTTTTTTCACACTATGCAGCTCTCCTTTAGGAAGCTCTCCCTGAGACTACACAAGTTTGTATGACTTTAACCTGTATTGCTGCTATGCCTTCACAGATGATCTACTGGCCCTGCCTCCAGTCTGCCATCTCTGCTATAGTATCTCACCTCCAGCAAACAGACCACAGGAATCTGTGGAAAAAAAAGAATTAAAAGAAGGAACATTCCTTATTTCCTCTACTTATTTCCCCCTCTTTGTCTGGATGGCTAAACCTCAGTGAAAAGGATGGATCCTAACCTGCATGGAACAAACTTTGTAAGCACAGATCTTTATTATTTAAGAAGGAACCATCTTGTGCAATTTTTTTTAATAAAAATGGATTTCTTGGTGAGCTCAACAATTACAGTGTTACTTGCCTGATTATGCTTGGATAATGATTTGTCAATTAAAGCTCAGTACATCTAGAGATTAATTACCAGGAAATTCTAGTTGTTAACATTCCATCAAAATTTGTTTTTGCCTGAAGAACAGTGTTGCTGTTCAGGGACCAGATTTGTTACCCGTCCTCCCATGTCACATAACACGTTGATGTCTGTGGGCTAATTTAACTAGTACAGTAATAACAGAATTTTGCCTGAAGTATTTAAAACTAACAACAGTATTGAGAATGCAGGCATGAAAACAAATACTTAATAACTGAGCTCAAAATCATAGAATCATAGAATAATAGAATGGTTAGAGTTGGAAGGGACCTTCAAAGGCCATCTAGTCCAACCCCCCTGCAAGGAGCAGGGACATCCCCAACTAGATCAGGTTGCTCAGAGCCTCATCCAGCCTGGACTTGAATGTTTCCAGGGATGGGGCATCCACAACCTCTCTGGGCAACCTGTTCCAGTGTTCTACAACTCGCATTGTAAAAAATTTTTTCCTAATATCCAATCTAAATCTACCTCCCTCTATTTTAAAACCATTACCCCTCGTCCTATCGCAACAGACCCTACTGAACAGCCTCTCCCCATCTTTCTTGTAGGCCCCGTTGAGGTACCTCTTTCATATATTTGAACACTTGGTGAAAAGTAATTACTTGTTTCTGTTTCAAATTCATTAAAAGCTAGCAAGCTGAAATATCTAGCTCCAAGGCTAAATTAGTCTCTTGCTGTTTTATCCAACTATGAACCAAGATAACAGAGTTGGTCAGTTACAGAATTCTTATTTTAATCTATTCTTCTGGGAAGGTTCTTCAGCTAATTGGAAATGTACTTTACAGATTGATCTTTCAGAATATAGCAAATAATTAATTTTCAAATCTTTTAAGACTACACTTCTCTTACCAACAGGTTGCTAATCTGGCTCTTACTGCTATGCATCTTGAAGCTTTTAGGTGGTGTTTTAGATTTCCCATTCCTGTTCAGTTTCTTAGCATTCCTGGATGACAAACATTTAGGAGGCAGACTCAGCTCACAGGTCTAGGCAACAAATTTCAGGTGTTTGCATGCAGATATTTACACATGGATGGTGCATAAGCTCTCAGTATAAACCATGGAGATCTAGACTTACAGCCAGCTGATTCTAAGGATGTGACTTAATTGCCTATACAGAAGTGTCTAATGTCATTTGAGATGCCTTAGGTTCTTGAAGAGTAGAACTTAATTAATGCTAGATAAGTAATTAATACTGAAGCAGTAGATTGGCAGAGATGACATAAGATTGTAGGACTTTGCAGGATGCTCTGCAGCATCTCAAGAGGCACCAGATACCTATGCTTAGGCAACTGGATAGGGTCCTAAAAGCTATTCACTTGACAGAATAGAGATGTTGAAAAGCTGAATTTGCTCCACTGACAGCACTGTTCTGATATCATTTGACTATGGGCTTGATTCAGATACTGACACATAGGCATCCAGGGCCATTTATAGACATCTTATGATAGCCGGTAACGCCTTCTGATGTTAGAAGGATAGTCAAACCAGATTTTTCTTCTTCATAGCAATTTAAATTTTACTTTCTCTTCTTTCCATAATGGAAAAGGAGAACAGGCTACTGCTCATGTCTTTGCAGATACCTTCTAGACACTTGAAGACACTATTTAAATCTCACCAAGCATTCTCTTTTTTTTTAAATGACATGATCATACCTGTTTCTCCAGTAATCTCAGGTATTCCATTTTCTAGACTTCCACTCATACTTACTAATTTTCCCTAGACCCCGTTCTATTGCCCCACGACTGTCTTGAAGAGCACTACCCATGACCACAAATACTTGGCTCAGGCCTTAACAATGCAAATCAGACTCCTTACAGGATGTGTTTTGTTGTTAGTTTTTTTTCTCAAAAAATGTTATTTGCTCATATTCAGTCTGAGAACAACAGCAGCCCCTAGATTTCTACACACAGAACCCTGGCCTAACCTGGTATTCCCTATCCTGAATTTGGATAGGAATAATTATTTGAATAGATGTTCTATTTCGCACTTGTCCATACTGACTTTTGTACTTTTTTTCAGACCCATTTTGCTAATTTGGCAAGATCATTTTAACTCCAATGTCATGCTTCAACATATATGCAGTTCCTCCAATATTCTTGCAGCCCTGCACAGCTTTTTGTCATTATCTATGGGGTTTTTCTCATGTTTGCCATTGCTCCTCAGCAGTAACTATGGGAACAGATTTTTCTATTTGCATAAGTTACACAAGATTATACAGCACTGCTCCTCATGGAGGACAGGAGAAATAACTACTCCAAAAGCTGTTTACGGCATGACTCTGAAGTGTCCTTTTAGTATTATACAATCAAAGTACATTAGTACTGAAATCTCTGAAATGTTCACTGAGATATTGCACTCAAAAAACTAATATCTTCCCTTGAGACTTCAATAATGTCAAAGAAAAAAAAAAAACACCAACAAAAAAAACCATGCCTGACTTATTTTCCACAAAAATGTAGAAACTGTCCCTAATTACTAGAACCATAAGAAAGTAGAGATTTAAGAAGAAATTCAAAAAGAGTGTGCTGACTTTATCCATCAGATTCACTAGCATGCTTCAGATTTATAATTAAATATGTGGTTTTGAGAAACAAATGTGGTGTTTCCCCTGCATGGAAGTAATTGTCACAAAATTTCATAATTAATCAAGCATTATCATAATGTCCTGTATAAAATAATAGTAAATTCAGTACAGTGTCTTCATCAGTGACAAAAATTATGTGCTTCAGAAAATGGCATAAGAAACATGGTGTAATCTGTTCTCTGTGACTGCCTCACACTACTCCCTTAAACAATGAAGCATGAGACGTTTTTACCCCTTCTGCAAGTTTTATAGGAAAGAACTGTTATGATTCTGAAAATTTGGTCAGTCATATAAATATCTACTCCAAATTTTCATTCTCAAATTTGTCTCACAGCTCTTTGGATTTCTCTTTTTCCTGAATTTAACAAATCTCTCTCATCTCTAAATTACTAAACCATGCCTTTACTGAAATATTTCATGCTGAACTAAAAGGTGGCTTAATAAAAACTTTCCAGATAAGTTCTCTGTATTCTTCTTGTTCTCCAAAAGAGCCATCCTACAAAACCATATTCAGCCCTGTGGAAAGGCAGGAAAGCCCTGGCTGCCAAAGGTGACACTAGCTGCAGAACTGAGGGATATAGGACTAAAGTATCTGTTTCTCTACAGAAAAAAAAAACACCTTCCATTCACAATGATAAACAAGAACAGCAGCAGTTGGCAAACCCCCAATCAATCCCAGCAATATTTACATTTTGTTCTGAAATACAACTCATGTTTCTGCGTACTTTGAAACAGATGCTGTGTCCAAAGAGTGGGTGAAGTGATGCTTACAAACATAATAGAGCTGTGCTTCACTTGTTCTAGGACACTGGGACAGATGGAACAGCAGACTCCTGTGGTTTGAAGAGCACTGAAAAGCTGGAGGTCCCAAACAGTGGCCTGATGCTTGCTGATGGCTTTATGTGTTGCTTTGGTCTTGTCACACAAAACAACATTTTCCTATGCTGGTGTCTAACATTGAATATGTAAATCAACACTGTGCTGTGTCCCCCAACAACATCCAATGCTGTGAGTTACCAGTAACTTTTATTACATCTTCAAGGAAACAAGGAAGAACCCCAGGGATTTAATTTTAGCATCTTAACAATGATAACAAAAGCATTGGCTATGTATACAGTACTACATACCCATCAGTGCAAATCAAGATATAAAAGGCATTACATTCACTAAACAACAATACAACAAACATGCATTGAAAAGTTGTAGGGAGGTGTTCATAAAAACGGTGGCTTTTTTACTTGGTATGCCAAAATATACTCACGTATGATTAGTAACCCCATAGGCTACATTTAAACTGATGATTCAGAGGTGAATGACTTCATATTTATTTAGATCTTAGATATATAGGCGCCTGGTTAAATATTCCACACACATACACAAGAAAAAGAAAAATAAACAAGAAACGCTGTTTCATGGACTTCTGCCTCCAGGCTTTATCAAGTAATTTCTTTATCCAAACACACAACATAGTGCTAAGACTATATATAATTATGATTAATAAACCAGTAATTGTTGTACACAAAGAAATTAAACACTAAATGGGCAAATGACAATACTTGCCTGTGGCAAAGACAACATTCTTTGACACCAGTCTGTATTCCACAATGGAGAACTGAGGAAGCTCAATCCTTTCCACACCAGTGACTGCGTTATCTCCACCTCTCCAGTAGAACTCTATGTCGTCAGTTGTGTAGCCATCTGCAGGCAAAGCAGGAGAGTAGGTCAGAAATAACAACAGACTTTGATGTAGCTTCAAACAGTGTACACACTGTTTGTTATTTGAGACGATGAAAATAATCAGCTGGAGCGGTGTACGGTATTTTGTTCTGTATGTCTGTGGGACGGTCTCCTGAAGAGCTGTGCCACTATGGTCTGCACAGGAATTTGAAGCAAAATACTGTTTTCTATCACTCTCATAAAATTCACATAAGGATTAATGGCCCCAATGAGACAGAAAATGCTGCCCAATAATCTGCAAAATTGCAGATTAGCATGATTTAAGACATCATACGCATTTAGCACTGAAACCAAGTGTATATTTACACTGATAATCACCAGAAGGTGGTGGATTATTCAATGAACACAGACAAACATAATCGGGGCAGATATCTTCCAGTCACACTAAAGAGTGTGAGTCGCGTCATTTCCATTAGCTTCTATAGTGGAGGACTACAGCTGAATATAGAACATATATAAAACTATTTTCTGTATATGGCCCACAATCTCCAGCCAGTAGCAGAAATGGAGCAGGAACTCTTGAAGTGCAAATATACATATGTATATTGCAATCCTAGGACATGACCTGGTGGAAGGGAGAATCTGATTCTGTGTGGAACGTAATTGCAAATCATAAATGGGGCCGATCTGAAAGCCCAGGAGGGGTCCTGTGGCAAGACTATCCATGCATAACAAAGCGTACTGAAAGAAAATGCTATGACAGTTTACTCTCTTGAAAAGGAATCTGATTAAAACATGAACATTCATTCTCTTGTGTTGAAGATAAGCATCCAGTCACTGCCTCTGCCAAGTCAGGCTAGAGCAATAAATTACTTCATTCTGTCCTAAACCTGTTTTTTCTAGGATGTATCCATATGTCTAGAAATTGATGACCCCTTATCTTTTTTTTTAACAGTCAAATAAACAAACAAAAAATCTGAAGGGTGATAATTACATGATTCCCATAGTGTTTATAGACATAAGTGTAAATATTATACACTTCTATAAAAGGAAAACCGCCTCGCATTTGAAATAGGTTTTAAACGCATTTTCTCGTGTACGTACAGCTTTCTATTTCCAGAGTACAGTTTTGTTCATCTAATGGGTATCTTCTCAAATCCATCATACAAGCTGCAGTGGTTGTGATTCTGAAATAAAAACATCAAATAGAATTACTGTACAGCCAGTCATCCAGGTTTTGTTGTTGTTTATTTTTCAAATTTTTCCACTCTCAGAAGAATGGCTTGCAATAATTGAGAATCTGCTCCATAGTTTTACATTGAGTAGCAGCTTAATACAACAGTGGTTATGCTGACTGCAATGGAAAGCTTACTGTGACGTACCCTTATGCAACCAGTCCCTTTGGGGTTCAGCGGACCTGTCCACATATGCAAATAGTACACAGACATGTGCTGAGATTAAAAAGTACAACTTTATTTCAGAAAATGTGAAGCGAAAAACAGTCTGCTACAAATGTCAAAATGATTAGAGCTGTGTGAATAACTGATCCCTTGGTTTTGTGGCAGCTCTAGAAAAAGCCTGATATGTTGAAACAGGGTTCTAAGTTCAGCAAAATGCTTAATTTCAAAATTGAGTATATTTCTCTAGTATTCAAAAGTAAATTAAAGAGGATTTTGTAATGAAGTACCATATTGAATTTTAAATTTTCTCCCCAAAGAACAATATATATTTGCTTCTCTATTTCCAATGCAGGCAATTTAGCACACTAAGAATTAATTTGCAAAACATTTCACTATTGATGAATTTGCATTTTCCATTAAGCTCTTGTATATCAGAAGTCTCAACAATATACATGCACAACCAAAACAATTGTATTAACAGCTTCACACAGCATTATAGAATAATAGAATAATTGAGCTTGGAAAAGACCTTTAAGATCATTGACTCCAACCGCAAACCTAACGCTGCCAAGTCCACCACTAAACCACGTCTCTACGTGCCTCATCTACACATCTTTTAAATACTTCCAGGGATGGTGACTCAACCACTTCCCTGGGCAGCCTTCTCCAGTGCTTGACAAGCCTTTCAGTAATAATTTTTTTTCCTGATATCCAATCTAAACCTCCCCTGGTGCAACTTCAAGGCTGTTTCCTCTCATCCTATCACTTATTACTTGGGAAAAGAGACCAACAGCTGCCTTGCTACAACCTCCTTTCAGGTAGCTGCAGAGAACTACAACTATAGAGCGGAGCTGTAAAATCTCCCGTCTCCTTTTCTCCGGACTTAACAACCCCAGTTCCCTCAACCGCTCCTCATAAGACTTGTACTCCAGACCCTTCACCAGCTTTGTTGACCTTCTCTGGGAGCGCTCCAGCAACTCAACGTCCTTCTTGTAGTGAGGGGCCCAAAACTGAACACAGTATTCGAGGTGCAGCCCCACCAGTGCCGAGTACAGGAGGACAATCACTTCCCTAGTCCTGCTGGCCATGCTATTTCTGATACAAGCCAGGGTGCTACTGGCGTTCTTGGCCACCTGGGCACACTGCTGGGTCCAGGTCCTTTTCTGCCAGGCAGCTTTCCAGCGACTCTTCCCCAAGCCTGTATTGTTGCATGGGGTTGTTGTCATGAAAGTGCAGCACCCGGCACTCAGCCTTGTTGAACCTCATACAGTTGGCCTCAGTCCATCGATCCAGCCTGTCCAGATCCCTCTGTAGGGCCTTCCTACCCTCAAGTAGATCACTTGAGGCAAGTTGAGACACTCCTGCCCGACCTGGCACCATTTTCAGACTTACTGAGGGTGCACACAGTTCCCTCATCCAGATCACTGACAAAGATATTAAACAGAACTGGCCCCAGTACTGAGGCCTGGTGAACACCACTTGTGACCAGCATTGCCACTTTATTTTAAAATGAATGGATTGATACATTTGTATTAACTTTTAGACAGATATAACCACATGCTCACGACTAATCTTCAGTGTATTTCAGTGTTTTGCTGAATCAAAGCCTTCATCAAGAGTATGTACATTATTATGCATAATTTTATTTCTAATGGCTTCATATAAATTTCACATTTAAATTATCTTCTAGGCCTGACTAGGTCCATTCCTTACTGATCCCTTCCTGATACAAAGAAAAGCTGGACCTTGTACAGTTAGTTCCTAAACAAATAATATTCTCGTGATAATTTATGCTAATAATACAAGAGGGGAAATGCCTTAAATGCACCCCTAGAAGCTGGAACTCTCAAGGTAAAGGTTTTGTCTGTGTGTTTTCTACATTTTGAAGCTTTCTCTTTAATCCCTTAATTTTCTGAAATCCTAATCTGGTAAATTACTTTAAAATTCAGGGGCAATATTTCAAGAGCAGTAAAGTAGTTAGGTGCCTTTCTTCAACCCTTTCACATTAAAAAAAAAAGCAACAAACCCAAACCCTATTGTTATTATGAATGCCCTATCCAGTCTCCCAGAAAAGGAAGGAAAGAATGCTTATTCTTAGCATATAGGTTATTTCAGATTGATAACCACATAATATCCAACGGAAGGGATCAAGACCATTACAACTATCTCATAGGACAACAGAGTCCACCCTTCTCTGACTGAGAAGGTGCTTATACAATAAAATATTGTAATTTCTTTGCACAAGGAGAGACAGTTGTATGAGCACAAAGGCAATGGATGAGCTAGGAGAGGAAAAAGCTTAAGTATCTGTTACTCAGCATATCTTCTCACTTGTGTTCCCACAAACAGCCGGTGAGAAAGGCACACAGATGATCTTCGTCCTTCTCAGCCTTATCTATGGTATGATCATGTCTCTGCCACTGCTGTCCACTCTGAGTGTCCTCTGAATACCCTTATGTTAGTCCCACAGGCTTTCAGATACCAAGTATTGTATGACAGGAGGATACTTAGGCCAACCTTCCTCCAGCTGCCTGCTGGGAGATGTGCTGGTTCCTCTGATAACACATGACCCAGTGGGCAGGAACAGTTTACAAACAGCAATTCCTCAGCTCCTCTGCAGTTTAGGGGGACGTCTTCTCTGCAGTCGACATTTGCAAGTGCCCTTCTGGACCCTCAAGCAAGATGCTAGACACCAGGCTATCAATTATGGAGATGAATGTCTCCTCAGATATGACAACTACTAGCAGCTCTAGCTAAGCATATAAAACTAGGACTAGCCTGGGGTCTTAGAGGAGAAAATTTAGTCCTAAATCTGTGATCATTGATGAACATTTTAAATGACAAGGTCTTAGCTGTGATCAGCTTTACAAAGCCATACTGATTGTGCAGTCAAATGGTCTTGCTCCTGAGTCAACTGGTAACTGTACTCAAAGTAAAACAAGCAGGCACACTTGGGCATTGCTGCCATGAGGTTTCTATCCCACGCTTTAGTACATTCCCCTGCGCTGACCTAGGGTTCATTTAAGATCCTGCAGCAGAATCCACATGAGCTAAGTTGACAAAAGAGGGAGTGTGGTACCAGGATCTTAACTATTATATTGTATAACTAGCTTTAAATGCCAGCCATACAGAACACATGCACTTACAAATGATTAATTTGACAGAATTATTAAAAATTATGCAGCTGGCAAACTTGCAGTCAGCTTACTAATTGCCTTATGACTTTTTAGGAATATATTTTTATTTTGCCATGTTCACATACTGTAGTGGTTCTGTGTCACAAGTTCCAGTACCAGAAGCTGTACATTCTTGCTCAGGTAACTTTTTACACTACAGCAAAATGTTTTTAATTTAATAAATATTCACTAGAAAAGAAGATACAGCTAGATATAGATAGAAACAGATTTACTCCATTTACTCAATGGAAGTTGAGTGCTCAGAGGTCCCTCCTAAATGAACATTCAGGCTACCAAATTTAACTTGCACAAATGCTAACCAAAAGTAAACGTTAATTGCTCAGGCTTATGCATGCTCCCAAGAAGAGCAGGTTTATTTTTTATGGGATGGGATGCTGCCTAACACAGCAGGACAACAAGGTTTCAAGAACTCATCATCACAGCAGTGACAGAGAAACAAATGTGAGCCAGACAAAGATAAAGCGGTACACAGATACACATACCTTTTGAGTGAAAGCAAGACACAAAGGAAATATTTTTAATTGTTTAAAATTCTCTACTCCAATTATTTTTCCTCTGGATATAGATTCTTTTATCCTTCTCTGCTACTATATTACCAGGCTCATTGCCTTTGATTATACTCTGTATTGCAGAGGAACCCCACCTGTCATGTGCTGGAAGGTGCTGCACAAACAACTGACAGAAGGATATTTTCTGTCCCCTAGAAGTTTACAATACAAATCAGTCTAAGCAAAATAAATACTTTTTGTGTGACTAGGTCACAGTCCTGATGGCTAATCTGATCCTCTTTTCCTATTGATACAGAAATACATTCATTCAAAAAAAGAACAGAAATAAGTGCAGTTGCCTTGTCTAACTGATCACAACTAACCTTTTCCCCTTGCAAACATGCATCGTGTTATATAAATGGGTGGTAACTATCTGAGTCCTTTCAGATAAAATACATATATTCCTCCATTCTATTTATTTGTAACATTTAGAATTGTACTGCCTGAGAACAAGAGGTCTATATATGGCAAACACACAAGGAGTCAGAAAAACTATTTTTGATCCCCAGTCTGTAATGTCATAATTTCTTTTTTGGTGTATTATGAAAAAAGCTGCTGTACCATCATGTCTTGTATATTGTTCTGAACAAGGTGGAACAAAGTCAGTATTGTGCCCAAAGGAAAAATTCCCCCAAAATGGATTGAACTTCAAAAAGCTACTGTCCCATTCCCCTACTCTCAGACTTTTGCTGTAGCAGCAAATCATTTTCTCTGAAGTAGAGAAACTTTGGATAACTGACAGCCAAGTCTTTCAAAGCTATGATCAATTCCACGCTGTTCAGAAGAGAACAGAGAGTCAGTGTGGCCTCAGGATAACTTTCGCTATATATTTTTTGAGGAACTGCTTTGCTCCATGGATGTTCTATAATTGGTTGCAAGCCTCCAAAATTTCCCCTATTATTCTCAGTGACCCTGTGTTTTGTGGCACATAAAACTCCAGGTTCTGGTCTCAGTTCACGGGATGAATCATCGTCTCCAGACTGCAGCTTGAGGCCAATGCCATCAGGATGCTCAGAAGCCACAATACAAGAGGATGGGCTAGCAGTAAAGCAACACAAAGTTCAAGTCTTTAAATCAACAGAGCTAAGGCTCAGATATTTTCTTCCTTCTGATCTCAATATTTTTTCTATATTTTGCCTAGATTTAATTTCACACAATTATCCTCCATTAAGTAACTCAAGTGCTTCACACTGTGGATATCTGACTCTGGATATTGTGTGCTTTCAGAGGAAAGGGAATGGAAAGGAGTGTGCCACACATGAGCCATTGGTGAAATCCCTGCCAAGCAAATACTATCAAGTGAAATGCAATTAGCTTGTGGACATTTTACGTTTTGCAGAACACACTATTTTATGACAGATAATCCTCATCTGAATGATTCCAAATGTTTTTAGGGTGTGACAGAAAGACTTCTACACATTATTACAATCACAAGAATTCAAATGTCCACCACTTTTTTATTACATTGTTTGTGGGAAGGGTTCTTGAGATAAAGGAAATAAAAATATCTTGCTTCATTTTTTGACATTTAACTATGTGTGGAAGGAATCCTAAACCTGTATACTGGGTCAATGGTATCTGAGATAAAAGCCTCCTTTTGCTAAAAACAGTTAGCAGTTAGTTGTTAATAGACAACATCTCCTGAACATCCTAAACTTCTTTCAAGTTTCATAATAGGCTGAGTCTGTTTTTATTTTGTCTAGAAAGACTAATCTAATTATAGTCCATAAATGATACAGAATCATAGAATTATAGAATGTTTAGAGTTGGAAGGGTCCTTCAAAGGTCATCTAGTCCAACCCCCCTGCAAGGAGCAGGGACATCCCCGACTAGATCAGGTTGCTCAGACCCTCATCCAACCTGGCTTTGAACGTTTCCAGGGATGGGGCATCCGCCACCTCTCTGGGCAACCTATGCTAGTGTTCTACAACCCTCATTGTAAAAAAATTTTTCCTAATATCTAATCTAAATCTACCTCCCTCTATTTTGAAACCATTACCCCTCATCCTGTCACAACAGGCCCTGCTAAAGAGTTTCTCCCCATCTTTCCTGTAGGCCCCCTTTAGGTACTGGAAGGCCACTATAAGGTCTCCCCGGAGCCTCCTCTTCTCCAGGCTGAACAGCCCCAACTCTCCCAGCCTGTCCTCATAGGAGAGGTGCTCCAGCCCTTTTATCATAATAGGAGGTAAAGAGATGAGAGACCAAGACCCAAGTGAGGTAAAAGTTCAACTGTTGATAAAAACCAAAAGCAGGTCAGCTAGTCATGTAATCTACCTGCACCACTTTTCAGATCTCATTCATTTCCTTACTAGGGACTCTTTATCCTGCACTACACACATGCAGCAATCTTGAGTGTTATCTATGCTTAAAAATACAAGAGATTTCTGATGCGGGAAATGGAGCTTTCACTAGCAAAGATTTGTTTTGCTGGTACAGTTTAAACCACTGGATCAAATGGAGTAACTTGTCCAAAGAAAGCAACTTTTCAATACTAATGACTCTTCCATTAAGATTTTTGCTAATATAATTATGTTTATTAAGGGAAGGATTTTTCAGCATTCCTAACCATAAAAGCTAAGACAGAAAACAAAAAAAAACCACCACAGGTCCAGCCTAAAATACAGAGGAAGTAGGACAATCTAAGGCCATATTGTACCTCTGGTTTGAAATATAACACATTGTGTGCTGATCCCTGTTTGAAGAAATTACTGAAGTTACCCATAGTCATGGTTTTGACCGTGGCCGACTCCATTCAACCAGGGCTGCTTGTGACTTTTTCCCTATAGACTACAGACACATCAAGAGACAACATAAGCACGTACATTCAATATTATCACCTGTATTTTGGACAAAATTTTCAGGTTTACAATTAATGCTTGCCTTTCTCCTTCCTGTAGCCACCAAGCTTTCCAGATATGGTGACTCTACAGAAACAGATAAAACCTGACTGAAGGCGCTTCTGGCAAAATTAAGAAACATTGAGTGTGTCATTTGTTTTCTACGGGCATCTTTCAGAGTTACAGGAAAGGTTACATAATAGACTACACAATGTTTGTAATAACCTTGTACCAGGAAGCAAATATCAACAATACATTACAGCAGCGATGAAATCTTCATCATGGAAGTACTGACCTGAGGCCGTAAAGCACCGTTCCATCTGGGTGAAGGCGAATCATTCTATTCTTCACGGTAACGCCATGCACAAATGATTTCTTGTCATTTAAGAAGTAAGTGTCAGGCACCCAGAGTTGATCTGCCACTCGGTTATCAAGCGTGAGGTTGAGAGGTATGCCAGCGTAAGCCAGCCTCTTATCTCTCCAGTACTGTTGAAAATACATAGTCAAAGTATAATCCTGGTGAGAGAAAAAAAAGAAGCGCAACAGTCAATCATACTTGGTGTAACTAGAAAAATATTTTTTTCCGCCTGTCACTAGCTTATATGCTGTTGGTTTAATTTAATTTTAAATAGTTTTGCGAAAAAAATGCTTAATAAAACATTAAATATTCCTATCACTTATTAAATAAATCTTATAATTCAAATATCACTCTAGTATAAGGGAGCATTTCAAATCTTAAGAAATTCCGCTATTATTGGTATGCTTTGTCTTGCTTCACAATTTCTTTCATTTAGTCCTCCTGACAACTACTGGAAATTATGATGTTTGTCAAATGATAAACAAGGTAATAGGTAAATACTGCCATCTTCCCCATTTTTAAAACTGACAGATGAATGGAAAAACATTCACAGTATTTTCGAGTAGTATGAAAAATTGTATCTGAAAAATAAGCTGCAAAGATGTCTACACACAAGTCTTTGTGTGAGACTGCATCTTGCATTGTCATAAAGCTTTTCTCATCAACAGGCTAAATTGGTACTTAGAAAAACAGTAAATTGCAGTAAAATCCTACTAATGTAAATGTTTTTTGGTTTTCAAAACTTTGTAAATTAAGGTTCATGGTGTCTGCTAAGAGCTGTGATCCCTAAGATAAGAGCCTAATAATGGATACAGAAGCCTAAAAAAAATCCATTTTAAAATTCTTTATTTCATTTCAGAATTTGCTAACTTGACTTGGTAATGTCACAATAATGCTGTATCGAAACACTTTGAGAGTCTTAGACAATAGGCTTCATTCATTAGCTTCATGGGATTATTAAAATACAGAGTACGGGAACATTTTAAAGTTAAGCGACAAAAAAAAAAAAAGAAAAAAATAAAAATCACACGAAATAGCAAAATTTCCTGTCAGGAAAGAAAAACCTCTGAAAGTGTGGAACGACATTTTCATTTTTAGAAAGCCTATTTTTATGCATGAAATTAAAAAGTTGAACATCTGAAAACAACACTTTTTTATACATGGAAATTAATGTTTACAATTAAAGAAAACACTGGGTTTCAGTCTGATAATATTGCTGTATTTAACAATGAAAAAAAATGAGAAGTAAGTACAGGCCATTAAAACTCTGATTTTCAAATTACTGAAGTGCTCTAAATGATAAAACTCTTTCATGAAACTCTTCATAAAACACTGAGAGATTTATGTGATCTCCAAACACATTTAAATATTTAGCAGCAGGTGTGCAAGCCACAGGATACCTGTATTTGCATCTGGTTCTACAAGCTAGTGATGCAAAACCCCTCAGGCTTGCTGCTTGTTTGGGAAAAGGATGCTCAGGCTTTCTAAGTACAGCTGTTGGGAATGGTCCATTCTTGTAATGGCTTTCATGCGCAGACAAACCAGTTTCAGGCACTGATCCTGCCCTGCTTCCTCAAGCCCTACAGCCTTTCCTTGAAATCAAATAAAACTTGAGGATGCCATTCACCCCCAGAGTCTTTGCATTTTTTATTTTTTATCCAGCGATTGATTCTTTTTAATTAGGGAGCTGCTATAGCTTTAAGAAATCAATTTTAATTGCTTAGAAAAATAAATCATTATAGATATCAAGGACAAGCTGTTCCCATTTTAGGAAACTAAGAGGAGACCTTTGAAAACAAAAGGGCCCAGTGATGGGAGAAAGGAGCCCGTGTGGAACTGCCGGGAAGGAAGCTCATTCTTCAAAACTCAAATCCAACATGACTGCTCAGGTGTTTCGACCTTTTGGTCAGAAGCTTTCTTCCATGGGACTAAACATCCCTGCTCATCACTGAACAAGGTAGTTCAGTGGTAGAGGTACATGCTACACCGGGTGCAGTTGCCTTGCTCCCACTAGCACGTCAGGAAGACCACATATCTCCTCACATTCTCTGCAACCAATTTTCTGACACTGATGCATTAGAATGAATATCCTCTACCAGCTCTGTTTCACCTTAATTAAAGCTTGCTTCTATTAATATTCAAAATTTGCTGTGTGCTTGGCTTCTATAATGGTTTGCATATCAATGTCAAGAAACTGGGGATCATAAAAGCTGTGGACACAAGCAGTATACCAAAAGCTCACCATGTATAAATGTGCAATTTACGTGCAAAATAATGCAAAACAGAAATAAAGAGACAGGGTGGCACTGCACAGCACTGGAAGATGTGAATAAGCTAGCCCTGAAATCTAAGAGAAGCAGTATATGTGAGCAGGAGAGAGCTTTAGGCTAGCCTCCTTTTCCCCTTGCCTTGAGATAAAATACATAACAACGAAAAAAGGAAGTCATGAACTGGCTAATTAAAACAAACATAACAACATAAGCAGTAATAGTCTGTCAATTTATTTGTTTATTTAACTATGGCAGGGGACAACAGAGAAAAAAAGTTTACAAATTGCACACAGGAACAGCAACATCAAGCAGACATCAAGAACTTTCAGTATCTTGACTGAAAGACAAACTTCCAAAATACATCCTCTAAGGTACAAATGTCATACTTCTTATTTAATCTTAACTTTAAATAAAAACCACCTATTTATATGTCTGCTAATGTATATGACTATACTTGCATGTACTGAAAGCAATGATACCTCAAAAAGTTATTTTTTTTTAAAAAAAGTACATTATTGCACGTGAAATATCAGCTCATTCCCAGTTCTTCACTTGGTATCTACCAAGGAAAATGCCCAGGCAGCATCTTCTGCAATGTCAGGGTCCTATCCAGACACACTGAGACGGCTGCCTAAGCCCACTCTCTGCACTTTGAACAACAGACACGGGAGAAATAGAGTTCCTTGCAGGATGGTTGGACTAGATGACCTTTGAAGGTCCCTTCCAACTCTAACCATTCTATGATTCTATGATTCAATGATTCTCAGGTAAGTACGTGTGCTACCAGACACCTTGAAGGACAACTGTACATTTGTGCTCTCTCAACCTGACCTGCTTGGAAGATGACGGGATAGAAAGAATGAATATGAACCATGCTTCTTCACCATCACACTTTTTCCAATCACCTCAAAGTAAAAAGCAGCAACAAACTTGTATTAGAATTGCACTGGAACTGCCTGGTTGTGCAAGGAGTGACAAAATGAGCAGGAGAGGCCAGTTCCTTAGGACAGCTCTAGCAAAGTGACCACCAGCAGAAACTAAGCTTATTAAAACCCAAGAGGATGGCAGCTCTCATTCTTTGATTAGCTAATTTGCTAGGATTTGTACCCATAAAGGCAGTTTTCATCTTTTCTATACTCCAGAGGAAATGCAAAAGTGGTTTGAGTGTGGACAGGAAAAAATGCACCAGGTATTTGTCAGGTAAAATGAGAAAATGGACTTTTACCCCTAGGTAAGTAGCCTACAAAGTTTATTAAGGGCTACCTTCCTCCAGGAGAGCCTATGATGACTAGCTCTGATACAGAGGTCAAGAAGGCAGATGTCTAAAGCTAGAAGAGATTAATCTCACTACCGCTACTGTATTAGGGTGCTATTATACGTCAAAGATGACACAGAGCTGCCAGCTTTAGGAAATTCTAAACATCGCACAGAGCAGCGGCCAATCTCCCCAGCAGCAAAGGCCTCCATAAATCATTTTTTTCCCCATACAGTACCATGCCACATCAAGGTCCCCCTTTTCCCTCTCCAGTTCCTCACAGTAATAGATGCTCCAGGCAGAGAATGGTAACAAAATCACTCAAAGCCCTACAGAAAGACAAATATGGTGCTTCCGAAGTACAGGAGAAATGTCCTCAAAAGGGGAAAAGATAGACTGCACAAGCAACATGAGCTTTCTTTTGTGTATTCAAAGACCATGGAACATCCTGCAAGGATAAAGAACAGTGATGAGCATGCCTGACTTTCTAGCACTGCAACAATGTCACTAATGTAAGGAAAGGCACACAGAAAGGTGTGCTGGTTTTTTTTTCAACATAGTTTTCCCTGTGGAGAAAAAAAAAATGAAAAAAAAAAAAAAGAAAAAATCTCTAATAGTAGATAATACTTGTGAAGAGATTTAAATATAATGATAAAGAGGCTAACATCACAACTTAAGTGGAGTAAAATATATCTGTGTTCTTCGTGTGTACTATCTGTGATTTCAAAACATCTTAAGCAAGAATTATAGAGACTCACACATACAATGTATGTGCTAACTACGTACAAAGAAATTTTTAAGTATTTTCTACATGATATTTGTCTCTCCACAGACTGAACATAGCATGTAGGAAGCATAACTATGATTTAACTACAAACCCACTTCAGACAGGCAGAATGTATGATAGAATGCTACTGTACAGTACCTAATGCACTGACTATAGGACTAATGAGCAATAAATACTAATATGCTGTAATACTAAAAGCAAACAATAATTTGTTTTCTATTACAGGGCTTGTTATCTTTAGCTTTTCTCTCCTGCACTCAATAAAAGAGAAAGAAAAATTCAAAAATATAGTTTGCTCATCAAAATAAAATTAACAACGTTATAGCAGCAATAATGCTCTAAAATTGGCTATCACTGTTTACAGCCTTACTGTATTATGTATCAAGGATGTTAAACTTTTCCATTAGCTGCAAAAATGTTGTGTTTCTTCAAAACGACTGCTAGATAGAACGCTACAATTAATAACTATGATGGAATACTATTAATTTGGCAGTTCAGCAAAAGAAATTATTCAATGCAAAATAAATAAATATATTGAAAATTACTGGAAATACTAGAAAGAAAAAGAACTATTCCACTGCTTGGGAAGACAGTCTTGTATCTACTTGAAATGCAGATTCCTATTTCAGATTTGCATTTGGGTGTAAATCCACATCCTTGTTTTCTTGACCAACAGACGAATGTGATTTTTTACCATCAGCTTTTGGATTATTTATTTTTGATGAGTTAATAAAGTAAATACTCATTCAGTGGATAAAAAGATGTATTGAAAAGCCATGCCTTAATCTCCGTATAATCTCAAGGTCTCTTCCCTCACCTTCCACATAATTTCAAAAATTAGATATGGCCTCTGTAGTATAAGGATCTATTTCTGACACATTGATGATTGAGTTACGTTCCTCCCAATAAGACTAAAGTGAGTTTCAAAGCCAAACTCATGAATCCTATGCTTTGAAAAAATAGCTGTAAATCTGTCCCCCTAGCATACACAGAAGAGACCTGAAAAACAAATTCATGCACACATTAATCCACATAGCTAAATACGAGTTTAATAAAGACATATCCAGACAGGCTAACATTAGGAAGTTAGAATTTACCAGCAATACTATTCAGTTGTGTGAGATGATCACTTCAACATTTTTCTCAGCATTCAACATTTTCTAAAAGCTTCAGCAATTTTCACTTTGAAAAGAAAAATTATTAAAGAAAATATTTACCTTATATTTTACCTGTTGACTTTTTTATTTGCCCAATATCTAAACCATACATTACTTATTTGATTGTCAGTGAACGGAGACAATCACCAGAGTCTATTGTTCTGTAAAGTCTCTGACAAGAAAACTGCCTCACCAGAACCTCTCTGGTGCTAGATGTAGTTCATGAGCAGCCTGAGTGAAGGAGACGTGCACACACACACAGATGCACACACAGTACCTTCCTCTAATGTTTCTTGGTCCACCTGCTGTTATAGTAAAGATTCATCTCACCTATAAGATCCTGACTTGGGCTTCTCTGACATCACTCAAAAACCCTTACAATAGCGACAGTTTGAAAATACGGCAAACATTTTCCCAATCATGTGGCTAAAATACCCTTCTGTTAAGAAAATGCAATGCTAAAGCAGCTCAATTACACTGATTTCAATGTGACCCTCCATGTTGTCTTGGTATCCTTTGTACCAAATCACCATTATTTTTTTCGTCTTCTACTGAAACACACAAGGCTGGTGTTACAAATAGATCTAAGGAAATATTTAGCCTCCAAGAACACACTTGGTGCTACAAAACAAAGTTTTCCTAATAAATGTATGACTGCATGGGTCTTTCCTGCCCTCTCAGACCCTTTGGCACAAGAGTTTCCATCTCCACCACAACCACACTGCCTTCTCCAAAGAGCCTGTCCTCCACTAAGCATCTCTGGGTGCTCCGAGGAGGGTTGCCATACCAACAAGCGCTGACAGGCAAAGGGAGCATGGTTGACATAGCAACCAGCCAAAGCAGCTTCTCCTCAGCTTTCGGGGGACAGGTCGTGGTCACTGCAACAGAAGAAAAGCTTCTCAACAGGAATGAAGGGATCAGCTGGGTACTCTCAGTGAGTATGAGTACCCTCATGAGATGCCCCGTGGCACCTTCTTGCCATGGCCACGGGAGCTTACTTTTCAAAAGCTGGGTATCAGCTTTTCTCTGTATGTGTTCCTCTGCCCTCAACAAAGTGATGCCTTCCTGCTCTTGGGGTGTCCTTTCATCAGAACATCAGAGGACATCAGCTGACAAGGAAGCAAGAGCTTGGACTGAACTTTGGCAGGTGAATATGGAGAGAGAATGAACAAAGTTCCTGCAAATATTTCAGTTCAGGGACATAAGTCAGGACAATAAGTCGTCAGTCTGGGCTACTTAATCCCTGACAGATGGGGCTGGGGGGAGAATATTTAAATATTCCTTCTCTGATTCAGAGTATCACAGGTTTTACAACACCATAGGCTTCTCAGTAATCAGGAGTTTCTATTCCCAAAGGACTGATCAAAGGAAAAACTGACATACACCTTTAGACATCAAGGGTATCGTACTCTCTGATCTGGTGGCAGAAAGCTAGCTAAAAGAAGCATGGTCTTTCACTACACCTCTGAAGTTCTGTCCAAAGATTGTGTGGCAAATTGCTATCAAAATCCACTTCATGATGGACAGACAGAACATAAAATTCAGCATCTGATGGAGCCCTCCTAAAAAAAAAGAGGAATAGAAATAGAAATGTCAAATTTTTAAATGCTATACTTGAAAATTCTAAAAGAGATCAAGTCAGAATAAACCCCACCAAATATCCTTTAAAAAAAAAAAAAGACTTACAAGAAAGAAAAATAATGCTAGGCTTAGCAAGACACTGAACTTACTTCATGAAGCACAAATTTATTTACCTTAGAGCTGACAAGACCTCAAGAAAACAGGTACATTTAATTGCAGTAATTGTAATCCTGCTAGCAATCTACAGTGGAGAAAAAAGTCAACCTTTTTCAGCTGTCAGCTGGTTCCCACGATTGAGGCAGCTGACCTTAGAGAGATAGGAACTGACAACTAATGGATTGTACCTCCTACACAACAGCAGCATGTGCCACCAGTGAGTTGGAGAAATGAGCTAGTGCCCTAAAATATTAAAGCTATGGGATTTTTTTTTTCAGTTATGAGACATGAACAGAGGCTAAAAATTTGGGATCTACAAGGTACCCATTTTAGACAATGAAGGACTTCTCGCACTTCTACTTTGTTCTTTCCATAAATATACCAACTGATCTCTCTCCTTGGTATTACTTGAATTATGAATAAAAATCTGGAAGGAAAAACTAAACTCAGAGAAAGTCTTGTAAGTTGATACTATTTGCTGTATTTGTTGAAGTCTTCCTATCTCTTAGGCTACTGCATGCCAATTCTTTTAGTGTCCGCAAGGTGTTCCAGGACAGCGGCGACGGAGGTAGTTAAAAGCCTCAACAGCTGGGCATACACAGATATGTTTTAAATACCATGAACATAAATATATAGCTTCATGCCCCTCTTATTTGCTATCATTGAACAGGAAAACCATGCAAACCAAATTTCAGTAACCCTGTATTTCAGACTGAAAAGTCTTTTTGTTACCACAGAATTGTTAAAAGACCTTTCTAAAGGCACTCCAGAACTCGTATGGCATTTTTTCAATCACTCCAGAGTTAACAAATAAAACAAAACTATATTTAGGAACAGAGAGCTAAGGGAAACATGCACTTGAATGAAAATGGAAACACATCCACACTTTTTGGTTAAAAAAAGGAATATTTACTCCACTGTGGGGAGAACTTCTCAAATTTTCTCACCTCCAAACCTATTCATTTGCTGTCTCTGGGACCCAGCCAATCTCACTGGCAGTAGAGCAGCAAGGCTGACACTCACATTTCTACTTCCTGTCTGTGATTATCCGAACCACCAGATATTCTTACAGGAAATTCTATTCAAGACAAACACTATGAACAAAATGCTCTTTGAGAAAGAGAGTGAGAACACATTGGCCATCAAATGCTTTGAAAATGCATAACTTGAAACATGATCTGTGTATTTTTCACTATCATGGCACACACCATATGCGTGTGCTAGGACTGAAGGGCACCCCAGACCTTGCTGGCCCTGTGGGACCCCAGGATTTCCCCCACCCTGCCCACAGCCCAGGACCCCACATCACACCTTGGGGACATCAGCAATGCCACAGCAGGGCCAGACATCAGCTCTCCACAGCCCTGCCCTGCCTGGCCATGGGCCCTACCAAGCCAAACCCATGACCTGGCCCAGCCTCAGCCGTTCCTGTTCCAGTCCCCAGGGAGGTGCTTGATGCCCCAGCTGCCCCACTCATGGCTGGGGGTGGGACAGGCCCCAGCTGCCAGGCCCTGCCCTGCTGCCCTCCATGAGGAGCCCCCACCACTATGGACAGCATGATAGGGTGTCCACAACAACTGTGGCTCCTTATATGTAAATGGGCAGCTCATTGGGACGAGGATATTATGTGTTCATTCTTGAGTAAGGAAATAAACTAGAAGAGATTTCTCTGCAACGAACAAGAGTCGGAAAGGTGATCAATCAACTGCCCCATGCAGCCTATTCCCTTCCCTCCAGACACTCACTTTGCCCTTTCACTCCATCAGTAACGCTAAATCTAACTCTACATTTTGCAGTAACAAAATTGGGACACATGCTAAGTCAAAAGGAAAACAATGCATTTACTAAAAACTCATGACTGCAGGTAGGATAAACTCATCCCATGACATGGCTTACTACAAAACTTGGTAAAGCGCAAAATAAATAAATGGGTAAAAAAAGCCAAATGCTGCATCCAAGAGGAAATATTACAAGCATACGTGATATTCAGCCCCCACACAAACCTCTTGCTGTATAGAGACTTGTGAAACAAGAGGAAAAGAACATGTCCCCTGCCAGTGCCCCTTAAAAAATTAAGCTGTGAGTGATTTTAAAGGGAAATATCTTGCGGAGGGAGTGTCTCCCCTCCTGCACATGATCTGAACACCCTGTAAAAACCTGCTAGTAGCTTTTGGAATCGGGGAATCAAAATGTGTCACAGCATAAAGAAAAATTAGGAGGGTTTCAACCTGTGGCGCTGCCCAGGAAGGTCTAAACAACTGACATAAACCTGTATTTATTCACACATCTTCAAAACTTCCAGGTTTAGTAGCTGGATTTTTGAAAGTGGAACTCTCTGATGACAGCACACTCTCCTAGGGGCTTCTATCTACTTAGGATGCTTAGAGAAAAACTGATTCTGTAGTGGATAATGCGTTGGTTACTTTCCCCTTTCTGAGAACCTCATAAAGTTAAACCAAGCCGAGTGCAAGGTCCTGCACCTGGGCTCGGGCAATCCCAAGCACAAATACAGGCTGGGTCATGAGTGCATTGAGAGCAGCCCTGTGGAGAAGGGCTTGGGAGTATTGGTGGATGAAGAACTGGACAGAAGCCAGCAATGTGTACTTGCAACCCAGAAAGCCAACCATGTCCTGGACTGAATAAAAAAAGAAGCGTGGCCAGCAGTTCGAGGGAGGTGATTCTGCCCCTCTACTCCACTCTCGTGAGACACCACCCGGAGTACTGCATCCAGCTCTGGAGCCCTCAGCATAAGAAAGGACCTGTCGGAGTGGGTCCAGAGGAGGGCCACAAAGATGATCAGAGGGCTGGAGCACCTCTCTTATAAGGACAGGCTGAGAGAGTGGGGGTTGTTCAGGCTGGAGAAGAGAAGGCTCCGGGGAGACCATATAGCAGCCTTCCAGTACCTAAAAGGGAGCTACAGGAAAGATGGGGAGGGATAAAAGTTTTAAACTGAAAGAGGATAGATTTAGGTTAGATATTAGGAAGAAAATCTTTACTTTGAGGCACTGGAACAGGTTGCCCAGAGAAGCTGTGGATGCCCCATCTGTGGAAGTGTTCACGGTCAGGTTGGATTGGGCTTTGAGTGACCTGATCTAGTGGAAGGCGTCCCTGGCTATGGCAGGGGGTTTGGAACCGGATGATATTTAAGGTTGTTTCCAACCCAGACCATTCTGTGATTCCATGGTTCTATGATCTAGACACTTCCTCGAGGAACAATACTTTCCTCAAGGCTATTGTAAGCTATTTTCTGACATTAACACATATGTGTGATACAAGATACCTGCAAAAACATGAAACTGTGAATGTATTCTGCCATATGTTTGCTTCAAGTAATTGAACGTAGAAGGGGCTACTTGTGTATTGCAACATTCCTCCTAGAGTAGTACCAACTGGCAGGACAGAAGGCAAATATTTTATTTCCTTGTAAATTTAGTGAAAACACTGAGTACTTAAAACTTGGTTTATACACCTTCCTTACACAAAGTGTTTTTCCCTCACTAAACAGTTACTCTGCTGTATGTAATGCTTCTCCTGCAGCAAAATTACTCATATAAATCTGTGCTAGGTAGACATACTGATTTCAAAAGTGCTCCTTGAATTCAGAAGTAAAGACACAGACCAGTTATTTAAAGAACCAGAGTCTTCCCTACCACAGGTACAGCCTATAACCACTGCTCAATTACTAACCTAATTCATCTACTATTGTCAAATACCTCAGAAGCAGCAAAGTGCATTTAAGAGGCAAGAAATCATTTTCCCCACAAGGCCTTTGGGTGAACAAAATGTGGCCAAGTAAAGGAGCACGAGCAAGGTACATAATATACCATTGCTTTCAGCAAGAGATTAGTATTCTGCAGAGCACCTCAGTTATGCTAATCAGATGGCCTCCTCACATACAAAAATTATATCCTTGATCATCTACCTCGGCTCTTGCTCCGGCAGTGCTTTTTCATGCTGGCTGGAGAATCAAGCCTTCAGACAACGGCTTAGGGATGAAGTGTTTAGATTCATCAGGAACTGGACAAACTTTGTACAAAGTCTATACAGCAAAAGTAGGATTCATGTGAAACTGCTGGCCTAAAAACTAGGAAGATTACCAGAGAAGAGGACTGAAGTAAAGACTATGGGAAAGCCAAAAAGTACAGAAAAAAATCTGGCTTGGGGGATGGATCATAGAGGGGTGAAATTACAGAAGCTTTATATTCTTGAGAAAAAGGTAAGACAGAAGCTAGTAAAACTCATTTTGGACACAAGTTAAGCTCATTCTGCACCCAAAAATACCATTTCAAGATAGCATAGAAAAACAAGCGACCAGATCAAATGCTTACATGTGACTATCTAAATGCTAGAACTTTTAAAATAAGATGAAGGAACTAGGATACCTCGTTTTAAGTGAGAATATTGACCTAATAGAAGCATCAGAGACTCAATGGAAGGAAAGCAGTCAGTGAAAACATAAAACAAACTACAAAGGGAAGAAAAAGAAGGATGTAGTGCATGTTATAGAAAGCTTTGCATCAGATAGTCAACTGTATTGAATGTTACACATTATCTCTATGGATTAAGATGCCAGGCCTACGTAAGTATTAGAAATAAGTTGTCATTGTCACTGCCTAATCAGGATGACAATGGTGTCAGTGAGGTGCCAAGAAAGATTTAAGAGACAGCAAAAAAACAAATTAGTAATCAGAAACTTCAATCACCTCCACATAGACTGGGTAAATGTCAGGTTGGAGTGTGATGTGGAGACTAAATGACACCACAAATAACTGATTCATGGAGCAGCTTTTGGTGAAAGCTGAAACAAGGCAAAACACTCTCAACTTGGTTCTGAGCAATGTGCAAGTCATGGGTCAAAATGCTGTGACAGAACAACTGCTCCATAACCCTGATGGAACTGGGAAAACATATTTTAAAACTTAGAAAAAATGTAAAATTACATGAAAATAGTATTTAATTTCAAAAAGGAAATTGTATAAAAATGAGGCAGCTCATTTCCAAGTTGGAGAAAAGATTGTTTATAGTCATCATAATATGAACTTCTGTATATCAAAAATAACTGCTGAGTAACAAACAAACAAACCCCAGAATGTTTAAAATTTCAGGTAAATAATTTTATTAGATCTAAAAAGATGTAATTCAAAAATAAGAAGTCACATCCAAAGAAGAAAAAATAGATAAGAAGAAAAACATAGAAAAGCAAGCAAAAAACATATAAGCAATAATTTGCTAAAGGCATAAACTTTTATTATAAATAATCAAATGGTCTTAAAGAAAGCCTTGTAGAACAAGAAAGTAGTTCCTTTCATGGATTAATGGCCAGGTAAAAGATAGGAAAGAAACAACAGAGCCTAGCAGTCAGTTTTCACAACAGCAGAGGGTGATTTGCAGACCTGAACGGGCATCTGTGCAGGATTCCATTCTGGTCATCATCCTCAAAAATGGCATAGACAGGGGATCCACATTAAGGTGCTTATATTTGCTACAACATTTCTCCGAACAGTAAAAATGAAAGATGTGAGTGTGAGGAGGTGCAGAAGGACAGCAGGATTCTGAACGCCTGAGTGATAAAACAGAAAAAAAATTCAATGCTGACACAAAGTAATGCGTATCGGGAAAAAAAAATCCTAACTATGGAGCAAATGGTAGGTTCTGAGCTAACTATGATCACTAGGAAAAAACATGTTGCAATATTAATCAGCGGTTTTATGAAGAGATCAGTTCAATATTCTGTAAAGTCAAGATAAGCAAACAGAATGTTAAGACTGTTTGGAAAAGAAATAGAAAACAGGAAAAATCATTGTGCTGCATTATTTAATCTATTTACATATTGAATACCGCGCGCAGTTCTGGTCTGTGTCCCCAACAGGACAGAGCACAACAAGGTACCAGAAACTGCAGCAAGGGGAATGAAAGGCACAGAAGTCTCCCATATAAAGACAGACTAAACAGACAAGGACTTTTCTGTCTAGAAAAGAAGCAACTAAGAGCTATATTGCAGACATGTATAATCATCTTGTGGAGGAAGCCAAAAGCCATTCACAGCTCCTCAACTGTAAGAAACAGAGCAGCGAAAGAAATGACCAGATGTTGGGCTCAAAACAAATGAAAGGATATTCTGTTTTCATGGATATGCACATGGATGTACATGTTTAAACTGAGCAGTTCTTACCCACTGCTCAACACTAAAAATATGCAGAGGTCCCAGGAAGCTCCTGAGCAGCTTCACAGTTTGATGCTGGGAGAATATCAACGAATATCTCTCTCATCGAGAGACTACCTCGCCTCATACGGCCCACAGACTATTATCCACTGCTGGTGTTTCATGTGGGGGCCAGCGACACAGCTGGCAGCAGTCTAAAAAACATCAAAAGGGATTTCAGGGCTCTGGGTTCAACAGTCAAAGGCTCTGGGGCGCAGGTGGTCTTCTCGTCAATCCTCCCGGTCGTAGGGCAGGGACCTGAAAGGGCCAGACTTATCTGGCAGGTTAACTCTTGGCTCAGGGAGTGGTGCTACAGCCAGGGCTTTGGGTACCTAGATCACAGGGCGTGCTTTGAGAAGCCTGGGCTGCTAGGGGCGGATGGCGTGCACCTAACCAAGAGGGGGAAGAGTGTGCTTGGACAAAGGCTTGCCAGGCTCGTCCAGAGGGCTTTAAACCAGCGTTGCTGGGGGAGGGGGAGCACAGTTCAGCCCACTGCTGTCAGCATGGCACCAGTGCCAGCACCGAGGGTCCAGAAGCTGAGGAGGGATCACAGATAAGTGCAAATGAACCTAAACTGCGGTGCAATAGCACCCCTGTCAGTCCAGCCAGCAAGTCGGCTTTGTCGGGGGCCCAGCTGAAGTGCCTCTATACCAATGCACGCAGCATGGAGAATAAACAGGAAGAGCTGGAGATGCTTGCACACGAGCAGGGCTACGACCTCATTGGCATCACGGAGACGTGGTGGGATGACACATACGACTGGAGCGTCAACATGGAGGGGTATAGGCTTTTTAGAAAAGACAGGAAGGGGAGACGAGGAGGGGGTGTCGCTCTCTACCTCAGCAACCGGCTGGAGTGTGTGGAGCTCTGCCTGGGGATGGAGGAGGAGCTGACAGAGAGCTTATGGGTCAAGATTAGAGGATGGGGACGGACAGGGGACATCACGGTAGGGGTCTGTTACAGGCCACCTGGCCAGGAGGATAGAGCAGACGAAGTGCTCTATAGGCAGATAGGAGCAGCCTCACAGTCACAAGCCCTGGTCCTCATGGGGGACTTCAGCCACCCTGACATCTGTTGGAGAGACAACACGGCAGGGCACAGGCAGTCCAGGAGGTTCCTGGAATGCGTGGATGACAACTTCCTCCTGCAGGCGATAGAGGAGCCGACAAGGAGGGGTGCCATGCTCGACCTTGTGCTCACCAACAGGGAGGGACTGGTGGGGGATGTGAAACTAAAGGACAGCCTTGGCTGCAGCGACCATGACATGGTGGAGTTCAAGATCCACGGGGCAGCAAGGAAAATACACGGCAAGCTCTCTGCCCTAGACTTCAGGAAGGCGGACTTCGGCCTCTTCAGGGACCTGATGGGCCAAGTGCCATGGGAGGCGGCCCTGGAGGGAAGAGGGGCCCAGGAAAGTTGGTCCATATTCAAGGAGCACCTCCTCCAAGCTCAGCAGAGGTGCATCGCGATGAAAAACAAGTCGGGCAAAAAGGCCAGGAGGCCGGCGTGGATGAGCAAGGAGCTCCTGGACCAACTGAAAGTGAAAAAAGGAAGCCTATAGAGGGTGGAAGTGGGGACAGGTAGCCTGGGAGGACTACAAAGAGGCTGCGCGAGTGGCCAGGGATAAGGTAAGGAAGGCCAAAGCCCTGGCAGAACTGAATCTGGCCAGGGATATAAAATGTAACAGGAAGAGCTTTTATAGGTACGTAGGGGACAAAAGAAAGTCCAGGGTAAATGTAGGCCCCCTCCAGAAGGGAACTGGTGTCCTGGTTACCCAGGACATGGAGAAGGCTGAGGTTCTCAATGACTTTTTTGCCTCAGTCTTCACCGACAAGAGTTCCTGTCCCACCGCCCAAGCTGTAGAAGGTGCAAGCAGGGACTGCGAGAATGAAGAACTGCCCATTGTACTCGAAGAGCAGGTTCGGGATCATCTAAGGAACCTGAAGGTGCACAAGTCCATGGGTCGTGATGAGATCCATCTGCGGGTCCTGAGGGAACTGGCGGATGAAGTTGACAAGCCACTGGCCATCATATTTGAGAAGCCGTGGCGGTCTGGTGAGGTCCCCGATGACTGGAAGAGGGGGAACATAACCCCAATTTTTAAAAAGGGGAATGAGGAAGACCCAGGTAACTACAGGCCAGTCAGCCTCACCTCTGTGCCTGGCAAGGTCATGGAGCAGATTCTCCTGGAAACCATGCTAAGGCACATGGAGAGCAAGGAGGTGGTTGGTGACAGCCAACATGGCTTCACCAAGGGCAGATCGTGCCTGACCAATTTGGTGGCCTTCTATGACTGGGTGACGGCATCGGTGGACAAGGGACGAGCAACTGACATCATCTACCTGGACTTGTGCAAAGCTTTTGACACTGTCCCGCACGACATCCTTCTCTCTAAACTAGAGAGACATGGGTTTGATGGACAGACCACTCGGTGGATAAGGAGTTGGCTGGATGGCCGCACTCAGAGAGTGGTGGTCAACGGCTCAATGTCCAGGTGGAGACCGGTCACGAGTGGCGTCCCTCAGGGGTCCGTGCTGGGCCCGGCCCTGTTCAACATCTTTGTCGGCGACATGGACAGTGGGATAGAGTGCAACCCTCAGCAAGTTCGCCGACGACACCAAGTTGTGTGGTGCCGTCGACACGCTGGAAGGGAGGGATGCCATCCAGAGGGACCTTGACAGGCTGGAGAGGTGGGCCTGTGCCAACCTCATGAAGTTCAACCAGGCCAAGTGCAAGGTCCTGCACCTGGGTCGTGGCAATCCCAGGCACAAATACAGGCTGGGCGGGGAATGGATTGAGAGCAGCCCTGAGGAGAAGGACTTGGGAGTGCTGGTGGATGAGAAGCTTAACATGAGCAGGCAATGCGCCCTTGCGGCCCCATCCTGGGCTGCATCAAGAGGAGCGTGGCCAGCAGGTCGAGGGAGGTGATTCTCCCCCTCTACTCTGCCCTGGTGAGACCCCACCTGGAGTACTGTGTCCAGTTCTGGAGCCCCCAACACAAGAAGGACATGGACCAGTTGGAGAAGGTCCAGAGGAGGGCCATGAAGATGATAAAAGGGCTGGAGCACCTCTCTTATGAGGACAGGCTGAGAGAGTTGGGGCTGTTCAGCCTGCAGAAGAGGAGGCTCCAGGGAGACCTGATAGCGGTCTTCCAGTACCTCAAGGGGGCCTACAAGAAAGATGGGGATAGGCTGTTTAGTAGGGCCTGTTGCGATAGGACGAGAGGTAACGGTTTTAAAATAGAGGGGGGTAGATTTAGATTAGAAATTAGGAAAAAATTTTTTACGATGTGGGTTATAGAACACTGGAACAGGTTGCCCAGAAAGGTGGTGGAGGCCCCATCTCTGGAAACGTTCAGGCCAGGTTGGATGAGGCTCTGAACAACCTGACCTAGTCAGGGATGTCCCTGCTCCTTGCAGGGGGGTTGGACTAGATGACCTTTGAAGGTCCCTTCCAACCCTAACCATTCTATGATTCTATGATTCTATGAAATACCACAATTTAGTCTCATCCTACTTTTATACTCTTCTTAAGCCTACACCATTGCCCACAGTTGGATACCGTGAAAGGGGATACTGAGAAAGATGAGCTTCTGGTCTAACTTCATAACACCATTCTCAGGTCCTTATCTTCTTGGAGTGCACTGTTATTTCAGACTCTGCTGCATTGTTCAGGAGCTGATGCACTTGTCCTGTTGCTTTTGGGGCTGACAACTCATCATTCCAAGGGAAAGGAAGTAGAAGTTGTGACCAGGAACCAGCTTACACAATTCATTTTTGATTCAACTGCATATGAAGATAATCTTTACATAACATTTTTGCAAATAGCATGAATATGCCAATGTAGAACATTTAACTGCCTGTCAAAGTTCAGAAATTTTTACAGAGACACGTCTTTAATGATGCTGACTGATAGCTATGTTCACTTTAATTTGTCTAACATCTGCTGCTGGTAAATGTAAGCAGATGCATCTAATTATTACCTTTTTATACTTGTATATGCATAGCACAAATAAGAACATGAAAAAATTAGATTTTTGTGAAGCAGAGGTAAAATGCCTTTGAAGCAAATGACATGGCAATGAATCAGATAGCTAAAATATCTATTTTATAGTTGGGAAGTTAACAAATAAACACAAGAGATACACTACTCCAAGTGAAAATCATTTGAAAATGATAGATACGTTTAGTGTACGTGAAATTTAAATTAGTTTGGAGCTTGAAGTCAGAACTGTGTTCTTTCCAATTTATGTTGACGGATAGTAGTAATATTTTTGACCTTATTTTCCAACTACAACACCATTCACATTTTATTTCAGTGTTTTTTACATACTGGAAGATTCTTAAATTGGTGAAAGCTCCAACTGAAGTGGTGCATTTTCTAACACAACACAACAATTACTTACATTTCTGGTCAGGAAATGTCAGGAGACAGAAATTTAACCCAGAAATCCCCTGTGTCACAATTCTCCGCTCACTTACATCTGTCCCCTCAAACTGGGACCTCCAGTCCCACAGCCCTTCATGCAGCCTCTCCACTGTTCTCACCTACATCTGTAGCCACAGATTTTGGGTCAGCTGTTGACAGTGCAGCTCTTGGACTTGCTGCTGTGCCCAGGGACAAATTGCTACCACTCAGCTGGCTACCGCCGTGCAAGCCTGCAGGCCAGCAATGCCGCTCGCCTGACATGCAGGGTCTTGCTGCTGTGCGAGGGAGTAGATTCCAGCTTTATGTCCGTATTTCTGACAGACCGTTGTCTGCCCTGTTCCCAGCTGCTCAGCGTGACAGCATGCAGGACAGTCTCTGGACTCTTTGGGGTTGTAAAATGTATTGCAGAAAGAGGGTGCAATGGGTTTTTAGGGTGATTTGATCAGGAAAAGCTGAACTGGGACAACTGCTGCAAGAGCAACGTCATTTCAAACAAATCAAGAAGCTGCACTAATCACACCAAGTACAGAGTTGGTTAGGTTATCACCTCTCATACACAGAGCCAAAGATCGTGCCAGTAAAGAAGAAAATATTTTACTTTAAAATATCTATTCAATCCACAGATAAATTCTATTAGCAGCTTAAATTTGAAGACCATTTTTTTCACCATTAAATTATCTGATTTTATTCACAGTATATAGACAAAATAGCTCTCCTCGTAACCAAATATCAAATTTTCTACATGGTAAAAAACCTGTAAATAGCTGAAATTCTGCTAGACGAGAAAGACATACCTAAAATCACTTTGCATACCTATATAAACCTGTGGACAGGCTAAAAATAATTATTCATTCAGCTCAGTGTGCTACAGTGAATTTTGATTTCGTTCCTATTTATGCAAATAAATATTTTTTTTCTACACAATTAGCAGGGTTTTGTGACAACTATAAGAAGTTTGTGTCTTTTTCTAATTAGAATTGCAATTATCAGCTACTAGCGGAAACAGAATTACCAAATCATTAATTATATAAAACAATAACAAAAAGCAGACCATATCTCAAACTCAGAAATAAAATGTATGTGTGATTTGTTCTTCATTATGCAACCTGGTTTTACATTGTCTCTTGCACATTTCTGCAGGTTCATCTCACTAAGAATTCATTCCTATATGGCCAGCTGTCGTAGTTCAGCCCTGATCAGGACCAGACTACGCAGTCTCTCTCTCACTCCCAGCTTTTCTACATGGGACCAGCTTTTCTACATGGTCCCAAATCCATCAGCTCACTGTCAGAGGAGAGGCTGCTGGATGCTGAGCACATTAAAACATCTGATGCTATACTGGGAAAAAAGCTCTTCAAAATTTGGTCATAATGATGGAAATGGATGCATTTGAAAAGTACGGTTGATTGGTTATCTTTTACAACTAACTGTAACAAGTGGGTTTACACTAATAAAATAATTTACTTTCTTTGAATTCAGATCCTGTTCCCCAGTGGAGTGATTTATTTTATGCTTAGAAAAGGCCTTTGCTAGAATTATTGACGTATGTGTTATTATTAGAATAACATGACATGGTAGAAATATTCCAAATGGATTCATAAAGTAGGTCCCTGATAATATAGTAACTAAATACAAATATAGAGGATTTATCTTTCCTACCAGATACACAGATTATACATGCATTTGTATGTAGAAGCATGCAGGCTTTAAGTCCTGGTTCCATGCTAGCGTACGTGAGAGAAACATCCAGTGTCTTCATGTCACACTAACTCATCTTCCCAGTAATACAGCTATTCTACCTAGGCTTTAACAAGCAACTAGTTTATGGATTATGTCACCATTTCAGAAAAGTAACTTGCTGATCATTCACAAGTCGTCTGAAACATATGAAGAGTCACCGCTTGGAGCTACTGTTTCAAAACCTTTACCTGAGGCTATGAATTCTAGAAGGCTAATTTAATTAAAATTAAGTAATATTGCTTTTTGGGAGTATGACAATTTATTTTACACACTTTGTGTTTTCAGAATTAGTTGGCCTGCCTTTGTGGGAATATTCCTCAAATGACTACAAAACAGTAATGTTATTTGGGTGTTTCCAGTAATGACAAATGCACATTATATTGAAAACTGTAGGGAATTAACTCCTGCCTTTCACAAGGCTAGAATTTCTTTGACTGTCATACGTTCGGGACACATTCCAGTTACTCCTACTTAGTTAAGGTCTCCTTTCAGTCAAAGAGGATGAAATGATTTCCAATTGGGGAACACAGAAGTGGAAAGTCATGCACCTATGGACTAAAACCAACAACATTAGCTGATCAATTGGCAGGAAGTGTGGAAGATGAAGCTGGGTATTTTGGGTGCTTGTAAGAGTGCTACGCGTTATCAGTGGAATGCATATATGAAAGATGCTACTGTAATTCTAGCATGCAGCAAGTGATGGAAGTAGCAGTGCCACTGAACAAGGTATCAGTTTAAATTTCACCTAAAATACACTATGAAGTTCTGAACATCTTTCCTCAAAAACTTAGAAAGTCCAAGGGAAAAGAGAACCTGCCTTGTTTAGCTCAGTGAGATGAAAAAATTGAGTGTATTATGACTCTCTCCGCACATGACATACACTTATTTCTTTCAAACTGAGTAACAGGAAATGAGGGGAACGTGTGTGCCTACATTTTAGCAAAACATGCAGTCAACGACACATCTGCATTGTTTACCTTGATCCTAGGAAAGGAAACACTCCATGTTCAGATGGTTTACAATTTATTTCCTCAAGAACCACCCAGCCACACTTCTTCACCATTTAGCATTAATCTTTCACAGAAAGTCTTAAAATAAACTACAACTTACATATAAAAACAGGCAACAGGTCTTCTTTTTCAAAGCTGCCTAGGTGCAGTTAGGGTGTAAATTACTTATGATCTTAAACTCCTTACCAAAGATCTCGTCACCTAAAATGTTAAAATTTTAATGGGAATTAATCAGAATAAATTAATCAGAATTCTTCTAATTTATTAGAAAAATATATTAATTATATTTAGAAGAATCAGTTGCCTACTTAATGTTGATCTGATTCATTGGTTGCTGTCATTGATTGTCACTAATGAAAGATTCAAGGTGTTCATTTTAGATGATTTACAATGTTAAAGCCAGAAAATCTGAACATAATTTGAAGTTGTGGAACTTGCCCTAGTACACTTTGGGCTAAAGCCACCAAGATATTTGCATACCTCAGTCCTCTTCAAGAGCATCCTTCACACCGCACACACACACCAAGAGCGTGCGAAATCATGTGCATGAGATACAATGATGTTGGAGGGATGACAGACCTCTGCAGCGTGTAGAGATGCCTGATGCCATCTGCTGATGGGCTGGCTGCCTCATCAAAAAGCGATGTAAAGGCCCAGGAGTATTGGAAGGGGAGACGAGCCCATTTTGAGAGTGTAGTTTGAGTGGAGTGATGGGTTTGTACATAGGAAATGAGACCTCTGTGCTTTTGTGATCTGGACTCTGGAGTTTCCCAGGAGTGGACTGACACGCCAGTATCTATGATCCAAGTGACTGATGCACGTGGAAGAGCTCATGAGACAGGCTGATGACAAAAGAAGACACAAAGCAGAGGTAAAGCTCTGCTTTGGCACCCTGACACTTGGTAAAACCAGGGTGTAAGGTGCAGCTCAGGTATAAGCAATTGCTGCTTTCAGACTGTTCCTACACCATCATGTTAGCATTATCACAGTTTTATTTAAAATATGCTTTTTCTTGCATTCAGGGCTTATGTTCAAGTTTGCATTTAAAGGAGAAGATGTTGATGAAAACCTGCAATAACAGTGATACTGTGCAGTTTACAGGTAATTACAGTTTTACTACTGTACCTAGACAGGTCGACAGCACATTCATAGCTTTGACACACCAGACCTATGGCAGGTCCAAGCATTCTCTAGAGCAGAGTCATAGCAGAAGAGTTTCACATTTTAAAATACTTATGTTGTGTGATTCATGTTCTGGGCTCATCTCAGGCAGATAATTTACAAATAACAGGCCAGATTCAGGTGACATGATGCTATTGGAACTCTACAGGTTTTGATGGGGTTGTAGTCTTGTAAAGGAGATATAAGTTTTTCCCAGTAAACAATAAAATAATGACTCATGTGGAATGCTATGGTGCAAGGCTGAATACAACCCAGAATTAAACACTTATGCTTCCCTCCTCTGCAAACTGATGTTGATTTCTGCCTCCTAAATATTTCTTTCTCTTTCTACAAACTGAGTTTGTGCTCAGGCAAATTCTTCATTTATTGATCTTTTCAGTATTCCACCTACAGTCAGTCATTATATGGTCTATGCCACTGGAGCTTTATCCTCTTTGCCCTATTTTTGTTTCTCTCTGATTCGGTCTGTACTTTTAAATGCATTCCTCCTTCCACAGAAATCATATTTCTTCCTCTAAATGTATTCCCCCATACTTGTTTCTGCCACTATGTGCTTTTTAGATTACACTTGTTGTTACATTGTCAGACCAGAGCAATAGATTCCTCCTTATTTGTCTGCTGTGGATTTAGTCTGAATTCACACAGATGCAACAGTGCAGAAACGGAAATAGAACATTTTAAGGTGTGGGAATCAATCTTTTTCCACAAGCCAGCACTTGTATTTATGTGAACGCATTTTAATAAGTATTTCTCTTCCTTACAAAAGTGCTGTGAATAACAAGTAGCCATGCAATTCTGCAGGGCTGGTCTTGGGAACTTTGCTGGTTGCTGTGTGCTGGCTCTTGTCATATTTCTCTGCATCAGCCATGTTTATTCACTGTTAGATGCAACCAGTTTAAACCTCACTAATCTAAACATCTCCTAACTCTCTAGGTAGTAAATATAACTCCCTGCCTTGTAAAAAATACAGATCACTGAAGCCACCTAAAAACTAATGATTTATCAATATGCTCAGATTTTTGCATATGATTTGAGGCACCTGGGCTTAAATTTACCAGGCCCATAAATTCAACAGATAAAAAGAAGAGGAAAGCTGAAAGACTTCCAAAGTTCAGCCAAAAATTTCTGCCTTTTATTCTAAGATTTACATGCAGGTAAAAAAAAGGTAACTTTGGCTACTGATTCCTCTCTTTCTGGTAGTTTTCATGGGCTGATATTGCTGTGTGTTTTAATGTTGTGTTACAGAATGAAAGGTATTCACAGGAGAGAGCGTTCATTCAGGTCTAACTCCCTGGATAGTTATACACACAGCATTAAGGAAATGGCACTTGGTCATTTGGAGACTTTTCTTTGAATTTCATAGATTTCAAATCAGTTCCTCGAAAGGACCTCAGGATAACTGTCGATGAGAATAATTAAAATATTAATTAGCAATGAGTGAATCACAATAGACTGCAATCAAACTAATCTGATGCAGTCATTGCATTTCCATATTTTTTCCCCTCATAAACAATACATGTCACAACTTTCCCAGGATGCTTTAACTTCTTCCAGATGGATTAGCCAAATTATTTGTAAGTAATTTTTATAACTTCCTTCTAAAAATAATTTTTAGAAATTTCTTTTCTGAATATTGCATCTTTATTGAACATTTTATTCTTTCACTCTTCATACGGAGAGAAAAGAGATGATAGCCTTTACTCAAAACATATTCTTTAAACAAAATACTTTAAAATATTCTGGAAAATAAAGAATATCTCTCTTCACTGATCATTTTAACCGTGACACTGTTTCCAGGAAATTTTAATCAGAAAATCCTCAGCAATCTTGGTCCAGCAATATTGTTCTCATTCTCTAAGTTTTTAAACTACTAAGTAACTTCCACAGTTCTTTGCTGTTTTCTATTGCAGAAGCAAACTGGAACAATCATAAAACCATACAACTTCAGCCCTAATGTTTGTTTAAACACGCAGTGTTACTAGGGCCTCCAGCCATAATGATGAAACTCCACTCATTTTGTGTAGCTATCACTCCACAAGAAGAAACAGCTTTTCTGAAAACACTACAACTGTGTTTTACCCTTTTGTACATGTACAATTTGGTCGCGGTGTGGAAGTAATCCATGCAGCAGAGATGTAAATGACTCGGAAACACAAATGCTCTGTTGCAATGAAGTCAGACAGCCTGGCTTGAGGGGTTGTGCTCTCCCTCCTTTGGCCACATTTTGCCAAAAAGAAGTAAATATTTGGATTATCTATTACCATCACAGGATACAGTGTCACTAGCTGACACATTTTAAACCAGTATAAATAAAAGGAACACAGAATGACACCCATACGTAACAGAGATTGACACTAAAAATATTTATCTGTCATATGCCTTTTCTGAAGCCCAAACCCTTTTGCACTGTCCTTAAGAAGGTTGGCAAGTACTTCAGTCAAATGGAGATACAATATTTGCGCAGGTATGGTTTTACCAGAGAAGCCAGACTTCCAATGACAGAATGGAAATGGCCAAAATACTAGGACAGCACCTTACACATGATTCAGCTCAGCAAGAAAAGGTGTCTATCATCCCGGCGTCTGAGGGCAATTGGAAAATGCAGATGTTGAAGGTTTAGTTTCACTATAAAGACATCTATGAAAGAAAGGATGGATGAACCAGAATAAAAATGCGCTCTCAATGAGGAGACCTCTGCGCGTGCAGCCTCAGGCAGAGTGCTTGTGGCAGTGACCAACTTATTTCTGAACACCATGGAGATTCCTCTTGTTTATGCACAGTCTGACCGGGAAAAAAGGACTTTGCATACATTCTTGACTTTATGTATTTCCTCTTTAAATAAACACAACTGGACCAAACAACATCAAACTCATTCATCTCCCTTTCTCACCAAAAAGATAACAAGACCCTATATGCTATCAAACTGCGTGAACCTCAGCACAGTAATACCTACATATGCTGTTACAGTTTTAATGCTTAACTAATTAATATTCACAAAACCAATTTCATTATTTAGTATTTACAAAACTGAATCTGTCTGGAATACACATTATGAAGCACCAGTTGAATGTAAAAGATGGAAAGAAATATGCTCAAAGGCTGTTAATATATTAATGTCTTTTAATACACCTGAGGTATTTTTTAGTAAAACCTTTATTTTTCACTTCACCTTTTGAGATTTAAGCCATTATTGAAGTAAAAGTAATTGGCACCTTGTGGATGTGGAACAAAGAAAAACAGTGTTACTTTATACTTATGATATTAAAAAAAAAAAAAAAGAGTAAATAAATGAGTTCCCAATTGCCCGTGTATTGAACTCAAGGCTGAATCAGCTCATTCCTAGAGCTGTACTAAAATTTCAGTGTTTCCAACTCAGGAAAACACCAGCCCATAACAAAGTAGAGTGTGTAGTTAAAATCCAAGATTTGCTCATTTATTGCTCATACAATATTTTATTATTATTATTATCTTTAGGAATTAAAGTAATTTTAAAAAGAAGTTGTCTGCTTAGAAATAGCAAGTGTCTTCAGCTGAATGCATTTGCTGGGGGTAGCAGGTGAAAACACCTCTTTCTTTCAGAATCAGTGACTGCCATTTCAGGCTGCAAAAAATAGAAAGCAGTAAAATGTCAGCTGACACAATGAATATCTGTATCAAAGCAATGACACAACTTGGCTAAAGCTAGGGAGATGTATGTGATAGCTGAGGGCAGTAGAGCTGTCAGCCTGCTATGCAGATTTTATTGTATGTCTTGTAAAAAACATAGTTTATATTGTGCACCACAGATATAATATTTTTGCATTTGTTAGTGCTCACTTTCCTATCAGCACTTTTACTTTGTAATCAACATAAATCTGCAGTATTAGCAGCAGCAGAATAGAGGTAGGCAACAGGACGTAATGACTTTGTTAACTGTTATTTGTTTGTCTGCTTGTTCAGTTAAAGCAGCTCAATGAAAATATCAACTTGATTAAAAAGTAACCTAATTTAAATTAAAAAATAATTACATTAATTAAACTAGAGTGCCTGCCAAATTTCCATAATGTCAATTTTAGCGAAGAAGCAACCCAAAACTCCATGGGCAGCCACTCCGATGCTTCTGAGGATATCTGACATACACAAGTGTGTATCAGTTGCATCCCCATAAACAGGAGATAAACACATTTCTTTCTTGCATCTGTCCTCTTTTGGTAGCTTTGGACTGTTATGTGATCTCTGTCTACCAATATAATCTGTCTGGCACTAATTCAAAGAGTGTGTTCCTGCCAAATAGTTTTCCCTATGACAAAAATGCTTCCCATTTTTCCCTTCTGTATTCCCATATATATTTGCATTCATCTTGGATAGCCTGTGGACTCTTGGGCTGTAGGAAACACTCAGAAAGTTTGCAGAAAAGAAACTACTTTAGCTGCAGAGAAACCATTTCAGAATATTTTTATTGTATTAGATAATGTTTTAATATTCACACTGTCCTCAGCAGTCGGTTTGCTGATATTGCTCTCATTGGTAGTACATAAAGCCCAAGAGCTCATCAAAAGGAGGACAAGGATAAAAAAAGTACCCAAATGTCTAATAACTTTGTTAAATTGGGGTCACCAGTAAACACCATGATGAAAACAGGATACATTTCACCTGTACACAATGCTGATCTGACAAGAGATATGAACAGTGAGACTACCTGTAAATCACGTAAATCACTTACTACTGATGCCAGTACAAGCTCTCCCTTCATCTTTCACAAAACAAATGACAACATAGATAAACAGGATGGAAAATCAGTGGCAATGACTACTAGGATATTTTATTTCCTTTTTGACTCTTATGAAGAGACAGCACAACAAATTACAAATGAAAATAAAGAGAAAATTCTATCCAACAGTCACTGTTTACTTGTAGTGTGTAAAAATTTAACATAATTTCAGCTGGATCTATAATCCTTGACTTGTTGCTTTGATGCTCCATGTGTACACATAATACATAAAATATACACATAAAAACAAGGTAGCTTTTATCCTGAAATCTATAAAATAGTCATGGAAGCACATTTGAAATACAAATATTACAAATATAAGAAAGCCTGTTCAAATCTAGGAATGTAAATATTAATTATGAGATAAATTAACTTAGAAAGTGGATAAGGGTTTGTGGTTTTTTCACTTGCATGAACAAAATAAACAGTACCTATTTTACAAGGATTTCTTGGGGTTTTTTTCAGTGGCTCTTTACAAAATAATTCTAGTCCACGATATAATGTCTTTCAGTGTTTTATTATAGCTCATTTAGTGCTCAAGGTTTTGTTTTTTTCAGAGCTCTCAGAATCTGGCACCCAAACATCAGCTTGTGACATTGCAGTACAGTAACTCATCTCACATCTTTCAAGAAAAAGAACATTTTCACTCTGCTGGATACTTGACACAAGATGACTCACGAACTGAACGCTTGGCAACTTTAGGCAACCAGATCAAAACATCATTTTCTGAACCTTCTAGTAGCCTGCTGACTACTTAATAATAATTCAAATTTTCCCACTCCAAAGCGTTGCTTTTTCCTTTACACTTGCCTTTTTCCTCTCCCTTCTCCTTCCCTTAACCCTCCCTTTCCTCACTCCATCTCTCCCCTTCCCTCTTTTTTCTTTTCTTATGAAAAAGAACAAAGTTCATCATTTGAGCCATTATGCAGTGAAGGCATAAATAAACTCAAGTGGATGCTGGATGACAACAGGAATGGTACCCCGTGAGCAGCTCACTCAGGATACTCTTGCTGTATTTTTGTGCTAGCGTATTGCGTTCTTAATTCCCCAGCCCTGGACCCCTCCCAAGGGGTGATCATTTCTAAGCAGAAAGATGTGATTGCGTATTTCAGTTACAGATTCTATATTCTGAACACTTGTGATCACTGAAAAACTCCTTCACAGTCAATATTACCAAATATTGCAAGACATTAAAGAGGCAAAAGCTTCCAAGGAAAGAAATACGACACAGTATAATAAACATCTGAAACGAAGCCAGTCTTGTATTTTGTTGTATGGACAGCGATTCTAAATACACGCTATACGACGACCACATTTTCTTTTTATGAATGGCAGGAAAAAGAAAAAGAAAACATCTATTACTCCTTCAGAGAGCATAAGCCCTTAGGCCCAGGCTCATCCAGCTGAATTTTAAGCACTTACATGAGTGAGATGCGTAATTGCCCTGGGCCAGTGGAGAAAGACAAGCTATTTTAGAGGGCCATTTAGATCTTAGGCAAGCTGAAGCCTCTGGAGGTGCACTTCTCTTTCCATTGACTGCATACGCAACCTAGGACAAATGCTCTCACAATTTAGGCACCTAATATGAACCCCAGTTCAGTTTGCACAGGCAAGTTACTCAACTTGGGACTAATTAGAGTTGAAACAAAGCCACCTCTGAACCTCAGAATCTGAATCAAATATCTATTGCAAAAGTGAGTTTAGTCCTGCTGTTCCAATTTTCACCCCATAATTGCAAGCAACTCCTGTCCATTTCAGACCCTTATTATATTTCTAGAGGTGAAGAGCTGATATTTGTTTATAATAGGTTTAGAAAAAGCTTTGTATTTCACTTTCCTGCTGCCTCCAAATTTTTGTAAATAGGAAGGATCATCCATCGTCTACCTACCACTCAAGATAGTAAACAGATAACTAACCTCTGCTAGCACGCCATATGCCTCTATAAAAATTTCACGACACATTTACTTGTAGAAATAAAGCAAGAAATAACACATCTACTTCAGCTAGAATTGGTTCTGGCAGTTTTACTTACCAGACAGACTCACAGACTACTGGACAAGCATTGGTGTGAGCTGTCGTTTTACAAATAGACACTAAATTTTCATCCCAAGGTGGTAAATAAAGTGTTTGTACACACAATCATTAGCTTAATTTTGGTAGACTGTCTAAACCTGTAATTTCCTATTTATTAGAAACTCTTTTTTTTTTTAGTTTACTGCAGTGAACAAACAATAAAATAATTCACATTATAAACTATCTACTCACAATCTAAGCCCAAAGCCCTAAGACCCTAAGCCCAACCTAGGTTTCTTTTTATTTCCAGAGAGAAATTAACTCGTCGTCTCGAGGACTTGTTAATCACAATGCCAAGCAAATATTTCCATACTAGAGGCATAATATAGGGAAAAAAAACTGCCTGCAAAGCAATTCATTCCAATAGGGGTAAATATATAGAGTTAAATGGGTCTCTGACACTAAAATTCATTCTCTGGCAGCCTAGTGCATTTTTGCACCGATGGCTCTGGCAGATCTCGGTATATCCAGCCCTGTGCTTCACAAACCCCTGTAGCAGAGCCTTTGCTGGCCTGGAAGCTGATTCACATGCCGCTTTGGTAGCTGTGGGTAGGATTCAGTTACAGAGACACACAAACCTACTCCTCTTGGATATCTAAGACTTCTGCACAAGACTGCAGATAGGACCCATGACCATCAGATGACTCCCTCCCTCCCTGGAGGCCAGATGGAATACCTGCAGCACCAAAAGGGACACTAAATACCTGTAACTCAGCAAGGGACCCAATCCTGTCTACTACAAAATAAATACAGACATTTTTTATTAAAAAAAAAAAGAGAGCAATGAGCCAAAGTTGCAGAGACATTAGCCTGAAATAGTCGACTGAGTGACAAGTAGCAGGCAAAAGCATAGGCCATAAATTCTGATGTCAAACAAATTTCATGCCTCCTGTGTAACTTCTCCCACTTTCTATTCTATTTTGCTAACTTAGTCATAGAAGAAGCCCCTGCTGTTTCTCTATCATGGTTTCATTTTTTCTTTATAAATCAGTCAAAAGTGAAATGAGATAAAAGATGACAAGAAATACTTAACTCATTCAACTCATTTTCGGTCCGTGTCTGTGATGTTCATTTGCAACTTTTCCACCCAGACATCCTCAAAATCAGTTACTGGAATGGGAATTTCAACCTCCAAAGCTGTAAACACCTCCAGGTAAACAATCCTTGACAATATATACACTGATAGGGTAAACACTCACTTTCCTGAATGGCTCATTGCCAAAGTCTTCAAAGAGGGCAGGATTTTACCTTCAACAGGTAGACATATCACTTCCTAATATCTCTATATGTACAGTAAATGACCAGCTAGAAATAGTATTTTCAAAAGAGCGTGAATCTTGCTGGTGTAGAATTTGTCTTTTCGAATTACATGCCTGTGCAACTGTGGCCTTTTGGTTCCAGCACTTCAGCTTTTTCAAAAGTATGAGGAGGAATCAAAATATAACTTAATTATACTGATATCACAGTTACTACCTATTTTATGACCTAAACCAGATAAAAGGTATAAGTTTAAGTATTCAAGCATATATGTATCTGGAGAACATAGGAGTGTTTATATCCTATTCATCTCTTGTGTACAGAAGTAATCTTTGAAAACTCAGAAAGCAGAGCCAACAAGAACAGCAGGAAAAGACTTAGTCATTCTCATTAATTCTGCATCGAATTAATTAAGCAAATTAATAGGAGAAATTTATCTGTCAGACATCACTCATTTTACAGAGTCATTAAAACTTGATGTAAGAAATATTGGATGAATAGCAGAAAAGCTGTATGACACAAGCTTTTAAACAGAGGGGCAAAATTATACTCTATGCAAATTGTTGTCCAACTCAGGCAATTTTACATATTATTAATTTTTTTTTCAATAATTATCAAAAAGTTGTTGAATTAACTTTTGAGGTTTGAAAAAGGCAGTATGATTTAGTTCTGGGACAAGGTCTGACCAATACTATATCAACTGTGTGCATCCTCATGAAGAAACCTCATGGGGAGAAACAAAAAGAAACCCATCCTACAGGAGTGACCTTTAGAAAGTGGGAAAAGACATCTCAGCCATTCCTGAGTACGTTAGCTGGGGGAATTTGCTCAGGATAAATGTACTGGAAGGATACCTCTGCGTTACAGAAGACAAGCATGAAAGCAGATAGGCAAGAAGCAAGCATGATATGCAAAGCTGCAGTACAGATTTTGCAAAAGATTCTGGCTTGCAACAGGTTGAGCACTGAGTTGACTTCAGCTTATGGGTGCCAAAAGACTGAGAGAGAAGGAAAGAGAGAGGGAACTTCAGTGAGATTCAAGCCATTGTAGCCAAGTGTTGTGGTTTTGTTTAGTGAGGGGGGCCTAAGGTGGCAGCTTCTGCAAGAAACTGCTAGAAGTCGCTCCCATTTGTTCAGTGGATTCGGCCGGGCCTAGGGCAGACCCGCTGCTGGCCAAGGCCGAGCCAATTGGTAGCAGAATGTTCCATGATAATGCCTCTGCGATAACGTATTTAAGAAGGGGAAAACAGAAAAAAAAAAAAAAAAAAAGAGAGAAAGGAAGATGTGAAGAAGCTGAGCGGGGGCAGAGGCGCAGAGGGGGAGGTGCAGGCCTCACCCTCTGGCCTCTCGCCAGGCAGCTGACTGGGCCCAACTTGGCCTGGCCCGGCTGCAAGAAGCGGAGAGGAGATGAGATGGATGATGTGAAGAGATTCTGAGAGGCATCTGCCAGCCTGTTGTGAAGAACTTTTCTTGTAAGAGGAACGGCTGCAGACGCCAAGGTCAGTGAAGAAGGAGGGGGAGGAGTAATGCGACTCCTGGCCAAGATTCCCCTGCAGCCTGTGGTGACGACCATGGTGGAGCAGGTTGTCCCCCTGCAGCCCATGGAGGTCCACGGAGGAGCAGAGATCCACTTGGAGCCCGTGAAGGACCCCGTACCGGGGGAGGTGGATGCCTGAAAGAGGCTGTGGCCCATGGAGGGCCCACTGGGGCAGCTATTCTAGAGGGACTGCACCCCGTGGAAGAGATGACCCACACCGGAGCAGTTTCACAAAGGACTGTGGCCTGTGGGAGGAACCCCACAACAGAGCAGAGGAGGAATGTGAGGAGTTTCTCCCTCGACCAAGAAGCAGCGGCGTAAAACAATGTATGACGAACTGACCGCAACCCCCATTCCCTCTTCCCCCCTGTGCCGCTTGGGGAGGAAAGGTGGTAGAGATAATGTTAAGCTTGGGAAGAGGGAGGGGTGGGGGGAGGTTATCTTGTTCTCTGTCTCATTATCCTGCTGTTTGTAGTAATAAATGAATAGTTTTCCCCAAGTCGAGTCTGTTTTGCCCGTAACGGTAACTTTAAGGATTTTCTCCCTGTCCTTATCTCAAAATTCGAGCCATTTTTCCTTATATTATCTCTCCCTATTCTCTCGGAGGGTGGGGGGAGTGAGAGAGAGACTGCGTAGTCTGGTCCTGGTCGGGGCTGAACTACGACACCAAGGAAATCAGAAGCTCCTTGTAAGAGTATTCCAGTGGGAGAGCTTAAAAGACCATAAGTAGTCAAACTCCTGTGGATGTAGACTGATTTGGGTGAGAAGCTGAAAATAAGAGTGCCTGGTTTGGTGCTCTGTCACACTGCAGCCACGGTATAGCTGCTGCTGTACTGCACTCGATGTACTCGACACAGGTTAAGGTGAGCCGTCATTGGCTCTCTGGAAAGAAGAAGGGCTTAAAGCACATTGCTCCATCTGGAAACAAATGGTGAATGAGTATGCACAGAATCTATATGTGAAAGTACAGAGCAGCTCTGGAAGAGCACTCAGGAAAAAGTCACACATCCCCCTGAGCGCTCCGGTGCTCCTGCCCCCCTTGCCCACAGTTCCAAGGTTGCCTGCAGCACATGGAGCAGGCTGGCAAACAATCACAACTCTGGGATGTTACTGTAAAACGTGCAGGTGCATGGGTTGCATGAGAGCACCTTTGGACAGGAGCAGCAACCGGCAGGACTGAATCTGAATTTTACCTTTGTTTTCAAACATGCAAGGAAAACCAAGAGCAGTCTTAATACCAGCAGACAACATTAGGAGTGAGGATGCAATTTTACTTCCCTGAGAAAACAGGTTAACATCAGAAGACTTGCTGTACTGATGCCAGATGGGCTTTTTCAAGCATCTGTAGACCAAACTGAAGGCTTCAGGCAAACCAGAGACAAATACACAGCAATGTTCATCACTGACTCATAAACAGTACCAGAGAAAACCAAACCAAGCAAACAAGTAGATGCAAGCAAATCTGGAGGCAGGACTTCCTACGTTTTAGGCATTAAATGCAAAATGTATTGCTGTAATTTCTTTGTGGTCAGCTACCCCAGCAGGGTAAAATTATTAAAGGCAAAATTATTGCAGTTAAGCAGAACAATTTTGATGGAAGTGTGCAAAGCATTTGATTAGAAACAATCTGCTTTTAAGTAAAAACATAAATTTGTTTACACAGGCATAATTTATAGACATGATCAGAAAACTATTTGTAAAATTGTAAGCAAACATTTTTCTGCTCGGATTAGCTGTGCTAAACGGGCGATAGTTTTGCCCTTTCTCCCTGCTTTCCTCTTTCTTCAAAACTCAGAAGTTAACACAATACCTCTTAATTCAGAAAAATGTGAGAAAACATAGGTCACTTGTGCAAAAAAAAAAAAAAAGGCAACAACAGCATTAACCATTTTTATTAACAATTCAGCAAGAGAACCATAAAATATCAACACTCTGGAAATGCCAAGACAGTACTTCAGAGCCTCACTTTGCCTTTTTCCCTGGTCTACATATAGGGTAGTTAGTTCAGGCTTAGGAAACGTTCCCTCCATACCATCTCCACGTGAGGAGACCAGGGATTCCCAGCAGGAGATGCTCTGCTGTGGACAGCTGCTTCTTGCTGCTCCTCCTGTGCTTCGTCAGCCAGATGCCTGGGAAGGCTGGAGCTGAACTTCCATTCACATCCTCTCCTCTACCCAAGTTTGGGTGGGAGAGCAAAAACCACACAGGTCTTGCTCTCTCTTTTCCTCTATTCCAGTACCAAAATGTATGAGAGGCTGCCCATGCCACCACAGAGGTTAAATCTCTTGAATCTCCAACAGGGCTGAATCAAACCAACTACAAGGTGACTATAAGAAAGGATGCTAATGAGAAAATAGTGAACATCACCAGCCATTTCAAACATTTTAAATACAAAGTTACAAAAGTAAAAAGTTAGACTTTGAACTACCCCCAACACAATAAAGAAGGAAAGCAAAAAGGGAAGTGTTTCTTTTTTACTTTTTTTTTTTTTTTAATCCAGTAGGACATCTAACAGGGGTGATGGCTGGTTTTACTTCTAGAGATTTGAATTCGGATCTCTCAGAAAAGTGTCCCTGCCAGGGGTATTCTGAAGAGTAATTTGAAAGGCCTTTAAGCCACTCCTATCTTTAAGGCTTCTTGTTCTTCTGCTAGTTTAAAATACTCAATTACTCATGAAGCCATAAGGAAGCAAGCATGAAGTTAACTGTGTCACCAGACGACTAGAACGTTCACCTATAAAATGAGCCCCTCTTCCTGCTCCAGGGAACACCCAAGGGTTACACACCAAGTACAACTTGTCAAATGGCAAAGACTTGCAGGACTCTACATGGGAGTAAGCTATGCTCATGGTTACACTATCCAAATGGTAAATGAGTCAAAATTCTTTACAATGAAGAAAGGAATTGATCCTCAGATGTCCATGCATACAAGTGCCACCAAAGGGCTATAAAGTGAAATGAAACCTCTTCTATTTAATTATTCTGACTTAAATGCTTATTTGTTTTTTTTTTTTCCTTTGGAATCTAATGAGTACCTTCTGAATCAATCTCGCTTTTCCCACAAAAAAAAAAACCAAAAAATCCCTGTAACTGCAATATACTTAGAGAAGGAAAAAATCACCACTCCAAAAGAAACCTATAGCGACCAAACAGAAAATTAGAAAGAAAGCTAATCCAACTGGCTTTCAAGCCAAAGGATACACTGGGAAAGACCATGATCTTCACTGGCCTTTCTTTTAAATGCCATAAAGAGCAATGTTCCATATCTACTGGAAATCAATGACTCTGAGGAAGGGAAATGGCTGAAAAAGGCTCACTGTGGCATCTTCCTCTTTAACTGGAAGATAAACTGAGTTTATCTGTATACTTCCACATGAGCTAGAGCTAATTCATGATCTGCACTTGCTTCTCCCTGGTGCTGGAGGTGGGACCATAATTACTGCCCAGACAAACTGACACGCTCTGTGGAAAGGAAAGTAACAGGCCAAATCTCTTGACCTGAGGGCTGCTGTATAATTTTCTGTAATTCTGAAAAGCTAAGTCCTTTTGATCTCCCAGTTGCTGCAGTAAAACACAGTATCTCTGGAATCTGAAATAGATTCTTCAAGGAAAAAAGATGTACCAGTTTCAAGCCAGCCATGGCATGGAAACACTACTTCACTGGTTGTTTTCCAGTGACACAGTCATAGTAATTCACAAGCATGATTCTTGCATAATCCTGCAGCTCATTCTTCTTTGTTTGTGGATATAATTATAGCTGGATAAGATGTTACCCAGATAACTTAAGATACAGGAGAAAAAAATTATTCAATTTACACAATAATGTAATTAAATGTCACAGTGCAAATGTATGCTGTTTGTTTCATTTTTTAAAAATCATATGTCAAACACTAACCTTCTCTGTAATAACCATCAACTAGGAACATGGAAAAGCTGCAAAGGATGTACAGTTATGCTGAGTGCTCTCTGGTTGAAACTTTTAATTCGCGTGGAGGCCCACGTGAATCCTCGGTGCACATTATGTGGAACTACTGTTGAAAGGATACACAGGGCACAGTGAAAGGGGGTGAAGCAAGGCTCTACGGTCAGGGTTAGGTGTTCACGTTTGGTACTCTGATGATGCTACAGAGTTGTTATAGCAACAGGCCAGGACTCTCTTGGGGAGAAAAAAAAGAAAAAAGAAAAAGAAAAAAAACAAACAGAAAGTGACATGTAGGTCACTGTGAATCTGTTTTGATTGAATAGGGATTCGAAGCGGGCACTGCTCCACGCTGATACCTCCGTACAGACTTGAATTTCTCCATTTGTTTAGGCTGGGACTTTATTGTCCATTAGACTTCACAATCAAATGTGTGCATCCTCCTTTAAACTAAATAAAATCCTAGTTGGTCCAGTCAAGTAGAGGACAACGGATGGCAATATTACAGAAAACAGACAGGGATATTAACTTAATCATGCCTTTTCCCAGCAGCTCAGAAATTCCTTAATTTTTCCTCTCATGCTATTCATGCCTTCACCTTACTTTCCTGTTTTTTTGACCAACAACAGCAGCAAACTGTAATGTAAGCGGTTTAAAAAGAGTTCATTTGACTTATATTGAGCTTGGAAGCATGGCAACTATTGAACTGCAAACAAAAATGTCAGACTCTTCATCATTGTTTACTGCTATGCTCGTCTGCCTCCTTCTGATTTACCTTTGCTGGATTTTGAAACACTCCCCAAAACCTGACTATTCAGAACAAATTTCTCTTTCTCAAGAAGAATTAGTGTCTGGAAATCTCAAGCAAATGTTTTTCTTTTCATCACTTAATATAAAACACTAATAAGGGAAATTTCCTCATTATAGACCTATTTTTCATATTTAAATTATCTACATTTGTTATCCTTGATCTTTTTTTCTAATTTGGTTGGAAAATGGGGGGGGGGGGAAGTTATTTAGCAATGCACCATAGAAAAAAAGCACCAAAAGTCTGAATTTTACTAACTTCAGCATCTTGAAAAAAATAAAGGGAGAATTAAAGGGTAATTCAGAAATGCATAAATTCTAACCATTCATTGCAACATTGGCATGGGGAAAGTCGAAAATCACCTTGATGTATAAAAGACTGGCTTATAAAGAAGCAAAGCAACCTGGAGAAATGTTCATATCTTGGTGTGTGTCATGCAGCATATGGCAATCTTTGGTTTATACTGTCAAATGTAGATACAGGAAGGGTAACATCAATTTATGACAACTATATTATTCAGATACAGCAAATCTAAGTTTCTAAAGCCTTCAGGGCTCTACAGTATGTCAAACACAGTTACACTCTCATGTTTAGTGGCCCTTAAATATGTATCCTAACTATGCAAATACCTACATTTTACATAAAACTCCTCAAGGACTACTGGCAGGAAAGGGGACACACCTTTTGAATACACAAACATACGTCAGAAAGGGGAGGCCCCATTCTTTCAGGTCTTTTTAACCCAGGACTAGCGAAGGGCTGGAGGGAGAGTTAAAGTGCTTGAGGTGCCATGAGCAGAGCAATGACTTTCCGCTGACGCTTTTCACCCACTTACCAAATTCAAATAGGGCATAAATGTAACTTCTTGCAATACCTAGGAAACTAGGATATTTTTGAAAATGTATCCGGTTCAGCCCAGAAATAAATTAGCCGCTGTACATTCAGCTACATGGGAACGTGCCGAGGATGACTAGCCAGCTGAGGATTACTCATGGCTGTGAAACCTGCTCTCAGCATTCACAGCTGATAAGCATGCAGTGCATGGCCTTTTGGCTGTCTATATTTGTACCACTCTGCTTTGGGGGCTTTGCATTCACTTAGCATTGGTCAGGTCATTACATCAGGCTTCAGCGCTTCCTCGTAAAGCAGAATGATTGCCTGAAGCGCTTTTAATCAGTTTGTAACTGGAAATGTTCCATACAGGTCAATGGCTATCAGTTGTTGGAGTGTGCATAATGTAATTAGCATGGGCTACAATTCTATTTTTGACTTAAATAAGAGCCTTTTTGCTAAAGTCCACAGCTTTATCTGAAAAGAGAATGCACTGTCTCTTTCTTGTAGTAGTGGCACAGTCCACGGAGGCTTCATTCTCCGAACCATGAAATCTGGACTGTTTAAAGGAATCCATTATGCATAAATACTACTGGAGGGGAGGGAAGAGAGGGCTGTCCGGTTTTCTTCAATGCAATACTCTGCTGCCTTTCCACTGCAGAATTTAGGAGTTGTCTTTCTCTTATTAATCAATATAGAACATGTATTGATTAATACATGTTGAAGGGCATGAAATATGTTACTACTGTTAGCACATACCTTGTAAAGCCCTCCACAGATTGTTCTCTATAACGCCACAGGTTATTGACATGACAGCAATTTAGTCTTGTGAGTCTTTGGTCCTCTTTCAGCAGAAGTCTTCAGAGAAGATTCAGTTGTCTTCTTTCAGCAGAATCTTGTAGCAGTAGTTTCTGGACTCCTAGGTGTCTACAGCCCTAAAACCATTCCTGAACTAAAAGGATACTACCTCTCCTTTCAGCTCCCTCTAAGCTTTGGGAGTTCCTGCAGCTCCTCCTCAGCTGAACCACCGGCTGGTTTCTGCAGCACTCTCCTGTGTTTCTCGGTAGTCTGGTAATTAAACAGACCTGGCTTTGAGAGACAGGTCACGCAATTATTCTGAGGCAAACAAGACAACTTCTCCAGGCTACTGATAGCGGCTGTTGCCCTCTCATTGCGTTTTACATATTTAAAGCCTAACTTCCATCACAAGGTAAAATTAGCACTGAAGCAGATAATTTTTTAAAGCATCGGTTCATAATGTTAAACAGAGCAAGTGACTTTCCCTTTGAATTTGCATGTTAACATCATCCCCACAGTCTGTGTGTTCTTTGTCTTAAATGGCAATAGGTGGGGAAAAAAAGCCAGGGAGGCAAAACAGCAGCAAGCAGTAATGGTGAACTGAAATAGTATTCAGTCCTACAAAAAGTCTCCTTTTATTATTATTAAATACCAATATTAAAGTAGCAACTAAATGTATTGGTTTAGATTAGGATGTATTTGGCAGCTACTGTACGGAATAGACACTAATACAGTTTTCATTCTGTACAGGTTACAGCTTACATTTTACTGAGAGGCAAAAGGATGTTTGGGAAGAAATACAAATACAACCAATTCTACTGACACACTTTGCATGACATCTTTGCCTATTAAAATAATAGTCAATTATTCGTATGTCATCATTCTCTCAATGCACTGGAAAGCATGGAAATTCAGACATCTCTCTTTGTCATTCCAGCAGAAACAGGTCATAAACAGCCTGAAAACTTACCGATGATGGAGAACTACACCAAAAAAAAGTGTGGGCATTTTTGTTTGAGTTGCAGAAGGGTGAGGAAGATGAGGATAGTTCCCTTTGCGGAGGGGTACAGAGCAATCTGATAAAATACAAAACTGACCCAGCCAGGAAAGATACAGCTCTTTCCAGCACAAAGTGAATGTGATGGAAGAAGAAGAAGGTGTAGTGGGAGGATTCCCAGGGTCAGAGTTCAGATCCAAACTTACTGGCCAAAAAAAAATTGCTTGAGTATCTGTACTCTAAAAAAAGAAGAACAAAGAATGAAAGATGTGAGGAAAACTGGAAATGGAAAGGTAGTGTCACTAAAGGACAATGAAGTAAGCTTGGACCACACAAGGACACTTCTTGAAAACTTACTCTAGAGATGCATTAGCAACTACAAGTAGAAAGAGAAGAAATAAAATGAGTTGTAACCTTAAACAAACACGGAATATGAATGGGAAGGCAAGCCTGGGGCTACGTATTTATCTAAGTATTGTTCAAGTCTTGATCAAGGCAACCAAAACCTTTGGATCCAAACGACACCAAAGATCACACAAAAATATACTGACAATAGCTAGTGCTGGTTCACATCTAGACAAGAGAACTCATGAGAGGCTTTACCTACCACATTAAGAACAAATGGAATTCATTGGCAATAATTATGGAAAGAAAGAAATTCAAGCATGGCAGCTTGACTTAATAACAGCCAATGCCAACAAAAGCTTTGCAGTCAATCACATTCAGCACAATTGGAACTTAAGGGGTTTTGTTTGTGTTTTGTTTGTTGTTGTTTTTTTTTTTTAACTGCTGTGCCTCTGACATAATTATTAGTTATTCAACAGAGGGCTCTGTTGGAGAGAAATGCCAGTCTGTTTCAGATGACCAACTTCTGGCATTCTGGCCCATTGCTAATCATTTGTTCATTCTGCTTCTTTGCAGCCTCCATCTATTCCTTCTCCGTGATCTTTGCACACTTTTTGCTATTCCCTTCCTCCCATTCTCAGCAGAGAGGTGGACATTTTGAAGGCCAAGCATGAAAGGAAGCAAGACGTGACTACTTTGAAGTCCTTCCTTCTTCCCACTCTAAGCTGAGTAGACAGTTTTATGGCTTCTAACATGACTTCTCTACTTGCAACTTTGGGTACCCTCCCCTGTTTCTGGAAGGAAGAGGAGAAGGAGGGAGCCACTTGGACTGGTAGCTTGTGCCCATTCTCCTTATCTGTATTTAGACAGTGGTATCAGTGCAACACACTTCGGAAATGTTTGCTGCTCACTGGCTCTAATGACTGGGATGGGGAAAAAGGGGGATCTGAATTGCATTTCTACCCAGATATGTCTACACATATTTTGTATTGGCTTAAAGCTAATTGTAAACTTTAAAAAAAAATCTAAACAAATAAAACTTCACTCCCTCTTCTCAGCATTAATGACTGTACTCCCAGATATCCTTGTTTATAACCAAGACCAAAATGCTAAGCTTCATAAGCAAGGTCTATTACATAAATTAACTTAAATAGTTCAAGCTGGCTTAATTTGTATTGAAAAGATTCCATTAGTATGTACATTCTTCAAACAAAAAGAAATCTGTCTACAAGTGCAGGGTTTATTTATGTGTATAATTAGTGTAATTGTAATAGCTGCAAAATGAAAATCTGCAGAAACACTCTAGAAAACATGGAGCAATCAGTAACAATTATCATTCCTATTTACAAAATCTGCTAACTGACTGAAGAGTTCCCTTCTAGAGACTTTGAAATGTGTTTAGTTTTAGAAAGAGCATGAAAAAACAGCTCAGGTCCTTTGCATTGCAGGTCATTTGTCTAAATCCAGTGCTAGACAGTCAGTCCTGTAACGAGTGTGGTTCACAGTTTATAGGAAATATTTCATTCTCCTTAATGAAGTCTTAAAGAGTGTATCACAATTATGGTTAAGGCATCAATGCTGAAACATGATTAAGAACACTTTTTTTTTTTTCTTTGTAAGTCTGGCTAAATAAATTAATGCTGCCCAAAATGTTTCAGTACATCTCTAACTTTATGCCTGGGCAGAGGTCACACTGAAGCAACGTACACGCTCCAAGTTGGAAAGACACCTGAGCGAGCTGCTGAATAAGATCTAAATTACACCCTTGTGAGGAAGCTCAGCTGGGAGGCCAAAGTCACAGAGAACAAATTACCACTTTGCCCTCAGACATGGCTTCCTCCAGACACAAACAGAATTATATCAGCGGGGGCTGGGGAGAATTTTGCATTGGTGACAAGATAGGTGCGATTTTCTGTCCGACCTAGGGAGAGCGATAATACGGAAACCCCTTCCAGTAGTCCCGCTGACACTCCAGGAGCCCAGGGCTTCTGAAATGAGCTCCTGAGCAGATCTCAGCCTGGCTTTCCATCTCCTGTGCAATTATCATGGTCTTTAATCAAATTAAAACTTGAAAATCCACAGACAAAGTGCTGAATGGTAATTTTATTCCAGATTTGAAGAGCTGTTTGCTGGAACTGGAGTAAAGTAGGAGAACAGAAACTCTCTCAGAAGAGTGGGATAACCTCAGCTAGTAAAACCTTTGGAAAACACATACCATACAGCCAAGTATCTAGGAGTTAAGGATAAAATTCTCAGGCAGAAAAGGCTGAAATGTACCTTGAGACAGGAGTCACACTTGCTGACTACTGTTTTCAATCTGGCTGTTTGTTATGAGGTACTTACTCAAATTACATGGTGACCAATAAACTAATGGAGGTCTTTTATAAATAAACTGGTTTTGGTCATAAGGTCTTTTCAGCTAACAGCATTCTATCACATCAGCAGCTGCAAAAGAATAAACCCAGGTATTTCCTCAGACAGGCCTCTCTCTTCAATCTTGCTTCCAGCAGAGAGGTGGTCGATTCCAGGAGAGCACGGTTCACCAGTGGCTGGGTGATGCAGAACCACTCTCGCGCTGCTGGGGCTGAGCTGGCACCAGCAGGTCATACCTTTTCCTGCCGCGGAGGCGGCGGGCTTAGCTTCCAGGAGGAGGATCTTGCTATGCCTAGGAATCAGGCCCCTCCAGCTGCCTCCCATTCGGGCACAGGACTGACTGCTGGTACCTATCCTGTGCATCAACAGGATGGACTGCAACCCTCAGGGCTACCAGTCTGATTCTGCTCCCTTCACAAGCAATGAAAATTGTATTTTAAAACTATATAGATACATACTTATATATCCAAAGAAAATACGACTTTACATGCTACTGATGAGTAGCCCATAGGTCAGCCCGCATCTTTGATACTTAAAATGACAATATTAATATGTCTATTATCTTTGAGAACCAGGGTACAGAGCTACCCTGAGGAGTTTTACACATTTTTTTCCCTGCACATTCTATTACTGGCTTTATATTCTTCTAGAAAACAAAACTCATTCTTTTTGTGGCATACTCCTGCTTGCAAGAGGAGATCAAGCACATTGGGTGAACAAGGATTCAGAGAAAAAAAAAAAGAAGTCTAGCTGTCTGATATGATAATTTACCATAAGAAACAGAAAGAAAAACCATTTGGCAGGTGGCAATGGACTTAGTGTTGCTGCTAGCAAATTTTAGTTTACTTTCAGTAAGAGTACATTCACTGCATAGTAACCTTGAGTTCACTTTGCCAAAATCAGTGGAGAAATAGCCTGTCAACTGCAATAGATGTAGCTGGCTATAGGTAGCTGGCCTAGAGTACTCACTTTCGAAGTGGTGAGTTGGCAAGGCTTGTCTTCCATTTGGAGGCACATCGTTCATGCTTGTCTTTGCCTCTACTCTGTGGGTTGTCCTCTACTCTTTACACAGGGCATATAAAACACTAAACAGTAATAATCTAATTTTATCTGAGCATTTATGTTTCATGAGGTCCACATTGTTCCTTCCTGTACTTTGAAATGCATCATTTGCCAAAAAAAAAAGTTAAAAAACTTAAATTAAAAAAAGAAACGGGAAATGAGGGCTGAAGAAGAGAAGAACTACAGAGTAAAAATTAAAAGAAAAAGCACACAAATATGGCTTGATTATCTAAAACAATTCCCCAGCTGAGAACTCTTAGCTTCCCTACAAATACAGTTGCTCCCTTGTAAGTATGTTATAAATCACTATTCTGCTGGCAGAGTATGTAACCCGTTAAACTGCTAGAGATGTTATATCTACATCAGAAAAGAATAGCTCTATTTTTAGCCACAAATATGTTCTAGTTAAAGAAAGGCAAAGTAAAGCCACGGCAATTAAACCTAGTAGCTGTGCACAGCAGTCTTGTAAGGCTGCCTCTCTATAGATGAACGGCAAATGCTGGGTGACTAAAAGCACTGCAGCTGAAGGAAATTGCACAATTAAGATGCTTTTCTGATTTGGTATTTTTAATCTGTTTTTTAGGGGAAAGAAGCTATGCATTTCAGATTTTCTTCTAATAATAGGGAAAACATTTCAGTGAGGTTTTTTCCTTCAATCCTATACCTTATTCCTTCCAAGAATAAGAAATACAGTGAGTTTCAATTTCTTAGACCACATTCTGCTATAGAAGAGAGGAACGAGAGGAAGATGTAATCATTTGGCTCTTTGCTTTCCTTCCAAGGTTCTCAACTCCACCTCTAGTCTTTAGATCCTAAAAAAAACCAACTCAAGCAGACAAAAAAACCCCACCCCAAAACAAAACACAAAACCAAAAGAAACCCCTCACACACACAAAAAAGTGCTTGTTTCTTTTTCAGATATTGCAGACATCTCTCATTAGCAGACCTTTCTTTGGCCCAAATTTTAGAGTGCTTGGTAAAGCCACTTGTAAGACACAAGACTCAGGATAAATAGGTGTTAATTATGTTTTGAAGAGTCTCTTAGCACTTTTTGCCATGTTGCATCTCCAAAAATTGTCTGTTCTGGAAACTTCAAATAAACCTCATTGAAGTGAGAGGTAGCTGAAAAGAGCCACCAGAAGAAGTAGGAAGGCATTCTGGGATATTATTTGTTGGTAATTCGGACAGTAAGAAGAATCTTACGAGCTCTGAAAGGTTTTTAAAGGACGTGAAATGACTAAATAATATTCAGAGTCATAATCATTATGCTTAACTACAGGCAAACACAGCTCTGGAAGAAACAAGATTAAGATTGTTAATAATGGTGGAACTGAGTTATCTTCCACCCTTTTGAGAGACATACATATTTCAAGGCAATGGGTAAAGAAGTTTTACAGCCAGCAGTGCCTTAAGATGACGTTTTCAGGATAATACTAGTGCCTGAATCAGAAGCTTCCTTCAGGTTTGCAGCGGAAAAACGTAATCCCACTGAACTGGAAGAGATTTAGCATGTTGAGGCTTGCACAGGGTATAGCACATCTGGCCCTTTGTGCATTGTCTAAAGAGATGGACCCAAGAGCTCTTCCAGGTGATGCTACGAAGGCCAGAACATAATCACAGTGCTTACCAGTGAAGTCCCTGAACAGGACACTGGAGATCAGTGTTCAAGGGACATCTTGGAGTATTTTCTCTGAGGATAAGGTATTGCAGTGCTTCTGCTCACAGGCTGTGATAAGGGTCAGTTGTACATGGAAAAAAAATGGCTGATAACTGGCACATCTAACTGAGCTTGTGGCACCTGTGCAGGTTTTTTCTTTTTGAGAAACTCTGATCAGTAGTAGGCAGCTTCCCAATGTGTGTTTACAGGGATGCTGGAACCAGATATTTTAAAATGAGGGGAAAAAAGAGATTTCAAACTGCAGCTAACACAAACACATAATCTCAAGATTCACACATTAGAGTTCCTTCTTAAAATAAAGGGGCAGAACCCATTTATGATCTCCGAATAAATGCAGGCTCTCTTTCAGAGTCTCCGTACAGTCTTTTCTTTATACAACCACCCTGTTCTTACACTCCAGCCAAGGTGAGCTTCATGGAGAGAAGCACCATTTCATAAGACACTCTGTCTTAGTCAAACGTTTCGCCTCCAAATCTCTATCACAAAGATTTCACTTTTCTTTTCTTCAGAGGGCATACGCTCCTATCCAGTCAAACCCTGAGTCTGAAGTATCTCTTCATCTATAATAAAGGCATATCACAGTGGTGACAGATACGGATGCTGTGTTAATAAACACCAAGGACCACAGCCTTATTTGTTACAGCTTTGTATCGCTGAAGGTCTGCAAGGAGGGCAAGAGGGCAAGCAGAAATCAATACATGCAGATGGTGGAAACACCGAGAAACTGCCAAGGTGGACACACGCAGCTCTCCAAAGGCTGCGAGAGAGGTAGGGAAAATGGAAAATCATGAAGGAGTGTAGAGAACCCAAGGACCCATGAAAACTGCTCTTGAAATGTTTTGTCCCCATGTCTTGCAGAGAAAATTAACAGAAAAGAAATTCCTAGAGGAAAAAGTCTTTACTAAGTTAAAATCACAGTTCAGAACATATTTCAGTAACTACAGGTAATACAAAAGTATTTCACTTGCAGTGAAATAATAATTAAAAGTGGAGAAAATTGAGTGTTAAATACAACTAAAACTCAAAGATTCAAAAGCACTGAAAATTGTTATCCAAACAGCTCCGGGTCTGTCCAAAAGCTATTCATGTGGAACAACAAGACAAAAACCAACAACAAAATAAAACCCAGTTCAGTAACTCTGAGATATCCTTTCCCACCAGAAGGAAATTGGTTCATTTTCATCAGTGATACAGCAAAATAAAATTATTTAAATTCAACTTCTGAATTTTTATACTACTATGATCCTCTGGGATCCAAAGAGAGCTCACAACAGAAGCCGTAACTTACATCAACTTGACTAAGGGCAGAAGATGGAAGTCAGCCTTCCACAATGTTTTACTGTGAACCCTTCCATTACCTTACAGAAGCTCTGTACGTCACACAAAGGCACAGGGGTTACATGAAATAAGACTTGCACATATCTATAAAGCAGCAGAGGGAGAAAGAATCTGACCTTAAACTGTTAATTTAACAAAAACACAATTGTGCTTTTCAGCCTGAAGCCAATGTTACATAAGTACAGTAATAGAGAAAAATGGTTTCCATGCAACATAGCCAGATAATACATCTGAATAAGAGGCTATTTTTAGTTTTCAAGAAAAATGACTTCTTCAGATGAAAGCATCACTTTCACTATACTAAAAAAAATTACTTCTCGTCAAACAGTCATAAGCATAATGTGTATCATCTATTCACGTTTTGCACAGATTTGATATTTTACCTGATATATTTCTTAAATGCCAAGTTCTATTAAAATATATATAATTTGTCTTTGATAGTAGAGTATTTTATTCCAGCAGGTTCTGTTTACTAAAATTAATAAATACAAGGTTTTCTTTGAAGACAACTGCATTGCTATGTGCTGTGAATAGAAGTTAAGTGATGTTTCTGTGATACTAATTGTAATTTTTAAAAACACTGGCGTAATTTCCATGTAAATCAATTTCTCACAACAGAATAATGGAACTATTTAGGTTGAAAAAAAACCTTTAAGATCATCAAGTCCAGCTGTTAACCTAGCCCTGGCAAGTCCACCACCAAACCATGTCCCTAAACACCACATCTACACGTCTCTTAAATACCTCCAGGGCTGGTGACTCAACCACCTCCCTGGGCAGCCTGTTCCAGTGCTTGACAATGCTTTTGGTGAAGAAATTTTTCCTAATACCCAATCTAAACCTCCTCTGGTGCAACTTGAGGCTGTTTCCTCTTGTCCTATCACTTGTCACTTGGGAGAAGAGATTGACACTGACCTTGCTACAACCTCCTTCAGGTAGTTGTAGAGAGCAGCCTCTCAGCCTCCTCTTCTCCAGACTAAAAAGCCCAAGTTCCCTCAGATGCTCCTCATAAGTCTTGTGCTCTACATTCTCCACCAGCTTCCTTGCTGTTGTAAAGGAAGGTCTGCAGCATAATAAAGAGGTATTTTTTCCAACTTATCCTTTAAGGACCTCTCTTTGCCCATTTAAAATTCTTTTGCTATGTTGAGTGCATGGCACTCACACACCATGCTCATCACAACAGAATTCAGAAGACACTATGAATTATGTCACTGATTTGCATTAAGACTACACTACAGGATTAATTTCAAACAGGACCTGAAGTCTCTGAGCCAGTCCCTAAACCAAAGTACTTACTATACAAAGAAAAGTTAAAGAAAAAAAAAACAAGCGGAGAGGAGAGCACAACAGTGACAGAAGTCGTATTAGTTTCACAGAGAGAGAGTGTCATGCTTTCTATATACAGATACATAAGGCAGGATGACAAAAGAAGTGGGAAGGCAAAAATGGCAGAGGAGAAGGAGCACAACAGGAGAGGGAATGATAGAAAGGAATAACATATTAAAAGCAATTGGCTTAGGCAGACAGTTAGTGCAGGGACAGGTGATCGCAGGTGAGTAAAGTCCTGCGATTCCAGTTGTAACTCAGCAACTCAACAGTGAGCACCTTCAGCTGAGCCCACTAGTGAAGTAAAACCATCTCAGACACCAAGTAAGTGGCTTTCACCAATAAAGTTTACTTCACAAACAGGAATGCAGTATTGCGAGTACAGTTACTTGATGCTGGGGTACAGCTCACGGTAGCAGCTCCATGTCCTCAGCAAGAGCAGTTGTGCTAAGAGCACAACCACCCCAGGCTTGTTCATGTACACTTGCGTCTCACCTCTGCCAATAGCTAGTGATGGCCACCATGATTGTTCAGATTTATGTTTTTCCATGATGATCAGTTCTGCAAGCGTATGTTAGAAAAATAATGGACTTAGTTCACATATATTCAGAGATAATAACGCAATTCAGCACTACTGAATTCTTCTCCTGGGAAAAGGAACAGTTATTTAGTCTAAATACTTTGTTTACAGCCCAAACTGAAAAATAATGCTGGCTAGTCAGCTGACATATGCCCCAAGCATCTTTACATGACAAAGGAAAACTCCCTCAAACAAGGACAACAGCATGATAATGAACAAGCAAATGAGATTTATTGCCCTCATAACACTGTAATTAGGATGGGATTTAAAAATGGAAGCAACTAAAGGAAAATCTGAGGGAAAACTTAAACTGAAGCAGTGACTATTTCTAGAAGGGAAAGCCAGAAACCTGAACACCTAAAGATGGCAGATGCCAGTTCTAGGAAACTTTCTGAAGGTTTTGCAAAGTCAACAAATTGTTCCCTCATGCTAACTAAAACTCACCAAAATCCAGAAATTAAAATCATACTCTCAAACACCTATAAAAGCTTGTTTCAACATTCTGTACCCATATTCCTCTATCATTGCGTGCTGTCCCTCAGTTGTCCCAATGCAACGGATAGAGAGCTTCTTTGTGAAGTGCATTAGCTGAAAAAATAATTGACACAGCTCGACAAAGCACTGCACTGCCACAACCATCAGCCTTGGACAGCTGTGGCACAGGTGAGAGGTACTTGGGGCCACAAGAAGAAGAAAGCAGCAAAGACACCTTTGGCAGTGGAGGAAATACTGACAATACAGCTTCCTCACTTCCTGCACCAGTGAGTCCACTTTTCCCTGAAACAAAACGTCAATGCGTTGCCCTTTATTTTTAAGTCTTTTGGGAATTCTGGTATTGCTTCATAAACACTAAATTCAGAAGGGCAGTATATCTTAAGCAATCAGGCTTTGGCTTCTCTTGAATGGATTACTAAAATAAATTATTATTTTCAAGGGGTTTGATAACAAACACAATGGAAAATTTTTAATCTTATGTTGTTTTATGTATCCTTAATAATAATAATTCCTATTAAAGAAAATATCGTGGATGCACCAAAGCATCGCAACATTTGTAATAGAACATAATAAAATATCCAATAAGATAAACCTTGAAGAAAAAGTAAGAATCTGAATGAACAAAAATACAAGTCTATTCACGAACAAGTAGAGAAGAAAAGAATAAAGCCTAAGGCTTTGGGGGTGTTGTGGTTTTGTTTAGTGAGGGGGGACCTAAGGTGGTAGCTTCTGTAGGAAACTGCTAGAAGTCGCTCCCCTTTGCTTAGTGGACTTGGCTGGGCCTAGGGTGGACCCGCTGCTGGCCAAGGCCAAGCCAATTGGTAGCAGAATGTCCCGTGATAATGCCTCCGTGATAACGCATTTAAGAAGGGAAAAACAGAAAAAAAAAGAGAAGGAGAACATGTGAAGCAGCTGAGCAAGGGCAGCGAGGGCAGTGAGGGGGAGGCGAGAGCCTTGTGGGCCTTGCAGACCTCACCCTCTGGCCTCCCTCCAGGCATCCAACGGGGCCCAACTCGGCCCTGCCTGGCTGCAAAAAGTGGAGAGGAGAGGAAATGTGAATAAGATGTAAAAAGGATCCTGAGAGGCGTCTGCCAGCCTGTTGTGAGGAACAGCTGCAGACGCCAAGGTCAGTGAAGAAGGAGCGGGAGGAGTAATGCGGCTCCTGGCCAAGATTCCCCTGCAGCCTGTGGTGACGACCATGGTGGAGCAGGTTGTCCCCCTGCAGCCCATGGAGGTCCGCGGAGGAGCAGAGATCCACCTGCAGCCCATGGAGGACCCCGTACCGGGGGAGGTGGATGCCTGAAGGAGACTGTGGCCCATGGAGGGCCCACTGGGGCAGCCATTCTGGAGGGACTGCACCCCGTGGAATAGATGACCCACGCTGGAGCAGTTTCACAAAGGACTGTGGCATATGGGTGGGACCCCACGAAGGAGCAGAGGAGGAACGCGAGGAGTTCTTCCCCCGAAGATGAAGCAGCAGCATGAAATAATGCATGATGAACTGACCACGACCCCCACTCCTTCTTCCCCCCTGTGCCACTCGAGGGGGAGACGGTAGTAGAAATAATGTTAAGCTTGGGAAGAGGGAGGGGTGGGGGGAGGTTATCTTGTTCCCTGTCTCATTCTCCTGCTAGTTTTAGAAATAAATGAGTATTTTTCCCCAAGTCGAGTCTGTTTTGCCCGTAACGCTAACTTTAAAGATTTCTCCCCATCCTTATCTTAAGCCTCGAGCCGTTTTTCTTATATCATCTCCCCCTATTCTCTTGGAGGGTGGGAGGAGTGAGAGAGAGACTGCGTAGTCTGGTCCCGATTCAGGCTGAACAGGGGGTTAGTTTTTTTTTCATTTTACAAAATAGTATTTAGAAGAATATGTAAGGTACAGGTAAAATACGTAGAAAACATACATTATCTCATTTGAAAAGTATTGCCTCCAGAGTTTTATTTTTAGGCATCAGTCTGGGCAGAAAGACGAGCTTGACAAAGGATATATAGCTTTGCAACACAAAAGAGTTTAACTGTCACCTGAGACAGCAAGAGCCAGAAAGCTCTGAATAAACATTTTGTGCATGTATGGAGGAATCTATTTTTATGAGTAACGGGTCATTCAGGCAAAATCTTTTAGTGCCCTAACACCCCTGAATGTGTAGTAGGGGAAACAGTAGATTGCTAACATGCTGATCACCAGGGAACCTGGAAAAATATGATGCATCTTTGTGGATGTTTCCCTGCAAGTCTTTTGCAGAATTCATAGCAAGACACTCCACCAAGAATTGTGTATCCTTATGATATAAACAAAACTTCAGTTAGTAGCTATAAATTCTTTTTTTTATTGCTAACATTATTCACCAGGTCTTTACTTAAGGCATTTCTGTTTGGTTTAATTCCATTTTTTAAAATCTAAACACTACATCTTAGCTGTACTTTAGGTGGGGTCAGCCTGAACACTGCAACAGCAATTGCTGGCACAGTTTTTGACCAAATGTGTTTGGACTGAGACAACTCGGTCATTTAATTTAATTAAATTTCTCTACTCTTCTTCCTTTTCCATCATGTATAATTTAAGCCATGTGTAGAATCTTAGATCAATGCAGCAGTGAGAAAGCAAATCTTTCTAGTGGCAATTCCTTTAAGCAAATCTTACAGTCAGTGTTAATAAAGTGAGTAAGGGACTGAATGAGAACAATCTTATGTTTAGTAGTTTTTAAAACATTGTACATTTAAGGAATAATAAAAATTCTTAATGTTACAGTGTCAGTGGTGTTACTTTATACTATATACTCTTCAGCTGGCACCGTCCCCAAGCATATTGCTGATCAAGCACAATAACTGAAATCATTATGTCACTAACACACTTAGGATGTTGGACTAAGCAAGCTGGTCGCTATTATTAGCATTTGCCTTTTGATGCAAAATAATAACTCAGAATGAAATTCAGTGCTAGGGAAAAAAAAAAAAAAAAAAAGAACCAATTTTATCTGAGGCACAATTCCAGTGAGTATATACGAGGAAGACCTGGGACCAATTCATCAACTAAATCTGTTGTATTACAGATGTTCACTTAAGTGACAACGACTTTATTTTGAAAAGTGCTGAACCAGCACAAAATAAGCAAAGAATCTGCATGCAGCAGAAACTGCAATTACCTGAGGTGCTCCTTGAAGCTCCAAGTCAATCTTTAGCTATCACAGAGAGGTTATCATGCAAGAGGATTTTCTGATATTTTGTTCTTAGTAAACTATACAAGCACACTGTGGGGTTTTGTGTTTGTCATCAATCCACTCCCCAGTTTTGAAGACTCACATATTGTAAAACATTACCACGCTGTTGTGATGTAAAAACCTTGCCTGTTGCTATTCTGCTATGTTTTGGGTTCCCTATTTCAGTCTTGGAGTAAATTAGTCTTCCTGCAGCTACCCAGCCGGACTATACCTTTCTGCTGAATACTGAGAAAAGTCAAGGCATGCATACATACTTCTGCACCACAACAATCACAACAGTACTCATTTTGCCTACAACAAATCTTCTAGGATCAAAGTTGCCTCTTTGCCTCCCATTTTTAAGGGTGGGAATAATTAGTAAGGAACATTCTCCATTCTGGCACAATTTAACTGGAAACCTATTGGCTTCCCCTACGAATTGGCAACAGGGTAAGCAGGTCACATAGCCAAGGCTGGCAGGCTGTTCTTACAATCCACTTAACTCCCTTGTACAGCCAATCCCAATTTACCCTTTAAAATTAACACAGAAGAAAATAATTAATCAAATACACACACATGCTTTTATTAGAAAAAACAGAGAATGAATGTTATCACCAGTAGAAGCAAATTCCATGACCATCACGGAGTGTTTCTTAAAGTGTAGAATATTTACTATTCTATGGGTTAAACAGCCAAAAGGATGTTTATAAAGAAAAGAAAAATAAAGCACTATGCGTTTATAGCATTAAACAGCATCAAATGCTCTGAAGACATTCCAGCTCCAGAAGAAGGGGAGAGCCCAAAACCAAAAAAGAACAATCTGATCACCCATGATCTGACAAGCCCAGAAAATTTTGTAGCAATATATGAAACTCTGTTGCTTTCAACACAGATTTGGAGGAAATTCTATCTACCAGAATGAACAGAACAATAATTAAACTTATTATTTTGTCAGAAGTTTTCTACTTTTCATACTATTGATTAACTGCTGGCAAAAATTAGTTTACATGTCTTGCATTTTTAAGAGTGATCTATGTCTACTGCCCTCTGGACAGTCTGGGTCTCTTAAATTACATCTACTGACTAAGAATTTTAATAATTGTTGCAGTGATTGATACTTTCTGGATCATGAGGAGCTGAATACAAAGAAAGCAGCACTTCAATGTTTACTATCAAACACTGGCTTTAAATAAACATCCATAAAAGAAAGAAGCCTTCTTCAGCAGGACAGAAACTATTTGGGCAAAAATTATCTCACTTTTGTAAAAAAAAAAAAAAAAAAAAAACAAAAAAAAACCAAAAAAAACCCAGAAGTTTCCTAAGAGGATTTGGAAAAACTCAGAGACGGACAGAGCCAGGGCACTCCTTATATTCTGAACAGGAAAGCAATGTGAGGGGGAACAGGCAAGGGGAATCTTTTAATGCAAATTGTATCACATAAGAATAATATTCTATTACACAAATTTGCTAAAGTTGCATAAGAAAATTGCAGGGAAGGCTAGACTCTAGGTTCTTCATTCTGCTACAGTAAGCCTATCGCAGTCCCCTAGAAACTCAAATGTAAAAGGACTGAGCAGTAAAGGTAGGAATATCAGAATCAGATCCTGCTCTCTCTCTTTGCAAAGTGAAATCTCACACTGTTTTTCACTAAAACACAAATTTGACTTAGAAAGAGTTGGAAGAAAATTGAAAAAAATCCCAGAAAATGTTTTTTTGAAAAACACATTCCCAAGCTATTTGCAATTATTCATGTGTTAGCTAACATTTCTCTTCATTTTTTTCTTTTAGGAAAATTATATTTGTGTAAATTTTTGTGAAATGTCCTGGAAAAGTAATAGAGAGAGAAGCACTGTATTATAATTTACTGACTACTACTGGTCCGATTTCTTGAACCCTAAGAAGTTTGGTGTCTGGTTGTGAAGAAAGCTACAGTAGGTAGTTGATATCAGAACACAAATTAGACCCTTTTAACCACGGCATGCAGAGTCAGCGAAAGGGAAATACGAAAAGATAAAAAAGTTGTAACAGAGACTTCAGTCAATGCAGCGAGAAGGTGATGGCAACAGCCATGTGTAATCACGCTCCTGACTACTTAAAACATGCACTGGATGACACGGAGAACTGGGATTTCCACAGCATAACAAAGTTTGAGAGAAGTAAATCCTGTGATACAACAATTTTGCTACCTGATGTATACATTAGAAGATCCTGTAGAACTTGAGCCACCACAAATATAAAAATCACAACATGATAATGCTAAGGTAACAGAAACAGTAAAAAGATGGGTTAGAGCGATCCATCAACATCATGAGTACTGATCAGCAAAATACTCAACACAGATTCCAGCACCCACGAAGGAACAGAGCCTTGTCAAAACCCATGTCTCTAATTTGAAAAATCCATTTTCATTTGTGCAACTACTGAGCTGCATTAACCTCACCACTCCAGCTGGAATGGGATGCCTAAATCGCAGAAGAGTACAATTTACAGATTTTATCTCTTTGCTGGGCAACCAGAGAAGTTCCCCAGCTACACGTGTGTTCTTGAGCAGGAACAGTGTGGAAGGCAAAGGATGCAGCAGCACACATTAGCTCATGGACCATGAAATGTTCTGCAAAAAATGTTTATCACACATAAACCTGTACAGGTGTCTCTGCATTTCATCAGCTTAACTCATTTACTGCCACACACGCACTCTCAACAGCGAGCAGTCACTAAACAAACATTATTCCTTACAGTTCACCCAGTGCTTTTCCATCTGTGATTGACTGAGAACAAATAATGGAAGCATTTGCTACTGAAGATTCGTTTCCCAGGTTGTACAAATCAGACTGATAAGCCAAACAACCTTAGGAGAATTGTTTTTGGAATGGAAACTCATCATTTGTATCAGAAGAATGCTTTAAAAAACCTTGGGTTTCCCGATGTGGCACAATATAATCTGTGAGGATAAACAATACACAATCTCTAAAGAAACCCTAGCCTGGTTATTTGGAGATTATATGAAGGCTACAGCTGCAGTTAAAGGACTGTCTGTCTAGGCTAATTTAGCCTGCTGACATTCTGCTATGGAGATATTTTCAGCGTTTTGGAGTCCCGAGTCTCATGGGGGAAGGGAACACTTTTCACGAGACACAGCAATTAAGCAAGATTAGCAAATATTCAAATAATTTCAGCCTGAATGCTGTCCTGTGCAGCCCTGGCCCTGAAGGTTAAAATTATTATTTAACTCCTTACTGACCACATCCTCTGAACTTTAATCATGTTGCACACAGGGCACAGTGGAATCCTTTACCCTGTAAGTGGGTGAAATACTGGCTGCATTTAAATAAATCCACTGTAGATTTACACATGTAGGAACAGAGAATGGGAAAGTACCATCAAAGTTACCTAATGCCACCCCTTACAATGGTTAAATTAGATGGAGTCACAATTCTATCCACTAAGAGAACTAAGAGTAAGTTACTAACCAGTGGCATTAGAAGGGCAGAAGCAGGCTCTTAAATTAAGGTTCATCAGCCAAAGTCTGTTAGAGACATTGTTTTTCCTACTGTACTACTGAACGTTATGTAAAAGGCATGACTTCCAGCCTGCAAGCTTAATGTTCTTATGCCCGGACCATTTCTATGGGCGAAACCTAAACGGCTTCGGCGCTTGCAGAAGGCACGCACACAGCAGCATGCAGTGCAGTGCAGTAAAGAGTGCCTTCTTCAAAAGCTCAGGAACCTCACTTCTGATTTTTTTTTTTTTTTTTTTTACCACAGGATGGAACCATCAGCCTTTGAGTTATTTTAGATACCAGTTAAAATGCATCTGATATGGGCATGCAAATAGACAAAAACCCACTGGCATTTCCAGAATCAAAGGTCTCACATACAATGCAAACTGTTTGACGTGTTTTGGGCAGGCACCTCTTGATCAGCTTCAGGGCAAAAATGATCCCAGATTCGTCTCCTGATTGTGCCGCAGGGATATGTCTTTAACATCCAGGTGGACAGTCAGTGAAAGCTGACATACAATTTGGCAAATCTGCTTGATTAGGTCAATTTAGTGTCTATATGCAATGTACTGCATTCCTATGTATTCAGGTTATCAGTGATGGTTCAGATGGTTTGCCTCCAAAAGCACTGCAAGAGAGAAATTATTATGACACCTTTTTTTGTGTGGTAGGTGACACACAGGAGGATTCAGTAAATCCAGCAAACACACCGTACAAATGAGAACAGAGACTTAAAAGGTCTCACAGACAGCCCTCATGCCTGTGGTGCAGCAGCAGGACTGAAGCATCGTGGCACAGCGGTCCTAGCCAAGTCCTGAAACACAATGGCTGTTTCGAGAGGGAGACACCATCCCTCCAATAAGCTCAGCCAGTGTGTGTTTTGATACAACCTTGGAAGCACCAGTCCCACTGAGATTAAACTTCACGGACGAATATAGCCTGCACCAACCAGTTTTGGTTTAGATGACTTGAAGAAGTTCATCACATTGAAGTGGATGGCTGCAAATACAGCACAAGCTATTTGCCTCCCAATTTTGTTTTTGAATGGGAGGTACTTGCAGGAAAGGGACATTAATGCTTTATCATTGTCTTGTTCAGAACAACAAAGTCTGAAAAATTCTAGTAGAAAAACACTCTGGCATTTCACCCATACGGAGAAAACTGAAGAAACAAAAAAGCAGAAAAAACTGCACCCGAGAAATGTCAGAGAATTATTCTAGTGAAAGAAAGTGGATGATATGCGAAGGCAGAGGTGGCAAAGAAGATGAAGACAAAGATGAAGAATAAGGGCAAGGGGCCCTAGGATCATTTTTTAACTTAGTTTTTGTTCATTGTAGCAGAAATACAGGAGATTTCTTTTGAAACTTATCTACTATTGCACCATTCATTAGGAGTGTCCTGTACACTATTCCAAGTGCAGAACAAGAAAACATATTCTAGGGGGCTATGGAGGAAATTAATGGACTTTTTGTAATTACATAATTTGTTTAAAGGATTTTGAGATGTCTAGTACGTAAGACGGTGGCTTGCACATAGTATTGACAGCCAAGAACTTCCAAGTTTTACCACAGTTTTTTTCATCATTCCCTCCATTTCGCCAAGCATATTACTTCACCCAACATCTTCCTAAACCAGATAGAGCTAGGCATTTAAATTTATTTTTAGGAACATAGCTAAGTGATTTGATGCCTCTCACCTGCCATATGCAGCAAAGTAAGTAAGACCTGTTAACTAAACATTATAACATTACTCAGCATTTCAGGAATAAAGCATTATGAGATGAGATGCAGCAGGAGAACAGAGTATGCTCTACTTCACAGTCCACTGCTAGACTTCTCAAAAGAAGTCAGCTCAGGCTGAACATTTTTGAAGGCAAACATTCAATACTTAATTACGTTTTATGAGGATACAAATGATGGCACCAGATCCCAACATTACTAAAAGGAGTACAAACATTACAGAATCATCCTGTATAGCTCAAAGCACTCAGTCCTTATTTTACACACTCTTTTACAAAGGCAAAGTAGGAACAGAAGACATTTTCATCTTAATTAATCAAAATTCCAGCCTGGCATAAGCAGGGTAAGTCAAAGCCTTATTTCCATGCAGTCATTCAACAAAAGCCTACTCTACATCTCAGTACGATAATGGACAGCAGAAGAAGGAGTTTTGTACTTAAGATCCAGGTGAAATATTTGCTACATTTAATCCAACTACAAAAGTATCAAAATCATAAGTTATGCCAGGTTTTATCATTATCACGAGTAATTCAGGCTGATGTTCCCTAAAGTGGGTTTGTTCATCTCAGCACATGAAAAATCTGAAGTGGAATTTGTGATCCATCCTTTGAAAGTGCATGGTAGCACTGATAGGATCAGTAAAAGTAAAGAGGGTTCATTTTACTTTAAAACTGGATCATCAGTAACTGAGGTGTATGTTCAAGTTGTCTTCCCAAAATGGCAAAAGCAGCCTTAGTCCTAGATCAGATCAGTACTCTGATCACTGAGATAAACTTTCACAGTTTGATCAGCTTAATATGCAGAAACATACAAAGCTTAAAACAGTTTGGTCTACATTCTCCAAATCAAAGTATTTGTCCCAAATACAATCAATTACCTTAATTAAATATGCTAGAATCTCTCAGGCTGTGAAGTGGTTTGGCAGCAGCTTTCCATAGAGACTCAAACCTCTGCAAACACCAAGCACAATCTTTTCCAACTTTCCAGCAGCTATCATTCCCATTCCATCTCTTATTTTTCAAAGAAATGGGGATGGGCATTAAATAAATGAAGTAGCCCTGGTAAAATTATACTCAAGCTCAAAGTGGCAGACAACTCAGTTCACATTTGTTCTCCCTTCCCTTAAGGTTTTCATTAAACAGCAAAGTTTTTCCTAAACATGCCTTGTAACCTTGATTCATTTTAATTATGCTTTAGCTGGTATCCAAATAACTTAAAATGAGTAATTTTTGTGATTAACAAATATAGTAGGATTGCGACTTCCAAGCCAGTTTTATTGCACATTGTATCATTGCAAATCTGTTTAATTAATACATAGTTAGTTAGTTAAATGACTCAGTGGACAAACACTGAAGAGCCTACTGAAGGGTAAATACTGACTCGAAATATGCATGACATAGGCATTTATAGGTTCTTAATCTGGCTTAATTGTTTGAAAAAAAAAAAAAAGGGAGTCTATTGCACATACACAGATAATATTCTCAATTGTACCAAAAATTCAAATTCAATAATAACTTCTACCTAAAGTATGCTACGTTGTGGCCAGGTTCCAGGTAATAATGATACTAAGCTACTCTGTCTATACTCTTGATAAAAACCATCTAGACATTACAACTCCCTAAAAAAAATTACTAAACAGTGGATAAATATTTTTGTGTTTTCTCAATAATATACAGCTCAAGGGATTTCAATGTAACCTCTCCTGTTGCCATTCTCTATGAAGTGTCTGAAAATGTAAATGAAATGGCTGAGCTGTAGAGCTGTCTGGCCAGAGAGGTCTCACTGGGAGGAGGAATAATGAATCATGGTATCGTTCAGACAATTTGTACCCCTTCCTTCTCCAACATTTTCAGATATGCTTATTGCAGCTTATTATACAGCTAGAAATACCTCTGAGAGCTCTGGTCACATAGCTGATAAGTAAAACAGCTACAAAAGTAAGGACTGTCCACTTCTGTAATCAAATCTTTCCACCTCCTACCAGAAGGGAAAAGTTAACTTTGTTTTATATACAAAGGCCTGATGGTAGACTGAAGAAACTCAGCTACTACTTACTTTACAGAGCCTATATAACGTGCTTCTTTCAGTAACTGACTTACTCACATTATTCCAGATTCATGTCAAGACGGACTTTGTGAGGCCCTGTGTTAAAGCTTTTTAAAGGACCAACCCCACGAGAGAAGAATAAAAAATAATATCTGTCTCACTAAAAATTTGGGGAAAAATAAATCCAGTCAAACTCCTGTGACTTTTTTAAAAAAACTTTTTTTTTTTCTCTCTTTTTTTTATGTAATGAACTTGAAGATGTATGTTCCAAGTTCACCTCTGCAATTCTGCTTCTCAGCCCTGACTGCCTCCCTCTGGCTCCTTACCCCATCTGTATGCTTATGGGCATACAGTCTTCCGGACTAGAGAAGTTCTGTTCAGAGGTACATACCATTACACAAGCTCAGCATAAAAAGGAAAGGTACAGGAAACAAACTCTGGTTTTGAAGTCATATGAATTACAGAAGCCAGGCTTTTCACAAGTGTCTAGCCCTTAGGGTTGCAGGAAAAAACCTTGAAAGGTGAATTCTCACTGCTCAAAATCCATAAAACAACAAAAAGCCCCACAAATTGTTTTTATATCTGACAAGTACTAATACAGTTCAGCTTTGTAATCAGTTTCAAGATGCAATAGCCAGCCTTAGACCTCGCATCTGGCATACGGCTATAAGACAGAGCATGGCCGCCCTCCCGCTCAGCACCACACCTTCTGCCAGGGGATCCCAGCCCAGCCCAGCCTTCCGCTCCAGCGCTGACTCCCTCATTTAGCACTGAATATAGATTTCACATTGCTTCAGCTCCATGCGACATTCTTGGAGGTCAGGATCATGTCACCAACATGATTTAGACCTCCATTCAGAAATTTATAGAAGACAGCAAGTGTTGAATCATTTTCTCAAAGGCAAATATTAGAGGTCCAACACTTCTACATTCTCCATCATTTGGCAGTGATAAGGATCACAACGGTGTTGAAGAAATTCATTTCACTCATATGAGAGAAGTACACCCAAAATTCTATTATTCAAACTTAAAAAGTGAGTTTAGAAAACTAAAAAATATCTGAATGCCATCCACTCTCCCCACACATTGGTACTGATAAGTATCTACAAAAACACCATGCAAATCATGCCCCCCAGAGCTTCTCCTGACCTAGGCTCTCTGGTCTTGACATTCAGACACAGCCCAGGGCTGAGCACCCTCAAGCTTCAGATCCCTCCTGAAGTTTCTTTTTAAGCATCTGCTACTGCTCGTTTGACTTAATCTAATTAACAGGTGAAATTTACTGATGCCTCAACCTCAGAGACAAAGCCAGCCAGGAGTGCAGGCCACGCTCTGCTTCACCTGCAACCCGTACACACAAATCAGCTCAAACCAAATGAATGTGCACAGGAAAAGAGCACAAGGCAGACTATCTGACAAGGGCTGAAAAAAAACAAACAAAAAAAAAAACAAATACAAAAAGTCCTGCAGAATGAAGCAAGATTTTTTTTTTAACCTACATATCTTGGAGAAGGCAAAAGATACTGACTGACCTCACTACTCCTGTCACTTATTGATTTGAAATTGCTTCTACCTAAGCATGTTGGCATGCAGTTTACAAACAGAGATTTCCACTACTTGTCAATCTCCACAGCCTAACACATCCCACTGACCAGCACCTTATATTCGTTCTGAACCACCACCATATAGATTATTCATATGGTACGTGTATACTATGTCTCCCCTAATGACTCATAATTGCTCTTTATCTTTTCAGCATCTGTACGCTACAATCAGAGATTATCTCAGGATTAGGTTGTTACTTCAGAGTGCATCAGGTGGTCAGGGAAACTATTCTTGTGCTTGATCTGATGTCACCTAAACCTCAAGTCAATTTGCCATTCCTTCATGGAGAAGTAAACAATTTCTAATCAATTATTAGCAATTATTTTTACTTTATTTTCTGATCTTCCTAAAGAATGTTGATTTCTGATTTTAAAATTTAAAACATAAAAAAGATTATGTGGCATAAAACAAAATACCAGTTAATACTGTACATAAGAATGCTGTTGTACTTGTATTAGCAAACTGAGAACAATGTAAGGGAAAAACAACACTTTACTCATAAAGTATATTACTGTTTATCTTAAAGTATAAAGTAATTTATCAAATTGTATTTTTAAATGGACCATGAATCTTGAAACCCTGTACAGTATTTTTTTCCACAAGTAAATCCTTTAAAAAGCATTTATTCCTCAATTACAACATCAAGTCGAAAAAGCATGCTTATCTACTTTCATTTAGCAAATCATTTAGCATCAGGAATGCATTTAACTCTGTGGACTAGAGTGTGTCTCACAGTGATGCTAAACCTAGGCCTTCAAACACCTTTGCCAGTTTGAACAACCCTGGCAAGGCTCTCTCCTTGCTCACCATCATCTCTGCATTGCTCTGCCACAGTGCCGCTACGAACCATGCAGGAAAGACTACTGCGAAAGCGGGGCTGGTAGAACCAGGATGCTGTCATTTCTGAGGTGGTTTTCAATAGATGAATCATAGAATCATAGAACAGTTTGGGTTGGAAGGGACCTTTAAAGGCCATCTAGTCCAACCCCCCTGCAAGGAGCAGGGACATCTCCAAGCAGATCAGGTTGCTCAGAGCCCCGTCCAACCTGGCCTTGAATGATTCCGGGGATGGGGCATCCACCACCTCTCTGGGCAACCTGTTCCAGTGTTCCGAAAGGAAAACCCTGCAGCCAGATTACAAGTAGCAGGCCTTCGTGCTGCACTCCTTCAAAGGCAAAGTGTGTTTCAACAGAGCAGAGAATACAGATGACACTGACCCAGACCATACACAACATTTCTTTCATTTTTTCCTTCCTCTTTGCAGCTGGCAGTCTCTATTTGAAGTGGGTACAAGGGGCAGTGCTGCTAGCAAAAGGGGAAAGGGGTTAAAAGATCACAGCTGCTGCAACATCCCATAGCCTGGGGTATGTGGTGCTGGTCCCTCTGACAGCAAATCCTCAGAGAAAACAAATCCTTGGGGCAGGCTCACAGAGGGAGTCCTTCATCTCCATACCCATACCACTCACACCAGAGGAGTGACCAGCTCCTTCTGTGATTTCTCAAATGTATTATCTGAGAGAGTTAAGTAATCTCAGTTTGATTTAATCTAGTGGCTCTAGAGGACAATAAGTATTTCAAGCTCTATCTAATTTCTGGGGGAAGTAGTAGATTTAGGATTGAAGGAAAAATATTTTTTTTTCCCAGACTCTACATTTCTCTGCTTCTTCATGATATAAAAAATAGTAACAATAGCAAGACAACTTTATCTTTTAAAATAGCTTCTGTTCCTAAAAGGTGAAGCTGCATTTGCTGACACTTCCACTCAAGAAGACAAGAAAAACATTTAAGATAAAATTAAGAAGTCTAGTCAGAAATCATCCACACTTCTACCATATGACAATAAAGGGATCAGGAATTTATTACTATAATCAAGGTAGGTTCTCTATATTAAAGAAATAGCTTTTAATTAACAGAGCAGAAAACCTATACAGAACCTCTGGAGACTCTCTGGGTTGCTCTGAGAGTATGGAAGTCACTCACAGCTTAGAGGGTTTTTCCTCCAGCAGCTGCTCCACTGCGTTACGAGATGCACTACGTGTCACTGCAGTACAAGAACTTGTAACAAACTTAATTGACTGTAGCATTAGGAATTTATGATGAGCTCTCCAAGTATAAAGGACCATTTAAAATAGCTGACAGAATTTCTATTACTTTAATCAGACTCTGCAGTAAAATAATGTAAAAGTATACTGTAGAGTTTTAACTGTAACATGTTAATAAATAAAAGTCTACAGCTAGTTTTGAAAACTTTAAATACAATAGTGAAATTGCATGAAAGAAAGGAAGAAGTAATTTTTTTTCAGTGCTACTTCTCTACATTTTGTTTGCAGTCATCCAATTTATTATTAAACAATACTCAGCAATTCTGGTAAAAGGAAATACATATCAAAATAAACACCTTTTAAATCCTATAATCTTCCCAAGTAAGTACTTGGGAAAAAATGCTCACAGTGGGAATGGAAACAAAAGTTTCTAGCAGTACAGATCTGAAATAATACTCTTTAAAACAGTATTTTTTAGCACACAGGAACAAAAAAACAGTGTTGAGTGAAACAACATAACATTTGTGTTGGTTCATCTTACTCCTCTTTGAGAACACAGAATTAGCCATGATTTTACCTTTCTAAAATGTTAACTGGATTTGCAAAAGACTGAGCACAAAACAGGACTGCACCTTGGAGGTAAATGCCTACCTTATGGGGAGAAGCAGTTCAGACTCTACAAAAATGCATATGAGCAGTTCAAGCAGAAACACGATCGGAACAAAAAGCAAAATTTCATTTTGAAAAATTAAATGACAACAGGTCAGGACATATTTATGTAAAATGTTCAAAGTCTGTCTTTGCTTATTTCTAATATTATGAGATCTCTTAAAAGAAAATAAAATGAAAACTCAGATGGCTAATGTTCTATTAAGCAATCAACAAGTTATAAATAATTACGGGCTTGTCTATGCACTATTACATGAATAATTTTTACATTTATTTTTATCCTGACATGCACAGAGTACTGGAAGTCTAATGCATTGGTTAAGATATAGCCAAAATTATAAGAAATTATGTTTAATGTTAATATATTTTTAGTAGTCACTACAGAGACATTTTTGAAGTTGGGATTTTTTCCTGCCTATTTTGTTGTACTCCTCTGTGAAATGATTCCCAAATCAACATGTTTCTAAAATACTGATCCTAAGATGTGCTTTGCTATCGTCATTCCAGTCAATTTAAACAGATTATTCTCCCCATATATATATATATATATAACTAATAAAGATTAAGTGATGCCACCCTGACACTAAATTATTCCACTTGCAAAGGAAGAAAATCCAACATCTGCCAAAAAGAATAACCTGAAGAAACCCCAGACGTTCTATAGAGGGTTGATTAGTTACACCCATAGTTTCGTACCACTGTATCCAATGTCAACTGAACTAGTGAAATACAGCATAGCAGAATACCATCTTGTTTTCATTCAGGAGATGATATACAGCACCTTAAAAAAAAAAAAAACACTAATTCTCAATTGATATAAAATGTCACAGTATCACTAACTTCAGAAGTGAGGCATTGCGGACGGAGGCACACAGGCTGTGTCATGGGATGATTTCAGTGAAGAAATGAGTTTGTCAGCTGCATCAGGTCAGGTGCATGGCAGAGGAAGCTGGCCAGAGTCTGGGGTGCTTGTCCTGTGCCAGCACCAAAAAGAGAAAAAGCTTTCTGCAGCAATTCAGGAGGTTCTGGCAAGAAGGCAGCTCATTGCTTGCTACAAGCATCCTCACTGAAAGACAGCACTGAAAATCGTGTAACAATAAGAGATTTCAGTTTCAATTGGAATACGTTCTTTCCTCCTCACTATAATTCACTATTATATATAGCTACAGATGTTACTGAGGATATAAAATATATACTTTCTTTCATGGTTAAAGTGTAAAAAACATACTAAATAAATCTGTCGCAAAAATAAATGGGCAAATCATGCATCAAACTGGAGATTCAGTCTCTATTTCAGAGTAATTTCTAAAGCTGACTTGCGGCTCCAAGTAGCAATCTCTCTAATGCAATGACACAGACTTCACAAACATCACATCACTGCATGCACCTGGAGCGACTTTCCTGAGTTTGGACTGTAAGTATGACAGCGGGATCTTGAGGGGTATAAAATTATCCCCGTAGGGCCCCAGTAATAAGTCTTATCCTGAGAGTCTAGGACATTCTATGATTTTTGTGATAGCCGCGGTCCTACCTAGGAATTAATAGCCCAATCAAAGCATGCATTGGTTAATGACTTTTACAATCCCAGCGTAGAAAAACATGCTTAGTCAGGCTCTGCTTCAGTTCAAGCAGCTTACTGTGTGTTTAAGGATACACTGTTGTATCTGTACACACACCGCTGGCTGGTATGTGTACTTCTGAGGGAGCTGGGGCTGTTCAGCCTGAAGAAGAGAAGGCTCCTGGGAGACCTTACAGGCCTTCCAGTACCTGAAGGGGGCCTACAGGAAAGATGGGGAGAAACTGCTTTAGCAGGGCCTGTTGTGATAGGACAAGGGGTAATGGTTTTAAAATAAAGGGAGGTAGATTCAGACTACACATAAGGAAAAAAATTTTTAGAATGAGGGTGGTGGAACACCGGAAGAGGTTGCCCAGAGAGCTGGTGGATGCCCCATCCCCGGAATCATTCAAGGCCAGGTTGGATGGGGCTCTGAGCAACCTGATCTAGTTGGAGATGTCCCTGCTTCTTGCAGGTGGAGTGGACTAGATGGCCTTTAAAGGTCCCTTCCAACCCAAACCATTCTGTGATTTTATGACTAGTCAGTCAGAATTGATTATAACTATAAATCCTCAGAGAAATATTTAATAGGCATATAATGTTTACTTCTTTGGAAGTATCTGATGCAACTGGATCCCACTGTGAATGACTAAACTGTTCCATGGAACAGTTCTCTGGAAAAAAGTTAACAAATAAATAAATGAATAAATAAATGGCCAAGCATACCTCTGTAACAGATTGACTTCAAGCAGAGATTTGATAGAGCATGACATGGAATATAGTTACAAAGCAAAGGCGTGATCATCATGTGCTAAAACGCTGGTGTTACCTGTGCTGTCCGAAATAACAGTGAAAGTAAGAACATGAAAGCTCAGGCTTCAATACACTTCTGCATTCCTGGAGTCAGCTTGGCCACTGCTACTACATGGTAGTAAGGAAGTACAGCCCATTCACCTATTCAAAGCCTTTATTTTCCCACTTGTACTACAGAGATCATAGACACCAGCTTCTGTTATACATGCACTTTTACTTTGCTAGGAGCGCGTATCACCATAACGGGTAGATTCCAACAGGACTGTACTTGCTTTCACATTGCTGAAAAGTATTATTGCACCAAAATCACGCTTTGTCTGCCAGAATATATTGATTTTGACAAACTGACATTTAGAAAAAAACTGTTTGAAAAAAATCAATGTTCTGTTGCAATATTTCAGTAAATATTTCAGTAGTTTCATATTAAATTAGTCTGACATTGAAAAAAAAACATTATGATAAAAACCATTTCGACTGCTCACAATAATTTTTTTTTAATCTGTTCTATTGGAAATATTTCTCTATTAATTTTTTGTTGATTCTAGGCAAAAACAAATGTGTAAAGAATAAAAATGTCAGTAAGTGGACAGTCCAGTTCCCACACAGTTCACTTAATTAACAGTTTGCATCTGCAAGTGGCCTCAAGAGAAGACTCCACATGACAGTAAGTCTACTACTTGATGTCCTCCTCCCCTACACTCCAGACTTCTTTTGGAGGATTTCTACAGGGGTTCTTCATACCCTGCAAAAATAGGAGTTCTAATAAAGGGACCTTGTACAGCTCCCTTTCTGATTGCAGCAGGAATCTATGCTGGAATCTGACAGCTCATAGCTGTGGTTAAGCAGAAGTGGAGAACGTATAGGCACTTGTGACTTCTCTTGCACCATCGGGATTTTGCACATTCTGCAAAAATAGTCTTGGAAGACCTTGAAACAAACCACTAGAGAAGAATTCTAGCAGTTTGCACCATCACAACAGACTGAGAAAACTACTGTGAGGATTAGCTTCTCCCTTTGTCTGCCCACTCTCTGCTCTCCTCTTGCTTTTCAGCATACCTGAGGCTACAGTGATTGACTTACCTGGAAAACTCTATACCAGTTCCAGGGTAGACAAAAGTGAACAAGATACTAAGGTGAAGAACATGAGGAAGAACTTACTGAGAAGTTAAGACTGTGTGCTGGTGAAAGGTCTGTGTGTGTGGCGGGAACCATAGATCATGTCTAATCTGAGACACCCGGGAACTCATCATCAACTCCTGAGTAACGGTGCAGGTCTCCAGGCACCATAGCTCAACAATGCCCTGACCACATGACAAATAGCCTGTTTTCCACCTTTTTATGATGCAAATAAAAATTATATTGTCCATTTCAAGAGATGCCATACTTAATCCTGATCTCTATTTGATTTTCTGTCTTAGATTTCATGATGACTTAGTTCTGAAGCTTTATCTTTTTGGAAATGGAGGAGTCACGAGTTCTTGAAAGAATACTGCATCTGCTCTCAGTTCCTATTCTGCATTAAAAAAATACAGATTTTAACAGCTTTCAAAATGTATTACATGCAGTACTTTATACTGTTTGTACACTGAAGTTTTCTGGCATTCAGAGGAAATAGTTGGTGAAAGCAAACAACTTCCAGAAATCTGCATGAGTGCATGGAGGTAGACTTCACTGCAATGTCAGTGATGAACACTGGACAGCTTTGGAGATGTAATGAGCGCAAGTACCAATGATGATGACGCATGTTGTAAAAAGTATGATCTACAAGGAAAAATGTGGCCAAAAATTATATACAGAGATATAATTTCTCTAGGTGCACATTAGCTAAATAAGAACAATCATTTATTTTAATAACCCTTAGCTTAAGCATTAAGAAATCAACTGCAACCACAGATATTCCTGAACTGAAAATCACAGAGACTGGGAGATTTTCCCAGGGAAGTATCACTTTTTATGCTATTCATTAAACATCTGATACTAGTCACAGTCAGAGATATGATACTGGGCATACATACTGGAATGACCTGATACAGCAATTCTTACACCTGTTTACCACTGCACCTTGTAAACAGCGGAGAAAGGAGAATAAAGATGAAGATATCCCTTCACAACTAGTTGCTAATTAAGCATGGAATGAATAACACATCAGATGGGGATGTGTTTCAGTGTCCCAGAATGAAATGACAATTCATTCTAAAACTGGGAGTCAGTATGGCTTTGAGTTATCTATATTAGCACTGTAGCTCAAATCGGTAACAAGATTTTGAAGGGAATCTGACAACTGCTCTGCCTTACTATGCCTTGGTTCATGCTGCTAAGCTGTTTGGGAGCATGTCAGCTTTATTCCTTTTGGGTGGGCCCAAACCAGATGTGCTCTCCAAAAGCACACCTAGAGCTCCAAGTACAAATCATCATGCAGCCCATCGAACCAAACTAGAACTACTTCTACACAGTAATCTCCCAGCAGCAGCATTTAATGTGGATATCAGGCATCCAGCTGCATTCTGCAGATTTGCACCTACTCGACTGCACAGTACCAGCCTTTGTCATCAAAAACTGGACCACATCTCAGGAAAGCAGGGTCTGTCACTGGTCTGCTCAAGGACGTAGGACATGCTTCCTCTCTTGTCTGTGGCCCCACACCATAAGACTATTTAACTCCTTCAGATGGAACTTTCAGATCTATCAATGAAAAGCAATTTCCACGGTTATTTCAAACACATGGTTAAGACAATATTCTGGTAATCAATTCCCTTACAGACGTGCAGAATTGTACCTTGGTTTTGTGAACAACCTATGCCCCATCCACATCTCACTTGTCAGGTTCTTCACTAGAGAAGAGATGCATTTGGGCAGACTCAGACCCTCTGGACCCCACGAGCAGCTTGAAGGTCAGCCTGCAGAGCATGCAAGTAGATCTGATCAGCTCAGTGTGGAGAAGGCATTCTTTAATGGATATCTTACAGATTGCTGCTATAAATTGAGATGTCAGTCAGCTTCATTCTCCGCTGATGTGTTTCCAAAATAGACAATTTCCCACATTTGTTAACATAAATCCTGCAAAATAATTCTACATAGCATTAAAAAAAAATACATAGTTTGATTAGTACACACCAAACAAATATTTATCTGTGTTAACTTTATTGACATTTTCTCCCTCATCTCTCATGCACACTGAACATCAAATATTTTTTTGGAGCACTACCAGGGCAAGTGGAAGGAAAGTCTGCATCACAGAAAGGCTCTAACGGTGCCAAGGATGAAAAGCGTAGGGTGCTGGGATTCACACAGCTGGCTGTCGCACCCAACAGGGACAACCTGCCAGTTCAGCATCAGCTATAGGTCTGAGGCTTGATGAGCCTGGAGCCATGCATTTCCTTCAGAAAAAAAAAAATAATTTGGGAAAAGCTGAACTGCAGAAACCACTGAAGCCTTCTGTCACAGAAAACTGTGGGGAACTTTCACTAGCTCTGAATTCCAGATGAGAATTCACCTTTGTTTAAAAGTTCAACAGGTATGGCTTAGTGAAGATGTTTATAAGGCTCAATGCAGTACAGTCAGTACATATGGTACAAGAAAAAAAGCTGAATTTATTAGGTCCACAGGTCAGTATATAAATTTCTTGAAGAGACTCTATGGCTATGTCTCTACTAGTGAATTAATCATGACTAGAATATTAAACATATACTCTGGCACTGAGGCCATCTGGTAAGAACATCTCAAGCCCTTACTATCAGACTTTCTTGCCCTCCAAAGAGGGGTGGCTGTAGGCTAGCTGGGTATCAGAAGCATCTCTGGCCCACGTGGACTCCTGAGCAAGCCTGGGGAGCCTTTGGGGGAGCACAAGCTGGCAGGGCCCAAAACCACCCCATGATGCACTCCAATAAATTATTAGTAGGGTTGGTTGGAGTTCCAGTACTCAGGAACATCTTCCAAAACTGTCGTGAAGTAGCCTATTTGCAGCAGTGACTGTATGTGTGTCCCCCCCTGCCTTTTTTTGTGTAAGTTAAGAGCAGGAGCCAAGAGTCGTGGAGGGATGGCAGAAGAAACACACACACACACACACACATACACATGTCAGGGAAATTCACTTTTTGTGGATATTTCTTCATAGTGCAGTAGTAACTGTTGAACTGTAAAGTAGAATTTCTTTGTGATGCATGCTAAATCTAAATGACACTGAGTCTCTGGAGATTATTGAATAATTAATAAAACATTTTTCTCCCTTTTTATCAGTGTCCAATGCTCTAGTTTGTTTATTCCCATGAAGGGAAAACAAGAAAAAATTGTGTTGGCACCTGCTGGTAAATACTAGGCACTAAGTCAAACAAAACTTTTTATTCAGTTTCTGTATTTTTCACTGGGAGTTTTGCTCAAAAAGAATTAAGGAAACACTGTTTTGAAAACATAGTAATCGGGTCTTCATCAGGTAGAGCTTACAGTCAGAATAGTTGAAGGGAAAAATGGGAAAAGTTGTTTTAAATCACCTTCTTGTTCCTCTGATCCTAAAGTGGCCAGAGTGAGCCAGCTCCTGGCATGAACTGCAGCAGAGCAAAGACTACAGAAATCTGACACTGCCGAGTCATCTAAGTGTCAAGCAGACCCTGTTGTACACAAATTCTGTCCTCTGCTCATCCAGGCAAGCTTCTCTCCACATCCCACCTAAATGGAAAGGGGGTATGAGCTCCATGAAGGTATTTCCAACAGTGTTCTTCTCTTCTATCCAAGGGGAATCCTTGGCTTATTTACTGTCTTGAACTGGGACACCAACCAACAGCTGGATTCTAGAAAAGGATCTGTCTACCTCCGACACCTCTGGATTAAAAAAGCCTCTTTTCATACATAACGCTATAGTCCAACACTAGACAATAGATCAGCGTGAATCATGACCAGCATTACAGTTGGTGGCCACTAAAGAGAACACTTGATTAACAACAACAAAGATAAGCCGGAGAGTGATTAATGCAAAGGGGCAAGTTTTAGAAACACATCAGCATTTGAGAACTGCAGCCAGTATTTTCACAAAGCTAAGAAGTAAGTAATACTGTTCTCATCTGCATGGAGATGTTGAACTGAATACTAGCCTGCTACATGCTTTGCTGCTTTTAGAAACAAGGAGAGGGCAGAATGAGACTTAAAATTTGCACAGATCATGGGATGATCAACGGAGGTAATGTCTGAAAAAAATCTTTTTTCAAATAAATGAATATTCAAAGTATTTTTGGAATTTAGTCTTGTAATTACATATAATTATTCTGCTGCTTTTAACACACTCTCCAACACTCACAATGCTGTGGTCCTTTTTTTTCAGGGAATATAATAAGATGGAAGGCATGGCCACGTCTCTCCTTCAAAGCACCTAAAAATTCAGGCTATGATACTTAACTGCTTAAAAAATCTCAGTCTTGGTGTGAACATCTGCACGTCTGTACCTTCTCTACCATCCTATGAAGATGCAATGGGATAAGCTGATGGTCAGGATATTGGCATTAGCGCTGTATTGCTTTGCTTCTGCCAGTCTGTGTGACAGCCAACAGAAGACGGGCCAAAACGTCTTCTCTTTGACACCACTGAAATTGCACCACTGCATGTAATAGCCAAATTTGACACTGTATTTTCCCTGAAAGGGAAAGGAAAATGTGTTCCTCAGAAGTGTGATATGACATAATATGCTAAAATAGTCTCCTCTGGAGCTTTTTCAGTCAATCAATAAGATAAGTGTCTTGGAGGAATATTGAATACATGGTTTTGATCACGTGGAGACTACGGCTCCTTCTGAGTAACTGCCTATTTACTAATGGTTTTTGTGAAAAACAATAAACATACGCTGTCCCTGCTGAGCAATGATAATCAAATAAAATTGAACTTTCACTCCACTATGATCTTATAGTAATCTAAAAATTGAACAATTTCTCCCTACCTTCCTTCCCTGTGTTCTCTAACTCCGTTACAAACAGTCACAGTTTATGGTATGGCTCACTACAGCAAAAGCACAGGTAGCAGTAAACTGGAGGATTTTTTTCAAAGTCTTTTAAAGATTTGACCCTTCTTATATTTATATATATGGCACAAATGTCTGCTCTTCAAGTCAAAATAAATAAACAAATAAGACATAGCATAACAGCATCATTAAAAATAAGCACTTTATGTTTTCAAAGAAATTAACGTGCCTGTACTGACAGCCATGCCACACTGGTAGGAAAGGAGACCCAGAAAAGGACTGGAAGCTGAGCGTTGAGCGATGAGGCTGGGTAGCCAGCTGTAGGCAGGGGCGTCTTGAAGAACATGAAGAAGCCTAAGTGGTAGTGGGTTGGCTGTGCTGCAAAAACTGATGAAAAAATATCACACTTCTGACAAAAAGATGACCGGAGAGTAACAGACATGAAGATTCAGCAAGGGACAACAGGGAGAAAAAGATGGAAATATACTCGTAGTCTCAGTAGAAGCTGGGACAAAACCTTGTTGCAGTGATAGATGACCACAATTCAATGACAGATTGAAAAGTAACCCTGACACTTTCATCGTTTGATCGCCTTAATCAACATTACATCTAGTCAATTCTTCATACCCATTATCTTCATATAGCTGAAGGTATATCACTCATCTTTGAAAGGTGGTATTTCATATTGTGTCCTCTAGAAGCAATTAGCTAAATCCATCTTCTGAATCTTCAGCATTGTTAGTGCATTATTGCTGTGTTTTAATCAAATTCCTCAGAAGTGATCTGCCATTAAGTACAGATTCATCGTAACACCTTATTTCAGGTTTGCTTTGATTTTATCATCGTGAACGAGGTCACAGTAACGTATCAATGTATAAAGAGACATATGGGATTCAACGATGCCACACACAGTAGGTGCTGAGGACGTTCAACATTGCTCTGTAAATGTAGTAATCAAACAGCATATAGGGTTGCAATAAATTTTAGAACTCATTTATTACCATGCTATGCAGTAGCAAGCATCATCTAGAGTCCAGCTGAGAAGGACTAGCTAATTGTGTGCCAGAAAATAACAAGCTACATTTGTGTTTAGCTTAATTCAGCAATGTTTTCAGGGAGAGGGAGGGATTTGGTTTTCCCACAACAGATTTTTTTTTTTTTAGACTGCACACCTTGGGAAAAGGACTAGAAAAATAATGATGAGAAAAATGCAGCCTCCTGCTTTAGAGCACAATAGATGTGAATAACCAAGAGTCAAGAGGGAAGAGAAAGAAAAATTGCAGAAGATTCATACAGGAGTCTCATGAGATTTGGTCACTTTCTTGAGCTATTAAAAAAATCATTCAGGGACTTTTAGGGAAAAGTAGTAACAAATTACTACGACTTCTGTCTTTCAGACAGCTGTTCAGTGAGCACCAGCAGTCAAATTAATAGGCATACTTATATCTGAGTGGAATAATTCTTTTTTTCAGTTAAACTACTTTGCACATACAGAAACTTTTGTGCCAGCAGGTTATTAAATTGCATTATACATGTATCTCTGGGGGTAAATTAGAGGAATACAAGGCAAGATCATAAGTGAGACCCTTTTAGATCTGACTAATGAAGGAAAGGGGTAACATCATGAGTGTTAGGGCTAGATTATTTCTTTAGGAAGGCTAAGCAAAAGGGATCTTCTTCAGAGGCTGAAATTATTTTATAACATAAAGATAAATAAATATTTCACTAATGGATAACAAGATTACTTTACACAAACTTCTGGCTTCCTTTTCCAAATTACAGCGGCAGCATCCAATTCAAAAGGCACCTAACACCACACAAATGGGTATGCCGGGAAAGACGTATAGTATCAACCTCGACGCAGTACTTTACAGTCAAGTTAATAATATATGAGCCTACAACTAAAGTGGGTCTACTGGAAAGATAAGCTGATCAACTACCTTAAATGCATTTTCTAATTCACTGCCCATCTTTTTCCTTGTCTTTTTTTTTTCCTATCCATTTAAGGGGGAGGGTTTATAAAAAGAATTGTAGGCAGATAATCAACAGTTCTAAAATAGGTACTCTATTCCCTAGCTCAATCATTTCTCTGAAGAAAAAAAAAATGGAAGAAATGCCAAAGGAGACACCATTTTTTTGATTAAAAGGAAATGAAATATTTCCTCCTTAAAACAGATTTCTCTTAATCACCTCTCGTTCATCACACAAACACACAGGTACTGCTAACTACTTAACCACTTCTCTTCACATTTCATAATCACTCACTGCCCAAGGACAACCTTCTTTCTCTGTCACATGAGGTAAAGGTGAGGTCCAGGCCAGCTCACTCAGGCAATTAACGTGCACCCACGTTCCAGGTGCCTTAGGAAGGCTGCGTAGGGGACTCCGGTACTTCCTTTGGTTTGTATTAATGAACAGAGGTAAAGACTCTGGAAATCCTCCATTATTCACCTAAAGTGAGGTGAACATCATCTCCGTCTGGAGTTAAGTGCATGTTAACTGCCCAGCATAGCTGGCTTAGATGCTGCCTCAAGCTTCTCCTTTCCATCGACAGCTATCGCTCATCTACCGGGTGAGCTGCTCTGTGATGCAGCTTAACAAGCATCTTTCTAGCTGTGTGACAAGTCACTATCGACAGGTATGAAGCCAAGCAAATCCAAGAGACAGAGCTTGTCCCTGAGAAACCAGTTTGCAACAGCAGTTTCCCAGTGTGCAGAGAATATTTGTCCATGTATTACCTCTAGAAAACATATTCTCTAAGAGAGATGAAGAGCTCCGACAGCACGGCAGAGTCAAGAGGACATGCAGGCAGCATTCATTTCACCTATGTCCAGAAGCGTAACAAATGGGCCTTTGGCCCAAGCTGTACTCCCTGTATGGAGAATGGAAAGAAGAAAGCTCTCTACAATGAGTTATCTTCTAATACAGGTACCACCAGACAGATAGGATGTATCACCTTCGGCAGAGTCACAGCTCTCTCACCAAAAAGGGTTACTACGTACCTTTGCAATGCAATGCAATGAATGGCACTTTTTGGATATATCTATCCTAGTGAACAAAGTGGGCTGGGGAGTTTTCTCATCCAAAGGACAAGAGGCATGGCGTGGCATGGCACAGCTTGTTTCTATCTAGACGAACTTACTGATCTCACAGCAAAAATGCATCCAAGCTGCCTACAGGGAATGGAGCTGGAACGCACTAACCTCCAGAGAGTACCCAAGCATCACCTGGGAAAACGCTGGGGCAAATCCATGCTAATGATTAACATAAGACAGGTGCATCCCTGAAGTCAGGCACCTTGCTCAAGCACAGAAATCTTTACATTCTTCAGATTCTGCAGATTATGAGGAGCACCACAACTCTTACATCTAGCAGATCCATAGTTTATGGGGTCCTTTAGAAAACAAAATCAAGGGTCACATCTATTCTGCAAGTTCTGCTAAGGTTTTGCTATGCAAAATTCCAATTGGTTTAGGAGATGTTTTTCTTCTCCAAATAGAAAGACTATTTTACATGATTGGAAAATGCTTAGACAGGCCAAGTGTCATTATCTGAATAGCCCAGGAGGTCAGAAGCTAAAGCAAATCACTGCTGGTACAGAGAAAAAGACATATCATTATGTTATATTACAAAAAAAAAAAAAAGGCCCAAGTTAATCTTCTGTATCTTCAATGAATAACAAGACTTACTGCATTACTCAGTACTCCCACCTGGAATTGGTGTATTCTAAAATTCAGAATTTAAATGCATTTTTATATTGTCTATTACAAAATTTCAGTGCATTTAAAAAGGCACACTGGTATGAGAAACCACCATGAAAAACAGCGATCTGCTTACAAAATAACTTTTGATTAAGCAGAAAAATGGTTTCCACTAGTTTACATTCTAGCATGCCAAGTCTGACAGATTCAATTTCTTACTCTTTCAGACTTATTTCCCTACTGAAAAATGTGAGACAGGCTCAGCTTCCTTGCATAGCCAAACTCAGCTCCTGGGAGAGGAAGCCCTCAGCATTTTGATTCTGCACCAGCCCAGTCCTGAAGAGCGGAGGCCCCTGTCCAACCAAGCTCATGTGGCGTGCGAATGGGATTACACCTCAACATTTGACCCCGTAACTAAGCAATGAGCTCACATGCTAAGCCTATGATGATAAGTAACCACCTGAATGGGAGATGTTAAAATATCCCTCAGGTGATCAGGAAATACCCACATTGTGACCCAAGGGAACAAATCTCTTCCTTTCAAGTAACTTTAGTGTTAACAGACCAGCAGAGCATGATAGTGAGGCTATCTTATATCTCAATTAAAAGAGCAAGGGATGACCTATTTTTAAACACATGGATTTGAGCTGCCTTTTAAAGGTTATCGTCTCTGTTCTACATGTATTTTTATTCAGGATTCATAGAAAGTCTACCTGAAAAATCCTCTGTAGTTCAAACTATATATAGAATTTTATATGTATTAACCTGCTGGGTAATATTCCTTAGTGCTGCTAAAGATCAACTGTGTACCAGTTCAGCATAGTCTTCTACCTACCTTTGAAAAGGTAAGTTAAGGAGGAGCAATAGGTGGAATTCATCCCAACATTAACTAAAAACTGAGCATCTGTCCTAGGACAGTCAACTCTCATTATCTTCTCCACCCCAATACCCTGTTAGCACTTCCAGACAGGCACTTCTGGAGGGTCAGTCATCCTTACTGTCTTAGACACTTCTCTTAGAATAAAATATATTGTCTTATGGAAGTGCTTCTCTCTGTTAAAGGGAGCTCTGATGATCAGCTCTGGCTGGATGTCAGTCATCTGCTGGATAACCTGTTTAAAGCTTGTGAAACAGGTTGTGTTCAAGGACCTAACTCTCACTGATACGACCATGCTGTACGGAGCTCTGTATTGACATAACTTCACAGCTCCCAGAAGCTGTACTAACTGCACCAGAGGCACCTCTGGCATCTCTGCAGAGGGCTGTGTTGTGCCACGGAGACATACCCATGAACTAATGAAAATTCAACATTCATATTAGTATAAAGAAAAAAGCCATTAACTGCTATTGAACTGCCAATTATTCAGTGTAACTGCAGACCTCCCAGCACAGCTGTTTTACCTTCCCTCTCTGCTGTACGCAATATTACATTCACATTGCAGGTTGCATTATCACAGCAACCTGTAACCGGTTCCTAACTGCTGAGAGAACAAATTATTTTGCCAAAATTCTTGGTTCAAATCCATAATAGTGAATAACGAATTAGACACGCCTAGACTTGGGGATTTTTTCCTTGCAATCTCTGTAGTTATAAGGAACTGTGAAATTCAATTACAAACATTAAATGAACTCTCCTTTTGAAATTATTCTTCTTCCAGCTACTTTATGACTCTGAGGAGAAAAAAGACAGTTTGTCCTGGATAAGCTAAAACCCCTAATGGTAACTAACTATTACTCAACCTCTTCCACTGAAAATTTTCAGTATTGACGGATTGCACTTGATATTACCCAAGTTTAAATCTTTATATAATCAAACCTTTATTAAAATGAAAATTGTGGGGAGAAATGTATCATTACCAAATGTCCTAATGCTCTTTGCTTAAGTGCGGACACTTAAACAAAAAGTACTCTCTCTCAGAGTCTTGAGACTCTGGAAGTCTGAAGTTACAAATCATGGGAGATTGCAAGAGCACACCGGAGAAGTATTAACAGGTATTTATTTTATTCTTCCCTAAGCATCCACTACCAGCCAGTATCAGTCAGTACACTTGGCTGGGTGGACGTTTAGTCAGATGTGTCATGAACATTCCTGCATTTGTATGTTGTCTTCTGCCAAGCACAAGATTGTCTGCCCTGCGTTCATCAAATTGCTAAGCTTTCTATATGACTAGAGACATGAAATTATCTGAATAAGCACTCAGTGCATGAATAAAAATCATCATATAAATAACACTCTTTCTCTCTTTTCTTCTGTCTTCAAAGGAATAGGAAAAATTGCTAGGCACAGAGTAGGTATAGATTCATCAAGTTTCTGTGAATTTTCCACTTCCTATATAACTTAAATGAGCATACATCTTCCTTACTTGGGCATGGTGAAAGGTTGTTGACAAAAGTAAAAATTTACTCATGGTTACATGCACAGAAGTCCTGACCTTGTATCACCAGTATATTCAAAAGGACATACATGCGATGCCTGTTGCATTCAATGCAACGGTATCAAGAACACAACGAAGATACATACACACACTGGAAACTAATGACATCTCAGATAGCGTGGCATATCCTTACGACACTGGCATATATTACAAACGACCTATGGGAGACTCCTGATCTTCTGCAGCATCAGCAGGAGACCAACAGGAGCATCTGAAACCACACCAAGACATGCTTCTGTGTACAACTCGGGAGCACTGACAGAAATTATAATTAATACAGTGCTGGAAAAGATCTCAAAGCATCAGGTAGCCCAAGAGCAACACCATTGGAAGAGCTATTTTTCTAGTCTCTTCTTGAAAATCTGCAACAAAGGAGACGCTACAAGAAATGTAGTTTGCTGAAAACTAATCTGAAATCAATAAATTAATTTCTTTAGGTCTTACTTGAATTGGTTCTAAAGATCAGCTCATCATCCTCCTCTCAGCACCAACTTCCTACATGTTGGGAAATTTATGTCCTCTCTCCATCCTATTTTTCAGTGCTGAACAAACCCATTTACTTCAACATTGCTGCATACACCTTGTTTTCTAATTATTTTAATTAGAAACATTTGTTTCCTTCCTTACACCTCCTATTCATTTCCATCTCCCTGCAAGGAGTGCAAAAACACTGTACACAGCATCTTGCTCAAGCTTCACTACCGGTGGACAGAGAAATCCCTGTGTCTCATGAATGACACTTCTATTTATGTACACGAGAGTAACGTGTCTTTTTTGAATTGTATTGCACTTGTGATTTGGATTAACTTTTTCACTTGCTTTAGACTCTGGTCCAGTAAAATCTCCACATTCTTTTTTTCCTGTGCTGCTGCTTAGCCAATTCTTTCTCAGTTTAAGTACTGGGTTCTTGGGACAACCAACTAACATCACGTACCTGGACTCGTGCAAAGCATTTGACACTGTCCCACACAACATCCTTCTCTCTAAACTGGAGAGACATGGCTTTGATGGATGGACCACTCGGTGGATAAGGAATTGGCTGGATGGCCGCACTCAGAGAGTGGTGGTCAACAGCTCAGTGTTCAAGTGGAGACCACTGACGAATGGCATTCCTCGGGGATCAGTATTGGGACCAGCCCTGCTTAACATCTTTGCTGGCAACATGGACAGTGGGATAAAGTGCACCCTCAGCAAGTTTGTTGACAACACCAAGCTGTGTGGTGTGATTGACACACAGGAGGGAAGGGAAGTCATCCAGAGTGACCCTGATAGGCTGGAGAGGTGGGCCCATGAGAACCTCATGAAGTTCAACAAGGCCAAGTGCAAGGTCCTACACATGGGTCAGGGCAATCCCAAGCACAAATACAGACTAGGCAGAGAACAGATCGAGAGCAGCCCTGAGGAGAAGGACTTGAAGGTACTGGTGGATGAGAAGCTCAGCATGGGCTAGCAATGTGCACTTGCAGCCCAGAAAGCCAACTGCATCCTGGGCTGCATCAAAAGAAGCATGGCCAGCAGGACGAGGGAGGTGATTCTGCCCCTCTACTCTGCTCTGGTGAGACCTGACCTGGAGTACTGCGTCCACCTCTGGAGCTCTCAACATAAAAACAACATGGACCTGTTGGAGCAAGTCCAGAGGAGACAATCAGAGGGCTGGAGCACCACTCCTATAAAGACAGGCTGAGAGAGTTGGGGCTGTTCAGCCTGGAGAAGAGAAGGTTCCTGGGAGACCTCAGAGCAGCCTTCCATTACCTAAACGGGGCTTATAGGAAAGATGGAGAGAAACTCTTTAGCAGGGTCTGTTGTGATAGGATGAGGAGTAATGGTTTCAAAATAGAAGGAGGTAGATGTAGATTAGATATTAGGAATTTTTTTTTTACAATGAGGGTGGTGAAACACTGGCACAGGTTGCCCAGAGAGGTGGTGGTGCCCCATCCCTGGAACATTCAAGGCCAGGTTGCACGGGGCTCTGAGCAACCTGATCTGGTTGGAGACATCCCTGCTCCTTGCAGGGGGTTTGGACAAGATGACCTTTAAAAGTCCTTTCCAACCCAAACTATGCTATGATTCTATGATTCTTCCTTCCTTAAGAAATGTAGCACTTTGTGCTTACCTCTTTTTTATTTAGGGCCATTCCTCTAATTTGTAAACATCACTTTGAATTCCATTTTTGTCCCTTCAAATGTTTGCAATTATTCCAGATTGGTGTCATCACAAATTGTATCTATTTCATCATCCAACTCAGGATGATTCAACATTGGCAGCTGGAGTTGGATTTTAAAAAGCCTATTGCCACCTCCAAGCAACATTAACAACCTCCTTGTCTCTGCATAAGCAGGTATTTCTTCCGCTTTACAACAGCCGCTTTCTTCTGAGGATAAGCAGAAGCCTGTCATCAATTTCCTTGGCCAAACAGAAGTCATTCTCCTATCATGCTGCCTGCCACAAGCACTTCTCTCTCTGTCAAGAGGAACTATGAAACATGACAGGAGTGGAGAGAGAGGGAGCCAGGCTGGGGGAGTTCACAGGTATTGTCCTGAGGAAGAAAACCGGATGGGGCCAAGAGAAAGGATTAGAAGGAAGGGTGCTCTTGTTGCCAGCTAGCAACTAGAAGGCAGGTAACCTGCTAAGATAGACTGTCCTCCAGGAGTAGTACCCGTTGCTGCCGCCTTGTAGCGGACAGCTGCTGGCTCATCACCAGCACAGTGACAGCACTCTCTGCAGGGCTATGCTGGCCTCAGGAGATGCTTCCCTGCTTGGGCAGTATTTCTTTCTTCTTCTTCCTTTTTTTTTTCCCTGCCTATCAAACATATATCCATATATATAAAAATATACACAAAAATGATTTATAAGGTCTCTCTGCCATATCTATTTAGTATGATCTACTAGTCTTTCTACACATATTAAATTACAAAATACATAAAAGCAAAAATCAGTATATAGAGTTATGTATTTTATTTTATACTCTTGTGATTTGTGATCAAGTTATAAGCACTGCATACATGCATCTTCTTCTATCTAGAAAACCTGAGTTTGCAATAAAAATGATTACGTAATCACTCTATTAGTACAACTCATTTAATTTCACCATCTGAATCTTCGAAGCAAAATATTTCACAACTCAGTTACAATTTCCTGCTTGAGGTAACTGAGATTCTCTTTGAAAAGTATTTAGAAAGCAGCTGTTTATGGCAGGAAACAGAAGTTACATTTATAATAGGAAACACAGGTTACATTTCACCATGCCTAGCTGCACCCACCTGAAGACTAACCAAGTTGCCTTGGCTCTCTCCGTAGCCACTGAGGAAAGATGGACAACTCCCAGAAAAACAAATCCTTCAATCTTAAAAAAAACCAACCCACACAGATGTCTAAGATATCTCTTACAAATTAGTGCCAGTCTCCTCCTGATTCCAGAGGGAGCCTGGAGGATGAGCTTTGGCTGGACACCTAGGGAACAAGTCAGTTACCTAAACAAGGGTGTCTGGTGCCACTCTGGATGCCCTGGATCATGCACAGGGCTGGCAGGTACAGCACAGGATCTATGGGAGTCCCCTACCCTTCTGGAGAGGCAGCTGGAGTCCAAACAGGACACCTTGAGGCATTTAAAATATCTGAGAAGCACTATTAAAGTGTCTTCTTTATTTTCAGATAACTAGCTCTCTGGACTCCACTGCCCGTCTTGACAAGGACAAGACTCAGTTGTTTAAACTTCAGGAGCTGGTGTCATGTCTAACACACGTGCGCAGAGCACACAAACACAACAGAGGACTTGCAAGAGATCTGCACCAACCTGGACTGGAAACTGGAGAGCAAGTACGATACCACGTAAAGGGAGTAGACAACTTTGCCTAAGCAGCCACATTCTGTTCCAGAACCCCATTAGCTACAGTTGTAGTGCTTAGCAGTCCGGCTTACATTTATACATCTAATTGTATACATCTCAATTAACAAGAACTGAATCCTATCCCATTTTTTAGACATCTAAAGCAAGATGTGACAAATCTCACCAACGGAAGTATGAAGGCTCTGCACCTTCAGAACTTCAGCTGAAGTACGAATTGATTCACCTAAAAAAATTTATTTATGCATCACTATCTAAGGAAGGTAGACAATATTTGCCCTGGTGAGTAAAAATCTTAGTTGACCATAAAGCAGCAACTAAAACACAATTTGTCAGAAAAATGTACAAATTGCTTTGAAAATCAGCAGGCATCTAAAAAAGTCCATACAAGCGCTTGCAGTTTTATAATAGAACATATGCAAAAACAAAAAATTACAGTGTTAGCATGGAACAGATTACATCTTTTTCAAAAACAACAACTCGTAAGTTTTATGGTCTGACTTTATGTCAAACTAATTTTCTGAGCACAGTATTCCCAAAACAGCAGGAGGACTATAGAGCCAATGATGCCTCCTGGGTTTTGCTGGTTTGAGTTTAATTTTATCAAAATTAGAGTCTTTGAAAAACCCTTGATGAACAGCTCTGAAGTTTCCTCTATACACAAAGAGAACACAGACAACATTGTAGAGAGCAGCAGCATAAGTTTCCTTTCTTATAGGAGATCATACTATTCTCTGAAGAAGAGAAGGCTCCAAAGATAATGCAAAACACTATCTCTAAGAAGAAAGGTTCACTTTTGCACTGATCTCCTTGTTTTCTCCATCCACTTATAGGTTTACCTCCCATAAACTATAAAACACATCCTAAAATAAAGGGAAAATGAAAGCACAGCACTTTAGTCTTCCAGCTATAACGATGAGTTTAAAGAGGGGGTTATTTGGACACTCAATGTATTTAACTTCCTAAGCATAAAAAGCTACAGGAGTATTTGGGTGCTTGAAGATTACATGCCTGGAACTAACACATTTGATTTGCAGACCAAATGTGGAACAAGACTATACAAATTCACAAATTGTGGATACTGTCTGATCAGAAATAGCCTGACAGGCTAGTAAAAAGCAGGAGGACTATTTCTTATTCAATTCACATCATCTAAGCAAAACATACCTCTAAAACACAGAAAGCACAGAACACAATCAACTCACATCATGTAAAATAACAAACTATCGCAATCTGACAACAGTAGTCTTCCGTACTCTTTATCCGTAAACCGACTTACAGTATTTTCTCAGTATTACATCTGTTACTATTGATTATTATTTTGTTTGGAGATGTACATGACTGTACATTTTACAGGCATTTACAGCAGTTTTAAATGCAATTATGGAGGTATGCACAGAAATCGGTAGGTGGTTAAGTACCCAGTTACGGGTAGGATTTGTGAAATAGGCAAATACTAGTGGGAAAGCACGCATAGGACAAGCAAGGAAATAAAGCGGGTGTGGAGATACACACTTATATACATGCACATATATACGTGGAGGTCATTAACAGACTGCAGCCCTTCCTTGAAAAGTGCACTTCTTATATTCAACTTCATTAATTCATGCTTGCTACCACATATATAACTCAAAGTATAAATATCAAAGCATATTATTTTTACCTCATAAATGGTTAGTATTTTCAGTATGATGTAAATAGAACAGCAGAGTAACAATTTCAGTAATGCTACTCAATACTTTCAAGATGTTATGAGACCAGATAGAAATGGCTTATTTAAAACTTTTCAGTAAAGCAATCTGACGCTGTGCAGTCCTGACTCTTGCCTCAGTCCTCCTGATCCAGCTTAGCATTTCAGCAGCAAAAGTAAAGAAAGATACTAACTGTTCCGTGTAATCTGAGGAAGATGTGCATTGCTATTCAGTAAGTCTATTCTAAAAAAACAGCTACAGGTAGTCTGGATGTACAGAGGGCAAAAGATCTTTGATAATTTTCAACAGAAAGACTAAAAATACACAAATAATTTTTTAAAATGCTGGAAAGCCAAACAACTGACTAGTAACTGAAGATTCATAGTGGAATATATTATATATAAGCCTACAGTTTGATTAAGAATAGAAAAGAATATGATAGAAGTCGTAATTTTTGTTACAAAGAATTGTCATCATAACACTGAAAGCTACATTACAGGCTGTCTAGAAGGCAGTATAATAAAACTTGCTGTAATAACTTTTTATTTATATTAATAAAATTGAAGAATGTTAATTCTCCAGTTATTTTATTTTTAATATAGAGATGAATTTTAACAAGCTAATTTATAAAAGGTTACATCAATGTCTACATTCAAATCAAAGGAATTAATGTCCATACTACTACGGTTCATAGAGAGAAATTCTTGTAAGACATTTCAGTAGCTGATGAGGCTAAAGGTCAATGCCCACAATATCTGCTTGGAATTAAATGAAAGAATATGTCAAAAATTAGAAGTTTAGCTGGTAACCAGCACGAAGCTCCACAGCTATGCTTCAGTTCTTCAACCTAGCTGTGACTTTTTTTTCCCCCTCCAAATTGCTATCTTAGAATGCATACTTCAGTAACCATGAAAAGCTCCTTCTGCTCATCCTTATTCACCATTTCCTGATATTTACTCAATAATCTTCGCAGATCAGTATAAAGTTACCTAAAATAAGTGGAAGCAATCAACTCAGGCAGTACTTGAACATAGCTGTCCCTAGTCAAAGATGACTTCTTCCACAGGGAGGAGAGACAAGCTCAGCTGAAACTCCAGTTGTAGTAAGGTGTTCACCAACCAGAAGCCTTTTCTGCTCATTTCTCCCAAGTAAACTAGTAGTTTTTGTAACAATAGCACTTCAGCAATTTCCTTCAGAAACACGTATCTGTTTCTGTTGCAAGATCTATATTTTTCAGACTTTGCACTGCCCCATGAGAAGGCATGGAAAAAACCTTCACTTCTTTAGAGCTCTGGCAACAAAGCGGAAACACTGGGCACTGACTTGTGGGGCAGCTAGAAACCAAAGTAATTGTTACACTGGCTCACTGTCTGGGAGAAATGGAGGGCACTCATCCTCTCTAGGAGCTCCTGTCTTATTCAAGGTCTAATTACCCAGTCTAGCAGCACAACAAGCAGCATAATTACTTACTTTTCCTCATAGCCCTGCTACAGTGGGTTGGACAAGTTGTTATTTAAACCTAACAGGCTTTCCCACAGCTGGGGGGGGGGAGCACAAAAAGCACCAGACATACCCTCATTTTCTTTCCAATCTCAGTCTGCCTTTCTCTGATATTTATTACCTACATGGCACTTCACATACACAAAGTGTTATGGATTCATTTAACGCATAAAGTAGTGCTTCCCCAAGGGCGGAGCATAGCCAAAGGTGGGCAAGGTGGCAGTGGGGATAATGAAGTCAGACTTTTCAATTACTCCGCAAAGACTCAGCTTCCATTTTTTTGAAGAAGCAATCCTACAGGTACAGAAAAGCCTGCAAAATATACCAGGTGTCTCTGCAGCTGCCCGAATTTGCAGGAAGCCTAAAATAAACCCTTGTAAGTAAGAACTATCTCATTTATCCCTCCTGAATGAGTAGAAAGGCAGATGCTGGTGGCACTTTTAACTACAAACAGGTAACTAACTGTATCTCTGTTAAAACAATTTTTTAAAAGATCAGAAGTCAAATGAGAAGTTTCTATCTCAGAATTTCGGGCAGAGCGAGTGAAAGAAGGGGCAGGGTTAATGAAAATACATAGAACATACAAAAAGCCAAGCTACGCCAGCTCGTAAACCGCAGCAGTGCACTGAAGGAGGGGCAGCCCTGGTGTTAGTGCCATATTTACGGAAAGAGAGCTCAGCTTCCCAACACGCAGAATTATTTTTAATGTCATAAATGCAACTACAGCACTGCAGAGCAGGCTGCTCTTTCACCTCAGGTTTGCAAAAGGAAGAATAAAAGGGGGAAAAGAAACCAAACCCACAACTGAGACACAGGGGGAACGAGTAGTTTGCTCAGAAACACGAAAAATCCACCTCAGATTTAGGATTAGGACAAGAGACAACAATTCTACCTTCCAACCCCAAAACCACCAAACCGCACAGACCGGGGGGGGGACCGAACCCAAAACGTACCGAAAACCTTTGCTTCCCCTCAGCGAACCCTACAGCCCCCGAACACCATTGCTCGGCGCAGCACAATTCCGATCCCTCCGAATCCCACGCGCGATCGCGCCTGCTCTCGTCGCTCAACGGTAATTAACACGCTCGCACATGTCAGAGTTTACCCACCGACAAGCCGGCTTGGTGGTTTGATTTTTTCTTTTTTAGTTTTTCAATTTTTTTTTTCTCCTGAAACGCGCACGAAGCGGCAGGATGCTGACAGCCGCGGCCCAGCACCCCCGCGCTCGGCCGGTTCACGCACACCCGTGGAGGCGGCCGTTGGCAGCCAGAGAGGGGAAAAGGGGGAGAAGGGGGAAAGCGGCGTCTCCGGGGAAATAAAAGTTTTGAGGTGGAGAGGGCAGCGCTCGGCAGCAGCCCCGGCCGGACCCCCCCAGCTCCCCCACACCCCGCTACTCACCATGTTGACTTCGGAAACCATGTCGATGCTGGCGATGTCGATGTTCATCCCCACGCAGACGGGCGGACCTGCAGGCGGAGGGGACCGTTACCCCAGCAGCCCCGGGGAGAGCGATAGGACAGGGGACACGGGGGGGCTCCGGGCGGCGAGCCCGGCCGGGGCGACTCACCTCCGAAATCCGGGCGGAGGCGGATGTCGTAGCCCTTCAACAATTTATCCACAGTTTCTTTCACGAAGGACATGTTGCCGGGATCGTTCACACTGTGGGGGAAAGAGATAAAGGCCGGGGGGGGAGGTAGAGGTGGGGTGCCGGGCGGGAGAGGCAGAGGACGGGGTGCGGGGGGCCGGGGGCGACGGCGGGAGCGGGAAGGGGCGGGGGGGGGGAAGCAGCGCATCAGCTTGTTCTGGCCAAACGCACCCCGTGCCGCCCCGCCGCCGGGGCACACCGGCTCCTACCTCTGGGCGCAGCAGACCACGGCCACCAGGACGGGAGCGGAGAAGATCCCGAAGATCCTGCCTCCCCCAAAGCCCCACATCCCTCCGCTCCGCGCTCCCTCTCCGCAGCAGCAGCCGCCGCCGCGATCCGGCTGCCCCGGCTACCGCTGAGGAAGAGGCGGAGGCGACAGTCCCCGTTCTTCTTCCCCCCCTCCCGCCCTCCCCCCCTTAAAAATAAATAAATAAATAAATAAAAATCCCCCCTCCTCTTCCTCTGCCCCAACACGGCAGCCCGGCCCTCGGGAGCCGCCGAGCCCCGGAGGAAGCCGCCCTCCGCCGGAGCCCGGCCGCCTGCCTCCCCTCCGCCCGCCGCCGCTGCCCGCCCTGCCTCCTTCCCGCCAGCCGGGAGGGGAGGGGAAGCAGGGGAGGGGAGGGGAGGGGAGGGGAGGCCCCCGCCGTCGTTGTCCCTCCCGGCGGCGAGCCCGCGGTGGGGCGCGGGGCTGGCCGGGACCGGGGTCGGAACCGGGACCAGGACCGGGGCCGGGGGCGGTGGTTCCCCCGGCGCCGCCTCGGGGCACGCCCGCCCCGCCGGCCGCGGCACCCTCCCTGAGGTGGGGGTGCCCCCTCGCAGCCCACCCACGCCCGCGGCTCCCGCAACCGGCTCCTTGTCCTCGGGAGGGCGAGGGGATCCCCGGGGTGGGAGCGGGGCTGCTCCCCTCCCCCTGGCCTGGCCTGGCCTGCCCCAGGCTGGGTGACTGCTCCCGCCGGCCCCTTGTCCGGTGCGGGGTGGGAGCTGGGCTGGGAGCCCTTGCCCTGACTCTCAGAGGGCCAGAGGGGGTGCCTGCCACGTCTTGGGGTGCGGTGTGGGCGCTTCGGCCCTGGGCTTGGGGCTCCTTTTGGCCGTGCCCATGAGAAAGCCGTCAGCGCAGCCCTCCACGGCGGTGTTTTGCCAGGCACACAGTCATGAAAGGTGGGTGCCAAAGGGACGCAGGACCAGAGCTGCTGGCTCATTGTTGGCTTGCGTGTGAGCTTCTGGGTGCTCTTAACTTGGTATAAAACATGGGTTGGGGTGTAGACAGCACAGTTATTATTCTTAACCTCTTTCCAGGTAAATTAGTCCTTTCAGCAGAACTAATTGGCACGGAACCAGAAGCACGCTGAGTTGGCTAGATGGCCTTCGGTTCCAGAGCCAGCTCCTTCTCAACGCCAGACCTCTTCAGCATGCTCTAGCAACGGTGTAAACGTGCCCTAGTTCTGGTCACATTGCAGTCAGTGGCCGCTGGCCTGGGACAAGGAGCAACATTTCACTAGTCAAGAGAGAAAAGCAATGTCTCTTTTTGCACTCTTCCTCTTAGCACCAGGTTTTCCTTCTACGTATCCTCTTCCCTTAGAGAAACTGCTAGGAAAAGGATGTACACTTGAGGAATGCTGTAGTGTCGTGTACAGGTGAGAAAGCATGGGTGGCTTTTCATCTCTCCTCAACAAATTCTTGGAAAGAAAGACAAGTGCAATCCATGGCATACATCCTGACCTTGTTGCTGTTGCAGTTAATAATAAAGCTCCAATAAAAGAAGGAGCAGGTTCAGTTTCAAAAACAATACAAAAGCCTATAGGCAATGAGGAAAAATGCAGAGAAACTGAGTGTTGCCAAATCTTATGATTTCATTTTAAGTCTAGCATTATTTATTCTTTTTAATAGTGCCATAATTACTATGATTATAAAGTAAGTTAAAATCTTAGCTTTCGTTTAAAAACTAATAAGGCTTATTATGAAAGCTTGCAAATTGTGACACGAAGCATATATGACTCAAGGGCTCAAAAATGAAAAGTCAAATAATTTATATATAAAAGTGATTTGAGCGCCCTCGATCCTGATTTTGTTCTAATGATATGGACGGGCAGTATCAAAGACAAGTTCTTTTGAAGACTTCAGAGAAGGTGAATCTAGGGAAGGGTACCAACTCAGTTCTCTCCCCCAGAGTGCCAAAAGATTTAACACTGAAGATAATATTTCTTATGAAGAATTTAACATGGTTTAAAAGTGCATTTAAGCACTAATAACTTTTCCCAAATAGATTTTCGGTTTTATAGCAAAAATGAAATATTTTAGAGAACACTAGTTGTGATTAACGCACTATTCTGGTACCTTTGGAAACACATCCAAGGTAGGAATGAATCAACAGTGCCGTAGTGTCTGTCATATTTTATCACTTCATTTAAGTATTTGCCTTCGTGATCTTTCAGAGCAACTGTTTCCACTTACTTGTGGGCAGTTTAAAGATAATCCACATTGGAGCTGATGGGACAAGAAAGTAGTGAGGGAGTTATGAAGCATTTGTTCCTTGGGACTTTGGATTCATTTGGGTTTAGTAGTAACTAAAAGACGTTAAAAATTATAAATGATCAGTTAATTTCATGAAAGATAAAAATCATCTTGACTTCTAGGTGATGTGGTGTTTACAGTGAAAATGACACTTTGGGTTATGTCCACAGTAAAGACTCAGAACAAAGCTTCAGTGGCAACAGTGTGGAGGTAAGACCCAGCAAAGTCCCTCACAGTGCAGAGTATTTAAGGAAATAATGTAAGCAAAGACTTTTGAAGAGCTATTTAATGGGGCCAACAGGAAAAAAATGAGCACAGAAATAGAATCCTTGTCTTGCCCCCAAATTCACCACCCTGATTTTTCTCCTGGAGTTAGGCTCCTAAATGTCTCCTTTCAAAAGCAAACAGGTTATTTCAAGGCATGACAGGAAGGAGTCTGGGAACTTTTATTCACTGAAACAAAGCACCCACTCAGAACATGCAGGTTCTCCATCCAAGAAAATCCCAAGGATGTATCTCCTGAGATCAATCCAGACTACAGGAATAAGGTTTTCATCTCTATTTGAAATGTTCTGCTTTTCAGCAAATACTTAAGTAGAGGAGAGAGAGAAAGAGTTAACATGACACTGTGGCCTAGTGGTTTGGCTCTTATCTGTGAAGTACTGCTATTTCATAAATAATCCAGTAATTAATGAATTAATTTCTGGATAAAATAAATCAATGTTCAGTGGTGTAAGGAACCGAACCCGATTCTCTACTCCCCATAGGTGCCTTCATTGTTGCTCATTCTCACTCTCGCTCTTTTTCCAGCATACAGTCTTGCTGTCCCAGTAAAACTATCCCTGTAAAAGATGAAACTTTGAATGTTGTAGTTCAGGGACTACAATTCGTCACTGTTTCTACTACTTTGGTGAATGTTGCAGCCTCTGGGCCACTGGACAGTTAAGATCTATGCTCCAGATCAAATTTTGTTCAATAAGGTGAGCGCAGCGATATTTTTCTCTTCCTTAGCATTGCCAATATTAGTAAAGGCCAATTCAAAAATGGGTAAGTCTAAAGTGCAAAGGCAAGGATTATGTGTGAAGGAGAAAAAGCACTGTCCTTGGGCTGATGCAGATAAGTGTGGCAGGATACACCTGCCAAGCCTACACATGAAATAAGTCCTTCGGGTGAGTGGGGTTACAATGGATTCAATGGCTACATCTGGGTTAGCAAGCACTGAGGCTGCTCTGTAGAGCAAAGCTGATGTTGCTGAGGACCTGATATCTGCGCCATACACGTTTTGGATTTGGGTTTTTTTTCCTTTAGGAAAAGTTCTCATCTGGTCCCATAGATTAGATCCTCATTAGCGGCTGGACCACATTCAGTGTGCTGCTGGGGTGCATTTTCCACCTTAGCTTTGCATGAAAGAGTTTGAGATCATGTGCTGTGAGACTGCTCTGAGACGTGAACCAAAGCACAGTAAGTGGGAATGATCAAATGGTTCACTTCACAAGCATAGTCCTGATCTGCACTGAAATGCTGTGTGGATGCACCCATCATCTCCTTTCAGAAGAAGCTGGAACAGAGCACACTCAGCCCTTGTTAAAGGACAGAAATTGTTGAAGGCAGCAGGAGTGGAATGAGGAGCCACTCAAAATTTTGGAACAAATTCTAGTTTTCTTCATCATTGTCAGTACTAATGGAGATACAGAAGAGGAGGCAGTGACAGGAAGGCTAGAGAAGAGGAGAGGTCTGCTCACAACTGATGCATTTGCAGCGCTACCACGATCAGTCACCAGACTGCAGGAGAAAGACTGGCTTGAGAATCAGGGAAGAAGTATTTGATCACGCCATGCCATACATCACTGAGCTCTTGCACTGGAAAGTGGTACTGAGGATTTACCTGACAAAACGAACATAACCCAGCTTAGACACTGAGGTCAGAATCACTTATCAGAAGGTTTTCTTTTTCATTTTCCTCTCTAGCTTGTCTGTCATTTAACTGCTTTTGGCCAAGATCCAGTCTTATCCTGAAGCAAACTGCAATCACAGAGTGTTCAGAGATACAAAAGAGGGAGAGATAGAGACTAAAAAAAAGTGGGAAGAATTGCTGCTACAGCTGAAGTGGTGTCTTCTGAGGAACACAGGACATTAATCTTACTAGGCTGAGACCCATGCCACTGCTTACCTATTCTGCCTTGCAGCAATTTTAATAGCCTGCTGGTTTAACCTGCTGAGAAAGTGTAATTAATAAAACCAGCTGGGAAAAAATCCACAAGAATATTTTCAGCTCTTTTTCACAAGCCTGACTTCTTTTTTACTTTAGGAAATCAAAAGTTGAGGACCATTTTTGCCAAAATATCATTGAACAGAAACTTAATATTTTCTTCAGAAAGCCCAACTTTCTTACTTTCTGTCCTACAATATCTCAGCAGAAGCAGAGTTTTAGAGTGACAGGAGGATGCTGGGGAGTAGATAGTCAGAGTCAGGGCTTAGGGAATACTCTGCACTTTGACAGTTTCATACGCTGTGTTGTGCCTGCTCAGATAATGAGCAGTAGTTGTTGGACATGCTACATGAGGAAAACAATATTATATTTATCTACTATATTTATCAGAAAGCATAATGATTAAATACTCAACAGTTTATGCTGAGCTTTTAACTGACAATGAGTTTATACTCATTGTCTCCATTTCTGTCAGGCGGACTGCAAACAGCGTTGCATCAACCCATTTGCTTTGGTTGCATAATTTGCTGGTTTTCATTTAATTATACAGAAATATTAATGTTGTTATGTCAACAGTTCTGATGTAGTGGAGATCTGAATGTTTCAGTGGACCACAGAAAGAATAAGATATTAATCAACATGAGTAATGGGGACACATTTGCCTTTAATAAGAGGCTTGACCCAAATTGTTCTGAACTGCTGTTTAATTTTCAGATGGTTATTTTTCTTCATATTCAAGAAAATAGAACAAAAATTTGCATTATCTGAATGAATTTTAAAGAGTATTTCTGCAATATTCTATTCCTTATGTGGCAAGACCTCTGGATTATGCACATAATGAGTCAGACACATCAAAATAAAAATCCATTGACAGTTTGGCAGAGGAAGAAATAATCAAGGCTCTTTATAACTCACATTTTTTCATCATAAAGATTAATGATTATGCACTGAAATAACACAAATACATTAAAGAAGCCTGCGGTGCTTTAGAAGTACTATTCTTTAAGTCTCTGTCCTGATAAAAACACAGTCTGTGTTTAGAAAAACAGACAAGTAACTGAGTTGTGATTTATTTTTTTTTACTGTAAGTGCAATTGAGGAAGAGCTATTTTACACAGGACTTCTTTGTTAAGAGTTTCTACTTGAGTGTTTTCATCTAAATCCCTTTGTCAAGAGCACATTATTCTTAACAAAACACTATGCAGCAGTTTCCTCTTTTCTTTAAGGTTAGATAAAAATAGAAGGATATGGCCCCTTTCATTTTGTTTTCTTATTTATCAATAACTTTATGAATCTCACTTGTGATAATTATTGTTTCTGCAGTTTTTTACTACAGCAGACAGAATTTTGAGTCAAGACGCAAGCCTCATTGTGCAGGAGATTTTATGGAGTGAAGAAGACAAGCGTGAGTTGTTTGAATTGCTTATATTAAGTATTATGTGTATTTAAAGAAAGATCAAGTCAGGATCCTAACTGATGTGTCTGTATAAGGACTAGCTAAAATGTCAAGGGATGTTGGTTCCTGACATTTTCATCCAAATTTCCCTTTGAATTTTAACAGTGGAAAAGTAGAAAGACAAAGATAAAGACTGAAGGGAGTGGGGGGCTGAGGAAGAAAGGCATTTATACATGCAAACACTCCCACATAAAACAGGACACGCTATGAGAAGGAAGTGCAATGAAATGATTTGGCATCAATCCTGATTTGCTAAGATTAGGAAGAATTCTGGAAGTGATAATCCAGGGTAACCAAGAAAAAGCTATGGGTAGAATAAAGTGAAAGTCTGATGCACATCTTGCTCTTGTCCTTGAGTGTGTTTTTTTACCTATGCTAAGGAGTGCCCTTAACAGGAAACGGTCCACGAAAGACGAGGGGAAAGGAAATGCTTCAGAGCGTGGAGGTGTGTTTATATAGAGGCTGCATCTGCAGCTCTGCACTGCCAAGACACAGTGCTCTGCTGGTGGAAGTGCCTCTTAGTCTTTTTAAATGCATCCTCTTTTCCCAAGGCTGTGCCAGCTAGCCCTGTGCTCCCCTTCCCCAAACACAGGCATCAGAAGCAGCCACGGTTCAGTTCACAATACACAGATCAGGATCGTGGGCCATATTCCGTCTGTGCAATAACATGTCAATTAAGCTGGCTGTGTAACTACATTTTTTTGTCACATGCACTGTATCCAAAGAAAATCACTATATATAAAGGGCAACCATTATTAGGTAGATACATAATTTTGTGTATGACGACGTAAAATATTTGGTATTGTGCCTTAATTTACAGATTACTTTGTGGCTCAGGAAAAAAGAATTTAAAATAAATATTAATAAAAATTTCCAATATTTTAAAGGGTTAACATTCCATTTACAGATAATAATAACTTTTTAAAAGTGCTTTTTGTTACTCACCTTGTGTCATAAATTGCATATAGTTTTTTGTTTTCTTCAACTGCATTCCTAAAAAGAGAGAAAGAAAGAATATCATTTGCATGCCCTGTGTCCATTGCCAAAACAAAACATAGTTTAGGGCCTTGAACGTTTTCAGACCATCATTGTAGAATCTAGGGATGTGAAAAAAAAGTCTATAAATTGACTTGTTCAACCCCTGACATGACAAGATTGTAATAATCTTTTGGAAATTGTCTAAGTGGGTTTTTAATTATAGATCCATGACTCTGTTGCCAAGAAATAAAAAAAGGAAAAAAATAGTCACTGCTTTTGTGAAAAACACAATGCAACAATATGGCTTTGATAGAGCTATGTGAATAATTTTCAGAAAAGGTTTCTAATTGATCCAGATAAATGTTATCCAATTCAGTTATTTCATTACTTTTTTATAAGCCAAACTAAAAAAAAAAAAATCCATTGAAGTCTAATGCAATGTATTCAATGTAAAGTGAAATGCTTTATCTCTAATGCTTTGAATACTTTTATATGTGTATAAACATAGAGATTCATATTAAAAAGGCACACGGAAAATTTGAAGCTTAAGTCTACATTTTTGAGCTTTTTCAGTTGAAATCCATGTGACTTTGCAGAATACATTTTGCTTTTTTTTTAACTCGGAAAAGGAAATTTTTTCCTGAAATTTTTTGGTGGACTGTTTCAGAACATGTGAGAACAAAGGACTCATCTGAAATAGCACCACTGATTTAAGGGAGAGCAAGAGGAGATGTTGTCTGAAATGTGTTGGCTTTGCTGGAATCAGCAATAAAATATAAGTTTTAGCTAAGTAGTTTCTGAGAAGGCGTGATGAATGTAAGGGGCACTACATAATAAGTATTGATTTGTATCTTGCAATCTGATTTATGTCACTGTACATTACTTTACCTGTCTGCTTAGAGAAGTTAAAGACAAGCAACTAAAAGCATGGGGTAAATGATCCTGGGTTTGAATGCATTAAGCTCCACTTACATGGGAAAGGTAGATCCCGGGTTTGGTCCCTGTTCCTGGAGTGGTTATGCATTTTACATTAAATATGCACTGGCTAAAGGATGTTAACAGCTGAGTATTGTGAATGCCTGACTCCCCTGTGCACTGGCTAAGGAGATGTGGCGCCTCTCTCATGTCTTGGATCCGCTTGTAATAGCCAGCCATCTAAAACAAAACTTGTAGGGCTGGGTAGGGCTCAGGTTAGATGCCACCATCTGTTACTTATGTTACTTGTGACACTGCATAGAAGTGCCAGTTACAACACAGGACCTATGCGATGCCCACACTGTACTGGAAAGGATATCTTGGAGCATCCCAAAGGCTCAGGATGCTGGTGTATATGAACTAGGCTGAGCCTCTCAGGTCAGATTCCACCCAAGAGAAGGATCCCCAGCTCTCTATACATAGGCTCCATTAAATGAGTTGACTAGATCTCTGTTGACATAATGGGAGCATCCAGTTCTCATGTAGACACCTACGTATAATCTTCAGATGAATCCTACTCCAAACTTCACAATATCTTATGTTCTAGGCATCAAGATTCACAAGCCACATTGCTATGGCTTTAAAGATGATAGTATTGCATGCTGGAAACCATGCCTGAGCATGCTATTTTGTGGTTTGATTGATATTCTCAACTAGAGTTTTTTCTAGTGGTCACACTTCTTAGTCGTCTGATCCACCATGACTCAGTATAGGTTTGGGGTAATTTCTTGAGCTCAGGAAAGGAGAGAGGAGGGGAGGAAGAGCCAAGAAGGGGCATCTGAAGCCTCAACACTGACCCAAATAGACCTCCTGACTGTAGTTACATGTCTCTATATTGGTAGAATCACATGGTCAGCATTGAGACAAGAAGATGGCTGGTCTCTTTTCTGAAGTGTGCATGACCACTTCCTGCAAGGTACTGGAGCAAGCACTCTACATTTGCAGAGGCTGGATCATAGAATAGAATAGTTTAGATCATAGAATCATAGAATAGTTTGGGTTAGAAGGGATCTTCAAAGGCCATCCAGACCAACTCCCCTACAAAGAGCAGGGACATCTCCAACTAGATCAGGTTGCTCAGAGCCTCATCCAACCTGGCCTTGAATACAGAGAATCAGAGAGCATGCTCAGCCTATGTCTTCCTTTAGGACTGTGCTCCTGGACATAGCCAATGACACCTGAGAGACAGATGCAGCTCACCCAGCAACCATTACAACTGGCATGGGATTTATAGCAAATTAGCTATGGGTGGAAGAGGGCACCACTTCTAAATGAACATGTACAATATAGATGGAATAAGTGTCTGTTTTCAGTCTCCTTACCTAAATATATCCATGTCAGTAAGCTAAAAAGAACCTTACATATACTAACAGTTTCTGTTAATATATTTATTAAAATTTTCAAAAGAGTACAAAACATCTTGTATGGCCACCTTGTGTTTATAACTTTGGACATCCATCAGCAAAAATGCCAGTGGTAGGACAGAATTAACTTAGCTTCTTTTTTGGAAGAGAGATGATAACAGCAAAGGAAGATCAGGAAAACAATTAGGCAAATGTAACAGGAAAGAATCAAATTTAATATTTTAAATGTTGAAGTTTCACAATGAGCTTTTATTCAGACTGATAATGCCCTCCATTTTTTTCTTCTCTTACAAAAGTGTAGACAGATCTTGATGCTGAAATTCTCTTGTTCAGCAGAGTGATAAAATCCTTTGGTCTCTACATTGAAAAATGCCTTCTTGTGAACGATAAGTAAACGGAGTTCATCTCTTACAGAAGTCTCCTACTGCTGCTGTCTGGTTGGCACCAACAGAAGACATGCTTCTGAAAGTATTACAAAAGTAATTCCCCCAACACAAAAGTGCCACATTAAAAGTACTTATATTAAAAGCACTTTGTTGTATATGAATATCATTATATAATTGATTATTCCCATTAAAATGCTTTGCATCCTTATCACAACTTTAATAAAAGAACAAAACTGCTTTGAATATTATACATGCTCTTGCCTAGAGCCACTATTAAGCAGAGAGGCTCTGTGTGCAGCCAGGCAGTCGTTGATGGTAAATCAAATGGAGGGCATATGGTTTCAGTATTGCTGCTGGTGGAGTTTTTGTTGCTGGAAAGAGCTAACATTTTGCGTTTAGGATTATTAAAGTAACAAAAATAGTAACTTTTCTTTCCCCCTTTGTTTTCCCCCAGCTCTTTTGAAGGCTCCCTCAGTATAACACAGGAAAACATACCATGAACAACCCATACTGGTATGTTAGGATTTTTCTGAACTGCAAAATGAGAACTTCTTGTGCTTTTTTAAAGCCTGGACAATTTCTGGATGATACCACGACCCAGAATGTCTCCTGTTGGGATTCCTTCTTGCTGACGTAAGCATCAGAAATGAACTGTGTAAGTCTGAGCCAGTTAGCGTAGTCTACTTTAACAATCAGGGTGGGGCAGTGGGGGAAAAGCAAGTCCAAAGACTGAAAGAATCTCCAAAGGCTGAAAAAGACTAAAACAGTGCAGATGAATCACTCTTCAGAAGTACTTAATAACTATGAACATAGCCTATACCTAGCTAGATGTCTAACTTCTGTGTATGTAATACTGCGTAAGATAAATGCCATCCGTGGTGGTTTAGTGGGAAGGAAGGCTAGATTTGTTTTAGTACATTGAGCATATTGCCCTCCAAAAACAGACCAAGATATCTTTAGGTTGGAGCTCCGTGAAGAATGTCTCTGCTAATGGAAAGTGGATAGCAAAGAAAGAGGAAAACTGTTAAGTTAGTACTATATTTCTGGAATTGCTAGTCTTTTAACTAAATGCAAGTTAAATTTTAAACATTGATCAGCACTTGGTGTCACAAATTTAAATCCTACAAGATCATGTAAAAGCAGAAATTAAGCTAAATATCATATTAATTTGAAAATAATCTCCAGGAGAGTGAAATGTAATAGCCCTTTCTGGATTAAGGCCAGGACACAAAGCAATGCTAGCAAAACACAGAATGCTTAACAAGTACTCCTGTGTGTTATGTATCTAACAAAATGATTCAGCATGAAAATATAGCTACAAAGGCTAATATTTATAGCTTGAAAGAGAACGCTAACAGTAAGAAAGTGAGATATTTCAGCTTCAGATTCTGAGAGCATCTGAAGATGGAATGCCACTATTGAGAAAAAAAAATACTTTATTTTTCTACTCTGAAAAGAAATCTGTACACCTTACAAAAAGGAAGAAAAACAAATGTGATGCTAAACTCCTTCTCCACAGGCTTGGAGAATGCACACCTCATTATATTTGAGCCTTCTTTGTTCTGGAGTGAAGAAAATGCTTTCGGTGATTGACCCAGCATACACAACAGAGACTGAATTAAGCCCATACTACATGACTTTGGTGCAATAACTACTGTTTGTAACAGCTAGATGCAAAACCTCCATGTAAATCTTCATGCCTGGAACAGGTGCTTCTGAGCTTCTACCTCAAGATTGCTCAATTCACCTTGCAAACCCTCCCTCCAGAAACTTTGGAAGCAGTGAGGCACCTGCACCAGTGAGTTGGTAAAATCCACTTTCCCTTTTCCTAGGAGGTTCAACGCATGCTAACCAGGTTAGGTATTCAAGGACACCATTGTCACACAGCGTGATAGGTACTAACGAATTATTTTTAGTACCTAGAAGCCTATCAAGAAAAGTAAGAAAGTACAGACTGAAATGCCAAATGCAAAAATGGGAAACTGTGTTTAAAACTCCCAGGATATTATAGACACAGTTATTGAATTACCATTGTAGATCTGCTGAAAGCTCAGTAAGCAGCAGACGATGGAGGTTTCTGCTATAAATATAAGATTCACATAGCTATCTCTTATTTTTTAAAGTATAAATTAAGTGGATGCAAGCCAAGTTTTCATAAATAATGCCAAAAAATGTTTATGTATGAGAAGCTTAAACTATGTGGCTCTAGCTAAAATAAATGTTTCAGTGAACATGATTTTAAACATGATTTATTCAAATGTTATGTTAAGTAAGCATTCAATATGCTTTTATGTAATGCTGATGCCCAAGTTACATGTAATTATGATGACATTATAGCATCCTTGATCTTCCGTAACCTCTCCAGAAATTCATTTTTCGCAGCATCAAGCTCCACAAGTAGCATGGAAGTGACAATGTCACATACTATAAACAGTTACCAGAACAATACTTTTCAGGTCCAATTCTATGAGGGGTAGCCAGTCTTGACTCCTTTTGACATCAGCCAGAGCTGGGAAGTTTAGCATTGCTCAGAAACATGCCAATGAATTAGCAAGTCTACAAACCCATTCATTGCCATTTAGGAGCAAGGTAGGAAGGCTGAAGTGAGAATATGTCAAGACATAGAGACCTGTTCACTCACATTTTAAGTCACTGATATTCTTGAAGGTATCTAGTTCTAGTTCAGATCCAATAGGTTCTACAGCATTGTTGTAGTCTACAGAATTTATTTTCTTTTTCTTTTTAATGCATTTTGTTTCCAAATACAAAAAATAATAGGCATAGGGAAAGCTATCAAAGTACACACAAAAGCGGTGCATAAATTTGCCATTATCCCTACAGTAAAGATCTCAGAGTCACTGCAGATAATTCAGTGAAGGTCCCAGCTCCGTGCTGTTCTGGTTTTGGCTGGGATAGAGTTAATTTTTTCCATAGTAGCTAGTATGGGGCTATGTTTTGGATTTGTGCTGAAAACAGTGTTGGTCATACAGAGATGTTTCGGCTCTTGCTGAGCAGCACTCACACAGCCTCAAGGCCTTTTCTGTTTCTCACCCTGCCCCACCAGCAAGGAGGTTTGAGATGCACAAGAAGCTGGGAAGGGACACAGCCAGGACAGCTGACCCCAACTGACCAGAGGGATATCCCACATCATATGACATCACACTCAGCATATAAAACTGGGGGAAGAAGAAGGAAGTGGGGGACATTTGGAGTTATGGCATTTGTCTTCCCAAGTAACTGTTATGGATGATGGAGCCCTGCTTTCCTGAGATGGCTGAACCCCTGCCTGTCGACGGGAAGTGGTGAGTGAATTCCTTGTTTTCCTTTGCTTGCATGCATGCCTTTTGTTTTACTTATTAGACTGTCTTTATCTCAACCCCTGAGTTTTTTCACTTTTACCCTTCTGATCCTCTCCCCCATCCCGCTGCGGGGGAATGAGCAAGTGGCTGGGTGGGCCTTTGTTGCTGGTCCAGATTAAACCACGGCTCATGCTCAGCGAAGGTCAAAAAGATAAACAAGTGCTAAGAACAATCAGGGAATTCATGGAATAAAACAGGATCAGTACAATATTGTAGGAATCTGTGGTCTACCAGGCTTGAGAGCTAAAGGTATAGGAAAGACCTACAGGGGTGATTAGAAGTATGAAAAGGCATTGGTAGGAAGAAAGGCTTAGGCTGAGACTCTTAAGTCTGGAAAGCAAATGAGGGAAGAGAGATATGATAGATGTATATGAAGTCATAGACTGCATAAATGATTATTTGTTATTGCTCGTACTATAAAAAACAAAGGAGCACTCAGATGATCAGGCGGTCGGTTTAAAGCAAGCAATATGAAGTCCTTTTTCACACAATGCATAATTAAATTGTGGAGCTCATTGCCAGAGGAAGCTGTGGAGGTCAAAGTTATAAATGGGCTCAAAAATCCATTAGACAAATGCATGAAAAGGAGCTCCATCAATGGCTATTAAAATCAATGTTGTGAATGCACCTGCTGGCTGAGGAAGTCCATAAACCTCAGACTGCTTGAAACTGAAAGGTTATACCTGGGGAAGAATTACTTTCCTTTCTATCTGTCCTGCTTCTTATGCGCCTCCCAAATTATGTGCCCATTGTCAGAGGCAGCAAACCAGAGAGCAAACTAGGTGCCACTTGGCATGATTCAGTATGGGAATTTTTATGTTAAATGCAATCAGAAATACGTTTCTGGTTTACTGTGATGCAGCACTAAAATAATTTTCACATCTTAAACTGTCCTATTGTTTTCATTACTATACTCTCCACAAATAAACCACTGATTTTGCTTCTCTTCCTTCAGAAAATAATTCAGTTGCATATTTTTAATTTCTGTTCTTCCATCCCCTGAAGCACTTGCATATGTGCCAGGGTGATAAAAAGTTTGCCAGTGTCCCTTCTAACCCTCATGAGCTATTGGAGTGCTGTTGTAAAACACATGCATTTTTTTTTTTTTCAGAAAGAAAAGCTTTCAGATGCAGTTAATACTCATAAAATCCTGTAGGAAAAAATCTCTTTGCACTTTCATAGACCAGAATATATGTTCGACAAGTGTATCCATATTATAAAAGACATGACATCTCCTTCTTGGTACAAGGATTGTGCACCTTTAATGTATATCAGAGTGCATTTCAATTTTGGTGAAAGGAAAAAGTCTGACTTACAATGAAGCCTACTTTCTCAGCCTCTTCAATTTCTTTTTATTCCTTTAAGTAATTTTCCATTTTCAGAAGGAAAGTTAATAGTCTAGGTAAAATAAAAATTAATTCATGAAGAATAGTTGATGCCACTTCTAAAAGGCTCATGCATGGTCAGCAGGTCGAGGGAGGTGATTCTGCCCCTCTACTCTGCTGTCATAAGACCCGACCTGGAATACTGCATCCAGCTCTGGAGCCCCTAACACAAGAAGGATGTGGACCTGTTGGAGAGAGTCCAGAGGAGAGCCACGAAGATCATCAGAGGGCTGAGAGAGTTGGGGCTGTTCAGCCTGGAGAAGAGAAGGCTCCTGGGAGACCTTATAGCGGTCTTCCAGTACCTCAAGGGGGCCTACAGGAAAGACGGGGAGAAACTCTTCAGTGGGGCCTGTTGTGATAGGGCAAGGGGTAATGATTTTAAAATAGAGGGAGGTAGATTCAGACTAGATATTAGGAAAAAAATTTTTACAGTGAGGGTGGTAGAACACTGGCACAGGTTGCCCAGAGAGGTGGTTGATGCCCCATCCCTGGAAACATTCAAGGCCAGGTTGGATGAGGCTCTGAGCAACCTGATCTGGTTGGAGACGTCCCTGCTCCTTGCAGGGGGGTTGGGCTAAATGACCTTTGAAGGTCCCTTCCAACCTGAACCATTCTATGATTCTATGACTGGAAAGACCAGTTCCCCACAGAGGGATTTAGGTTTTCCATTTCTTCCATTAGGCAGAAGAGAGCCTTGAGTTCTCATCCTAGTGAGCATTGTATATGTTACTCAATGACCTGTATTACAAAATGCAGAGATCACCTTGACCCGACATGACAGTTTTGAATGAAAGTAGGTGTCACTAACATGCTCCATGCTGAACTCAGGGCTGTTGTGTAATCGCCACGCCAATGAGCGTATCTGTTTGACAGGGCCCATTAAGTACCCCTCAGGTACTTTTACTGAAAAAATTTAAGGTGCTCTTTGTCTCCAAAGAAGTTAGGGTTTCTGTGGCTCATTCCTTAGATTTTGTAGGCACCCTCAGAAAACAAACAAACAAACAAAAAAATTCCTTTGTTTTGTTTAAAAAATAATATTCTGAAAAAAAATGGAGAGAAGGCATTTCCATGAAATAGTCAAGTATTTCAGTTATTTGAAAAAGTACAATGAGGAAGAATAATTTCTTGATCCATTCTAAACCTCATTGTGTATTGTTATACACAAATACATAAAATAGGGTTAGGAATCCCCCTGACACACAATCCTCTGACTGCCTACTTGTACAGACAAAACTAGTCTCCAAATTGTGCATGGAAGAACAATTTGAAGGTGATGAAAACAGATGTGATCAGATTAAATAATCACCTGGATACATACATGGTAATACTTTCTCATAGGTTGCTACTGCTTTGTAGGTACAGATCAAACTAATTATTCTAAGTGATCTTTAGCTCTTCTGGTTGTTTAAATAGGAAGCCTTTATAAATTCAAAGGCTGTCAGCCCACAGTGTGTCAGGAAACTTGAATTTAAGAGCCCAGCTCTAACATTTACATGCCTAGGTTATGTTTCAGAGTTAGCTGTAGATGTTAAGAATATTGCCTTCGGGACCATTAAGTGCATTATATCATAGCCTGTACTTTCTCTTATCCACAACTCTTCTTTAAACATCAGAAGTTTGGATTTCAAAGAGAAACAAGCTAGTCACAGAGCGTATGCATCTCTGCATTTTCCCTACTTCATGTCAAGCGAGAGGGTAAGAGAACTGTAAAGTGTAGTTAAAGAGTCATGGCAGTCTACGAAAAATTAGAAATGTTCTTTGAATTGGAAAACATGGAAATGTTCTTTGCTTTAAAAATGAATCAGAAGAACTAACACCATTTTTATTTTACAGGTTTTTTGAGATATGAATATGTACACTTAAATTGCCCTGAATATACTGGGACATCCCACCATCTGTTGCAGTAGTGCTTTATTCTAATTCAGTGCTTTTCATAGGGCTCAGTGGAACTTTAGCAGCTAAAACTGTATTTTTTTTTTTTTAATGCAAAATGAACATCCAGTGACACGGTAATACTCTCAGCTCTCCTCTTGACTTTGCCACAAAATAAAACAGTGACTTTTTATGAGGGAAATAGTTTAGATGTTTTTATTCAAGTGATGTTTCAAAATTCCCTCCATCTTTATTTTAAAACGCTGTGAAGTACTTAACTCTGAAAAAAAGACTGCTTAAGTACTTAAGTCTGAAAAAGATTCATGCCACTTTATTGATTCATATTCATTCAGTGTTTATTCATCCACTAGAATCTCCAGATTGCCTGGCTTGGTTCATCGTCATCTTTATAAATTGTGCTATGCATGTGAACGGGCTAAAAGGCTCTAATATAATTTTTAACTATATTTGGTGTTTTTCTTTCAAAATTCTCAAATGTTGTGTATACATATATTAGACAATATAAAATTGAGGCATCTGAAACCTGAGAGAAGTTATTCATCTCCATTTAAAAATCCCATTTGAGGAATTTGGGGCAAACATTGTGGAATTAAATCATTTATCAATGTCATGCTGTGAGTCCTGGTTGTAAGGTTTCCCTGGCAGATAGGGAAGAGAGTGTTAGTCTCCTAATAACCAATACTTTGTTGTAACTTCTAGGAAATGTAAGTGGCATTTTCCTCTACTGAAAGCAGCTGCACAGTCAACGTTGCTGCTGACAAAATAAATCAATTGGATGTCCATTTTGTAGTACTTCAGACATTCTAATATCCTTCCTTTTGGCATGTGTAACTCTTACTTATAGATTTATTATATATGATTAAATATAGATTAACTTTAACTTTTAACTCTAAACTGCAGATTGCTGCAACTTAGGAGTTAAGGCAGAGTTGACTTCCCACTGAGCCAGGGAATGCCATTTTGGTCCTTGGCCAATGAGATACTAATTCCTCTACCACCTGAAAGTTTCTGATTACTTCCAAACTACATGTCTCTTTTTTTTTTTCCTTTCACCCTCCCCAGCCCCTTGAAATTTTGGCATATGGACCCCAGGCAGAGAGCGGGGCCCCTGACAGAGACCCAGAGCAGACTGGGATTGCAGCGGGAGGGACTATGATGCCGGATCCTCTAGCAGCCTTCCCAGCCCGTCATTACTGCTAAGCACATGGGAACTGCCGTCTCTTTTGGTGGCTGTGTAAGTACTTGCCCTCTGCTTGCTCACTTTCAGTAAGTTTCTATGGGGAATCACCGAACGGGATATTTCGGTCTGATCCAGCGTTCCCATTCTTATGTGCTTATAACTATATCTAGGTTTGCCATTTCAGTAGGTGTCTGTACGTTTAGGAGTGGTTTTAAACCTTAACAGAATCTCTCTGTAGAAATGTCTGTAATGAAAATAAGCCACAGTTCACTGAACTTTAGATCCAATTTCCTTTTTGCTTTAGAAATCAACATCATCTTACGCTTTACAAAATTTCTTGCTTTTCATTCAATGCATACAATCTAAAAACTCTTGGAAAGTTTAAAACCTCATTCTTTAAAACGGTAGAAAATTGAACAAAACACATACTTCGTCAACCTTTATTCCTTCCTTAATATGATCCCTTCACTTTTAAATGAAATTGCTACAAGTCCGCTCTAATTGATGCTAGACTGAAAGAGGAACCAATGGAGCTGACAGCTTCTACATTTCAATGTGGGATGTTCTGGCATCTTTTCCAGTTTCCCTCTAGTTCTTGTAACATAAATAATTTTTTAAAGTCATATTTCTTTCTAATCTATTGTCACTAACATTTATGCATACAATCTACTTAGAATAATAATTAAAAAGTGATAATCCTTAGAAAAATAAAACATTGTTCTGAGTAACTTACTTTTTATTTTTCTGCTAAATTAAGAGGCTTACATGAAACTATAGGCCAGATTGTGCCTCACACAAACATGCTTACTCTGGACGTTATGGCAAGCTGCACAGCCCGTTGGGAGCTCTGGAGCTCCATCAGGCACAGTAGACACACGCCAGATGCTGCACCTTCTCAAGCGCACAACGTGCCCTCTTCTGGGGGTTTGGCCAGGGTAAAAGATAGCTAGGTTTTATTTTCCCTCTTGGGGGATGGTTGGTAGACCAGGAACGGGAATGCAGTGCAGATGCAGCCCTCAGTAAAATGCTCACCTCTGCCCCGGAAGAGGACAGGAGCACGGGTATGTGTGTGCCTCCACACCTTATGTGTTGTAGTCACCCTCCTTGGTCCAAGGGCCAGCTTGCATTAGGGCAGCCTTTCCCTTAGGAATTATCTCTTATGGATGCTTGCAGATGAATAAAAGCACTTGAGATTCCCATCAGCTTTAAACTGTGATAAAACCAGAGTGTTTAGGGCTTTATCCACATGAGTGAGAGTGGCATAGTTTTTAAATGTCATGTGACTTTGTCTGCTGATAGTCGAAGAACACCCTAGATTAAACTGAGAAGTGTCCTTAATACTGCTTCCCTAAACCCAGAAGGCTGTGAGCCTGTGCAATGCCATGGGGTGCACTGTTGAGTCTGGGGGCACGCCAGGCCCCAAGACTTCTCTTCTTGTTCTTTAAAATGTGTTAAATGCCAGGGCACAACTTCTCTGCTGCATCCAGCCTCTGAGCTGCTGCTCAGCCCTAAGCTGCTGCCTAATGCTTCAGTGATTAGAAGGGTGCTTACATATGAGGATACAGAAAACTCAGTGAGGAGGAAGGGAACCGCTTGAGCACTCTGCCCATTCCTGCATAGGGAACTGGGATGAGAGAGAGTAGGGAGCAGGTGATATCCAAGTGAAAGAGTATCTGGGGCAAGTCTGTGCAGCTCAGGGAAACAGAAGAGGCAAAAAAAATCTGCCTATGTCCAGACTTCAAAAGAGTCAACACAGAGGAGAGTGCAATGATGGCTTAGCATGGGTACAAGAGCCATTTTGCTAATTAATTCAATGGACAATAGACTTTGTTTCTCCTTTGGAAAGAACCCCACCATGGGGCACTGGGGGTACCCCACTGTGGTACTGGATAGCAGCATCCACCAGCTACTACTATACTACTAAAAGTAGGTTAGCCTGAACTATGGGGAGCTCAAGTGATCTTTGAAGACTCTGATGTACTATCTGATATGGGAGCTGGGTCATTTTCCGTAGAATTAGATAACAGGAGAACTTTATAACATGGGCAGCATGGGATGTTCTAGGGGGTTTATTTCATTTATTCATTAACAGAACTCAGAAGATTTTACCAAGAAAAGCATTTATCTGCAATCTGGGAGAGACGATTTAAATTTTGTGCCATATCAAACCGAGCAGCTATCCTTATTAACATTTCCTTCCTATCACTAAGGAAGACTTGACCACATTGCAGGGTGGATGGAGGATTAATCCATTTGTTCTTGTAAGGTGCTTATCTATTTCCGTGTGTAGACGTGCACAATTCTACACCTGAGTTTGCTTTTTTCCCTCTCCTACCATTCTGCTCTACTAGCTAGCTATGTACCGGTACTATTAAAGAACATTCAGTTCATGATAACTGACATTTTCATTAGAAGGGTCTTAAATAGGGAGCGGATAATTCAATTTCCAGCTAAGAAAAAGAATAATAAATAAATAATGCTGAAGCCATCTTCTTGTTCCTCCCTAATGGGAGGTTAATCGTTAATCTTTTAGCCACTGGGGAAATAGAGACAAGGAAAGATTGAGAAGAAAATAATAATAATAAAAAAAAGACTGAAATGAAATTACCCACATTAGCAAAGTTACCAGTATCATGGAGTATCTACGTGCAACAGAGAGAATGGCAGGGAAGGCTTTCACTTTTTATGTAGGCATTCTGAAGGCCTAAAAGCCATGTAGTAGCAGCTGTATCTGTTAATTTTTTAAAAAAAGATAGGAAATCTTCTGAATGATTCAGGCCCTTCATGTAATATGAAGCATTGCTCAGGTTCCCATACTATCACCGGAGTCTGGCCTTCCAAGCATGCTCAACTCTCTCTGTGCATCTTGACAAACGCACTTGCACAACAAAACTTACAGTATCAGCTCCTTTCCACATTACATTCTTATCTTTAAAACGTAAACCTGTGTACAGTCATAGCTGGATTAAATAAGCCACAATCACATAGTTGCTGCTTGCCACCACAGATTTTGTTGAGTTTAGGCATCATTCTTATTATAACCTTGCTTGCGGTGCTGGCTCACAGCTTTGCATCACAACCAGTCCTGGCATGGCAGTAGCTGGTACCTTCTCCCTGCATCCAGGTTTTTCTCTGGTGTCACTGTGACCTTTTCAAAGTGCATTCTGTGATATGGAAGATGGTAGTGATCTCTCCTTACCCTGAATCTCTTTCCCTGACACCAAGAAACAGACATCAGTGTTTCAAATTGGTTTGGATTACAAGCATCAGGGTGCTATTCTAGGAAGACGATCAGGGTGCTATTCTAGGAAGATGAGAGTTTTATGTTTAACTCCAAGTACAGCCAGGTTACAATCATTCTGATATATTCGAGCACTGAATTATTTATATTTAGCATAGTCCCCGCTGAAATTGTGCTTGTTGCAATTATGTTCATCTCCTACCTCTCAATAGCGGCATTTTTTCAGTGGCCAGTTTTTGCGGGAGATCATAGTAGAGAACTTTTTTTTCCAGTGAGCACCATCAGTGGTTAAAGAAAAAGGACATTTTCAACTGACCTGTCTTTTTCATGGTGGAGCCTACATGAAAATTCACATTGGGATAATCCACATTCTACTTACTTGGCTATATTTTCTAATACCTAAGTGTCTTGAAGATGTAGACCTAGCCAACAGGAAACACTAAGCAAAAGATATTAAAAGAAATTGAGGCCATCAGATTCTGTCAGACAACAATGCAAAGGGTGACATACTTCTGGCAAACTTTTACTGAGCAGCAAGGCTGCCATGTTCACAACAAGCTAAAGATTTCTTCACTGAAATCTCTTTTACAGTCATCCTTTTCATATGCAAACTGTTTTTAAAACATTTTCAATGTGTGACAGCAGATGTTTAATTCATAAGTGACGAGAGGTAACAGCCATCCCTGACAATAATTCTGTGCCTATTGTTTGTATCCTGCTCATAGCTGGTAGCATTGCTTGTAAAGTGAAAAGTAAAAACCTGAAGGACAGAGCGTTGCAAACAGTTTTCTACTGAGTTAATCACTGCAATAGCTTTGCATATGGGTTCAGTTGCAATGAATTTACATGCCCATGTATCATGTGTGCAGTTCATAAGATCAGGGCCTGTTAAGGGAGGTTTATGGAAATAATTTGTTCCAAAATATTTTCTCATGAAGGTTTTTGATATAAGTAGCAAGAAGAAATGCTTTTAAAATATCAGTTCAAAATGAGGTCATATATCACTTCAGTTTGTGAAGTATATTCTTATTACCTCAAATAGATCTCACATATCACAGGTAAGAATATCAAGTAAATGTCTAGTAATGTGTAGAGTTACAATACAATAAAACATGCTTCTTTATTAGACACATTGAGAGGCTGTAAGTATTATGCGGTGGATGATTCCCTTTTATGTCAAAACTACTTCAAGTATTACAATTCTAATGCGATGTGTCCTAATTTTAAACCTCACATCACCAAATGGGGTGGAGCTTAGACCAACAGATCTGTGCATGTTCTGTCTTGGCAGACCTTAGATCTCCTTATGGACAGAAAAGTGAGGATGACTCGAACTATACTCAAATAAGCCCCATCATGCTGCTGCACTGACACATTTTATACACAAAAACGAAATAGAGAATGACAATACAGATCCCTGAACAATGTAATTGTAAAGGGACATTTGGCAGCTTGTTTTGTGGATTGCACACGCTTTTCACAGATGCGATAGCAATGGTCTGATAAGCAGTAAAGTTGCAGGATAAACATGCTCAGACTAACTCTAATAAAAGTTTGAATTGAAATGTTAGCATACCACCGTGTACAGTGTTCTCCATTATTTCCCTTGCTATTTTCAATAGCAAAAATCTATTTGTCAAAAGAGGAGCCCTTTGGAGGGATTTTATTTGTATACAAAGAGAGACCCACTGTGTGAACAAATCGAACAGGTCTCTTAGCCTGCAGCTAATCAGAGAACTCAGAAAAATGCAATACGAGAGTGGGAATATGATGGTGTGATCAGAGTAGACAAAAAAAAAAAAGCAGTTTTGTTTTTCCTGATTTTCAGATGGAAATAATTGCACATGAAGAATGGATACATGTGCACAGTCAAAATGCTATTTTTGAGTAAGGCTCTTACGGCTGGGTGCAAGTTACAGACCTAATGACGTGCCTGCACGTAAGACAGTTGCCTTAGAATAACATTATGACAGTTGCCAAAATCAAGTGCTTTAAAGTTGGAGAACACTAAAGCCTAAATGGACGAAGAAATCCTAATTGTGCTTTCTTGTAAATCAGTATTAATATTTTTCTTGAAGTACGGCTTTGCCTACTCCCCCCACCCCCCCCCCCCCCAAAGAACCCTTTATCACTCATTACACAGGATAAGTAGGTGCTGATTACATAGTACCTACTGAATAAGAAGCTACTTAGAAAAGTAATCTTCACCAGCCGGTTAGCAGTGCCTTATTTACTGCACACCCAAAGCCTGCAGTAAATACAGAATTATTCATTTTTTCATGGTCTTTTCTGGGCCACTCATCACTGTAGTATTTGCATGCCTCAAGAACACAGATGAATTTATCCCTGCCGAAAGATAGGAGACCATTATTATTATTCCCATTTTACAGCTGAAGAGATAGGGACTTGCCTGGAGCTACACGGTGAATTAGTGGCAGAGCAAGGATTAAAATTCATGGCTTGCAAACCCTCTGCACATTACTGGAGACTGCACTGCCTTGCAGTCAGAGGTGCTGAGAAACCACAGCTCTCACCGACTTCGTCTACCACTGCAAGTGCTCTATGAGCCTTGGGCAGCCCAAGTTGGTCATCCATAAAATAAGACAAACAGTTAATTGTCAGCTGCCAGAATATTGAGTTTATGATTACATTAAGAGACTAATACTTGAGTCTGGTGTTCACAAAAGGGTTTTGAACCTGGTTCACCCACGCCTGGGTGAATGCCTGAGCTACTGGGGTGCTGGTGGTTCCAGAGTTGGTAATTTACTTTTCTGTGATGTAGACGCTGGAACTCAAAAAGCTGTGATAAAAGCACCATAATCTGATTTAAATGAAACAGCACTTTAGGATGAAACACATTTAGAGTGGAAAACTGACAGGCTTAAGGTCTCTTCTCTTAGATTATTCACCTGAAACTCATTCCCTCCTGCTGTCTTGAGCATATCCAGGATTCTGCCCCAGCCCTCTCCACACAAAAAGCATCTGATTAACATTTGATGGCTCTTGTTTTGTTCTTTTTAGTAAACTGGGAAAACACTAGTAGATCAAACTGCAACCATTCTGGCAGTTATATTTTATTTAAGTCACTTTTTTCTCTTTGAAGCTGTTCTTTTGATCCTCTTCTGTGCACCTGAGATGCTATGTTCATTGACCGTTCCCACTCTTTGGCTGCTAAAATTAACACGGGTGTTATCTCCCTGGATCCACAAGTGAAATTGTTTAGACAAGCAGGTAAAGTTTCTTGTACACAATTGACCACCAGTCTGTGATCCAAGTATACAACCCCAAATGCAAAACTAATCCACTAGTTTTCAGTTGCTGAAGGTGAAAGGCACGGTGATAAATCCAGCTCATCTTACTTATGCAAGTAGCCTCATTTCTCAAAAATTTACACTCAATGGAGCTGCTGTGGAATTTAAAGCAGAAGCAGACACAATGAGTGTGCAGCCTGGGGAGCTGGACAGTGTACTGTGCTGTCCCTCCAGTTCTTATGCCTGTTTGCTTCCTTTGAAAACTACAGCACAAGTAGTCAAGGAAAACACTTTGCCTTCGGAACTGAACTTGAACCTGCTACATCCTAAATACGCAGATTGGAGGTAGGGTGCTTTCCTTCCCTCCAGGCAAAGCTTTCCTTGGCAAGGGCTGGCACACAGGTATTAATCTCCATTGACAGCTGAACGCTCAACCACCTCTGCAAAATGGCAATAGTTTATGAGGAGAGAACAAGGAAAATCCATATGAAGTTCCCCGTGTCCAAAAAGAAAACGGCTGCCTATAGCAAAGAGTTAATCTGTGTTTCTCACAGCCAAAGGGAATATCAGCAGCATGGGTTGTATCATGATTCCTCACAGTTGTTCTTAACTCTTTCTGCAGCTATATCCTCCTCTTCCATCCTACTCACTGTTTAAGAAATATTAAAACCAAAATGCTTAATATCTCTAGTGTTTTACCTTACTTTTTTTCCATTGACTAATATAAATTGCCAAATTTTAGCCTGCTGTGCAGTTGCTTTGTGAGCAAGACACCTGCATTTTTCATTGAATAAATTACTTACCAAAAGGAAAAAAAAAACCCCACCCCTACTTAATATTTGTACCATTCTTCAGACTCAAATAAACTCTCATTGACTGAATCATAATTATTGGGTCACATTTGAGGCATAACCCCTAGCTGATGTATGGGCGTGGCTCTGCTGCCCTTCACTTGGTCAATTTGTGCTACGTGTGCTACTTTTTGACTGACATACATAATATATGTTATTATTTTTATCTTTCTGAATTCCACTGCACTGTAACTGCACTGACAAAATAGTTTCACACAAAGCTGTAGAATTGACATAATATAGATCATTGTGAAACCTCCATCAATATATTTTCCAAAACATGGCATTTCTTTTCATTTTTTCTTTTTTAGCAGCTCTGTCCAATTTCTGTAAATGTTAATTCCAGATGGAACAATTTAAAAACTAATTTTTCTTGAAATTATATTAATTACAGCACTTGAATCTATGTAACAGAAGTCACATTTAATGGGATTTGGAATTGCCGAGAACATTTGTTCCCACCTAACCCTTGCCAATAGATTCAGTCTGAAAAGCAGTATATTCCAAATCCTAAAATAAAAGTAAGTTGTGTTTACAGCTTTGCAAATGGCATGCATTAATGTATTTTCTGTAGCAGCAGCTAATTATTATAATGAATCACTACAGGCTGACTTGAAAGCACTTCTAAAATTTTATGAAAGTGGAAACAAATATTTGTTGATATCTTTGACAGTTACCTGTGTTGATCAGAAACAGAAGTAATGAGTTCTGTCAATACGCCCAGCGCATATGTAAACACCACAGGGAAATGCAGTAAATACGGAAACTATAGCAGCCAAAAAAAGACCTGAGTTCATCACAACAAACTTAAAATGTGCTAATCCAATCTTATCTTAGCATTTACATAGCCAAAACCCAGTTGACAGGGAGACTTGATATGTACATACATGTATCAATATGCATAAATATTTATCGCTTATAACCTAAATATGAGAGAGATGCACGTACATATGTATGTATAATAAAATTAGGAGATGTACTGTCAAACAGATTTTGGCACCTCTTGTCTGTAATCAATTTCTAAACTTCAGATACTCTGTCCTTAACGTCACTAAGTACGTTAGGTTACTATAGTCCTTCCATACACTATGAATATTTGAATATATGCTTAATGAGGAATTTATCAACATCAATTCTTCCATCTTAGATCAATGAATTTCTGTCTTGTTCCTTCTAAGACTTGTTCTCTCCTTCCCGTTACGAAGGAATTACATGTACAGCAGCATATGCATAAACCCTTGAATATTGATGCAGAACTCGTATGCTCTAGTTTAAGCCTGATTAATCTTTCTTTATGAATCATATGTGTGAAACTGAATCATTGTGGTTATTCTCCACAAAGTGCTTGCTTACTTAGATGCTTCAGAATACAGAGTAAGTTGGGTTTTTTTTTTTCTCAACTGTATCATTAAAGGTGTGCTCTGTCGTCACTTATTGAAAAGATGCACCTGAATCACTAGACAGGAGGACTGAGGCCTTAAAGATCACATACGATATTACCCTAATGATCCATTATTTTTCAAATATAGATATATCTGCTACTCTAGCTAGCTGTAATACTAACTTGCTCACTTGTGTGCAATAAAACCCCCCTGAGTTTACACACAAAACTGTAACATTTTAGATGTAAGCATGTACCACCAGTGTTTAATATAGAACAATCTACTTGAACACATTAGTTACAAGTATCTTACCTGTTTAAAGAACACTTACTCATCCTTTATGTTATTATTTCTTTCTATGAAAAAGTATGGTTTATATATTTCATGTTTGAAGGTTAAATTCTGGAGAATTGGAAGATCCCCAGGCAAATGCCTGGGAATGTCAGGATACAATGACTGCCACCGCTGAGTAAGCACACAGATTAGACAAAATGTGCTTCTGTTCGGTCCATATACATCTAGCTTTGACTTTTGAAGACACCTGCTTCTTGCTAGGCCTGCTAAGCAGCTTAAGTACATCTATTTGCACTGCCATTCTCATACTATTAGCACAATGTCTATGGTTGCAAAGCAGGGAACTTGTAATTGGTCCATGTCCACTGTGTCCATATTGGTACATTGAATCAATTTGTTAATTTGGCCTAGGACATCAAATCTAAGAGATCTTCAGGTTATAAACTTTGATTGGGTGACACCCTTATTTCAAATCTCCTTCCACCTGCAATGCCAATCTCACTGGTCCACATTCTGATCTCTGCTAAAAAACGCTGTGCCAACGAAGGAAGAAACCAGGGGGAGATTCAAGGCGAGATAATAGTAGGCACTTGTTTATGGCATATAACACTCACTCGCTGCAGAGTTCATGGATACCCTGAAAAAAAAATAGCCCATATTCTCACAAAGCAAGAGGAAAGCAAACCAGAAAGTCACAGTTTATAGTGCTATGGAAATTTGTGGACTGTGTGATGCAGGAGGGAGCGCAGCTAGGCACCCTGTTCTGTCCCCCTGAATCTAAGACCGTGAATTAGCAGTTCAGGACGTGTTGCAAATCCCTTTGCCGTTCATGGTTTGTATCTCAAGGGCAGACTTTGGTAGACTCTGCAGGAACAGGGAGAAGACTTCACATCTGAACCTGGCAAGAATGTGAATAAAACCTCAGTTTTCCCGTGGGGAAAAAAAAAATTAACATCTCTGAGCAGGTTTGACCCCACACTCTGACTTTGCATTGCTATCCACTGGTGTAAAGGAAATTCTCTGTTTTCCAGGACAGCGGAGATAAGGGCTATCTCACTGGCAAGCTGAACTGATATGAGTGAACTATCAAAACCTGTCTGTGCACAGCATTTCCCTGCAAAGGCACTGCAAGAGCAGTACCAGGCCTGAACCCCACTGTTGGCCCTGGCTAAAGGTGTCACTTTTCACAACCAGCTGGAATTTTGCTGGGACACCTGTCTCTCTCTCCCAGTGGCAACATATTCTGTGTCATACAACAAGGGACCAACTCCATCCCTGAGCAATCCTTCCCAACATTACTCTGCCCACAGATGCCTTTCACAAAGCTCCATCACGTAGCTCTCTATTGCCATTGGGATGCACAAAACAAAACATGAAAACTCCAGGTCCAGAATGGAGCTCTGTCTGCAGTGTGGCCCATCAGACAAGTGAAATGCAGGTCGCTGGTTGTGTTTTATGGGTGTCCATGGCATTTTAGAGGGGGCATGCATGAGGGAAAGAAAAGGCGCTTATTATCCGTCCTTACCATTCAGAAATACGCCACACCACCACACAGAGACTTCACAACTTCTCTGGGCAACCTGTTACTATGTTTGACAACCCTCAAAGTTAAACTCGATTTCTTGTGTCCAGATAGAATGTAATGTTTTTAATTTATGCCCACTGCCCCTTGTCCTGTCATTGGCACCACTGAGCAGAGCCTGGCTCCCTCTTCTTCAGTCGCCCCTCCGTATCAGGGGACAAGATCTCCTCTGAGCCTTTGCTTCTCCATGATGAACAGTCCCAGCTCTCTCAACTTCTCCTCATAGGAGAGATACTCCAGTCCTTTCGTAATCTTCCTGGGTCCTTGCCCGACTCTCTCCAGCAGGTCCATGTCTCTCTCATACTGGGGAGCCCAAAGATGGACCCAGGACTCCAGGTGTGTCTCAGCAGGGTGGAGTAAAAGCCTCTTGACTGTCATCTCCACAAATACTGAGAGAGAAAGGAGTGGAAACAAGACTTTCACCCTTTGTTCAAATCCACTCTGTGTTGAGAGTGGCCGAATTGGTGTTAGCTCGATCGTTAGGGATTCGTGCAATGACTGATGACTTCAGATTGCTCTCTATTGGAAAAGAACTTGTATCACCAAAATCACTGTCCCGAGCGCTACCTTTTGTGGAGTCTTAGCTAAGAGGCCAAAGGAAAGATTTCAAGAATACAGGCAATCCTCTCCACCTAGATGTCCAAAGCGAAATGTTCTGGCAGAAGAGAATGCCTCTGAAGAGCCTACTGTTTGGGTGAGTACCCACAGCATGTCACACCTCCACACAACTTCATGAGCTTTCTGTAGCTTTCCTAGGAGGAGAAGGAATGGCTTGGGTGGTGACAGAGATGCCTTTGGCTGATGGAGAAACAGACCATTTTCAAGCACAGAGGGTTGGAAAGTACTCACGAGTGCCATAGTAAAAAAAAAATCACAGCCCAGTTGCCTATACTATTGTTTCAGTCCCATGCAGAGGATGATCTAGCTGAAACACAATTATCTCTGCAAATAAGCGACACTACTTAATGGTGCAGAGAGGAGAAATGCCACAGAGGGACCACGCAAAAGTTCTCCCAAATACAAAATGGCTTCTGATTGTCTGTGCTGGCCTCTGCTAAATACCAGCGCAGAAAATAACCAACCAACCCACCCAAACATTTCCTTGACCACAATAAAAAAGCAGTTGTTTCACATACTCCATTCAACACATCCTTTCAAACCGAAAAAGAAGGCTGAGAATACAAACAGGGTAAGTGTCAATCACAAGGGAGCACCTGAAAAAAAAAACCCACACAGCGGAAGGCACGTACAGTACCGCTGCCTTCAAAGCGAAGATCCCACTACTGCTTGTAATAACTTGGCTACCACAGGTCAAAGTCACCGTCCTGCAGGCATCGGATCCCAAAACGCACGCCATCCACGCCTGACCAGCTCCCCGGAGAGCGCCTTTGCCCAGAAGTTAACACCTGCCCTTACCGACGGCTCGCCTCGGGGATATTGCGTCATGAGCTATAGTTAGCTGCCAAACGGGACCTGTGTCACACTGCTACCATACGGAGGAGGCTAGAGGTAAAAAAAAAAAACAAAAAAAACCCAAACAAAATCACCCCCAAACCGACCCGGCGCTGCTGCCAGGCGCCACCGGACGCGTTGCTTGGCGAGCGCAGCCGCCGGCGGCCGTGCCTCGGGCGCCTGTTCCTCCCAGCCGCTCTATTTCGGCCACACCGCCTTCCCAGGCACCCTCTTCGCCAAATTACCCACCGGGGCCTTCCCGGCACCCCCCTCCCACCCACTCGGGCCCCCCCGCCCCGGGCCACCGCGGCCCACGGGCGCCACCGCGGCCCACGGGCGCCACCGCCCGCCCCCGCGCGCCGCCTGCCCCGCGCGCCGCCCGCCCCGCCGCCAGGCATGCGTGGAGCTGTGCTGCCCCCTGGCGGCGGCGGCGCGGCGGAGCGGCGTGCAGCCCTCTGCCACCGCCCACGCGGGGGACGGTAACACGCGTGGAGGGGGCGTGGGCGGCGGGGCGCGGTTCGCACGGCGAGCGCGGCGTCCCGCGTGGCACGGGTGCTTGTCGGCTGGTCCTTCTGGTCGAGCAAGGCACTTTCGCGCTTATTTTTTTTTTTTTTTTCATTTTTTTCTTCGAGCTTTTCTTTAGCGTTTTCTTGCTGTTTCGCTCCCCCAGGTCTTAAACGCTTTCTCCCCTCCGTGGACCTACAGGACGCGGCTTCGCGGAGGAGATGCAGCGAGGTGGAGCACTCAAGGTTGGGTTCTGCGCACCAGAGAGCCAGAGTGAGCCGTCCTTGCCCATGGAGAGTCTAGGCCAATGTTTCTACGCCCTTCTTTTGTAAAATTAGTTAAAGATCACATATTTTTACATCAACACCTATGCTGACGTATACGTAGCTCATGCTAGAACTCAAAGCACTGTAAAAAAAAAAAATCTGATTTAAACACTTCCTAGGCAAGAGCATTGTCCTGAAAATTTTGAGCGCTAGGAAAGCCGTTCTGATAGCAACGTTCACTCACAACTTCGTATTTATTGAATTCACTCAAGATGAACAGTGTGTCATCGGCTCTGCATTTAAGATCAGAATTCATTGAGGGGAAACCCTGGACGCAGCTAAGCACCATATATAACCACAAAACAAAAAAAAAAAAAAGGAAAATTTAAATTCACAAGCACCCGTTTTCTGTTCAGACCGTGAACGAGGCACGTGTACAGCAGCCCCCTCTACAGCAATGAGCTACAGAATCGGTATGGATTTCAGTGGAGGGATTCATGTCACAGAGTTTTTTTACGGCTATAGGAGAGAGGCAAATGCTTCATTGACCCGTAACGTTGCCTGAAAGAGAGGCACTACCTCACTACGTCTTTTAATTTAAGAACAGAGTTTGGAGCATCATTGCGAAGCACAGTCACAGCCTTATATACGTTGAAATCATCACACGCAATGTGCTCATGCTACAAAGTGTGGCGTGCACCTCAAGGAAGCCACAGGGACTGGGACTCCACAGCTCTCACTTCGCTTTTTGGCTCGTTGGAACCCCACCAGTCTTTCCACACCCACGCGCAGCGTGTAACGCACACGGCTCGGACACGTAGCCAGGGTAGCACTGCAGGGCGGCAGTGCTTCGTTTTTTCTGGAATAACGCAACACACAGTCACAAGGAAACCTCCAAGTTGTCATGGGTCTCCTGAGATTTTTCACACCGATACCAAGCATGGGTAGATAATTACATATATATCCATATATACATATATATATATATATATATAAAATTATGAGGATGTACAAAGGGGGTTAACGTTGTGGGGACAAATCCCCAGTTCAGCATTAGAATGGTGCGTCGGCTACAGAAGAGGAATACGGATGCAGATCGATCTGTCTGTAGGGGGGTGTATGTATATTTTACATATATGCACTCACACACACAGATGTATGTTTGTGTGTGTGAGGATTCCGTGCACCAGCGAGCCCTCCACGCTGTTGGGGGTGCCCCTGCCCCGCGGTTGCCTGGGGCGGGGGGTTGTGCTGCTCCCCGCAGGACCCTCCCGTGGCGGGCAGCTTCACACTGGGGTCCTCGAGGGGCGGGCGCGCTCCCGGCCGCGGGGGCGGGCGCGGGTGCGGCGCTGCGGTGGGGCCGCGCCTGCCAGCGGCGGGGAGGCAGCGCCGCCGCTCCGGCTCCGCTGCCGCTCCGCAACTTTCGGGCAAACACCGCCCCCCTGCCCCCCCGCCCCTCAAGCCCCCCCCGCCGCTGCCTGGTAAGTGCCGGGCTCCCTGCGCTCGGCGGGGAAGCTCCTGCCCCGCAGCCCCCCTGTCCCTCCGGGGTGGCCGCCGCTGCGCGCAGCGCCGCGCACATGGCCGTGGGAAACTTTGGCGGGAGGGCGGGCGGGATAGGGGCAGACCCCGGGGCGCCGTCGGGGATGGGAAGGGAAGAAGGGAAACGGGGTGTTGCGGAGGGGCAGGTGTCACCCTCCGCGGAGCGGGGCGCGGCGGCCCGGGGCGGACGGAGCGGGCGGCGGTGGCCGGGCAGGTGCGGGCGGGCCGGGGCTACGCGTGTGCGGGAGGGAGCGGCGGCCCCGCTGTGTCCGCTGCGGAGGAGCGCGGAGCGAGCGGGGACCCGCGGACCGGGAGCCTTGTGGGGCGGTTTTTGGTTTGGGCTTTTCGCCTTGCTGCGCTTTGGGGGGGTGCGGGGGGAGTGAAGTTGCTGAGCCGGGTAGCGCCGGGGGCACAGGGTTCAGGTGGAAAATCCAGGCAGCTCCCCTCTGGGTCTGTTTTTCGGGTTTGTTTTGGTTTTTTGTTTTTTTTTTTTTTGGTTCTTGATTTTTTTTTTTTGTTGATTTTGGCTTTTTTATTTTTTAGGTTTTGGAGGCTTTTTTTTTTCCTTTTTTTCCCTTTTTTTTTCTCTCTCTTTTTTTTTTTTTAATAGGGCACAGAGGAAAACGTTAGTGCACAGTGCTGAAATTGGTGGTCTGGTCGCTGAGGCAGGTATCCGAAAAGATCTGGAGCAGCTACATTACTGTCATTCTAGCATGAGGTTTATGTGCCTTTGCGAGGAAGGTCACTTTTTACCCCCCCTCCCCATCCCACCCTCTTTTTGCTAAGCCGTGCATCAGCAGCGTGAATTCCAAGGAGCAGTAGGTGTTTCTTGGCATTTCAACTGGGATTTTGGAAAGGGAAGCCGGGTGTTTAATGGGAAAAAAAAAAAAATTGTGATGGAAGGAAGGGATGCGGAGGCTGCACACAACTCTGGGTTTGCAGGCGTGTGGAAGTTGCGGAAATAGGTAAAGGGTCGGAATTGGCATTTGGAAAATGGTGACTACTTCTTCAGTTACTTGCATCACAGACGAATTTATGGGAGAACTGGGCCACTAAGAATTTTTCCTGTTTTGCGGCTTGCTGTCAGCAGAAGGTAAAACATGTCCTTGAAAATATACAATTTTACATAAACAGCTGATGTTTACATAAGCCCAGATAAGTTTGTGAAAAACCGAGATAGCAGAAGATGCCGTGTTAGCTGAACTCAGCTATCCTGCTGTTTGTCCGTGTAATAATTTATCTTTTTTTTTTTTTTTAATATACTGTTGCAGCGTAAGAACAAAAGCAGCTGCACCTTTACCAAAGCAACCACCCGCGTTCCTCCTCTCCTCTGGAATGGACAATGGGATGGTCTCTGGCTTTATCATGATCAAAAACTTCTTCCTTTTCTGCGTTTCCATGAGTTTAGCCAGCCACTTTGGGTGAGTTGCCAATTGCCTTTGAATTTTTGCTGTGGGTTTTTTTTAAGGAAATGACAAAACCTTGGCTCCGTGTGGTGCGGAGCAGCTGAAGAAACAAGCGGGCTTTGCGTTTTGTGCTGGTGTCAGGGGGGAAGGGAGCGATTTGCTTTCCTGCTCAAATTTGTCGTCTCATATTGGTTCTTCATAACTCTCTTGTGGGAAGGCTCGGGGGGCACAGGGAGCTCAGACCGGGCCTATGGCTGAGTGTCCTGACCCGGGAGGTAGCACAGCTGGGGGCTGCGGTGCTCCCCTGGCCCCGTGGCTGCAAGGAGGGGGGCTCGCACCTTCCCTCTCACCTGGTGGGTGCGGGCTACGGGCAGTAGCGCAAGGCTGCAACAGCAGGGCTCGGTGCGTGCTGCTCGCTGGTACAGGCTTGCCTAGTGAGTAAGCCGAGATCGTGACTGCTCAGAAGGATGACTGAGTTTGAAACTCGCTAGAATAATTAGAAATTGTGTTTCCCTGCAGCGTATGGCAAGGAATCCTGTTTTCTTATTTTTGCTTTGGATGCTTTCCTGACTGTGATGTTCTGAAAACTGTATTGAGGAAATACTTCTTCTATAGCTCTTAGGAAAGAAAAAAACAAACAACAGACCCAAAACCAATCAGAAAACCCCTATTTATATGTTTTTCCTAAACCCAGAGATCTAACGAACTTTCCAAAATCGAGCTGCGCAATGGAGTGTAGAAAAAGCATTTCGCAAATGCTGGGGAAACGTAGGTTGATTTCTTTGTGGAGGAGAACAATTATTTATGATTTCACCGGAGAAAAATGAATCTTCCCAACGTGCTGATTCACAAGCACACCCATCAACTCCTTGCTATAAGAAGATACAAAATGGAGATGCAAATCAGTTTCTGATTTCAAGCAAAGTGATTTTTTCCAGATTAGAACTAGGAGAAGGACCAAACTTTGAGTGATGACTGTCTATGCTGTCAGCAAAACTTAGCCCTGTCTCCAGTGTGTGTCCTTTGTAGGCAGGTGGAAGCCTGCAACCACAGTGGTTTCTATGAACGGTTGTGGGACTGCACACTACAAAGGATGCAAAGAGCTGCACACTGATTTATTCACCTGGGAAAAGCTTGGTCCTACTTTCACTGTGGTCTAAGGCAAAACTCTCCCTGGACTTTGTGATAGAAAGGAAGAGGTCATAGATAGTGTGTTACTGGTTTTAAACTTGTCTTGACATTAAGTCCCTCCTGATTGTCCGTCATCCCTGCAGAAGGCAGGACGTTGCAATAGTTGAGTATGACCTGTTTGGTGTGGGGTCTTCTAACTGTGTTACTCCTCTAACAGAAGAATAGATAGGTGAGGGTGCCAAAAAAAAAGACAAAAAGGGTTTAACTCTCCCTTTTGACTGCAAAGCAAATCCTGAGTCCAAGTCCCAGGTAGGAATCAGTGTGACCTGTAACCTGGCAGATAATCAGAACAGGACAGTTAAGGGAAACTAGGGCACTTGTTTTCTGCGAGTCACTCAAAAAGCTTCTGTGCACTAAAATGAGATAATCACGTAACCTCCCCCCCAGCCCCCCTCCATTTATGATCTAGTAATTTTAGTCCCGGCCTGCAGAGATAAGCAGCTCTGATTCGCTGCACCATTCACATGCTGCCTTAGGGCTGAATTTTGACCCTGCTTAAAAGACAGAGGATGCTCCAGCCCTTCTGTTTCAGAGGCAGAAGCAGTTTCAGAGTGTAATTTGCTAAGTGCTTTGGGACTGACTCTTCAGGACAGAACGGTACAATTTACATGTAGGCTGGTTTATTAACTGCAAGAATCTAATACCGATAATACTTGCTGTTGCTACCCAGTACTTTATTAGCTTTATCCATGTTTGGACTGCACTGTTACGTTGCAGTGCGTTTTGCAGTGGGCTAGATAAAAGTAATTGGTCAAATGACCCCAAATTAAAAAGCAAAATACAGTAGGACATTACAGATGAAGGCAGAGATTTGTCTATGTTTCGCCATAGTCATTCTGTATTTATATTAAATAATAAATACAGTTTTTGCCGACATAGCCAAAGCCACCTTGGGGGATTTTGATGCACAATGCCTGGTAAAATAAACAGGAATTATGTATCTCAGTCTCCTAGGCTACTTCAGAAATCTCTGCAAAAGTCTGTGATTAATGTTTAACATAAATGTGGAATGACTATCGAGAGTTATCCACGTCAATAGGCAGTAGAGAAAGACTGTAGGCATAGTTGGAAGAAGTTATTTAGAGAAAAATCACTGAATTAGAATTCAAAGGTATGGGTGAAATGAGAAGAAGATGCGAAGACCCCCACCGTTGCAGTTGTATCAGTTTTACGAGTCTACTTCTGCAGAAACAGTCCAGCATGAGTCAAGGCTTTCTCAAGCTTGCTGGAATTCAGCCTTGAGTTATGTAATGCTCTAACGAGTTAAGGTATTTTACTGAAGCATTTCAAGGTAGTTCATTATTGTCTTGAAAGTAAGCATTAATAATAGAACTAGAGAATAATTAAAAGTCAAATATAACAGCGAAGAGTGTTTTCAGACGAGACGAGAGTCTGATTCCTCGTGGGCCCTTGGGGAACCCATGTAGCGGCAGCCCTATGAGGGTTGGCACCGTGGGTGACTGCCGGCTCCGTGGGTGACTGCCGGCACTGAGGTCTCCCCAAGACGAGGCAGCACATGGCCGGCCCCACATCGACCAGCCTTACTGCATCCTGACTCTTTTTCTGCAAGCCCCGAACTGTCCACGGGCACAGCTCTGGGGACACGCTGGTGACGCGTGGTCCCTGTGCGTTTGCGTTTTGGATGTGCAATTTCAGAAGTCTGTTCGAGAGCCAAAACCAATGGGGATGGATGTTGTTGGTGTCCCCACAGTTTAGTTGCCATCTGCTAATAATAATTATAATAGTAGAAACATGGAAAACAGAAGATCCCAATTAAATGTAGCCAACACAAGACTTGTCTGTACACTGTAAGAATTCAGTCCGCGGTGTGTCTGTAGTTTCACATAGTTTTCCCCTAGCTCACAGCCCTTATCGCTAAGACCATAATCCTGCTATTTAGGCTAAACATACCTCTCCTGCAGGCTGTTATTTCAAGTTAGTCTCTGCAGCCCTAAGCAGTTAGTTCTGCTGGGTTATCCATTTACAAGTACTTGCAGATGCTAGGGAGTCATTCCTCATATTTTTAAGATTAATTTTGTAAGAATTACAATATCCTTATGCAGCCATGCTTGTCTTTTTTTTTTTAAATCCTCTTTTCCTTTCCTTCTCTATATCTCCAGATAGCTTTTTGAACCCATTAGAAAATTTTAATAATTGGAAAACTAAATGAGTACCTAGAACTGCTTGGAGGAGGCAGGCAGACATTAGTCGATCCCTCCGCCAAACAGAAAGCTTCAGCTTCAGCATCTCTGTTTTGCTTGGCCTGCCAGCTGGCCAAACAGCAGACGGGTACCTGCAGGCCATCCAGCATGTGCTGGGTGCAGGACCGGCTCTGGCACGCGTTGCCTCCTGGTGAAGCTGCAAGTCAGAGACCTGGGGAGCTGATAGCACTGGGAGGTGTTTAATGACCCTGTGAGAAATTCTGGATATGGAAAGGGGTGATAAGGTGCAAGGGGATGAGGACGATAAGATGTCACCCTATGGAAAACAGGCTTTCATTGCACTACTCACAAATTGCTTGTTCCCAGAACGTAGTAAAATACTGCTCTTGCTAAATAAAAGACTTAAATTACTCTTTAAGGATCTGCAAAGACCATTAAAGTTTCATCATTTTAGTCAGTTCTCTCCTCTCTCCTAGTCCGATATGAAAGAATTGAATCTTCATTGCACAATTTCGCAAAATATCAGCACTTTGAGATCTCAAGAATCTATAAAAAAGGGAAGGCAAGAAGCTAACTTTGAAAAGTAAATCTGTTTCCTTTGATGTCTGGCCAGCTGGCAGTATCCAAAAGCGTGCAAGTGCATTCTCCACTGTCCTTTCCACAAACTGTTAATTTGTCTGGAGTTCTGGTATGATTCCAATCCTATTAGAGCAAGGTAGGTTCTTAAGAGAGAGGGGGGGGGGGGGGGGGGGGAACCTACAACTTTCAATAGCAAAATACTCCTCGGTTATTTTTACAGTGTCTCTTACCTTCTTTTTTAAAAAAAAAAAAAAGTTTTGGGAAAATCATGAAATATCTACGATACGTTTTCCTCCTATTACAGCTAAGCTGTGAGCGGTACCTGTCATGATTTTGACTAGATGGCAAAAAAAATAGTGATGTTTAAAATGGTAGATGATGAACTCATCAGAAGAGGTAGCTGAGCATCTTTAGAGAGTTATTACATTTTACACTGATAGGCCCCTTCTGTGGCTTCTGATTTTTTTCAATTACCCTGAAATTGCAATATTAAATAAATGGGATGAGAAGTATTCCTGGTTGGTTTAGTTTATGTTCAATAATGAGCTTTAAATGTAATTATCTTTGAATTTTCTTAGCATTTTCCTAAGGTTCTTTTCTAAGTTTATTTTTATCCATAACTGCAAATGTCTGCTGTAAAAACATTTTTTAGTTGCAAAGAGGCAATGATGTGCTTACCTACTAGTATGTTGATAAAACCTTAACTTTAGCTGTGTGGAAATAGTTAATTTAGGATATCACCTGTTTTCTCTCTGTTCTTAGAGCTTTAGTATCTAATATATGCATGTAACTTTGCAAGTACAGGTTAAAGATCTTATGTCGTGAAAGACAACCTCAGCACTTACTCCAAAACATGTACTTCACCAGTAATCTCAAAACCAGAAGTTAAACACTAACTTTTATGTGAAAGAAAAGGTAACATTTGCATTAACGGCAAACAGTATTCCCTCTGCAAATGCAGCTTCACATAATACTGACACTTCACCGAAATTCAGCGTCAGATGCCTTCTTTTTCGGGTGAAGCGATCTGCCAAATCTAAATAGGATTGCAGTTTTGCAGATGAAGTGCAGACTTTTTGTGAGTCTTCATCCTAGTTGTTTCTCCATCTTTTTTTTTTTCATCTATTAATTAGGTTTTCTAGTGGAGATGTAAAAGTATTTCAGTATTTGAGGTGTGTATACTATTCTTGTGAAAGATGTAGGTAGCTGAGATAGAAGGAAGCAGCATCAATTACTTGTTAGATTTAGAGGAGCAGTTATGAGAACTAAGTCTGTTTTGTCCCATCCCCACTAAAATAGTTCAATGGAAGTCTTCCCTCTGAGTTCAATTGGCTTTGAATTCAGCCATAAGCACTAAAAATAACAAGCTTTTTCAAGAGCAGAGAAACTGGTGAAGCTTTGTATCCTGTGCCCCCAGCACCATACCTTTGCAATCATCCCAGCTCACCATTTGGCATCTCTTCTTCACATCTCCTGGTGCAACACCTACATTTTTACCTCTGCGGTCCTTTTCTCCCCGGATCTTTCCTAATCACCCTGCAAGTCTTCCCCCCCTGGCCCTGTATCTCTTAATTAGCAGAGAGGAGGTGGGCTGGTTTGCTGAGGCTGTTTCTGAGCTACATGCGTGCTGACTGGCCCAGTCAGCGAGCCAGAGGGAATAGATGACTGCTGACCTCACATTTTTACTTAATGAGGCACTAATTTAGATCGCTCTCCCCTTGTCTAGTCACTGCTTCTCATGAAACTTGTAGGAATGAAATGAAGTTTGATCTCTCTGCTTTCCTGTCAGATGCACTGGAAAATGAGAACGGCTTCCTACGTTGGTACGGCGAAACAGGCAGACAGCATGATGCCTATCTCCTTCTTATGAAAAAAGGAAGCTAAAATAAATTTGAAGTTTAAAATAGTATTCTAGGATTTTATTAAAGCACTAGTTGTGGTCGCTGCCTGTGAAGAATCTCTGTCACTTCTGTCTCCTATTTGTATTTGTTAGGCTGCTGCTTGTAAATATTCATCTTTCCCTGGTGAATCCTGTTGGTTATGATTGACAAAAAAGTATGCAGTCTTTTGTCCTGAATGGTCTGGTGTGCAAGGATGTCTAATGTTTCTGTAATCAGGTTGCATTTGCTGGATTAACTGTCTTTCATTATAGTCAAACATGTCCATGGTGTTGTCTGCCTCAGTCACTCACTAGAGGTTGTGGTCACAGCACAGAAAACAGAATTAATTTGATCTTTTGACCAGAGAGAGATGGGATGGCCTGAAAAATGGGCAAGATTTGCGGCTATGCCTCCACCTGCAGTGAAGGGTAGCTCCTCGGTGGCCTTGGGCTGTCCAGTGTTGTTGAGGGTCGCAGCAGTGCCGACGGCACTCAGTTGGTGAGGAGTCTCCTCGTCCAGGCATTTGCAGGTGCTTTGGTGTTCCTGGGAATCGAACCTGTGCTCCCACCGCCTGGCCTTGCTCCCCTTTCCTGAGAGGCTTTGCAATCCTTTCCTTTTCCAGCAGAAGCACACGAGCTGTCAAGGGAACAGGCACAGGAGTGGGGGTCCCCATGTCTGTGAGGAGCTAGGTCGCCACCAGAAGCTTGTCCTGAGCCAGGTCTCATGTCACTGAAACATCCAGACCAGGTCCTGTTAGTGTAAACCTTGTTCAGGTAAAATCCAGGTGGAGGTCCCTTGTCTTTGTGTTAATCCTGTTCTGTTAGGTAAGCCTAACGCATATGGTACGAGCATTCTGCAAGGCAAGCTGTTCAGAGGGATGCTTTCAGCTTCTCTATTTATTTACTGATTTATTTCCCTGGGGACTGGTAGTAAATAAACATGGATTTTTAATTTTTTTTTTCTATCTCTGGGTGACTGGCTCACGTCGAGTTCAGGTTGTTGGAGCGTAAGTGATTTCTGTCTGCTGGCAGGGTGCGCGAGGCAGGGTATGGTTCCTCGTGGGGCGGTGTCCTCTGTCACAGCTGGAGCATTTGTGGCGATTTCAGCAGGGACTGAAACTTGAATAAGTGCTGAGTGTTAGCAAACTTGCTGTCTTGAGAGATGCTCATTGCTTGCTGCAGGTGAAGCATGCTTGTGGATAAACCTACGTATCTGTTCTTTAGGTAAGCAAAAGCATTAGCAGGCAGCGGATTCTCCTAAGCATCTTCAAAGAAAAATCAGATGGACTTAAAAATGCAAGTTGCAGTTGTACTGTGAGCTGTGAGCAACTTCCTAGGTCTGAACCATGGATAAAATGATGAAATAAAAAAAGAGTTCGGAACGAAAACAAATCTGGCCCAAAAGATACGGAATGAAGCCCACTACACTTTTGTTATTTGCATACTACAAGGGAGGACTAATTTATGCAAAAGTGAGCAGAGGAATGAAGAACTGTGTTTTCTGTACTGCAGCATGTTTTTTCAGATACCTCAGTGATCTGGGATGAGATTTTTGAATGCAATGGGAGTTCATTATCCTCAAGTAAGGTTAGAGTTCATCCTTTGTTCTGGCAATAAATTACATAAACTGTGGAAATTAGAAGCTGTTTGGCATGTAAGGATTAAAAAGTACCTTCAGGCTGACTCGAAGGAGTTGTCCCCAGGCACACTCGTGGTGCTCATGCAGCTTCCCTGCCAGCTGGTGTGGTTCCCAAAGACTGGAGAGCTAACCCAGGGAAAAACCAGTATCAGCTTTTGCTGGCCTTGTGAGCTGACCTTGCTCCCTGCAGGGGATGGAAACATGCCAGCTCTGGGGAAGTCGTGAGGCTGAGATGGGGCAGGGCAGCGCGAGGGACTGGGATCCCTCTGTGCATTATGGCAAGAGGGTCAATGGGCTAAGGCGTCCCCAGATCCAGTGCCCCAGGGCTGTACCTCCATGGCATGAGTCCTTCCTTGGGTGCTCCTCTTCCAGGGAGAGCTATTTGTGATTGCTTATAGCAGTGATGAGATTGCCACAGCTCCCCATGCTGCTCAGCTGGAGCAGCAGGAGAGGGCAGAGGTTTGGAGGCTCTGTCGCAAAGTTCCCTTGAGACTGAAGCCCCTTGAGGCTGGCCTGGCTCTTGATGTGTTTCTTTTCATTTGCATAAAATAGCTTCTCACAAACGCCAACAGCATCGGGAAAAGAGGACGCCAATGATAACATCACTATATTCACCAGGATCTTGGATGGTCTGCTGGACGGCTATGACAACCGACTGCGCCCGGGACTGGGAGGTAGGATAACGTGTTTGCTGTGGCTGGTCCCCTGCTATGCGGGACTGTCCTCTACGTTATGCCATCCCGAATGGGTACCACTCTTGGCATGGGTCTTGACGAGGGAGTTGTGTTTCATTAGCTAAACGAAGCTCAGAAAGTAGTTTTGTCTCCTAGCAAATGGGGCACAATAAAAATGTCACTGAAAGTCATCTTCTTTCAGTCATTGGGGTTGTCTGAGGTTGGGTTAGGAGAGCATCTGTGATCTATTTTTTCTGTAACTGAATACAGTTTGGGTTTCTTTTCTTTCTGGTACTCCCTAAGGTGAGTGAAACAGGGAGCTAGCAGGTTGTTGCAAGGTTCCCTCACTGGTCAGCTTGTATAAAATTATGCTGGTGCCAAAAATCTCTGTTAAAAACAGATCTCCAAACCATCCATTTTTAGTCAGCTACAGCAAATCTGTATTGATATGTCATTTTGATAACCTCTACAGTAGCTATTTTAAAACCATAACGTGAATAGTTCCTTGCCATCCTAACCTTGTTGAGCCCTCCTTCAAGCTCTCTATCCCCCAGATTTCTCTCATCTTCTACCCATGTGTAAGCCATCTGTTATGTTTCTTCCTGGCCCTTTTTTAATCTGGCTACCCCCACCCCTTCCTCTTGTGAGACCAACACATTGCTTTGATCCCTTTCTCTCCTTCTTCTCTCACTTTACACAGAGATGCTTGAAAATAGGGCTTGATGCTCCTATCTTATGTAACGAACTTCTGAAATTTCTGCCCTTAAATTAAATTAGTCCGGAATTTGAAAAGATGCCAGAAGGACTTAGAGTCTTGAGGGTAGAATTAATTTAACTGAACTTTGGACATTTATTATATAGATGTCTGAAACTGGGCAGATCACCCATACCAAAAGAGGGGAATAGGTCTTTCCAAGATACACTTCATCGCATCCTGTAGTAGGTGTAGAGTATGTGCTGTCAGTGTGCGCTCACAGCCCAGAAAGCCAGTTGCATCCTGGGCTGCATCAAAAGAAGCGTGGCCAGCAGGTCGGGGGAGGTGACCCTCTCCCTCTACTCTGCTCTCGTGAGTACTGTGCTCGGCTCTGGGGCCCCCAGTGTAAGAAAGACATAGACCTGCTCAAGTGGGTCCAGAGGAGGGCCATGAAGATGAACAGATGGCTGGAGCACCTCTCCTGTGAGGACAGGCTGAGAGAGTTGGGGCTGTTCAGTCTGGAGAAGAGCAGGCTCTAGGGAGGCCTTATTGCAGCCGTCCAATACCTCAAGGGCGCCTACAGGAAAGCTGAGGAGGGACTTTTGACAAGGGCATGTAGTGATAGGACAGGAGGTAATGGCTTTAAACTGGAAGAGGGTAGATTTAGATTAAACATAAGAAAGGAATTCTTTACTGTGAGGGTGGTGAGGCACCAGAACAGGTTGCCCAGAGAAGTTGTGCGTGCCCCATCCCTGGAAGTGTTCAAGGCCAGGTTGGATGAGGCTCTGAGTTACCTAGTCTAGTGGAAGGTGTCCCTGCCCATGGCAGAGGCGTTGAAACTAGATGATCTTTAAGGTCCCTTCCAACCCAAACCATTCTGTGATTCTATGATCCGCAATCAAAACATGTCGGTCAGAGGAATTGCACCGTTCAAGAGCGTCTTTCTTTCCATAATAAGAGAGCTTGGGCTCCCAGAGATCAACAGCTGCATTTGATCAGGGAAGAAATTCCTCCTCAAACATCTTCTTAATGTCAAGCTTCTGGGGATATTTGAGTGATTCAGAAATTGTTAATAGAGAAATGCATCGTGAGTATGTTTTTGCACCTTAAAGCAACTACTAATGCAGAGCCTGTATTTATTACAGAGAGAATAACTCAGGTGAAAACAGACATCTATGTTACCAGTTTTGGTCCCGTGTCAGACACAGAAATGGTAAGTTTGAGCGCATGGCTGCCAAATCCAAATTTACTTTGCTAAAGTAATTTTTGGAACCATTGCTTCTATTCCAACCCTGCAATACCTTGCCTGTTCCTTTGTGCCAGGAATACACCATTGATGTTTTTTTCCGACAAAGCTGGAAAGACGAAAGGCTGCGATTCAAAGGACCTATGCAACGTCTCCCTCTTAACAACCTGCTCGCCAGCAAGATTTGGACCCCAGACACTTTTTTCCACAACGGCAAGAAGTCTATTGCTCACAACATGACAACCCCAAACAAACTGCTGCGCCTGGAGGATGACGGCACCCTGCTGTACACCATGAGGTAATAACTGGGATCGATTTCTTCTGATGCTGATTCCCAACTAGCTCTGCAAATACTTGTGGAGAGCGCCACTTCCCCTTCTTGCAGTAGAGCCAAGCAACCAGTCTTTCACACGTATTTATGTGAATATCAAGAAAAGTGGAAAATATAATAGCTGCTTACAAGTACCAATTAATTTGTAGCTTCTGAATACTGCTAGTGCTTAAATATTTCCTTTGATGAAATGGAAGGCATGTTCTCAACAGATTTGATGATTCAGTCCAGCTTTTTTTTATGAAGATCTGTTCTCCCTCACTATTTGTATTTGCAGCTGCAGTGCTGATTGCAGAAGAACTGTCTGCAAGGCCAGAAACTGAGGTCTTGTTCTGGGGCAGTACATCTTGAACCCTTCGAGCTTTTATTATTATTTTTTTCAATTTCACTAAGAGTGCAAATCATCTCAGGGATAAATGAAGTAAGCTAGCAGCACTGTGAAGCTGCTTTAGCAAGTACTTTCCTGAAAACAAAGCTGGCACATTATATTGGCAAAGAAGCAAATCGGTGTCTCAGATCTTCAGAGCTGTGCTCCTCATCTGAGTAGAGGATACTGTCAAGCTTCATCAGTTATAAGATATGATATCGGTGATGTTGGAGGATTGTCTGAAATTCTCAGGCCAAATCCCACATCAATGAATGGCAATTTGCTCATTAAAAGTAATTAGCCTGTAGTAATTGAGACTGGTGTCTGTCTTCAGCAACATTTTCTCTGAGAGTGTAGGCATACAGACCACACTTGACAAGTGACGAAAGGAAAAACCTACAAAGCAATAAAATGTTATTCTCAGATTAACACGTGCGAGCTCAGCGTGCTGCCTGAGACCCAGCAGGGAGCCTCGGGAGCCTAAGTTTGGGTGCTGAGATGCCCAGGTTTTCAGCAGGCAGCCCCCAACAAAGAGATGGGGGTGCTGAGCTCCCACTGACACCCTGTCCCACTGCGGGGGCGACTCTGTGGGGCTGAGCTGAGAGCCACTCTCTGTCACACATTGGAAGGGTGAGCCTCAAGCCCACTCCCAGGGCCCAGCAGTTAAGACTTTTTGGGACCAAAGGGGATTATGCTTTCATATGCAGGCACCTGGAGATTCCCAGGTTTTATTTCAGATGTTTCCAACCCGTTTTATTTATTTTGTTTATTTTGGCCCTAGCCTTAAATCCCTTCTTTTGAGAGGAAAAAAGATTTAGGAGGAGTAAGATGTCCTTATGTAAGCCCTTACAGCTCTAGGCCGTTACAGTTGTAGCTGCACTACTGCTGAAAAGACCTAGACATGATAGAGGTCATGTTTAAACGAAGGAAAAAACTCCTCGTTTTCCCTTCTGCTATGTGTACTGTGGTTCTTACTAGCCCCAAGTTAGTGATCTCCACAACAATAAACTGCTGAAACAATGTGAGGATACACGTACGCACTTAGGTGAATGAAAGTCAGAATAACTATCAGAGAAACCTGTATTTCACAAAAATATTGGTAACGCTCGCCATAAAAGCAGTGCCACTGCAGCGAAGACTACAGTAGTATAACTCCAGAGACTGCTGCTGAGGCAATTCCTGATTATCTGTGTAAATTACTTGTGTAAGTAAAGTCCAGATCAGGCTCGCAGTCAGCCTGGAGCAAAACATTACATCTTGTGGCGGATTCGCAGCTGGCATGCTATTCTTGTGCAAGTTCTGGGTTTTGCAATGTTAAAGGAATACGGCGAGGCACCAATTTGTGAGGCAATGAGCAGAGCCACCTGAGGTAGCGGAACGAGACCTGGGTGAGTGAGACCAAGGGAGCTCACTGCTGAATCCGAGTTACTCTCCGGAGGTGCCTGTCCTGCGACTGTGACAGTGTATTGTCACATTAGGTGCCACAGGCTATCGGTATATTGAGGAAAAGAGAGCACTCTGCTCAGCATATGCAGACAGAGAAAAAATAGGATTTAGCACAGACTTTCTCATCATCCCACTCAGTTCCTTTTCCCCTGGTTTTCACACGGGGAAAGCTCTTTGGGATTCATGTTTTTGTAGGCTACAGAAAGACACAGAATGCTTTTGTAACCTAAAAAACATGCAACATAACTTTTTTTTTTCTTTTTGGTAGAGTATTGTGTGTGGGCGTGCATGTGTGTGGAAATAAATTCCCACTAACCATGGTGTATGTGATAAGGAATGGAGCGCAAAGCTTTTTAAATAGCTTGCCTTCCACTATTGCAAGTAATAACTTTAAAAATAAAAGACTGTCTATGCTATTCTGTTTAAACACAAGTCAGGAGACTGCTTTTGTAATGTGCACGGAGTTCTGCTGCTTTAGGGATAGTAGTTTTTTTTGCGATGGGAGTTTCAGCAGCATGAGTGATGCTCCGCCGCGAGGTGGCTTGAGGATCTGGTCCCAGGTGGCTGTGACACTCATCCAGCCCCTTCCGCTGCCTTTGCCTGTCCTGATGAAGGTAACAACTCAGCAGTGCTACCTAGGATGTCTTTCCATGAGAAGATAGGCAGCACTGGGCTTTTTGAGGGGTGAGTTCCTTGTCCCAGTGGTGGTGCACTGGTTGAAGGTCCTGGGTCCTAGCTCAGGGGTGAGCCCCATCTCCTGTAGCTCCCATCAGGCTTCCTTGGTTCTCAGGATTTGGGGATGTGGAGACAACCCTCTGTTAGCTCTGTGTTCCCCTCGTTTCCAAGGAGGAAGCGAGCTTCCCAGACTGTACGTAGGAGTAATCTGTGCAGGGAGGATAGGACCCTCTGTCATTGACGGAGATGCCTGAATTGCATTTGCAACCTCGCATCTGGCTGCCTGAATGAAGAGGAGGGAAGTAGCTGAGCTGATTCTGACCTTCCATCTTATTTGACTTCCGGATATACCGAGTATGATCAGCTGAGCAGACTTCCAGCTTTAGCACTTGTCGGTACATACATTTTCATAATACATGTGTTTATGTAGAAAGAAAATCTTTGCATATGGCACTTGACACGTTGTCTAGGTCAGAAGTTGATGGGGTCTGTGTTCCTAGGGAAATCTGATAAACGGGCTTCTATATACGTGCAGTATTAAAACCCTTCTGCTTGAATATAGGAATACAGCATGCTGTTTAGACAGATTTCACAGGCATCAGCATTCACTGCAGGGAACAATTTAATAATTGTGGTTGTCTTTGATTTGGTACCCCCTATTTGTTTTATTTCAGTAATGTGGTTTGCAAATGATGCACTGCTGAACTGAATATTGCAAATTCTGTTTCTGCCCCTAGAGGGGAGTATTGTCTGTATCTCCACTTTTAACTGATTTTTTTTTTTTTTCCAGTAGGAGCACTGTGGTAAAAAAGCACTAGCAAATATGCTTCATATTTCACTAATCTGTATAGAAAATAGCTTTGTGAATGGAGGAAAAAAAATGATTCTTTCCCTTTAAAAACTTACAACACATTTAGTTTATATTATCTGCGAAATAAATGTTGCAAAAAGCATAAAACTAGTTTATTCCCTGAAACTATTCTTAAGAACGGAGATAGTGATTTAAGCAACCTTTTCAGGCTAAGAGAATCAAATGTCTCGGTGAGCTGCATTTTTTCACTCAGTGAGACAGAAGCTTTGATAAACTTTGCTGTAGAACACCAGGAAAGAAGCTACAAAGAAGCCAGAAATTGTATGAAGTAGAGCATGCTTACTGGAGCTAAACTTTTGGACCATAAATTAACTTTTCACCAGCAGCTCATAACTTTTTTTTTTTATTATTATCATTATTTTCTATCAGCTTGTCAATACTGAAAAATCTTCCTGTGTCTTCACAGGGGCTAAGCTTCTTGGAGTCCCGTTCTCACTGCCATTTCAAAAGGACTTCAAACCCCTTTTGCTGCCACCAGGACTGCCAGGCATCTGGTATAATTTGTGGTTTTAAATATGACATGGTCGTGTATCTGAAAAGTGTACAAACAGATTTTTCCCATGTTATGATGGTGACTGAGGGTTGCCAGAGATCCTGAGACTGCTTACTGTTAAACCTGTCCCGTTAATCTGCAGATGCTTAATTTATCAGCTGGAAGCTGCAGACATTTGTCAGTATGGTGTTAAGAAACTCCAAAATTTTTGGAGCCCTGAACTAGCGTTATCTATCACTCTTGGAAGGCATTTAAAATTCATCAGCATGTCTGTTGGGTGGCTATCCACTTGATGGCAGCAGAACCACGCTGCTTGCTGTTCTGTAGCGAATACACCGGCTCACCTGGGCTGAAAATACTGCTTCTTACATTAGCATGGAGCGTTAAAACTGTGTGTGCAAGTGCACACATGTCCTGGGTGCATGTGAGCACAAAGTCTGCTCTTACGTGAAGCGCTGCGTTAGCAAACTAACCATTTTATGCTCTAGAGCTATTGATTATAAAACCAGTTGACTGGAAGATACAATGCTGCTTTTCAAGACTTCCATTGGGAAAGGCAGGTTTTATTTGCTTGAATTTTTTAAAATAAAATTACTCAATGAAAAATCTGTGGGTTCTCAAGTGCTGACTTTGCTGGAAGGCAGCCTTTCCCAGATAAAAGGTTTGCTTATGTGGCCCTGAGCGAGGGGTGACCAGCAAATCTATGCTTTAAAATGAACCCTTAGTTTTCAAACCGCCAGCCGTCCAGGTGGGAACATTTCTGTTCAATTTGAATACGCTGTTCTTACTTCAAAGGGAAGATTTAATTCATGCATCCATTTATATTTACAGAAAGGGACCTGGCAATGCTTTTGGGCATTGCATAAATATTACAAAACTAATTAGGAGCTATCAAGCCATACAAATACGCATTTCCTTTCCACATTTTAGACTTGCTGCCTTTTCTTTCACATTCAAGCTTCAAACTGCCTGAAGCTGGAAGAAAAAAAAAATTATTTCTTCACATTGGGCTGAGTCTTGCAGAGTGATGAAAAACTGTCGTGGTGGCAAGGACTCTCAGCTGCTTTTCATCAATTCAAATTTTGACAGAGTGAGAGAAAACAGGGATATACAAAGTGAAGGGCCTTTCCCTGAGGATAGCAGCAGGATTCCTGTTTTAACACCAAGCCTATCGGTTCCCATCTCTCTCCTTTGATTGCACATTGCCCCATTTCTCAAAAGTCGTCCTTCAAGGAACTGAGATTTGTTGTTTTGAAAAATCCATGGCGGGAGTTACCCACAGGGAGAGAAAGGCATCAGAGGAGACTGTGGTGTAATACATTGAATATGGGCAATTATGACCTGCCCAAATATAGTCCCTATGTAGAGTGTGTGACAATAGCCTGTTCTGCTGGTAATAAAAGTGAGCAGAGCCCCCGCAGAGATCTCCATCACAGAGACAGGAACTCGCACAGCAAGGGCAGAATTGATTAAAAGACAAAACCCAAACCTGAACCAGCCCGTCCTTGGATGAGGGAGATGTTTGCCTGGACTTTGAGGGATTACAAAAGGTCCAACTTAAGTTTCCGGTCTGCGCTGTGCACAGAGGCAGAGCCTTGGGGTTAGCTCTTAAAATTTCTGCCAGATTCCCTTGTGCTCCCCACATTGTGTAAGGATGAACCAGGAGGGCCACGGACCAGATGTCTGAGTGTGCATGGAGGGGATGGGGTGACTGAACAGAAATCATCGGGTAGCAGTGCCGTGATGGGTACCCCCCAGGCACCCCCAGGAAAGCACAGCTGCCTTGGTGACTCTGTCTTTGCCCAAATCTGCAGATGGGCCCCAGATTTTGCACCTAGGGGCTTCAGAAGTACCTCATAGATGCTGAACAATAGTTATGGCTATGCTATCTTTTTTTTTTTTATTATCAGAGGAGGATAACATTAGAGTGAACTCCCTAGTCATTTCACTTAAACTGAAATTAAAATCTTCATCTGCCTAATTGGAAATACCGTCCCTTGGAGTACATTTATGTTTGTGCTGAAACATCAGACTGCCAATGAACAATCTAAAAAATATGCTGTGGTGGAGTGTGCCAGGAAGGATGGGTGGGATTCACCTCAGCTAATTTTACTCATCTGTAACGTTGATGGCTGCAGCTGAGCCTTTTGGCTCAGAATTGCTCCCAGTGCAGGGGAGGGACTTTCTTAAGGAATTAGTCGTCTGTGTTATTTCAGGTGTCTGCTTTAGTATGAAAGATGCTTATTTTGCTCCGCTCATACTTTAGGAGGTTCCTGTTCTTTTTCACAGTGGCAGAAAAAGGAGGATAGGGTAACTGCTGTTACTATTGACGTCTACGTTCAGTCACATGAATCCCATCCTACTTACTTATTTCCACTGGTATTTCCCACCCTCGCAATCACGTAGCCTGGAGACTTGTAGTGTGCCAGCCACCTAAAGCTATGGGATGTCCTGGTCAGCAGCTGATCCTGTAGCTGTGTTGTGAAGGACTTGCACAGTTTCCTCTCCATGCAACATGAAGCTCAAGGTTGTGCAAGTGCAGCACATGTGAGCGCACTTAAGTTGGGTTCAGTCCTTCACTTCTGTGTAGGTAGGAATGTAGGTAGGAGGGAATATAATGCAGCTTACGAGGAGCTCAAGAAACCCCAATAAATTGCAAACCTGCCTTTGCTTGTTCAGATGAAGGGAGGAGCCCTTGCGGTGCATGTAGCACAAGAATTTTGTTGGTGAAGAAAGGGGTGTCTAGCGAGGGATGCCAGAGGCCAGCTAGCTGCTGGTGGGTGCCAGGTATCTGTAGCTGAGTCAGGAGTGAAGGATCAGGAAGATGCATTTGAGAGCTTAGGTGAGATGGAGTTTTGCAAGAAATGGGGGTAGAAGGGCTTTAGGGAGCAGGATAAATGGTACTGATGATGGTCACTCAGGAATAACTGGGAGATACTGCAGGCTGGGATGTAGATACCTGAGGTAGTCTGAAAGTAAAAGCATGTGTGTGAAGAATAAAGGGCTTAGGGAGGCTGGAGGGCAGCTCCAGGCTACTTCAGCAAAGAAGACAGGAAAAGCCCTCTCAAAAAGTTCCAAACTGTTACTTCTATCTGATTTCTCTAAATGATGAAGCAAGTCTTCTTTACCAGGCTCTAGCTAAAATCCTGAGGTTGTGTCCATTATCCAGTATAAAAGTCTAGGAAGAATTTCTGCGAGCAAGGCTGGCCTTCCCTTTACTGTCAGGAATTTGGGACAGGAAACTTCAGGACCTGAAGGGATGATAAAACTGTGGATTATTTTAATGACTCAGTCAGACTTCATAAGCTTGTCTGACTGCTCCACAGTAATCTCTTCAATGGCTAATGCACTCAAATGTCCTGTCCATGTAGAAAATATACAATTTGACTTGGAGATTCAGCTAAAAGATAAGGAAAATTGGCAAAGCCTCTTTAGTAAAAATAATAAATGCCTACTATGTTTTTGCCATTAACTGTGCATCTTGAAAACATCAGTTACACAGATTGATTTCAGCATCAATTAACTCAAACCACTATCTCTAGGTTTGCTCAGTCCAGTGGTAGAATACAGTATAAGATGTATCTCACTCATTCTACCTGCTTTTACTTTTCTGTCTCTTCTGAAGGTGTTACCGAACTGACCTGTCGCTGAGATCTAGGCACAATTCTGTCCATCCCTGTTTGCGTGTGATGCACTGATCTTGATAGGAATAGTGCACTCCCATCCAGCTACGTAACTGCATCTTCATCCTGGGGAAATCTGGGTAGGGAGAAGGAGCCAAGTACACTGTTGAACTTGGTTTATCATGGGGACAGTCGGACACTAGGAGATCCATGTGGCACTTCCTTCTCTCAGGTTGCACTATAGCAAAGAGGTGCTTATGCTGTAGCAGATGCTAGCGCTGGTGGTGGTATAAATAACAAGCAGATGGTAAATTGAGGCCTATTTAATGACTGTTCATGGTGTGAAACAGCTGAGGGATCAGAGAGCTCTTTCCCTGGGGCAGAGAGCACCCACAGCCTGCTCCTATACCTGGCACTTCATGACTGTGTTGATCAGGAGCGTGTTGCATTTCACAGGCAAGGCAGAAAAAAACAGATAATAATGTCCTGCTTTGATGGCTAAACAGCCTTCTCTGTGTACCAACCAGCGTACGCACAAACAGGCACATGTTTCCCTGTGAAAGAGCATATCATCAAATTGCTTGATGCGTGCCTCATCATCACACACGCACAGAGGTGGGGAGGAGCACTGAACTGACACAAAAACCAGGAGATCTTGATGAGAGGTGACCTGGGAGGCGAACATAGAAGTGTGAGGTGAATAAGAAGAGGCTGAGGTGAAATGTGAGTTGCTGAAAGGAAACTGTGGTGAGATGTTTTGGAGCTCTAGATCATTCGTCTGAACTGCGAAAAATAACCAAGGTTTTCAACTCTGTATTTAGGGTTGCCAGATCATAAGCCCTCCTACCTACCCTTCTGTGTCTGTGCATCCCAGTCTAGATGTGAGAGAGCCCAAATGAGTTGGTGCTGCCCATCCGATCCCCCTCACTCCTTACTACTTTGTAAATCTAGCTCGTTTTTCTCTAGAGGCAATACTACGTGGGGTTTTGTGCCTGTCCTTACAAAAATAAAGATTGTATGAATTGGGAGGAAGGAATAGGATGGCTATGCAGACAGATCACCCTCATTCAAGGGGGAACATGTGCCATACTGGCTGGTGGAAATGGAGGAACAAGAGTCCCTTTGGCCAGTCAGAAAACTTGCACTGATCAAATCATCTAACAGGTGATATCAGAATTGGAGAATGGGTGCACTGTGCCATGTCCATCACAGTCCTTAGCCTCCTCCATCACCTAGGGTGCCTGTGGGAGCTTTCTGTGCTCCCTTCTTCCTCATGTACTTGGGCTTTCTCCCACAGAAAGCAAGAGTTGAATGACCCCCTGTGTGCTTGGGTGGCACCAGGCATTGCCGTTGCTGGCTACTCCTACCAGTAGCTGGGACTGGCCTCTCTTCATAGTTCAGTTTTACACAGCACTTCAGGAACAACTGTATTTCTTGCAGTTACCACAGAGTTGAACATGCCACCAAAGGGCCATGCTGATGAGATCATAGTCAAAACATGTAGCATATGCAGACTCAGGGAAATGTGTGGCATGGCATAATGAAGTGGGGGCTGGTTGAGATGTTGTTTCCCATTTTACCTGCATCAACAACAGCATCCGTTTCTCAGAATTGCTAGTATTAGGTAGATTTTCGGGTTTTATTTCAAGAATTTGGTAAAAATAGAAGCTACTGCAAAGGAGAGAATGGAAGGACTTTCTCATGGGTTATCAAGGAGAGTCCATCACGTGTAAGAGACCAACAAGGAGCAAAAGCTTGGAGAGGTTTTTAAGTGAAACTGTCACGTAGATGGGTGTGATATTGTACTATAGCATTCATAACTGCATAGCCATATTGGCCTAAAATTTATTTAGGAAAGTAAGGTTTGTAGGCAGAGAACCTAAAGAAGGAGTTGACTGCCAAAAAGCTTGGACTTTTTACTGCACCAGTTAGTCTGATAAAAAACAGAGCTTCTTCCAGCAAGTTTTACCATTCTCATGGACTTCATTAGATACCTTGCATGGCAAGGATGGATAAGCATAAACTCAGTGCTCCATCCATTGGTTTTATGCATATTAAAGAAATAATGCAGAATGAAAGGTATTACCTCTACTATAAACTTCTATCAGGAGCTGAAAATGTGGTTCTTTCCATAAGCCCCCAAATCCCTATCAAAGGTGCCCTGTTGGTTATTTCATTGCCTTTCTCCATTATTCCTGTGTCTAGCGGCTGAACATCCTCTCCACCCCTGTCTAAGCGTGTGCTCTGGGTGTGCCAAGGTACTCCACATGCAGGAAAGTCGTTCCAATAGTGTGCAGCTTTTGAGACCACTGCTGTCCACCTCAGATCCTCTCAAGATAACCTCGTCTTCAGCACAGTTAGTCTAGGCAAATAAAGTCTTGTTTTCCCACTGTAACATAAGCTATGCTAAGGATTTGGTTTGCTTAAAATGAGAGTTTTGCTGTCAAGTACACCATGCATCTGAGTTATGTATTCACAGCTCACAAAAACATCAGTAGCTGGAGCTCTTAGTCTTCGATAGCCCCTTCCCTGTGGCATTTTCGAAGCACATTTCAGTGTCACATGAAGATAACACATCTCAGCATTACAGGAAAGTTGGGAAAGGGCAGCATTCTTGGCAGAGTAGTTATGAAGGAAAAATGGGCTAAGATGGAAGTTTCTGCAGACCACCTCACTCCAGCTCCTAGCTTTAATTTCCATTCTGTGTTCACTGTGTATGGTGGATCCCAAGGAAATGAGCGCACAACTGGCATTATAAATAAGAGGCAGTGGTGAACTGTCTCCACATCCCACAAAGATGTGCAGAACAAAGTCCTGAGTCCGTATTTTGGCCTCTTACGCAACACAGTGATGGCGATTCATGAGTAAGATAGTGTTTGAGCTACTGAGAATAATCACTTCTCTCCCCAGAGCCAGGCTGCAGACGGTCACCCAGCCAGGGGTGGGTTTCAGGGCGACTCCCACAGCTGTCAATACCATGACTGAACACGTGTCCAGATCCTAACACTTCTGTGCTTTGTTAGGTTAAGCCACTATCACCACCATCAACAGGGTTTGTTAGTACTGTATGGGAAGTGCTTCAGAACCAAGAAGAGTATTTACATACATGTATACATATTTGTCTGTGGGTACGTATATGCTCGTATAAACTCATGTTACGTTTACTTAAGCAACACAGGAAGACATCAGTTCCCTGGACTAAATACTTATTGTGCCTGAAACAAGTCTTGCTTTAAAACCCTTTGAAAGGAATAACAGTTAAGTTATAGAAGTGTTCCCGGGCCATCACAGTGGGAGAACGGGTGAATAGTTGTGTCCTGAGTCAAGGCTAAATGAGTAATTTTGCAAACCTAAAAGTGTGCTCACGGTTTGCCAAAAACCACCCAAACCAGCAAGTCTTTGTTATTCTCTTATCTGCATGAGTGTGCGAGAGCGTATACCGGAGATGCCACAAGGGCTCAGATTGCTCTGCCAAGATCCTGTCAGAGCAGGTACCCAGGGAAGCTCCTGGATTTGGCTCCTGAGAAGGATCTGACCTGACACTGAAGTCTCCTTTTGGAGGGAGCCAGCCAGCCCCTTGGAGTGGGGTATGGCTTGAGTAAGGCTGGATCCACTTAATTCCTTTTTGGCATGTTGGGGAGATGTTGAGATAGGTTCAATATAAGTTTCAAGCAAACATTTTGCCTTTTTTAAAGGAAAATGGTGATGGCTGGCCTCATGCTGGGAAGGGCACTTTGACACTTCTGCGTCCATTCTGGCTTGAGCCCCACAGCAAATACTGGTTGCCAGCACAAGTAGGGGCAAAGCACAGCATAAAAATGCTCCCTTTAGTCAGGAACAAGGGCAGTGGATAGAAATAAACAACTAAGAAGATGGAGCTGGTTGGGGGATTAGGGCAAGGAGGCAGAAGAGCTTCATATCTCTCTGGTCCCAGTGCCTCAGAGCCAACAAAATTTTCCTCATGTCCCCTTCATCAGTAACTCTTGTTATTCAACGCTTATCTTGAGCTAACTTCTCCCAAAAGCCACTGGTGACTCTGCCTTTCTGCTCCTCTCTCCTAAAGCTCTCTGTTTTAATTTGTTTGCATACTAAAGCTAGTAGCTGATAAGGAAAAGCAAGTTTCTGCAGCTCTCTGTTGGCTCCCCGGGCAGGTGACTGCCCTCGCCTCCTGCCTGGCAGCTGCCGATAATATGCCAGAAAGTGTTTTCTGCACTTCCAGGGTGGCAGAGAGATGATAGCTTTGCTCAGACTCCCACCTTTTTTCCCACAAGTAGGAGCAGATGCTCCCTGCATTGAGGGAAATGACAGGAACAGCGGGGATGTCCCTGCAGCACCCTAAAACAGGCTCTTGTGGGACAGAGTGCCTTGTGCTCTCCTTGAAGCACACTTGCTGCAGATGTCTGACTCCCAGACATCTGCATTTATTTCCTTGCCACATTCTTGACTTTAACCCCGCCTTCTCCTCCTTCTCATTAAAAAGCAATGGTCTCTTGAAAGCATCGTCATACTTAATTCTCCAGTGGAAATGGTTGAAGGTGACTTTACTGGAGTGAAGAAGTCTTGCTGCTTGAATTATTGTGCTTTTCTTAGACGGATATTCACTTCTGTGTCTGTATTTTGTTGAAAAAGAACTTCAGTAATCAATTTATGTTCTTAAAGTAAAGGCTATACATAATGAAGCTTTGATGAAGCTTTCATGTACAATTACAGATGATACATGAAATAATTTGTAGACCTAACTTTTTTTTTTCAGATAGTTAAGGTATGCTGTAGCATTTTGTTGGTTGATTAACGTTTGGATAGCAGTGTAAGTATTTGAAGCGTTATGAAAGTGAAATTTTGTCGTTAATAATAAATCAGCAGCTGTAACCAGGGTTTGTTACATATTTTGCGTGAATACCAATCCCATTGAAGTCAGGGAGAATTTTACTGTTAACTTCAATAAAATCAGGGTTTCATCCTCCCATTGTAAAGGACCTTTAACAGCCACTTATAATCTTGTCAAAAACTCTGTTTGAGTGAAACTAATCCCATAGGGCTTTTATTAAGAGAGAATGATGGTGGAGGAGGGAAGCTTTTAAATGCTTCTGTTGGAAAGAACTGCACTTTGAGCACTGCTTGTGCTGTGACAGACAAATCCTGCTTTGGAGACTGTCTCCAGCTCAGATAACTGTGCTGCAGTGAGCACAGCAAGGTCGTTCTGAAGTGACCATACTAAAAGAATTAGGCAAAGGCTGTTTCATAGATGCATGCCAAGGCCTCCTTTCTCTTCTTTCAATAAATCATAGAATCATAGAATCGTTAGGGTTGGAAGGAACCTTTAAAGGTCATCTAGTCCAACCCCCCTGCAAGGAGCAGGCAAACTGGGAGTAATTTTGTTATAATCAGCTGTGTAAACTAGGGTATGCAAAGGGTACCTGTGCTTTAAGACAGTGTTAAAAACCAAAGTGTGCAAATATCGCCCTAGGTGTTATGTGAAGGAGCAGACCCAGGTATCAATTTCTTTGTGACTCCTGGAGCTATGATGTGAATGTATAGTTCATACTCTGCACCTAGGAACAAATCTGAGTGCAGTCACCCATCCTTCCAGCCCCTGGAGCATAAGAGATGGCTGCTGTGCTGCTTTTATTTCTGCATGCAGTAGAAAATCCAGTCTCTTTGAACCAGGAGTCATTTTAGTGACTGTTTTTCAGGTCTTCACACAGTAATGAAAAACAGCTCCTGTTGGGCACAGAGCACTCTGCAGAAATTCAGGGTGGTGACATTTATGTGGTGTATCAGAACCTGCAGTCACGTTTTCTGTTGCGTTGCCCATTGAAAGATGCTTCACAAGCTTCGGGTAATGCACGCTTTGTAAGAGGTAGCTAGGAGAGTGTTCACTGAGCATTCTAAAATTACTTAAGAGGCTCAACTACCTACTTCTTAAGAACAGGATGTAAGAAATAGGTATAGCCAGTTCATTTGTTCAAGATGGCCAGACTAGGAGTGGTCGTCTAGGATGGAGACTCGGGAAAAGGAAAGAAGCATGCAGATATCATTGATAATGAGCAGAAGGAACTTCTTCATCCCAAGAATTCATGTTAATGGAAGGAAAAGCTGTACTCAAGCACATTTGCAGCTGCTAAAATCGGTTCTCCCTACCCCTAGGCTAGACCCAGAAGACTGCATCAGGCACCATAATTTTAAGGGATGTGCTGCCTTTTGCTGGATCAGGAATTCAGAGGGGGCACAGGAGTAGCCCTGGCACCATCAGGGTCTGAGACAGGTAGTGGCAACCAGGCACCCTCCACCCTTATGTGTTACACTTTCATTTAAGACAGGCAAAAAATAATTTCTGGAGGGACTTAATTAAATTCCGCTATGTCACAGTCTCTTATCTTCACTTCTCCTCCACATTTACAGTTGAGGAATGTCTACAGCCTTCCTCATGACACAGAAGGATTATTTCCAGAGATGCAGGCAGCAGGATACAATTTGTAGGACAATCAGATGAAACAGAAGGTCTTATTCACAGTTATGCATTGAATCTTCCTTCACTTCCTGATTCCACAGTTGCTCTCTTGGTAAGATGGATATAGCGATCCGCTCTTTGAGGTTTGCAGGTGACAAGTATGTGTATTAAAACGTTGTCAAGCTACAGCTTGAAATAACATACTTGAGTTATTGGTAGACAAAGAGACAGGAGATGGACTGCAGTAAAACACGCCAGCTTTCTTATGGCACTTGGAGGAAAGTTTCTGAATTTATCAATAAAATTGAATTTCCAATACTTAGCACAGAAAATATAATGATGCACTGGAGGGATGGCAGCCTTGCTTTAAAATGCCCATTAGAGTGATTTTTATGAGAAGGATGCAAGTTCTGGACAGGGTGCTACTAGAAACAGCTTGTTAAATTTATCCATGTAGCACTCTCAGTGACTGGCTTTGCTGGCTTTGGTGTCCAAGGGCAGTCTCCACTGCAGACAACTCTGTATTTTAGTGATTTTAAAATTTCTTTTACAAAAATAAGGTCCAAGAACAGTTTTGCCTAATGACAAGTGTGTCAGGCCTCAGTCGTTTCTTTTCTGTATTGTAGACTTCCTGTCTGTTCTTACCAAACTATACATTATCTCTATTCTGAACCGGTTCTTTTTTCTTTCACTTTATATGTTTTATTATCTTTACATTTTCTATTGCTGTTTGCAGTTTGCCTTTTTCCCTCCATGCTTCCCAGCCTATCCTGATGATAAGATCTCTAGCCAACAATACTGTTGCACTTCTCTGTGCTTATTTTGCCATTTCCAGCTATTGGTAAAGCTCCAAAATTTCTGTGTGTTGGCAGAGAGTGGAGCTGTTTCCCCCAATTTGTTGTCCATGTAGCTGGAGCGCCCCGGCAAGGCGTCATTGTGTTGTATTGAATTGGACTGGCTGAACGCTGTGCCATCTGTACACGGACAGATTGTTACCCTTTACGATCCCTTTGGATTGGAGTTCTTATAGCACAAATACTTAACTTTGGTGTGGTAATATGAAACAATGAGTATATATAGCCAGGGAGTATGGCTACGTGCAGCTGTTGGGATAGGAAAGGGTACTTTTGCATTCTGGTAGTGGAATGTTGTGAATTTCTTGGCAGATTTTTGCCCTTCAGGGCAGCAGTTTGGTAAGGAACCAGGCTGCCTTCCAGCAAAGCCCTGCGTCCCCCCAGCACAGGGCAGTCTGGGAGGCTCTGGGTGTCTCTGGTCTGTCACCTCTGAGGCAGAATAGCAGCATAAAACAAGAAAGGCATGAAGGTATTCATAATGTAAAATGAGATTTGCATCCTCACTATCCTGAGCAAACCATCTGTATTATGCAAATATCAAAATGCCCTAATCAAAACCAGATTCTCGTTGTGCCGTGTGCAGCTAGAAAAAATAAGTTTTTGCTCTCTTGATGTATTTGATAGCAATATAACTGATACTGCAGTGCTGAGAAATACACCTTAGACTTTGGGTTCAGACTGATCTGTCAGTCATACAGAACATCCATGGGATATATCTTTTTTTCCTAGGCATTTTGCCTTCCCTGCCCCTCTGTCCAATATATTCAAGAATTTCCACGTAGTGGCAGGGCAGTCCAGGATAGAATTGCTTCCCCAGGCAATAAATACACTGGGGAAAATGACCCTGTTGTTTTATTCCTGACAAGGTGCCCAGGTAATTCACAGTATGTTGAACAGAAATGGGCTGCTCCAATACCATGTGATTTCCACAGTAACTAACTGTAGTGCTATATAAAGTCATATATATATATGTATGTATGTTGTTGACTTTATTTATGACTTTATATATAGATATAAATACTTTCATAGAATCGTAGAATTGTTAGAGTTGGAAGGGACCTTTAAAGGTCATCTAGTCCAACCCCCCTGCAAGGAGCAGGGACATCTTCAACCAGATCAGGTTGCTCAGAGCCTCATATACCTGTATATTCCATATACATGTACTTAATTAAAATATTTATTTTTATATATTTAAATATTTACATCTGTATATAAAGTCACTGCGTCTTTATGTCTGTAACAGTGCTATATTCAGAAGTCAAATTCCTAGTCCAGTTGCAGTATCTACAGAAAGCAGATAGGAATAAGGTGCGTGGCAAAAGCTCCGGCACAGGAGTTCCTTCACAAACCAGTAAGAAAGAAAGATCTTACTGGAACAGCTTACGCAAACAAAATCAGTACACATGTCTCAGCGTTACTCAACAAGGCCTACAGCATGCACACACAGTGGTCCACCTGGCTTATCTCACATGCAGTGTAACAGGGGATTACTGTGATTTCAGCAGGAGCAAGGAGCCTTCAGGAAAAGCTTGCTTGTGTCAGCACTGATGTATTGCAGTGAGAGGCCTAAAGGGAAGGCACTAGAAACAAAAATGATGTTTTCTTTTTACTCCCCCACAGATTGACCATCTCTGCTGAATGTCCCATGCAGCTTGAAGATTTCCCCATGGATGCACATGCTTGCCCATTAAAATTTGGAAGCTGTAAGTTCTCTTCTGAAATAAGAACTGGAAAAATCCATCATTATCTGGCTTTTCACATTTAGCTGTGTCTTGTACGAATCGTTCACCTTTCACTCCCCACCTTCCCTTTTAACATTGCTCATTAGCACCCCCAGTCTGCCACCCCCGCTGCTACCCTGCTGCTTTTTTTCCATGAGTGCGCTTTATTTGGCACTGCTGCTTTTCAGCTCATGCCTGCATGCTCCATGGTAAATGGTGAGCCGATGGGTGATGTGTCTTAGATATCCACATCAAGTGTAATGACCACTGTTAGATGGAGTAGTAGATGCAGACAGCTAAGCTGATAACTTGCTTTTACATTTGGAGAAAAACGGAGCTTTCATTGGACACTATCAGATTGATGTGTTATTGTGGTATTTATGTGAATCAGACTGCAGTGCAATATCTGTGTTGCATATATTAAAAGGGATCTAGAATATTAAAAGAGGAAATATCTTTCCATTTGGCTTTAATAAATCCCGTCCTGTATCTTGTTACATGATGTTGTATACACATGTATTTGTATATAGGCACACGTTATTCTAAACTGTATGCTGAACGATGATTTTTCCTCAATTCCAAGCCTCTAATCCACCACATTGCTGCCTTGCCAGAAGCTTACTTTAAAAATAACCTCAGGGGATCAGATGGTTATATTTAAATACAAAGCTCTTAATTAAAGTACAGATGAGGCTACTACAGTAGACATTTTTTTATTTCGGTAATCAAATCAGAGCTTCCAGGTGCAATCAGTGTCTCTAAAGACTTTTGAAAATTACCAGGCAAGGCATTTTGCTAGTCCCTGAAGCTACCTAACTTCAGCATTTTTCAATGTTTTTTCAGTCGTATCAATTTAGAGTCTCTAATCCTAGCAAGATTAAGCTTTGCCTTTATCGTCTATATCTGCCCTGGTTTAATACTGGCTATGCATTGTCTTCTAGTGATCATACTGAGGAGTAAAAACACTGTTTACAGGAACGATTACCAAATTACCAAACTTAAGATGAACTGATTTCCCTTCCTCTTCCGATCCAGATAGATCCAGTTTCATCTGAATAGCTACCAATGTTTTACAAGGCCACTGCAGGTTCAAGTGTGTCTGTTTCCTTCAGCAACATTAATTTACAGAAAAGGCAATATACATCTGAAGGTCCGTACTCTCAACTTAAAAAATTATATGCAAACCATCCGTTTCATTCCAAACTTAAAACTGGAAAAACATCTCATGGGAAACTGTCATTATTTGTATATAGGGTTAAACAAAAGCTACTGGGAAGAATTAAGATGAGAAAGAAAAATAAATTTTCCTTCCTGGTAGTACATATTCTTTGCTGTATTGATAGATAAGGTTGAAGTCATACCTGTTGGTCTCATGTGCAGATTGTAGAACTGGGACATTGAGTAGTTTTATGAAATTTTGCAAAATATGCAATATAAAACTGAAAGATACATATTTAGACAAAGAGCCTCATGCAGCAGAGATCTGAAGCTCAAACTTAAAGTTAAATGGATGCTTCAATGCGTTAGTAGATTAGTGCACCCTCAGCAAGTTCACCAACAACATCGACCTGTGTGGTGCCGTCGACACACTGGAGGGGATGCCATCCAGAGGGACCTTGGCAGGCTGGAGAGGTGGGCCTGTGTGAACCTCATGAAGTTCAGCAAGGCCAAGTGCAAGGTCTTGCACATGGATCAGGGCAATCCCAAGCACAAATACAGGCTGGGCGGGGAATGGATTGAGAGCAGCCCTGAGGAGAAGGACTTGGGGGTACTGGTGGACGAGAAGCTTAACATGAGCGGCAATGTGCGTTTGCAGCCCAGAAGGCCAACCACATCCTGGGCTGCATCAAAAGAACCAGCAGATGGTGGCCAGCAGATCGAGGGAGGTGATTCTGCCCCTCTACTCTGCTCTGGTGAGAGCTCACCTGGGGTACTGCGTCTAGCTCTGGAGCCCCCAACACGAGAAGGATGTGGACCTGTTGGAGCAAGTCCAGAGAAGGACCATGAAGATGATCAGAGGGCTGGAGCACCTCTCCTATGAGGACAGGCTGAGAGAGTTGGAGCTGTTCAGTCTGCAGAAGAGAAGGCTCCAGAGAGACCTTATAGTGGCCTTCCAGTACCTAATGGGGGCTTATAAGAAAGATGGAGAGAAACTTTTCAGTAGGGCCTATTGCAATAGGACAAGGGGTGATGGTTTAAAGTAGAAGGAGGTAGGTTCAGACTGGATATGAGGAAGAGATTTTTTATGATGAGGGTGGTGAAGCACTGGAACAGGTTGCCCAGAGAGGTGGTAGATGCCCCATCCCTGGGAATATTCAAGGCCAGGTTGGATGGGGCTCTGAGTGACCTGGTCTGGTTGAAAATGTCCCTGCTTCTTGCAGGGTGGCTGGACTAGATGACCTTTAAAGGTCCCTTCCAACCCAAACTATTCTATGATCCTTTGATTCTGTGATTCTATAGAATCATATGATTAGGTGCAGTAAGGTACAGGTTCTGCCTTTCCATATAGTAAGATTAAATAAAAGCCCCAAACATGGAAGTGCAGGAGATAACATTACTAGATAAGCTACAAATGCTTAGAAGGACTGCAATCTTCAGTAGCATTAGAAAAAACCCAACAATCTGTCTGAATGCAATTTTATGTTCTGCTTGTGCCAAGTGTGTTACACATCAGTCACCTATTAGCACACAGGTAATTTTAACCTGAGGAAAAACAAACACTGAAAAGTCATATTTTAGGCATATAAGGGCTAAATATGGTTTTAATTTATGCTCCTCACCATGCTCAGTGTAGAATACTAGAGTATATTTTATAAGCCACAACAAGTCACCGTTAAGTTCTTCCACAGTGTATGGACATGGAGCCATTTGGCCTGTACTAGTCCACACTGGTAGCCTCCACAGTAAGTAAATATACAGGGACAGGCCATAGGCAATCTTTCAGCCTCGGGAATATCTGTATTACCAATCTGACAGCTCATTAGTAATTTATTGTGATTTAAAATGCAGATGTTTGCACAAGTAGCAGCCAATAAGTTAGGGTTTATTGAATTAGCCCAGATGTAATTTAGGAGAATACAATATTTATTCCCTGTTTACAGCAATACAAATTTGCAGTAAGTCATCTTCAGCCTTGCAGCAAGACAAAGCCTGCAGGGGTGTATTACACACAAGCACATTCTGCCTCAGCTTTCCTCCCTGTCTTTTTCCAAAGGGCTTCTTTTTAATGGTCTTTCCAAGAAGGATTTTGAAAAGCCTCAAGGAATAGCATCAAAGTAAATGTTAAACACATTATCAGTAGAGCTGGGAGGATGGAGAAGCGACGAGTGCTAACTGGTCAGAGGGTGGAGAGAGCAGGGCAGCGAAACAAAGCAGCTGGCACGCCAGCAGATCGGCAGAAGAAAGGACGCCAAGAAGCGATTGGTGCCACATCAGAGGCAAGAGCAGGTTATTATTCTTCTGGCTGCATGAGCGTTCACCACACTTGCTATAATTCAGCAAGAAAAAAGGAAAAAGCCCTGACATTTCCTTGAGTTTTAAAGAGAAGGAATGTTAATCTTGCTCACAAAAATAAAGGTGACTGTTAAATTCTTAAGTCCCATTTGACTGGTTTCTTGCTGTTATTAGAACTGTGGGAGATTTTATGGGCCTAGGCAGCATTATATGTAGCAACAGAGTATTCTGTAGAAATAAAAGTAAAGTCTAATATGGGAAAAAGGATATAAAGTTACACGCGCACACCACCAGCTTAGATACCCACCAGGCAGTTCAAATGCCAGCTACAGAAGTAATACTTTTTAATGCCCTATGGCTTGTTGTGAATAGCTGTGCTGACTAGAGGCCAGAAGTTCAAGGATAGCTTCAAATGAATGGCACAGAGCAGGTTTTAGTTGTCCTCCTCCTAAGTATGACACCGCAGTGCTCAGAGATGGCAAGATCAGTTGGGTCTGCCCCTGGAGAGTGGGGAGTGTATGAGGGTACTGTCCCCCCATGCCTGCATCCCTGCGAGCGATAAGGCCACCTGTGGAAAGCATCCCACAGAAATCTCATTTAGAGGTACAGGGGAACTGGGCATGGTGCACCAGGGCAGGCTCTCGGGCCTCTACAAACAAGCTCTGCTCCCTTCGAACCAGTGGGGATGGCTGTGGCAGTCTGTTCGTTTCCTCATGGTGGCATGGGAAGGATGCTGTTTTATTCCATGGCCAAGTTTAAAATAAACTTTCTGTTGCAATTCTGGTGCTGACCTATGCTCTAAATAAATCTGCTAGTCAAACAGGATCTGGTGAAATTGCCTGGTGCCAGCCACAGTTTTGCTAGCAGTGTCTTAGCCTAAGAAATTCCTCTTTACCCCCAAGCTATTTCTGGTGCGAGAAGGAAGAATTAGATAAGACAGCAAGGACATTAAGGCTAGGAAGCTTTAACATTTCACCTCTTCCACTGGTAGGCCTTAAGAGTACATTAAAAGTATCGTTCAGTACAGTTTCCAAACACCCATGTGTCACCGGGTAGGTAAGCATCATTATCTCTAGGGCAGCTGAGGCAGAGAAGTTAATTGACTTTCCGTAAGGTCACACAGCAAATGAATGTCAGAAAAAGGATTAGACTCAACTTCTTTGGTAAGAGAGACAGATGTCTAATCCACTAGGCCATGAAGGCCTCTGCCCAGGCAACTGACTTAACTCCTAAATCTCATTTTACTCATGCGTTAATTATATCAGTTTTACCTAGCTCACAGGGTTGCCCAGAAGATGAATTAATTAATTGCTATTAGTAAACGTTAACCAGTGCTTTGACAATGGCAAATACTGTAAGGTGGAGTCTATTTATGGCAACTATCTCTTGAAAGCACAGTATCTGAGTACATGTAATTATCAGATGTTGTATTGTGGAACAGATAGATGCATGAATCTGCTGCCCACTAGTCACTCAGCTGTGAAAAAAACCCTACTATTTTTAGAGTAAGTAGAGAGCCTAATGAATATGCTGAAAATAATGAGATCCCCTAGCTCCTGAGCAGGGGAAGAACAGACCTGGTGTTTATTCCTGATGAATTTAATTCGGCCATGAAGATGGCGAAGGTTGATGACTGTAGATCAAAAAGGGAGCTTGCCGACTGTGAGAAGACAGCACTAGGTACAATTTGTAGCGTCTGAAGAAAGTACTTAATGTGGTTTATGTACATCTTCCTTTTTAACAGCTCAAACTGAGTCAGGATGTCTGCTGTGGTCCTTGATAAAGGAAAGTGCACAGGCTATTTCTGTATCAGGAGGCATGCTCAAATTATTTTCCTCTAAGGCAGCTGGTGAAGTCAGAGTAATGAGAAGACAGTAAGTTCACCGGTATCCCAGGATTTTATTGCAATGCTTAACATTAAGGCACTCACTGTTCAGAAACTATCCATACACCTGCAGCCACTGAGAAATTTCTCAAAAAAAAAAAAGCATTTTAAGAAAACTCCTCTGGTGATGTTTTCCCATAATGCTGAGAATTAGCTGAGATATAGCACTGAGGTGAAGGAACCTATAGCAGATCTCTTGATTTTGTGCTTCCCCCCATTAGCACCTGTGAAGCTGCAGAAGAACTGCAGGTGTAGAGGGAGGACTTCAGAACAGAGTCCTCCTGAACAGACTCTAATTCTGGTCTAGTGAAATGTCATAAAGAATATATTCAGCCTCTCAAACGTGTGGGTAAAAGTCTTGTGTAAGAATATAATTAAACTAATAGTAAAGACATGTTAATTTTAAGAGACTTTTGAAAGGGGAAATGGGTGTTGATTAGGTTGCTCCCAGGGAGAGCTGGAACTGCAGTCTCACATGCAGAGGCAGAGCTTTTCTGTTCCTCGTCTGTCAGCTGGCCAGAAGAGGTTCCTGAGTCCATTCCTGAGAGCAGAGACCGCCAGTGTGGCTTGTTGACTCTGCTGGAAAGTGTCTGTGCCTTCTTCATGAAAGGGCATGTGGAGAGTGCCACGGAGGTTCTCTGTGAAATGCATAGTGGCCAAGTTCAAGACTAAGCTGTGATTTTGCAATTTAAGGCAAAATCCAGTTCCTACAGAAATGCTAGGTTTCACCTTTATGCAGTGTATAGAAGTTTCACTTGAAGTCAAGGTGGGGCATGCTGCTTGCTCGTGTAACGTCTTCTCTTACATTTTCCTAAGGTTTATCACAGCTTACATAGACACCTCAATTACAACGGATGTTGAACGATTAAAATAAGGTGAAGCTAGGTGAATATTAAGGTTAAATATTTCTAAGACATTTAATATATTTCTCTGCTCCCTCCTCCTGCCACATGTTACCACCAGTTACCAACCATCACTTTGGTTGGAATTTTTCTCCCCTAATTTTTACCTGTTTAAATGCTAGGTCTCTAGAGATGCTGATAGAAATGCTTGTGACAGCATCTAGACAGGCAGTCTAGACAACTGTCTTGGACCAGGGATGTAATTTGATTTAAGTCTAGCTAGTAAAGCATATAGGCATCTAGCCTGAACTAAGTTTCTGTACAACCCTTAAAATGAGTACAGGAAGTGAAGACCACTTAGTGGTATTGCTGTTATTTGTCTCTACTTTCCTTGAAATTATGGATCCATGGATAGTCATAGGGCTGCATTGTTTAAAAAATTCGGTCTTTTAGCTCAGAAGTTCTTAATACGCAGACTCATGACTGAGACATACTCCAAAAATCCTAGGGATTCACTAGAGCCACAAGGCTCCCCTAGACTCTCCCCGATCTACTGTGGCTCTTACCTGTTGCAGGACATGGAAATGCTCTGCTGCAGAATGAGCAGGGTGGTTTTGCTCATATCAAAAGCCTTGCATTGCCAGCAAAGCCTTGGGAAATGGATGGGATGGATCTGTGACAATTTTAAAGAGTCAAATATGCCACAGTTAGTTGTCTAGGCTCCCTTTATGGCGTCTGAAAGGAAATAAGTACTTCTGTAATGCAATTCATTAGGACTATTTTTGATAACTGCCTAAGGATGAGATGAATCATATTTTAGAAGTTCCTGTTCTTCTGCAGTGCTAGCTCAGATGTAGACGAGTATATTGTACCCTAGTCAGAGTAAATTAGAAGTCCATTTTTTTTCTACGTCACTAGCTTAGAAGTACCTACTTCTGTTGTACTTTTTTCAGAAGGAGCAGTCACTGCTGTAGATTAGTCAGGTGTTACGTATGTTGGTGAGCTTTTGTATCTCTCCTAGGTACTATTTTAATTATTTCTGCTGGAAGCCCCATTTTTTTTCAAAAGATCTTAAAAAAAACTGTCAGTAGGGCTCTTCAGTACAGAGACAACTTTACTATTTCTGCAAGCGTCTGGTATGAGCTGTGCTGTTCCTCCTGCTTTGAGTGCAGCAAGTTACACCAGTAGATACTTATGCCTTCTCACAAGTGGTGCATCATAGCCTGTACATGTTTCAGTTATGCATGTATAACAACACCTCTTTAGTCCAGCATTTTGAGCTATCTGTGCTGTCAGCAGCGTCGTCCTTGTATTGAGTCCCATAGCCTATGTGCAGCAATGCAGCCTGGAGCTCCAGAAGGGCAGGAGATTCAGGGAGCATGGTGTGTAAAAGAAAATTCTGTAATATTCAAGTGTTTCAGAGATCTAAGAAGCCTTTCTTAAGAGAAATCTGCTTAGAAAGTAGAATGTAGGCTCCTGGCTCTGGACTGTGTGGTGCGGGTTTCTGCAGCAGCTACTGTTGTGGGACCCCAGTCTGCATCAGAACTTGCAAATAAACACGGCCCAAACTTCTCACTCGTCTGGTAGGTTTCCCATAGAAGTGATGCCTGTTAGTGGGACAAAAGGGAAAAGGGCCCTTTCTAAAACTTCCCTGAAATTACCAGATCAGTCAGTTTTTCTTCACCCATTACAACAACAGATATTCAGGACTTTCTGGAAAAGTCTGGAAAAACTGTGCTAGTATCCTCTTTAAGCATTTGTGGTCACTATTGTTAATTCAAAGCCTTTGGCATGTATACATGGTTACAGTTAGCACCGAGATAATTTTAAAAATACATTAAAACCATGTTGTTTGCTACCGTCCAATCCTCTGCGTGTGTGATTGCTTCCCTGTGAAATACCGCCCAGCTCTGGGTCCGTCACTTCCTACTTCTGGTCACCCCCTGTTCAGAAGACACTGAGTTTTTCCCCTTTTAGGCTCATAACAGCGAAAAAGGGAGGTCAGAAAGAACAATTGCTCATAGAGGGCATTTGCCACGTGATCCAAAAAAGCTGTTGTCTTCCCCGTCCATCTTGCAGCCAGTGCTAACCCCAGGCTGCAAACTCTGCTGACGTGCAGCGACGGAAGGCTTGGCTCCCTACCAGCCTGGAGCAGCTGCCGTGCAGGCAGCATCACCTTTAATGAAACCCTTTTTTTTTGTTTCGGTAAGGAGTGCTGCCTGGGAGAGCCGGTGGCAGCTTTCGTGGCAGCTGCAGAGAGCCCCTTGAGCAGCTGCCAATGAAGGACTGTGAGCTGCCTGCCTCGGGAGCAGCATCTTCATCAGGAGGTGGCCCGTGTTGCATTGGGCTTTCTTGGGGGGCGGAAAGCTTGACTGGTGGTGTTTTCGAGCTCAAGGAAATGAAAGTTCAGGCAGGGGAAAGAGTTGGTGTGGAGATAGTCAGCAGTGTTTTGGCTATTTTGTCTTGCCTGGAAGAGGTCTAGACGTGATTGTGGCAAAGTGGCGTGGACATCCAGGTGCTTTGATGATGGTACAAACATCAGCGTGCACTTCCCCCTCTGGAGATTTCAGCCTAAATTTAAAGGCTGCGCAACTGCCTGATTATAGGAAAACAGTGATTAAACTTGAGTTGTCAGCAGTAGAAAACGACATGCAGAAACTTGGTGCTTAATGTGCTTAAGCTTTCAACTGACCCTTGGGTGCAAACCTGCAAAGACATTACTGGGCCTGTAATGCCCCACAAGGCGCAGTGAGGGCTTACAGTTGCCAGCCATGGACCACAGGTTTATGCCACTGGTAAATGGGATATTATTTGTAAATGGGACAAGTGGGTAAGTGCTGCTCCATTGCTTTACAAGCCAGGTTTTTAATGGCTGTTATTTTCTAAGGTGGCTGTTTCTATGGCTTGTAAGCATTTCATAACTGTTTCTGAAATCATTTTCATGATGCTGGTGTGAGGTTGGTAGGTCTCAGCTGTCTGCATTTTGTAGGTGGGGATAAAGGAGGCAAAGAGCAATTACAGTCTCTTCCGAGCAAAGATAGAGTGGTTCATTACCTGCTTTTATTGCTTCTGTCGTTATGGGTCCCTAGGTTCAATTAGAGCCTCCCAGTGCTACTGCAGGAGATTAATGACAAAATGACTTGCCTAGGGTTTTTTTTTTGAGGAGGGAGGAAAGCTGCAAGACACTGCTGAAACTTGGATTTCAATTTTCAGTCTGGCACCTCCTTCATGGCACCTGAGTCTCTGGTGGGCCAGGGAGTCCTCCTCTAAATGGCCAGATCCTGCATTAGCCTCCTCCCCTACACAGAGGGCCAAGCTAGCCCGAGCTGTGAGTGAGCCCTGCTGCAGTCCCAGCTCAGCAAGCTTCTTCAGAGGAAACAGTTGTTTCCTGTTGTTTTCCATGAGGAAACAGGAGGGAAGGGGGAGTGGGAAGAAGGAAAGCCTGAAGGGCCTTCTGTTTTTTTCCTATTCTCCATCATATCCACTGAAAGTCTCCTGATGGCCAGCCTGTGCTAGCAGCTAGACATTTTACTGAAAGCATCGCAGCAGTAAATCTGTCAGCAAAGCTGGGATTCCTCCCTCCTAAATTTATATTTCTGAGGAGTAAATATATACAGCTGAGCTGATCACTCTCACCCTCTTATAGTCAGGGTAGAGAGGTAGATATTTTTAGGCTCAGGTTAATCTCCTCCTAAAGCAGATGACTGAAATAGGTCAGCTGATGGTTGTAGACAAGGAGATGCTTTGCTTGCGCAAAAGGAAGATGAGACGGTGTGCACCTTTGGGCCTGGGGCTCCATGTTGGAAGGGGCCGGTTCCCAAAGAGGGGATGTGCTCCAGAGTGCTGTGGCAGACAGCAGGCGAAATCACAGCGCCTCTGGTAAGCAACAGCTCAGTTGCTTACCAGACAGTTCCTTCTGTCCATCACTGAGGCTGGGCTGCTTGAGCTGACAGCCTTGGGAGGTTTTGCCCCATCCTCTTAAATACGGGGCTGCACTGCGTCCCACAGCAGGAGTCGATTATCCAGCTTCTGAGTTTTAGATGGCTGCACCTCTAGTACAGGGAATAAGCTTTAGTGTTTGCAATCCCACAGCAATATTAAAGGGTTTGAATAATAATATTTCAGCCTGCTATGTCTGCCTACCTATTGCTTACCCGTTCGCACAGTGTTATTAATGCAGCAGCACTTCTGAGATTTGCAAATTTCTTCATTAAGGGCCTGGTTTCAGAAACAAAGGTATATATTTAGTTCTACAAGTAGTCCCAATCACTCTTTACTGGTTTCAGGTCAGACTGATTTATAAGTGAGGGTGCTTTGAATGGTAAGCTCAGCAGATAGGCTAATTATGATGGGTGAGTTCCTGGTGCCACTCAAGTGGGTGGGAAGAATGTCTCTTGATTATGATGAGGTCATGGTTTCAGTCTGTGATGATAGATGTGGCCAAAATTACCACTTTTGTGAAGGCATACTCCACAACAAGATCAAATGGGGCAAAAGAAGCTGCAGTGATACTCCTGGAGAGCTGATCACATTAGCTTTGCTGGTATTAAGTGGCAGCTTGCAAAATGAGTGGACCACTGCAATCAGGATTGCTTGGAGAGTAAGGTACTATGCGAAGTGAGTAAAGGAGTCAGACTTTGGAGGATACTTTTGTTTGCCTTGCAAAAAGTAAATTAAATCTCTAACGCCTTCCTCATGACCATGCTGTTTTTTTCTAATGAGGCAGTTAATATAGCTGCCTAATATTGTGATTGCAAATTCAAAGTTTATTAAATGTTCGTACAGTGCTCAAACTGGTTGACTGATTTAGAATTGCCATGTGCCTGGCCTGCAGAGACCAAAATAAGGTCAGGAAGGTCCCAGGATATTTCAAATTTTTAAATGTCATCCCAGCACATCCTACTGCTCTGTTGCTCTAGTTTTCTTGCAGCAGATATTTGTACTGGCCGTAACAGGAAAAAAAAAAAAGCACACATCAAAGGCTGGAATACCAGATTTTGACCTGTTCCACATGAAAAGCAATTATGTGGCCACCATTAAATGTGGTGTAAAATCAATTCCCAGGTTAGTTCTAGATCAAGACAGCCACCACTAAATCTGAAAATAAAGCGAGAAGCTGTGTTATACATGCTGACTGCAATGAGGAGAAGAAATGGGAAGAGGCAAAAAAGAAGGAAGGCATCACCTGCTCCCTAATGTCAGCTTTCAGATGAAAGCAGGAACTTTGGGAAGATGACCTGGTGCTGCCTGGTGCTTTGGAGCACCTGGATATGTAACAGCCCCACAGCAGACCCTGTTTGGTCACCCCTTTCAGTCAGCTCATGGCAGGCATCCCACAATGAGTGGCGCACTTTAGTTATCTACACCTGCGTGTCTGTTGCCTTTGGAGGTGCTCTGGGCTGCCCAAAGGGAGAACTGTTTATTTGCTGTTTATTTTTTCTTTTTCTGAGTGGAACCTGAGGACCTGCTATCCCAGGACACATAGCTCAATTTGGTGTGCCGTGCCTAGTTTTTAAATCCAGGTGCCTGTACTGTCAGATTTCACAGCAGGGAGTCAGTCCTAGTTGCAATGGTCCCAGTGTCTTGAGAATAGATGCACCACTCTGATTGCTCCCCCGTGGCCACTTGGGTGAGCAGGATGGGGCAGGGAAGAGCTGACACTATCACCAGTGATACTTCCTGCATGGTAGCAAATATGCACACCTCTTTAAGGGGCATTGCTTAAATTGCTGTGCTGTCTCCACAGTCGTCCTCGAGAGACATTCTGTATTACTCTGCACAGCTCCTAGCTCAGGGCTCTTCTTAAACGGTGTAATAGCATCCTGTGAAGGTACTGTGTCTGAGTGAATTATCAGGACAACTGTTCCTTAGAATTCTTGTTACATTCATCATCGATATGACTGTGATTTAGTGTACCAGCTTGCAAATAGTCAATTTATTGTATTAAAGCAGTCAGCAGCTTTGCCTATGCTCATCGTGAATCACACCTCCAAAACCACAAAGTTGCTTTCAGGCAAAATCTTAAGGGTTTTTTTTTCTTCCTTTTCTTTATAGTTTTAAGCTCTAAGTCGGATCATGTTTGGAGTTTTCCTCCATGAACTGGAACTTCTAAAATGAAGCAGGACCTTTCACCTGTCACTTGCTTTGAAAAGCCAAAGAAAACAGCTTTTACAAAACTATGTGTCTCAAAATGAATTTCACAGCCATCTTCACTTCTATATGTCTCACCACCTTGTGGGTACAATCTGTGCTTCCATTTCATTTCCAAGCTGTAAATGCTTCTATCGCATTCCTATTCCCACCTTTTCCTGAGGTGACTTATAAATTACATCCTGAAACAAAGTCATTTTGACCTAACTTAGGACTTTATTTTTTTTAGTAATGATCAGTACAGTATAATAGTGTTGCTTAGTAATGAAGTCTCTCGAGAGCTGTCTGGCATGTTTTTCAGAATATCCTATTCTATTCCCTGCAGAATCTGACAACATGATCAAATGAAACTGTGTATCAGAAAAACATTAAATACTGCCTATGTTACCAAATTATATTTTTATTGTAACTTCAGGAAGGACAGAAACGATCATTTTAGTAAGACTGAACATCCTATTACCAGTTTCACAGCCAATGGTGTCCTATTATCTTTTGTCATCAGTTTTCATACAAGAATTGTTCCAAGTCTATGAATAATTTCCTCCTTGGATGTTCTCTGTTGTTCCATCTAGATGATACTGTGCCATTCCAAAAATGTTTCATTCTGAGCATTTCATTGCTACCCACATCTGGAGTATTGTCTCATTCTGAGCTTCCCAGTGCAAGAAAAATATGGACTTTGTGGAGCGAGTCTGGCGCCGGGCCACAAAGATCATTTAAGGACTGGAGCATCTCTCCTATAAGGAGAGACTGAGAGAACTGGGACTGTTCAGCCTGGAAAAGAGAAGGCTCTGGGGGATGTAATTCATCTGTATAAATACCTAATGGGAGGGAATGAAGAAGAGGGAGCCAGGCTGTGCTCAGTGCTGGCCACTGACAGGACAAGGGGCAGTGGGCACAAGTTTAAAAACATTAAATTCCATCTGAATGCAAGAAAACATGTTTTTACTGTGAGGGTGACCACACAGTGGAACAGGTTGGCCAGAGAGGTTGTGAAGTCTCCATCTGTGGAGATACTAAAAAGCTGACTGGACATGCTTCTGGAAAATCTGCTTTTGGTGTCCCTGCTTGGGCAGCGGGTGGGACTGGATCATCTCCAGAGATGGCTTCCAGCACCAATCATTCTGTGATTCTCTGTGATTCAAATTTTTAGTCCTGTGTGTTTATACACATTACACTTCTTGTCCGTGAAATATATTTAAAATCATGCATGCTGTTTATCCATATTCTGTAAGCTCATGCCAGTTTAAATGATTAGTCTTAATTCTGATCATTTCAGGTCCCTAAAGTAATTTCCATGACAGTCCAATTCTCCGAAGAACAGCAGAATTCATCACACTATATCAAAGTCTTAATTTTATGCTCCTGAGCATTGAATATGTAAATACATTTCTCTTAGTATTTAAATTGCTATTTTGCTTTAATAACTTAATATTATAAAAAGCTATTTCCCCCTAGACTCAGTCCATGCATATTTAGTACCATGTCTTGTTATTTTTGTGTTTAAAATTACATTTTTACTAGATATCTTTTCCATTAGTTCTTCCTATAGTGCGATCCCATTTGTACATCAATTCATTCTTATCAACTCAGTTTAATGGGAAAGTCCAATTACAGAGCTCAAATCTGACCTCAGTTGCATAGGCGCAACCATTGACAGATGCTTTGTAATGGGTTAAAAAGTATTTGTGCACAAAGCAGAAGAAACCCAGCCTGACTCTCATAATTCAAGCTGGTACATGATGGCTTAGTAGCAGCACTGGCTTACTGCCTGCAGAAGTTTTTGAGAGGTTGTAAATCTGAGTCTCTGTTGAGTTGTCTTACAGCCTTTAAGTGACTCAAATACATTAATGGATAGATGAGATGGAAAGATAGGTATTTGTATGCCTATTCAGATTGTAATTAGAGCTTCTATAAAAGCTGACAATTTATGCATATCTTTCACAATCAACAGACTTTTGATGGGGATTAGCAATACTCCCAAGACTAGGCAGTCTGATGATCTTGTGACGTGTACTAAATACCATGATGATAAAGGCTAAGAATATAACTGCACAATTGTAACAAATAAAATAGAAAGCAAGCCAAAAGTAATCTTTCTACAGTATCTCTCTAAGTTAATTCAGCCTCCAACTGGAAAAACGCTGAAAGAAAAGTTCCAGCCATGGTTTGTGGATTAACGGTTTGTTTAATTGTGGAAAGCAACTCAAGCACGCAGGGTAGGCACCTGTACACACGGATCCCACGTTTCACAGGGTGCCGTCACTTGATTGTAGAGGCAGTGCTTTTACAGCTCCCTGTGAGGTCTGTCAAAGGGTTTGGGGGATGTCTTGGAGAGGAATTCTTTTTTCCTAAATTATTTTATACCCTATCATGCAGATATGAAAACTTGCTGGCAGATTTCAGTGTTGACCTTTTTTCATGGATTATAGCTTCAAAAAATCAGTCCTAGAAATACATCTGGGCCCCACGGACTCAAAGTTAGGACTCTGCAATCCATATTTGGGTTTATTTGACTTAAGGAGCCAAGAAGTACTTCCCCCCCCCCCGCCTTTTCTTTTCCCCCTGGAGTTTATTCCAACATGGAGGAAAAAGAAAGGGGAGAAGGGAGAGTGTCTGTCAGTACCCACAGGTGCCATCAATGCCCTTTGGTGGGTGTGGTGGCAGGAGAAGGCTCCCTGCTTCTGGGCTGCTTGTCAAACATACGGGAGGATGCTGCAGTGCTCATACTGTTTCATTTGCAAATTAAAACAGGGAAAACAGGGCACCCCTCAATGCCAAGGCGAATGGCAGGGATCCTCCAGGTCTTACTAGCTGGCTGCTCTGCTTTGTCAGACTTTGTCTTGGTGTATTTCCTCCCTTTGGCTGTGGTCATTCCCCTGCCCCTCTGTTCACTGGCATAAAAAAGTCCATGTCATGCTTTCCTCGCCGGACATAGGAGAGTGGGAAGAGGATGGGAGAAAAGCAAGGGAGATCTTTACTGTTTTTGTATTGTGTGGTGTGTGTGGGACATTAGAATGTAGAAAAACAGATCTACTCATCAATAAACGGATATGAGCAGAAATTACTTATTTCATCATTCTGGTAGGTGATAAGCCTGCAGTCATTTATCAAATGTACACTAGAAAGAAAATGTCTGTTGTCATGTTGTCATTTTCTCACTTTTAATAACATTGTACCTCTCTGTAATTTTAGCTGTTCATCTCAACTGCTACTTTTTTCTTTTTTCTCTTTGTTTGTTTTGTTGAAAGAATGAGCTTAGAAGAGAAACAATAATTTAATGAGGCTTCCTCCCTTCTCTGCAAGCCAGTAAAATGGTTGTAAGGAGCACCAGATTAATTATTTGGATTCATAAAAACAGAAGCAGCTCACTTGCTTAAAGCAGAATAAACACAAAGCAGTCTCACTTGGATTTTCAGTGGCTTTGAATTTGAGTTTGCTTTTACAGCAACACCGGCAGCATTCTCCCAGCTTGCTAACCCACAGCCTCTACTACATTTTTCTGTCACCTTTTAGGAGACATCTTCTCCCTCCTGGTAGGTGAGGTGAGGGCCTTATTCCCTTATCAGCAGTAAACCTTTCTTATAACTCTAGAAAGCATGAGCTGAAGTTTTTCTGTCCTTCAGCAAGCATGGCTGGAAGGCAACCTACTGGAAGCTTTCCTAAGGTGGAGGAAGGTTTTTACACAATTTGGTATGACAATACCATCTCTTCATTAGCACCTGCTGTATCTCAATAGCAAAATAACATTATTCTAGGCTACTCCCACACTTTCAGCTTTCTATATGACTGTGCCTAAGTATACTGCATGGGTTATCAATAGCGGAGCTGGAGCTTTTGGTAGTCAAGTTTGAGATAATTGGAGTTGGAGGTTTCTGGAAAGACATGGCAGAAGGTTTGAGGTAGGAATACTACCTGCTGCATGTACACAGGTTTTTCTGCCTGGAGGTTTATCTAGATGAGCAGAAAAGAGGTGGTAAGTGGTTCAGCTGCAACACCGAGGTGCCTGGGGCGGCCTTTTCCTGTTAGAGCTGTAGGTTTCTCTCAAGGGTGCGTATGGACTGAGGGGGTGGCTGTATCTTTTTGCATTTACATTCATGTTTTGACATTTTCTCAGTTCTTCTCTTTCTCCCAAGGAGGCTTAGACACTCAGTGCCTGGCCCATAGTGAGGAAAAGAGGCACTAAGCCAAAAATCTTACATTACAGCTTTTTAAAATACAGACCATGGAAGATAGATGAGAATCATATCATATATGTGATCCTGCACAATAGATTATCTCTACTCTGGGGTAAATTCATATTATTCCTGATGTGACAGACTTCTTTGGAGGGGTGGAAATTGGTGCAGGCTGCATCTGTTTGGGGTGGCTCCACAGGGAGACGTCTGTCACCCTAATGTGTCTTAAAGCCCCAGCTGTAACCATCCTGCTCCTGCACGAGAAGCTTGTCTAGCTGGGCTATTCTCCCTTCTCCTGTAGATACTCGACGCCTGGCCAAGCAGTGGCACAGCTCTCCGTCTTGTAGCCTCACAACAGATATTTTCCTGTGAGAGGGGACCTGCAGGCTGGAGTCCTCCTCCTAGGCAGGGACTGGCCTCCAGCTCTGCTCTTGGCTGCCTGAGTGCTCTCTGTTCTCAACAGCTGCCTCCCTTCCCTGCCATGGTTTCAAAAGAAAGCAGCCTCATGAAGTATTGCTTGTGCAAATCTGCAAGATCTGGGTGGAGTTTTGGCACCTTCTGACCTCTGAATTACAAATTTATTTTTTTTTTACAGGAGGAGGTGCTGGGCTTCTCCAGAGTAGAAGCCTCCAACCTTGTACCATGCATGTGTTTAAGTATCCAGTAAAGGCTGGCATTGAAAGCAGAGGCACTGATTTATTTTAGGAGCCCTAAAGCTAGGCAGAGCAGAGAGCTAAAGCGTCTGAATGCTTGTTAAGCCTTACAGGCCTGTATTCCAGTGTGGTCGCAATTTCAGTGGAATTTGGTAACAGTGTTCTCACTGGGAAGCGTCTAGTCGGGCTGAATTACTGTGTGTCATTGGCAGAAAACAGAACAAACCCAATTATCCCAGTGCCCAGGATCCTTGCAGTAACAGGGAACTGCTGAGGTGGGATACATCTGGATCAACCTGGCAAGAAATCCAATGCTTTTTTTTTTGCATAGGAAGTATCATAGGTAAAAATCAAATTCCCTAACAATCACAAATTTGCCTACACAAATCTAACATTCACTGGGGATATCAGCACATGAATAACATACAGCAGATAAGCATTTAAAAAGGAGGGCTTTCTGCAGTACCTTTTTAAATGAACCCATCTCTTCCTACTTGCCTTCTCCAGATATGGCTTTGGAATTATTTGCAACTTGTTGTGAACTTGTAAGCATCTTTGTGATGAGAAAAGCTCTCAGCTCTGAAGGGAAGGTGAAATTCCATCACTTTTTGCAATGCAAATATTTTGAAATAGGGAAGACTATTAGCCTTCTTAGCCTTTCAAAGCGGATCATGAGATGTAATTACAGTAATTTTACTGCACAGCTACAAATACAAGCATGTGGAAGGTGTGTGGGCAGTTCTGCATGGCTAACAAGGAATGGAGAATTTGTAGATCCTCAACCTCCAAACCTTGGATCAGCTCCAGCCCTGAATACGGCAGCAACAACTGTCGGATACGTGACAAAAATGATTGCATCTCATCATCATCTTTCTAGTGATGGTAGTCTATATTTTTTTTCTTAGAAGGTTATCCACTGTTTAATTACCACTCCCACCTCCCAGTTTGGAAATCGTGTCCTGTTCTTCATCTGAATCAGCCTGAAACCATCTTTCACACACTGTTTTTATTCTTTTTGTTTTGTCAGTAGTACAAGAAGTTCACTCAGGTTTTAGATTTCTGTATGCAAGTATCTCCACTCAGTGCCTGAGTCGTGTCTCAGCTTCTTGTCATTGAGCTAAATAAGTTGAGCTTCTTAAGCTTCAAATCATAATGTGTTTTCCAGTTCCCGGAGATACTTGTTACTCTCTTTTGAACTCTCTCTCCCTCTCTGTCCTCATTATTTCCACATCTTTTCTGAGATGTGGACAACAATGTACAAATAGCCATAAACAGTCAGACCAAAGGTGTATCTAGCCTTGCATCCTGCCTCTGGCAGCACTTCCCACAGATCATAGAATCATAGAATAGTTTGGGTTGGAAGGAACCTTTAAAGGTCATCTAGTCCAACCCCCTGCAAGGAGCCGGGACATCTTCAACTAAACCAGTTTGATCAAAGCCCCGTCCAACCATGGGGAGATTAACAACAGTGAGAACAAGATGCTGCTTTCTTCCCTGCTACCTGCTCCAGCATCCAAGTGATCTGCAGCTCATTGTGCTACGCACATGTGCTCTTGACCTGAACCAGGATGACTTCCCATTTTCTGCTTGATGTTCCTGATTGTATGGGTCCAGGGACTGCCTTAGCATATTGCTTGCCATGCAGTGCCTCAAAAGCTCATGTTGACCTGCTGTCTGGGGAATTTTTTAAGTCCTCCATGGAGCTGCAGCTTTCCAACACAGCCCACTAGCTCTAGCAAACAAAACTCGCAGTTTGATGGAGTCAGTACATAAGATCCTTCAAGCTGATATCTTGCCTCTGGCTTTCCAGTCCTTATCTGAAAGCCACCATGTGTTGCCTCCTGCACAAATTGCACTGAAGTAGGATGTGAGTTCTTCCAGAAGGAAACATACTGTGCCCCCAGCTTACAAGTTACAGAGTGCAGAAGATGAAATATTAGTATTTGACTTCAAACCACTTCCAACTCTATCTGGTTTTCACCTCCTATTTGGAGAGTAAGCTTTGCCTGCTTTCCCAAGGTTTTAGTCCAATGGATCCAGCCTTCAGTACTGTGTTACCTGAAAGCTTTTAATGATTGAGGCGTTCTAAAAAGTGTGAGAGCAAATTAAATGAAATAAAATATATTTAAATGTACAGTTGGCTCCTGGATTTTTTAAGACTATCTTCAGAGAAGGCTTAAAAATAAAACCAGCATTGGCTCTATTTCTAAAAGAAAACTGAGATTCCCTCATAATAGTATAATTACTCCAGGTGTCAGGGCATTAAAAATAACAGCAACATTACAGAGGAAGGAATGAGTTGGTGTTACTGCCACCACCTTTATTTCCTAGGGCATCCAAATGAATGTGAGAGAAATCTTATCATCCCCAGGTGTGCAGGTGTTTCCACAGCACCACCCAGTCGCTCTGGTACGCACCGCCACGCCCAACGCATCGTGCTCTCCTTCAAGCAGTCTTGCCCCTGAATCCTGTCCCTGCTACTCAGCATCGCAGGCACAGGCAGGCACATCCCAGCTTCCTCTATCAACAGCCATCACCTGCATGTAAAACCTACCCCCTCATCCCTGCCTACGTGTCCCAACGTCAGCGCGCGTGCGCACCAGACCCTGCACTTGCACATGGCATCACTTAGGATTTTATCCTGGAGACAGAATGAGACACAGGGGGTCCCCGTTGTCCAGGCACGTAAGGTGCCCGAGTCCTTTCGAGGAGGGGATTGAAGCAAAATGTCTTTTGCATCTTGCTGGGGTTTAGGAGCTGCCAGTATGGGTCTGAGCTGCTCTTTCCCAAATCGAGTGGTTGTGATAGATTATATTTATACTTCCACTGTTCCAGCCTTTGACAAACCATCCCACACATCTGTTATATTAGAAGGCTTCAACCTAATATTTTTTGAGCTGGGCATATGAGAACATGATTATGTCCTCTTTATTTGTTTTTCTCCATTCACTCTCACTCCTCCATTCTTCCCTCTCCATAGCATTTATCATTTAAGGATCCACTAAAATATTACAGAGGTTTTTTTACTCATCACCATCTTTTTTCCACCCTTGCCAACAGACGCTTACCCCAATTCTGAAGTGATCTACGTTTGGACTAATAGCACCACAACATCTGTGGTGGTGGCTGAAGACGGTTCACGACTTAACCAGTATCACCTGATGGGACAAACCGTAGGAACTGAAAACATCAGTACCAGTACAGGTAGGGAGAATATTTCCACCCTGTGGTTACTGATAGCTGGAGTGGGAGGGGAGAGCCACCAGCTCCAGTTATTTTTGCAAGGAGGCTGGGAAAGCATCTGTGGGATGTGGGGTGTTGGAGAAATCCCGTTCAGGTTCCTGGCTACTTAGCAGCGGCACTGGAACATGGAGAGGGTTATAAGCTGGCTCTTTGGTACGTCGCAAGGCTGTTGCTGAAGATGCGTCCAAGCCCCTGCCATTTAACGGGAGCGCTGGAGAAGCTGCACACAGCTTCTTGGCGACTGCCTTCACTGGGGCTGCCAGCGCTGCTGCTGGCTGATTTCCCTGTGGGAGGAACCACCCCGCGAGGCCAACACCACCCACGCATTTGATCCGTTTGCAATCATCGCTTTAAAATTATTTGCTTGATGAAACCGCGCAGGGTGGGGGCTGGGAGTGGAGGGCGGGTGGGGGCTGTGGCGTGGGGCTGTGGCGTGGCTCTGCAGCGTGTCCAGGGGGACCACGTGGCTGGAGAGGAGGTGCAAACCCCGAGGATTCCCGTTTCCTCTCGGGCTGCAAGCCGAGGCGCCAGATGTGGCAGCATTAGGGAGGCAAAGAAGCTTTAATCCCAGGCCGGACACCCACGTGAGCCGTGCCTCTCTGCCTCTTAAGGCTCCTACGCAAGGGCAGCCCTGGGCCCGCATTGGCGGGGGTCTCCCGGGGGGGTCGAGGCCGGGACAGGGGTCACGTAGGCTCGGCAGGATGGGAGATTAACCAGGGTACACCACGCACTCGTCTGGAGAGCACGAGTGGCATCCAGTGTAGGGGAAAAGAAAGTAGCCCACCAGGAAGGAAAGGGAGATTTCTACCACTGCTGGTTGTGGGGGGCTTGGGGTGGGGAAAGGGGGTGGCCTGCAGCCTGCAGCCACGCTGCTGGGAGCGATTCCCGCTGGCAAAGCACGACAGAGACTTCTGGTGATGCGCTGTGTCTGGGTGAAAAATGACAGGCTCTGAGCCGAAGGCAGGATTGTAGAGGACAAGGTATAGATCGCATTAGGAACCTGTTACAACCCGCAGGAAATTCGGGAGGTGTGAAAACAGGTACGCGTACACTTGCACACAAAGTTAACTGGACCGAAACATGAAGGTCCGTAAAGCTTTCTGCTCAAACTGCCCTAACGTGGCAAATGAAGAAGGGGCAGCTGAGCTTGCCACTTACTTTCCAAACAGGAGACAAAGTGAGGGAAATCTTGCCTCAAGCAGCGCAGGGGAGCCACAAAATACAACCCGCATCTCCATCCTACAAAGCTTCACCCCCTACCTTGCCTATTTGAGGACACATAAAGCTGTTGCTTTATGTATAAAAAAGCAAAGATATCTAAAGTCAAAAGCAGCATATAGACAAGAGTCAGAGCAACCGTCGCCACAGGCAAAGGACAAGTACATTCTCTTCCATTAAAGAGCAAAGACACTTTTTTCCTTACCAGTTTACCATCATAGCCGCGTTGTTTTCTGCAATGAATGGCAGCTCCCCTCTTGCCTTCATCATTGCCAAGAAAAAGATCCAGAAGATGTACTGGGGCATCTCCTACAAGCTCGTTCCACTCCTCAGAGCAAGAAAACCATCCAGCCCAGGCAGTGAGTGCTCCAGCGTGTCAGGTCCGTGCCCCTTCCAGTTTGCAGCTTTGCCTGTGAAAGCTCCTTGTACTCCTCAGCCCAAGGAAAGAGAGGATTCTTCAGACAAATCCCAAAATTTCCGCCCAGTAACCACCTCCCTCCTGTATCTTAAGGTTTAGGCTAATAAATGCTTGTTTTCCAACCTCAAGATTTTATATTAATGTCCCGGGTTACATCTGGGCTGGCTGGATTCTGATTGCAGGGTGGATCACAAAGGGCAGGACACAGATTGTAACTGGGGATTAGCAAAATACAAAAATCCGATTTTGCACAGGGAAAGCATCAGTCAGCGATGGATTTTCTGGACTTCATCAAGCTCGTAGGAGGCCAGTAATCAGGGTTACTTATGAACAGCCATCTAAGGCATTTCTTCCTCCTATTGAATTGTTGAACGTGAAAAAGAAAAACCAAATAGCTGTTGCATAAATCCAAGTGCTTGGATCCTCTGTGGTTTTTTTGACACACAAGTCAAACTACACAGCCCTTGCAGTTGCATAGGCAAAATGTTTGTATATATCATAGGGCATTTACACTCCTCTTTCTAGCAGATTTTTTTTTTTTTTAATGGAAATGCTGGACTGCATCAATCTCTTGGGATTCTGCTGCTTTTATGGGCAAGCCGCTAAGTTTAGCTGTCTTCTCAGAAAAGATATCCTGGCACTCCTAATTCACCAACCAATCTTGAAATTGTGAACGTTTTAGCCATGCCACAGAAAATAGCTCTCGCATGTGCCACCTGTTTGGGTTTTTTTTTGTTGTTGTTTCTTTTTTTTTTTTATGCTAACATCTCCAAATGTCATTCCCCGAAAAGACAAGATATTTGACTACTCACACTGCTTCCAACAGGCCCAACATCTGTTATATCCTGGTGATGCAAGTGCTAAAAACAATCAGATATGGGATTTGGGTCCAAGTGGATCTTGCTGCTTTCCACAAATCTGTTCTGTTCCCCATACTCAGAATCTCTCATCGCTAACTTAGGATCTGCAGTGCCACAAAACAAAACAAAACTCCACTCTTTTATCTTCTGCCAGCTGAAGCCTGAGCTCTGAAATATCCAAAGTCTAAATAATAAAAGAAGCATTCAGCCCTTCATTTTGCACCAAATAATTTTGATTTTTCCTCAAGATGAATCTTTTCCCTGCATCGCTATAAAAAAGACACAGGGACACGTGGACAAAATATTCTGGGTCTCAGCATGGTCAGGGACTGCAGTGTCACAGACTTAACATGAGGATCTTGCCAGAGTAGTTGTTGATACACCTGAGTCCACGTATATCTAGTAAACAAACAAGCCTGGGGTCTGGTCCAGCCTCATTAAAATACTCTATTGAGTCCCAGCATAATGATGATGGAAGAATGTGTGCTAGATGCTGGCAAATTTGTAAGCATGATCTCCAGAGCTCTCTCATCTAGATACTCAAAAAATACTGTAGCAGCTTTTAAAGTATAAAAAAAAACCCTTAAGACCAGCAGCAGCCCAGTAGCAAAGCTCTGTGAAGAAATGCAGCCATTCCCACTCTAGGGCTTTTCATTAGTATTAAATTTGTTATTACAATCGTTCTGTGCAGTGATGAGTGAACCCCATCAGGAACAGGATTCTCTTTTAAGTGCTACATAAACCTATAACAAAAATTAGCTCTTGCTCAAGAAAGCTTATGGTCTAAGGATAAACAGTGGCCTTACAGAAGTAAAAGGGAGCTTTGGCACTCCAACGGAGCCAGGATTTTGTTCTATATAAGCAAAAGGCCAACTCAGGCAGCTTTTAGCTTTACTTTAAGCAATGGTTTCAGGGCATTAAAAACCAAGCTGTGGGGCTTTCTTAAGCCCTAAGTCTGCTGGAGGAAGCATTCCTGGCTTCGGCATTTTTGAAAGGGACAGCATGGGAAATTGGAAAAGATACCAGTTAGAAGAACAGCAAGTACAAAATCAAGATGATATCATTATTTCAGTGGAGATAAAAGCTTTGATAGGTTAAAGGAAATGATAAGGTAAAAATCAGCTGCAGAGGACCATCAAAATATAGGCATTCATTTGCTGCATTTTAAAAAGGAAAAAAAAAAAATAAGTCCTGTTGCTCTTCTGAAGCTGTGTAGTTTTTTTTTTAATTCTGGCTCCAAAAGGATACTGTCAAAATCAGTAATGCACATCATCACTCCTTAGCGAGCGGGGAAACTATGACTCAAACACATCCCAGTGCAGTAGCAACTCGGAAGCAGATTACAGGCACATAGACCCTGCTGCTCCTGGCATATTTTATGAGTAAACCACAAACTGAATGCTCCTAAGTAAAGAGCAAGTGAGATTCCTCTTGAGACCACAGCGTGTTCAGCATCCCTGGTTCAAAATTACACTAAATGGAAGAGAATTAGATGTTGCTTTGCAGGGATTTTATCCCCAGTTTCACAGCATTCCCAGTCCATCTTCACATCCCTCTTCAGGGAACTGTTTCACCAGAAAATCAGACTCCAGAAGAAAGTCATAAAGATCGAGGCAGGCTGTCAGGTAAGGTATTTCTGTGCCATTCTAGTCTTTCCATCTAAAATCCTCAGCACAAACAGGTTCTGTAAACCTCATCCAGAATAACCGAGGTCCTTTAGTGTAACGTATCAGTGCAGCTATACCTGCAAAAGCCCTTTTGCTGTAGACCTGTTCTCTGCTAATTAGCCATATTGTCACTTAGAAATAATCTGCCAAATCTAACTGCTTAGCAATGCTGGCTGCAGCTCAACTTGGGCTGTTCACTCAAGGCAGAATCAGTCTGTTATGTATTTTCCTATTGTGAGTCTATAGACACTAACAGTCAAGTCTTGCAACAGAGATTATAGCTATATTTGCTTTATTCTTGGAGGACAATATATCTTTCAGAACAGGCATTACTCTGATTCATCAGTACCCAGCTGAATGATGCATGCTTTTAAATTAATTTTATATCAATGTGAGTGGAGATCTGTTAGGGCTTCAAGGGGTTGATTGTTTTTTATCCTTATGTTTTGTTTTTACTCTTATTTTTCCTACAGAAATAGTAGCCTGTTTTTAGCTAGCAAGATTTTGGCTTTGGGAACCAGTTATCAGCAATAAATAGCCTTCAGTAACAACTAGATGGTTTTACAGGAACAGTCTGAAAGAAACAGTTAAGTTTTGATTTTTCTGAAACATTAGGGAAGGTGACAGCTGGTCTGTCGATTTTGGAGTGCTTTTTTTTTAGGCTTTTATTGGAATTCAGAGGACCTGACAAAAGCCAGATTAAGGCAATGCTGTGAATTTGGCACATCAAAAAGACATGGAATTTAGGACTGCTGTGGCAGCTTTCAGTGAATTCTGCATGCAGGCAGTACAATATTAATTGCGCCAGTGAACAAGACACGGCACAACGTCTATTCAGCAACAGATTATCTTTCCAAGGGCTAAGGTGGACCAAATTCCAGGAAAACTGCATGCACTAGAGGGATTATTTATTTTTTTTTCTGGAGGATCAATTTGATGGGTTTGGGTACTGAGATCAACAAGACCTCCCAGGATCCATGTGCAAAGCTGCAATTTTTGCAGCAGTGACACCGGGACAGGCAGTCCCTAAAGTGCAGTGCAAAAGGAGCGTCTGGACCTGTTCTCATTCTTGAAAACTGGTGGCTTGGCAGTCACAGTTGCCCTAATGAGGTTACGTCCTCCTGCTAAATCAGGTTTCTAAGAGTAGATGGCCTTAATCGTTACTCTGGTAAGACAGTTTGTAGGACTGAGTCAAAACCAGGCAGGACTGAGGCAGTGCCAGCAACCTGGATTTTTTAAGCCTGTGAACATCAAGACATCCCAGGTGCATAAAAGGACTGTAACTTTTCAGTGCCATAGAAATAGTCAGTCGTTGTCCTCTGCTTTTGCGGACTGAATGTGAAGACTAGCAGGATCTAGCAGCACCTCTGTCTCAAGTCCTGGTTTTCCACAATGCAGAAATCCAGACATCGTGGAATTGAGAATGATTGAATGGTATCCTCAAATGTGTAGGGGGATGGAGCTGGCCTCCTTAAGTCCCTAAACCAGTGAACTTCCCTATTTTACCCACATGCACCTTTTTCTCCTTCTAGGCGAATATACTATTATGACAGCCCATTTTCATCTGAAAAGAAAAATTGGTTATTTTGTCATCCAGACGTACCTTCCTTGCATTATGACTGTGATCTTATCGCAAGTGTCGTTTTGGCTAAACAGAGAATCTGTCCCTGCTAGGACTGTTTTTGGTGAGTATCCCACTTTCTCCCAGCATGCGGGAAGGATCAGGCTGGCTTGTGGAAGTGATTTGCTGTAACCAAACTACAGTGCACTAGTGCTTATTTCTGTTTTCTTTCTAGATCTTCCCTTCTTCTTTTCCAGTTTAAACTCAAAATGCATTTAAAAACACTGTCTGAGCTTTTTTGGTAAAGTTATGACAGAAATTGCTCATGAGTCAATTATGTAAAGGTTAAGGACGGAAGACAGAAGAATCAGATTGTTGTGATTTGTGGATTCTTTTTCCAGTCTGTTAAAATGCTGGATGGTTTAGAGAAAAAAAATGTACATATTATCATGTTTAGTGTATACTCTAGCTAAGCATTTGAAACAGATTTCACTTCAAGACATTTTGTTTATCTCTGTTTTAAGATGTTTATCTGGGAAAACCATGTAGAGGTTAATTAGCAACAATTATCGCTATTACCATCAAACAAATTAATATGATTTTGCATTTAGAAAATGTATATTTGCTACAGAAGTTGTCATGGAAAAATCCTTTGGGGTCTCTTAAATTACTCGATTTATCACTAGAAGATTGCTGAAAACAAACACAGTCTTAAGTGAAGGTTGATGAAATACAAAATTTTCACTAGAAGAAAAATGAGGGGAGTAGGAACAGTTTATTATGTAAAATTTGGGTCAGCTGTTCTTCAGAGTCATTATTCTGTACAAACCTCCTGAAATCAGTTGGCAGGTTTCATCAAAATCAGCTCAGCAAGCTGTATAGGGAGAATACAGTTATCAGCATCGCTTTGCTGGCTGGTGGTACCCATTCCACATTTACAAAGCTGTAAGTGAGAGTTGAATTTTATCCTATTGAGGGTATCCTTCCACAGATGAAAGTAGAGGCAGCTCTGTCATTTACTGACCTGTGTGAAAAGAGGAGCTACAGTCAAGGAAATCAGTAACAGCCAACAATTTCATACATAAAAACCCCATGTGAGAAAATAAAAATGCATAATCCCATTTTATTATGTAAGTTACTGCTAAATGAGTTGCTCACTGATTTTATAACGTACCACTTAATTAGGAACACTCTATACGTACCTTGCATCAGAGTACAGTGATAAAATACCAGTAAGGTTTTGGTTTATGTAACAGCTGGGTTTGTGTTTCTCTTAAAAATACTTCTTTAGATACACTGTAAGTAGAGATAAGCAGAACCCCACAGAAGTAAACACCTGAGGGCAGAGTCTTATATTTTTTCTTGGTGAGCAAAGTATCTTACTCTTTTGGACAGTAATACGCAAGCACTGACTGATGTCTTAGGGCCTTCTTAGGTATTGTGCTGAACTGGGGCCTGCTCATAACTCGTTAGGTATCTTGTAAGGGCTACTGAACTGATCTCTGCCTCTTTTTTTTTCTTTTCTCCCTCCTTTACAGGAGTAACAACAGTCCTCACCATGACCACCTTAAGTATCAGTGCCCGTAACTCTTTGCCAAAAGTGGCCTATGCTACTGCAATGGACTGGTTTATAGCTGTCTGCTATGCCTTTGTATTTTCTGCATTGATTGAATTTGCAACAGTCAACTATTTCACCAAGAGGAGTTGGGCATGGGATGGCAAAAAAGCCCTGGAAGCTGCTAAAATCAAGGTGCTTACCTTACATTTTTTAAATAGCTAGAATAAAAAGCAGTTACTCAGCATATCTCAAATAACTGAATGGACAATTTTCAGCTTCTTTGTGAAAAAGGGATCTAATTATCTTATGACATACTTTCACCTTCCTATAGAGGACTATTTGCAAGGAAACATGACGCCTGCTTTTCACAAAGACAGACCATCAGTCTCCACCATCTCTATGGAGTGGAAGGTTTTCAGCAGCATATAGGGCACTGAGTACACATGGCATGGGATTTCCATGACCAACCTTCTTATAATAGCAGATATATGCTGTGAAATGTGTCTCTCTAGAGCACTCCCTATGCACTCTCCCAAATAAATGGCACAGCTCCCATTGAGCTCCATGAGTCAGGGTCCCACCACAGTATGCCCAATAAGAAAGAGACCAAAGAACGGTTCCTGTGAAAACACAAACTTTTGAGTTTCAAGCTGAAATTAAAATGCTGGAATAGGAGTGACTCTTAGCAAATGATCTCCTAGACAGAGCTCGTACTCACAGGTGTCCCAAAAGAGCAACACAAAGAGGGCAAGCTAGCGGGGGTGATGAGCCCTTCACCACACTCCTTGCTGCAGTCACAAGGGTGAGGTTCACATCTTGGCAGCCGCCCATTGGCCCGCGACGTCTGCAGGTGAAGGACCACGTCACCCTGAGAAAAGAAGCTGCCAACACACACGCCAGGTGGGATCCGGGGCCAGCTGGCCGCTCTTAGCTTTCTCTGGCGTCAGGGAAAGTTTAACCTGAGTCAGGGCTATAAAATCAAAGCAGAAACAGCTGTTTGGGAGCCAAAGTTGGAATAGCCAACAGGCATTTGTTAGCATGGCTGATTACGGTACTTAGATTTTTGGGTTAATATCTCAAGAACAGATTTCCACTTTCTCTTCCTGTGGTGTAATGTTTTGTTCTTTGCCCTGCAGAAAAAAGAGCGCCAATTGCTGGGAAATAAATCAACTAATACTTACAGCACTGGGAAGCTGACCCCCGCACCAAACATGCCAAAGGACTCAGCCCCAGCTGTCATCTCAAACGCTGCACCTGCTCCAGTGAAGTCTGCAGAAGAAAAGCCCGCTGAAAGCAAAAAGACTTACAACAGCATCAGTAAGATTGACAAAATGTCCCGGATAATTTTTCCAGTGCTGTTTGGAACTTTTAACTTAGTTTACTGGGCCACATATTTGAATAGGGAGCCTGTTATTAAAGGTGCCAATTCTCCAAAATAAACTGAAGGACTCTAGAGCCACACGTGAGCCATACTTACAAAGCAGATGCTACCAAGGAAAATTTGACATCCAGACAACTTTCTACATTTGGGCAATATTCTTCAGGAAGTTTTTTGCATGTTTAATAATATGTACAAATAATATTGCCTTGATTGTTTCTACATGTAACCTCGGATGTTTCGGAGACAATTATATTACTTACAGCAACAGATCTTTATAAAAGATCAGAAGACATTGAACATGGCTTCTTTGCTGCTGAGTATCTTGCATTGATAGTTTACAAATAAAATAAGTTATATTTTTTAACTGTTCAAGTGTACTACATATCGTGGTTTTTATACTTCAGATGTACAGTCATACAAATGTAGGCTTAACCTGTATTTTACAGAAGAGCTCCACTATTGTCATCTGATAGGTTACTGAGTAACGCCAGTGGTAAATGTGCCAGATTACTAAGTGCAGGGCTATGTTTGAGCACCTTTACTGGTTATAGGTAGCACATTACTCCACAGATAATACTGCTCAGCCCAATTTTCATTAGAAGTTAATACAATGCAGTAAATCCTAATAGGGCCATGCTGATTTTCACTGCTTGATCCTCTAGCTTACAGTGAAATAACATAGGGAGCAGGATGCTACTTGTGTAAATAAAGGTGGTGGGATTTTGCCCTTAAAATAAAATACAAAGTTTGGTCGGATTTCACATTCCAAGGAATTTTCTTGAATGATTCTCAGTATTTATTCCAAAAATTAGAGATATATTGCATGGAATTAACATAGATTAGGAACATACTTGTGCAAATAAAACTTTTAACAACAGCAATAGACATTTTTATTAAGGTAAAGTAAATGATGTTTGGACATTTTCCCAAGAAGAAGATTGTGTTATATTAGCAGAGATTAACAGTAAAGAATTACCGTAATTCTGAAGTAATTATTACTTGTTTCCCACAGTGAAAACCAATCAGCCAACACTAAAAAGTGTGATCAGGAAAAAAGATGTGCTTCATGACAGCAAGGTGTTTCAGTGACAATATTGACAGAAAGGTCTTTGTACTGTCCATCTGAAACTTTTCTATAAAACGCCTTGCTGCTGCCAATGTGTTTTGCTTTCCCATGAATGAGAAAATGCAATCTGAGTTTTCAGCTCTTTCCTCCTTGGCATCCTTTCTTTGTTCCACAAGCTTTTGTAATTGAATCTTAATGTTTAAATAAAAAATGCATTCAACCTTTGATTGCAAAATGTCTTTCTTATTCTGATTCTCCTTTTAGAGAGACCAAAAAATTACCACAAGGACTGGAAAAATTGATTGGAAGGCACGCATGCACGCACTCAATCACGTGTGTGTGCATGATGCGTGCCCACCGTTGCCTAAAAAGGTACATATTGAATGAAGACAGTGAATCAGGATGTTTCAGAATTAAGTGCTAGCTTGCTGTTGAGCATCAGCCCCACATTCTTTTTGAGGCAGAGAGGAGAGTCTGTGCTTCACTTTGATGCGAGAGCCTGGTCCAGGGCTGGGGAGCTGTCTGGGCTTCTTGTGTGTCTTTTCTTCATCCTCTTCACTCCTAAACATTGCTAAGAAAAAAAAAAATCTTGCACAGTGATTCCATTTTGCAGTTTTCCTTTTGATGTTGTGGAATTAGGAATTTGCATGTTCTCAGTGGCCACAGAGAAGCCACAGGACTGAGCGGGTGACTGTAAGCTGGTAAAGAGGAGCAGGGCATGGGCATGCTCATCTATTAGTTACAGTGCTAGCCTGAGACAAGGTGAGGATTTGGATCTCTTGTTTTCATGTAGGCTTCCCATGTGGCTTTGAGCAGCCACACACCTTCTTGATCATCATTTCTGTGTTTTTGGAAGTGGGATAATGGAATCTGAATGCAATGAATCTGGCTCTTTGGGGATCAAAACCAAATGAAAAATTGCAGACCCTATTGTGATGCAAAACTTTAATAAAGTCCCATGGTTATTTCTTTTCTTGCATGCAGGTTATTTCCACCAAAAGGTGGGAGCCAATAAGACCTCATGTTTTCTCGGTGAAAAGCACTGTAGTTCAAGTTCAACAGTGCTGCAGTGCAGTGAAGTGCACACACATTGCACTGGGTTTCCCCAGTGATTCACTCACCAAACACCTCTGAAACAGCTAAAACCACCTGGTGACTGGCAGAGGGGAGCAGATCTTTCTGCATATGCAAGACAGTTGCAGCCTCTTCTGCCTCTTCCTATGGCCATAGAGATCTACAATAAATGCAGTGGAGGCTGAATATCCGGAGAAGGGGAGGTGAGTCCAACATGCTGTCACGGCTAGCAAACACAACAATTTCTCTTACTCAAGAGGTGCACACCTGGTGAACTTTTCTTGTAACCATTTGATACGGTCATGCATTCCTCCCATGGCAAGGCAAAGTGACCATGCAATGGGCGGCATGGTAGGGTTCTAGTAACTGAGAGAGATCCCCTGCAGATGAGTGTTAGTCTTTCCCTGTGCTTGATGAGGATGGGGCCTGCCATTGACACTCATGGCAGATGGATGTGTGCTGGGTGACACATCTGGACAAGGCTTCTTGCTAGGAAGCAATTTGCTAACAGCTTGCTATTTCTATTCTCGCCAGAGTAACAGATGAGATGTAACTCTTGCAACATCAGTGACACAGCATAATGCTCCAAACTAATCTTGCTCGACCAGGTGTCTGAGAATTATGGGTGGACTGATGAGGACCCATCAGGACATAGTCCATGTGATGACTTGCCCTTTTTTTGACCCCATGATAGCATGCTGTCATGCTGTTGGCAGATGCTGCTATGTTTTTGGCAGGTATGTATCAGTACCTGAAAGCTCAGTCCTCTTCCCAACCATTCTCGTGGCATGCGGCTCAAACTTTTTTATCACACATTTTTATTTATGATAATATTTTCAGTTGGAAAAGGCACATTGGATTCTGTTCAGTAGGAATATTACTTAACACTTCTTCCTTGCAGATACCAAACATTCTACTTACATGAAAAACACACTGATTTTCATTTTCATTTTCATTTTGTTTTTGTTTTTGGTTTTTTTTTTTTTCCACAGGAAGATTAAGTAGTTGTAGGGTTTTAAAATAAAAGCTGTTATGGAACAATAATGTTCCAAAGATAAGGAACTAATGGGACAATCAGTGACGAAAGCCAGGTTCCATGGGTTCAAGTTCAATCTGTAGTGTGGGACTTTGACACAAATCTCTATATAGATTGAAACTATATTAGGATCCTAAGATGCTGATTGCTATAGGAGTACTTTGGAGAAATATCATATATACATGTTCTGTTCCTCTTCCCAAAAACCGTCTGCTTCTGGGCACTTTCAGAGGAAGGATACTGTGCTCTCTGGACTTTTGTCCTGACCCCGTACAGCTACTCAGCAAATGTCCTTCTGCAGGAGAAGGCTGGAGCGCAGGAATGCCTAGTCAGATCCTAGGCTAGAGCACTTGTGAAAGTGGGACACTTCTGGGACAATACAGAGGCTGTATTTACTGCACTGCTGAATACTATGAGCAATCTGTGGACCTCCAGAGGACACTACGCATGGTAAAAGGATGTCTGAATACACATGAATCCCAAAACAAGAAAAAAAAAGAATCACAGGAAGTTGCTTTGCACTTTTCTCAAACTTCCTCCAGTATGCGGCTTTTCTCTATGTCAACAAGAACCTCAGAACCATCTATACAGCATCATCTCCAGAGCTATTCAATCTGCCTCAGAGGGTTTTCTGTGCTTGTTTTATTTGCTTACACCCAAGTATGGCTCTTATCCTGAATGGGTCAGCATCATTTTCTGGTGTCTGTTGCAGGACTCAGTGCCAGGACCACTAAATCTGACTAATCTTACTAACATGGAGAGTCTCCTTGTTTTCACTGAATATGGAACTACCTGCAAACAAAGGAGTGCTATGGTCACAGGGTCAAGCCCTTTGCTTTAATTTGGTAAACAGGTTATTGGAGTTTACCTGATGTATAGAAGACCCAATAATTACCCACCAAAGGCATATGGCACCATGGACATTTTATACATCACTCACTTCCAGTTATATTGACTTTGACTTTCTGTCTTTGAAGGTAAAGGCAGAAAATAATGATTAGAGCTGATTCTGTTACCGTACCGTGGATTTGCTAAATCAGGTTGAAGTTTCCTGAATAAACGATCTGTCTTATGTTTCTTGGAGAATCCCACTCACTCCTAATCCTTGCTGAGAACTGCAATGATAGAAGAGGAACAAGAAGCCACCTCACAACATGTGCTCCTGCCTGAACAGCAGGCATTGTCCCATAGTTCGGGAGACGCTTCAATAAGCTGATCAGTTCCAGGCTGGAATACTTAAATGCCACTGCCTCGGACTACATAACACCTAAAAATGTAAATCCCTCTGCAGTCAGGGGAACTGTTTGTGTGGGAGACCATTACTCACTGATGGCATCTGAACTGTGGGAGATGGGAGCATTTCTCAGATTCTAGCTCAAAGCAAACACCTTGGCCTTGTCCTGCTCCGGGCTGGGGTGGTGTCTGGATATGCATCAGCCGCTTCTGGTTTCCCCCTGGAAGGAGCCTGGGCCTTCAGGAGTGGGGTGAGCTGTGTCACTGTTCTCAGCAGGGGAGAGCTGGGACCCTGCGGGGAACATCTACTTCACACCTTAGTCACAGCCAAAAAGAGAGCAATAAATAGGAACTGCTTGTTATTGTTTTTTTTCCTGTATGCTTTAATGAAAAAAAAAAAGAGTTGAAAAGTGAATTACAACAATTCAGCACTGGAGAGTAAGTGTGTGGCAGTTCAACTGCTGAATTTCCTCACTGGTGCCCATTAAGAATGAAAGAACAAGTCAAATACAATGAAATACAGAAATGATATACAAATATCATTTCTGATATTTGAGCTGTGCCAGCTTACTCCAAGGATGAATTTAGGCAACAATGTATTTTCTAAAGCTTAGTCCTCTTCTGTTATCTCAAATTGCGTTCTGCTTTTTTTTCTAAATGGAATATGCCCTCTGTGGAATAATTAAACATATTTGTACAAAACAGAGAAATAAATTATTTTATGAAACGATCTTCTCTTTCAAAAATTCTTGCAGGACTTATAAATTAAACTTTCAAGAAAACTAAATGAAACTGCTTTGCTATTCAGTTTATGCAGACAAGATGAATGCAGCACTCACACAGCTATTTATTTTTTAAATCTAGAGATAATGTTATTTGTAATAAGGATATATTTCCCCTAACACCCTTGCTCCTCGGATTGGAATTGACACTGAAATGTTCAGAAGAACCTAAATTATTCTAAAGGAGTGTTTGATCAAATTGCTTGAATTCTTTCTGGCTTTTTGTATATTGTTATGTCACTACAAACACATAAACATGGCTGTCACATACTGACAGTCTTAGATGACATCCTCACCTTACCAGTTTTGCATCTTCCACTATTTTGTTATGGGCATTTGTTCAATTTTGAGAAAGACAGAAAGAATGGAAGTTAGATTTTATGAAGCCCAAAGGACTTCTGAAGGATCTTCCAAGGATTACCACTAATTTGGACTCAAGCGTAAGTGTCCCATTCTGTACCGCATTATTTGCCTTTTCATTGCCATCCTCAAAAGCAATTATCACTTCTCACAGTCATCATGTCTTAAAAGTTGCTGTTTAAATTGGCCCTGGCTAAAAACAAAGTGAAAAGGAAATTAAGAGTGTTGACTGAAGATACCAACTCATTTCAGCTAGATGAATTTGGAGCATTTTTGAGAAATACTGGTGGATTACAAGGCACTGGACTCACAACGATAGGTTGCACTTGTAGGTGGGAAAAATTGATGTACTACGCATAGGACAAATAATATTGCATAACTTGTCACATATATAATAATAAAGGCTGGAACCAGCAGTTTTGGCCTCATCTGATCTGGGCTCTGTTCTTCATTCACGGGAGGCTGGTGTTACTGACACCCTCAGAACAACTGCGCAGGGACCTCCCCAGAGGTCCAGACCTGCCTGTTCCCAATGCCCGAGCTTCTGCCAGCAAATGTAGGTGAAGCTGCTCGAGAGCTACAGCACAGCAGCGCCGGGAGGGATTCTCCACATCCTGCCTGTAGGTCAAAGAGAGCAGTGAGCCCCATGCTGAAGGACAGAGCTGAGGGCAAACAGAAAGTGGCTGGACCTCTGAGGTTCAACTTCCTACCTCAAGGCAGAGTTAATTATTTGTACAAAGCAAGGTGCTTCCAGCAGAAGCGACAGAGACCTTCAGCCAGAATAAACTGGTTCAAGTCTCTAATAAATCTCTAAGAAGCTGGAGGACGCCGGGAGCTGTAGGAGCTGTAGGAGACAGGTTTCAGCCCCTTCCGTGTTGGTCTCAGAGCAGCCCCAGCTCCCTCCTGTGCTGCTCCTGATGCAGGTGGCAGCCTCAGGCACTGGGATGCCAGGGGAGCCATCCATGAGGGCTCCGCTTCCACATTTCACCATAGAAAAGTTCAGGTGCCCAATTTCAGGACCCTGTTCAGTGCTAGAAAGGGTGCACCCAGTTCTAGCAAAAGTGAGACACTCGATCCATGAGCCCCATTCCCTCCCTCTGTGTTTCCCCCCATATTTACGCTAACCAGTGCCCCACACACCAGCTTTCGGAGGCTCTTACTTCTCCCCCTGCCTTGCACAAGGAACACCACAAAGGCATCCCTTTGGTATTCCTCAGGTTGAAAGGGTAGCAGTCCTCTGTGCAAATGCAGCAAAAGGTAAAGTTAAAATGTGGATCCATTTTATTGTGCTAGAGAATATAAACATTTTGGCATCGTTACAGGGTACAGTCAAATGTTCTTTCATTAAAACGTGTGCTGGAGAATCATGATCCTTACCTGAACGCACAATTTGAAAAGGCTCAGCAAAGGCGGAGAGTGTGCCTAGAAGTAAGAGAAGGCCACGTCAGCATGCAGAAGAGAGGAATAGCAGAAATGATGGAGGGATGAGGTAATAATGAAGAGCAGTGCTGAAGTATTCCTCTGGCATTAACGCACAGCCCACCGAGGACAATGGAAGGAAAATCTTAGACATCACCTTTTCTTTGTCCTTGAGCCTGAGGAGAAGGCGGCGATGATTAATTAAGGGTACAGCTCCACTCGAGCCTTGGGGCTGGCTGTCACGCTACAGGCGATAGGGGGGCAGTAGTCCCCCTAACACCGCGGGGGGGTTCCCGGAGGGCTGGGGGGACTCGATGACCGCATACAGCACGGGTAACGGCACCAGCTCACCGAACAGGGCTAACCGAGCGCTGGAGGCGAAGGTGTGTGGCGTGGGGGGGTCGGCGGGGGGGTGGACATACAATCCCGCCCCGTCCCGCACGGTGCCGTCCCGTCCCGCCGCGCTTCCGGCAGCCGCCGCCAGAGGGCCGCGCCGCCGCGGCAGCAGCCGCCTTGGGCGGGGCCGGGAGAGGGGCGGGGCAAGGCGCAAGGGGCGGAGCCACCACTGCGGGGGAAGCCGCCCCCGGCCGAGAGTGGGGAGGGGGCCGGGAGCGGGGCGTCCCCGGGGCGCGGGGCTGCCGAGAGTCCGGTTCCCCGGCCAGGAAGGCGGCGCAGGAGCCGGGCCGGCCGTTGCTCTTTGTAAAATCTCTCCTCCGCGGGTGCTTCTGCCGCGGTACCACCTGGGCCGGGGGGCGGCAGAGGGGGAGGAGCCCCCGCCCCAAGCCACAACATCTCCCCAGCGTTTTGCTTTGCTGGGCTGCCCGGCAGCGGAGCCGGGGACGGGCTGGGCTTTTACTTATTCGGCTTGAGTGCGTGTGAATATACACATTTTTTTTCGGTATGTGGCCAGCCCGGGAGTAGCCTGCGATGGCGAGACCCCTTTTCTGTACGCAGAGCGCTTCCCATCTTTGCTTTCCAGACGCCGGGTACAGCGACCTCGGAGCCCCAAGCGCTGTTTCCGTAAGCACCAGCCTTCAGAAAACCTGCGGCTCCCGACCGCAGCGCCCATCCTGGCGCCGCTGGGACTCCTTGGTACCGGTAATCGGTACCGGCAGGAGTTTCTCCCACAGCTGAGAGGCGGTGGCTCCCCCGCTCGCCCAGTCCTGCCTCCCGCACGGCCCGCAGCGCCGGTGTTTCTGCAAACATCCCGCCAGCGGAGTGGCGTGTTTCGGAACCGGGCCGAGCCTGGGGAAAGGCTCAGCTTCACCCCGCTCCTTCTGGTGAACCCTGAGTTCCTCCCTTCCTTTCCGTTCTTCCCTTCCCTTCCCTTCCCTTCCCTTCCCTTCCCTTCCCTTCCCTTCCCTTCCCTGTCCCTGTCCTTGTCCCTGTCCCTCTGCTATTCTGGACGGTGTTTTCTGAAGGTAGCAGGCGGTCTGGAGTCCGCCTGCATTTCTCTGCTGGCGACGGAAAAGACCACAAGTCTCGTTAACAAGTGATTATCAGCAGTTCACAGTAACTGCAATTAGCCAAAGTCAACACGAAAGAACTGCTGTATAATGTAGCAAAGAGACGTTCAGGTTGAAAAAAAAGAATCAAATCAACCCTAAAGTGCATGACTGGGAATTAATTGCCTGGCTCACAGCGGATTTTCCCTAAGCTGTCTCGTTCCTTCAATAAATAACTTCGGGAACAGAACTCTCTCTAGCCAGCTCTTCTAGGCATCATGTAGGAGTTATTCTAAAGGCAAGACTGCATCTTCCCGCAGAACACTTTTTTTTTTTTCAAATGTAATGTCATAATTAAAACCGAGTCCTCCAGAACTTGGAAACAATGTCTAAGGGAGGAGGGAGCAAAGATTTATGCTTCTGAGATCTCTGATCACAGTGAAACGGTCACTCCTTGTACCTCTAGCAGAGCTTTTTGTTTCCAGCTCACTGTCATGTAAGTGAAATGCGGTCATTTCCGATTCCGAAAGTAGGGGGGAATATTCTTCTTGCCCCGACGCCTGCTGCGAAGCTCCACGCACCTGGAGAGAACGGAAGTCGCTAAAAATCGCAGCTGTGCTGTTCTTACTGGAGTTGAAAGACACACGATGTCCAGACCAAAACTATTTTTTCCTGAATACACTTGGCTGCCTTCACATTTCCGAGTTCTCACAGCAGAAAAATCCTGATTTATTCTAAAGTTCCCAACATACACATAAACCCACGCAACTCGGTCTACCGCATCTCTCTTTTCTCTGTGTATACGTTCTCCAGACATACCTTGCGCATGTATGTGTGTGTCCATGTATTCGTACAGCGCATGCAAACTTTATATGCATACAGCTAGGTACGGAGGCAGATACAAACATGCTGCGTTGTGAACGTTTGTCTGTCTGTCTGTGGAAAGACCCTGCTGTAGGTCCCCTCTGCAGCCGCACCGATGGCGGGGATGCGCGCCTGCCTGCGCACCGGGATGCCCGTGGTCCACGCCAGCCCGAGAACAGCGGTACCGCCGGCCCCTCTCCCTCCGCCTGAAGAGTGCACCTCCAGGGCCTGGGGGGCCCCGTTCGGCAAGTGAGTGCGGGGGTTGGGGCTGGGGGCACTCCCCCCCCCAAAAAAAAAAAAAACCAAACCAAAACAAAACAAAAAAAAAAAAAATCCGGGGGGAAGCTGCCGCCGAGCGCAGCAGCCCACTCAGGGCCATCGGGCTGGTGACGGCGAGGAGAAACCCCCGCTGCCGGCCGGCGGGTTGGCTGCTCCCCCCTCTCCCCTGCGTGCCTGTCTGCGCCCGGCGAGGCGGGGGCACAGTTCACCTCCTGGCTCCCCACCCCCACCCCCGCTCCCCTTGCCGGCGAGGCGGGTACCTGTTGGGCAGGGAGCCGGGACGACACGCTCCCCTCTGCCGCGCTACAGGGCTGCTCCGCGGCGCGAGGAGGGGGGCGAGCTGCCCCCCTTCCCCCCACCCCCACCCCCCGAGCTCCCGCCCCTCCGGCCGGGCCCACCCCGCCCCGCGGCTCCAGCGGGGCCCGGCGGGGCCTGGGATCCGGCGTGCTGTGCACAGCCCGGGGCTGGGGGGGGTGGGAGGGGGGGGCACGGCCAGCGCCCGCCGGGGGAGCGGGAGGGGCCGCGCCGCGGCTGCCGGCGACTGACTGCCGGGAAGGGGGGAAGCGCGGCAGCGCGGTGCCTGCTGAGCACCTGTCAGACCGCGGAGCCTGGCTTATACCTGGTCCTGGCAGCCGCTCCGCTGGGGATCTCCCCCTAGTCGCACCACTTCTTTTTTTTTTTTTCTTTTCTTTTTTTTTTTTTTTTTCCCCCCTTCTTTTCGCCTCCCCCCTCCCTTCCCGGAGCAGTGAGAAAGGGAGTATTTTCCTTCAGGGAATAAAGCTGATGATACAGAGGAAGAGAGGCTAAGAGCTTCACCCCGTTGCCTCATTCTCCCTTTCCTGTGCGCACCCCGTACCCTCGCCTTCCTCCTGCCGCTCCTCTCACCTGGCCAGCGCTGCCCAGACCATGTCCGCTAAGCTCCTGCCGCTTTTCTTCCTCCTCTCCGTGTTTCACGCCTGGTAAGTCCGCACTCCCCTCGCCATCCCGCAACCCCTCTCCTCCCCTCTCCTCGCACCGGGGCTTGCGGGCTGTAGTCCCGCTCGCCGGAGTTTGCCAAAGGGCTCTTCCCCCCCTACTCCCCCTTCCACAGCCCCACGCCGTACAGGGGTTTTATTCCCAATAGTGGCTTCCCCCGCACCCTCCCTGGGACCCGCCTGGCTCTCCCGGACCGCTGCAGCCCCGCCGCTGTCCCTCCCGGCCCGGTGAGAAGCGGGACCTCGCTCGGTGGAAAGTTTTCCCGCTCCGGTGCCCAGAAACCGGCAGGACGGCGCCTGGCGCTGCCCGGGCTCCCCTCACGGCGCGGGGCTGCCGGCAGCCCCGGCTTCCCGCCGGGCCCCACCCGGACGGGGCCGGCGTGAGGAGACAGCCCCGGGAAGCGTGAGCCCAGCTGCCGGGACCAGCTGGGGCTGCCGGGGGGTGCCCCGGTGCCTGAGGAAGGGCTGACACCGGCGGCTGCCGTTAACCGGCTCGCCCGTTGCCCGGCGGACCTGCGGGGGGGGGGTGGGAGGGGCGCTTGTGGCGGGCCGGGCCGGGCCAGGCCAGGGGAGCCCCCGGCACCCGCCTCAGGGACGGGAAGGATCTCCCCGGCGGGCGATGAGGGGCCGGAGTGGGACAGCCGGCAGCTGCAGCCGTGACTTTTTGGAGCAGGCTTGGCCTCGGTCCCGGCGGTTGTCCAGGGTACTGACAGGGCCCCCGCCGCAGAGCCCAGGCAAAGGTGTCACCTCGGCGTCCCCGGCGGGATCCGCCGCAGACCTGGCTGCTGGCGTACTCAGAAGCCTTCCCCTTGCCGTTCCCCTTCCCCTTCCCCTTCCTTTTCTCCTTCCCTTTCCTTTCCCCTTCCCTTTCTCCTTCCCTTTCCTTTCTCCTTTCCTTTCTCCTTCCCGTTCCTTTCTCCTTTCCTTTCCCCTTTCCCCTTTCCTTTCCCATTTCTCCTTTCCTTTCCCCTTTCCTTTCCCCTTTCCCCTTTCCCCTTTCCTTTCCCATTTCTCCTTTCCTTTCCCCTTTCCCCTTTCCCCTTTCCCCTTTCCTTTCCCCTTTTCTCTCCCCTTCCCCTTTTCCTTCCCCTTCCCCTTCCCTTCCCTTCCCAGTTTATTAACCATGTTCTTCACCCGAGTGGCATCACTCTCCCAAATCTCCAAAAGGAACTAGAGGCTGCTTCATTCCAGCCCCAAGAGCAAGTCCCAGGCACACATGTTGCAGGGAACAAACCCATCCCCACAACCTCTCAGGCTTTTCCAGCCTTACTCCTTTGCAGTTTATGCACTGCCTCCTCTCTGTCTCCTCACAGGATCAAAACTAGTGGGCCCTGAGGAGTCTGGGGAAGGTGTGCAGCCCTTCTGCCTCCCCAGTTTGAGAATGGCCTGCCATCACCCCACACTTGTTTCTGTGGATAGCAGGAATATGCTGGGAATTTGGCAGTCACCAGTACAGCTACAGGTGAAAATGCAACCTCAAATGCTTTCAAGGAGCCTAAATATGTAGAGGCAAGCAAGGGAAGTGAAATAACAAACGCTGAAGGAGGAAAACAAAACACCTTGCAAAATACATATCTAGTGTATTAGTCTCTTTCACTGTGAAACCTTTCACACTCCCAATCTTAATCTAGAAGGTGGGTAGGAATTTACGTTTTCTGGAGGTACTTTCTAGGAAACAAGATGCTAGAGTGAGAAGATTTAAAAGGTCTGTCAGAGTTTAGACTCTTACTAGTGACTGGTTTTAAAAGAGGCAGCTCCCTGAAATGGGAATCTTGATCCTACCTGAACTCAGTTTTCATTTCCATGTGCAGTCTGAATGCCTCCAGTAAAGTTCCAGTGGGTACAGCAGAAAAAGACATATGGTTTATTCTGCTTTCCTGTCGGCAATTCAGCACCACTGCAGCACTTCAGCTCTGAAGTATCAACCATGTATGTTAGGAGACGGTGCCTCCTTTGCAAATGGTTCTATAACTGCAGTATTAAAACACAAGGCTTGTCATGAATCTGAGGGAGAAAAAAAAAAAGAAACCTCAAATCCTCTAGAGGTTTTTAATGCTAGTTGGGTGAATTATATAAAAAAAAAAAAAGATTGGCTTTTTAAAGAATACATCTCACTAACGGGGAAGGAATGGATGTCTATTCAAATTTTCCCCAAGTTTTCTCTACTTTTGCAACTTGGTTATATGTGCTCTCTTTGTAGAAAATCCTTAGGGGCTAAGTTTCAAAATAATTTTTTCTATAGAAATTGTACCTAGAGCACTTGCAATTTGTGAGGTGATGTTAAGTGATTCATTGCTAATCCTTACAGGTGTATTGACTGTAGAGCAGTTTCAATTAAAAGTTTCATTAAATATTCAAATGGTGGTCTACTAACAATGTTGAGGGTTGATTATGGTCTGTGATTAAATTTTTATACCTGTATTCATTTTTTTTTCCTATTACTATAGAGTGTCTAGCAAGTTTTCTGGACATCTGAGATGTTTTAAAAGACACCTGTGTCAGGAGGAGAGGGAGAGAGAGAAAGGATGCCTGTAGCACATCCCATGAATAAGCAAGGCTGGTGCCTCTGATTCTCCATTGCTTTGCACCTTGCATAATTATTGACATTTACATAAAAAGGTTGCGACATTATATTGTACCAGCAGGGCAATTACTGGTCCTGGTCAAAGCAACACATGATTACTGCTGTGGTTCCACCACTGAGCTTATCTTTTTGCCTGATAACTTCATTTCAGTTTAACTGTCATAGATTTTCTCCAGTGAGAGACATCGAAACAGATTTGGTTTCTAAGATACCAAAAGATACATCTTCAAATCAACATTTTACTGTTCGTGCACAAAAAGCCACACAAATTAAATTAGTCTTGTGTGAAAATAGCTCTAGCTGTGATTTCTGTGCAGACTGTAGTTTCACTACATTTGTATTGGCATGCTCTTAAAATAAAAATAGTCCACCCGTGAAGGAAGGAAGTGACAACTGTTGGTATAGTACTGGGTTTTTTTAAATATATCATTAAAACTGCTGGGAAATTCATATTAATCTATGTAATGTATTTGTGTGCTTGTGGTAATCCATCTTAAATTCAAGGAGCAAGCTCTTAATTCTAAGCCTTGTAATACATTAAAGTCTGAAATTCAGGCACTGAGAATATAATAATTTATTAATAGGATAAAATGATCAGAAAGTATTAAAACATCTGAATTTTTAATAGTCTTATTAGCCTTTGTGCAAGAGATGAATCATTTGTCTTGATGTATTAATAAAATAATACTGCAGATGTTCGCTCTTCATCAGAGTATTTTGTAAACTAACTAGTCAGGATAGGTTGGTTAAAGTACAGCATATGAAATACTACTCTGATAGCTGTATTAACTCCCAGAGTACAATTTTTTGAGAGAGTAGCAGAAAACAATTTCTGAACAGTTCTCAATCATGACCTACCCACAGATACTCAACAAGTGTTAATGGGAACGTCCTGTTGCAAAAACAGCCTGAGGCTGGGGAGATGCAAAGCCAAGGGGAGACATCTAAAACTTCTTCAGATGAGTGTGGAGACTTACCCAGGATGTAAATTCAGATTTTATTTACGTTAAATAACACCTACTTGTTTGATTTGTTATTGCAGTTCTAGAAAGGTTGAAGAGGATGAGTATGAAGATGGAACAGCTAACCAAAAATGGGTTTTAGCTCCAAAAACACAAGACACAGATGTGACTCTCATACTAAACAAGCTGTTGAGAGAGTATGACAAAAAGCTGCGGCCAGATATTGGAAGTAAGTACTCCTTTCTGCACAAGTGGGTGCAGAAAAGATGTTATATTTTCTTTAGTATGTACAAATGTCTGGGAAAGTGGAGATTAAGGTTTTTTTTTGGCTGAAGTTCATTTGCCAAGTCAATATTTTAAAAATGCTAATTCTCATGGGAAGAAGCAGTGGTAACTTAGGGTGCTAAGCTCTGGTTTGCTTGTACAGAGCTTGTGTACAGGTATGGAAGGTCTAGCTCTAAAGTATTCAGCAGGTCTTTGGCAGAGTTAGGAACGTAATTATCTCTTTTGTCATTCGGTCCATGCCTGTGAAAAACTCATGCTCTGAGGAGTGATCAAAACCCCAGCATATTAAAAACAAAAAGTAGGACACAGCAAAAGAAGAATGTACATCTAATCCCTTAAAAATGTGATCACTAAAGTTATATCCTTAATGCTGAAAAGGTGGCACTAGGATTTGCCTGTATATAGGGCAACTCTAGAGATTTTCTTCCCCAAACCTGCAGACATCTTATCTCCATCAGAAATCTGATGGAATGAAAGTGACTTGTGGGCAGTACTACTACATATAGGTATACAATTTAGATAACAGCCAGTAGATAATCTGCATATGACCATTCAGAGCTATTTTCTTTTCTTTTTTTTTTTTTTTTAAATTTGTATAATTAGGTGTAATGAGGTGTTGTTCTGGTTTTGTTGGGTGAGGGGGGGGCCTAAGGTGGCAGCTTCTCTAGGAAACTGCTAGAAGTCGCTCCCCTTTGTTCAGTGGACTTGGATGGGCCTAGGGCGGACCTCCTGCTGGCCAAAGCCGAGCCAATTGGTAGCAGAATGTCCCGTGATAACGCCTCTGCGATAATGTATTTAAGAAGGGGAAAACAGGAAAAAAAAAAGTGGAGAAGATGTGAAGCAGCTGAGTCGGGGCAGAGACGGGGAGGCGCGAGCCTTGTGGGCCTTGCAGGCCTCACCCTCTGGCCTCCCGCTGGGCAGCTGATTGGGTCCAACTCGGCCTGGCCTGGCTGCAAGAAGTGGAGAGGAGATGAGAAGTGAATAAGATGTAAAAAGGGTCCTGAGAGGTGTCTGCCAGCCTGTTGTGAGGAACAGCTGCAGACGCCAAGGTCAGTGAAGAAGGAGAGGGAGGAGTAATGCGGCTCCTGGCCAAGATTTCCCTGCAGCCTGTGGTGCAGCCCATGGTGGAGCAGGTTGTCCCCCTGCAGCCCATGGAGGTCCACAGAGGGGCAGAGATCCACCTGCAGCCCATGGAGGACCCCACACCAGAGCAGGTGGAGGCCTGAAGGAGACTGTGGCCCATGGAGGGCCCGCTGGGGCAGCTGTTCTAGAGAGACTGCCCCCCGTGGAAGAGATGACCCACACTGGAGCAGTTTCACAAAGGACTGTGGCCCGTGGGAGGGACCCCACGCTGGAGCAGAGGAGGAATGCGAGGAGTTCTTCCCCTGACAATGAAGTAGCGGTGTAAAACAACGCGTGATGAACTGACTGCGACCCCCATTCCCTCTTCCCCCCTGTGGTGCTTGGGGCGGGGGGGAAGGTAGTAGAGATAATGTTAAGCCCGGGAAGAGGGAGGGGTGGGGGGAGGTTATCTTGTTCCCTGTCTCATTCTCCTGCTAGTTTTAGAAATAAATGAATACTTTTCCCCAAGTCGAGTCTGTTTTGCCTGTGATGGTAATTTTAAGGATTTCTCCCTGTCCTTATCTCAAACCTCGAGCCATTTTTCTTATATCATCTCCCGCTAATCTCGTGGAGGGTGGGGGGAGTGAGAGAGAGACTGCGTAGTCTGGTCCCAATCTGGGTTGAACTACGACAGGTATCTCAAACCAGTATTTTTTTTTGTTGTATAACACTGGCACAGGTTGCCCGGAGAGGTAGTTGGTGCCCCATCCCTGGAAACATTCAAGGCCGGGTTGGATGAGGCTCTGAGCAACCTGATCTAGTTGGGGATGTCCCTGCTCCTTGCAGGGGGGTTGGACTAGATGACCTTTGAAGGTCCCTTCCAACCCTAACCATTCTATGATTCTATGATTCTATGAGTTTATGATTCTATACTTTTTATAGTTATGCCCTGTTTGCCTTGTTTACATACTTAGACCAGAAAGGCTATAGCACAACTGCTATTCAGTTTGTTCACAGTAAATTTGCATGGCAGAAATCAGAGACAACTTGTCGTTTACATTTACTGCACCTTGCATATACTTCCAAATGAACTGGGAATGGTGAAATCTCAAAACAGCTACCTAACGTAATTTACTTTTCCTAAATTTTTTTCAGAGATTAGAGGGATTATAAGTGAAACTGCTGTTTACTGATGGCACATGTATTGATATACTTTCTAGGTGATCCCTTTGGGTGAGTTTAGAGGGAAATAAGAGCCTGTATTCACTATTACAATTATTAGTGTCTCATAGCTACATATTAATACAATAGTTTCAGAAAAAAAACCCAAAACTATGCTGTGCTATGAAAGGAAGTTTGTTTTTGTTTTTGTGGTTTTTTTTTTCATAGCTATTACTTTTCCATAGTATTTACAAAGATCATATTTGATAGATGTGTCTGTTTTTAACACCAAGTTACATTTATCTCTCTCTCTTCACTTAGTTTGTCATACTGGATTTAGCTGATCTTTAATATCTGATGGAGAAGTGCTTTAATGCAGTTCACCACCCATATATACATCTGGAAGACATTCTCAGCCAAATTTTTTATTTTACTTTGTACACTGTGTCCTCAGATCACTGACTTCAGGCAGAGTAAATTATGTTATTCCTATGTGGGGCAAAGTAATCATTCAAAGTCCCCACGTCAGTTTCTGTAAAATCGGTAGAGGTAACATATCCTACACCAGTGGAAAACCATTGTTGCCAAAATAATTCCTTTTGTCTCTCTAAAAACTTTAATAAATTCATTTTTAGAGAAAGGAGTTAAATTACACAGCTCCTCATACATCGTACCAAACAGAGATTTTACAGTTCTCAGCTACACCTACCTTTCTATCAAGCATCTCAGTTCTAGGCTCTTTCTCTCTTCGACAGGAATCTGGCTATTTCAGAACCTGAGCTGAGTGTTGTTCAGATGCTGGAGAAGTTAGTTCACCTCTGCCTCTTTCCCTGGTCCCTCTTGCCTCCTCTCCTATCTTTGATGCAGATAAATAGCATTGCCCTTTTGAAGCTGAGGAGCTGCTGCATTTGTCAAGGAGAACATGTGGGGAATGTTAGAGAATCAGGCATTATATCTAACTTTCCTGAATTGCTGTCTGGTGCCTTCCACACAAGCACATCTTCCTATCCACCTGGGAGAATGTTGTCCTCCAAACTCAGTGGTTGACTTGTCCTGGCAACTGAACTGTGCTCCTGCCCCGATGGTCCCAGTATTAATACAAATCAATTGGATCATAATACATATCAGGTAAAGCACTAGGGAAAAAAGGTAGTGGACTAAGTAATATAAAGCATACAAGAAGAAAATGTGTGTTTTGGAATTTATAGAAAGCACAGCATGAAATAGCGGAGGAAGAGAGAAGTAATTCTCAGAATTAAGCAGAAACGCATCCAATAAAAGAGGCTGAGGTTTAAATCCAGGACTAACATGCAGTCAGCTTCTCATTAGGGCCTTTACTTTTTGCAGTGCTGCCTGTACACATATTGGCTGTCCCCCAGGACAGAGGACACTCACCATTTCATGCCACATTGCTCTTCACTCAGTTTTCCAATCCTTTATTGCAAAGCCACTATTTCTAATAGCGGATAACTTTAGCAGTTCTCCTGAAGAAATGATCTTCTCTCTGAATGCAGTCAGAAAAGCCTAGGAAAATACTGATTTATTTGCACTATCAAAGTTCAGATTGCAATTTTTAGTTCACTTGGGAACACACTTTTTCAAGGCAAAGGACTTGGGGAGAAGGAGAAGACTGTGGCAAATAGAAGGTATTGAAGTACGTGCTGGCCTAGGCAGTGATTCTTCTGATGTCTTGCATCATTCCCGGGACAGCTGATGTTTTGGCTAGCTCAGGTACGTCCAGGTACTACCCGGCACTGAACAGGCATATCGTGAGTGCCCACTTGCCATGCTATGGACACTGAGTACTTCAGTAATCATGTCACCTCCAGGTCAGGAGTATCTTCATCAGTGCAAGGACTGTGAACTGTAATTCAGCCACCCTCCTTCCTCTTCCCCAACCCAGCCCATCTAAACCACTGTAAAGAGTGTGTAGGCTGACGCTAAGATGCGAGGCCAGGACTTGCTTTCCTTTCTGTTTTTCTTATGCTGGCCTATACTTGGCCTAGGCTTTCATGTGAATGACTATCGGTCAGATTACATGCTCAATCTACACTCAGCGGTACAGGCATCAAGGTTCCAACACAGGATTTTGGAAGAGTGGATTGAACAACCTAAGTACTAGGCAAAGTAGTTATCCTGTAAAGGCTGTCAGCGAACTGACACCTTAACAGGACCTGTCTGGCTAAAAGGGGCCTTTGGTCTGTGGAAACAAAGCAGTGTTCTACTAGCAGGGGAATGTCTGACTGCATCCCCTGTGGGCACACACTTGGCACGGTTCTTGTCTTCCTAAACATTACGGCTTGTGAGGGTTTTCATTTTAATGGTGGCATCTGGCAGTTTTCCATTATATCACAGAACATACATATCTTTTGTAATTGGGGAAAAAAAAAAAGAAAAGAAAGCAGCTCACACTGAACAGCTTATACTGGTGTACTGATTAGATCAAAAAGAAAAGTGTTTTACAGAGACAAAGCATCTTGTCCACCCACTTACAATTATATGGCTGAGAATAGTAGGTCTGTTGCATGGTACGGAAGGCACCAGTCCCAGATAATGAGTAAATCTGTTTTGAACTATGAAGGCCTTAAAATCTCTTCCATAGGCAGGTACTCCAGAGTTTCTTTCAAAGTCATTTGTAGTGAAGACCTGTTCAGTGAATATCCAACATTTTCAAAGTGCAGCAAGGTTTACTACCCTGCAAGAGTGAATTTTTTTTTTCCCCCATCTCACACTGGCTTAAGTCTTGATATTTAGTAGGACTAAGTTGTGGCCTTGAAATTTTACTTCCTCTTTGTTAATAAAATTAGAACAGAAATAATAGGCAAACCAACAGGCCACAGAGTAGAATGATGACAATTACAGCTAGAAAAATCTCAGTCTTACTGAGGTTCTATTAATAAATCAGGTTTTTGCCATTGCTTTATTTTTAATTAACTGATTGAAAATTTAAGTTACATTTGAAAAAAAAAATGAAGCAAACCACAGGTAAATTAAATAGCACATGACAAAATATATTTCCTTCCAGGTCAGTTTACTTTAATGAAACCTTCCCTCTCACGTACCTTGATGGACAGCTTAGTCCACAATGGAGTCCTGGAAAATAAGTTACCTTTAGTGCCCTACGTTGTTTCATGCTTATCTTCATGTGGAATGTAGATTGTCTTAAATAGAAAGTTTGTAACGAGGTATTCTTCCAAAGTGAAAGTTTTGCCAAGCATGTTCCCTGAACAAGCTTTACATGTGAAAGACAGTATATTATCTTTTTCTTCTGTTGTGAAAGTCATCTTACCCATCAAAAAAGTTAGTACGTGAGAGGTTTCTGAAATGTGGCATTAGTAGCAGGAGGAAAAAATCTCACCCTAAACCAGGCTCAGAGCTGCAGTACTCATTTGGAGCATGAAGAGCATTACATCTTAATAGTTGCCCTTTGGTAGCTGGTTTCCTTATCTCAGCAAAAGATCTTCCTGCCTTTTGTTCATTCAGAAGCAGTAACTAATGTGGCCCAAAATTTCAGTGATGACAATAGTAATGTTAAGATTAGTTCATAAGCTGAGCTACATTCCAAGCCTCCCTCTTTATCTCAAACTGCTAATGTAAAAGAAAACATTTTTCCCTTCTCCTTGCAGGGGGGTTGGACTAGATGACCTTTGAAGGTCCCTTCCAACCCTAACCATTCTATGATTCTATGATTTTATTTCATCAGTAAGTTTTAGAGAACAAAACTGTTCCCTGAGCATCTCTAACAAGCAGTCTGTTACCTCAGCACTCTAATTTAAGTGCAAAGGATGTTCTAAACCACACATTCTGCAGTCTGACCAGGTGCTCTCCAGCCTTCCTGTGATTACTTACCCTTTTCCCTAGCTCCTGAAATACCTTCCCCAGAATGTTAACAGACTAGAATAAGGAGTTACATACGCTTGTTAGGTACAAACAGACAGAACTGCTGTCCACTACCTTTCCCCATGGTCTTCCTAATGTGAGCAAGTGGTGTTAGGAAAGTGATAAATTTCTGTTTTAGCATTTTTTAAAATACTTAAAAAAAAACCTAGAAAGAAAACCCATACAAGTTATTTCCCCTGCATTTCAGGCTGTACCAATGATCTTCGCAGTTATCATACTCTGACAGAGAAAGTTTAATAGTTTCAATTAATTTCTATTTCAGGGACTAGAGCGAAATAATGCTGGTAAGAGAAAAGCCAAGTTGAAGGGGCTACACTCTAGTGTACTCAAACTGTCCAGGGAAATTGAAAGTAAACTGTGTTCACAAGTATTAGAAATTAAATTAAAATAAAATAAAAGCCTAAATCAAGGAACAGAAAGTTGCAAGACAGAACTTCCTGTGCCTCAGAGTTACTCAGCTGACAGCAAGTTTTTCAAGTGATACTTCTTGTAATGGTCAGCCAGAACTTAAGAGACTGATTTTCATTTTTAATGCAATAGAAGTCTTGTATAAATGTGGCAGTTTATAATATTTAATTATTTTTCCTGTACTTTCTAGCACTTGGTTTCTAATCTGCCTGTGTTCTTACTTTGTTAAAAAAAAAAGTCAAGCTGACATCAAATCAGACTTGAGGCAAGAGCATTATAGGAGAGACAACAAGCTGAATAATACCTATTTTACTGATATTATTCACTGAAAAGGTAGAAAAAGGTAGTAGGACAATTTGTATTGCATGTTTGCATCCTCTGTTTCTCAAATGTGTCACTATATTAGGGAAGGCTCTGAATTGCACATGTTGAAGAAAGCTCCATCAGTTTGTGTTCTGAGGTGTTTTCAGCAGTAATGCCTGCTTTTCCCTCCTTTTTGATTACACTGCAGTAAAAAGGTTCTTCTTGGATCCTCTAGATACTTGTACAGCCTGTACTGGTTCCCTGTATTTACTGTGTATTTATAAGCCCAAACAAGGTCACTTTGAAGTATGAAAGTGTATATGCATACATGTATATATGTGTATATATTATGCATATGCACGTACATACACCCCCTAATTTAATGGCTATAGACTTTCTGACTCTGATAGTTCTAGCTGTCTTGAGAGTCCAGCTGTTTTTCTTTGCTCCTCAAGTATCTTTATAACCATTAGGCAAATTTCTGAAGATGAGCACAGTCTCATAAACATCTGTGCAACTCTCAGTGCCTTGAATAGGTTTATACAAGTCAGTGTCACTGGTAGAAATAGGTGGGCACGCTCGTGTCTGCAAACACAGAAGAATGAGTTCTGTCTGACATGCTTTACTGTACTGGCTTGGCAGGGTTTAACAGCAGTTCTCTTTTTAGGCAGTTAAAAGTTCTCTCTGTAACTAATTTAAGCAATTTCTCAGTGTATGCAAGAGTAGATCTGTTGGGTGAGTGGGCACAACTTTTATTCTGTTTATATTTTTAAATGAGATGTGCATTTTCAAGCACAATCCTAACTAAAACATTGAGTTCTGAAGCTGTATCACAACCTTTCTTCTTTCTCACCTGCTTTCCAAGCAGACCTCACAGAAATGAACCGTGGAGTGCACCACAGGCTATTACCACTGTGGCTGTCAAGTTATTTTTGCTAGCTGCTGATTGCCACACCTGATACTCTTTAAATTAACTCCAGCAAGGTTTCCCCATATGTGGTGACAGAGGGTTGCTTATTGTCTCACAGAGCAAAATATTTCCCAGATCATAGTGCAGAAAAAACTGTAAACTGTCATGTAAGGTCAAATTACTACTTTCTGCTGTAAGTCTGTTTTTGTGCTAGCCTACAAGAGTCAATAACAGACATCTTATAACAGGAAGTAGCGAGACAGACAGTTGTCACTTAGGGATTGATTATAGACAGTTGTACCTGGAGAGCTAACTGGTGTTAAAGGTACTACACGATGGGAAAGAGAGAGAGTGACTTCTGTTTTTCTTATGGCAGCACTCAAGAAGGTAAAGCTGTAGTCCTGGATCCAGCTTCTGTAGTATTGTGCACTGTAGAAGATTGTGGAGATTAGTCCAATTTAGGTGTATATGGAAGAAGAAACTTGAAAAACCCACTGGTGAGGATGTGGAGTGCTGTGGCTAAGACTCAGCTAGGAAAAGGGCTGAACAGGGTGAGAACTCAGGAGCTGAAAAAGATAATAAGAAAAAAATCAGAAACGTTTAAATGGTTCTCATTGATAGAATCATAGAATCATAGAATGGTTACGGTTGGAAGGGACCTTCAAAGGTCATCTAGTCCAACCCCCCTGCAAGGAGCAGGGACATCCCCAACTAGATCAGGTTGCTCAGAGCCTCATCCAGCCTGGCCTTGAACGTTTCCAGGGATGGGGCCTCCACCACCTTTCTGGGCAACCTGTGCCAGTGTTCTATAACTCACATCGTAAAAAATTTTTTCCTAATTTCCAATCTAAATCTACCCCCCTCTATTTTAAAACCATTACTCCTTGTATTATTGCAACAGGCCCTACTGAACAGCCTCTCCCGATCTTTCTTGTAGGCCCCCTTGAGGTACTGGAAGACCGCTATCAGGTCTCCCTGGAGCCTCCTCTTCTCCAGGCTTAACAGCCCCAACTCTCTCAGCCTGTCCTCATAAGAGAGGTGCTCCAGCGCTTTTATCATCTTCGTGGCCCTCCTCTGGACCTTCTCCAACTGGTCCGTGTCCTTCTTGTGTTGGGGGCTCCAGAACTGGACACAGTACTCCAGGTGGGGTCTCACCAGGGCAGAGTAGAGGGGGAGAATCACCTCCCTCGACCTGCTGGCCACGCTCTTCTTGATGCAGCCCAGGATGCGGTTGGCCTTCTGGGCCACAAGGGCACATTGCCTGCTCGTGTTGAGCTTCTTATCCACCAGCACTCCCAAGTCCTTCTCCTCAGGGCTGCTCTCAATCCATTCCCTACTTCCTTTTCTCTTTTCTTTGGGAAAGTGAATTGTCTTTATTTCAGAAAACTTTTGTTCTGATTCAGGCACCAAACTGGAAATCCATTAACTGTCCATTTCCATGAGTAAGACAGTAAATATGAAGAATATTTCAGTGCCAGTCATCTCCCATGTATTATGTATAAGCACACCTATGCGAGGCAATGAATATTCTTGGGGAAAGGATTGCTATTCAATGCAAAAGAGAACAATCTCTGTTCTGTTCTAGGTGGGAGGATAGAAGGAATTTCTCAATTGTCTGCAGGAGTTTTAATTCTCTGGCATCTTCAGTAATTGATGCTTTCTTCTTCAGACTTTGCCATGTACATTTCTAGAGTAATTTCTAATAGCAAGGCTAGTAAGTGAGGGGTAAACTACTCTATCGCCACTCCAAAGTCCCAGGTTTAGATTTTGAAAACTGTGGTCCACATTTGAGTTTTAAAACATAACATAAATAAGTAGGTTGGTTGCACTTAGTCCTTGTCTGGTGCCAGTATAGTGCATCAAACATAGACTCTTTCAAAATCTAGCATGGCAACATTCCTAATTAGGATGGGCTGTGGACAGTGAGTTTTTCCATGCCTGTGTTTTGCTTTTCTAATCGCTTATCCATGGAGCTGAGTAAAAGGGAATTTCTGACTTCGGTTTCTGACCTGGTTTGGTTCACAGCTTCTCAACTGTCAGGGGAAACACCCTACTTTTTAGCCATCCTTCTCTCAGGTAAAACTTTTAGTGTTTCATACTAAAAGAATACGTAGAGAAATTTTATTCCAATGCAGTGACTCTGAAGCCCTCCAATTTAATGTTTCTACTTAAAAAAAAAAGAATGTGGTTTTATTTTTTAATTATTTAACAGATATTTTTTCTTTCATTTTTTTTTGTAGAACACCTAATTTAAATCAAATGATGGAAAGCAACACTTTAATTTGAAGCTTACAGTACTTCAATACATAGAAATATTTCAGTATTCAAACACTTTGTTTTTCTGAAACTAATCTCATAAGTTAACCCATGCAACCCAATACAGTTCTTTACAGATAAATCTGCTTTTTTTTTGGTCTCATTTCTAATGAGCTGCTTCTATCTTTGCAAGACTTATGTCTTGCATGTAGTCTGTTGGGTTGACAAAGATGTACTGGTTTTGTGTTAGAGAAAGGCCTTTTACCAGAGCACTTAACAGCAAAGTCCCTTACAATACAACCTTCTCTTTGTGAATGTGAATAATTAATTTACACACATAGATAACTTTTATTTAGAGTTTTATTTCCTAACAGTAATTACTTGATGAAATGGCTTGGTACAAACTCAGACTGAATATTTTTCTCCAGTGGCATTGTAGGTAGGAAAGTTTGGTTGACAGTTAATATTTGCCAAACTCTTAATCTAAACTGTCAGACCCAAAACTATATGTTCCTGCTAGTTCCTATTTTCTCTTGTTTTCATAATTTCACCTAAGAAACCTGAGAGGAGGCTGGGAATATAGCATACAGACTTCTGAATGCCATGGATTGAAAGTTAGCTAACAGTCAGGAAAAGTCTGAGATATTAATCACATAAGAAAATCCCTTTCTTCTCCATCCTTCCTTCTGCAATTACCTAGATTATGCTGGCTCTTCCAAGTGTAGAAGTGTATTTAGAAGTCTTTTTTTTTTTTTTTAATTAAAGAAGATTCTGAGCAAGTATTTGTAAATTGGACAGATGTACAGTACCATTTTGAGGTTGTGGCACAAACTAATAAATTATTCTGCGATCTTTAAACAAGGAAAACTTTCTGCACATATTATTTTAAAATATTATTGCTCTTTTTTGCAGTTGTATGATTTTCTTACGACCGCTATTGTTCAGTTAGACCTTGGTTGCTAGCTTGCTAGACTTTGCAGGAACAAATTCTATTATTGTTCAGTCTTATGATATCACATAGGAACTCCCCCCTCCTACGAATGTAAGCAAAACAAAAATGGAAATTTAAGGGATTGATTGTAAAACCAGCCTAACAATTAAGATCTACAGTTTTCATTCTGAAACAACATAATACTGGGAAAATTACAGCTTGTGCATTAAGGAAAGGTAAATGAAAGATAAAAGTGCTGAAGGTTGATTGATGGTGCTGGTGGGATATGAAGAATAAAAGTGTTTTGTAGTTAATTGAAGGAGTCCATTTACGTGCACGCTGTCCTTCACACTCCTGGACAGAATGGCAACAAAACCTAGCATGTGAGTAAAATACTCTGTTCAGAAGACTGTGTTCTCATCCTGTTGTTGCTGTCATGCAAATTTGCTTTCAACTCTGCACTCAATTTTAGATTATCTTTTTTATTTTCATTTGCAGTCCCGTTTCAGTAGTTTAATCCTGAAACATAGGGATGACAGTTCAGAGTTTCTCTGGCTGTAGCAAGTGGAGGGCATTGACTTCTATCTGTTGTTCAAGACCATTCTTTTCTATGCAGGAAGAATGAGAGTTTTTTTTATTTTCCTCACTGATACCTTTGTAGAATCATAGAATCATAGAATCATTTCGATTGGAAAAGACCTTTAAGATCTTTGAGTCCAACCATAGACCTAATACTGCCACGTCCACCACTAAACTGTGCCACATCTACACATCTTTTAAATACCTCCAGGGATGGTGACTCAACACTTCCTGTTCCTATGCCTTTCTTCAAATGTGGTAATTTATCCTAAAATATAGAAATTTTAACTGACCACAACTATCCCTGAGAAATGACTTGTTAGCATAGCACTTTGTTTTACAGGAACAAACAGGTAATTAGATGTTGCCTATAAGGTCCTGTAGAAAAATATTAATAGTCGTCATCACTAGCACAAAGTAAACATTAACACTATAATCACTACTACAATGGTTACCAATAACTGTGTAATGGTTTATTACAGCTATATCCCAATTTAAAAATAGCAATTTATGTGCTAATGCGATAATGTAAAATATCATTATAGAGTAATTTCAAAAAATATCTCATTACTGTAGAGCCAATCTTGTTAGTCTTTTGTGCTCAGAAATCTTGTGGAGCTTAGGCAGAGTTTAAGTGGCTATGTATTTCTGGAACAGAGCTCATGTTGTGTTTGTTACGTAGTTGCGTGCTTTCTAAAAATCTAGTGGTAGTTGCTTTGCTTCTATAAATATGTGTATATTGATCCATAACAGCTTAGACCTGGGAGTTGCTTGAACAATGTAAGAAAGGTTAACTCTCAACAGAAATTAGTTTTAATGTTATTTTTAAATTTATGAGAGCTCAGCGAGTTCCACTCATGTTTAAGTGAGCTTACAATAAAAAATATTTCTAACCATTAAACCTTAAAAAATAATTCTAAATATTTATGATTTGTGCAGGAACATAAATGCTATTTGGACAGACTTCAAATGTGGAGGAAGCTTTCCGTAGGAAGCAAACAAAGTGGTTTCATTCATGAAATAAGCATCAATTCTGAATAGGAGAGATGAGCTCTATCAAAAATTAAGAGATATTTTAAATGACAGAATAATTTAAAGTACTAAATAAGTATAACAAAATGTCAGGAACTTATTGCAGATTTGTTCCCTACATGACTTGTGAAATTGTATAACAATCCCTTTGTTCATTTCCTCAAAAGTCTTTCAAAATTCTCCCAATTTATCTGTCAAGATCAGCTTTCATATGTCCAAGAGTAAAGTTGTCATGGATTTTAATGGGATTCCAGCTCAGGTACTGTTTATTTCGCTAGTGTAAATCTGTAAAGCAGGACCACACAAATCCTACAGTTGGCTTGTGTGGGTATTTGTGACTAGGGCTTTATTCGAGGTGTTTCTGCACTTTGTTGTTGGCCAGGCATACCTGACCGAGCTTTATGCTAACTGTCTAAGTGTACACCTGGCTTCTTAAGTGGGCTTTGCAGGCAGTGTTGAACTCATGACTCCTGTGACTAGACATCTTTTGAAGTGCCTCGAGTTTGTAGATAAATTTCACTCAGCTACTCAAATGTAGCTTTGCAATGTGGTAGTCACAAGGCTGACTGGAATATAAAAACTGTCTGTCTCAAAGCCATAGCATTTGGATCAGACGGGGACTATTAGCTAAATATTGGTGAGACCTTAGTTTTGTTTGCAGATATATTGATTGGCTTGATAAATCCCTTCCTCAATTAAAATCCACATGTTTGAAGATGAAGTGATTGTGATAAGCAGTTAGCTAACCTTAGATAGCACCGTGTAGCAGCATAACATTGCAGTTACTTTGATGTGCTTATGTTGTCTTTTAGGGGAAGTTAACTACCATATATTAAAGAATACTTGAAGAACTTCGAGAACATTTGTTGACAACCTTTAATTGCTCTCCTGCAGGTGAAATACACATAATTCTGCCAGTAATTGTTCTAAGTTTCTGACAGCTCTTTAGAACTATTTTGGGCTGATGCCGATATCAAAATCGTACTGGAGCTGAGCATCCATTTCTAATCTTACTGCCAGGTTTTAGTGAGATATTAACACTTTTGTTGTTCAATCAAGACTGTGAGGACTTTCTTAGTGCAAGAAAAAAGGCTTCATCTGCAGCTCAGCTACTCCATGCATGGCTTAAATCAGTTCACAAACTAAGTGCTCACAAATGCGTGTGTATACAGAAAAACTGAGCAGGCCTTGAAATACTTGGTAATGTAGCTATTTATGTCTTTCCATGAAACTCGATTTGTTTTGAAGGCTGATAGAGGGTGAGTTCTTTCTAATACTACATGATAACTTTAAGACTCAGGTTGTTGTTTTTTTTTTCATAATCCATTTTGGATGAAGTAATCTTAAAAACTTTGTCTCATTACGGTTGGTATTTTAAAATTAAAATCCTATGATAACAAATCTAAAATTCATACCTGAAAGTTCTCTCAGTTTATGTCTGTTTCTATCCATGAGAGACCATGTGCAACAAGAATATGGTCTTCTCTTCTGTCTTTTCTTTCAAAATCAGAACACATATTTACCATACAGTCATATTACAATTAAGTTTTCTGCCTCTGCCTAGGAAAGCAAAATAGCATTCAAAGGAACTTTCAATCTTTTTTTTTTTTTGTAGTGATATAATAGCTTACCTTTTTTTTTTATTTTTAATTTCAATTTCAATAGGAATGTCTGAGGCTAGATGCTAATTTAATTTGACATAAGAAGTGGCTGCTGCTTAGTTTTCTTCTGTTTCAAGATTAAACCTTCACTGTGAGCAAGACCAAATTCTCTTTAACATTAACAAGCAGAGCTCCATTTTTTTTTTGCACCAGAAGAGAATTTGGCCCAGCACATTCAGAAGAAATTGTCATCTCATAATCTATTTATAAACTTAACTGCAATGATTAAATAAAAATGGATTCCAAGCACTGTGTTCTGGTGCTGAACTTTGTCTCTAATCCTCCCAACATGCAATTGCATGCCGATTCCATCACTAAGTCTAGTCCCATTAATGCTCACCAGAACTCCTAAGTGTTGAACTTCCAGCTAGATATGTGCACAAGCTGTGAAAAGATCGGAGCCTTTTATTCCATGTACGCTATCTTGGTAAAAGAGCTAGCTGTAGTTCCCCGCTATTACCAATTTCTATGTAATGACATTTATTACTACATTTTGAAGGAAGTCTCATTACCAGAAGCTGCTAGACTCCTATTTAGTTACTAGCTGTGTACAATTAGAGTTGCATTAATCAGTTGTGCTTATTCAGCTGAGTTCAGATTTTCTTTTGCTGAAGGGAATATCCAACTATATAATCCAGTACTTCAGACAGTTTGAAACCATAACCGTAAATAATCCTGAATGTTCTGACCATATGCAGTCAAAGAAGTGCGTGGTACTTAACAAATTAAGAGAGAATGGTTATCATCTTTAACCATTATTTGTACCCACTTTAATATCTGTTTTTGCAATATTAGGTCTAGTCTTCCTAGTGATATGTACATACCAGTGTCTTACATGACAAGCCAGCCTGCCTATTTTTTCAGAACCACCTAACTTTTCAGGTACTTAAAAACTCCTTGGCATCTCATTGTTGGTGCAAAATTTGGGGAATGCAGGCAAAAATTAATCATGTGAAGATTCCTGTCTGTCTTCATCTTTGTGCTGGATGGCTGCTTAAGCTTTAGACAAATTAAGTGTTACCTACCTAAGATAAGCTTCCCACAAAACCGTGGTATTTAACTGTTCCTCACTTCTCTGCTCAGTAGCTTCCCTGAGGAAAGCTCTCTGAGTTTTGAGTGTCTGATGTACCTGCATTTCCTCGTTTTAGGGGGCTTGGGGATTGTTCCACATCTCTGGAGATTTTTGAAGACCGTGGAGAGGGGAAGGTGCCTCTATGGGAAAGGGAGAGGTCTAACAGAAGCTGTTGGCCCACTAGGCCCAAGTTTGCATCAGTTCAGATTATGCAGGATTTATACTTTCTTAGTTTTGGATCAGCTGACCCCAGAGAAATTAAAACACCGATTTAGATCTCAATTTACAGCTTAATGTTTACCCTACGGGATCAGAAAGAAGACAGTATTAGTAAAAAAAACAAATGACTTTCAGTGTAAGAGTGGCATTATTTTATAGTTAGGCTACATCACCAGTCAGAGCTGTTTGAATAATATTCAGCAGGGACACTGACACCAGAGATGCTAAAAGGAAGGTAAATTCTAGTAGCCTCAGCTAAAGAAAGGAGTACAGAGCTTGTCTGAGCCTATTAAATCCTGGAAGTCTGAAAGTGTGGAAGATCATGTGAGAAACTTGCATTGACTAAACCAAATCAAATTAAAAAAACTTTTGGATGAATGAGTCTGAAGGCAACATAGACTGAAAGGAATAAGTCTAAATTGAAAGGAGAAAAGTTTCTTAGGTTTAGCTAAATGGATTTTGTAGTGATTTTACTCTAAGTTACAATGATTTCAGGGCTAATGAGATGAGAAAATCTGGGAAGATTTTTTGGTGTGGAACAAAGACGCTAAAGGACCTGCGTGTTGAGGCAATAGCAAAAAGTGATATGCTGTATTATTTCTGGTTTCATGTTGGTCATCTTAGGTTTTAGCTTTGAGCCATTGTGCTTAGCAATGAAAGTTTTTTTAACAGATTGCTGCTGGGATAAATGAGGATCATAATGATAAAGTGGTACAGACTGTAATTTATGGCAATTTTTTTGGGGGGTAGGAGGAAAAGAACCTTATCTTCCTGAAAAATACATAATCCATGTTTTTCAGTAGTTCTACCTGAAGAGTAGACCTTACAGTTATTGGATAAGAAAATATTTAAAGTGATTACTTATGTTTTCTGCAAAATAATATTATTTTTTTTTTCTCCACAGTAAAACCAACAGTTATTGATGTTGACATTTATGTCAACAGCATTGGTCCTGTATCATCAATAAATATGGTAAGTGACTTGCTAACAAAGGTTTTAATCTGAACTACTGGTCTTGACATCAATACTAGCTTTTTAAACAGACAATAAATACCACTGGGATAAGTTGTTTTGATTGCTGATTTGGTTCTCTTTTCAGCTATAGCTCTGTTTTTCAGATGACTCTTTTGTGTCTTTTCAAGTGAAGAACAAACTTGCAAACAATATTATGCTCTGTGTTATCTACCAAAAAATACTGGTAGATCTTGAATGGTAAAATAGTCATCTTATGAAAAAATAAGTCTGAAGCAAAGCTACTGTCAAGAAAATTATTGAGTTAATGTTTCAAGGGTCAATCAAATATACAAAGCTTCATAATGTGGAGTTAATGAAAGTCATCATGTACTATCAGTATATGTATTTGAAATTCCTCTTCTCTTCAGTGGTTACTTTTCTTTCTCTGAGTTATCAACAATCTTTAGCCTTAATGTATAGTTTTGAAGAAGTTATACATAGCTGTAGTACATGTGTAAAGGCAGGAGAAACTTAAAGAATCTGGCTAACAGTGTGACAATAGTGAACACAGCAAAACATAGCAGTTGGTCCATTGTTGTGGTCTTCTTAACTCCGGGGCATTCCTCGGTTTTGCAGCAACACATTCAGATTTAGAAAGCAAGCTGGATGTTTATGTAGCTATGGAGGTATGGGTTATTGTGGTTGCTTTTGCAACTTGAAGTTTGCATTCAGCACAGTATTCCTCTTTGTAAACTAGGCTGAATTTTTTCTTAATACAACTTGGAAATGGGGGACCTGTTAATATTGTAATTTACTTAGAGCTCTTATACTAACCTCTTCAAGGCAATGACTGTCTCTTTTTCACAATGATGTTAAAAGGCTGCTGTGTGCAATGGTCGTATAAGAATCTAATAAAAGCACTGCATGTATGTTTTTTATTTTTGGAACAAAAGCTCCTGAATTTGAAAGGTGGTCATTCAGACTGATGTTTTGGTTTTGCCTGTGTATATGGGAGAATGTAAATTATTGCAGTGTGTCATATACTGGGTGGTCAGAGACTTCCGTGCCCCCTGGCAATGGGAAATCTGGCACGTAAAGACAGAACAAATTATGTGCTAGGAACAACTTGGCCACATATTCAAAGAGTGTGAAAGGTATTGGTCATATTTCATGTGAAGCACTGAATGTCAACCAATGGGAGTACCTGCTCCGTTCTTGAACTGATAAATAGCTAATTATCTTGCCCTTGCCCTTACCTGACTGTGTACCCAAATGACTTGCCCAGGGAATGATTTATCAGAAGATCTATTCTGCTTACACTCCTCTGGCTTGCATTTATGTGTACTCTAGGAATGGGTACTCTGTTCAAAAACAATGGGGAGAATTGTTGAGGATGCTTACTTTTCAAGGTCTTTTTTCTCTTTTCGCTAACTTGTTTCATTAACTTGTAAGTAGCATTTTGGGGTGCTGAAAATGTATGTGGAACGAGAATTAAGAAAGCATTTGATCAGAACTGCTTCAGGTAGGAACAAGGGAAAAAATAGTAATAGAAGGAACCAGTCGTACTTGGAAGATTATTATGGCACAGTCAAAACATGACAAGTTTACTTATCCCTTCACTTTAATTTCAGGGTATCTTGTGGAACAAGACAGAAAGATGCACCAAGATATCAATTTAAAAGTGCATACTGTATCTCTTTGATAGTAGATGGTCTTATTAGGGTAGTTAATGAGTGTATGGTTTGGAGATATTTCTTGGTTACATCTGAAAAAAAACTATGCCTTGTGTGTAAGGGCAGAATGATAAATAAAACAACGATGAAATATAAAATGTAAGTACCTGAATTTTTAAGGACTCAAGTATACTTAAAGCTATATTTAAACTTTTGAATAGAAATGGACCTTGTTTCAGGTATGCTTACGGACAGTATATGCCACTGAAATTGATTCTGAACTAGCTAAGCACTTTTAAATTTTACTTGTGTTCTCAAGCCTAATTATCAATATACGAGATTAACATTACGACTTAAATGTAACAAACTTTTGTCCAAAAGCTCCATTTCTGCTCTGTTACTTTGGAGTTTGTCCAAACTTACATGAGAGAGCAGAAATGACCTTGCAATCTCAAATTTACAATGAAGATGAGAAGTCCTCCTCACAAACCTACAAGCTATGGTGCTGTAGGATAACTTTTCTCTCCAGTGGCAGAACTGATTGAGGAGCTGTGTTTCCCCCATTTGTGTTATTTCAACTGTTTGGCTACAGTATGCAATAGCTTTGGTGGTGCCTTACTGGAAAAAAAAATTAAACACTTTTTTTGCAGTTAAAAATAATAATAAAAAAATGAAGTAAGCACTTTTTTCATGTAGCTTATGAACTGCTGGAGCGTAGATACACAAACAGCTAAACAGAAACAGTAGCTGGAAATTACCTGTGGCAGAGGAAGAGGAAGGAAGGGATCATCTTCAGTCTGATTCCTGTCCTATAACTGAACTCTCAAAGGGAGAGGAATGTGCACAAAATTTAGAATGGTATTCTGGGAGAAAAAAACCAAAAGAGTATTCTTGCAAGAATCTACATATGCTATATTTCTCAGCAGGACAGGAACTTTTAGCTTTTCTCACCTAAGTTATTAAAAGTTCAGCTATTCTGTCAAGGCAACTCAGCAAGATGATAGTTGATTGAGCAAAAAGAAAGATGATTATATTGATTTCCATCTCTTCTATTTCAAGAGTGAGATAATCAACATGTACAAGGAGGACTTCCCTGCTGTGTACTTCCAAACTTAGCCCTTAGCTCTATCACTTTTTTCTTAATCTGCAGCACTTCTGAGGGAAAATCATGTGGTGCTTCTCTACAGATTAAACCCTGCAGGTATATTGTCTTATCAGTTTTCATCAGCGGTTTTCATCCTATGGGTGAAACCTAGGCAGTAAAATAATTTTCTTTAAGTTATCTGTTCAGTGGATGTTCAGTTGAACGTTCAAGCCAATTTTGCAGAGCAAAGCTTTTCACGTGAAGAACTTTGTTGTCATTATTAAACTTGAGTATGAATATTAATATCTCACTGTTTCTCTGTCAGTCAGGAGAAAGACAGTTGCTACCAGATACCTACCTACAGCAAAGATAATCTCAGATGAATTGTATGTGAATAGTGGTGGCTCTGAGGAAAAAGAAATCATCTGAGGCTGGAAGTGTCACAAGGAGCACAATGTTAGGGATCCCTTCAGAAAGGCGTGCAGTCAAGGGAAAGGTAATGGTCTCTGTGAGAAAGATGGTGTAGTCCACAGGAATACACGGCTGGCCCTGCATTCCAGACTGTTTGCAGAGGGTTTATGCCACTTCCCCTAAAGGCCTTACTAGTGATTCATTTCCTACTTGATTTCAAAAATATCTATTTAGAACCTCAAGATTTCCAGAAAAAACAGGAGTGACTGTGAGAAGGTAATGTAGATACTCTTCTATTAGAGACTCATCATTATAACATCTTTACAATGACAGTACAAACTTGTTTTCTGGATAGATAGTGGTGATTCCTCCTTTGTCTGTGACACAGAAGATTTCTGTGTCCAAAAAAAGCTAATGTTAAGTAGCAAGAAATAGGAATTGTGTAAGAATAAAGAAGTACAAGCAGACTGAATAATGAACTGAGTGATACTAAGAGGTAGTCTCAAGTGGCAGTGACTTTGAAGGAGAAAGTAATTTCAGCATTTTGGGCTATGGCACAATGCTATGAAATGACAGAAATTATTGAGACTAGATAAGAATACTTTGAAATTTAAAACTCTGAGATGTTTGAATGCCCATTCACAATTTTTAAGGTTGCTTTTTAACATATAAAAGCCATCTTTGTATAAATAACTTGATACTTGTCCATTATTAAAACCATAATAGGATGTGAGCTTGGATGTTCTGAGCCAAATTAAATCTTCCTGGTTGCATATTATATTCCTTTGTCTTGGTTTTCATCACTTCATAAAGTAAGCTACAGAAATCTGCAACTTGCAATTTCGTGTTATAATGTCATTAGAGGCCCTAACTTGTAGGATGCAATATTCATATCTATTGCAAGATTTAATTTAAACATGAAAAACTTTACTATATCTGTAATCATAATGAACATGCTTCCACTGCCATTAGAGATCTTCTAAGTGAGTTTTTTAAATTTGAAAATTCATCTGCAGTTTTGTTTTCTTTTTTTTTCCCCATGCTTCATATTGTAAAACAAGTGTATGAATTTCAGATTGCTCAGTTTTCATATCTTAGTGTCTTTTTTTTTTAACACTTCCCATTGAAAATGGTGTCCATGAAGTACATGATGTTGCATTAAAATCCATGCTCCAATTTTTGTCAACAACTCAGTTCTTGTCAACAACAGCAAAGGTTTATAAGTTGCTTTATAAAACTTAGGTCTTTATGTGGTACACTGGTTTTCTACAGATAAGCAGTACTGGGTTGTGTGTAAAAGAACAGAAAAAGGAGAGAGACCATGTCAATATGCAAAGTGGGAATCGGATGTAACTGATGGGGAAAAAAAATCCCCTAGAAGTAGTTTTGTGAGACAGAACTGTAAACACGCTCAGATTACATAGACTATTAAATCTCAATAGCATAAGAGTCTGTGTATTTGTGTGTACACACACACGGTTCTAGCTGTGTAGCTACAGGAATCTGAGGCTGCAGCACAAGTTGCTGGTGGAGGAAGAATTTGACATGTGTATGGCTTTAGCAACTGGAGTCTCATTGTAATGCAGCTTATAGAAAGTATATTGAAGAGACAGTGTGAGAAACAAGGTTATAAACTGTACTTACCTGTTCATAAAACTATTAATTGGTTGTCTGCTGGATATATGTTCATCTCTTTATTCTCAGGTAATCTGAAAAGGTGAGTTTCACATAGAGGGAGAAACATGTAGAGTGTTTCTTTTGTGTGTTTCATTACTTCATTCTTTTGTGTCTGCTCTCTAGGCTGTCGTATATCATTACAGATTCCATATTTCCCTTTCATTCAGTTAAGTGCTGTAGAATAAAAGCAATCTTTACTCTTTTTTTGCCCCTTAATGTAGTGATAGACTTCTTTGAAATTCCGTTTCAAAGCCCCCACGTGCTGATTTAGCTTCTCCACTAGACATGATAGGTATTTAAAAGAGTAATCTTGATGTGGAGACTTGCCTAAAATATTATTCAGAACTTATAATTAAGTCTGAATTTCTTGCATATTTTTAATCTCTATGTCTATTTACTTGATAGTTAAAACTGTTATTGGAGCATCTGCAATTATTGAAACATAATGTGGTGAATCTTTCCATAAGGCAAATCTAATTTAAATCTAGATTTCATCTGTTTTTCACCCTACTGTGTAGCCCCAAATATTTCCTTTAGAGGCTTCTTCTCAAAGATAATGTGACACACTATTTGAGCACAAGCCTGATATCCTATTGTCCATTGGTAACTTGGAGTGTTTTTTTTCTAACTGTATCTCACTGTCTTGCCTTATCTAGTTGTAAAGCAATTGTGTAAGGGGGGTGGTTTCTGTTATTTCTGAGGGGTGAGTTTTCCAGTTGATGAGTTCAAATAGTTTCTAAAATAATGGAATGCCTCAGTATGTTCGTATTTTTCCCTGCAAATTTTATAAGCTTATTTTTTGCTCCATGACCTAAAAGAACACTCAAGTCCTGGATTAAATCTTGGTTTGAGTGGGTCTGTTCATTTACGAGGACTATGATTCTAATCATACACTTAAACATTTTCCTGGATTATGATCAAGTTACTATTCTTATTTCTAGAGCATATTTATATACTGTAATTAAGTTTAGATCACTCATGATAAAAAGGTATGAATTATAAAAATCTTCTAAGCTGCATGGATTTTTGCTGATAGATCAAAATCACCTCACATACAGTCTCATTCTTGTTGCTTCAAGCTCTGGCAGTCATTACCTCTCTATGAAAATGTTTCTGAGAAGTGGTACTAATAAGCTGAAACTTGAGTCTGTTTATGACTTCTGTTCCACCATTGAGCTTGTGAGAGGCTAATATAATCTTGAAAGTGAAACAGGGTAGAAAGGAGGAAGCTGGAGGGAAAAAAATGAGCTTGGATTGATTTTTTTGCATATCACCTTGGCAACTTCTACTTTTTTTCTCCTCTAGAGCTCCACTTTGTGTAGCTAAAATATGACAAAGCTGATAGACACTGGATAAAGGCCTTAGGCTGCTTTTGTTTGCGGTGCAATGGGATGGACTAGCATAAAGTTCATTTTTCTGTAATGAAGCTTTTATATTGTGATGCGTAGCAGTAAAATACTTATTGCTATAATTTACTACATTGGCAGGAAGTGTTTGGTAATGGGCTGATCTTCTGTCTGCTGGTCTGCTGTATCAGAGTTCAAGCAGATTGTCAAATACAGATGACTTAGCCTTAGTGTTGTCTTGAAAGGTGTATAACAAATGAGCAATTTACTTTCAGTGATATAGGAGAATGAAATGTCTCATCTGCTCAGTAATGGGGATTGCAAAAAGATCTGAGAAACAGCTGGGCTGAATGTTTTTTGCATAGATGAACAGGGCTACAGTATCTAACAGGTATCTCATCTTTGAGTGAATGAAAGTGCACCAAGTATGGAAAGAAACTTCTTTCCAGCCTGATGCCAGTTCTTATCCTTGATTTTCCAACTTCATTAAGCTATTTCTTGGGCCTCCAGGTCCTAGACATTAGAGTAAGTTGCCTGCCTTGTCTATTGAGTGCTGCATAGCTTCACTTTCTTTATTGCACACATTTGGGAAAGTTGATTTAGAAAAGCTATGGCTAAATTGCTGCAAGGGATATTGAATTACTTTAAGGTAAATTGAGGATCTCTTTGCCTAAATCAATTTACGTTTTGAGTGGTCAAGCATTTATCAACTTTGTTTCAGAGCTTCAGCTTCCCATGATTGGTCCATGAAGGAGTAATTACTTTTGTGTCAACCTGTTTATTGGATTCCTGCATGATATTGATGTAATTTAAACTATAGTTTGAGAATTTGATCTTCTTTAGTTCTTTCAGTAATGGCTTTAACCGAGAAGCAAGTGAATGTTACTGATTGGTTCCATAAATAATTCAGCAGTCCTAGTGATAATTGTTTGTAGAATTTCACGCTATAAAGTTTTGGAAATGCAGACCTAGCCATCACAGCATCCACAGAGTGATTCCGGTGGCATTATCAATGTGCTTGTAGTTAGGAAGGAACATATGAGTACAATGTGGCCCTATATAATCCCTAATTGGGTCACAGAAGAGTCTTATGTTTCTGTAAGGTTTTTTTGGTTGGTAAAAAATGAATACTATTAATCAGTGTCATTTAAATATCAGAACAATGCCCTTTATTTTTCACACCATTCTTACAATGGTTAAAACCCAGAAGAATCCACGTACCTTAATTTTTTTTCCACATGAGAGCTTGTAATTGGTCTAATTGGACATAATTTCCTTTATTGTCTCACTGAAAAATAAGGTTTAGAAAATTGTATTTAATTTCCCTTCAAGTTTTTTAGTGGACACAGTGTCCCTTGACTCTTAAGTATTCTCAGACATGATTTTTCTGGTACAGAAAAGATATTTCTGCTGAGTGACCACATAGAAATGAAGAATAAAACAAATGCTTGGTTTCTGCAACTAAAAAAGTCTACAGACTGCAGGGGTGTATCTGTCCCCCAACACCTCCAAGCTTTTGTTATCATACTTTTTTTTTCCTTTTAAATCACTGTAGTCTTCATTTATTACTTTCTTGATCTGGAAAAGGGACTTTTATGTGGTCAAAAATAGTGATATTCTAGGTTCTTTATATATTTTCATAGGTTTCTTCCTCAAAGCTCTATCCACGTCTGTCTTGTGCATATACTTTTTGTTAAACTTGTAAGATACAGGTGGTTCTGCTACATACTGTGCTGGACAAGCTGTTTTCTGCCCTTAGAACTGCTGTCTCCTCCAGAAACTTGTGTCTCTTTTCCTATTTCCACAAATGACATTTATAACATTTGAATGCTGAAGAAATTTGGTGAGAGGAAGGTGTTTTTGTAATGATTATTAGCCTTTTGCCATAGAGTTTTGGACGTGTTTATTTAAACATTTTAGGTATCTTAGGAAGTAGAGTCACTCCATTAAATATAGTAACAAACATTTTAATGTTAATATAATCATTTTACTAAGTGAGTTTTTAAAGTTTAAATAGAAAAGATAAGGAAACTGTTCAAGGGTCTAAGAGATTAAGTTCTCAAGGCTATTGTGAGATTCTTAAACTAAAGAAACTGCTACCTTCCTTTCTGACTGTTTTCTGTACTTGCCCCAAGGCTAGCTGTGTATGCTTAGAGCTTATCTAAGAAAATAGTAGTTCTTGGGAGGCTTGGGAGCAAGGATAACTGATTCTTGTTTTCTCTGACATGTGTTTGGCAGATTTTGCAAGAACAGAATTTTCAAAAGAGCTTAAGGAATTGGGAGGTTTTAAATATGTAGTTACTGTAACGTGTTGTAATTCTCATATATATGACTTGACAAATTGAGGGCCATGTTCACAAGGGTATGAAGGTGTCAAGTTCTTTCTTACCATGCGTTACTTACCACAAATTTCAATGGTTGTTAGATACTTATGTAGTCTGAGCTCCACTGATATTTTCATTGCAAATACTTGATTTAGATGGGATTAGAAATTTAGAAGAAATCTGTATAATTCCCAGCACTTTCTGTAAATATTTTTCAATAGGAATTCTGGTCTTAAAAAAACCTGTTGCAATAATAGAGTTGTTGTACCTGTTGTGAATTAAGATTTAAAAAAACCAAAGTTTGAAGGAAGGAAATTAGGCCAGCTATTATAAAGAAGGCATATTTGGAAAAATGGATAAACCCTTGGTCATGCTGACACTTCATTATGTTTGCCATAGACACAGTGATGATTACTCAGTCATGTAATCTGCTTCTATATTAATATTCTTCTATGAAGCGAAAAGTTCCTGTGAAGACTGTATGGGAGAAACCGAACAATTATGATGCATCACAGTGAACTGTAACAGAGGAGGAAAGACGAAAATGGTTGGCTACTATTTTGAGAACATTTCATAAAACAGCCATTCTATTTCAGACCTCCTGGTCCTTCTCCTCAAGAGATTTCTAAAACCTCCAAAAGAAGAAACCTGGAAACTAAATTTCTTAATTGTATTGAACATGGAAAAGCACAAGCTCAATAGTGGCATTGGTTTTATGTCTCTGCACAACTTGTACTCCTGGTAACCTCTGCAAGTGGTAACTTCTTGTCACCTTTCCTGTCTGTTGCACCTTTTCCTGATTCAATTGTATGTGTTAACCTTTATCTTTATTATCCAGTGATTAACGTAACTTGTTTTTACCCAACACGTATTCATTTCAACAGGTTTGAAGTTTGCAGTGACTCTCCCAGATCAGAAAAGGGGCATGTGTGCCCAAGATATTGCGATTTTTTTCCAGCTGTATTGTTTACTCAATAAGAATAAATTACCTCTGTTTTCAGACCTTGCATCTCAAAATAATTCTTGGAAACAGTAGCTAGTGGACTCAAGGGATAGTGAGCTTTGACTGATAGTTCATGTTTGCTGAAGTGTGTTGGATAAGTGAGACAAAGAAATAACTGCCATCTGCTTGCACACACTCCATATATCAGACTCTGATAGTTCTGTGCTTTCACATGGCTTTTCAGGTGGATATTTCCCTGAGGTATATTTGTTGCAGTGTGCACAGTATCTTTTTTCGTTACCTAGAAGGCCTTTATATTGAGGCTGAATTACAAGGCAATCAAAATTGTGACCTGTAGAAAAGCGTGACCTTATTCTTTTAATTTATAGAGATCATTATATTGTAATAAAACATATTTTTGTCTAATAATGTCAGCTACTTAATTTTGCTGCTTTTAGCAATTGAAAAATTGACATCACCAAGCTGTTTACTGGTCTTCCTTGCTGCAAATGGAAATGAAAAATTTCCTCCTGTATTACTTATCTGCCTCAATCTTGGTCTTCATTTTTCTGGGTGAAATTGTCACTTGATCACATGCTCACTAAACATCTGGCCATCTTTAAGGCAAAGCAGTTTCAATTTTCCTAAATTGGACTTCATGCATTATGCAAACGTTACTTCATTAGACACTGAGATGAGCTATCAAGCTATATTGTCTGGTCAGAATAATGTAGGCTTGCCTCTCCTCTCGATGCTAGTTTGAAATCAGACTAACAGTTTTGGAAAAATTCAGTTCATGCAATCATTTTTGCTTGTGATTCAATTAGGGCATACATAGGGATCTAGGTAAATGCAGTCGATGATTTCATCTCTATTCCTGACTTATACTGGTACCTATGTGTGATGTCTGAAAGAGCATAAACAATAGAAGAGCTAAATTAATCTCTCAGGAAGTGAATGGAACTATGCCAGGCATAAATTTGAGCCACGTTCTCCTAAAATATTCCACACTGAGAGGCTAATAATAAGATCTAAAATAACCCGAAGTTAATTTTCATAGTAGAACATATTGGTTCCTTACTGCCTTCTGTCTTTTCTTTTAATTTGCACTTAATTTGGAGAGTGCAAACTGAAACACCAGTAAATGGAGGAGTTTCTTCTGTGCTGGATAGGGCCAAATAAACAGTTGATGTGCAGAGCAGCTGAGGATCTGCCTGGTGCCTAATGTAGTGCTCCGATTTCCACAGGGGGACCAGGTTATCACCTGACGTAAATGGCTGACTGCATCAACACAAATGGAAATGTGCTGACCTGTTCTAGTCCATAGGCTGCTACTTTCGTATTTCTTTTTTCCTAAGTACTTTTCATTGTTTCCAGATTAAAAGGTTAGGTATTAGGAGTCCTTTTTGCGTAATACTATAATCTGTTATACCATTTTTTGTAGAGTGTATTTAAAAAAGCAAAGAAAAAAAGACTGCAAGATTGTCTGACTGCACTCACCAGAAAGCTCCTAAGTTTATCTTCATTACCTTCCCTGCAATGTGTTCTCTAACTCTCTGGTGTCTGAAGCTGTATTTATGTAAATACAGCTGAGCATTTCTTTGCCATCTAGACAGTTCTGTAAGAATGGTATACAGGAAAGAAAAGTGAAAACAAATGTAGAAAGCCTAGGAGAACACCTTAAAAAGATAAAATTGGACCTATATTTTGAGAGCTGCCTAACTGGACCAGCACACAAGGCTTTTGACAGATTGTGGCACAGCTAGATTAGTCAACTGCACGGGTAGATTAAAAGAATTATTTGGGAGTTTCATTTGGATTTCCAAAAAGTCTGGATAAACTGTTATAATTCTAGCTAGTGGGAACAAATGATAGGTGATGCATTGAATGGTCAACTTGTACTTTTTCTTCAGTTTAGCCCAGATTTATGCATGAAACTTTTGCTGACATAGCAGGGTTTAGGACTGTGACTTCTTTCAGAATACCTTGCCAGAAAAGCCATCAGCTAGAGCATGGAGTAAAAAAAGCATTTTGCTCATAAAGCCCACTGTTCTTGGAGAATCAGCAACTGGGTACAACTCTTGGGTACAGAAGTACTTGTGCTGGCAGTGACATTTGCTGGCATTGTACAAGTACAACTGTATCAACAGATTGAGAGGGTAAGCTTGTTTAGTAGGAAAAATATAAACATCATTTTATCTCTCAACACAGAAAAAACTCCATACTTTCCTAGGTCTCATGCACCTGGAAATGCTTTTTTTTTTCTGTTGCAAATATATCTTAGCCTGCACATATACATAGGCTGCCATAACAGATCAGCGTCTCTCAAATTAGAGAGTTACAAGGATCTTTGTAAAACTCTTTGAATAAAATCACAAACCAGCAATCAAAACCTTAATTAAATAAAAATGAGAGACATGCCAAAAATCTGTCATTTCCTAAGTAAGTCACTTGATTTATGCTGAGTATCACATGGAAGCCGAAGTCAGGGAGTGGATTTGAAAGTGCCCTTTCATTATCTTTGTGTCTAATTGAACTTTACAAGGCTCAGTTTCCATTTTCATTCAGAATCTGAAGCCCTTCCATGTGCTAAATCTCCAGCTGTTTTAACTGAGTGTTTTTCAAGATGAGACACAAGACAGGGTCAATTTTACTTAGAAAGCTGTAGATAATTTTAGCCTTAGCTAGTAGTTTGTTCCCGTGGAAATATCCTGGTTTATAAAATTACAATAAAAATTGGGAAATAAGGGTATAAGTGCTTGGGGTTGATGTTATAATCTAATTGAATATAATGTAATTGAAATATTTTTCTTCATAAATGCTGTTTTTCAGCTGTGTGCTGTAAAGATTTGAGGCAAGCTTTTGAACAGCAGATATCCATTACAAAACTTTTATTTGCCAAAAGCAGTTCTGACAGTGGTTTGGCTGTTACTGAAGCAAAACTAGGAAGAAGCATTTTTTTTTCACATTCAAAAGTGAATGACCCTCCATGTCTCCCCAGACTTTACTACCTGATGCTAGTTAGAAAGGACATTAAATTTTAAGGCTTTCGGGGAGAAGGGAGAGAGGGAATGGTACATTTCTTGTATGTCAGAGATGCCTTCTGTTGTTGCTGTGAAAATCTGCCTGCAAGTCTGTTTGCACACGCTCTGCAGAGAAAAACTATTTTAGCAGCTTAAATCCCTTGCTTCCACCTGTGTTGCATATGTTTCAGTCTGAGTGTGGGTCAGATTTCCTGGAGAGCTTACATGTGAGCTGATGCAGCTGATGTGAAAGAACAGTATCCTGTGCTTCTAGTGATCTTGCTGCATCACAGCGGCATGGAGGAGGGCGTTAGCGGATTGCAATGGGCAAGGGGCTAGGGGTAGCGTCAGGTGGTGGAATGCATGAAACAAATGTGAGAAGGACTGAGTGAGACATGGGTGTGTTGAAGAGCATAAAAGACTGAGGACTGGCTGAGTGTAATGAATAGGAGTCAAATTAAGAGTTGGGGCACGAAGAAGTCAGAATTGGAGGTAAAAAGAAAGAGCAAGGTGAAAGGGAAAGGGGCAAGCCAGGGAGAATGGATAGGAAAATCTATTAGTAGAGCCCTCATGCTCCTCTAAAATCTAAGAGGGAATTCAAGGCCATGCTCATATACCTTTGTGAAACCTGGTGGCAAACTCCCCTGGTGCTTAAAGGGGATGGCAAGCAGTGATTAATTGTTACTGGGAATTAAGATGGTCTTTTAGCTCAAGCAGGGCTCACTGTGATGGACTTAATATTTTGAACTCTGTTTATTTACATACATAAATCACAATATAATGGTATGTAATAGGTTATTTTGTATCTAAAAAGCTAGGAAAGTATTAAAAAAAGTTATATCTAAAGACTTCTGGGGGTTGAAAAGTCAAAGTTATAGTTGATTTTTTTTTCTCACTTGCACTCACGCATGGTAATACCATCCTGCATTTATTGATAATCTACCATGTTTCTGCAAAAATAGTTCCTTCTTCAGCATACACAAAACTTCTCTTGTCTGAGACTCTCTTCATTAGTGGAGATTTCTCTTTACTGCTGTTGCAGTACCAGCAGGTGTTTGTAGGGAGACAACAGGAGGGGCTTGAGGTTGAAGCAGTAGAGTGCTGTGCCAATAGAACTCGATCCTGCTTCTGCCTAAGAAAATTTGGTAGGATGCAGAACAAGATGTTTATAGAAAACTTCTCAAAATGGCTATCAGTTGGATGTTCTTTACTTTAGTAACCTAACTTGACACTCATGGCCTGATAAGCAGCAGTGCAATAGATACTGAGCTGATGAGAGCTGAACATAAGTTGTATGGCATTACATAACACTTAATAGAAAATACTCCGAAAAAAAAACAACCCAAAAAAGCCCTTTGTTTCAGGAGCCAAAAAGTTCTTTGAACTTTTGACTTACTCTCAGTCTTAGAGGCAGAGACTACGATGAGACTTTTTTTACTTTTCCGAGCAAACGTCTAGGAAGATGAGTATGTGTTAGCACAATTGACATACATTTCTTGGCACATATTAAAACTAAGTGGATGGAAAGGACCTTCTTGACATTCAGGACTTTCCTTCTATTTCTCGCTTTACTGTATCCTTAAGTACCTGTTTTCTTACCGTAAATTTGCATCAGCTACAAACTTCATGGGCTCTCCTAGGAGACTAGAAAATAGGGGCTTACTGTTGACATTGCTTCCATGCACAACTGAAGACTACTCCGTCTTGTCTTCATTTTACCATCTTCTTCTGTCTGCAGCTGAGAGGTATAAGTTCTTCTGCAATGGGCATGATTTAGATAAGGCTTAAAATCCTGTCTCTGTTTAAAGAAAGTTTTTTTGATTTCTTTAATAGCTTGGTCCTGGATTTCTGGAATGGCCAGTGAAAGTACCTTTGAGACTTAAAAGGCATCCTTCACCAGTACTGTATCTAGTGCAGGTGTAGTTCCATCTTTGGTGAAATGCTTGAATTAATCTTAGTTTTACCACATAGGTTTTTTTTTTTGTATCTGTGTAGAGGAGGTGTTGGAAATGGCTAGGGATCTCACTTTCTGGTGGAAATTCAGGGGTTTTATGCAGAATCCACTTACACATTACCTGACACAAAGTTTTCGAAGCATGGATTGCCTGTATGTTGTTTGACTGCATCTGTTTCAGGACTAGTTTAGAACAAACAAATAAACTGGACAAAACAAAGTTACCTGAAACTCACCCAGACACTGCTTTGGTCACCAGGAGATGAGCCTGCAAGATACATGGCAGCCTGCTCTTGGGCAGAAGGGCAGCTGGGTGCTTGGAGCTGGTTGATAAGAATGGGCAGATTGCTTTTGTTGTTGTTTTTTTTTAGAATAAACTGTAAACTGGCATTTCTCATTTAAAACCTGTGTGTCTAATAACCTTTAAAAGAACAGTTTTCTGCTCAGGAGGATTTATTGAACTTGACGTAGAAGTACAGTGAGTGAAGAAATAATTAGAGACATTTCAGCTGGAATGTAGAAGAATGCAGATCAGATTTTTTTTTGTCCTGCCTGGAAAAGAGGCAGGACTTGAACTCAGAAGTTTACTACTGACTCTGCAGTCATTTCCATGAATACTTTGTGCCCCTCTTGAGTGATTGTTGCAGATACTCAGAGACAAGGAACATAACCTATATTTACTAAAAAGACATAGTATAAGTAATTCACAGTGATCAGAAGACTGGTTGAGGAAAGTAACCCAGCTTGTATTTTAAAGGAGACACTCTCCAAATAATTCGCATAATCTATTTCCATAAAATTTATGAAATACTGTTACTGGGGGGGAGAGGGGCAAAGTTTAACAGAAACCTTTCTTTCCCCCTAAATATTCTGATATAGTTAAGCAGGAGCACTCCTTTAATAAAGGCAGCAGAGGCTTAGGTGGAGGTTCAATGTAATTGCTTGAAGGCATATGACATATGTTAAATTCTACATCATGTTAGGAGAATGCTGCTGCTGGAAGTAAGCCTTTACAGGTTTTTGGTAAGTAAATTAACTTCCTGCTCACTTGTTGATTTAAAACTAGTGCATTATGAAATCAGCCCGTAATTTTTTATGTCATTCCCTTGAATGGTCAAAATCTATCAGTCGACAGATGCAACTTTCTGTTTTCTATAGTAGACACCTTGCAGAAATTTGTTTTAATCAATGAATTATTGATTATAATACTTGCCAGTAATGTTTGATCACGTAGAAACAAAAGTTTGAGTGTAACAAACAAACTTTTCTATCCAAGATATGTTTGTTTGGCTTCTGTGTTTTCCTTTGGATAACCAGAACTGACAGACCTAGTCAACCCACAGCTTAAAGGCAGGACCTTTACTGAAATTCAGTATGAAATACTGCTTCTTTTGTGCTCATTCTCTCAACAGATTCTCAGCCAATCAGTGTTATTTTTCTCTTCACCTGAATTTTCCTCAACCCATTTTTTTCTCTCAAAAATTGTGTATATTTTTAGAAAGCCTCTGAAGTAAATATGATTATGTTATTTGGGGATTTTTGTTTTCTTTAGAGGATGATTGTATGTTGAAGTTGCTGTCTGCTTGGCTTGTTGGTTCCCTTGCCCTGCCTTGCCTTGCCTTGCCTCTCTTCACCTCTCTCTTCATTTACTTTCTTTTATTTTTTCTTCACGGCTAGTTTCTCCATGGCTAGTGTTAGTCATTATGTTTCAAGCTGCTATGTGTAAACAGTTGTCCATTTCCTGTGCTGTGGAGGAAAAAGAGAATGAAATTTCCGAGATGAGACCATTACTATTTTGCTCCTCAAGAAAACAATGCTATTCAATCAAGCTCTCACATCTTTACCTGTCATGCTAAGCCTGCCAAACAGGTTTACTGCTAAGAGCAGGAAAAGGGATCCGATTGCTCATGAATAGCCCCACTTTTGCTTGTAATGTAGAAAGTTTAAATATTTTCTGGAGTTCTCAGACGGTTTTGAATCTTGAGTGTGTTTGACTTTTTCTGATGTGATTCAACTGTGCAGGCCAGTGGCTCAATTCCAATTTTTAATGGATCAGGTGCATGGCAACATGGCCCTTTCTACCCATATTATGCTGTAATTCTGTTAAGCTAACAGACTTCAAGAGCCCTGCTGAGAGGATTTGTTGATTTGCCTGTGGATGTTGGAAGGAAATGACAAAATCACTTTGTACCTGCAGTCTTCCATCTCTTGTGTTGTAATAAGCAATTTAGTGATGCCAATTATTCCCTCTATGGGCCGTGGCCATGAAATTTTGTCAGACTTTCCGTTCAGCAAGCAAAAAAGGCTGTTCTTATGTCAGGTACAAAAGACACAGTACAATCTTTTTAAATGATTCAGGTAGGGAGGTGTCACTGCTGACTCAGAGAAGTCATGAATGGAAAAAAATATTGGTTGTTGTCCTAGACGTAATACAGGTAGTGCTTCATGATGGAGGCCATAAAAGATGTGCTATAAAGAAAAGAGAATGCTGCCATTATTGTGCAATCACTAGATATGTCTTCAAGCTACGGGATATTTGTGCACCTTGAATGCTCTGATAGTCTCAGTTGGCTTTGTGACTGGAAGAACCTTTCTATACCATGCGCTTATGAAGATTATAAAGTTGCGGTTACTTTAATTTATAATTCACAGTAGCTGTCCTGACACTTACTTTATAGACCACAGAATCCTATGTTTGTTTGTAACAGCTGTACATTGATTTGGTGAGGTCTTTGTTGTTAGTGAACACTGAGTTGAAAATGCCTGTGCCGTTTGCAGTGCTTGCTATGCTGGGAATACAATCCCTGCCTGAGATTTCTTGATCTAAAGAGAATAAAAAGATTCTGTAACAGGCAAAGAATAACTTGGTGCCTGAGAGGGAGCATGAATTATGTAATAGCAGCAACTAAAGCTAAATTAGTTAAAGGGGAAAATAAATCTCTCAATAATTACTACCCATAAAAATTTTGCAGGAGGGCTTGTTTGTAGACCAGACAATGGACAGGTTTGCATAAAACCTTAAAGCCATGCTTGAAGACACTATTTTTTTTTATGCAGGGCAATATAAGCTGAAGTTGTCACCTAGGTCACTGAACTGATTCCATCATGGTGCTGTAGAAAGCCATGTAAGCTTGTCCCTTTCATGTATCCTTCTTTAGGCTTCTTACACCTAAACACTTATTTTCCAATTCTATGAATTGGCTGACCAGAGTTTCCAATTTAGAACATTCAGATGAATACAGAGATTAACATCTCCTTCTTTTGTTGGGCTAGTGAGGAAGCACATCATATACAGTGTAGAATGGCTTTTCTTAATCTTTCTTGTATTACAGGAGAGCATGAAATCTAGGCTGCCAGATACAGTGCTGGATATGGTAAATGAACAGAGAAAGAGATGATCTGCACACACACACATACTAAAAAAAAAAAGGTGGGGAGAAGCTGGAGGGAGAATTAGTCACTTTCTGAGTTTTAATTCATACAGTCTGTCATTGGTAGGAGTGGAAATAAAGCCTAGACACTCTAGCTCTCTGTCTTGTCTCTCTTAATGGATACCACTGCAAGCTGCTAGGACTGGATGGCTAACTGTAAATATAGTTATCTTTAACATAAGAGAAGCGTATAATGAGAATACCATGTAGAAAGAGTGAACGGAAGAACTACTGAAATCCATTACTTATGGCATATTACAAAGGAAGGATTCTTCTCTGTGTTCCTCTGGTTTCATTCCCCATCACTGTAATTCTTCTTTACCCCAGTTCTTTCTTAATTTCTTACTCTCATTTCCCTTGAAAAGACCTGTTTCTGCCTTTTCTTTTCTTTCCTTGTAGCGTATCCTTTCCTAACTTATGCCACTCCACATCTTCATAACATCGATTTCTCCCTTTCAGCAGAACTGTTGCACAGTTGACTACTCTTCCATAACTCATTCCTTGCAAGATTTTGTGCCTTTTTTCTGCCCTTGTTCTATCATGCCTACCAGTTCTTTAGGACATGGGACATTTATAACAGTGTGTACAGCAGAATTGTAGTGGATTTTACCCTTTGTGTAATTGCTCTCCAATAAATATGATTAATACTAAATGCCTACTATTAGCCTAATATGCAGTCTGTACTGAAATTAAAAATATGAGCGATACTTGTATAAATGTCAACTCTTACAGCTGTAAGATTTTAAAATTGCAAATGTCAATGTGTGCTCTGTAATGGTGTTTGGCTGTGTGTGAAGTACATTATAATCACTGATGAATGTATCTTAAATTTTTCCAAAGTTCACACAAGTAAATCAATCTGAAGTTTAGATGCTTTTACAAACTACTGATTTTTTTCAATGTGCAAATGGAGTGGAAATCAAGGTGGGTCAGGATTAACTAAGGAAATGCTGAAGCATTCAACATGAAAATTCAAACTTCAAGGAATTTGGGCAGTATAGCATTGCTTAAGATATATAATTGAAGATTCTTGTCAGTTTAGACATCCTTATGGGGTCATGGAAAATATATTAGCAGTGGAGGCCTCTCATTCATTATACCTGCAATTACAAATATGACATGTGAAAGGGATCAAGAGGAGATGATTTTGACTAATCAATGAGTTAGTTGGAAAGAGACTGTAATGAAATTAAAGTTTCCTGTATTTATCTGCTCAATTTCTTTCTTCTTAAATAGAAATCTTTAAATTGTGATTGCAAGACCAGGGAGCAGTCTGTTTCATGGGCAGTGTTTTTCAGTTTTAAATCTGGGCTTTTCAAGACCAAATATAAGAAACATTTAAAAATCATGGTTAAAGCGGAGTGTATATGTAGCAATTATTTTAGATTTGAACAGAGAGAATTTTGACACTCAGTTTCTCTGTAGTCAGAAGGAGAAGTCAGACTTGAGTTAGCAGAAGTGGAGAGGAAGTAGAGGTTCCGTCCCTGGAAACATTCAAGGGCAGGCTGGAGGGGGCTCTGAGCAACCTGATCTAGTTGGAAGTGTCCCTGCACACTGCAGGGGGGTCAGACTAGATGACCTTTAAAGGTCCCTTCCAACCCAAATTATTCTGCCATTCTATGATTCTGTGATACCAAAATGGTATTCCAGTGTAGCAGACAGGCTGTTTCAGTTGGAGGGTCCAAATCAATACATTTTTTGTTATCATTTGCCACTCTGTCCATTTGGTTGGACATTGGATTGAAAAAATGCATGTCCTTAGCATGAATTCAACTTGTGCTTTCAATCCTAAGTTGAGTAGTAATGTGTGAATCAGCTAACCATGGCCTTAGCTTGCATGAGAAAAAGTGGTAGTTAAGTTTAAATATTTGTTATTAAATGAATTGTCAGTAGTGTTTTACTTTTTAATTCAGTAGCAAAAAAAAATTATTATGTAGCTACTGATAGGAAAAAAAGTAGGAAAAAGTCATTCTGCATTCGTGCTTAGAATAATGGAATAATTTAGATTGGAAGGGATTTGTGGAAATCTACTAATCTGATCATCTGGAAATCCAATAATCTAGTTGAACCCTCCACTCAAAGCAAGTCCAGTTAGATCAGGTTGCTCAGAGCTTCAGCCAGTGATGTTTTGAGCATCTGCGAGAATGAAGATTCCAGAGCCTCTCTGGACAGCCTGTTCCAGTACATTTGACCACTATCAGGGCTTAATAAAATGTAACTTATCTAACTGGAAGTTCCTGTGTTGTATCTTGTGTCCGGTGCCTCTTGTCCTCTCACTGTGTGCCTCTGAGAAGAGTATAGCTCCACCTTCTTTATATACCCTCCCATTAGGTACCTGAGGAGCTCCCCTTAGCCTTCACTTCCAGCTGAACAAATCCAGTTCTCTTAATCTTTCTTCATATGTCATATTTTCCAGTCTCCTGATGATCTTGATGGTCCTCTACTGGACTTGCTCCAATATGTCACAGTCTTGTACCGAGGAGCCCTGAACTGGTGCAATACTCTACATGTGGTCTCACAAGTGCTCAACAGAGGGAAACAATCATGTCTTTCAATGTACTGGCTATGCTTGTGTTAGTGCAGTTCAATGTGTTGTTGGCCCTCGTCTCCACAGTGGTGGAGCTAATTTCTTTACGAAATGCACAGGAGATGAAGGATACATTCTTAGTATGAAAATTGACTATGCTTGGGTCAGACAAATATGTGATGAATTCTGTGGCACAATTTTAACCTAGCAAGGTGTGGTTAGTTATTACAGGGTAAGACTGACAAAGACATGAAGAATAGATGTGGGGACTCATGACTTATTTGTCTTTTTTGGACTCTATATAGAGAGGCAAAAGAAGGATGAGTACCTCTTCCTTTCTTGATATTTATGAAAGTGGCTGATTGCTGTCATGGAAGGATACATGTTTTAATTGATACCCACTAAAAGTTAATTTGAGGTTTGGAAAGAAGAGTGGGAAAGGCCTGCATGACAGGTTGTCAAAATCTCTCTCACTAGAGATTATTCAGAATTTTCTTTTCAGTGGCCTCCTAATGCAGTAATTGATCTTGCTTGATAAGTTGACTGTAGCAAAAGTGAAATGTTAACTGTGTAATACCTTTATTGGTTGAAATAATCTATAGATTAAAGAATACTATCCCATTGGGGAAATACTAGTGTAGCTACCCATAATTGCAATATTCTTTCAACCCCTATTGATTTAATTTAGCAATCAGACAGAGCAGCAAGGAAGCTTCTTGCCAGCCTTTCTGAGCTTTGATTTATCTTCGTTTGGCTGGCTCAAAGAATGCTGACTATCTAATCCACATGTAGAGACTGCTCTATTTTTAAGTCTGTGTCTCTTTGTGTCCAAGGCAACCGTTTGAAGCCAAGGAAATCCTAATATCTACAGAACTTATTCCACACTTGTATGAGTCCAGCTACAGCAGGCTATCTCTCAGGGTCTACCCATTTATCACCAGAAACATGCAGCAATGCAGATATCATCAATTTGTCTCCATGGGATTAAAGCCCACAGCAGCTATTGTGGGTTTAATAACACTGCTGATGTTTAAACATAGAGTGCTGCTCTTTCTTTTTGCAATCATTTTTCTCTTCCTTGAAAAATAAGTTGTTTTTTATTTCCTGGAGTTTAGCTTTTATTAATAGATTGCCCATATTAATCACAGAGCTATACTTCAGCTTTCACAAAACATTATTATAGTTGAGCAAAGTGCAAATGTGCATGCATGTATTTGGTCTAATTAGGCTATTCAGTGCTTCATTCCTGATGTTAACTATGGCTTCGTGATCATCAAAACAGTGTCAGCAATATGTCCTAAAGGTGTGTTTTATACCTGCTACTAGGACAAGATACAGTCCACAAACTCCTTGACAAGCTCATTAAAAGCGTGAAGTACCTGCTTTGGCAACTTGAATGGGATTCACAGGCAAGACAGTGTGACTATATACTTCTCAATTTTTTTTCCACTTTTCATTTGAAAAAAAAAAGAAAGTGCAGCTATTTACATATGTTAAGTAAGGTATTAAGGTTCACAGCAATCCTCCATGAGCTTATAACCTTATTCCTCATGTTTGAGAGGTGTGTACGGTAGGGCTCAGAAAAAGACTTTCATGACAGCAGGCTACCTCAAGATCCTTCACAAACCAAACTGAGGAGATTGAGGGAAAAGACCTCAGTATTCTCTGTCACTTACCATTACATACCTTGCAGGTAGTAGATATGTGACAATATGCCATTTCTCAGTTTCTTCCTCTTACCAGCTACCCAGAAATGCTAAGTGTGTTAAGATATTTCTAAACTAAATTCTCCAGGTGCTTCCCAGTTCCAGTGGCACACCTTGATCATGTTGCGACTTCAGGCTGGGAGAAGACCTCAGCCTGCATCATCCTCAGCATGCTTTGACCTTCAAGAGAAGAAGGGGGGGATCTGAGGAGGACTGCAGCTTTGCAGCATTGTGGGGATGGAAGGGTGTTCCCAGATCAAAGGGGCTTCAATATGCTTACATTGTGCTGAAGAGCTTAAAAAAGTAGTTGTCAAACTATACCTTACCTATAACAAACAGCTCATTACTTATCATTAGAAATGTCCTGTATGTTGTAATTAATATATAATGAGATAGATGATGAGAGATGTCATGACAGATTTCTTTCCAGAAATCACCATGTGATTTTTCTGTTGGATTCAACAGAACAGTGCCAAGTATGGTAGGACAAAAAAAACTAACAAACAAACAAAAAAAACCTCTCTTTCCTTTTTGCATTGCTAAACTGCTTTTCAGACATTGATAGTGGCTTCCAAAGAGGTGATGGAGGTCTACTTGTTTCTATGGAGTCATACCTATTCTGGAAATGTTTGAGATCTCTTTGAAGGAAACTAAGTTGTCCTAGTGGAAAGACTGGGAAATGAATTCAGTAAACAATTAGAGGAAGTAGAAGGGCAATAGAGATTGTTACTCAGCCTGTTCTGAATTCTTGTTATTCACCTAGCAATTTATTGGAGTTGATTCTTATTTGACTTTCTCTTTTGGATAATTTTTTACTTACACTTGTGCAAAAAGAAAGCATTCTGATTTGGAAGTGACTCTTGGATCCATCTAGCATTTACTTTTTTCACTGTTAATGATAGTGTAGTCAAGAAAGTAGGAAATAAGTCCTGTTAATTACATTTCTGTTGTGTTGAATTAATGAGAAAAACAGCAGTGTGTGGTATTAGTGTTCTTAATCCTCCTCTGGTTTCTTGGAGGAGTTTGTCCACAAGTACTATGGGTTTAGTTTTATAAATACATAGTAAAAATAATGCTGAATAAATTGATATCTTAAATCCTTTCCTACCAACTCCCAGCATTTTTATTTATCTATATGCATTTGCCACAGTTAGTTGGCTTCTGTCTGAAGTTTTGCCACTGCTTTCTCTTAAACTATGAAGGTAATAATTTTGCTAGAAATAGTAACTCAACATCAGCTCAATATTGTATGTTACTTATTAAAATCTGTTCATGATCCTTGTTCTTTCTGCTCCTCTCTAAGTTGAGTTTTCAGCTGAACAGAGCTTCTTTTTTAATGCTACCTCAGTCTCAGAAAGGTCATGGCAAGAGGGACCTAATTGAGAAAGTCCTTGGGGTTTAACTGCCAAATATTAATAGCCTTCTAAAGATCATAGGATCAAGCTAGGAAAACGAAAATATTTTTATAACATTAAGTGTGACATTGAAGCCAATGCCATACTAGAGTGCCACTTTTGGTTAACACGGAATATTGAATACAGTATTATTCAAATAAACATGGTTGAGTTTGGCAAACTTGTCTCCTATTTCCTTGTTCTGCACCTGACTATCCTAAGTAATCCTTGATAATTCGTGGAATTCTGACTCTCATTACCATGTAATGAGAGAAGAAATTTAAAAAAAGACGATAGATTGATTTAAGTGTAGGACATAACGTCAAAGGGTTTGAGTGTACAAGAGCAGGATGAAAGACTGACAAAGCCTTCTGGGCTGTATCTCAAACTCTTGAAACTAGCTGAAAGAGAGGCTTTTAAAACTCATTGTAAAACTGCTGGTACTATTTTAAAGGTATGTTCAGCTAATTTATGCAGATTCTTCTCAACTGTAATTAGTTTTTGTAGTTTCCATTACTTGAGTGTGTTCTTGCTTAATATTAATTTGCTTGTCTTGAAGCAACCTATTTTACAGTTGCCTTATCAGTTTTTATGTAGAAAAATTGGTCTTGCTTCTTGTATGGCTTCAGAAAAATCTGCAACCCTAATAAATATTGCTATGAACAAAAGGAATTTAATTAAATTATCAGGATAGAAATAGGTTGGGTAGATAACAGACTAAAAGATAGTAAAAGCTGAAATATTTTTATTATTTGTAATCTGTTTCTGAGACTTGGCTCTCATCTAAACAGATTCTAAAGTTTGCAGGTTAGCTTGCAAGTATAGCCATAATACTTTAGCAACTTAATTAGGCATCCTTTAATACAGTAATATTGGCTCATGTTCATCAGAATTCCAACAAATGAGAGGTACTTTATAAAACATGAAGCTGTCATGAAATAGTTAGCTGTATGTTCTGGTTTTGTTTAGTGAGGGGGGGCCTAAGGTGGTAGCTTCTCTAAGAAACTGCTAGAAGTCGCTCCCCTTTGTTCAGTGGACTCGGACGGGCCTAGGGCGGACCCGCTGCTGGCCAAGGCCAAGCCAATTGGTACCAGAATGTTCCGTGATAATGCCTCTTCGATAACATATTTAAGAAGGGGAAAACAGAAAAAAAAAAGGGAGAAGATGTGAAGAAGCTGAGCAGTGGCAGAGGCGGGGAGGTGCAAGCCTTGTGGGCCTTGCAGGCCTCACCCTCTGGCCTCCTGCCAGGCGGCCGACTGGGCCCAACTTGGCCCGGCCTGGCTGCAAGAAGTGGAGAGGAGAGGAGATGTGAACGAGATGTAAAAAGATCCTGAGAGGCGTCTGCCAGCCTGTTGAGAAGAGTTTTTCTTGTGAGGAACGGCTGCAGACAAGAAGGTCAGTGACGAAGGAGGGGGAGGAGTAATGCGGCTCCTGGCCAAGATTCCCCTGCAGCCTGTGGTGATGACCATGGTGGAGCAGGTTGTCCCCCTGCAGCCCATGGAGGTCCATGGAGGAGCAGAGAGCCACCTGCAACCTGTGGAGGACCCCACGCCAGGGCAGGTGGAGGCCTGAAGGAGACTGTGGCCCGTGAAGGGCCTGCTGGGGCAGCTGTTCTGGAGGGACTGCACTCCGTGGAAGAGATGACCCACGCTGAAGCAGTTTCACAAAGGACTGTGGCCCATGGGAGGGACCCCACGCTGGAGCAGGGGAGGAATGCAAGGAGTTCTTCCCCTGACAACGAAGTAGTGGCGTAAAACAACGTGTGATGAACTGACTGCAACCCCCATTCCCTCTTCCCCTGCCCTGTGCCACTCGGGGCGGGGAAGGTAGTACAGAAAATGTTAAGTCCGAGAAGAGGGAGGAGTGGGGGGGAGGTTATCTTGTTCCCTGTCTCATTCTCCTGCTAGTTTTAGAAATAAATGAATAGCTTTCCCCAAGTTGAGTCTGTTTTGCCCGTAACGGTAACTTTAAGGATTTCTCCCTGTCCTTATCTCAAACCTTGAACCGTTTTTCTTATATTATCTCCCCCTGTTCTCTCGGAGGGTGGGGGGAGTGAGAGAGAGACTGCGTAGTCTGGTCCCGATTGGGGCTGAATTACGACACTGTAGTATTGGCTAAAGCTGGAGTATTTTTACTTTGACTGACAATTTACAACCCCAGGTATTAATTTCTGAAAGCTTTTCACTGTATTCTTGACCTGAGTGCAGAGGAAGTGTGAGAATGTTCAGTTTAATTTGAAACTTATCACACCAAATTGATGTGGAGTTGGGAAGAGAGCATTGGGTAAGGACTTGACCATTTTGATTGTATTCCAGACTCATTACACAATTTTGAACAATTCACTGCTCTTCTCTTTACTTTACCTTTTCTTACCTTTCCTTATAGGTGAGTAGAGACAACAGAGTGCGGTTGTGACAAACTTGTTTCCTGTGTATTTACCCAAATGTTCAATCCAGCACATCCTTAAGAAGTCATGCAATCCTAAAGCATTAGTACCTGGTACTTTGCAGGCAACAGGGCTGTCCCAAGGACATTATGATCTACATGCTAATTGCTTCTTACCCATATTGCTATCTGGAAGATCCAGAGAAAATTTTGCAGAAATACTTTTCTGTAGAAAAGCAAAATATTTATGGGTATTTTAATACACTGCATGTCAACAGATTTAGGGTATTGTGTACTTTGGCAGTTAAAGAGATTGATCCAATGGCTGCCAAACCTTTATTCTCCCTAAATTGATCTGATCAGAATTATTCATTTTCAGTATCTAATCATAATAAATTGGGTCCTAATGGGATCCTGTAGATCCTAATGTGAAATAAACAGGACATTTTGATCCTCAGCATGCTAGCATGAATCTGTACAAGATTCCTTGGAATATTATGTTGCTAAGTTACTTTTGTTAATGGGAACAAAAATTACTTAAACTGAAAAGCCAAAATGAGAGAAGTCAGTAGATGAAGGGATTTATTCTGGATGCTTTGTTTGAAGAAGGTTGTCTTAAATTTCTGGATGCCCAAACTGTGGGACGTACTTTTACCTGATGAAAGCTTTTTGTTTTCCACAAAGCTTCCCCTTAACACCCCAAAAAAGAGAGGATGAAGGCCTAAAATGGAGCTGAAATGTTGCTGTAGTTTATAGGGTAGAATGAAAATAGAGTGAAAATTTTGTGTACCACTCAAATATTTGAAGCTATCTAAAAAAGAAGAGAACATAAGAGACAGTTTTTTGGACTGGAAGTGTAATGTGTGGAAATACATGACCATGATGACAAAGTTGAAGAAGAAACTAAGAATGGAAGAAGAGACGGATATATTGGAAAGAGGAGGAGAAGGTGTCAAAACAGAAGCTGAAGCAAGAAGTAAAGGCAAAAAAAAAAGTACATAGAATCATAGAATGGTTAGGATTGGATGACCTTTAAAGGTCATCCAATCCAACCCCCCCTGCAAGGAGCAGGGACATCTTCAACTAGATCAGGTTGCTCAGAGCCCCGTCCAACCTGGCCTTGAATGTTTCCAGGGATGGGGCATCCACCACTTCTCTGGGCAAACTATTCCAGTATGAGGGACTTTTCCTTCTGCAACAACAGGTAGAACTGTCGTAGGCCTGGGACAGTTTACTGAGAAAAATTTTTGTTAAAATGAAGACTTGAGTGATATGTGGAACCTTCCAGTCATAAAGCTGGCAATGAGCTGCATGATTCAAAGATGCTTGTTCTACTAGTTATTCCAGAACTTTTACAACAAAGCCTCCCCACCTCTCAGCAGGATGCACACTGACTGGCATCAGTCTCTTCAGAACAGCTTCCAATAGCTCCAGAGCCTGAGAAAACAGGTATTTTAGGGAAGTGAGAGATAATAGTTGTCTAGAACACTGGTTCTAGTGTTGGTTGTTGTGTTCTATTAAGGGAAGATAGATCGTGTTGTAATAGCTTTGTTGGTTGGCTATAGGGTAGCTCCACAAAAAATTCATGCTAAGGATGGAACAGACTTGGTTTGAATTCCCTGTACTTCTGCATATGGTTGCTTTTTGAGGTTTTGATTTTTTCCTTTTGTTTTGTTTTTAAAGGAACTCCCTATATAGGTTATATAGGGTATCCTATATATTCCTAGGACTGAGTTTCATTTTGAATAAAGATTGTCAGAATAATGCTGTGAGAAATTTTTCTCGGAATGGTATCAATGCATGAAGTTAAGGTTATATAACTGTAACTATAACAGAAAACACTGAGAACTTTTTATAAGGTTAAATATAGTATTTGGTATAAGATAATACAGGCAATTGCTTGAAGAAACAACTTAAGTGCCAAATTATTGTTTAATATTATTTTTACTTTATGTAAAGAGAAGATGGTACAATCATATATGATTGCTTTCTTGAAACTCTGTTTCAGATTTAGGTAAATCAGGTAAGATTTCTGCCTGTATAACTAATTTTACCATTAATGTTCTTTGAAATAGTAATTACTTTTGGGTTTAAGGATTTACTTTCTTTTTTTTTAGATTCTTACTTTAATTCTGTCTTCAGTTAACCATCTTTTGTACCACCTTCTTATCAGTGAAGCACATCATATGTGATATGGCTTTTTACCCTTACTCTCTCTACTGCATAATTAAGTTGTTAGCTTAAAAGAATTTTACTTTTTTACTGGAAAAGTCTGGTCACTTTTGGGCTTGTAATTTTCTCAGCTAATGTGTGAAGGTCAGCATAAAGTTCAGTTATTCCTGGATGTGATAGCAGTCTGATTTCTTTACTAAATAATTACTGGGCCAAAAAACTGTAATATTTGATTTTGTAATTACTGAAAATTTATTAACCCCTCCCACCTGTTACATTAATGGATCTCACATCAGTTGAACTTTACTTTCACTTCAGAGCAATTTTGATTTTCCTTCCAGTTGATTTATTTTAAAAATAAAATTTTGAGAAATTTAAGGGAATTATGTAACGAAGACAGGTTTATTGCACAGCTCAAGAAATTTAATATTAAAGAGGCTTGTACTTCACAGTTCTAAAACTGACTTTCATCCCAAGCAAAAGGAGGAATGGGACGGAGGTGAAAGGGATAATGAAGGAAAGGGCTACAGAACTAAGTAAAACGGAATTAGGAGTGAGCAAAGAGCCTGTTAGGAACGGAAAGTGGTTTAATCACTGAAAAGCCAGCCCATTTGTCAAAAGAGTCTGAGGATAAAGTAATTCAAAAGGTAAAACACTTTCCAAAGAACATTAAAACTCTGAGTACTTTAGCTTCCAAGTACAGACAGAACATGGACAACTGGAGCTGTTGTTCACTAGCAACGCAGTATGATCCCAATACTAAATGAATACCTGCTCAATTGAATGAGCTGAGAGGAAGGAATAAAGATAATAACTGAAGTACAAACATGCAGTCAGGTCAAAGGACTAGCCACTTTCTACGTGGTGCATAAAATTGCAAATTTACCACCAGGTAAATTTTACCTTACCAGCGGGTAAGGCCGATGATACTGTAAGAGGTGGGATGAGACTTTAGCTGAAACTTTTAAAGAAAGATGACTTCAAGATGGAAGAGATGCAGAGAAGAGCTACTAAAATCATAAAGGGGGCGGAGATTTTACTTTCTAGGAAAAAATCCACAAAAGCTGTTGTTAGACTATCCATTTTGGCTGCAGTTGATCTGGGTTCAAATCTGTATATATGATGCTTATGTGTTATGTAACCCATTTCTGTCAAAAACTCTCCAGTAGAAGAACACTTTAATGTACCTTTGACAGAACTAGGAGAGAAAATGAGCTGATATATGGTTATGTCACCTCATTAGAAGAGGCAGGGAAGATGGTCTGGAGATTTATATTCTGAAGGTATAACCTAGTGCAACTCCAGCAGAACAGTACAGTTGAACAATGTAAGCAAGTTAGACTTGTTTAGTAAAATGATATTTGATTGCTGATTATGTGTACTCTTAGGAGGCTAAACACCAGAGATGAAGAAGTTCAAAGGACAAGGTTAATGCAAATATGCAGTTCTAGATACACAGTGATTTGTTGTGGGCTGAAAATGTTTCTGTCAGAACAGTGAAACAAAAATGTTCTTCTCTAAGGAGAGGTAGTGGGTTTCAAGAGGGAGCTTTTTAAGGGATTATATGTTGTTGTCACAAGCTACAACATAGGACTAAATTTGATTATGGAATTCCATCATTCCAGGTGACAAAACCAATCACAGGATCACCAAATTACTTTCAATAATGCATTCAATCAATTTTCTATTCCCCAATGCTTGCTGGTAGACCTTCATTGTTTATTTCTAGATTTACAATTTAATAATGTTCAGTAGGATGTAAAAAGAGTCTTTTAACTTCAGGTTATTTCCAGTTGAAAAATACGGCTTTCGTTTTTAGTCCCTCAGCCTATCTGATTTATTAAAGTAGGTCTACAGTCATCTACTCATAGAAGTACTTTGAACATAATCTTTAATCTGCTTCCAGGAAAACCTACATTTTTTTGGAGACTTGACAGATTCTTAAGAATGTTCATGCGCCTTCAGTAAGGTTTTAGATAACACAATTTTCTTTACTACTTCTTTTGGGACTTTGCAATATAAATATATCTAAATCACAGTAATAGATAATTAATTAACTTTTCAATTTAATGTTGATTTTTAGCGTAAAAAATTTCAGTGCTGTATAAAAATAGCAGTTTGTTTCTCCCACATCTGAGGTCAGTAGCGGTCCTTTGACACAAATAAATAAGACTTTGAAAAAAAGTGTGTTACATCTTACCATTAAGTGCAAGCAATGGGGTTTATTGGATAGATTCTGTATAAGCAGAACGTTGAATTTTCCATTGCTGTTTTATGTTGAAATTGTGGAGAGTTTACACCTAAATTTTGATTTTTTTTTTTTTTTTTTTAACGTGTGATACTAGATACAAGTAAGCCAGAGCTGCCTGAGATTTTGCTGCAAATAGGACTGGGGGTGTCACACTGCATGTTTCTTGTGTTCTATACTTTGGGAACAGGACAGAAATTTTAATTTATATCTACTTTCACACATTTTGTTTGAACTAATTGAAATAGCTGGAGAGGTCAGTATAGCAAACCAGTGAATATATGGAAATGCTGCCACGTCTATCCAAAGCAAAGTTGCTCCTGTTGGAGCAATTCTAGATTAAACAATTCTAGATGAAAAAAAATTACCTAATTCTTCATGCAATTGTTGCAAAGAGTCATGGACAGTGTCTTTTAGAGAGACACTAATTTGTTGGGATCTTAATATAGTGTAATGTTCTCATGAGAGTCAAACAGTTAGTCACTGTCTGGATGGTGATGGGAGGCTCCATTGCAGGGTCCTTGCAGCAGCATCTTCATCTGGATCGGATGAGACTCCCGGAGCCACAAGCTCCCCGAGCTCATCTCTGGCTGTGGTCCTCGGTGACCACTCATCACTCATTGCTATTGATTATCTTAGCTACATACAAAACACACTTTCTAATGGCTATTTGCAAATGTCTTACCTATGTACAATGTCATCTATCTTGCAGCACAAGCTACTTAGAGGAGTCTTTGGAGGTAAAAGGCCAGGTTCTCCACCCAGGATGTTATTCAACATATTTAAGTATCCAAATTGCTCAGTCTAGGCACAGCAGGAGTTGCTTTGAGCGAAATCCCTAGAAATATAGAAAGGTCCCACCCAGAGGGGTCCTGTAACAATCTGTCAAATCATTCCTGTAAGCATCAGCCATTAACTCCCTGTGTTGTCTGTGTGACTGAGGTAGCTGGACTGGCCTAAGGTAACAGACAAACGTGAAAATAGGTGATCGCCTGGAACTTCAGTGGTGATGGGGGCTGTGCCCAGGCCAGGTCAGGATGTCAGCCTGCATGTCAGGATCAATGAGATCTGTGGCCAGGCAGAGGCATCAATGCGATACAGCTGGAAATCAGCACTCTTACAAGGATGCTGAGGAAGGACTGGGAGCTCTGGCATGGGCTGAAATCAGGTCCCTGGGCCCATGGACAGAAAGTGTGAGTGGGGGTCCCAAGTGCGGCTGATCAGGACAAGTAAGGTCTTTTAGAGCACTTGTGGCCCTGACCCTGACCTAGGAGTACCACAGGCCCCTTAGACTAGGTGTCTGTCATATGGCTGCCTGGGCTCCAGGAATGCTGGAGCAATGCTGAGAACTAAGGCACAGTAATCCATATGGGAGTCTTGTGCTACAGTCAATGAAGGCATTTCTAGTACCTGTGATTTATGGTCTCATTTTATATGGTGCTACCTTTGTCTTGGATCTATTCTTAGCCTCCTTGCAATGGACGCAATAATGTAATGTATAACAGTCTCATTCAGTACCTGAGACTGACAATAACGGCTTCTTTTGTTTGTTACATGCTACGCAGTTGTGCTTAAGCCCTTACCATTTTTTTAGTAGAGTTGCTAATTGTTCCTCTGATTATGCAACTGTCTTCCTGCTGCATTGTGGATTTCATAATGTCGTATTAGAGCTCTGGTTAGCCAGCAGATCCATCTTGCCACCAGCCATAGGAAAACACTTTCAGAAAAGTGCACTCCCAGTGGAAGTTATTCAGATTTTAATGAGCAGAATGTTTTATGGTCTTTACTAATAAAAATGAAACTGGCAGAGAGCACTCTTTTGCCAAAATGTGTTCCTCTCCATATTGCCAAAAATTGCAGGCTATGCATAAACTGCTGTAATTCCAAGCATATTCTGTCAGAATATGGATACGTATTATTCAGTTAAGTGTTATAGTATGACCATATAAATAGTAATAATACTCTGTGCTGAGATGGGAAATCCCATAGCTTATAATAATACCACCAACAGAATAGAATACTGATGTGTCTCTTAAACATTCACTGAAAAGTAGTTAGTGACCTCCCTGCTCAGCAGTGCTTCAGGCAAAAGACCTAAACTATTGCAGATTCTCTGCCTCTTCTCCTCAGCCCCTGAATTCCCAGAGGAACAGCATATATTAAGAACTAACTGCCTACAGCTTGTGGGCTTACAAAAAAACACTTCAGTTTTTTTCTTCAATGACAAAAGCTATTTGAAAGTATTCTTTCACTTATAAATAGAAATAGCCTGAACAGTTAATACTTCTTTTAAAATGTATTCCTGAACTGACAACCTAAACTGAATGCTAATGTAAAATTTAGTCTGGCTGTTGAAACCTATATCCAGGTAATAAATTAGAAAAATAATGCTTGAGATAGGAATAGGTTTTCTTTCTAGCTTGCCTTTCCCAGCCCCGAAGAAACCATATTTAAAGCAATTCTAATGTATGTGCTAGAGTCGTACTCCTAGATTCTTTCTGAACAGGGTTTGATTGATCTTGCTGTTGGAACTGAGCCTTGAGTCTGTCTTGCTGCTTTACCACACTGTCTCGGGAAACAGCAGACTGGGATATGAAAGAATGGAGGTTTCTAATAAGCTCTGCAGTTAGCCTAGTAAGATGCTTTGCTATCTTCTTAAATCTTTCTTTACTTTCATTTTATAATATATAGTATGTTATCTGTCCTGGAAAGAAGTTTGAGCACCTGCCATCAGTATTTTTTTTGTAATATCTATTTACCGTTCTTATTTGGATAAATGATGACCTGTTATTATCCGGAAGAGTTTTAATGGTGTTTTACCTGCATCAAGATTTTAATAATAAAATACCTTACAGCATCTTGTACATTATATGTTTACAGTAGGACAGTTATCTGTTTTAGTTCCTTATGTTGTTGTCTAGTAGGTACCATGTGTTATCTAGAAAGTAAGAAGATACAGTGGATGTAGGATGGGTACAATTATGGTGAAGCTGTTCAAACCAAGTCAATTTCAGGTGGAGATTGTCATAATCTGTCAATAGTGGAGGAACAAGAGCAACACTGTTTGTAGATAATGAGGTATATATATTGTCACAGACAAACTATTTGAGCATTCTGTATCCATAAGTACTCTAATGTTAGCCTAATGCTTCTTGCTTCCTTTTTTTTTCTCTCCATCTGTTATCTCAACAGTGATAAAGAGAACCAAATTAGATCTAAAATGTATCTGAAAACTAGCATTTGGCCATAATTCTTTGATCAATGTCCATAGTACAACAAAGATGAATGCCTGAAGCACACAAAGATTGACTGTTTAGCTGAAGGACTGGTCTGTTAACACTCATGTTTGTTGACTGGATGTATTCGTTAGAGCTTGCTTGGGTTTGGATTAATTTTTCAGTGTACCCTTTTCTTAGTGATAGATTTTATTTTAATAATCTGTATAGTTTATTGTGGTATGGTAATCTATATTGTGTTTTCTGTTCTTGGGTCAAGGCTAAACCATTTTCTGCTGTAGTATGACATTGGAGGAGCTGTATACTGAACAGCAAGACATAAGGCTTTCATCCTGAGGATACCGGTGGTGTGATTTAAATGAAGTACTAAAGAGATGCATTTCCTTACTATTATGCCTGAACATGGGAGTGAGAACTGAAGGACTCTAACTGTTTAGAGAGCCATTGTGGTGTGAGGGTTGACCTCCAACAGTGGAGCTAACCTAACGCTAGAGTTTATTTCTGGTTTTGCTGCAGGTGTTCAGCTGCAGAAATCCCCAGTATTGAAGTTTGGTTTTTTTTTTATTGCAGATATATAACATGTTTTTTCAGGGTTATACAAAAAGAAAATATTCCCACCCACAATTTTCTTCCAAGAAACCAGACCTAAGGAAGTATAACAGGTTGGAGAATCCAACATTGTAATAAGTTGATATGCACTGTCAAACATTTGTCAAAATCACATCTAACTTAATATGCTTCAGCACAGTGGCTCTGGGAACTTCATTTCTTTCAGATGATTTATTACATCTTTGCTGTAGCATTCAGTGTTGAATAAAACTTGTAATAAAAATTGGACTAGTAGTTTGCCCCACATTCATTTTTTCCTAGAGACTCTGAGTTGGAAAGAGTGAAAGAAAACTGTGGAGAGGGTGTTTTATTCTTTCAGTTCTTTGATCCTGTGCAGCAGAACAGAACATGCTGCTCTGCAGGTGTTGTAGACAGGAACTTGATTCTTTTGTTTAGAAATCTTCTCCAGGTCATGTAAAGATAATTTAAATTGACTACAAGTCTGTTGCTGTCTGTGTTTCTGAAATGATATTGATCAAATTATCCCTTTCCAGTGAAGAAATCAACTTCAGCTCTTTCACTCAAAATGTTCAGTCTGTGGGAATGTGTGCATCTGAAAATCACTTTCTGTTACTATCATGATCATATCTGAGTATGATTCTGAAGAATAAGGGGTTCAGATAGGTGGTTATAGACTTGAATCCTGTGATTGAAATCTTTATGTAAACCGTCTGTTAACTCTTGGGGAGAAAAAATGTGCAATATATTCTGCAGTGGTCATGTGACATGTAATAGTGTTAGTCGGGAGTCATCTGTTTACATTCTTGAACAACTTAAGGCAGAGGCATATTCACCACTTCCTTTAAATTGAAACTCCATCGCTAATGGAAGTCTTTCAACAAAGGCAGCTCCTGTTCACATGAGAACAAAGTCCAGACATGGGAAGGGAGAAGAGGGAAGGAGCACTGGAGTTTTTATTCTCTGCATAAGACTGAAGCTGAAAATAATGGCATTTCGTAGAAATAGAAGAGAGAAGACAGTGTTCTAGATGCAAAAGTAACAAAATTGTGAAAGAACTGCTGATTATAGGATTAGGACAGGAGAGAAGAGCGTGTCATATAAAAGAAAAATCCAACTTATCAGGCTGACTAGGTAAGGAGAAAGGAAATTGACTGAACAAGAATGGCCTAATTTATAGAAATAAAGCTATCTGCCTCTCTGGAGAGGAAAGGAATATCAACAACAGACATCTTTGAGGACCTCTGGAGAGTCTATGCTCAAGAATTATTTGGGAAATTATGTGTGTTGTTTTCACTTTGCCTAGAGTTCCCTTTTAGCTACAGCAATAAGACTAGGCAGCAATTTGTATGGAAAACTTCAGTTAGATTTTGTCTTATTTAACTTCTGATAGGTACCTCTGAATTAGTAGCAGTATTAAACAGAGAAATATGTTTTTCTGGGATTAGAATCATAGAATCATAGAATTGTTAGGCATTAGGCATCATTTGATCAAACATAGACATCTAATTCAGGATAAGACCAGTTTTACCCTACAAGCGTGTGTCTTTCTCTGCTGATTTTCAAGAGAGATAGTCTTTTAGTTCTGTAAGTCTATCTTTTTTTAGCAATTGTGCATCCTGGAAGAGTGAATTGTAAACCTAGCGTGAGGATGGAGGGGAAAAGCTATAATTAAACTATTGACCAATATGGAAGGAGAGAGAGTACTGAGGAAGGTGGGGAACAAGCTGTTGTCCTGGTGGCCTAAAGACCTTGTGGTTGCAAAGGCTCGTTTCCATCAAGGGACAACACAAAGTGTTTGTGCCCTGAAAACATGTAAGAGAAGCCCATCAAGGAGCCTGTGCTTCAACTTGTCTGGGTCTAACCAAAGGAAATGTAAGACTAGATGCATTTCTGTTCTCAGGTTCACATTTGAAGGCTGCTTGTGTGTGTGTGTGTGTATATGTGCATGTGTCTCTAGTAAAGGAGAAATCTGCCAGGCATATGGCTGTTCAGAACAGATGATTTTATAGCCTTCTCTGAAGGCCTAGTGCCCTCCACAGCTGAATATTGGCTGTACCTAGAAGCACTAGCAGAAATACCTTGTTTGTCCAAATCAAGGGTTTCGTCAGATCATTTTGTGGCTTCTCTCCAGTTCAATTACCCTGGCCTCTTCCTGCAGAAGCCAAGACCAATGGTCTGAGAATTGATTTGCACTTGAGTCCTGGCTCAGTATGAAGTCAGAAGAAAAGCACCTGTATGTGCACCTAGATGTGAGAGTTCAGCAGTGCTTGGTCTACAAGTGTTGACTTACAGTGACTTGAATGGTTAACCAGGTGGGTCAGGAATGCCACAATAGACATGAAATGCTCTTACATGACTTAATAAATGTTAAGGTAAAGTCCAAATATTCTTTATTGGTTTTATTTCTCAGGCCCAAGGACCAAATCCATTGTAAGATTTTAGAAAAACTATAAACTTACTGTAACTGAAGATGAATAAAAAGATAGTGACTCAAAAGTGTTTTCTCTTACAATTCTCAGCCTTCTAATAATTCTTTGAAACATTGCAGGCTTTGTGAATACAGTGTGGTATAAATGGTTTCCCAAAATGATTACAGTAGGTTCTTCACCCTGTACAAGCAAGCTTGGTATTCCATAGAGACTGCACTGAGGTCAGGACCATTACTTGACAAGTACTACTGAGCCATATGAGAGTCTCATCAAAGTGAAAACTGAATCGATGATTCAGGATTTAGCTGAATAGGAAAAGGTCTGAGTCTTTAGCTGAAGACAGGAATGTAAATGCAACAAAGGGATGCTGAAGAGAAACAACCTTGCATTTTTTAAATTTAAACACTTAGTATTATACTCGTGCTCTGCAGGTGTTACCAGGTCATAAGCAGACCAGATAAATGCACCAGAGGCTCAAAATTAGCTTTAATATACTTACATGTGAAAGTGAAACAGATTTTGCTCTGTTTAAGCAGCATACAAATAAAAGTGTCCGTGGTAGTTGTATTTTTCAGAGGATGAAGATATTAAAAGGATTTTTTGTTTTTGAAGACTCAAAGTTGATCAACTTGTGGATGTCATAGAGGACAGGAGGAAATATTGCTCAGTGAGGATGGCATATTTGGCTTATCCTCAGTGTAAAGATTTTGGTCAAATAATTTGACTCATATAAATTAGGCAGTAAGAGGAGTGCTTTATCTTTGCAGGGCACTTTTTAGGATTATGAGGGTCTCAAAGAGATCAGAGGACATCTGGAGGAGTGCAAGCTGTGACAATTTGTTGACCTCTTGGATTCTTCATAGTAATGTAGTGGTCAGCAAGCAGTAAAATCTAGCAATATTGCAGCTACAGCCCACAAACAAATGGGAGCCTGAGATGGCAGAGGAAGGATGTTAAGTCTGAACTAGTTCCAAGTCAGCAGTAATCGCTTCTGGATTAATGATGATAACTGCATTTGTTTTAAATAGAGATGATGTTGTGCAACTATTTCTCTGGTAAAAATAAGCAAGATAAAGACACAACTGTATCCTTCCGCAAAAACATCAACTCCTCACTCTTCCCCTGAAATACAATATTCCTCATATTTTTTCTCCTTTTTCTTCCTTCTCCTGCTTTCCCCTCTTGACTCTTTTCTTTGCCATATTTACCTTTCAGCCTGTTCTTGTCACCTCTTGAGTAATCTGAAGTTGACCTTGCCAGTCCCAGAACTGACAGACTGACATCTCTCCGGTGCTGCAATTAATGCTGGAACATTAGTTTTAGGGAAGATTCCTTAAGTGTTGATTACCTGGCTTTGTGTAGTAGGTAGCTAGAGGAGCCATAGATCATGCTAGACCTCCACCTAGAGAACTGTTGCTCTTGCTGTTGGTAGAATCCCCTCACAGGTACAGGTAGGATTCTTCTCCTGGCTGGCAGCTTCATAGCACTTTTTTGATCTAGAGTGTGTTATAAGAGGCAATCAAAAACAGTCAGAAAACCTTATACTGTGCTGGATGCTCTTGTTACCTGTAGAAGACTCTACGTGTACCAGTGGCTCTGGATTTTCTTCACATGCTAGGAAGTCTGTTTTGTAGTAGAATACATACTGGATCAAATAAAACTCTGATAAGTCTTAAAACCATAATTAGGCTTCCATTATATATGGTTACACGAATTTAAAGAAACTGTGTGCAGGCACTGCTCCTTTTGCTGACTCTTTCATTGTGCATCTCACTCAGGTAGTGAGTCACAGCTTGAGTCCTGTTAAACTAGTAGACATAGAAATGCTTGTGAGCTTGCCGGGTCTGAGTGCAGCCATAGCCAGATCTCAATACTATACCAAGGTAAAACCTCAATGCGTGGTCTCCCACAACCCACCCTTCCCTTCATTTTAATTTCATTGGAAAGATCATAATGGAGTGATGGTGTGGTCTGGTAAAGTGTGAGGCCTGGATGACAAATGACCAGGGCCACGGAGAATGTTGTGATAAGTGCTACTTGGTCTACCAGAGAAACCTCTGAAGGTTTATACACATACACGGTCAGCTAATTTCCAGAGAGGAGGGTGGCAGAGCATTAAGCATTCATTGCACATGTGGTGTAGTTAGCTAATTCTTATTACATCACAAGAGGCAGGAGAAGACATCGTAACTTTATTTAGCAATAAAAAAAAAGGTATTTTGTACACTGCTGTGTTTAGTACTCCAAGGTCTGAACTACAGATGAACAAAAAACTTTATTTCTGTCTAATAACTTCATATTGTTAGTTTTATAGATTGTGAGGTACTTTTCAGGCTAATGAAGCTTTCTTCCCCTTGCCCCTTCCCACTAGGGAAATTGCTCATTGCACTAATTCTGTCAAAGAAATAGAACTTACTAGTTGGAGACAAAGAATCTAGGAAAAGTAGGTTTATGTATGTAATTCTAGCTTTTTGGAAGAAAAAATCTTTGAAAAAAGCTAATCTGCTTTCTGCATGTTCACAATTCTTGTGGTTGATTATTTGAGACGATGCTCAAAATAAATACAAAAAAAATGGGGATTTTCAAAGAGTTTGAGTTCAGTGCAATTAGAAAGACCATCAACATTAAGCTCCTTTAGATCAACTTCTTGAGCGTCCTCTGTAAGCTGAGAGTCCTGGAAGAGTAAATCCGTCAATGCAAAATTGAGTAGCTTTCAGTGCAGGTGTATGCATAAATATTTAAGGGCAGAATGGGTCAAAAAAAAAAACCAAAAACCAAGGAGTTCCTAGAATGGATACATGTGCCTAAAGCAAGAAAGTCATAACAGAACAGGTTATTAAATACCTTTTTGAAAAGCATGTTAAAAAGCCACCTAAATAATTTCTTTAAGCAAGTGAGGTAAAGGACAAAACCAGGAGCTACAAGAATAGCTCAACCTGCACTATTGTGACATGAAGGACTCAGGTAAAATGAGCCCAGGATAGGGCTGTGCTGGTGCTGTGACTTCTGCCTTATAGGAACCCTGTCTCCAGAACCAGAGACATGATGAAAGTACACAGATCTGGCATTGTTCTAGTAATTGGCTATTTAATCTAAGGAAGCAAAAAGAGTGAAGGGCTTGTGGGAGAATGGGTATTCTAGCTGAGGTGAATACATAAATTTGCAAATTCTGTTTAATTAGTTATCAAAAATTCCAACTCGATAGTTCACAGGACATCACAGTGTCATGCATCCAAAAAGCATTGGTGAGTTGCCCGTAATTATGTTTGTATGTCCCAGATATTCTTGTTACACTCCAAGACCATCTTCATAACATTTTAATTCTAACTTTTGTCATTGGCTCTGAATAACTGTTAGTGGTGTTAATTTACGTTAACATCTCTCCATGGTTTAATTACCTTGGAGACCTGTGGGCTTTACTGCTGTCATAGAAGAGGAAGCCACTTGGCATGCCTGTCATCAGATCCAAGCCATTTATAAACCCTCTAGATGTTTGATCTAAGCTAATCATCTAGATTCTTTGTAGAGCCGATTGAAGGAGATGAATTTCTCTCAAAGTATCCATTTTAGATACTTCTCCTAAGTATTTGCAAGGAACAGTTTATGCTAACCTATTTCCTTTTTCATTGACTAAGAGGCATATATGTGCCAAAACTCTCAGGTAGCTGAAAGAAATTCACCTTTGGCTACTACTGTTGCTGCAGAATGCTGTGGAAGTAAGGAAGGATTATTTTTGTAAGTAGAACTTGCAGCTACAGGCAATCGCTTAATATTCTCAGTAGTCTCTTTGAAAAGAACTTCTTTCATCCTGAAAAGATGGCCAAAATGTTTTAAGGCATAAAATATGAAAAGCTTTGGATGCTTTTCAAGGATAAAAGATACTTCAGATGAGTATGATACTAAATATGTTGCCATCTCTAAATCTTAGCTAGTAAGGATTTTAACTCATGCAGGCTTGTTTGTGTAAGCCAGAAGAAATGATGCTATGGTTTGAGATGAACAATAATACCTTCATATTTGAATTATAAGATAACAGACTGGAATTCACTTAACTTTAAATGTTTAGAGGTACTATAAGAGACTGTGAATGGAAACATCAGTAAATAATGAAATTGGCTACTTGAAATCAAGAGCAAACTCTATGGCCGTATAGGTCATTGGAAGACTATAAATCTAGACAAGTGAAATTCAAAACATGATGAGAAAGTCAAGCTGTATTCCTGAAACTCCAAGGGAGACCATGTAAAATCTTAGTAGTGTGTCTTTCTTAAAATAGGTTGTTCTATTAATAGGAGCCTAAAGTGATACTTCCACACTGAAGTGCTTTGGCTTGACATCAGATGTAATTTGCTCTCTGACATTTGGAAATATCTCTCAAAATGATGGTAATGTTTAGACTTAGGAAGTGTTAGAAATTCTTTTCACAAGGGTGCTTCTGATATATTTTTGCACTCGTTACCTAGGAATCCAGAGAAAAGACTGTTATGAAGAGTAAGCAAGATTTTATACTAATGTCTGCAGTGTTTTCTTTTTACCAAGGGATACATAAAAATGTATCATGAGACAGCAGACTCCTACAGGACACATTTAATTAATTAATTTGTATAATTACCTACTACTGTTATATTCAGATGAGTATAAGTATGTATCTGAAAGCATAAACACAGCTGTGCCTGGGTCTTTTTAAAAAGATTGCTGAAGAATTTTGCAGTGCGAGTTATGGATGGCTTCTTCCACAAACAGAAGTGTGCTTTTCACTTTTTTTCCCCTTTTTCATTGACCTCTCCTAAAAGGCTCCTGAAAATATCAGGTTCAGCTCAGAGAGCCTTGTTTCTGCTACAGTGCTACCAACTAAGAAGCATTTTACTACATAAATTTGAACTCCTGAGGTTTGAGTGACATACACTATTTCCACGTTATTTCCCGCTGCTATCTGTAGTGAGGATATTTGTGCAGCTCTAATGTTTTTCTTTCACAACAAGAGAAATACTCTTTTTTTTTATCTTTTTTTTTTTTTTCTGGGATATTGCAAACCAGTGTTCTGGCCATGTTTTTTTTCACCTTGGTAACTTTTGATGTGTCCAAGCAAATCTTTTGCATGTTGAATGTACTGCTATCAATCGAAGGCATGGATTGATGAGGGCAGCCTTCAGAATGTTACACCATGACTGCTGTATTGCGGGTCAAATATTTAGGTAATGTAACTTAATGGAATAAATAGGTTTTGGGTTTGTTCTATTTTTTTGAGGGCTTAACAATCAACAGTGAGATGAGACACACAGAACACTCCAAGTGCAATGTGGAGACTGAAGATTAGTTGAAGGATACAAATGGTGTAGCTTGTTTAATTTTACTTTCTGCTTATTATGACAGTTTGGTGCTACCAAGTGACAGAGGTAGCCTTCTCCCTCTCCTTCTCTCTTGTGCACGTGATACCACTGTGAAGGGAAAATCTGGGCTCCAGCAACACTCACTATATATTTTTGTTGCAATCTTGAAAAAATGCCTGAAAACACCTGTTAGCAGATGCTAATTGCTTTTAATGCCATGAAAACTAGCATGCTGGAGAAGACTTGTTTTGCTGAAGTTTGAAAGAAATTTAGAGCTATTTTAGGAAACATACTGAAATCTCTACGCTATACTGTCTTTTGGTCCTGCCAAGAAAATACTGTAGATCAAAGTTTGAGTGAGGGCACAGGTCCTTTGTGATGATGCTCATCATCTCTTATGTTGTCACTTTCTTGTCCATAAGGCTAGAAATACTCCTTCAATTTTCTCCAGGATCATGTAGCATCAGAGAATTAGAATGATGAGAGGAAATCTTGGCAAATAAGACCCTTGCAGAGACTTACTGCTATGGTGCTGAGGATATCAGGAGACACTCAGACACCTGTTTCTTTCAGGAATAGTATTGTTCTGTGCTTGCCAGGAACATTCCTCCTTTGGTGATAGATGCCTCTGCATGCCTACTAGGCAATCCAGATCACTCTCACTTGATGCTTTAGAGAGAGAAGGTTTACTGTTAATATAAAGAAAAAAAAAGTGTTGAAAGGGACTTCTAGACCTTTTGCTACAGAATTAGTACTAAGTAATTATGAATAGTAAAAAGAACATAACCCAGGATCATAATTCATACTGCCTTATTTGTGACTTTTCCAGAAATCTTCACAGTGTTAAAAATCTCTAATAGAGGGAACTGGGATTAAATCAAGGCTGTTTCCTATTAGCACTAGTGGACTTTGAATATGATTGTATTTAATTCTGTGTGCATATCCACAACACACTTATTTACATACATAGTGTGTAAAGGCAGTGTTATGTGCTGTTTTCTAAGCACTATAACGGGGAATACCAGTTATAGTGCATATTAGTTAAACCCAGTTTAAGTTTGATTTAGCTGTTAATTTCCATGTTAGCAAGAGTCTGTTTTTCTGTTATGTTCTTTGACTACCAAGACTTCTAGCCTTGCAAGACACTGACTGTTGCTAAATTGCTTCCCATTTTTCTTTTTGGAGAGTCTAAATCTTGTTAAGCCCGGGACTATTATACTTTGACTCCCTGTACTTTCTCTACTTTCTGGCTGAAGTGCCACCTGTGAAAAAGATTGTCTAAAAATATAGCCTGTAGACTTTTGTATTGATTGCAAGGGTAAAACTGGATTATCTCGCTTTTGGTTTGTCAGCTCATTTTTTCACTTTTGTCTTTCATCTTTAATCTTTGCATTCTATTTTCTCTGGTTTGAATTTCCTAAATTTGAAATCATCTAATTAGGAGGCAGGTCATAGACTAAGAAGGCATTTTCTCATGCTTATTTCCATCTATTAAGCACTAATTTGCAGTTAAATGATGAAGTATAGATCCCTTGGAAAATGCTCATACATGCAGCAGGTTATCAATCACTTGTCATTCCATGTAACTCTCCCCAAAGATCCCTATTGTAATCACAAACCCTTAGAGAAATTGACATTAGAAAAGTGATTGACACAAATCTCATTTTGGAAGGCTCCTTATTCTGAATAATAAAACCTGTTCGCTATTCGCAGGATTTATATTCACTTTATTTGTAGAATTGCTAGCAAGTGTCCTCAGTGTCCAGGAAAGTCAAAGTGATTCTAATGAGATTGGAGAAAGATGTATTTTTTTTTTTTAACTCAAGTTTTTCATTTCCTGTTACTGTTAGAGGTAAATGCATGTAAATGATATTTGATGAAAACTAAAGTCTATGCCATTGGCTAGTAGTCTGCCAGCAGATTAATTATTTGATTTTGAGAGTTGAGTACTGGTAATTATTGGAATATAATGGCCAAAGTGTTGTCTTGCAAAAACAACCAATAGCCATAATTCGGCTTTGAAGTGTCTAACTTATGGCTGTAACATCAAAAATCCTGAAAACTTCATTGATTAAAGCCAGTGGTGCTTTAAAAGGTTGAGACAAATAGCTCTGGTTTCTTTCTCTTTAAACAAAAATACACGTGCAAGCACACAAGTTTTTAATTAAATATTGATGATATTTAATTATGATGATATTTAATTATTTAATAAATGATGATCCATTTTCTTGCTTGAATTTGAAATCAAGATATTAAAAGGGATTACACCTCCAAGATGAAATTCTGTATATTAGAACATGAAAGTATGTCAGAAGTGTAAATGTGTAATATAATACATAGAGTTGTTTTCAAATATAATTTTCCCGGACACTTTTATTTTTCTTTAACTCACAGCATTTCTTGGAAATCCGTTTATTAGACTACTATTGAATTGATATATATTTTTAATTCCTAGAGGAATATAAACTTTTATTTCAGGTATTGTTCTTTCACGTTGCATTTGGTACGTATAACTCTTGATTTGGGCTACAAGATGCATATGACAGTGAGAACAGGAGTCTGGTCATATACTCTTTGAAGTCTGGAAGGGCTCAAGGCTCTCACTTTTCTGGTTCTAGCCCCACAGGGCTTAACAGCAATTTACTGATGGGATATTAGCAGTGAGTCAATATCTTCCCAGGGGCAAAAGAGAGAAAGGATGAGGAATAATAATGTACACAAGTAAAACTAAAGTAGGTTTGTATTTCTTGCTGGTGCATGAAGGACACCGATTATCAATCAATTTCAGACTTTAAACTGTCTGAGACGGGTGAAAATCTCAGCCAATGGGCTACAGGTAGATGAAGCAATGTTGTTGGGGATGATTCCCATGAAGAATTTACAATTTTATCAGACTATATTTTTTCCTTTTTCTCTAGTAGAAAAAAAATGCTTATAGGAATGTGATTTCAAAAAAATATTTGCACTGGAAAAGATTGTTTGAGCATTTTAAAGGAGGGAAAACATCAGACTTGACTTTACTGGGGTTTTTTATATTGTTGCCTTCACTGAGTGAAGCTCAGTTTTCATACTTGATAGAGTGGTACTGCAGTTTCAGATTAACTTTTCAAATAGAAATTCTTAGTGATGTGTATTAGGCATTTACTACGTTCACCACAAATTTCAGAATAGCTTTTATCTTTTTTTATCTTTTGTTTAAGTAATGAGGAATAGTAAGTAGGAACAGTTGTCGGCCAAGCCTCTGATCAACTGTTTAGCATGATTTATAGGCCATATTTATTAATATTTATTAATGAGTAGTATAGTGGCGTTTTTTCCATGTCTTACTTAAGGCTCCTAGCAATCCATGACTCATGACTTTCTAGGACAGTGATGATACATATAGGTAAAGTCTAAGGAACAAGAGAACTTGTCTTGTCAGCCTAGTCATCATCAGCAGGCAAAATAGTCCTCTCAAAATAGACCAATGAATATTAAAATCAAGAAAATATAAACTGAGGACAATAAATTATTGTTAAAAAAGGAGATTTTTTTCAGGGAAATTTAGGAATATTTAAATGTGGAATGTCACAGAGAAATCACCCAAGAATTGGTAATTCACCTATAGTTAATGGTTTGCCTGCTATAAATAGTGTTGTATAGAGGGTTAATCCTCATCTTTTCATGGTCTGGCATCTATTTCTGAATGGCCTATAGCTACATGTGAGTATGGACCCGGGAGAGAAAATTTGCCTGCTAAGAGCGTATTTTCTTTGTAGATGCTGGAGACTCTGGTTAAAAGACATTGTGCAACTTGGTGATGACTTGAGAGAGGAGGTTCTGCCCAATTTATTCAGTGCAGTTAAGGATGTGAAACTGTTGAATTTTTTTTAATGTTCTGTTATTCAGCCACCAGTCAACACAGAATTTTTCACATACCATTTACCCTGTTGGAAAGAAGATAGAGAATTTGTCAGACAAGTTAATTCTTAACGACTTCGCTCTCTAAAGGCAATGAGAGTGTCTGAACTGGGACACCATCTGTTCAGCTGAGGTAGTTTCTAAGCCAAGCTGTGACTATGTACTGTAAAGACCTGGTCAAGGCAAGTTATGACTCCTACTCATCCTTTGTGGATGGGTTTCCTTTTGAAAGACACCAGGATTTAGACAAAATACTGTTATTTGCTTCAGCCATGCCCTACTGTGGGTGCAGGTAGGATATATGCCCAGACCCAGAGGCTTGGAAGCATTCCCAAGCTCCCAAATTTACTTTCTGCTTGAATTTATTATCAAGCAACAAATAGTTTCCCTCTACCAAGATCCAACCCAAAGAAGAACAGAGTGGTGAAGAGGTTGCACAGCCCGTTTTGGAGAGTATTGGCTATGGTGACAATCACTGTTAAAGCAAATGGAATGACAGTTTGACTGAAGTAGTGGATAAGGAAGAGATGATTTTCTTATCCCAGAAAAGAAGCCATTAGTAGGAAAGGGACTGAAGGAGGAGACCTTGACCAATGGAAACATGTCAATTATATCTTAGCATGTTCCAATAGAACATGAGAGAAACTGAGACAAGGAATGATACACATGTTCTGTTCCTTAGCCTAAATTGAAGCCATTCTTGTGCTGCTTGTAGTACAGAGTGATTACTTTCACACTTATAGCGAAGATTTTTCACTGTGCATGTGCCAAGTATGTGAAAGGCTGTGTTTCATTGTTTGCCTGCAAATTAAAGAGGGAAATGTGGTGGCCCTTCAGAATTTTCTCATTAAGTTTGTAGGATTTCCCATTCATTTTATATAAAATTCAGTGCAGTCCATAAAAATGCCTCTCACTTTCCCCCCTTTCTCTTTCCATTTCTGTCTTTGTCCTAAACTCCTTGCCAGGTTTGGAAGCCTACCTCGGCAAGACAGTCACAGATCACTATAGTCCTTTGGTGAAAAAATCACATCTTCAAATGTCAGTGGTGCCCCAGTATACTCATCAGCATAAGTCTCCACATGAAATATGGTAGAGTGTTTTTGCAGGAAATGGACTTTCTAAAGGCTAGTTGCTGGATAGTTGCCACATTCAGTGCAAATTTGGTGTAGGCTAAGTGTATCGTCTCAAAATTTTTCCATGTGAAGGAGATGCTCCTTTTAATCTTTAGGCTTAAGTGGTATTTCCGGTTCCATTTCTGTTAGGGTGTATTATAAGATTTGCTGTGCTTTAAAAGCACAGAAAATAGCATGTAACAGACTATTATTGAAACATAACAGTCAAATTTGAAAAACTGAGATGTAGGAATTTGTCAGTGCAATCCTGTGTTCATAGTGGGAAATGTAATCAGCGTATTGGAACTTTTCAGTGGCATGTCCAAGGGGATTTGCAGATTAACTTTATGTGTCATTAAGCTGGAGATTAACAGTGTTCCTTGCACAGTGATACTGCTAACTACCCCGTGGCACTGAGGGAAACCTCCTGAACTTATGGAGTTTGAAGACATGCACTTACTTAAATACTCGTGCACCTTTTCACAAGAGTGACATTTCTAAAGGTGGTTAATAGAAATATGTTGAGAAACTATTTTGTAGTTTTTTTCTCTGTGTAAATCTTAGGCTCTTTCTCTTCCTGAGTGAAAGTATATGCTCTTCCTTCTGTAGATAACAGAAATTGAGATGGTAGGATATACTAACTAATCCAAATAATTTCTGAAATACCATTTTCAGTTTAAAAAGCTTTTTCATTAAATTAGAGATATTAACTACTTTTGGCTTTACAGGTGACAACAATCTGCAATACAAAATCCAAGGTAATTGCTAGTATTTGTAGCAACGAAGTCTTTCTGTGTTTGTGATATGAACTTCAAATTTTTCTAACCTTCATATTCTAAATAGCTGAAAAGCTCAAATAAAGATTTGAAAATTATTTATAAAAACATCCATTAAGCCTCTACAACCTCTACAAATGTTTTCTCTAACCTCTGACATAAATAAAGAACACATTTTTTCCACAGAGAAATGTCTCCACAGAGAAAAAATGTTGACCACTTTGTTGATCTGGTAAAGCAAAACAAAACAAAACAAAAAAAACCCTGACCCCTCCTACCCCAGCCCATTTCAAATTGAGTGTTTAAGTAATACTCTTAGTAAGAATTTTGTCCTATCATCGCAGTTTCAGGGCCTCCTCCTTTTTCTAATTGATGCATCTATCTAAAAGAAGAGTTCTTTGGACTTCTTTTTCTTGTCACAAGTTCACATAAAATAAAAAGTAACGAAGTGTTTTGAATGAGGTGGAGAGGGATAGTGTTTGTTTTTCACTCCCAGTGGGAGAAGAACTACTAGTGTCACTCAAAAAAGTTTTAGATTTAGACTAGATATAAGACAGAATTTTTGTACACTGAGGGTGGTAGAACACTGGAACAGGTTGCCCAGAGAAGTGGTGGATGCCCCATCTCTGGAAACATTCAAGGCCAGGTTGGGTCTGAGCAACCTGATGTAGTTGGAGATGTCCCTGCTCCTTGCAGGTGAGTTGGAGTAGATGACCTTTAAAGGTCCCTTCCAACCCAAATATTCTATGATTCTATTAATCTATGTTTAATAAAAGTCAACTTTCCAGCAATTTTTGCCAACTTCCATTCTTTGTTGCTGTAGTTTTAAGTCCTATTTGGTTCATCAAGAGACTAAACTGAGTATCTGTTGACAAATGTCAGGAGCAAGAACAATTGCATTGCCATATAGAAACCCAAAATAAGGAAGAAGAAATCAAATTTGAAATAGAGTTGGGTTTGAAGCTCAAAATGCAGATCTAGGATTGAAAACTACAGAAACTTTGAAAACTCTTCAGCCTGTTTATCAAGAAAACTAAGAAAGTCCTGTTTTAGTTTGGAAATCTTCCTGCATAATACATTTAGTTGTATTTTGATCAATACTGACTTTTCACACTTGCTAGTTAAAAAGATTACCTCCAAACTTCAGCTTCTTGCTGCGTGTAATTGTAGCTTTGGAACATTTGCAGTTAATATTAGTAGGTGATGTATCCTACTAGCAGCTATTTATGTAGCAGCATGAGTAGCTAAAACTGAAAGAAAATGGTTTAAGAAATAAAGATGGTTTTAGGAGCTTTGTTAGTTGAAGCTCTTGAAATAGTCTGACTTAATTTTTTTTTTATTTGAGCTCCAGAGACTGCACTTTATTTATTTAGTTTTTCTCTCCCCCTAAATGGAAGTTTGCAAGAAGACAATGTTCCAGGACTACAGCTTTGGTCATTAAACCGACATTCAATGTCTGTGCCCTTATGATCCAGAATAAAACTTTTAGATGCTTTCTTTTATCACTGAAAGTCAATATTGAATGTACCAATTGCAACAGGATTACACTGGTTTTGTTTTTTTTGTTTGGTCATGGCTTTTTTTTGATCCTCTGACAGTCATCAGGCATACTGGAATGCAGTATGAAAAAAGGTTCTTACCTCTCTTAACTGTCTAAGTTCCAGATTCACCTTTCCTAATCTTTATCTATGTGTCTCTCCTCCATTATAGTCTTCACATATTTTATCCTTTATCTGCATGTGTTAGACTTACATACTTGGACACTTGCTGCAATGCAATCATGCCATAGCAAAAAGATGCTTGTTTCTCCATGTATCACAATTTCAGGTTTACTAGGACACTATGGAGTTCAAACAAATCTGTCTGATTTTTAGCAGAATCCTCCTGAATTTTTTCATTTTAGAAGTAGAAGAGATGTGAGAAGGTAGCAGCTGAACAGTGCCTAAAAGACAAATACACAACTTCTAAGGAATCATAACATCTGAAGTCAAAGATCTCTGCTCTGCTCATAGAAAAGAGGGAACCTGTCACTGAGGGATGATTTGGCTCTGCAGGTCAGAAATGGTGCTTGCTATTGCTGATGAAAACTGCCTGGGCAGCTGACATGACCCATCAGTAGGCCCTTTACTGCACAAAGAGCGAGCTTGTGAAATCCCCTATGATGCTTGACCTGTGGGTCCTGTGCGTTTCCGTGGGGAGATCTTATTTCTGATGCATTAGAAATGTTATAGGGATGCTTCTCCCTTTCTTCCCATGAAATGTGAAATGGGGTCAAAATGCCCATAGCAAATTAATTTATCCTATCTGTTACTATGATCATCAAAAAGACTCTCAAGCCACACTTGAGTGCACAGAGAAATTTACGTTGGAGGGAAGCTGGGTTCTTTCAGACTCTCCTGCTCCATCAACTTGCCTGCAGCTGATTATGATGACTTGCAGTGTGGTGCTACTGTTTTTCAGCAAGGAGAGGAAAATAAAGGCTTGTTCCTCCCTCAAAGTGCCCTTACTGTGAGCTACTGCTACTAGTAATCAGCTCTGCACAGTAGGTGTTTATACATTAACTTTTATCACAGTCCTTTGCATAGGACAGGGTAATTAGCTCAACCATAAAAGGGCCATACGAAGAACATAATAAAGCATGGCACAAAAATGGGGGAAGTATTGAGGTTATTAAAAATTAAAAATGGGCTTTAATAGTGTTATGAAAATAAAAGTGCATCTTATGATACTACTTAGTTAAAAAATGGTCATGGAAAAGCATTAATAATCTTCTTGTGCTGTTTGTTTTTTAATTTTGAATTATTTTAAAACTAATATTAAAAATTGTTTTTAATATTTTTTTTTCTCATTAAAATACTCTCTTTCTGGATCTAGACATATGATCTTTTAAAGAAAAATCCTTCATAGGTTCCTAGTAGGGGTTCTGATATTGTGGTAAATTGACAAATGTGTAGACATACCATTCTTTAATGATGAATTTTCAAGAGGTTCTAATCCTCCCAGGATTGTAATCAAGAGATGTTGCAATCAATTTCTGTTGTTCTTGAAATGTTACATGGGACTTTAATTTAAATTGGTAACTTGTCCCTCCAATCACTTGAAAGGGAAGCTGACAGCATGGTCAATTAAATTCAGACTTCTCTAAATTATTTTTATTGCTCATCATTCATGCAATAGCACCTTGATGTACACAGGCAATATCCTGCTGGGCTTTGGGGATGTGGATTTTAATCACTACGAGTAGCCAAGGAATTTAATGACTTAATGACAAGTCCACCCGTTTTAATGGGAACTGTGTGATAATTAATTAGTAGAGGTAGTTTGTCAGCTTTTTAAGAAATATTGGTAACTAGGCCACATTTACCCTTTGGGAATGTGAGTGATTGACTAAGTTTAGCTTCCATATCAGTCAAATTGGGGGAAGTGGAAAGATTGCTGCAGATTAACACAATTCAGTCATTTTTCTTTTAATAAAACAAAACCTCAATTTTATGTTCTGTTGAACAAAAAAAAAAGCTTCATTTAGTGAAATCCGAAACACTTCATTTCAGGTATTAGCTTAAAAACAGGAGTTAACTAATGGGAAACAAAAGTCTAAGTTTACTCTACTGTTGAAGAGCAGGAAGATACCTTCTTTTTCCCTTTGTCTAGTAACTGAAGAGGTTAGAAGTAAGGCTTGTGGCAAGACCTTTTCAGAGTCTGATTGCTTTTGCAGGGGGGGATGTGGGAAGATTAGCCAACTGAAAAGATACAGGAAAACTCTGATCTCTGAGCCACTCTACCAGGATTTAGAACAATAATTTGTAGTAGGCACAAACCAAAGCCAAGTGGTAGTTCTTCCATGAGAATAAAATGGATTCACATCTACAATTGTCACTTCTACATACAGATGAGTTGGTATCTGTAGTTTTATTACCAGATGTCGTGGTTTTGTTAGTGAGGGGGGGCCTAAGGTGGTAGCTTCTGTAGGAAGCTGCTAGAAGTCGCTCCCCTTTGTTCAGGGGACTTGGCCAGGCCTAGGGCGGACCCACTGCTGGCCAAGGCCGAGCCGATTGGTAGCAGAATGTCTCGTGATAACGCCTCTGCGATAACGTATTTAAGAATGGGAAAACAGAAAAAAAGAGAGGAGAGAAGATGTGAAGGAGCTGAGCGGGGGCAGAGGCGCAGAGGGGGAGGCGCAGGCCTCATGGGCCTTGCAGGCCTCACCCTCTGGCCTCTCGCCAGGCAGCCGATTGGGCCCGACTCGGTCCGGCCCAGCTGCAAGAAGTGGAGAGGAGATGAGAAGTGAATAAGATGTAAAAAAGAGATCCTGAGAGACATCTACCAGCCTGTTGTGAGGAACGGCTGCAGACGCCAAGGTCAGTTCAGAGGGAGGGGGAGGAGTAATGCGGCTCCTGGCCAAGATTCCCCTGCAGCCTGTGGTGACGACCATGGTGGAGCAGGTTGTCCCCCTGCAGCCCATGGAGGTCCACGGAGGAGCAGAGATCCACTTGGAGCCCGTGAAGGACCCCATACCGGGGGAGGTGGATGCCTGAAGGCAGCTGTGGCCCGTGGAGGGCCCGCTGGGACAGCTGTTCTGGAGAGACTGCACCCGTGGAAGAGATGACCCATGCCGGAGCAGTTCCACAAAGGACTGTGGCCCGTGGGAGGGACCCCACAATGGAGCAGGGGAGGAATGTGAGGAGTTCTTCCCCCAACCATGAAGCAGCGGCATAAAACAACATATGATGAACTGACTGCAACCCCCATTCCCTCTTCCCCCCTGTGCCGCTCGGGGGGGGAAGGTAGTAGAGATAATGTTAAGCTTGGGAAGAGGGAGGGGTGGATGGAGGTTATCTTGTTCTCTGTCTCATTATCCTGCTGTTTGTAGTAATAAATGAATAGTTTTCCCCAAGTCGAGTCTGTTTTGCCCGTGACGGTAACTTTAAGGATTTCTCCCTGTCCTTATCTCAAACCTTGAGCCGTTTTTCCTTATATTTTCTCTCCCTGTTCTCTCAGAAGGTGGGGGGGAGTTGAGAGAGAGACTGCGTAGTCTGGTCCGATCGGGGCTGAACTACGACACCAGAATACAGTAGATGTTGGAAAAGTTCCCTTTGATCTGCTTATTTTTTACAGAATAATTTGCTTTGAATGTTTTTCTTCTTTAGTCCTGTCCTTGATTCCAGCATATCCCAGACTATTACTCTTCATTTTGGCTAAGATTTTATTTTCTTTCTGGAGTTTTTCTTTCTTTCATAGAATCAAAGAATGGTTTGGGTTGGAAGGGACCTTCAAAGATCATCTAGTCCAAGCCTCCTGCCATAGGCAGGGACATCTTTCACTAGACTAGGTTGCTCAAAGGCCCATGCAAATAGGGCTCAATTCTTTTCACCTTTGGGACTTGGGTGAGGCTTCAAGTCTTCTCACATTTTGGTTTTTTTAATTTTGTCCATTAATCTATAGAAATTACTTTCCATAAGGATTCCATGGCATTTATCTACTCAAAGTGAGGTCAAGGTGAACATACCAGTGTCCCAGGGGTAGAAAATGGCTCCAGCACTTCTGAATGTGGTAGGATTCTTGAGTGGAAGGTGCTTTATGTTCAAAGATCTCAGTCCTGATAGATTTTTCCAGGAGACATGTATTTTTTAAATTGTTGCCATGCTTCTCTAATGCTGACTTGACTCCAACTGAAATCAGTAGAAAAACTCTTACAATTTAGAAAGACATTGCAGGAGCAATAATTGATTTTAGTGTAAAGTTTGGCAAGAGTCTGAAAAGCTGTAACCCAAAGTAATTTGTGCTGCTAGCTGATCCTCAGATTCTGTTTGTAGCTTATCTCACTGCTAAGAAGTTTGTTTGCATTACTTGTAAGATGCGGTTTTTTTCTTCATGCAAATCACTTGTAAGCATAAATATTCAGTGCTTCAGGCTTGCTTTTATAATAGTTTGTCATTCAGCGCTGCAACCAGTGAGGACATCTATGATGTAGCAAAATATAATTTGAAGTAATTATTCTTAGAACCTTCTCCTACAGTATTTATTAAATATTTACAATGGCAGGTAGCTTGTGGGTTTTCTGCTTGTTTTTACATCAGAATGGGAAAGCAGAAGGAAAAAAGTCTGAAGGCTTTTTCAGTACTGAGTGCACGTAAAATTTTTGATGAACAGCTAGAGCACATGTTGGCAAGAGGAATCTCCCTGTACTAGCTAACAATTAAAATGAAAAATTATTTGAAGGCAGTGCTTTTATGAGAATGTATGTGGAATGAACTAAAAAAGAGTTTTGATTTTTTTTGTCCCAGCACCTAAGACAAAGATGATGTGTTACCTGAACAAAACTACGAAAGAGCCTGCATTGATCCTGAAGCAGTCCCGCTTGCCGTGCTTGGAAGTAGAAAGATTCTGCTAGTGTGGAGTGAATTAGTCAGGAAAAAAATAGTCAGCAAGAGGGCTCAAGATTTGGGTGATTCTGGTGGAATCACCTTAAAGACCTGCTGAATACAAATGGCCGCTACATTGCAAGTCAGTTCTTGAATGCTCTATTTTTACATATATTGTATCACATTTTCACTTTTTTGAAATGTTGTTGCCATTCACACTCATTGATTCTTAGAGACTGTTGCTGTCATTATTTTATTTTATTTTTTAAGATTCCATACCTTATTTGTACTAGCAAGGTGAGTAAATTGGTGTGTTATCAAAACATAAAAACCTGGGATATTATTTCAGGTGAGGAACAAGCAGTAGACAAATGTGGTCCTAAGCGACACATCAGCTGCTTTTTATGAAGTCCTTTAAAAAGAAAATAGTCTCAGTCACTCTTTTTGCAAAATGTGCTTGGGAGTATAATCTATAAAATAATAACAATAAAAAGCAAACCCAGAAAACAACCAGGAACCAGTATGAGAGTTATTTTTTCTCTCCTTTGTGTTTCTGCCTCTTTATGCAGTATTGGAGCAATGCAGCTACTTCAGACCAAGAGGGATAGTGGATCTACTTTGACAAGTAACAAAGGTTAAATTATTTAAGTACAATCTGCATGCTTTGAATCCTTTAGCATACAAGCAAAACTAGCTCTGAGTGCAGATAGAAATGGAAAATTTCGGTACAGAAACTGGCTTTAATGGGAGATAATGGTCAGTAATTTTGAAGTTATATTGCTTCATGTTAATCTAATCTCTGAAACTGTCTCCCTATCCAAGGAAAAGCTACTTTTCTCTGTTTTTCCAGTTTGTTGAAATTATTCTAGTCTGATAGTGCTTCCTCGTTCATCTCACAGTACTGCAAGGAGCTATTATGGCTACCTGGAAGCATTATAGCAAGGATGAGTTAAGAAACTAAATGCTACCATGCCTGTCCTAGAAATCGTATTTGGCCTCCTCTCTTGCCATCTCCATTTGACAATCTGTTTTTGAACTGCAGAATGGACGGCAAAGGAATTATAAAGTTCAGAAAATGGAGATGGGAGGAGTTGCCTCCATGTGGGAGAATTTTGCCTCAAGGACACCTCGGTAGATCTTGCCTTTCACCTCAACGAATCAAATGCTTTTAGGAAATGTGGTGTATTTTTGTGTAGTCTAAGCTGAGATTGCTGTCCAGGAAGCTTTTGGGAGATGTTTTTTTAATGGGAGTGCAGAACTGCATGCAGGAAGACAGTGCCAGTGTTGTTGAAGGCCATGAATGCAGCTATGTGGAGTAGGAGGCCCTTTGTGAGAACCATTCATTTCCCTATAGATTTTCTTTGTCCTTATAATTGTCTCCTAAGCTCAACAGGCTGGTAAACCTCTTCAGTGCTAGCCTATGCAGCAGCAAGTCAGAGATCTGGTAAGGCTGGAAATTAGAGATCTATTCCCTCTTCCTGCTCACCATATCAATACTTGTTATATCAGTTACTAAACATGCAAGGATGGAGATTATTCAGCCCCTCCATATTCTGGTGCTTCATACCCCAATACACTTAGGAATTCAAATATCCCTTGTTGCCTTTGGTATTGTAAATGTGGAGATCAGATTGCATCAGCCTTTTATATATTTGAAAACTGTAGGGTTCTGTTGAGTCCCTTTTTCTTCAAATTAATGTCTCTTGTCTCATTCCACAGCTCATTCATTTTGTCCTAGTAAATTTTAGATCTCCAGTTTCTGTGATCCTACTCTATGTTCCCTTAGAACTTTTTGACATTCCATGCCTATCTTGGTTTCATACTTGAAAGTACGTCTCAAAATAATTTTCTAGGTGAGACCTTACCACTGTCATATAGAGCAGAAGGATTTTTCATATATACCCTTCTTGTCTATGTAGCTGATGACAGTGACCTACATCTGGAAATTTACATATGTTCTATCAAATTTCATCTAGTTTCCCTCCAGTATATTCTCTAATTTTCAAATTCATGCTGAATTCTTATTCTGTCCTTTAGCTGCTTAAAGCCACTATCAGCTTAATGTCACTTGGTTTTTTTTTTTTTTTTGTGTGTATATGTGTGTTTGTCTTTTATACAGTTAACAGAACTATTAGGTAATTCTGGATCAAGATTAGCCCCCAATGGAATCTTGCCTTATTCAGCCTTCCAGTTTTTTTTTTATCATAATCTGCTAAGAGGCAAATATAATGAAGCAGTTTTCCATTACAGCTTTTTCTTACCATGTTCATATACTTAATAATCCACCTTAGTAGAGGAAGTGTAAGTGTTTGAGGGAAGAGAGAATGAGATTCCCTGATAGCCAGTCTATTTCCTTCTCAATTAAAACCTCCTTATCTTTCTTTTCTCCAGCCTGCTATAGCTAATAGAGGATGCTTAGCAGCAAAGTACACTTGTACAATCTTTTAAAATACTGGCAACATAAACTAAGGGAAACCATTTTTTTTTCTCTTTTCAACATGCTAATTTTTTTTCCTATCATAATTTTTTACAGAGTTTAAAAAAAAATAAGTGTATATTTGTTTTACTGAAAGGAAGCTATTTAGCAAAAACATTTCAATACAAGAGGATTTTCATTTGGCTAACACTTCCACTTAAGTGGAAAAGTCAATACAGTTTGGGCAAAGCAATTTCAATGCCTACACAACCCTATTAACTGCTGCTAACAAACGTATCTGTAAGAGTTCTCTCTATGGATAAATATATAACATGCCACTTGCATAATTCTCTAGACTGTGCATGGTTAAGTTCTGCTCATATCATTGTACTGTGCCTGTTGCCAAAAAATCTGAGCTGCTTCCAGGAATCTGACAGCAATATGATCTACCACCTGACTTTTTTTAATGTTATTTTTTTTCTTCACAAGAAGAAACTTGCATGTGACAATTTTTTAGGGGGAAAAAATGTATGGTATGTAAATTAAAAGCACTTTGTGGCCTCAACAAAGACTCCTAATGCAGTCAAACACAGTCACTGCCTAATTTGACTTGGTATAAGCCTGTATAAGGTGTCAGGGCAGTGTTGAACCTTCATTTATCAAATGTATAGTGTTTGGCTTGGTTGACTGGACACAGAATCTTCACATTTAACAAAATAAGATTCCTTTTTACTTAATCTGAATTTCATATGTGCTTCTCAGGCCTAATAACTAAAATCAGTCTCATAGAAGATTCTCAGCAAGGATACGTGTTTCCAACCTAGCCCCTAGACATTTTCAACACTTGGGTTCTTGCAATGTGTCTTTCTCCTGCAGCCATGCAGTCTATTTAGCTGATCTGTCAACGTGCCTCTTCAGTTCATCTAACTACTTATTTTTATGCAAAGTTTCCAATTCTAGCAGTTCCCTGTTGATAGGTGGAAGTAATACTTGAGGTTTGTTTCCATTAACAGCTTACAAAAGACAATCAGGCTTCTAATAGCACCATGTGATGAACCAATTAAGCTAAACCGGGCAAACACTGGGGTAACAAATCCTTTTTCCTGATGGTTCTATGGACAGATTTTTACCCAGCCTCATTCTTCTCTTTGCTAGGAAACAGACTGAAATGCAAGCTCACCATAATCTAGTTTTTTAAAATCATTTAAGTGCCTCAATCAAAGTAGATTTGATCTCGTGTATAAGCCATTGGCCTGAGCACTGCGATCTTGGTTGTTTCCAGATTTATGGGACAGAGGGACGTTTTAAAAAACCCCACAATCCTCTTGCTCCTGGCACCCCACCAAGCTATGACTTTGTTTTTAAAAATTGAAATATAATAATGGCATCTCTGTTGACCTTGCATCTGTTATTGAGTGGTTTATCAAACTCTGTCAGTACCACTGGTGGTGGGAAGAAAGTTCTCAACATCCTCTCAGCTTGTAGACTGTTTCTCAACATTGAAGAGAATTTTTACTATTTTTCCTTTTGATTTGGGGTAATCAAATTAGGAGGGAACAATGGTAGTCTTCTGCTGGCTTGGTCTGGCCTGTAAATGGAATGTTACTGAGACTTGCATGAAACCTTGCCTCATGTGACTCAAAATTGGTTGTGTTTATTTCAAGCTGTTTTAATTAAAGCAGCATCGCTACCTGTATGAATGCATTTTGGTTTAGGACTCCTACAACATTGTATGAGAGAATGAAAGTCAGCTCAAACTTGTTCCTGTATTTTATCAATGTAAATGATTCTTAAACTGAAGCAAGCTTGTTCTTTTTTGTCACTTATCCATCGTTTCCAGATGGCTCACTTGAACTGCCTGTGGGGTTGCTATGTTCTACAGTACTGGGGAGACTTCTTTGCTAGAGATTTTTCCACATCTTAGTGACAGTGAGGAGACAACATAAGACAAGGCAGGCTGTTCCCGTGCCACTTTAGTAACAAGGGAATTCTGCCTGGAGGAGGTTTGCTGTTCGTAAAACCAGTAATGTTCAGTGAATGGGGTCAGAATCTCTACATAGCTAAGCGTTTTGCATCTGCAGGAAAGCTGGGGGAGGCTTGGAGAATAGCTTGCACTACAGTTATGAAACAAAGCCTCCACAGTGAGTCTGAAGCAGTGAAGTGTGCATATGGCAGGCTCCTGTTTCTTGTTGATCTTTGTTCCCACTTGTTGCATTCTTGCCTGTATACGATCCATGAGCCGTCTGTGACAGCAGACATCTCCCTCTCTGTTTGCTTGATAAAGAGTGCTGACTCTTTAGACAGGTCCCCCTCACACAGATGATAAGGGTGATGATGTTTTATGTATTAGTTCCCAGAAGCTTGACTTAGAATCAGATCAGAAATATAAAGCTCCTTTCTTAAAATCCAGGAGACACTGTCATCCTTTCCATCGGAAATGGGGGCATGGCTGCGCGTGACTGCTGCATTCTCAGGAAAAGGATGAAAAATACTTTCAAAACCCTCCCTGCAACTGATTATTCTTGCTCTCCCCATTACCATTCTCATTGTAATGTACTGCCTTTGCCCTTGCTCCTAACTAATAATCCATGCTTAGTGGTGGAGGTTAAATGTGACTGTTGAAAGAAATAGGTTAAAAAGAGCGACAGCCAGTTGGGTCCATACTGATACAATAAAAGCAATTACACTTAAGAGATTAGAAGCATTGAAATGGCAGCTGAGGCAGCTCCAGACTGTGGGGCTCAGTAGGAAGTTCAAATGCCCTGTTTCTGTTTCAGTTTTGGACTGAGTTTTTCAGAGGAGTGGATTATAAATGGCTTCTACTGGGAGAGCAATTAGAATTAACTGGTCAAATAAGTTGGAAGTAATGACGTAAGTACAAAGCTGACAAATTTTGTTACTGAATGGTTAGGCAGGAGATGAACAGTAGTTTACCATATCTAAGGAAGTAAAAGCTACTGCAAATTAAAAGCTGAATTGACATAATAGATTTTAGTTAGGCTTGTAGATTCAAATGGGCTGTGCATCCAGACTGTGAATGTAAATCAGTGGGGAAGTGAAAATGGTTTTAGATCTTAACCACATTGTTTCATGGTAAATAGTCTATGATTTGGGACCAAGTTTTAGAGGTCTATGCATCCAGAAAGTAGAGAGGCACCAAAGCGAATGAAAATGTCAGTAGATTTCCAATTCCCAGTGTTTCATTGACGGTTAGGAATTACACAGCTGCTGAAAATATTAATGGGAATCTGCATCCCCTTTTATATGAACTAGGTGATAGAAGATCAGGACCACGCTTGTGATCACTTTTAAATAAGTGTGTACTGTAACAAAATCACCCTGCCCTTACGTAATGGCAAATCTTAAGGCTTTAGAAAAAGCTACAAATGTGATAATGGCACTGAAGAAGAATACAAGTCTCTGAATTTCCCTGTTAGTTGTAGGTTGGACGATATTGACGGTGCCTAGAATAGAGGAAGAGAGAAGTTCTGAGACAGCATATCTTGACTCAGCTGCTTATCAGAGTGCTATATGTAAGTAAACCTATGTACGTATCTCTGCGCTGTGCTGAAGACAAATCCCAATTCAGTTTGCAATTCTAGCATTGCCCCAACATGAACTTTTTCCATTCGCACACTTCTGCTTTTGCAGACACAAGAGGCTTTCCATGCTGAAATTATGAAGTGGTAAAAAAGACTATTGTACAGTGAATCCAGAAGAAAATAAAAACTTAGCATCTTCACCTGCCCTGTACTGCTGCATTTGGCGAGCTGCATCCCCAGTGTTTTACAGGTCTGGTTGCGGTATGCCCAGTTTCAACCACTGCATGTTCCCATAGGAACATTATCTGTTCCTATGCAAGGGAGAAGAGCTTACTGTCAGAATTTGCTTCTCTTGTAGTTTCTACCTAAATGCTGCTAATGGGAACTTTATCTCTCTAATCTTGCTCAAATAAGTTTTATTCTTCCATCTTATCACTATCTTTAATCTTGGCCCAGGCTTAAATGCAGATTTTTTTTTGTTGTTTGTTTGTTTCTTTTACTGGCACTTTTAGTCCTTGTAGGGATTTCTAACCAACTAGTCACTGAGAATATAGCTGTTAGGTAGAACAAGAGAAGATTCTTCAATTTGCCTCCCAGTGTCAAGAGAAGAAGAGGCACCCTTGCAGGGGCGGTTCCTCACCAAGAGCAGGACTGCTGTCACAGATGATAAGTAAAAGTGTATTCATAGTTACTCCTCAAGGATCATTACTAGGTGCAATTTACCGTAAAAATGCCAAATATAGCTCCAATGTTCTTTGTAAAACTCAATTTTGTTTCACTGCCAGTAGAAATATTCATGCGTAACCTTTTGTAAAGTAGCTGTTTTACACTTTAGCACTGGGATGTGCAATTAGTTGATTGCATGTGTGTCTTTTTTTTTCACAACCAGGCAATTAGTATGATCCACAGCAGAGAGCACTTTTTTTTTTGTCAAGTTGATCAAGACCTGCAGCAGAGCAGAGAGCAGAGGTTATTGGCAGAGAGGACTGGGTTTTGTTTGTTTGTTGGGTTTTTTTTTTTTCTGATACACACTGTTAGAACATCTCACAGATCAGACTTACTCAGGAAAAATGAAAGCATTAAAACCTGGCCAATATTGTTCTCGGTGATACTCTTGTGTGATGCTGTCCTGGTTTCAGCTAAGATGGAGTTAATTTTCCTCTCAGTAGCTGATGTGTTTTGGATTTCATATGTGAAGAATGTTGATAAACACCCTGATGATACGAGTTGTCGCTAAAGAGACCAAGGACATTGTCTGGCTTCCCAGGTCTCCCTAATGTGCAGGTGCAGGAAGCTGGGAGGGATATAGCGAGAATAATTGACCCAAACTCACCAAAGAGAGTATTCCATGCCATAAACGTCACAGTCAGAACTTAAGTGGGGGGATAAGCTGGTGAGCTGCCTCTTTTTCCTCTCTCGCTGTTTGGAATTTTTCCAGGATTCTTTACACTTTTGTTTTTCTTTCTGTGATTGCTGCTCAGCACAGGCTGTATCAATGATCAAGTTGTCTGGTGGTGAGAAATTGTGCATCATTCATTGTTTTTGTTTGTTTGTTTGTGTTTTAAAAAATTCTTCTTATTATTTTATTCTATTAACATTATTATAATTTTAAATATATATATATATAAAATTATTTTCTTCTTTGCTATCTTAGCAAACTGCCTTTATCTCAACCCACAAGTTTTCATTTTCTTCCCGATTCTCTCCCCCTCCCCTGGGGAGGAGGAGGATGATTGAGCGGCTGTGTGGTACTCGATTGCTGACTGTAGCTAAACCGCGACAGATGCCTAACCCCCCAGAGATGCAGTAACATTGTGAAAAGCAAGCTTTTGCTAAAATAGTATTACAGTTTATAGGGAGCTGGGGCCAAGATCTTTTTCTACTGATAGGTGAATCGACCAGTCATTGAAATGTCTTTTAGCACTGCTAAGAATGCTTTTATTAGGGTTATTTACCCCAGATAATTTTTTCCCAGTGTACAGTAGACCTTATACATGAAAGCTCAGGGTACTCCTATGGAACAGTAGCCAGAGCAAAGGCACTCGGAGCTGTGTCGGTGTGTGTTTGTGCTGCACGGTAGCATGGTGAAGCATCCAAGCCTTTCCAGAGCTTTTTCCTGTGAATCCGTGACTTCAAGAGGAACAGCCACATTGAACTAAAATTAGGCCTGTGCTTAAACATGTACTGAATTGAAACTTGAACCTAATGTTCTGTGCAAGTTACAGTATGCCAGTAAAATAATGACTCTTTCTTTTCAATGCATTCACTCAACTCAGTAGGAGTATCTACACCTTTATCTTAGGCTGTCAATTTTTAGAATTACTTTATCTAGCAGTAGATTTTCATAGTATGCTCATTGCTGGAGAATATGTGCTGATTAGAAATCTGTGACACTGCTTCTGGGCTCTGTTCTGAGACAGGCTGTAAATTTCACCGAGCCGAATGCATCTGGAGCATTAAAGTAGCAGTCAGGTAGTTCTGGCAACATCACTTGTTTGTAAAAGACAGAGGGCCAAGATGTAGAATTCATATGGTAATATCAAAGTCTGTAAACTAAGTATGTTCATACTGGGGAGAGAAGAAGTTGTGACAGGATTGCCGCTAATTTCCCGTATGTATCCAGTCCAGTGGTTCTGATTATATGATTTATTGTTTCTTTTTTTTCATTCAAATTCCTCTTTGATTCTAGTTTCTGATTCCTCAAAAACGCTTTCATACTCTGGAAAGATGTTGCTCCTGCCCTTCTCCCTATTTTCCACTGAAGTAAAATTAACCTTCAGTCTTAATTTTTAGGGCCTTTTTTCAGTGCATGACTGGGTACTAATATTTGTTGTCTCTACATAGTTTTTCCAAGAAACATTTAGAAAGCTTTTGTATAGATGTATTATTAGTAGTATCTGAAGAGACCTGGTGTTTCTTCAATACCATATTTTTTCTTCCAGGTTCTGTTGAACAACTTATATGAGGATTGGCAAGTGATACTTACCCCAGGGCAGTGACAATATCCTGCCATCCTCTCCCTTGCCTTTGTAACACAAGCTTTTGAAAGCAGAATCTCTTCTCCCTGTACATATTTAAGAGTGTCTTACTCTAACATATCCCCAAACTTTGTGGTGGGATTACTGCAGCTTTAGCATCCAGAATAGCAAAGAGGTTTTTTTTACACGTAATAATTCAATTTCAGTCCTGGATATTTGTACAAATGTATATTTTTCTATAAGACCCTCAGTATTATATTTTACATTTTAAGCAAGTGTATTAAGCAGCAAGTGCACTGTCTGAATCCGCTGCCAGTATGTTCAGTTGCAAAGCTATAGTAATCTGTTATATTCAAGTTTCTCTGACTTTCTCATTTTTAATCTGTAACAAAATACATATAAGCTCAAATAAGCAAATGTTTCATGTTAAAATTTTTGAATTTAACTCCTAACTTTCCAGGGCGCTTTTAAAATGAAATAGATTTGTATTATTTCTTGATGCTGTGTTTTGCTTTCCTTGTTTTCTGGGATCATTTTAACATTTTAGCTATGGAAAATATTACCAGCTTGTTTAAAGGAAGAATTTAAAAACAGGAAGAACAAAACTAAAAAAAAATATAACCTTTTTTTTTTTTTTATTTTGAGTGTCACAGAATGGTTGAGGTTGGAAGTGATTTCTGGAGGTCATCATGTCCAGCCCCTCCCTGCTCAAACAGAGCTACCTAGAGCCGGTTGCCCAGGACTATGTACAGATAGCCTTTGAATATCTCCAAGGATGGATACTCTACAGACTTGTTGGGCAATCTGTTGCAGTATTGAGTCACTCTCACAATGAAAGAGTTTTTCCTGATGTTCAGAGGGAACCTCCTGTGTTTCAGTTTGTGCCCGTTGCCTCTAGTCCAGTCACTGGGCTCCACTGAAAAGACAGCTTGGCCCTGTCTTCTTTGCACCTTCCCTTACACATGTTGATAAGATCCCCTCTGAGCCTTCTCTTCTCCAGGCTAAATGGTTCCAGCTCTCTCAGCCTTTCCTCATAGGAGAGGTGCTGCAGTCCCTTAATAATTTTGTGCCCCTTCACTGGACTCTCTCCAGTATGTCCATGTCTCTTTTGTACTGGAGAGTTCAAGACTGGACCCAGAACTTCAGGTGTGGCCTCACCAGTGCTGAGTAGAGGGGAAGGATCACTGCCCTCAACCTGCTGGCAACACTCCTCCCAGTGCAGCCCAGGATACCATTAGCCTTCTTTGCCACAAGGGCACATTTGTGGCTCATGTTCAACCTGGTGTCCATGGGGACTCCCAGAGCCTTTTCTGCAAAGCTGCTTTCCAGCTCAGTGGCCTGGGGTTGTTCCTCCCCAGGTGCAGGACTTCGCATTTCTCCTTGTTGAACTTCATTATGTTCAGGTCAGCCCGTTTCTCCAACCTGTTGAGGTCCCTCTGGATGGCAACATGACTCTGACATTTCAGCCACTCCTGTCAGTTTTGTGTGATCAGAAAACTGGCTGAGGGTACACTCTGCCCCATCATCCAGATTATTAATGAAGACACAAAACAGGACTGGATCCAGTATTGACCCAAGGTGTACATTGCTAGTTAATGGCTTCCAACTAGACCTCGTTACAAGGTAGGTGAAGCATGACCTCTCCTGTGTGAACCTCTGTTATTTCAACTTATGCTTATTGTCTATCATCCTCCCACTACACACTGCTAAAAAAACCCTTGCTTTGTCCTCTTGATAACTTACTGATAGATCCTGTTAGGCTGCTGTTAGGTGCCCCAGAAACTGTCTCTTCTTTAGGCTGAACAAGCCCTATCCTCTCAACCTCTTCTCATGAGGCAAGTGCTTTAGCCCCCTGACAGTCTTGGCAGCCCACTGCTGAACTTGCTTAAGTTGATCACAGTTTTTCCTGTATCTGAGGACCCAAAACTGAATGCAATATTCTAGATGCTGTCTAAAAAATGCCAAGGGAAAGAAGATAAAGACTGTTTTCTATTTACTGGCCATGCTCTTCTTAATACAGCACAGGATGCTGTTGGTCTTTCCTGCCAGTGTATACTTTTGGCTCATGTTCAGCTTGCTGTCTACCAAGACTCCCAAGTATTTTCCTACAGACTTACTTCTCAGCCATTCAGTCTCCAGCCCATATCATTGCCAGGGGCTCTTCCTTACCAGGTGCAAGACTTGGCATTTTTCCTTGCTGAATTTCATTACATGTCTATTTGCCCATTCTTCCAGTTGGTCCAGGTCTCTTTGGATTGCAGGTGTATCAGCTGCTCCTCTCAGTTTGGTATCATCTGCGAATTTGACAAGAGTGGACTTTCTTACCACCTCCAGTTCCTCGATGAAGATGTTAAACAGGTCCCAGGATAGATTCTTGTGGTACTGCAGTTGTTACTGATCTCCAGGTAGAGTATGACTCATTGATTGTTACCCTGTGAACCCAATCAGTGAACCAGTTTTATTTATTTGTTTATTTATTTATCTAGTTATCTGCTCACGCAGATCATATAATTTTAACTTGGATACAAAAATACTGTGGGAGACAAGGCTGAAATCCTTGTTAAAGTTGAAGAGCATTCACTGCTCTTCACTACTCACAAATCCAGTCATTTCATTGTAAAAGGCAATTGAGTTTGTTAGGCATGATCTATCCTTGGTAAACTCATGTAAACTCATGCTCACTGTTCCCAATCACCTTCTTCTTCTTGTACCCAGAAATGTACTTCAAGAGCACTTGCTCCATGATTTTGCCAGAACCAAAATGAGAATGAGTATCCTGCAGTTCTCTGAATTTACCTTCCAGCCAGTTTTGAAAATGGCTGACACTATTTATCTTCTTCCCCTTGATTTCCTATAAGCTGAAATTACAATTTGCCATTTTCAGACAAGTTGCTGATTCCAGCAACTTGCCCACAAGTCACCAGCCAGCCTGTTTGTGGATTTAGGGAACTGATGTTAACATGGAACTTTGACAGAATAATAAGGATTCACTTTCATTTTGATCAGATAGTAATCTGAGGAGAAGGATGTTCTTTTTTTCCCCCTTCAGTCAAAACCATTTGTAGCTTTTCCTTAAAACAGCTCCAGACTGTGCTTTGAAGTGCTTCATTTTGATATAGACCTCAGATGGAACAAGTTTTTCCTTTGATTCTGCAGACCCAATGTCTTTGGCTGAAATGCATCAGGAAAAGAGAAATTGAGCTCAAAGAAATGAGAAACTCACATTAAGCAAAGTATGTCTAGTGTAATACTCCATCAGAGACTCTTGGGTCCCAAGCAGATATTAGGACTTAAGACCTCTGATGGTTGCTCAGTGCAATGGATGCCTTGTTATGTAAAGGCTAGGGAGGAAGTAAACATAATTGCAGACAGCACCTTGGTCAGCTGTCTTTGTTGCTTCCTTAAGAACACCATTGTATTTCAGAATAAAAATTATTCTGAGTAAACCTGTATTTTATAAAACATGTTCTGCTGCAGTACTGAGAGGAAGCTATACTTCTTTTGCGGGTATCTTGAGGAAGCAATGTCTCTGCTTGTCTAGTATTCATTCTATCACAAAATAAATTTCAAACCTACTTGCTGATACTGAATTAATACAACAGTGTAAAAATCTCAAATGTTTTGTCAGTCTTACGAATTCTATTAAAAATTCAGAAATAGAGGGTGTAGAGAGGAGAGAGTCACTATACAAGTATCATAGTAAGAAAATAACTTAACTATATTGTTAGACACTAAGGAGTCCTTAAAGAAAACAATTTAAAACTGTAAGATTATAATCTGACCTGAGAATCCAACCACTGTGTATATGCATGTATAGAAAATCAGGCTTCATTCGGTACTGCTGCATATGGAACTCATTGTTTGAAGTCAGAAGATTCATGGGGTAAATATTTCTTTGGATAAGAGCCTTGAAACACTTTCAGTACTGTTAAACACCCTTTAAATTAGCTGTATACAAACATTCTTGGGAATGATTTGCCCCCAAGATTGCTTCTGAAAGGCAAAAGTCTCTAATTCTTTAGTGTGTTCCTGGAGAGATTAATGATGGGAGTACCTCTGCTATCTCTTCTGAAACGCCTTCAACTTTTCCCACTTCCTCTTAGTCATAGAAGTTAATTCACCTGACTAGGGAGCAAAATTAATGTGATGCAGATGATCACAACCTGCAGGTAGCCAGAGAGTATTATCCTCTTGATTAAAACTCAAAACACCATTTGTTGGTGCAGAGGTAGGCTTGAAATTAGTATTTTAGGAGGTCCAGATGCAGAAACCTGAGTATTTGTCAGACACTTGTAGATAACAAAACCGATGAAAATAAAGCTATTTTCAGAGAGAAAAAAAAAGGTGAAACTAATTGAATAAATACAAGATTACAGTAGCACAGTAGGTACAGGTTCTTCTGCAATTGTTATGTTCATTGGTAATTCTGAAAGTTAGTCTCTCTCTACTGGTGGTTTAAAACTCTTGGTGTTACTACTTATTTTTGTACACAGATGCAAGCTTGGTAAAATACAAAATACCTGTCTGAATTCCATAGGAAGATTTGGTTAGCTTAAGGATTAGACTATAACATAAGAAGCTTGGAAAAAATATTTTCCCTGTTTTTATCATCAAAGATGAATGATTAAGATTAGAGGGTGAAGTTTTAAAATGTGTTTAATTTTCTCTCCAATTAGTTCCTGTCATAGAGTCATTATGTCACTATGTCATCATGAAACTTATCTGAAGCATCACAGTTTTCACTTCAATCAGAAGACTTAAAAGCTTTATCATTTAGGAATTGATTTACAAACTAGCCTAGAAACTCTAGTTCATTTCCAGAAAGGAAGACTTGGTTATTAGAAAGAATTTTTTTACTTTAAAGTGCAATGAATTTCTGAAATAAACTCTCTGGGAGGTGGTGGGATGCTTATGAGCAAAGGTTTTGAAGACCAGACTAGAATCTAACTGCACCAAAGTGGGTGTGCTTTGCTGTCTGCAAACTGCCTGTGTACTTTGCTGCTGTGCAAACTGCCTATGCTGGAAGAGGAACTGGTTAGTGACTTGAGGTCCTCTTCTAAGATTATGCATTTCACATTCCTCACCTGTCCCATATATGTTTCAGTGCCATCCATATTATGTAATGATAAACCAGCAATGTTTATCCTGTGAAGCACAGGTACAGCATGTTCTCCGAATCATAGAATAGTTAGGCTTGGAAGGGACCTTCAAAGATCATCTAGTCAAACACCCCACAAGGAGCAGGGACATGGAATCATAGAATCATAGAATGGTTAGGGTTGGAAGGGACCTTCAAAGGTCATCTTCAACTAGATTGGGTTGCTAGAGTCAGTGACAGAGTCTGATCAGTATTAAGCCTCTGCTCCTGCTGTTCTAGATTTTCAGGCTGAGGTGGGTAACTGGACGCTCCCCAAGCACTTGCTTCTGTGGAATGACATGGAAACAGAGAAACGGAAGGACAGAAGGAGGGGATTTGTCTTCACTCAATCTTCTCTGCTGCTCCAGAGCAGAATTTTCCATTCTTAGATAAAGCTGATCAGAAGGATCTAGAATGAGAAATCTCCCTGAAAATACTGTGGTGAAAGCATTCTAGACTTATTTTAAGAAGATTTTCACTAAATTGGAACATCTATGAGAATCAATGATCAACATGATGTGTGCTATTTCTGTTCTGGCTATGTGCCTGATTTTCTATTTGGGGCAAGGAAGATGTTGATATGAGTAGGTGAAGAAAAGAGCCTGTAAGATAGCTAAAACTTTCCTTAGTTTCTAGTGAAACACGTACCAACTGCTACACTTCTCTCTTCACCAACAGTACCAATACTATCAGCACAGATATGCTTCTAGGAGGTTATAGTGATGTTTCCTGGCTGTCCAGTGCTCTTGAAACAGGAAGGGATCTCAACAGAAAAAGCTTGAAGTGTGAACTGTAGAAGGAAAAAGAGTTAAATTAGTTTCCTCTTTGTCCTTTCTATCTTACTATTAATTTGTTGGATCTGTTATAGATCACACTAGTTTTAACGGAGAATTCTCTTCTATAGAGAACTGATAATGTAAAGCCCTTCAGGGCAAAGCCATGTCTAGAGGTCTCCCTGTTAAAGTACAATCAGGGCTAACAGAAGGTTCTCAGAATTGAGAGAGGATGGGAAATAAACAATGTAATGATTAAGCCCTCTAAATTTCTGGGACTTTATAGTAATCTAGGTCCATATTCTGCTAGTATTTTTGTGCTTGCTGAGGTAATTTACATTATTCTGGAAACCAATTAGCTTTGAGAACAGAACAAGGCCTGAAGTGCAATGACAAAGAAGTCTAACCATGGAAGACTTACCGAAGGCATGGCACTGTGGACTGAGAAATTTTACAATAAACACTGGCTTGTGTTTCTGTAGATATTGTTAAAGGATCTTAAGTATTTCCAATGTTCTGGTAAAGATCACCAATTAAAACATTTTGGTAGCTTTCATAGTTTCAAAAATGCAGGTCATACCCAAAGGTATTCTGTAACATCTTTCTCCTTTTGAAGACTAGCCTGAAATATGAGCTGTAGCCCTTCCTTTTGTTCCCAAAAGGTTAGGAATTCATCCACCAGTTATGAATATTTTCAAAATACTTACCTCATAGTAGATGAGCTCTTAATTATAAAATCTCTGGAGTTATCAAAAACTATCAAGTCTTTGAACTATTAATATAAAAGTTCCTTTCAAAGATGGATATATGAAAACTATTGGTGCTTCCTGTGTTGAAGATGTATTAGATACTTTATCACTTTATTTCTGGTGAACTATAAGCATACTCTATCTTATGCTTTGCTAGTGAAGCAGAAATAAACTATGTGTATTAAACTAGATGAAGCTACAAAACTAAACTCAAATGGCAAGGCTGGAAGAAGTTCTGCTAGGCGAAGAATCATGAAAGTGAGAGGAAGAGGATAACTTCTGTTATAAGAAGCAGAGCCACACTTTCCAAAATGTTCTCCAGATCCCTTGCATATATGCACATTTCTCATGCAGATTTCAGATTTGGAAAAAGCTAAAATTTGCATGTGCAGTATGGTAATTCATCATTCCAACTGAGGTAAAAATTCAAGCTCTTTTTGGAGTTCTTTTCCTTCAAAATTGTAAACATAGTTTAAGACTGTTTTAAAACACTTTTGGTCTCTGAACTGTGAGCTCGCTAATGCTTTTATGTAGTCCATTAAACCTAGGAAAGATTATTCAATTGTTATGGGAGACTGGAAATGCAAATAAAAGTCATGGAAATAGTCTGCATTATGAGAGAAGTGTTTGAAAATTAGTTTGAAGAGAGGACATGTTTTTGTCTGTATCTTCTAAAGTGAGCAGTAGGAAAATGCCTCAGCCTCTTGTAGACAATATAAAATTCATTGATGTGGAAAGCAGCAAAGGCAGAAAATTGAATATGTCATAGATTGTAACAGAGTGAAGTTCAAACAGCCTGTTTAGATAATAGACTGCCATAAATATATCTATGACACAGAAAGCATGCCAGCTGAAATTATAGAGGATTTTCATAGTCTGAGAAATGCATATTCCAAAGATTGTTTCTGGTCTAATGCTTTCTGTTTCAGGAAGACTTAGATGGTGAATTAAAAATCTATTTCCTGTTCCATGACAACTTTGATGTAGAATATTTAGCATGGGATATTCAGACAGATGCATTCTCTTTTTACACCTTACTCCTGTTCTTTCTGTCTTTCTGTCCTTTTTTTTTTTTTTCTAAGGACCTTAAACCTTTTTAAACCTTTTTCTCTCCTTTATTTCTAATCCATCCCCTTTCTCTTCTGGATTTTTTTTTAAATGCTTTGAAAATATGAATTGGGGAAGTGTCCTTCTATGGATGAACTAGAGCTTTACCTGTTAATCTAAATAATGTAACACTCAGAACTGGAACTTTAAGTTGATTTTAGTTTAAATTATTCATGTTTTCTGTGTATGTGAACAATTAGTCTCTTCCAGAATCAACTGAATACTGTCATTGACTTCATCACAATCTCTGCTTTCACAAGTGAACCTTTCTGTAACAATGGGAATGAAAATAATAACATTGCTACATATGTCAATATAGTCTGTAATCTCGTTCTCCTCAAATTTTGTTCATGCTCTGACTTTTCAATATCATATATAAAATGGGGGTACCAGAAGCCTCTGTAAATTCATAAGTAATGCCCCATTTTCCTTTGTGCATATAAACAATGATTGTGTCAACCTTTTTACACATCCTCGGAGTCTGACTGTTTATTGTCCACCATGACCCAACCGACATTCTTTTCAGTCACCGCTTTCTGGGTTAAAGTACAACCACTGTGTAGGGTGTCTTATGGCGTGTGTATAAATGTATCACTTTGAATTTCACTCTATAAAAATGTGTTTTGTCTTTGAATTGTCGTAACTCTTGGTATGCCATTCTTGTAATCCTTGCTTAGCAGTTTCAACTCTAATCTGTCAATGTAAAGGATATACAATTGTAAATATAAAGGTGAGACTACTCCCATCCACATGGTTTGATGGGGGACTATAGCAGGCTGCTTCTGTATGTTTTAATAAGCCAACTCATGTGATTGTTTTTATTACATTAGAGTAATAAGTATGAGATGGGAAATAGTGCACTCTCTTAATTGGCTGTATTTTGTATTTTTAGCCACAGTGAATTTCATACTTAGTTTTCGCCAGAGACTCAGATGGGGTAACAACAATTAAATATGTTACATGCAGCCTCCCAAAAGATATATTTGTGTTTTCTAATGGTAAAGATTGTTGGAAGTAAATAACACAGCAATCATTGGTGTTTTATTGTCATCCTCTATGTCTAAAGTGACAGCTGTTAAATTTACTGCTGGGTCTTTTAAGCAATGTTCTTTTTAAATTTAAACTTAATTTGCTTCTTTTACTACAGAAAATGATTTAATGTAGTACGGATTTCTATTCTAAGATTCATTAGACTTCTAGCTTCATTGTGTCTGGGCAAAGAGCAGGACCTGACTGGAGATTGTCATTCTTGCAGATGCAGTGATATATCATCTTCACAAACTTTTTGCATTAGTTTGTTCCTCTTTCACTGACACACTCCTCGGAGAATTCCCATATAAGGACACAGTTAAAGCACAGCAGTGACGATTTGAAATAAAAACACTTTTTTTTTTTTTTTTGCCCCCTGAGGGTAGTTTTGAATTTCTCTTTGCATTGCTGTAAATTACAGCATTTGAATTTGGAGAATTTTTTTATTATTTATTAGATGTATTTTCTATTTATTGCCTTTATTTACATACATTGCTACATATATAATATAATGTGATGGTAAGCAAAACTGAGCTTGGATCTCTAAATACTCCTAGAAGACATAAATACATTAAATTGATTGCTTTTTAAGGAATAATTGCAGAATTACTGTTTTTGTAGTTAGGTAGATATACTTATCACCACTCTGAAAAATGCACCTGCACTCACATACTCATACAAGTTGAGTTGACTCTTACGGAAGAAGATTAAATCTTCAGGCAGACAAATTAAAATCATCAGAAACTCTTGGAATTAGATTCAGTGCATTAAAAATAAGTCAAGGAACAAGACTGGTTATGTTATACCCGAATTTAACTGAGATTGTGCATATGGTTTGCTAGAGTTTGAAACTATTTTTGCCGATAACATACTGAGCAGAAGGCCTGGGGGGGGGTCTGCCTGAGGCAGCTGTATGTAGCCTGCCCACTACCTGCATTGCAGGAGATCTGCATGCCTGCCCTGACTCATAAGGAGCCACCAAATTACAACTATGGGTATCACAACCTTTTTCACCTAATGTAGTAGAACAGACTCTTTGGTCTAGGCTGTGACAAATTAAAGAGGTTACTGAAATGAATAGCAATTCATTTTACTTTGACTGCCAGCCTGCCATCAGCTATAATGACTTTGTCACTAATGATTTGGTGGGAATGATTTCTTTTTACATCAGACCTGTCATCCAGAAGCATCCCTAAGTGCTCTATAGTCTAATTTACTGATTACTCAAAAATTACTTCCTTCACTGGTAAAATGCAGCTTTGGATGAAAGGTGGCAACTGTGTGCTACAGCTTAAAATCTACTTGCCAGAGATAGATGAGAAATGAAAGTGGTACTTAGTAGGGTCCAGGAAGAACTATCTTGTCCTGGTAAATGAGAATTTAGCTTGGGGAAGAGTGACTGGAAAGCTGCCCAGCAGAAAAAGGCTGGGTGTGTTTTTTGACAGCTGACTGAATATGAGCCAGCAGTGTGCCCAGGTGGCTAAGAAGGCCAACAGCAACCTGGCTTCTATCAGAAATAGTGTGGCCAGCAGGGCTAGGGAAGTGACTTTCCCCCTGTACTTGGCACTGGTGAGGCCTCACCTTGAATACTCTATTCAGTTTTTGGCCCCTCACTACAAGAAAGACACTGAGGTGCTGGAGTTTGTCCAAAGAACGGAAACAAAGCTGGTGAAGGGTCTAGGGAACAAGTCTTAATGGGGAGTGGCTGAGGGAACTGGGATTGTTTAATCTGGAGAAAAGCAGGCCTAGGGGAGATCTTAGCAGTCTCTACAACTACCTGAAAGGAGGTTGTAAGGAGGTGGGTGTTGGTCTCTTCTCCCAAGTAACAATGATAGAACGAGAGGAAACAGCCTCATGTTGCACCAGCGGAGGTTTAGATTGGATATTAGGAAATAGTTATTCACTGAAAGGGTTGTTAGGCATTGGAACACGGAAGTGGTTGAGTGACCATCCCTGGAAATGTTTAAAAGATGTGTAGGTGTGGAGTTCAAGGACATGATTTAGTGGTGGACTTGGCAGTGTTAAGTTTGCAGTTGGATTTGATGATCTTAAAAGTCTTTTCCAACCTAAATTATTTTATGATTCTGTGATTCTACAGCTACTATACTTGTAATCTGTGCTGTACAGACTTTTAGATGAAGAGGGAGACCTTAGAAGGGGTTTGTGGAGAGACAGGACAAAGCTAAGGTAAGATAAGGTTCTGCATGCATGGATGTCTGGGTTATGGAATGGGAAGCCAGGTTAAAAAATGCTTTTTGAGAGAGACCACATCCTAGCAATTAAAGTTATGGGTTTTTCTCATGGAGGAAGTCTCATGCTGCAGCGCCATATAGATTACTTCTCATTTAAGAAGAGTGGTAATTTAGATTTCTGTTTATCAGACTATGAGATTTTTATGTCTGAGGAACGATGGAAACAAAAAAACCCTCTGCACAATTGTGAAAACTTTATAGTTTCTTTATGACCTGGGTTTGAAAGGAGAAGACACTATACACTGCAAGTTTCTTCCCAAACAGTTTCTTGTAAAGGCCTTCTGCACCGAGAGAAATATGATCTCAGGTAGAATATAGGAAGATCCACATATGATAATATTGATTGAAAGGTGTTTTGACACTGTAGAATACTTTACTGATAAAGACAGGACATTAAAGTGGAGGATACAGAGGACATTGTGAAAGGTCCTGTGATTGCATCTCAGATATTTTAAGCCTGGAATTTTATTATTTGTTGTGTTTATATGCATTTCAGCAAACAGTTGCTCTAGTGAAAACAAGTGATAACAGAAGATGTTTCAAAGCCAGCAACTAACTAGATGTCAGTGTAATAGTTATTTCTGGTTGGTTGGTTTTTTAAATTGAAATGCTTATTTTAATTTCTGGGGGGTTTTTTTTGAGACAAATATTCCAAGGTTTTTTATCTACTGTCCTGATGGATGAAGAACTTTCATATTTCTGTTTCACATGTAGTCACAGGATGGCTGAGGCTGTAAGGAACCTCTTGAGATCGTCTAGTCCCACTCCCTGCATAGGCCATGGTCAGCTAAAGCAGGACTTTGTCCAGTAGGTTTTTGATATATCCACAGGTGGAGACTCTACAAGCATTCTGATGTTTGACAGCTATTGCAGTAAAAATGTCTTTTCTTGTGTTCAGATGGAATTTCAACAGTAATCTCCACGACAAAGTGAATAAACATATTCCTTGAGTACAATATTGCTTTGAAAACTGGAAATGATTATTCCTGTCAAAAAGTCAAGTGAAGTCAAAGGATTTTTTTTTCCCCTTTTTACTCAAACTTGAATGACTTTTTTTTTTGTATCAAATTGAAAAAAAAGTTGTTTTAGAAAATTAGAATAAAAACTCCATGGAAAGTATTTTAAACGGGATTTTGGTTCTTCAAGAATTGAACTCAGATAACAGTAACTTAAAACACCATAGGATAAGAATAAATTCTAGTATTCTTGTGAAATAATTCACTCTGGAGGAGGATGATAAAAACAACTTTTCAACAATGTTCAGATGTGGAGTCTTCTCTGAGAAACGAACAGCAACACTGATAAAATTGTAATTGTTTGGATACTGGCTATGCCTGTTGTCTAAGAAGGGTGTTTGGAAGCCTGCTGAACTACTTTGAAAATTACTAGGAGTGAAATAAGATGGTTTTTTTTCTATGATGTAATCTCCCAAGAATGCAGAGCTTTTGCAAAGGAATCCACTTATTTAGTTGCCTGAAAATACATAACTTCTAACTACAGCTATCAAGTTTGTAAATACTGGTTTGTGTGAATTTTATTTTTTGACCCATACAATAGTAGAAGACTGTCTGAATTATTGTGTCTCATTGGAGTACCAGTTTTGGTGCCAGTGAAGATAACAATGAAAGTAATCTTCAGTGACACCTTGATATTACTTTGTAACCCAGCAAAAAAGTGCATGAAAAGGTATGTGGTAGGAAATAATACGTAGCATTGGGTGATGCACAAGAGAGTGTGAGAGAGAATTTCATCATAAATCTATTCAATATCAATGTCAAGGGAAAGACCACATCTGACAATCCTACCTCTGAATGAATTCAGAGTGTCAGAGTGATTCTACTTCTCTTCCAAACTTAATTACCTGCAGTCAGGCCTATTTAGACAGCTACTGAAAATAGGTAGCATGATAGTTTGGAGGCTTTGAGCCCTGTAACGATTATCCCTGAATGCATTTTTGTTATATTTTTCCTATTCACCCTCATCAGTCCTGTAAAAAAGCACTAGAACTCCTCCAACAAGACATTTACACAATGCTTCCAAACAGTTTATTTATTTATTTAGTGTTTACCCAGGTTTTCAAATTATGAAATAGAAGATAGATTTACTTAAAGAAAAACCCAAACCCCCACACCATCTGGACTGAATGAAGAATTCATCAGTTTTAGTTTTCTAGAAAATTGCTTTATGTTTTCCTCTTAAAACTTGTTCAAAGAGAAACAGACCTTTCCAGAGAAACCAATAATGTTTAGAAACCTGAGCCAATATTTGGATACTCTAAGAGTTCCTATTGTTAACAAATATTTTGGGAATATTGACCCTTCTGTAATGCACCGTCAACTGTGGGAGCTAGAAGGCTTCATACTGACTTATAACAGCTGAAGTCACACAAGATTACGCATTATGCTGATTTTCATTATCATATTTTATGTGGGTGTTTTTTCCCTATCAAGAAGCCCAAGTAAATAAAACACAAAATAAGATAGTTTTGCACACAAAGTATGAGAGCTTTGGAGTGGACATTTTATGTTTATAAGAAAGTAAAAATTACTTCTGAATTTTTATGTAATATAAAAGCCTCCTGACTTAGAAAGCAAACTGGATTACACTTTTCTAATGTATTTTTCAGTAACATTTCAGTAACTGGTTCCTTTTCCAAATGATGCAATAAAGAGTATCAAGCTACATCTTCTAGAACATGAATTTTAATAGCTCTGCAAAGTTTTGATGTTACAGATTCAGATCACGCGTTGCTTTGAATGCAGCTTGTTTTTACCTAGTCTCGAAGGATGTTTTTACTCTTATGGGGACTTTTAACAGAAGTAACAGAGAGAAACAATGTATGTTTAAGAGGAGAAAAATAAATTTTCAAAATAACAGTTTACAACGGTTATTGCTGTGATCTCAGCAGTGACGGTACTTAAAGGCTTGTCTTATTTATTCTCCCTGTTAAAATTTATTTCATGAGACTCCAAGCCAGCATGATATATATGAGTGAAATCTGGAAAAAATAGGCAAGTTCCCCAACTAAACCTGTAGCTCTAAAATACTAAGTACACCCTCCCTGACCCCCACCCCATCTTTAATGAGGCTCTGGAATATGTGTAGGACAGTTCTAGAGAGAAATATTTTCAATATTCATAAGCAGGGTGTTTTTTACACTAAAATTTCCAAGGACAGTGAGAGAGGGTGATGAGAGGAGGGACAGTAACTGTTGTTGGAAGCTCCTGGGGAAGGTAGCCTGCTAGTTTTGTCTTCGAAGGAGTAATTTACTTTCCCAACTTTGCTCACTTTCCACCCTCCACACAAGAGATGGGATCTAATGAAGAAGTCAACTTTGGAAATAAAACTTGTTTAAAATGAGCTATGAATGGCAACAAAAACATGCTGCATAGCTATTGTATAGAAGTTGCAGTGTGCATTGGTTCTCAGACTGTTCCTGTTGCCATGCTATCCCCATGCCTTTAGTAATGACTAACATATGTTGCATGTTTATTCTTTTCCCTATACCCCAAGGGAAGAAGTGTGTGCAGTGAAATATTTTGTTTGTTTTATTTTATTAAATTTATTCTGCATACATTTACTGTAAGTTTGTTATATGAAGTAGAGTCAAAGAAATGTTCTTTGAACTTTAAAGCTGAAATTGTTATTGCCTTTAGTCCTTTGAAAGATCTCTCCATGGCCTTCAACCGTTCCTGGAGAAAGCTCATCTTTATCAAGGACAAGTCTTTACCCTCAGGGTCAACAGTTCAATTGAATGTTTAACCTGAGAAATACCTGTTTGTATCAAATATTTTAATATTCCCTGAAATGACTGATAATAGCATAAATGGTCTAGCCAAGAGAGATTTTAAAAGGAAAGACAGCATCGCATGATAAGTCAAATAAGGTTTATATAAATACAACTCCTCATACAACTAAACTCCAGATTACTCTAAAAATTGACAAGCGAAGGAGGAAAAAAAAACCCTTAACGTTGGAAAGGCAGTCCTAAAAATATATTCAGCAAAATATTCCATCCAATACTATATAAACTCAGTCTTTTTTTCTGAAGTTGCATTTTTTAACAGTATTTGATATTTGAAAGAAACATTTGTGTATCTAGTTGGAAAATTTTCAGTACACAAATACCAAGTAAATCTATAAACACCACTTCTAAATACCTGATTTCAAAGAGAAAATAGATAAAAACAAATAAATTATTGAATGAGATTAAAAGACAAAACCTCCAGGAAGGCTGTTTATAATGCATGCTAGAACAAAGAGCAGAGTTTTCCTTAAAATATTAGTATATGCTGTAGATTCCATGAAGCTGAAAAATATTGCTGCTAAAAAAATAATAGGTAAAATTCTGTAAGAGATATTATAATCCTAACAAAGCAACTAAGTGGGCAGAAGCAGAATAACATCTCCATTTCTCCAGGCTTCGTTAAACAAGTATTAAATTCCTCTTAACACAGACTGAAAGGAATAAAAAATGATTGCTATTCAAGTAAGTGATGTCACATCCTTATAAACCCTTAAGGTGATTGAAGGTATGAAACAAAATGGAGATTTTCTGTTTCTTTTCATGACAACTCCTGATTTGTACAGCAATGATGGTGGTTTGGAAGGTATAGAGTAGAGAGAGATTTCTTTTTTAGATGAATATAAAGTAGGATCTACGCCTAGGAGAAAGAAGAAAGCTGGCCAGCGAACCACAGTAATCATGTTGCTGAGTCTCCCACTGAATTTTCAACTGAGCCTCCATCAACAAGATACTAAAAAGCAATGTAACCCAGAGAAATTCATACTCAAACTCTGATCTTGTGAAAACCTCAGTCTCAGCTGGTGGTTTCTGGAAGTTTCTTGGTGTATACAGTCCAGCTTTCAGTAACTTTTAAATAAAAGAAGGGTAGGTGAGGAGAGGAAAGAAAGGATTCAAGAAGCTCCAAAGTCCCTTCTAATCATTTTCTTTTGCAGTTCACACTGAATACCTTTATTGCTATTCTACTGCTGGAAAAAAAATATATATAGCCAAGATGAGAGAGATTTCTGAACCTAAGTAGTATACCCTGCCCCAGAAACACCTCTTGCTGTGGTCAGTACTTACCACAAACTCAACAGAAATTTTTCAAATGGTCTTTGCATGGGGCATAAAAAGCACAGGGGCTGGGTTAATAGACTTCTTGCACCAACTGGAAACAAGTATATTCTGGTCTTAATACTGTTCAAAGACTATATTATTGTATGTAAGCATCTAAGTCATGCAATCATGAGGATGATTTTTTGAATACAGCTTTGATTTTACTTTGTGACCTCAAGCTTTCAGTCATCCTCAGGCAATGAGCCTGAAGGTGTATTTGGAACATCAGACCAGTGGGTGCTCCTGTGCCATTAGATCTGAGCGCTGAGCAACACACTGCTTGCTGATGTCGTTAATAGACATGTTAGCTAAGAGCAAGCATCATGTGGGCTGAAATGTGGCAGAGAACAAGGTGATACCTTTGGTATTTGACAAGGATGTGGGTTTATTTCCATGAGATTACTGGCTGCTTGATGCTTTACCTGTGTAGTAACATCACCATAATATTATTAATTTTGCTGGGAATGGACTGGCATAGTTTGGCCTTGCTTTACCAGAATCTCTCATTTCAATTGAAAGCAACCAATGTTGCATGCCATTTGCATGTTAGGCAATCCCTTTAGAGCCAATGGAGGAAAACAGACACTTCTAGAACATAAAGAACTTTAGAGTCTCTGTTTCTTCTGTCAATCTAGAGTCAGTTACAGTCTTAAGGTTTTTTAAGTACATGAGTTCATCCCTTATTGCTAACGTCAGTGCACTACTACAGTCATATTTGAAGCTTGGCACCTATCTGATAACGTTAATTAGTCCCTTTCCTGCCAGTATCCAATCTGTGTAATTTCTTACTTCTATTCTGTTGGGTGCATTAAGAAGCACTTCAAAGAAGTTCTTTCTTTGCTTTCAAAGGATTCTTTTGAACCTGTCTAAAGGGTAAGCTTTTAAGTTGTAGACTGTGCACATAAGACAACATTTATAGAGTGCCTAATCTTTATCTTTGCACTCTCCAGACTACTTATCTGTCATTGTTGTGACATGCACAAATAGGCTGGCTTGGATGTGATGTTGTCTTGCGTTATTAACCTCTGCCATTGAATCTCTCTCAGTTGTTTCTCAGCTGACTGTTGCATAGCATAATACATAGAAAACTGTGTGTAAAATATATTGATTGCCATAGGAAAATAGCTGCACTTATCCTTCAAAACTTAACTAGCTTATGTTTGGAAAAGAAAGGCCTAAAGATTATTTTTGTTTGAAGGTTTTCATGGGAGCTCTCTTTAAAGACCTCATTCTTCTGTTATAAGCATTAGAAACTTGTAATAATTGATTATAGCATTAATTCCTATAGTGTTCCCATCAATGAGGAGGCTCTACATGTTTTCATGCAGCTAGACCCATATCAATGTAACTTTTGATATATCATTGAAATGGGGCATCGCTTCAATGCAGAAGTGGTCAAAGCAATAAGAGAACTTAATAGAGAGTGAATAATTGGTTATTCCCATCCACCTGACTCCAACACCTTTCAGCCGTGGAAGGGTTTAAGAAATGTACCTCAATGTTTCTTAATTTTCATTTTTTAGTATTAGAAAGAAGCACAAGGAAACAAAACCACCTTACTTGCTGCCAGAATGGTGTGGAATGGTCATACTATATTTTACTTTAGTGGCACATTCAGTTCCAGATTAAAGAAAAGCCAAGAGCACCTGATGATTGATATAATAGTCCTCTCCCCTATGTCCCTTGTATAGAAGAAAAGAACTGGCCAGTTGTTGGAAGAGCTTTTAATCTTCTTCCTCTCTTGTTATGCTGTCAAGGAGAGCACCGGCACCTGCTGGGTGACTTTACTGCCTAAAGAGATCTTCTTGCTATATCTCTCCTGACAGACAAGGTCTTCTTAACTGGACTGTCCCATAGTACTTAGTACAGCGATGATAATGCTTTTAAAACAGCCCCAGATACCAAATAATGCCAGTCTTCATAGGTCCCATGGCTATTTCAGTCTCTACTGCACTAACCTGGTGCTTCTCCCTGCTATGCTTCCACCTGGGGTTGGGCTGCCTGCTTGAACTCTACTTGTTAGCAGGAAAAAGCGGAAAGCAGGCCAGGCTTCTCCTCTCCTGGCTGTGCAGGGATGCTCCTTTATCACTATTCCAGAAAGAGTAAATACTCTTGGAGAGGGGTTCAGCAGGGATGGAGGGGGTCTCACAGCTTCACCCAGAACTGCCCTTCTCTTCAGATTGATTAGTTTTGGCAGCTTTGGCTGCTGAATATTATCTGTTCTAGAGTCCCCTGAAGTCTCTGAGCAGTATTAAGGACTTCTGATGCTGTTCCCCCATGCACTTTTAGAAGTAATGCTATTGCCGGGCTATGAACCACACAGAAACCCATAGTTTGTGTCACATAATGCTGCTGAATGAGTGACTTACAACCTGAATCTGTAAAGATTTTTGTGTGCTTTTAAACCTTGAACTGCAGTGAGAGTGCTGCCAATGACTGAGCTGTCTTTTATTTGAAGTTGCGCATAATGTCATATTGGATCCTAACCTAGATAAGAGATGAGCCCATGGCTTCTTTCGCAGTTTTGAATTGCTGTTGAGGTCAAGGAAGGTGTGAGGAAGTGGGATGAATTTTTCGGTTCCTTTTGCTGAAAATAAGCGCTCCAGCAGGTTGGGCTGGTAGCTGAGTGTTAAGGTCCACAATCAGTGCCTTCCCAGTAAATTTTGACCCCGTGGCTATTTAAAAGGAGTATGTTTGGTTTACTTTTCGTGATTTTTTTGTTTGATTATTTTTTATTTTCTGAAGGCTGTTTAGTACAGCTCACGTCTGCATGTTTGCAAGGAAGACACTTCTGTATTTAGGAAATTGTAAAAAGCAAAAGAAAGGAAACAGGTTGCACTGTAACTAACAAATGGCATGGCTTTCAATAGGCACTCATGGAGGGAGCATTTGCTAATGTTGGGATAATTTTTAAGATAGGACGGAGTTTTACAATTGACAATTTGAGGTAAAACAGTGAACACAAATACATTTAGTTCAGAAAACAAAACTACAATGATCTAGTGGGGTTTCAGGGCCTCTTGACAAAAGAGCCCTGTCTTGTGTCTTGTGTCAGGACTTGTCAGCTCTGGAAAGAAACCGATTCAAAAATGACTGCTTGAGCATTTTGGAAAACAGGAGAAACTGTTGAAAGCAAGTCTATATTCTAAAAATGTTAAAAGGCTTTCTGGTTGCTGGGAATGATAATTAAATTAAGCCATGAAGGATTATCTTCTGCCTTTAATGACCCCATTAAGAGTTAATGGTGACTGGACTGTCTGGTTTTGTGGTATGATTCTGACTATGGTGTTGAGTAAGGACAGCTGGAAAAAAGCCTGCTTTTCTTCTCGACATCAGTTTTTCTAGCTAATATTTCCTTCCCTGTTTTTTAAAGAAATGGGACGTGTATTTCAATTTGGCTATCTATTTTGCTAGCAGCAGCTTTTTATGAATATGATACAATGTCAGGCATTTCACGCTGTGAATGTGCTTTGCATATGCTGTGCCCTTGAATTTAGGCTCCTACCCTTCCCCTAAGAAGCAGAAGAAAAATTCTACACAACCCACCTCTTGTTCTGAAAAACTCTTTTCAGGAAACTTGAAAGGCTTTTAATTCTGCATGGGCTCTTTCCTCCCCGCTTTCTTTTATTTCTTCTTTCATAGCCATCAATGCCAGAGTGCTCCAATAAGTATTTCTAAATATAAAATCTGCAAATTACAGGCCTTGGTTTACCACAGTGTTGCAAACTGTCATTAACAAACCGTCTCCAAAAGCCACTGGCTCTGCAAGCCATGAGGTAACTTAAGTCCATAGAACTATGTTGTTCTCTTTCCGTGCTCCCAGTCACCGTGTATTTTAACTAGGTTTTTTAAAAAAGATATCTACTTGTTGCTTGAAGATGCTGGGGTTTTGTCAGCAATTAATTATGTCCTATCTATCATTCCAATCATTTTCTAGATAATATATGACTTAGAGGATCAGGATCCTCAGGACACGCTCTTATTGCAACTTCTGTGAAGTTTTGGCATCTTGTGCCTGCTGAGGTTTATTGCTTAGCTTCACACACAGAGTAACATAGCAGTAGTGTGTTCTTCCACATACCCCGCACTATGAAATCCAGGATGGGGTGTTGCATAGCTGGCAAAGAGATCAGAAAGTTGCTTTTTTTTTTCCGTGTGCCCTCCTTTTCCCCACCCTGTATGTGATTCATATGCAAATTATATGTAGGCTAATTTTCAAGGCTTTTCTATAAAGTTGACGTATTTAACTAATATTGCTTATCTAAGTAAAGGCCTTGAAAAGGTGGTGTTGGGTACTTCCAGCTAAAAATGACCTTGCCAAATTGCCCTTCAGCTCGAGGTTAAGATCACCTGGTCCTCTTCGACAGGCACCCTGATGAACTAGTCAAGTGCTAGGACTACAACTGGTTGCATTGACATCAAACAGTTTCAGAGTAGCCATAGGATCCATCCATAGGAGTCTTTTGAATTCAAGAACGTTCCCAAGCTTAAAACACCTGTGGCCATACCCTGTTTTAGAGATAGCTCACACAGACTCAGAGATCTTACTGTTTTCACATCCCATCTACCACCACCTGCTGAGGACTATCAGAGCTGTTATAAGAGGGACCTGAGGGCAGATGGGTAAACACTGCTGGCATTGATTTTACTGACCAGCAAAATTGGGCATGATATTGAAATTCTTGTCTTGAGGACTGTTATTCTCTACTTGCAAGAAGTCCTGTAGCTTGTGTGCCTAACCTCTCTTTCAGTATACAATTGGTAAGTTATCTTTTAAAACTGAAACTTCATTTTCTGCCGTGTCAAATTTTACACTTCTGCAGCTGTAGTGATTCTTCTGAAGGTGTCCCTGACCTGAGGAAAACACAAAGAGAGAACAAGATAGCATTTAGTATTAACTAAATGGTGAATAAATTAAGCTTTTAATATGGGACTTAGATACCTAAGTTGAAAGTCTAGATCCTCCAGGCTGCTATTTGGTCACTGCAAATTCCATGTGCCAGCATGGGAGAATGAGGTGGTATGTGCATGGCTTTTTTTTTTCTTCTTTCTAATAATGATCTGTTTTATAAAGAATATATGACCTTCCAAGGTTTGCAAGCCAATCCCCATTCACAAGTGATTGCCTTAACCACTAAGCTAGAGCACTGTCCTTCCCTGGAGTAGTACAATACATATACAGTGCGTACAAGACCTAATAGCTTCACATCAGTTACTGACATATCTTGTTGTCCAGGTCTGGTACTTGTTTGTCCTCCTGAGACTGGATTCAAGCTGTCCAAGGAAGAGGAGGTAATTAAGCTCAAGTCTCTTGTATAGCTTTAACCATTGACCTATAGAATAAATTTTATGGGTGATTTCCATTTCCTTTTGTACTATATTTGAAAAGAAAGGCCATGACCCTTATAGCTGCCTCACTAAGTCTTTTGTTAGTTTATTTTCTTAATGAATGGCTTTTAAAAAGTTCACTTGCAGGGGGAACTTTGGAGCTGTGAGTCCTGAATAAATGCACGTCATTATAATGAAGTACTTTTTTTTTTTTTTTTTTTTTTTTTTTTTTTTTTTTTGTAAGAGTGAGGTTTAAAAACTAGTCATTCTTCTAAGCTTTTCTGTAGGCAATACTCAGTCAGCTGATGAAACTCTTCCTGTATTATAGGAAATGTGGGTGGCTAATGCAAGGCAATTCAATCCACTATCTGGCCAGGTTGCTTCAACATTCGGTATTTTGGTGCCAGACTCCCTTTGTATATCTAGACTTTATTCTTAACTGATTAGAGACTGTAGAAAATAAAATGCAAATAGGGATCAATTTGAAAAAGCAAACTAAAATTTAGTCTTCTTCTAAACTAACTTTTGTTGAATCATAAAATTATTATTTAATGAGTAGCTTTTATTTACTGAATTCTTATGAATCCTTACTAGTAAGAAAAATGAAGAGTGGGTGATGAGACGTGACATGCCAAACACTAGACAAACTATTTCCCTTGAGAGCTTTTCATGTAGCCTTATTCCAAGAGGACACTGAAACAAGTGTACTTTATCAATGTGGTATTCTATGATCCCTAGAAATATTTCTTTAGAAATAGCACCTAATGATGAAAACTGGAGAGAAGAAGTATGAGGAGGCTGCTTTGCCATCCATGATGTTTTCCATCTGAACTGATCCAGAATAGACACAAGATCTGGGCTTTTTTTTTTTTTTCTCTTATTCATTTTTGGTTTTATTTATACACTCTCTTACTACTGTAGATGCAAACATTTGTGTTTCCACATTTGAAGCATTAGTTTACACTTATCATGATACATGTTGGAATTATAGAGGCACAGATTAATATTTTATATTTCTACACTGCAAAGTTTGAAAACTAAGTGGCATTTTCAGAGTGCGGAGGGGAGAGACTGGGAAAGTCCTATGTTCTTGCAGGTTACTGACTACTCTTATTATTTGCAGTATCACTAAAGAAGCAATAATATTTATCTTTATTTCATTTTGCTAGATTATTGTCAGTTCTATTGTGCTTCATCTGTTCTGATCTCCCTTGTGTTCGTCTCCATTCTATTGTCTGTTTTTCCAATTGATAAAGAATGGGTATTTTCAAGTTCCGTGTGAGTTCCACTCTCTCAAATGCCTGCTCTGTGAAAAGGATTGTGGCAGCACTGGGTGTGAAACTAGAGTCCTGATACATTCCTCACAAGATGTATTGGATATCAGATATGGTAGGCTAGACCTGGTGATGATTTCAAAGCTTTTTTTGGTCTTGCCCATAGAAGAAAATGATGCAGTATCTGCTCACTTTAAGTATACGCTTATGTAAATAGAGCTAAAAAAGCACATCCCAAAGCTTCAGTGTTTATACATGTAAATGTGTGACCACTACCGAGTCCAAACTGTTAATGAAGATTTTCCAGCAAATGTCTGTTCTTCAGTTTGTCTGGAATACTGTGCAGTAAAGGTCATAAAAATATGGTAGATCTTAATTTTCATTATGGTTTTACTTGTACTTTTCTAGCAGTACAAACAACAGGATAGCTTGTCTCCATAATTTGAGAAGGTGTGTTTCATGGTTTAACCCCAGCTGATAATGAAGCACTATCCGGTCGCTTGCTCACTGCGCTCACACCTGGCTTTGCTCTGCTACCGTGGGATGAGGGAGGAAATCAGGAGGGTGAAAGTGAGAAAACTCATGGACTGAGAGAAGGACATTTTAATGGATAAAGCAAATGTTATGCAGGCAAGCAAAGCAAAACAAGGAATTCATTCGCTGCTTCCCATTGGCAGCAGCCAACAGTGTTCAGCCATCTCCAGGAAAACGTGGCTCCATCATAGAATCGTAGAATCATAGAATGGTTAGGGTTGGAAGGGACCTTCAAAGGTCATCTAGACCAACCCCCCTGCAAGGAGCAGGGACATCCCTGACTAGGTCAGGTTGCTCAGAGCCTCATCCAGCCTGGCCTTGAACGTTTCCAGAGATGGGGCCTCCACCACCTTTCTGGGCAACCTGTTCCAGTGTTCTATAACTCACATCGTAAAAAATTTTTTCCTAATATCCAATCTAAATCTACCCCCCTGTCGTAGTTTAGCCCCGATCGGACCAGACTACGCAGTCTCTCTCTCACTCCCCCCACCCTCCAAGAGAACAGGGAGAGAAAATATAAGGAAAAACGGCTCAAGGTTTGAGATAAGGACAGGGAGAAATCCTTAAAGTTACCATCACGGGCAAAACAGACTCGACTTGGGGAAAACTATTCATTTATTACTACAAACAGCAGGATAATGAGACAGAGAACAAGATAACCTCCCCCCACCCCTCCCTCTTCCCGAGCTTAACATTATCTCTACTACCTTCCCCTCCTGAGCGGCACAGGGGGGAAGAGGGAATGGGGGTTGTGGTCAGTTCATCACATGTTGTTTCATGCCGCTGCTTCATGGTTGGGGGAAGAACTCCTCGCATTCCTCCCCTGCTCCAGCGTGGGGTCCCACCCCTACGCCACAGTCCTTCGTGGAACTGCTCCAGCGTGGGTCATCTCTTCCACGGGTGCAGTCCCTTCAGAACAGCTGTCCCAGCGGGCCCTCCACGGGCCACAGCTGCCTTCAGGCATCCACCTCCCCCGGTAGGGGGTCCTTCATGGGCTCCAAGAGGATCTCTGCTCCTCCGTGGACCTCCATGGGCTGCAGGGGGACAACCTGCTCCACCATGGTCGTCACCACAGGCTGCAGGGGAATCTTGGCCAGGAGCCGCATTACTCCTCCCCCTCCTTCTGAACTGACCTTGGTGTCTGCAGCCGTTCCTCACAACAGGCTGGTAGATGTCTCTCAGGATCTTTTTTACATCTTATTCACTTCTCATCTCCTCTCCACTTCTTGCAGCCAGGCTGGACCGAGTTGGGCCCAGTCGGCTGCCTGGCGAGAGGCCAGAGGGTGAGGCCTGCAAGGCCCATGAGGCCTGCGCCTCCCCCTCTGCGCCTCTGCCCCTACTCAGCTTCTTCACATCTTCTCTCCTCTGTCTTTTTTTTTTCCTGTTTTCCCCTTCTTAAATACGTTATCACAGAGGCATTATCATGGGACATTCTGCTACCAATCGGCTCGGCCTTGGCCAGCAGTGGGTCCACCCTAGGCCTGGCCAAGTGCCCTGAACAAAGGGGAGCGACTTCTAGCAGTTTCCTACAGAAGCTACCACCTTAGGCCCCCCCCTACTAAACAAAACCACGACACCCCCTCTATTTTAAAACCATTACCCCTCGTCCTATTGCAACAGGCCCTACTGAACAGCCTTTCCCCGTCTTTCTTGTAGGCCCCCTTGAGGTACTGGAAGACCGCTATCAGGTCTCCCTGGAGCCTCCTCTTCTGCAGGCTGAACAGCCCCAACTCTCTCAGCCTGTCTTCATAAGAGAGGTGCTCCAGCCCTTTTATCATCTTCGTGGCCTTCCTCTGGACCTTCTCCAACTGGTCCATGTCCTTCTTGTGTTGGGGGCTCCAGAACTGGACACAGTACTCCAGGTGGGGTCTCACCAGGGCAGAGTAGAGGGGGAGAATCACCTCCCTCGACCTGCTGGCCACGCTCCTTTTGATGCAGCCCAGGATGTGGTTGGCCTTCTGGGCCGCAAGGGCGCATTGCCTGCTCATGTTAAGCTTCTCATCCACCAGCACTCCCAAGTCCTTCTCCTCAGGGTGCTTTCAATCCATTCCCCGCCCAGCCTGTATTTGTGCCTGGGATTGCCATGACCCAGGTGCAGGACCTTGCACTTGGCCTGGTTGAACTTCATGAGGTTGGCACAGGCCCACCTCTCCAGCCTGTCAAGGTCCCTCTGGATGGCATCCCTCCCTTCCAGCGTGTCGACGGCACCACACAACTTGGTGTCGTCGGCGAACTTGCTGAGGGTGCACTCTATCCCACTGTCCATGTCGCCTGTAACAGTGACTTGGGAAGTCAAGTCAATGGTTACGTGGGAAGACAAACACCATCACTCCAAATGTCCTTCACTTTCTTCTTCTTCCCGCGGCTTTATAGGCTGAACATGATGTCATATGGTGTGGAATATCCTTCTTGTCAGTTGGGGTCAGCTGTCCTGGCTGTGTCTTCTCCCAGTTTATTGTGAACCCCCAGCCTACTTGCTGGTGGGGTGGTGTGAGAGGCAGAAGAGGCCTTGAGGCTGTGAGAGCACTGCTCAGCAATAAAGAAAACACCTCTGTATTACCAGCACTTTTCAGCACAAGTGATTTATGTAGTAATGTGCAATAAGTTTCAGCGATGTGAACTTCTGCAAATATTGACAGATCCCTTTCTTGCTCACTGACATTCATTTTGTGCTGGAAGAGTGTTTCTGCAAACCAGTAAGTAATTAGAAAAAAAAAATCGTGCTAGATTGAAATAAAAACTCTTGATAGTCTTTTCACATTATTTCCTACTGCTGATGTACCAGACAATGTAAAATTACAAGCAGTTTTCAAAGCTCATAGATTTAATTTTCTAGACATGATAGCTTTAACAGTGTAGTTTGTATCAGTCAAGTTTTCACAAAGGCTGCTTACTGTAGTTACAGAAATAAATGTACCAATGACACAGTATTAGTCCTCTCAAAGACAACAATGATGTAGTGATAATTATCTTATTTTTTTTTCTCAAATTAATGTATCTCTGACCTTTAAGATTTCCCTTTATGAAAGAGGGAATTGTTCGAGATGAATAGTATTTATAGTTCAATGCATCCTTATGCATTGTATTGCCCACCTGACAGGAGAGAATTAACCAGCATTCTTATTTTGGTTTTATGCTTGATTTTATAACGAACTTACTTAGATACAATCAGTGATATCTTCAGGTGGTCTATACCCCCTTCTATGTTTCAGTTGTTACTTTTTTTTTTTCTGTAGAGTGGCAGAAAATACTCCATGTTTTTCGCAAAAGACAGTTAGAGCAAGGCAAGGGGTTAGCTCATTTCCCTTTCCTTCTCTTTGCAGTTGCTTCAAGCTTTTAGATCACAGTTGCTAGGATCACATTGCGGGACAGGTGGATCTTCACAGTCCTGATCCACAGGTCCATCTATAACAAGAGACATGAGCCCACTGATACAATTATGCTTCTTTTTACAGACTTCCTAGAGGTGTGATGTTTTTCATCTCATCTGATGTATTGTCAGCACATGGCCACAGGTTACATTTGGAGGCCAGGTCCATGTAGTGGATCTTAAGTCATCACTAAGCTATCCAAGCATATCAAAGATTGTATAGCTCCTTCCCAACACCTCAGATCCATGTACATCAGTAGAGCTTTTAAAATCTTGGAAAGTATTTAAAGTTTTTGTAGTAGTTATTCCCTGCCTATTTCCCCTTTGTATTGAGAGCAGTCAGTGTACTGAAGAACTGGAAGTGGTGCTATTGGTGAGGAATTCTTAAACTGGAAACTGGTGGTCATGGAAATCTTGCAAGAAGCAAATTGTCAAGTGTTTTCTGGTATAATATTTCAGATTCTTGATAAGTTTAGAAGAATTTCAGGCCAAGAAATGTTTCTATAGTAGTATATTCCTATGTAGGCATATTTATTTCTGGTTATTTGGATAAAAGAAGAAAATAAGAAATACAGTATCATAGAATAATTTGGGTTGGAAGGGACCTTTAAATGTCATCTAGTCCAACCCCTCTACAGGGAGCAGGGACACCTCCAACTAGATCAGGTTGCTCAGGGCCCTGTCTATTTTAAGACCTTTACCCCTCATCCTATCACAACAGGCCCTGCTGAAGAGTTTCTCCCCATCTTTTTTTATAAGCCCTGTTTAGGTACTGGAAGGCCGCTATAAGGTCTCCCTGGAGTCTTCTCTTCTCCAGGCTGACACAGTGACATGGCACTTAAATGAGGAGGCTGTTAATGTGCTGTGTCGTGATAGGTCTCGGAGTAGCTGGGCGTGTTTCGTGGTTATTTGGATCTTTAGAATGTTGTATCAGAAATTAAAAGGTGTTGATATTAATACGAAGATCCCAATCTGACAAATGCTGTATGTACTCTGCCAAAGTTGAATATTTTAATATCTCAATTTAAGTCCACTGAATTACTTATGGCCATGAAGTTACTCACAGGTTTGTGTTAGTAGAAGCAGGCAAAAGTCTGAATTGACAGAAGAAAAAGCTGTTAATAAAATATTTTGACTAAGTAGAGACCAAAGAGAAGTTCTTCTGAGAGGTAGAGGCTGTCATTAACATGTCAGTGTGGGATGAGGCTCATCCACATGATCCGTAACACTGCTTTTATGAGCTTACCAAATGCTGCATACCTGTGAATAAAGGAGACACGCTGTGGCTACTGCTTCTAGTAGTAGTTTTAGTTTTGAGGCGAGTGGTTGATACAAAACACTCCTCCACTAATGAAGACTTAGATCACTGGGGATCACTTTCCAAGTTTGGGACCTTGTGCACAGCCAGAAGGATGGGTATTCTTCATGAACAAATGAATGGACATTTGCAGATACTTCCTGTGACTGCAGTCTAAACTTCCATGAGCCAACTTGGTTTCACATAAATTATATATAAATATATAGGTCCGCATATGCTCACTTATCTACATATAAAAACATCATAGATACCCCTTTCCCTTTCTTTTTTCTCTTTTTTTTTTCCCCCCTTCTTGTATAGATGTGCTGCTTTCGCAATCTGCAAAGGGCTTTGGAAATAGTAATGGCAATTGTTGTTTCTGCTATTATATAATTTAGCCATTTTGTCCTGCTGAAGAAATTGTGCTGGCATTTTGTTTAAGGAATCCAAATGTCTTCAGTAAACATTGCTTCATTCAATGTTCTGTACTGAATATTTTTAGGATCTCTTGGTCTCTGTTCATTACAAACCAAGGAAAACAGGTATCATCTGCTTCATGTATAATTGGAAGGGGTCAGTTTTTTAAAAAATTTGCACTTTTTTTTTTGTTTATTTTTTGTATTACTTGTGAAATACATGTTTATGTTTCAATCAGTTCAGCTAATATTTAGAAAAATAAAGAGCCACATCAGTTGTAGTGTTACTTGTTTGCAGAGAGACTTCCTTGAAGGCTTCCTTCTGATGCAGCAGAGCTCTGCTGCCTTTGTGTTTGTGCTATAACAAAAGTTTTCTTAAATCCTGCAATATTTTAGATACTCAAGGGATCTTTTTTCCCTGTTATTTACTTTTTCTCTTTCTCTACTTCCAGCCTTCAAAGTTGTTCCTTTACTGTTTTTACCAATCAACACAAATGAAAGTGGTATAAGTATCTCAAGGAGTTCTGTTCAGCCTTGGGTTTTTTAAGACTTGAGCATCTTAAATAATTCAGATCTGTGGAGCTTTTGTGTAGCTTGGTATGTGTTTGACAATACTGTTGAGACTGCAGTGTTTAGAGACCTTGTCAATTACTTTTGAAAGAATTCCTAGTGCAGGAGGGGCTTCTCTATTTTTCCCTCTGTAAATGCCAGTTATGTCTGTTGTGTGAAGAATGGCTTCATGCATGCTCCTCAGCTTCTTTTTTTTGTCAGCTACTCTGACCACCCTGGCATATTGGAAGTTTTCATCCCACAGTTTGATTTTCTTTTAATTTTTTTAAGCTATAGAAGTTCAGAACATGAGATTCTCTTGTCAGGTTTTTAATATCTGCTGTACTGTGCAGCCTGGAAAAGGCAAATCTGAGGCAGTGGAAGGAATAACTCCACTTTTTCCTTGTTTCTCTTCTCTCACATACTGTTACTGGGAGAATGGAAATAATTTGGCTTTTTTTACAGACTTAAAGCAAGTACTTCCCAGGCTACTTTCATCTGAGGGTTATATAGCACTGCACATTCCCTTGTAGATTGCTTGATATGAATAGATTAGTGTCTAAAAGCCTTCCACCAAGTGGCTGCTTATGTTTTTTAATTGTGGGAATATTTTTGGTGTTGCAATCTGATAGTAATTTCCAGTCAAAACAGCATTGACTTATATTGCCTTCCGGATGCTCTTTTGTCTTGTATATGTTGTTTGTGTGTCCAACAGCTCTCAAGTAAGCACCAACTCAATTTCTCAGTTGCAACACTGACCAAAGTATTACGTTCTGTTGTCTACTATCTGCTCACACGTGAAAAAAAAAAAAAACAAAAAAAAAAAAAAACCAAAAAGAAAAAAAGCCTGTAGCTAATTTCTGCTCATTTAACTCTGATCAGTTTCGGTTTTTTGTTGTTGTTTTTTTTTTTTTTTTTTCCTGTGGAAACATCCTACTGCATGATTGAGTGGTTTGGTATTTTTAGTAGTCAAACGGGAGTCTTGGGGGTTAATAGAGATTGTTCTTTTTGCTTACCTCTACATACACATACCTTTCCTTTGAGAATGCCCTCAAACACTGGTTGGAAGTGCAAACTCATCTCAATCTAATTACCTGTGACAGAGGCATGCTAGCTTTCTCAGCGTTATGCTGATCTCTCCAGTGCAAAGTTTACAAATCTTAATCTTTATGGTATGGATGTTGGCTCTATCCTGCCTAAAACTTGTTTTTCTACATAGGCAGTCCTGTAGCAATTTTGTCTCTTTTGTGCAAGAACAACATTCTTTGAGAGTAAAGTGTTCCTTTTTTTTTTTTTTTTTTCCTGTTGCTTTCGCTTCTGAGGAAGAACAAAACATAAAAAAACCACAAACTGTGCTGTGTTATAGCACTTCATATTATGTTACAGGTGCCAGAAGAAGAAATTTGTCCCAAACATTTCATTAATATGAAAGTGTACTCTGGTTTTCATTTTTGTACACTTCTATTATATTTGCTATAGTAGTCATTTCATTTAAGCTTTGTTCCAACAAATGTCAGTCGCACACAGATTTTTAGGGTAAATTTGTTCAAATCATTTCAAGTAAAGCAACAGCAACAGCAAGTGCATTTCTGTCTCAGTGGTTAGTTGTACAGCAACATAAAGCTACTTACCTTATCTTTCACACTTCTGCACAAATTCCATGTGAAAAATAGGTGAATTGTACACCTCTGTGGCTATTTTCCCCTTTGGGTGGGGATGGAACGGCATACTTCAGTTCTCTGGCATGACTTGTATAAACTTTTCCTAATCACTCTTATAAATGCAAGTTTTTTGCTATTATTTCCTGCTTCTGCCAGAGTACTGCTATTTGGAGTACAAATTAAGTTCCTACTGACTGTACTCTTAGCTAACTCTAGGTAGAAAATAGCTGAGCACGAAGTCCCATGAAGTGCACAAGTAAATATGAAAGAACAGAAGCAGCCTTTTTCTTCTCTGAGTTTATGTTTCAGAAATGTTCAACTGCTACAGATAGAACTAGCCAGCACAGTTTTAATCTGACTGTGATTGTTAGTATACAGTGCTCTCTTAAACATTAGTCTTTTTTTTTTTTTTTTTTTAAAGAAAAATGAAAACACCTCAGAATGTTTCAAAATCCCATGGTGTTTGGAGGAAGCGGAAAAGATACATGCTTTTTCTCAAAGATACATGAACTGATAGTAAGAGAGTGCAAAGCTGTACTTGAAATGTAAATATATAACTTTCTCAGAAATACTGCAATGGACGTGGAACAATGTATGATTAAGTAAAGAGCCTGAGTAGTTAAAACAAATTAGAACTCATCATCCGAGGAAATAAAGTGGATCTGCTCTATAAACTAAAACTAAGTCAAGAACTGTATCAGCACTATGGGCACTCACTGTCCAACTTAGAGGTGAATTTGTGCAACATATCAGAGTGTGAGTTATAGAACAAAAATTATTTGAAAAAACAGAGCACATGCATACTGTATGAGATATATAACACTAAGAACTGTTAGTTACAGTTGTGAGACTGAAAAAAACAGGTCAATTTATTTCAGTGCTTATTCCCTAGAAATGTTACCATATAATGGCTATATCTTACAGAAACAGAGGAACTTGAGGAAAATATTGTGTGCACCACGGGGATGGTTCTTTCTCAGTCACACTTTTCGATCCTTCATAATGCAAAAACTTCAGTGCTGGGTTTTGTCCAGAAACAGTGTTGTCAACAAACTAGATAGATACATATTTTTCCCCTCTCTTTTCCTTACTGATACAAATTTACTTATTTTCTGATTCTTTTGTCATTCCCCCCCCCTGCCCCCCCCCGATTTTGAAGGAGGAAGGTGTCTTGTATTATCCATAGTACCCTGAAGTTTTCCAGCTGATACTTGTCTATTTCACATGGGACATGTCTGAGGGATGGCCTACTTTTTCTATCGACTTAAGGACAAAACTTTTTTTTTGCTGAGATAAAATTCTGACCTCACTGTATCAATAAAAATATGACCGTAAGAGTTGTATTTATCACTGTTAAATGTTGCAAGGGTAGACCATCTTGTTAGACAAAAGTTGTTCTACTTTCTTCTAGTTAAACTAACAGAAGGTTAAATCTCTGCAAGTTTAGAATGACCTTGGAAAAAACATGTCTGTATATCAAGTGCTTGACAATCAATTTACTATTGCAGTGAGTATGTAGGTTACCTTGAATATAGCAGAAAATGCTACCTTGAAGTTTTCTACTCTATTCCCTGAAGGATAAAATAGTGAAATAGCTGAAAAGGCTCAAAATATAGCAAAGGGAAATGGCTTATTTGGAATGTGGATATGACCAAACCAGGTACCACTGTCTGAAAACCAGATGCAGCAAAGCTTAAAGGTTATTCAAATTGGTTATTAACCAGGCAACACAAACGCCTGCACAACTCCAGTATCCAGAGCTGTTAAGACATGTTTTGAAGTTGAGACATATTCTGGTGTCTCAAAATTATGCAGTGTATTGGTATCTCTGTCAGAATATAGTTATAGGGAAAATGAAATCCCAACAAAAAGAGAAAAAAACCAAAAGCAACTTTCCTTTATAAATTCAAGAGTGTAAAAACATTTGACTAAATTTATGTGCAAAGTCAAAGTGGTTCTCTGTATAATTCTCTCATTAACAACGCTATGCTTTTTAAGTCAGTTGCAGATCGGATTCCTCCCCAGAGGCTGCAAGTGTAGATGTCAAATTCTGAAAAAGGCATCTACACTCCCTGAATGTTCAAGGGAGAAAAAAAAAAAAACCCAGATGCTTGTAGAGTGTAAATGGTTTAAAGAACTTGTTTTTCTCCAGGGTAGCTTAGGATGAATAATTGACATGTGGATAGTGACTTTGTAAACAGCTAATGTTGAATAAGATGAATCCTACCTGAGATACCTTCAGAGAGGCTTCTCTCTTCTTACTCTTACTTCTGCTTTAAATCTGCTACTCATTTTATCTTCACAATATTTCAGTATCTTCTTTCTTTCGTAACTTTCATCAACTTTGATTTCTTTGCACTTTCCCACCCGCTCCCTCCTTCTGTTATTTCTGGTTAGTAGGTTGTTCTCTGGGAGCAGAAGTGGCCTCTTCTGCATGTTCTCCTCCCTTAACTCCCACTGACCTAAATTGTTGTTTCTATGGGTGTCTGGCCCACTGTCAGTCAAAGGAGAAGAAAAGCAGCAGGCTAGCTGATAAAGTCAGATGACATCCTAGGTCTGGCATGGTAAATCGAGAAGTAAACTATGCAGCACATACCTTTACACACTCTTCTTTGAATTCTCTTGATGGACAAACTACATGCTGCTCTGATGCTTACCTATCTTGTGTAAGAAATTTTATTGTTAAAACAGAGGCCAAGACAGACAATCTGATGGAGTATTGTTAAGATGTATTACCTCGGAGTAGAGTCTGATGCATGGGACATCTTTCAAACAATTGGATGAACATGGATGGTGGGCAATGTGTTACGCCCCGATGAGACATTAATTTGCCTGGGGTAATATTTTGTCCAACCTGTGCCAGGGGGTTACTTGGAAGGAATTTGAAACCTTTCTCAGTGTGGTTACATACTGATTGTGGGTTTTTGTTGTCACCTGGGATTAACTGCTACTTTGACTGCAAACGTGCACTAAAGTGCAATCACAAGTCTGCCTTCACTGCTGAGAGGTGAAAGAAGGGTGTTGCTCAAAGAGATTTCCAGTGGGCACTTAATAGCTTATCAGCCACTGGTGAGATGTCACATACACTGTCCCACCACAAAATTCTTTGCTGAGGAGAATTTCAGGATTGTCTTTTAAAGGCACAATTTTCTCTTTAAGGTTTTCAGGTGTACAAGCTTTTCCACTCTGAATCTAAATCAGCCAGCTGCTTCCCTTTGTCAGAGATTGACAAGACCTTCTGACTTCTATCTAAAAATATTCCTGCACTGCAAAATCATTTTGATCAAAGTCTATTCTATTGTTTGGATTGCCTTTATACCTGACAGTGCTATGGATTATATATTTTATCACTGTTACATGGAAATTATGAAATTACTTACTCTGTACTACAATGTCGTAAATTACATGTTGCTTTCATAAATAGTTTCGGGAGGGAAGGGGGTGTTTGCTCAGGAGATTTTTAGTCATTCTTCTGGAAGTGGACGATTGTATTCTAAGAGACTTTTTAAAAAAACTTGACTAGCCATTATTTGAGTAGCTTCAGCTTTTCAAGATGATTGGTGGACGGATATGAGGACACAGTGGAACTTGCCATTCAGCATAATTCTGTACTAACTCTTCAATTAGAAACTTCCCTCCCTTTTGCTAGCGAGTCTTTAATACGGCAGCATCTATGTCAGCAAACACTTTCCCTGGCTTACTTCACCAGCCTTTTTTGCTTTCTGTTCTCAAATACCTAGATATGAACTGCGTGTCTTTATGTAGCACTATAATACCATCAACGCTTCACTTCTTGTTTTGTACTCATTATGAGGTGTAATGGGGCCTATTTATGTGTATAGAACTTGGCTGAATGAGGATGCCAACCATTTCTACAGTGAATTTTAAGCCAAAAGAAAATACTGTTACTTTAGATACACTTTTTTTTTTTTTTTTAATTTGTTCCTTTTTCTGAGATTCTAAGCACTGCCACTTCTGGGTCTACTCTTCAATTTGCCTTAGTACAGTACCCCCACTCACATTTGAAATGTTCAAATTGGCATTTGCTGTGTAAGTGTTGACACCAATGAAAACATTGGTGCTTGGGTAGAACAAGACCTTTTGCTTCAGCATCAACTGACACACTATTGCAGGATAACCAAAGCATGTGTATTTGTACTTCATTATATATTCCTCATTTTCCTTTCCAGTTGTAGCAATATGGACTTTTATCTGAATATGTCATGAAGATGTTTGCTTAATTGGTGACACATTAGTAATTTAGGCTTTGGAAGTACATGGACGCTCAGTTTATATTCCTTGGAGTACACAAACTAAGTGCTGTGGATGCTATGGATAAGTATAATGTCAAAGCAAAATAGCTCTAGAGTCCTTATAATTTTATATTTTAAATAGATGTACATGGTTATATATTGCCATAGACATATGTAATATTACAGCTGCCAAATGTACATTCATTTCTAAGCAAAAGTATGACTTGCAGATCCCAATTATTTTTTAAACATGAAATGTATTGCATGGAAGACAGTGTAATGAAAAACACTACAGATGATGACTGTGTTTGTTAGGATTACTAGATATTGTATTAAAATGAGTATTGCAAACTGTTATTCTCATTCCTTCTGACTTGTGATCCCTGCATGATTGGATGTGAGATTATGTAAGAGACTGAGGTGTTGGATTAGACTCCTCATGGACATGTCTTTTATCTGCTGTCTTCCTAGAAAAGAGTTAAGGAGTCAGCAGATATTGTGTGTGACTTTTTCTTTTAAGATAATTTACATTTCTTTAATAAATAAAATAAAAACTCGGTAGGAGCTTGAGTTTTCCTAGTGTCTTCAAGTGGGACTAATTTATACTGCCAGGCTTTTCAGCTAATTGTGTTGTGATAAATTACCACACCTTTAATATAACAGTAGCGATTTGGTTGTAGAGTAAATGTTAAATGCAAATCACCCACTGCTAATGTTTTGAAACTGTGTTCCATCAGAAGCTTTACTGAATTACAGCTATCAACCAATTCATAATTGCTAATGAAGGTTACATTAAGGTTTGGAGAAGCATGTTCAAAAATCATTCTGCCCATGCTATCACCTCTGTGTTTTGTAGCTACACCACATAATGGTTTAGAAAGTATTCTCTGAAGATGGAGGAAGGGGTTAGGTACTAGCAGGGAACTGGGATATATCTCAAAGCTAGCAGAGTTTCGTGCCACTCTTCTACCCTGTGTTTTCCTATCACTGAGATACCAGTAAACCACAGCTGTAAGTTCTGTACATTACAAATTCTGCATAAATGGCTGAGTAATCAAACTTTGGAAAGGCTCCATAAATAAGGAAAGACTTAATGGAAAATACGGGACTTGCATAAGAGAGAATACTTACAGGAGGGTTTATGTTATGCTATTAGTCTGACTTTAGTGTATTTTCACTTTTTTTGACTAATGTTTGGAAGTTACTTTTGGCTCACTGAGCTGCTTTTGTTTTCTGATTGTTACATGTATTTTATCTGTTGCCTTGGTTGGACATGCCTAATAAATTTGTCGTGCTTACATTAATAGATTACAAGGAGGGAAGGATCTTTAGATTATCTAGCTGACCTCAGGTATTACAATGACCACAGAAGCAATGCTTTTTTCCAGTACTTAATTTAAGGAGTTAATGTAGAACCTAATATTTCCAGTTTGTATGATATATCTCTCATTGGGATTCTATAAACAGGCTTCTTGCCTTCATTGCTATGCTCTCAAACCAACTCACCTGGAATACTTATGGTATATTAAGCCACACTTTAACACCCAGGAGTAGAGATGGACTTAGTTAGCAGAGTAGATATTCATAAATTTTTAAAATGTAACATTAAAAAGTGCATAAAATATTAGTGCCTGGGGTACTATAGCTCTTCATCATCTTGCCGTACTTCCATCTATATATACTTGTTTTCACAGCAACTAGCTGTAAGGAAACATTCAGAGACATCTGTAGTGCTAAAAGCACAGTGATAGCCCAGGAGACCGCTCCCTCAAAATGCAAAATATTTTCCTATAAATATTAATCCATTGATGGTAAAAATTGCCAAAATATTTCCAGTCCAACAGCAGCTGTTTGAGGAATTTATTTTGTCTTTTAGCAGGCAAAATTAAAGAAATGCAGGATAATATAGTTAATGTGCGTATTTTTATATCAATTTTAATCATGCTTCAATACTATCACATTTGGAATAACCTTTACTAAATGTAATTTTTTACTTTTCTGAACAGTGGGTAGTGACTTTATTGTTACTAATAACAAAACTGTAATTTCCTTACTATATTATTTGAGTATTTTCATTTTGTTCACATTACACAATACGTAGGCAGATACTGTTTTACTGGGTGGAGAAATGGGAACTTATGATTTATTTGCCCTCACTAAGGCAATCAGTATTAAACGTAGTTCTCAAATGTACAGTTTTAGTTGTCTGGTTTTGCATATCAATGCAATCACTTCCCTGTCCTACCCAGGTAGTTTTAAGAGTAAAATGCCTGAAATAATGTTCCTATTGCAAACTTGAGTGTTTTGTCTCTTTTTTTTTTTTTTTTTTTTTTTCATGTTGTGAATAAAGACTACATTGCTACCCACCTAAATTTCTAGCTAGCTGGTGTAAGTCAGAATGAAATGTTAGCTATCCTCAAACTTGCTAGTGTGATTTTAAGTGGCTTTAACTTCCTCTGAGTTCACTACATGGGATGAGCTGAGATGAACTACACATTTAGAGGGCAGATTTCTCAAACCCCATCAAAACCCTTCTTGATATTCTTTGTGGGAGAATGTAGGTCTAAAAGCAATAAGCCTTTTAAAATGCCCATGTTTAGAAAGCCTGTGCTCTTCTCCTACGAAGGTCTTGTTAATTCTTCCTTGTTTTCATGATTTTTAGTATATCTTTGAAAATTTTGTCACCTGGCTTTATTAATGACACAGTGTATAACTTGAAATAGTAGTAATGTCCGATCTGCTCTCTTCCTTTCCTCCTCCCTGCTCCCAAACACCTGATTCAATATTTCATATTTTGAATAACTTCTGTATAATTATGTTTAGCTTTTTATTTTACATATCTGTATATCTATATATTTAAAATCATAAAGTCATAGAATAATTTAGGTTGGAAGGGAACTCCAGAGGTTATCCCATCCAGCCTCATGCTCAAAGTGGGCAAGTCAGATCAGGTTGCTCAGTGGCATATCCAGCCAGGTCTTTAACACCTCCACAGATGGTGGTTCCACCACCTCTCTGGGCCCTTTTCCCCATATTTTAACACACTCAAGGTTAAAAGTATTTTCTTTGTATCTAATAATAACTCCCAGCATTACAACTTCAGTCCTTTGCCTCTTATCTTATTTCTGTGCACCGTCAAGATGGTTCGGTCTTCTGATCAGGTTAGTTATAGAGAGTGCAGAGGTCTCTCCCTGAGCCTTCTCTTCTTAAGCTTGAAGAGGCCCAGCTGTCTCAGTCTCCTCCTGTATCTCATGTGGTCCAGCCTCTGATCATCTGGCAAGTCTCCAAGTTTTTTTTCTTAAAATTAATTTAAGTAAGTTGAATTCTTGCCATCTTTTGGAATCAGGGCTGATTTTGACTGGAAAATTAATATGACACAAAGTTAGAATTAATAGTAGTGTTGGTCAATTCTGCTTATTTAAAGCGTAGTGCTTTTTTTTTTTTTTTTTTTTTTCTTTTTTTATTATGGATATGCTTGGTATCTTGATTAACTTCGAAGTAGAAGCATCTCCTGGAATCCAGCCATATGATTTAATAAATTTCATAAACTTATAAAGCTGTCGTGGTTCTGGCAAGGATAGAGTTAATTTTCACCCGAGCTGGGAGAGGAATTGGAGCTGGTGGCACCTGTGGCTGGCGAACACAGTTGGGATCGTTTACCCAAATTAGCCAAAGGGCTATTCCATCCTATGTGGCATCATGCTCAGTATATAAGTGTGGAGGGTGCTAAGGGGAACCTCCTACTACTTAGGAGTGAGCTGCATATCAGGATCTGCTGTGAGCTATTGTACTATAAATTATGTGCTTCAGTATTTTCTGTTATTAGATTTGTTTGTTTTCTATCTCTGTTTTGTTTTCTTCTGTTATTCTCTTAACTTTTTTTTTTTTCCCCCATGAGTTTTGCCTTCTTTTCTTTATGAATTCTCCTCCCCATCCTGCAGGAGGGTAGGGGGAGTGAGCGAGAGACTGCATAGCGTTGTCCTGTGTGGGGTTAAACTATGACAAAAGCTCAATGTTAACAGCAGTGAAATGTCTTTTTCCTGTAAGATCTACTGGTACTCTGCTTCAGAACCTTTTCTGGTGGTCAAGTTTGTGGACACAAAGTGTTTTCATACACGATGAACAATTACATTTATTAAACATACATTCCAGGCTGATGGTTATGGACAGTAGTTAAATCATGTAACTGCCTAAGGCTACAGCTATACATTGAGTTACCCAAGCAATCTCATATTGCTGGAACATCTTCAGGGAGATGTCAGTGCTTTTGTGTATATACTGTCCTCCTTGATAGTGGAATTATAATACCCCAAGTAGTGGGTTCAGTTTTAGAATCATAGAATGGTTAGGGTTGGAAGGGACCTTCAAAGGTCATCTAGTCCAACCCCCCTGCAAGGAGCAGGGACATCTCCAACTCAATCAGGTTGCTCAGAGCCCCATCCAACCTGGCCTTGAATGTTTCCAGAGATGGAGCATCCACCATCTCTCTGGGCAACCTGTTCCAGTTTTTGCTATTAAACTTAGTTTATACACTTAGAGCTTAATCCATGTGCTCAACAATTGGACTAGATCTTGTAATTTTTATGCTTTTCAAAGCATGATATTGAAATTTTTACAGTTCTTCAGCAGTGTCTATTACTGTCTTACTCTCTAAACATATTATTATTTGGCTTTCCATTACTTACACTTGTTGATATTTACCTGTTTAGTCTGACGGTTTTTTATGTTATTGTCCCTAGGTAAGAAAAAATGTTGTTTCAGTTCTTTTTTTTTTTTTTTTTGACTAAATATACAGGACATCCAGGTGTCTGATACCAACTTTTTTTCTGCCACAAGATGAGGTAGAAAAGCTGAAACCTCCTTTCTTCTCCTCAGAGAAGCCACAACCTAGAACACCTGGTGAGAGTGGATGAAAAGCTGTCTTGCCCCAGACTTGTTACAGTAGGAACAGCTTCCACTTTTTAGACCTAAATTATTCATGCAGGGGCCATAATATTCATCAAAGAAAATGTTGCAGAATAATCTTCCCATATACATTGTTAGTCTAAGTTTTTTGATTACTGCCAAGCCCTAATCTCATTTGAGAACGAATAATGGAGCTCTTTGGCTTACAGAAATTCAAAGCTGCCACTGCATTAAAGTCCTTAAGGTACCCAGTCCAACTAAATTGTCCTTTTCAAGATCTTGAAGCTTACTTGTCATTCTGCTGATGTTGAATTAAATTGGCTTACATGCATAGATCCATGGTTGCTTGGTACGATGAACTCCAGTAACTACAGAGGTATCCTATGTGCTTAACTTAGGCTAGGTACATAGTTTTGCATTCTAACTGTACTTTGCAGTCTACTGGTATAGCCAATGTCTTTGTGATTAGTACTTTATTTCCTTGTGCAGAAGTAACGTCCAGCATTCTAACCACTGAAAATATTTTATGCATTGTTGTGTCTACATTTATGTTATTTTTCATTATCCTGTGTATTAGAAACAGGAGGTGAATGTCACATCTTCCTCCCAGCCTCCTCCCCTAATGAATAACACATGACATTCAAGTGAATACAGAAGAATCCCAGAGGATAACACAGAGGAGAAGAAATGAAATTTAGACTTTGCATATTATTTCCATTAATGTAGATGCTGTGCTTCTTGCAAGCGTTTCCACTTAAAAATTGTTTTGTTATGTTAAAGTGGTCAGGGAAAGTAAATAAAAAGTAATCCTTTTTTGGGGCTGTGTGCTTTACCCTGTTCCTGATTGTTTTTACAGAGCTAACAGGGAATGCTATCAATGCCTCTAGACAGTTCCATAAATAAATTCAGGATGTTTAATATTTCATATGATTCATACTCAATGAAATGACAAGAAATTTTGTATCCACAATGGGTTAATAGCTTTGCTTTAAATTACTCTACACTAAATTCCCATCTTTAATTGTTTCTTGAAAAAAGTAGTCATCATTTTCTAGGAGGCCATTTTCCATATTTTCAGTGATTCCATTAGAAAATCAATATCATTAGAGGATATCTGGAATATCCTCTAATTTCTGAGATATTTTCACCCCATTCAAACTTAATGAGAAGTCTTGATATTACTTTTGTATTGAGTTATAAGGAGGGTTAGCCCGCATTAAATTTGTAAGGAAGGGGCTTGTATGTGGAAATGACCTTTGCAGACATGAATGAATTTAAACGTATATTAAATGTTTAAATTAGCAGAGATAATGGATACCTTTTGTAAAAAATTGTAGGTCAATAGTGTTATGTTAGTGAGCTTCCTAGATTGGGTATTATCCAGCTGCTGTTCTAGACTGCTTTTCACACCTTCAGCATGAAGGTCCATTGACGTTCTTCAGGTTCCTGTTGACTGGGTGTCTTCCAGCACCCCATTGTGAACGCTGGTGCATGGCTATGATTGAGTCCTTTTCTAGTTCTTGGTTAAAAACATGTTGCGGTTTGTATTAGTGCCCTCACAGGTGTGTAGACTGCCCTGTGCACCTGCCTGGGGCTGGGAAACAGATCGTTGCTGGCATCTCTTGCGCTCTAAAGCAAAGAGTCAGGAAACCTTTGAGCATAATCATCACAACAAGGATGTATTTGAAGTCAGTACTAAAAAGATGCAGTTCCACATGAAGGTAAGGGAGTCCATACTTGCTAGTAAGAAAACTAGAGATGGCACTTTACTTTCTTTTATTACAGAGAATGGCATATGACCTTGATCAGAAATTACGTCAATTTGTGTTTTATTGTGCATAACACCAGATGAATGGAGCCACTAAGGACTTCAGTAGTAGCCAGAACATCTGTAAGGAATAACACTCTTTTCAATGAAAGAAGCAAAAAATGTCTTGAAAGAAAGCATCTACACCTAGTGCAAAGCCTTTAGATACTCTAAAATAATTTATCACACAGAACTCATATCAAGTGTTTTAGTAAGAGTATACTAAATACCACCACAGCATATGAACATTACCTAGTGTCTATTTTGCTGACTGCACCCATGATCACAATTCCCTTTCTTGCTTCACATGCTTCTAATGATGATGCTTTTCTGCTCTTCTTGAAATATTCACATATTTCTTCCTCCCCTCCGTTTCACTTCAGGATGTTTTTTCTTTCAATCACCTACTGTGGGAAGCTTTCCTTCTGCCTTGCATCTGAGGGACAGCCTTGTGCTACCTGTCATCTTACTTGTGACATCTCTGATTTAAAAAATAAAACCACATACTAAATCCTGTGACGAGCAAGTAGAGCTTAAAAATAATTTGTTCAATGCACTGCTAGGAGATATAGCTTTCACATTATCAGATACACTTTATAATACAGTCTGAAATATATTTTGAAGGACTTTCTTCATTCCTTATGAAGAGAGAAATTTTACAGTGTTCTACTACATTTCTTCCTGGTATCAAAAGTAGCCTTCAAACAGTAAATAAACTGATTAGGATACATGTGAAAATACTGCTACCTTACTACCTGAATGCAATGTTAACCAGAGGATGCTCTGAACCCCTAAGGGTCCTAATAGTTTTTATAAAACTCTGTTTCTTTCACAGCAGACTTTCTGCAGGAGACACAAAATAGATTTAAAGGTACAATGAGTGCTCTTTTGGATCAATGGAACCCGACAAAGCCGTGTTGTTATTTTGTTTAAGTTTTTTTCTTTAATCCTTCAGCTACTCATGAGTGGAGACCATTCTCGTGAATATTATTAATTCATCTCCTGCTGAGCTTTCCTTTGGTTTCCTAAGTGGATACTTCCTCTGTTTTTTGGTCACAGAGATCAGTGACACATCATCCAAAGGAAAGACAGCCATTAAATGCATGTGCAGTTCTTCACATTTTTCCTCTCAGCCATCCTGCTTCTAACTCTGCCTTTGTTTTTCCTGAAAATCACAACATGAGATGTGAAGTAAAATCCTGTCACTAACAGCCTGGATAATTCACTTACTTTTCTTATTCAGCTGCGCTCTTAGCCTCTTTCAGATGTGGCACACTGTGACTCTCTCCAGCAGCACTCTGTGGAGAAGGAAGCCTGACCGTGCCATTCATGCAGATTGTCAGTTCTGGGAGAACACTTACAGTTACGCCAACTCAGAATTCAGCTGAAATATTTTTCTACCCTAAAAATAGGCAAACCCCAGCTATTACTTGTTACTTTTCCATTCTTTACCTGAGCGTCAAGGACAAAAATTTGATCAGATCCTTGATACCTGGAAAATCTGAAGGGAAACAAAAGGACAAAGCTGTGTATTTAGAGAATAGCTCTTCCTGTGGTCAAATCAGTGAATACAGGTCAACAATAGAGGAGATTTCCCAGTTATGAAAAGGATTAAAATCTGAGCAGAACAACATTACCTTAGCAAGCCTCCAGCTCTGGACACAGCACCTGAGAAGTTCCCATGTTTGACTTCTCAAAGTCTACCAGCAAAGAGCAGCAGCTTAAACCAAGAAGTCTTAGCCACACGTCCTCTCCCTTGCTGACTGTTATGTTAAGAAAGGATATCTGTGTCATAACATTCATAGATTTGTGTGACACCTTCTGCCTAATTCTCAGCAGCTGAATTTATGTTGTGGGGGAGGTACACTCTGCACCCATCAAGTGGAAGATCTACAGAAGGTTACCATCACTTTCTTCCTGGCGTGTACCTGGGTTTCCTTACAAAGACACTGGGAGCCATGAAGGTATGATGTGTTACCAGATCTCCTCTTGTTATGCAGTTATAATACGGCCAGTGTAAACTGCTAGGGACCAGACGGTGGAGGGCACCATGGTTTATAACAACCTTCAGCAGACTCACATAAGGTGGGGTTTTCTCACTTATTTTGGTTTCCTGATGTGTTTAGCACAGTGTCCGTCATAACATAAGGCAGAAATTGCTCAGAAGCCTCTAGTCACAGATATGAATGGAATACTGAATAAAATCCATGTTCCTGAATACATGCTTTGCCAGGATATTTAGGCAGTTCTTTAATACAGTCCAGTTGGCTAGCAAATAGCCTCATCAGCCAGCACAGAAGAGCTCTGGAGGGTTGCAGAATGTATAGTACTCACCATCATCCTGGCATTAACCCACCTTGGATATTATTTCATCTAGTATGTAATCATTCACTCTGAGTTAATTGGTGTGATCAGCCCAGGCTCAACTGAAGAAAAAAAAAAAAAAAAAGAAAAAGCCCCTTTCCATTTTTAGTATCCCAGACTGGCACAGGGAATATGATTCCATAAGTGGTCTGAGTCAGATCAAAAAGTGCTTTAGCCTATACCAAGTACACCTTTTCATGTCTTCGTCAGGAATGTTGCAGTAATCTCTCTGCTAAGAACAAACTTGTTTTGTTGTTTTTTTTTTTTTTTTGCCAGCAGCCAAGAAGGTTTGGCCATTTCCAACTAAAAGCTGTTTTCCTAGATGGTTAGGAAAGCTCTCATACTGAGAGCTTTCATATCCAATACTGATAACACAGCAGATGGGTGATATCCATGGATATCTCCAGAATTAGACCTGCTGCCATGCTAAAATGCAGCTACTCCTTGTGGTTAGCCAAGAGTGCATAACTTCCTTCACTCAAGGCTTCTTTTATGCACCTAGAAATGATGTTATATTAAGAGCAGCTGAAGTTCCTCTGCAGGTAGCTAATACTTCTCCATTTCATTATTATCCTCCTTCTACTGCAGTGAACAAATGCTGCAAGGTCTGGTCCTGGTCTGGGCCTGGACTTCCATGCTGAAGAGGTGTAACATACTTCTCCCCAAATCATCTCTCACTCAGTGATCAGGAGTACAGTGCATTTCTATTGGTTAAGAAGCATCATTTTCCAAGCTCTACCAATCACCGTGAACTAAAAAGATGTTTTGCTAGGACTGCATGCAAAGCACTAGTAGTTAGACTCCTGAGCCTACTGGTTTTGTTGATTGGGAGAGGCTTCTGATAGGAGGTTGCTGTGGGGCCACCTGAGCCTAAGACTTGTAGCTCAACTGGTTTTGGAATGAGTCTTGGTTTTTTCCACATTCTCAACAGGTGATACAAAGCAGGTAGAAGAAACTGCATACATGCATTTATATGTGTGTGTGAGTGCACAAAAGTCTTTTGAATTGCTTTCTGTATAAATACCTCATAAAAAGAACCATGAGGATTTACTTATTAGCGTATGAAAAGCTCTTTCTTCTAATAAACTGGCTGATTTAGGGATAATAATGTTTTAGATAATTTTGTATAGAATAAACTTGATTCAGCACTTACAATGCACTGCTATCACTGATTTCCTTAGTCATAGCATGTTAAACAGTATTGTACAGTAAGCAAAATAATCCCATACTCAAAAAGCTTTTTCGCTTTCCATATTCACTTTGAAATCCTGGGATTTGCTGCTTAGGAAGCATGTCAGAAATCTCCACCAATTTCCACAGTTCTTGTGGTGTACTAAACTTTGGCTCTCTGTTCCTTTTTATTTTCCTTCTTCATCTTCAGTGGTAACAGAAGCACTGCTCTTTATGTTTCATTGCTACTCATTTTTATCACTAGACAACAGCACGTGATGGCACTAAAAAAAAAAAAAAAAACAACAAAGAGCACTACAAATATGATCATGTGTTCAAGAATAAAAATGAAGAGTCTTTGAGAAATTTAAAACTTCAGCAGCATTAAAGACAGCCAATATCTCAAGACAGTATGAAGAGCTGATCTCCGTTCTAGAGAGCCTGGACAATCCAGTAGCTCCAGCAAGCTGTTCTCAGTCAGTACAAGGTATTGTATTGACACTACTAAAAATAAATAAAGGATGAAAAGCATGACTCTGAATCACTGTTTCAAGTGAGGCAATCTAGGTTTAGCAAGTCTAGCTAGCATGCCTGTAAACCCAGCTGATTTTCTAACAGCTGACATAACACTATCTACATTGTGATTTGACAAATCATATTCACAAAATGCATAGCATTTTTTGAGTCTATGGGGTTTTAATCTGTTGACTTAACATTTATTATTTCATTTAATCTTTGAAGTAACATATTCCGCCATCCAGATGTAGCTTACCTTGGAAGTGTTATCTGATCTTTTATCTTGTATTTCTCTAGCTGTTGGACTCTTTCTTAGGACTCTGTCATCTGTTAAAACAGAGCTGGGAGAACAAGGTGGCTGTGGGCTCAATGGAGAGCATGCTGAAAGGGTGAATTTCTTTTCCCCATAGCTAAGCTTCATTCAAACTAAAAAAAAAGTCCAAACTATAAAGCTGCAGTTACCAATGTTAATGATGCAGATAAAGAGATGGTCTATTAAAGTCAAGGCATTCATTTGTTGAGAGAAACCTTGAGCTGCAAAATGTGAAAAGCCCTGGAAAGAAAATCTAACAAAATAAAGTCGAAGAACTCATCTAACATTGTGACAGCATAGAAAAGGTCAGGCTTAAATTCAAAGATAAGGGAAAAGAAAAGACTCACAGGTAAAGGAGAGGAAAAAAAGGCCAAGCTTAAAGTGAAGAAAAAAAACCTGTAAAAAGCACACAACTAGAAAATTCAACAAACACTGGACAGAATAATCCTCTAGTAGGCTCGAAATGTGGGTAATTCCTCTTTTCAATAAAATGATGGGCTTATTAGTTGGTATATGCTGTGACGAAAGCCGCCAACCACCAGAATAAGCGAGTAATCAGGATCTAAAATTCTTCTTGAAAGTCTGATGCTTGCTTGCATTTAAAGTTAGTGAAGAAGCTGTGGCTGTGAGTTTGAGGGGATGTATCTGAATCTGGAGGAGAGGAGATCTCACTCTTTTTAGGGCTAATAATAATAGCTGCTGGACCGAACGCTTCTCTGGGGCCGTGTCGGTTTCTGTGCACCACATTCCTGCTTGTTCTGCAGTATGGCTACCTACATTTAAAATGTCTGATGTGCCTGTATTAATTACCACAGAGGTGTGTGTAAATTGCTGCGATTGCCTTCTGCTGTAACTTCTGCCGCTGTATCAGCAGTATCGCAGTACTGCTGAGCGTAAATTTACAGTACTCCAAATCCATGACAATAAATTTTGTATAGCTATTTGGAACTGGAAGAAAAAAAAATAAGGAAGAAATAAGGATGTCAAGTCTTTGTAAGTGGTAAATGTCTAGATCTCTATTTTTTCCTCAAAACCAGCAATAATCCCAAGTGAGTCCCATATGCTGCAGTGGGCTTGGTTTTGCTTCTTTGTTTGCATCCTTTTGGTAATACAGTGACAATATTTCTGGCAATCCCAATGATAACTGGAAATGAATGGTTACTGATGCTATGCTGAAGCAAGATATGCCTGTTTATCACGACATATGGCAAACAGACCTCCTGCTTCGTGTGCGCTGAGGTAAAGCCATGACTTCTGCTCTTCAGTTTGTGTCTGAGGAAATCAAATGGAGTTAGGCTTTAGAAACAAAGTCTGCTGCACAACTATCTATCTTCGTGCTTAATTATAACACTTGCAGTTGAGCTTGTTTTATTCTTCACCTGTATAAGTAACTACCTAAATCGCTTGCTTATATATTTTCCTCTTCTTCTCTAGTCACTTTCTTTTCAATAGCAATGGCTGGTACAGGTCTGACACATCTGTAAATCAGAGTTGTCTACTGACAGAGCAGAGGGAAATGACCTGAGAGATTTCCAGATCTCTCAGGGGTCTCCTCTGACTACAGAATAGTATTTCAGTCTGTACCTCTGACCTACTATACGCAGCTTAATCTACTAACAGGAGGGATTAATTAACTTGCACCAGCTAAAATGTCTTCCCCCGCACTACTTCAAGTAGTATATTGTTTAAGCTGGAAAATGTTCTTTAATTTACCTGAACACAAAGCTGGGCATAGGCATGCTTTTGAAACTCTTGCTAGATAAGAGAGCAGTCTGGAAGCTGGCTAGACATTTTGCTCATTTTTTTCTTTGGGAAATTTAATGAAAATAAATTGATTTGCTAAGCAAATGACAAGTGTTTGCTTTTCCATTTAATAGGATTTTCTTTTCTTACCGTATCTGGAGAGGCAGCGAAGGTGAGGGAGGGTTTTTTGATGTTTTTTTTTTTTAAATACGAATTTTTGCCTCATTAGTGTAAAAATGAAATAATCAAATCATCATGGGCTATACCACAGCCCTTGGCAGCCACACCCCAGTGGCAAAGCTCCTGTCTCATGTGGCAGTGAAAGTCCTCATACCTTGCCATCTGCTGTAATCCTAAACTCTGAGCTGGGTGGCCGGGCACCCTACATGATGCATGGGAAGATGTGGCTCATGCTGAGGGGGAGCTGCCTAAGTTGTTCAGGGAATAAAAACAAAGGAAAGGGATTAAAAGAACCAAGAACTGACCTCTGCCCAGAGGTCACCTAGTGTTGAGGTGGCAGATATTAAATCTTTCCATTAGGCATTCATAGTTAAGCCAGTGCTGTGCTTCTCCACCTCATTTCTGAGAACATAAGTGTGCTCAAGGTCAGTGATAGAATAATCACCAACGTAGTCTTTGGGCACTGACCTGGAATAGGAAGAGACCTGAGCTTTGTTCACCTAGTCTTCCTAATCTTTTTAGCTCTCTGAAGCTCTTCGACATGCTGTTGCTGTTTTCCTGTAGCAAGTAGCCAGATTTCAAAGCTCAAGCCAGACTGTCTTGTAATCACAAATGACAGCCACGTTTCTGTAACTGAACTATTCTACAAACAGTCTTCTCTCTGCCTTGTCCATCCTTGTAAATGGTTCAAATTCCTAACTTGGCATCCCAGAATTTTCCTGAACTCTGCTGAAGTTGTGCCTTGCTTGTCAATAGCTTTAGATGATGAGGAAATACTTTTTCATAGGTTCAGCTACTCAAAGCAGATTTCCAGAAGGCAAATGTGATCTTTTTGTACCTTATTTCTATTAATGAACCCATGCAAACTTTGAAACCTAACAGCAATTTACTCTTTGTTAGCATAACCTTCACATACAAGCCCATGGAGGATGACTTGGGAAGCTGAAACCTTGCTGCCTCCTGTCTTGGATTTTGGAGGCAGACCATGTGTTTTGATATTCGCATGCTCCATAGGAGGGAGAGTAATAACACTGAGAATGTATCCCAGAAGCTTGACTGATGAAGATGTCACTGACCAGCTGAGCTCAACATAGGTCTCTGTGTGTTTCCAAGGGACAAGATCATAGCTCACATTGGGAATCAGCTGTCCTGTAAGTGTGCTTCCATGCATGATATGGTTGTATGATTCAGATTGAAACATACGGTATTTGAAAATTAAGTTAAAGTTGAAGAAATGCGTCATAGGTTCACACATACAAAGCGTTCAGGTCATTCAGAGAAAGAGCTAGGTGTCTTAGGTGAAAGTCTGAAGCTCAAGCAACCATGTATTCTGAAGTGTTTCTAAACATCTTGTCCTAGAGCTGTTTCAGTTTCATTTTGTTTATAGGCAGTTTTACAGGTGGATTTGAGAGAGGTCTGCACGTACTCTATACCAGCCAGATGTGGGCTGGTTTTGAATCAGAAACTCTGGAGTTGCGTAGCTTGTCATGTTTTGTTCTGGTTAATAATCTTGACAGTGAGTTCAGATGGAGTGTGCTATCATTGCCTCCAAAAGTCTATGTGCATATACTGAAAATATGACAAAGCTACAATAGGGCTGCATATAATTTTAGATCTTTGCAGTAAGGATTGAATTCTACTTTTATTCAAAGTACGAATCTTCAAGAGAGAGGATGGAAGGGAGAGACACCGTAGTATATGAGTGTCCTGATGACAAGAGTACTTTATGAGTAGGATTTTTAATCTAGTTTTCCCATACTCCAGCGTGGTACTTTACCTAGGGCAATATATGCGTGTGTTGTGCCTTTCATTGCCTTTTACACTGGACCTTGGGGAAACTCTGAAGCTGTGTGTGGACTGGCAGATTTAGAAATAGGAAAGTAAGATTATTCTCGTCCTATTTCTGTTGAAATACAGGAAGTTTATTCCTAATGCAGGAATAACATAAGATGAAGAAATTCATAATCAAGACTCAAAGGCTAGTTTTGATTATTTAAGATTTTTTGGGTCTTCCTTCTTAGAGTCTGTGTTAATTTAGGACTCATACTGACTCTTGAACCCAAACTCCATACCCTGATCATCTGTCTTGCCTTCATCTAGGTTTTTGTACTTCTGCTCATATCAGAATTAAGTCTGTTGGCAGCCCCCTTTCTCACACAGGCAAGGAGATTGGCTCCAATTCTAGCAATGCTCGGAAAGCATTTGAGATGCACCTGGTGTTTTTGGAGAGTGAGAGGAGAAGGTAGGATAAGAGTCACTATAATAAATAAATATCCCCTCTTAGCCCTCTCTACTGTTCATTACTGAGGAGGTTAAACTCTTATCTCTTTAACCTTGCATCTCATAAGTCAATTATACTCTTATTGTGTTGTCTAGAGGCCTCTAGAAAGCCCTCTGGTGTTTTGTGATCCATAATAATTATTAAGGCAGTGGTAAAGAAAGAGGCCAACAAGTTCAACAGGCCAAACTACTTTGCAGTGTTCATTTCACAGGCTATAGTTTTTATTTTTCAAATATCTGTCTGTCAAATTCCTTCTGGTGTGAAAGATCAAAAGGTGCAGGGCAGAAGTTGCAGAGGACTGATTATTTGTTTGCCCAGAGAGCCTTGTAAGACAGCAACATACTTCCAAGAAAACAAAAAAAAAGGAAGTTTGCCATCTTATAGAAAAGAGATGAGCAATGAAAAGAACTGCTCATCACCAGAAGTGAAGGAGCAGGAGGACACAACAAAGAAAAAATCGTTATTTGCTATTCTAATTTAAAGGTGAGAGAAACATCAAAAGTGCAGCTGACTGGAAAGATATCCACAAGCATCCTTAGTAAGCTTACCAGAGCACTTGAAAAAGAGGTATTTAAAAAAATTTCCTCTGTCGTGTCTTTTTCCTTTTTCTATTAATGAAACAAGTGAGCCGGAATTATCTTCAGCCACTTTTGTTATTTTGTTATGAGTTCTGTGAGTGTTTTAATACAGGAGACATAAACAAATAATAGATTTTATGTAAATACTGCTTGCTAATGATGCTATCAAGATGGGAAAGCAGGAAATGGGACGAGTTGATAAACAGGAGAGGTTAATTGAAAGCGCAATGCAAAGCTGGTTTCAGACATAGCTCCTGGGTGTGGAGGCTGTTGTGCTCCTGCATTTCATCCAGGTAATGAATAAATCTGATTATTTGATTAAAGGCTAGTGTACTGCAATAACATGTGAGGAATAATGCACTAACAGATGATGAGGAAATATACCAAAGACTTCTAGCAATTGGCTCAATGAAATTCATGGCCAAGGAAAATATACCTGGAGACCTAAGCAGCTCTCTTTGTGTCAACCAGGTACTGTGGAGACTTTCTTCACTGTCAGATACAGGAGGTCTGTAGTGTACTTTGTCTTGTTCTTCCTCCATAGGAGCTCCTTTAAGCACTACCCTCCTACCACATTTTATCATTTTCTGCGTATTTTTTTCCTTCACATGAATGTGTCTCATCAATGGTGCTGATATTCTCTGAGGTCCAAAACTAGAATAAGCCTGGAGCAGAAGAGCATCTGACTAGAGCGTAAGACACTGGGAAATCTTGGCAAGGCATGCTTGTTTAGACACACAAACTATGTCTAAATAGAGCAATGGAAGTATGGAGTTAGAGAATATTTCAGAGATTAGGGACGTGCTGTATAAAAGCTGAAGTAATAGTAGGAAATTGTTGTAAGTGTTGTACTTCATTGGCAACAGATGCAGAAAATGACCCAGAACTACTTTGTTTTATATAATGGAATGAGATTTTACTATCTACCAAAAATAAAGCTTTCATACATATTAATATGGAGGTCAAAATGTGAGAAATGAGGAAGCTGAAAGAGATTTAAAGGGTTCCTGTTCCTAGACAGATATTTTTGTATTGGTACAGAGATGCTGAAACCTAGCTTCTGCAGAGAAAGTGGATTGTCTGGTGAATGAAATGACAAGATTATTTTTCTGGTTTATTAAATTATTAATGTGTAAAGAAGAAAAGACATTGACTTAGCTCTGACCTAAATGACTCCAGTGTTATTGGTTACCCCAGTGGGACTGCTTATTTTCACATATCGGTTGTCAGTACCACACATTATCCTGGCATAAACCATGAACGAATGGAAAGAATGGTCAGCTCTGAAGAGTATGACATTAAAGCAAAAGGTATTAAGAGACAGACAAACTTCAATGCAAATCCTGTGTGAATAAGATAGATGAGGTGGATTACGTATTTGTGTATACATTCAGTAAAGTATTGTCTAAATAGCTGCCATGACTGAACTAATTACATAAGTCGAAAAGTACTAATGCCATCAAAACTCAGACCATGTTGAAGAAAGTGGCAGCTGAATTTCTGGGAAAAAAATTATGCTGTTATCAGACAGAGAAAGGTGGTAAAAACAGTGGCTATGCCTGGGTGATTTTTTTTTTTTTCCACTTGATCTTGACTGTCAAGTCTTTGTAAGTAGAGCAAGCACTGCTCAGCAGGTTCTGTTAGTCCAAGATTTCTTGAAAAATGGTCTAAACAAGGTCTCTGTATCAGAGGTAGTACTATCTTCTCCACCATTATTATTGGCCATTTGGATATCAGTGCTATGCTTCTAAGTGAGGAAAGATGGATAAGTGACTGTAGTTGAGAAATTGCTGGTATCTGGGTTTGGTACATTGTAAATGTGATTTGTGTTCACACATATACCAGTTCTGAAATTAGATGGTTGAGCAATATTAATGCCAGCTTTTCTAGTTTATAACTGGTTTATAGGAATTAATTCAACTCCTAGAACAGAATCTGCTAATGCACATGAACCATATTGCCCAAAAAAAAGCTTAGCCTATTTGCCTCAACAACCTGTTGGGTTTTTAAATCTAAATTAGTGCACAGTTGGGTCTTGCTGTTTAGCAGGATGGTGATGACTGGTGTTTTCATCTAACTTGTTTGTTTTTCCCTTGAAATAGGCTAGAAATCTTCCTGCAGTTGGTTGCAACAGAGAGGTGATGTGAACAGCTGTTATTACTGAACCTCAAGTGTCTCACCTCATGTTTCTTGTATTGTGTGTTAGCGTTCTTGCTCACTACTTGGTAGGCAGTGTTTATGCTTTCTTGCAATAACTATGATCCCTCTCACCACTGCATCCCAGCAGATCCCAGTCTGTGACCTGGGATGGGAAGCAGCCCCGGCTTGGCATGTTGTCAGTAGCTGACTACAGTGACATGACAATGTCATCCAAAAGGCTTCTACACCTAAACCCACCCAACCGTAGAGCATCCTCCCCAAGCCCAGCTTTTATTTGCATGCTAATATAGCTTTTGATGCTATGTGAACAGTGACACTTAGTGGCAACTGCCAGAACTATACCTTCAGTTTGATGCAGGCAGTAAATCGTGAAGTTGTAGCATATCTAACTGGCTAACATATATAATTAATCAGGAAGGTCAACAGTAGCCATTCAGCTTGGCTTCCCAGTGGATTCATTTATGTACCAGTTAAACTACAAATGGGAAAAAAAAATGAAGGAAAAGAGAATGCTAACTTTTGAGACTGACACATTAATTAATATAAGTGATGATGTTTGCATCTGTAAACGCCCTTCTCTGGGTATACTGCATGTTGAAATTATTTGGCCTAAGTACTAAAAAAAATAATGAAGCTGCGATGCAGGGACCAGGTTCAATTACTTCTAAATCCTTTCCAGTTCTGTCTTTGCTAGGTATTAGTCCCATTGGTTTTTGTTGTAGGCCTTCACCTGCCCTTTTTCACCCTTCATAGGTAGTGCTATTATTAGCTACTTTATCTCTAGATAAGATAATAGTTGGACAAATGTATTTGGCTAATGTGCATTTATGGAAATGGAAGGACAGACTTTCTACATGCCATCTTCCATTACTCCTTTGAAGTGTTGTATTTTTGTTTTCCCCCTTTCTTCTTTAGTTTTTCCCATTGATTTTTGCTTTGTGTTGCTGTTTTTCTGCATGTCTTAAAGCAGTACCATTGCTGAATAATTGCTCTCCTTTTGTAAGAAAACTATTGACTTAAATTGATCCCAGCAATGTATTTCAAAAGAGATGTGCAGCCAGCTACATGTGGTTGTGATTTCTCCTTGGAATGAAAATAAATGGAGATATCCTGATTGCTGAGGGCGGATCAGCTACAGAAAGTGGGGAGTTGCCTTGGACATTACATTGCACACATGGCAATGTGAGCTGTGCTGTCATGTGCACTATAGAGTATTGTGTCTCATTATATTGCTGCATAGCTACACAGTCTGAGGGGTGTCATGATGTGAAGAACAAGATGACTGAGGATAAGATAGAGATTTTCCATTTGGCAGGCAGTGTTGCTAGCTGCCTGTACCAGTTATTATTTTTGGTCTCTGCCATGGGTGCGAAAGAGTGAAAAACAACCCACAGAGAATCTGGATACTGGAGATTATTTAAAACCCAGCAAGATTATATTTGATTGTCTCATACAATCACTTGCAGCCTCCTCAGAGCTGTATTTGACAAGTCTCAGCTTTGCTCCCCAGCAGAGAGATGGCTGCTGGTCTGGGAAAATGGGACACAAAGTTGTGTCAGTCTGTGCTGTGCAGCTCCTCAGCTGTTAGTGACCCATCTCAGCAGGTAGTGACCAGGTCCCTGTGGGTCCCTGGTGTTTGTTTCCATGCACCTCCTTGATCTCCAGGATCTTCTCCCACCTCCAGGATCTTTCCTCCACTGAGGATCTTCACCTTTTAGCTCTTCTTTTAGCTGCTGATCCCCAGTTTTCCCATAATCACAAGGTATAATCAGCCTCCTAATTGGCAGTACTGTCTTATGTCTCTGTATTAATTGGAGGACTCAGGATATAGCACTTCTATTGAGACCTGGTGTTATCAAAATTTACAACCAGCCCATACAGCTTGTAGACGGCAAGCTGCATACGTGCACTTCAGTGTTCAGAAGCTGAATTTTGAACATTTACCTCCTACTGTACATTCAATTATCTATTGCCTATGAGCATTCACAATTTATATTTTTTTTGCCTACAGCAGTCTCAAAGAACAATTTTAATTTTTTTTAGAGATACATCATCCGCTTGCCTTTTAGCTGCAGGTAACTCAATTCTTGACAGATCTTTTTGTCTTCCCAGCTCTGGAGTTTGTTAGGGTCACAAGAACTTTTAATTTGTAGTTTTCTGGATATTTCTGGAATTACTCTGAGAACATTCTGGTTTGGCTGAGGCAAGAACAGTCTGATTCAAAATCATACTAGTTTCCTTCTAGGGCAGGTGATTGTCCCTATAATATGTAATACAGACACTTCTCTATGCAGAAGTGACATAAATGCATGTTTTGTGTAACTTGTCTTTTTTTTGGGGGGGGAAAAGGTGAGAAAAAAACCCCTATAGAAAGCAGATGTCTAACTTTCAGCAAAAGAGACATTTAACTCCTTGCTAGCAAAACATATATTTTACTCTTGGGATTTTACTGGAGATGGAAGAAAAAGGATCTGCATCCCCAAATCGTGATGACTCGTTCACATTACGTTATCCTAAATGTTCAGACATGCTTGGAGAGAGTGCTTATCTAGGGCCTGAAGAAGGCCAGTCAAATCTTACACAGGCTACTTGAATTTTATGACCTGTAGTGATCCTAAGTACAAATAGTGAATTTATACAAATCATTCACTATCAGAGTAGGTATTTCTCCAACCAGAACTCCAAATAATATGTTTAATAGCAGATGCAAAGAATACTGCAAGGTAGGAGGAAGGATAATCATGTTGTTTCATAGTCTGCTTGGCCAGGATTATTAAAAAAAAAAAGGACCTCTGAATCCAAACCAGGAGCACTACAAATGGAGCTAATCTTCAGGTGGTGATTTTCTTCATCTTTTTTGAAAACTGAAGCATCTTAGGGTATCTCTCATCAGAATCACAACGTGGAGATGTCACAAATCACTGGTTACTTTGAAAAACTGTAGCTCTTAAATAGAATGAATTATTATTTCAAAGGAATAGAAATCAAAACAGCAGAGCTAATTAATTTTGAAGGAACAGGATTCCCTGGAATTACATGTTTTTGTTACAATCACAAATGGTAAATTTATTCAGAATTTGGTATCAAAGTAAACTAGAAAGCAAGTTCCAAGCTATGTACCAGTGTCACTTTTTTCCTGCTGTTTGCTTTTTGTTCTGAAGCCAGCTTCAGTTATAGTTGTGTCTAGCTTGTATTTGATAACCTCACGTTGTAGAATTATTACGTGGACTGGAAGGGGCCTCTGCAAGTCATCTGGTCCAACCCACCATTCTTCAAAGCAGAGACAATTTACATCAGGTTGCTTAAGCTGTTGTCCACTCAGATTTCTAATGTCTTCGATAACCTCTCTTTGCAGACTGTTCCAGTGCTTGACACTCTCATGGTTGTTCTAACATCTAATCAGAAATTTCCTTGCTGCAACTTGTACCTGTTTCTTCTTGTCCTGCCAGTGTACTCCTCTGAGAAGAATCTGGCTCCATTTTCTCCAGCTATTTGTTGAAGATACTAGAAGGCTTTACTTTGCCTAAGAAAATCTTTCTGTCAATGAAAACAAAAATGCAAAGTTTTCTGCTGGCTTTCTGTGAGACCTTTTTCATTTTGGCATGCCTCTCGATAAAAAGAAGCACTCCTGATGTTTTTTGTGTGTTGTGTAACCCCAATGACTGAGGAAAGAAGAAAAATAACACAAATCCTGAAAGAAAAATAAGCTTCTGAACCTATAGACTTTCTTAAGGAGTGCTAAGTTGGTACTACAAAGCCATATTTGAAATAAGAACTTTAAATGTAAACATTTACATCCTGAATAGACATTTTCTGTTTGAAAATATGTCTAAAAATACTCAGTCTTGGAAGGAGTAGAAGTATAATAATATGAAATTCTTCCTTATAATTTTTTTTCTTGTGATGCTGTATATATTTTAACAGGAGAATGGGTACAGTTAAAGGATTAATCATCCCCCATTCTTTTGATGCTGAGCAGTATCACAAGTGCAGGTTCTTAATAAATTTTACAAGGCAAAATTTGAGAGCTGGTATATATTTTGAGTTCTTGACCCTAGAAGAATCAGCGTTAGATTCTTGCTGTTCAACAAAATAGCTTCCAACACAGTATCTGTGTTTTTTCTGTATAGTCTTTTGCTGAACACCACATTGCTTTCATTTCCAGGTATTCCTGTAATTGTGCCTTCCAAGTGCAGCACCACAGCTTGATGTGATTGCCTGTTACGATCTTTGATTATGATGGGAGTGTGTTTCCAGCTACATCACCCCATCACTCCTCAGTCAAATTCATTTTCAGTTGGAGGGAGCTCTGCCATCCCCTGCCCGTCATTTGCTATTGTCCTCTTTCATTGAGTTCAACCTGTTGATGTTCTGATTGCCAAAGGCATATAATTTGGTTTTGAAAAGCCTTCTCGTCGGAGAACGCCTTGGGGTTTTTTTTCAACTCTATTTAGATTTGTACATTACAGTTTAAAATTGCTACTTTTGCCTCTATTAAAACAATTTTCAGAAAGAAAATGTCAATGCACACAAACAGGTAATTGAAAATAGCACTGCCTAGGAACAAATACGGTTTTCCTGCAGATTTCCTTAGCATTTGTTTAAAAGCACAGCATTAGTATTATCCTAGTGGGTTAGGTTTTTTTTTTCTTTGGTACAAGTACCAATCATGATAAAATGTTGTTGGCTTGAGTAGCTGTATAACGCTTGTTAACATATCCATTTGTGCAAGATCTACAGGAGTTGTGGTACATACAAGTAAGAAATCCCAGTTAGTAGTCCATTAACCTCAGGAGTGCAGTTTCCATTAATTTATGAATGTTCTTTATTATTCTACAGCATAAAATAATGTATTAATTCCATGCACATTCAGCTTACAGTGGTCTAGTGTTGCTGTGAGTGGTAAAATACTCAATATTCAACATTCTATAATAATAAAATATTTTTATTCTGGAGTCACAACAATAAATCTTTCAACTCTAGCAAACTGTATAGATTGCATAGCTACTATCTTGGTGTCTTGTGCCTTCTGAAGTCATTTATAGTAGTGCAAATAATTATGCATAATTTTATCAACTTAGTCTCACCTTGCCTTCCTTTTCCACCTGTGCAAATTTTATACAAAGACCAAGACATTAATTTAGCTTCAGTGGGAGCAGTATAGATTAAGGTCATAGAGGGAGCTTGGAGAATTGTCTGTGACATTGTAGATTAAATTTTCTTCAACAAAATTTTTAGTAAAGCATCGCTATTTCAAACTTCAAAATATTATTTAAAAAAAAAATCCAAAACATAGTTTAAAAAAATCTGTTAGGAGCAAATTGGTGTGTTTCATCACTAATTTTCTCCTGCAGCTAAGAAGGCTCTTAGCTAGCATTTTCAGGCTAGCATTTTCTTATTCTACATGTGTTATTGACAGGCTATTAGTAGCGAATAAAGCATAGATTTCTATTTAATTTCAGTAGACCATTTAATTGTACAGATGGGTTCAGGTCTACCATAAAGCACTACAGATGCTTAAAGTGCTCTTCTATATATCTACTGGTGCAATGCATTTTTCTATATTGTATAAAATGGTATAACTGCAAGATTCCACAACCTAATCTCTTCTTTTCTCCTGGACAAGTCGACTCTGAGTCCTTCACTCAGTGTGGATATACCTGGAAGTCGCAACCTACTTTGGTGACAAGTGGTCCACACTATTTCCTTGTGTCCTCTCAGTCAGCTATGAACATGAAAATTCTGTGAAGAGGAAAAGAAACCTGTAAAATAACAGAAAGCAAAAAGCATCATTAAGTTGCAAATACTGCAGATGCTCCCAGGAAGACTTAAGGAAGATTGAGGGACTTTTATTGATCTGAGCATTTTGGAAACCAAAGTCAAATTGATTACATCACTCTGTGGCATTAAACGGATCGACTCTGAACTGTCTTGATAATATCACCCAGGACTGGCTGTTAGAAGGAGGAAAACACATTCTCTGCTGCTCATCAGCTTCTTGTATTGCCTTCAACTTCATTTGATGCTTGAATAATGCTAGAGTAGCTCTATGTTTGTTGAACTTCTTGGTCTTTACTGTTGGTATAAAAAAAGAGGAGGTTTGTGAGTCTGAGTTACTGCAATTGTGTTCACTGCCAGTCAGTCTTTATTCATTTACAGCTGTCTCCCAAAGAAGGTAAATATGCATTTTCAATCAGTATTGCTTTGACAATTGGTTTTGGAATAAAATCCTTGGGATCAATGCTGCCCACATGTCCACATGGGGTCTGTATGCTCTCTTAGACAGTGGATTGGTGGGGGGGGAGGGTCTGCACATGGAGCAACAGCTACATTTTGGGTGTGTTTGACCAAGGGATTTGACTCCTGGTTGTTCCTGTGCCCAAGCTAATGCCTAGGTAAGCACTTTGCCTCTCTCAGCTGAGCTATGACCATGAGGCTTGTGGTGCTTGGATGCTGCATGCAGAGCACTGATCGGTTAAGGTCTGTTTGGCTTTGCTGGACAGGGAGTCAGGAGCATTTGCTTGGTCAAGCAGAGCTTAGAGGCAATTGAAGAAGTAGTGGTGTGTTGCCTTTCAGTTGTGACCATCAGCCTTCCCATGGGGCTGACCACTCAGGCGGCATGCCAGCCGTAGTGCAGGCTCTCCTGGCACCCCTGCCTGCTCTCACACCTTCCTTCTGACTGTCCTCTGCATCAGGTCTGAGAGAGCTGCAGTGTCAGGAGCAGCCAACAAGGTGCTCAGTTCTGCATGGAAACGGTTCAAGGTACCTTCTTCACAAAACAGGCTTTCCTCACAAGAGGGGCAGCAAGGAGAAACGGTGGCTGTGCTCACATTTTAGGTAGTATGAGGTACCCAACTGCAGGATTATTCCAAAATCCTTGTATATTGGAATAAAAAAAAAAAAAATAGAAGCCAGAAATATATTTACAACGTATAGGTATAGACTTGAGCGCAACTGGGGGCACAATGGCAGGGAGAAGGGGCTTGGAGCATCTAGCTATTACTATAATATGTGTAGTAATATCATACTTTAAGATGTGGGTTTTTTCAGTTTTATTCTGCTCCTAAGCTATTATTCATCTTGACTGCATTGTGTATTATGCATGAAGACAAACTTAAGCTTTGTGGAAAGAACATTCTCTTGGGATTTCCCATGTCCAAAAGGGCATGTTGTTTAACACTGTGTTTTAGACAACATCAGCTTCCATCTAAAATAATTTTGTGTTGGTTTTTGTTTGTGGTGTCTGTTACTCGGGACACACACAAGCACGGTCACACATACTCATACAAGCAGAACAACCTGCAAGGGGAAGAGGGAAAACCCCAGTCTTAAATGAAAAGAATGAAAGCTTTTTCAAAGACCATATTGTCAAATGCAAAAGTGGCTAAAGAGAAGCAGGAGGAAAAGATTTAAATAAAATTACATCCATTTCTACCAGCTAATAAGGAGAGCATTTTCTTTGCTTTCTCTACTGGGAAAATAGAACAAAAGAACTTCCTTTAGCACTAGTTTCTATAGTGACAGTGTCCTCAAAATCATCTTTATGCAATCAAAAATATCTTCCTAGTACAGTGTAGAAATGGAGCTTAATCAAAGTTTTCTATCCTGCGGAAAACTGTTAATGATGTTGAGGAAGGAGAATTTACATTTCGTGGTAAGTTAAGTTCTTTTAGTTTAGTAACTGAATATTTGTTTGCTCCTGCTAATGAGGTGAGAGATGGCAAAGGTCATCCTCCCCAGCCTTGTAACCGCAGTCGAGGTCCATGGTGTTCACCATGCTTTTATGTTTGAGTCCACAGGTACCACATATGTCCTTTCCTTAACTTTTCCTTCATCGAGGTGCCACTGAGCTTTCCGGTTTTCCTTGGGGTCTGTGGCATTTCTTCTCAGCACAGACATTAGGGAGCTGAACCTGACTCCAGGGTGGACGAGGAGCAGCGCAGCTCCCTTCTGATCACACAAACCCATCTTCACAGCTGGAGGTTCAAACCCACAGCCCTCTGCTCTCTCCTTCCCTGGCAGAATCCCCTTCTGCAACTGGCATCTACTACCAACCATCATCCCTTTCTTCCTCCTCTCTGCAGCCAGTTTGTCTTTCCTCATCTGCTCCCCCAGCCAAATCAGTAAAGCATGTCCCTTTTCTTACTCTCTTGCCCACAATTTCCTTTTGTTTCTGTCAACCCCTGCTTTGCAATGTAAAATACTCCGTTTTCCTCCTTGGGAATTTTTCAAGTGTCCACTCCTCTTTCCACATAAGGACCAAAATGATCTTCTTTATTTCTTTTTTTTTTTTTTTTTTTTTTGGTCTAACTGTAGGGTTCATCCAGACCCTAAATATTTCAGTTAACTTCTGTTTTCCACTATCTATGGGCTCAACTTCCAGACAGAGTGGGCAGTAATTTACAAGGGACTCAACAATCAGTTCATGGCTGATTCATTACACACTGAGGCATTAAATATTGAGCCATTTTTATGTAATTAACCAGAATTCCTGAACTGCGTGCAGGCAGGTTCCTCAGCCAGTCACAGCTGATTATGCCTCAGTTACTGATGAACTGTAGCACTAAAAAAAAATGATCAGCTTCTTCCCAGGATTGTTTTCACAGATGAGTCTGTCTGTCATGATGCAGCCGTTCCAGCAGTGTGCTTATTTAGCTACTTAAATGATTTTACACTCAGAGCTGCAAGATACTGTTAGAGGAATAGTTCACTCATTTCCCACAAAGTTTAATTAAAAAGAATAATACCGTTATATTTTATGTGTATCTATTATGTGCATCTATTTTAATGTCGTCTTGCATATCAGGTTTCATTACTCTTCATGGTTTCTGTTATTTGTTTTGCAAACATACAAGTCAAGAAATAATTATGAACAATGTAGGTCACCCACAAGAGCTTAGGGGGAGAAATTATCATTCTGTTGTTCTGTTCCTGGAAAATCAGAGAGAAGTGTTTGAGTGGTGAAAGCCTCCAAGGTGAAATATGCCCTCTGCTCAAAATTTCTGACGTGCCACCAGCTGTTAAGGGCAAAGAGACCTTTGAGGTGTAACCTGTTCTGGGAAGTCTGTCGTCCACGTGTGCCATTGTCCTCTGCAGCCAGAGCCTGCAAGTGCTTGTGCAGCTTTGGTGCGGGGCCAGGAGTGATGCTTCCTCCCTGGTCCCTGCTCAGACCCTGCTCCTGGGGCTACGGTCTCTCTCAAGGGGCAGTTGCTGGCAGCTGTGCCTGGGGGAAGCAAGGACCCTACTGAATCTGTACATCCCTCCTCTCTGACGGTGCTACAGATGAGCTTGCAGACCTGTATTGAGGAATACAATTTGTAACTGAAAGCTTAAAAATAAATAAATTAGTCGCTCTGAATAAATACCTTGCCTGTGCACTACTGTTTTGAAAGGGGTGTTTTACTTCCAGTGAAACTGCTGCAGGAGGCTTCCCTGCAGGGCAAGGTCTTCCCCTCATTTTGTTAAATGTGAGCAGTGTCTCCAAGTCTGACTTTTCACCTGCTAGCCAAGTGCCAGTCCCCTGGGTTGCCCTTTCCATCTGCTGTCATTCTATGCCAGCTGGGTGCCATTCACAATGACTGAATGTACTCCATTGCCGTTTGGCTCATAATATTTGCTGAGTGGGACACTTGGAGATACAGAAAGCAACCTAAGAAATTCTGATATTGAGGAAAATAGGCATAAAATCAATCCTCTTAATCCTGCAAATTAGCATGAAATATAACCACATGCATTCAGCCCTAAACCCTGGATAAATTTTTATTAATTTAATAATTAGTATTTAGTAATCAAAAATTTAGTCTGAAGACAGCAAAGACAATTTGAGTTAGGCTGCTCAGGTTCTTTCTTTTGATCTTTGCCAACTTACTTACACTTGTCTCTTTTTTTAGAAGCATTGAACTTTAAAACCTACACTGGTGCCTAGCATGATACTGGAGAGTCTTCAAATCAGAGATAAGTTGGTAGAATAAAAATAAACCAGACTATTTTCTTGTCTTGAATATTATAATCCATGGTATAATATTGTTATTCCCTTTTCTCTGTAAGAGATGTGAATTATCAATGACCCGAAGGGTTTTTTATTCATTAAAATGATTGGGTTTACCTTTCCATTCTTCTAAGGCCAGTGAATTTATAATACTTATAATTTTGCCTAAATGAAAACATATATTATGCAGTAGGGAAAAAGATGCATATGTGATTAGTCTATGATTATCTTGCTGTTAAAATAAATCTAAACAAATGTGATTTTTATTGTTCCAGAGTTGACTATCTGGATGGTAAATTATTCTAAATTGGTCATAAGCCACAGCCCAGTCAAGTTTGTTCAGAGATCGTAGGCAAATATGTAGCTTTTAATATTTTTAAATGTAGCTAGGTTTTTTTCATTCCTGATGGCTTTTCCTGCTTATAGGTAATAAATGCGGCTATATATTACTGCTTTGTGCACCTGATATGTCAGCATGCTATTCTTTAAAGCACCAATGATATGACTTGATTAGAATTTTTAATAAGTGAGCACCTTGCAGAAGCCGTAACAAGTAAACGACAGCTAAAATTAGATAGCCGCGTCAAGTGAACTCAGTGTCAATTTGCCTTTGAACTCTAGATGCCTACTGTGAGGGGCAGCAGTGTATGACCATAGGATGATAAACAGTATATGCCTTTTTAGTGATGGAGAAAAACAGCACATATGCATATATACAGAAAGATTCACTGCTGTGTTGAGAAGACATAATTGCAGGTGCCGATTTCTTCATGAGGGCTGTTCTGTTTTTCTGTAACTGACAGTTGAAGTAACACAAGTACGATCTTCTTCAATTACTTTTCTCCCTGCTCTTGTCCTGCAGCCAAGGAAGCTTGCACGGGCTTCCCCCTGCAGTAAATGCTCCTACTGTGAATTCAGCTGTTCCCAGACATGAGTGAGAGGCATGGACATCTACTCCAATGAGCAGGACTTCTGCCTCTGGGCTGTTGCAGCGCTCTGGCAATTCTCCTGCTATACCTGCAGTGCCACCATTCCTTGGAGAGCACAAGAGCTGGTGGTTTATGAGTTGGTTTTATTTTCCTCGACAGGATTCTCCCTGGCGATATTCAGTGTTTTATTATCTGGCCTATTTCATGTACACTTGCCACCTCTAAAATGTATAGAGTTCTGGGCTGTTTGTTAGTCCAGCTGAGAGCCATAACCCAAATAGAAAAATGTCTGGATGCTTTCTAGACTTCACTTCATGCCCATATTCCAGATGGAATAAAGACACTGAAGAAACACCCTGAAATACATGCTTCACATATAAAGTGAAATTACTCCATATACTAATTCAGTGATAAATAGACCAAAAGGTATAAAGTTTGTTGCCCAAATTTTGACACATGACATCGTATTTATGCAGCCAGATGCATAGTCCAGTCTTCAAAAGTATGTACCACTTTTCTATCAGGTGTCAGCAATTGCTTCTTGTGTGATGTGTCAGTGCCTCGCAACTCTGAACAGCAAGATTGCATGCTGCGTAAATATTGCTATAGGACCTATGCACAGGCAGCAAAGCCTGAAAACACTGATTACAGGTTTACACTTAAACATTTTCCAGGAAGCTTATGGGGAAAATGATTGTCGTAGTTCAGCCCTGATCAGGACCAGACTACGCAGTCTGTCTCTCGCTCCCCCCACCCTCCGAGAGAATAGGAGGAGATGATATAAGAAAAAACAGCTCAAGGTTTGAGATAAGGACGGGGAGAAATCCTTAAAGTTACCGTCACGGGCAAAACAGACTCGACTTGGGGAAAACTATTCATTTATTTCTAAAATTAGCAGGAGAATGAGACAGGGAACAAGATAACCTCCCCCCACCCCTCCCTCTTCCCAAGCTTAACATTTTCTCTACTACCTTCCCCTCCCGAGCGGCACGGGGGGGGAAAAGGGAATGGGGGTCGCAGTCAGTTCATCACGCGTTGTTTTACGCCGCTGTATCATCGTCGGGGGAAGAACTCCTCACATTCCTCCTCTGCTCCAGCGTGGGGTCCCTCCCACGGGCCACAGTCCTTCGTGAAACTGCTCCGGCGTGGGTCATCTCTTCCACGGGGTGCAGTCCCTCTAGAACAGCTGTCCCAGCGGGCCCACCATGGGCCACAGCCTCCTTCAGGCCTCCACCTGCTCTGGCGTGGGGTCCTCCACGGGCTGCAGGTGGATCTCTGCCCCTCCATGGACCTCCATGGGCTGCAGGGGGACAACCCGCTCCACCATGGTCTTCACCACGAGTTGCAGAGGAATCTTGGCCAGGAGCCATATTACTCCTCCCCCTCCTTCTTCACTGACCTTGGCGTCTGCAGCCGTTCCTCACAACAGGCTGGCAGACGCCTCTCAGGATCCTTTTTACATCTTATTCACTTCTCATCTCCTCTCCACTTCTTGCAGCCAGGCCGGGCCGAGTTGGGCCCAGTCGGCTGCCCGGCGGGAGGCCAGAGGGTGAGGCCTGCAAGGCCCATGAGGCTCGCGCCTCCCCCTCTCTGCCCCCCACTCAGCTGCTTCACATCTTCTCCTCCTCTTTTTCCTGTTTTCCCCTACCTAAATACGTTATCGCAGAGGCGTTATCACGGGACATTCTGCTACCAATTGGCTCGGCCTTGGCCAGCAGCGGGTCCGCCCTAGGCCCGGCCGAGTCCACTGAACAAAGGGGAGCAACTTCTAGCAGTTTCCTACAGAAGCTGCCACCTTAGGCCCCCCCTCACTAACAAAACCAGAACAATGATGTTTGTGTAAAACATCAATGTCTTATTCTATAAATATATTAAAATAATATAAACATAGAATTAGTTAAGCACTTGTGTGAGGAAATGGCACAATTGAATTGCAACCTCAGTAAACATTCTCTCCTTAAGTTTTGATGTATAGCATCTTCTGTGGGAATGTTAACATTCTAGTCAGGACATGTGTACTAAGAGTTTTCACCCAAGTAGTGCCTCCTTTTTAAGGCAAAATCTGATTTTTTTTTTTCTTTTTAACCAAAAAAAAAAAAAAGATCTTCCAGTAGAATTTTGGAGACAGGGAAAATTCTTATAACTTGATTGCAACCTAAGTATGCAGTTGGGCAGCTGGCACACATGGAAATTTTAAACTGATAATACTCTGATACTATTGATCTGTGTCGTATTTGAACAAGTAGAATTTGTGTCTTGTGGGTACCATGGGGAAAATAAGAATAAGAAGACCTTTGTTGTTGAATGAATGAGAAGAACTTGTGATGCTATAAGGAAAGATACTATTTTATGTGAAAAAGGTCAAATATTGGTGGTTTGGTCACAAAAATGTTTTTACACTAATGCCTCTGTATGGTATTTTTGCTCATTTGTTAGACAAAAAAGTAATCGTATAATGCTTTTAGTTATCTTTTACAGTGTTCAACCCTGCTCTCAGCTTTCATCTGCTGTGCACTGTTGGCAACTGATGTGGGGGCACTCTGTGCAATGAGATGCTCTTCAGCCACAGACTTTACAAGCATAGCACTGCTGTTGAAAAAGTAATCATATGCAGAGTAATATTTCAAGGGCTCCTAATTGAAAAGGGGGAGCTAATTTCAACTGGGTCAGTCATATCTGTTGTGTGAATTACGGTTTGAAGGGATTTTGTTATAATGTTTTCCCAAATAGTTCTAGAGAGATCTGTTATAACAACTCTGCCGTTTTTTTTTAATCCCCAGAGGACCCATAGTTGATAGTTTGGAAGGGCAGTCTGGAGACTGCCTTTTGCAGGATAAGCAGGCCCTTTATATAATTAATTGATCCATCTGGTAACAAAATTTTTGTTTGAGCTAGTGCTTCTGCAACGGTGCAGTTCTAATTTGTGGCACTGAAGTGAATGCTTGGAGTAAACCTAACGAGTGACATTAAGAAAATGTATCAGACATTAACTGCTTCAGAGGTACCACTGCCTTTGCAAATGCAGATGTAGGCACTGCTTGAAGAATGTGGCAAATTTTTCACAAGGTGATTCAGTTTAAAATGAAGTCTTTGGTAATGGAAAAATGGTCGTGTTTCATTCTGAGCTATGTGTTTTGTGCTTTAAATTATTATTCAGTGCCTACCATTGCGATTCATTTTTTCCAAATTTACTGATAGATATGAAGATCTTAATGTCAGAAATCATTATGCAGTACTTAGAAATTATTTCACTTGTTGCATCAAAAATACCTATGGTACATGTAGAAAATCAAGACAGTTAGGCTGTCTCTCTCATTTTGTACTAAGCTGCCATCTCAGTAGAACTGACATTTTAAATCCTTTTTAGCAACATGTAGAGGATAAAGAATAGTGTTCTGTCACATGAAACATTTCACTAAGGTAATATGGTTTTATCACCTATCTGTCCCAAAGCAAAGGGTCGCATTGAGCGTACACAGGATGTTGTTGTACCTGAGATGTGTTGTTTGGGTTTGGGTTTTTTTTGGTTTTTTTTTTTTCAGAGCTATACTCCAAATAAGCTTTTTTAAATAGATATTACTGATTAGGTAGCTTATCTTAAGGAAATTAAATACTTAGAGACTGACAGGTCTCTTTTCTAAGGTAGCATTTGAGAGAGAGGGAATCAATTACCATGAGGCAGTGTTGTTTAGAGTGTGATCACTGTTTAACAAAACAAAATGCAATCCTGCCTTTGCTTCCTACAGAGATGGAGAAATACAACACTCTAGTGTGCTCTTTAACCTCTAGGGTTCAATAACAAATGAAGACAATCACAAATGAAAGAACAGCTCAACTGTTGCAAATACATGAAGATACAAATCTTACCTGGCAATCAAGAAATCACAGAAAAGGCAGGACAAAAAGGCAAAGGAAGGCATAGATACATTATTGTGTAAAGTGTTGGTTCTTGTTAAGAAGCAGCTTCATGCCACTGATCAGCCCCCTCCAGGCCCAACCATACAGCCAATTTTCAACCCACCTCACTGTCTGCCCCAGCCCAAACATCAACAGCTTGTCTATGAGGATCTTATGGGAGACAGTGTCAAAAGCCTCACTGAAGTCCAGGTAGATGCTGCTCTCCCCTCATGTACAAAACCAGTCATGTATTTGCAGAAGTTTTTCAAGTTGATCAAGCATGACTTCTCCTTGGTGAATCCATGCTGACCACTCCTGATGATTTTCCAGTCACTCATAGCGTAGAAGTGGTTTCCAGGACTAGCTACTTCACCACCTTCCCAGAGATCTAGGTGAAGCTGACCAGCCTGATTCCTCCTTGTTACTTATCTTGGGCATAGGAGTGACATTTGCTTTCCTCCAGTCTTCAGGCACTTCTCCCAGTCACCATGATTGATCAACGATTATCCGGAGTGGACTTACAGTCGCATCTGCCAGCTCCCTCAGCGCTTGTGGGTCCTACTGTTCTGCCAAGTGTCTTACTCTTGGCCTGGCAATCTCTGCTGTTTTATACTCCTTGCAGCAGATATTGAACATCAATCAGTCTGCACGGTTTCATAATCAATTCAAGGGCTGAGTTTTTGTAGACTTTGAGGACATCTAAGGGCACTGTACTCCCCCAGAATTCAGTGGAGTTTGAATGTTAAACCAGCACTCTTGGTTTTACTTGAGCCAGAACCTGTTTCTAGCACAAAGGTGCAACCATCAAACATACAAATTCAGATTCTCTGCTAGTGTAATATGACACACTGCTTTATCTTCAACTGATAAATTAAAAAGGAGGATCTGTAGCGATAGCCAAGCCTAAAGTGCAGTCTTGAGACAAATTTTGCAATTTTTTTTTCTCTCTAAATCCAAAATGAGTACCATTTCTCTCAGAAATCTCTTAATGTCCTATCTTTATCCTTCATTTGTAGCATTTGTCAAAACCTTGTGCTTATTGGTCAGTATTTTACTCAGTGTAATTTATCAGATTTATCAGTTAATTGCTATAAATGTCAGTATTTACCTGCAACAACACAGCGGTATACATATATTTTGGAATACCTGCATGCATAATCACAGTGATTTCTCCATCCCATATTCCATTACAAATAGCAAAGAGTGGATATCCTCTGAAATACCTGGTGTGATGCAATGATCTCAGTGAAACTGTGTAGCTCAAAAATTATTGGAAATTATTTCAGTCAAGTCCTTTTCCCCATTTTCCCTTTCACCGGATTGGGAGTGTTGCAACAAAGTTTTACTGGGTTCTGCTAAGATGTAATCTGAAAGAACTGTCCTCCACCCACAGTGCATGGAAATAAAAGAATGTGCAGGTTGGAAAAGACAGGATATTTTGGTTTTGCTCTGTTGCTGAGGCCTCAGAGTTTCAGAGCAACGATTAAAAGAAAGTTCTGTTTACTGTCAGCAGAGCAAATTGTCTATTTCAGAGAGATTCTTCAGGAAATTCAGCTGCAAAGATCTAGAAAATACCTACCAAGAACATACAGACAGTGTTCTGGATTTGTTTGTTCTGCTTTCTTTGGTCACAGTTTGGGCAGATTTTCAGCATAGGTAAAGACATTTTCTAACACAAAGCTACCCTTGCAACTTTTGCATTCTTGATCCAAGCACAAGAACTCCTCTCAAGGGTCTGAAAGAACTTTTTTTTTAATATATATAACATTAAATAAGATCATGTTGCTATTATAACTTCATACTCAGAAATGGCTGTACTTTTTTTTGACTGAAATAAAAACAATAATTATGAAGTTGGTCTGAGTCATTTACTTGACATTGATACTGCTTTTGGTGTATGTACTGAAAATAGATTTCTATAATGGGGCTAGTCAGATCCCATAATGTCTGATGACGTTAAGAACCTCACCTGCAATATACTGAATGGCTTTGGCTGTAGAAAGTCTTCCTGACACAATAGAACTGTATTTCCTAAAAAGCATATCTGAACTGAACCTTGTTTAACCCCTAGATTTAGGGCTTTTAGCATTGTATGTCTGGGTGTATAATTTAGACCAGCCTTATGCTGAGTTGTCTATGTGATTCCTAATGTTCATTATAAGCCTTCCTTATTCATCAACATATAGAGTACAAATCACTTGGGTACATACATGAAAATATTTCTGGCAGGAGTGGGGGCTTGCTTGTGAGTAATAGATTTAATATTTGGGTCCCTGATAGGCTTCTAACATAGATGTCATCTGTGGCAGCAGGTGTTACACTTTGATCATTTACTTCCATTTGCTTGCTATTCATCTTGATCAGTTTAGGCCGTTTGGTATTTGATTACACATTATCTTTTGATCTGCTTCAGAATTCTCACCCACATTAATGTATTTTAATGTCACATCAGCTTTGTGCCCTTATTTCTAATTTCTTTAATTTTCTCTGTAAAAATATGACTGAACTGTATCAAATATCAAGATTTACTCAACTGGCTTGAATGGCTTTTTTTTGTTTCAGTCTTTGTTATGAGAAATAATTGTTTTCTAAAATATTATGGAAAATTTCAAGGTGTGGTTTAAATGTACCCTTTTACTGCTGCATTTCTTGATCTATTGCAATGCCTGTTAAATTGAAATGAGAGGTCTTAAGAGCTGTGGCAATCATCCCAGTCTTAAGTGTTCATTACCTGTCTCCAGGAATGTAATCTGTACGCTTGACTGCCTACCAGCCCACCCAAACACCAGGAAAGTTCTGAGATTTGTTCCCATTTCAGTATTTATAATGGATACTATTCTGAGTTCTGGGGTACCTAAATTAACAAAAAGTATATTTGATGGAAGACAGTATGCTTTGAAGCACCGAATTCTGTGTAGCCCTAAATACTTCTGTGAAACTGGAAGTCAGGGCCAGAAAGTGCTTCCTTGGACAGAGTTGGACAGAGATAGAAGGACAAAGCTGTAGCTTGTTATTTTGCCTTTTTATCCAGTAATTGTCTAATGTAAAGTGTGTAAACACTTGCTCATCTCCCACTCTTCAAGTAACTTTACAAGTAGCAGCAGATTGCATTCAAAGCAACTTTTTTTCTTCTTATCTTTCTGGTGACACAATGACACATCTTCAACAGAAGGGGTGAAATATGCTGACATCCAGAACATTCTTCTCCCTCAGCCTGTACCCAACAATATTCTGTTCTGGGATGTGGGAGCTCGGGGTTCAAACCTCTTTGGCTATCACCTGTCACCTCAGCTGTCACCTCAGACCCCTCAGGCTATCTCCTGAGGTAACTTACCTGTCACATTAACTAACAAGGACTCTGGTGAGTTTACTCCATAGCATATCTTTAGATATTTTAAGATGTCTGAAGCACCTTAGTAAATTTTGTCAGAGCTTTCCTGAGTTGTTCTCCTGAACTTAAGCTTCTTAGAGCAGTTAAAAGTATGATTTGGGTACATAAATTCTTTGAGGAATATCCACCTACCTTTGCTGATCTTCATCTAGATAAAGATTGTCACACTTTGGAAAAGCTATCAGTTGTACGTTTAGTCTTCATTCTTTAAAACACAATCATGATCCATTTTTTAATTTTAGGTGCATTCACCAGTATAGCACTGGCAACTGTTTAGAGTTTGGCCCCTGTGAGTCTTTTTTTTTTTTTAATTATTTGTAGAATGTCATGGTTTTTTTCTCACTTACAGTGTAATTACTGTTGGCTTATTATCAAAGAACATAAAATCAGGCAGAACAGTTCCCATGTTTGCTGTTGTGATTGCACGGTCTTATTCATCTCTGAAGCACTCCTAAGTCTGAATATTGTAATAAGAACAAGATGAAAAGAACCTTAAATGAAGATTCAGATGAGAAAATTCTTCGGTTTAATATTTGATCACTCATTTTTCCCAGCTGATAATACCACTTTTATTATGAAGGTCACTACATTCAAATAAGCAAAGTTGCAGCAGGTGGCCATTTTGCAACTTTGATGAGTGTTCTGTGTGGGTTTAGAGAAAGAGATAAACTGCATTAGGATTGCTCCTCAAGCTTCCTTCAGTCTAATGACAGCTGACTTGTATGTATGTATTTATCAACTAGGACTGATGGTTGCTTTTTAAAAAATGCATAATTAAAAATTCAGTTGTTCAATAGCTGCTTTCAAGAATTCTCACATTCCTTAGTTCATTTTTACTCAATTATTGCCTCCAGAACAATTTCAACCATCTTTCGTATGGCTTTCATTCCACATTTTAAGAATGAGAAGAATCTATTTAGAACAATTTGTACTTTGGGTCTTTTGTTTTCATCCTTGCTGTTATGATAGGAAATTAAAAAGTAGGGATTTACATAGGGTTCCATTAGCGAAAAGTATGTCCACTTCTTTCATGTTGTTCACAATGGACTAGTTTTTGGTATTCAAACTGCTATAATAACTTTTCCCTTTCATAGCCAATTGAAATGTATATTATGAATTGTTTCATGAAACCCTTTTAAAACAAAACTTCACAGCTGGGCATTATGAAATATGTTTTAGACAATAACAGTGAAATAGAAAATTGTCATAGAAAAGAGGTCTCTTATTTTTCTTTATTGGCATAAGTAGTTGCTAAGTTAAAGCTGAGTTTTTCTCTCCTGCTAAAACAGCACCAAGTTTGGAGATACTCAAGTGAAGAAAACATTGTGAATATGTGTTGGTATCAGGTAAAAATGGAAACCAGTATTTCCCCTTGGACTTCCATATGTGTTCTTGCTGGACTTTCAGTTGTCTGCTGCTTACAGTTCATCAGTGAGATAAAGCATGAAAGATTTGTCCTGTTCTTTTGGTGAAAAGAGCTTTAGTAATCTAGGACAGTTTAAAGTGGTTAAGAAAAGTCTGGAAAGCTCGTGCTGGAAAGTTGATGAAGTTTGTAGTCTTTGCAGTGGAAAATGTTCAAAGCTGGAGAACTTTTATCAGGATTCAGAAAGAAATACTATAACACCTTGAGCAAAACATTTATTTTCATCTTCCTTTTACTGAAGTTGGGAAAAAGAAAAAGAAAATAGAAATAGAAACTCTACCAGTTTAAGAACAGTATTCAGAAATGAAAGAAATGCAAATTGAATAAGTCAAAATACATTGAGTTAGAGAAATGTGACTGGGTCAATATTATTGTTTCTCTTCTGTCATTAAATAATACAAGGTAAAAAAATACAGATAAAAAGACTACTCTAGAGTTAATTACTGGTGACATTCATTGTGAGGCAAAGGATCAGCCTGAGTCCACGTACCACAGAAAGCGACGTACAAGCATTGTATTGACCCATGACTTTCTCCTATAGCATGTCCCCGCAGAAGTATGTCCGAATAAACGAACACCACCTCCACAGCCCCTTCTACCTGAGAGAAAAGGATGCTTTCCCTACATCTCCCAGCATTAATTTTGCATCTGTGTGGTGCTGACAGCAGTGTGTGCCCTGAGGCCATTGTCCAAAGCATGGGTGGATGTCCAAAAGGGCTGCGGGTGATGCAGGGGTGGGAGAAGGGGGACTGATGTCAAGTGGTTACTGCAGAAACGAGGAAGGGACAATCGCTGGGGGAAGCAGAGGTGGGAGTGTTACCGTGGCAACGGATGGAGCACTTTCGTCACCTGGGTTGGTGATGCAGCTGTCCTTACCTCTAATTACCTGCCTGATGCTGGGGGATTTAGGTACAGTGTAGCAGGAGTGCCTATGTTATCACCTATATATATAATCTATTTCATTTCTCGTTAGAAAGTGAAACTGCACTAGAGATTAAGTATTTTTCTGACACAAGCTACGTCCATTTTGATCTCTTTTGATTGACAACAGTATAACCAGTTCACAAGTAGTAGCAGAATTGCTTTTTATTCTTTCTAATACAGTGTAAAAATTATACTCCGGTATCAGTTATTAATCCTGCAGTGCTAGAATAGATGCTGAGTTATGGAATGAGTTTAAATTATGTTACAGAGTGAATTAATCTTACTCATCATTCCATGACTGTATTTCATTTTCCCTAATGAGCTTTGCAAGACAGATCTTACTTTTTTGTTGTTGTTGTTTAGGATCTTTCCCTTTTTTTTTTTTTTTTTTTTTTCCTAGTGAGATCAGATATTGAGAATTTCTCGTAGGCTCCTTCTGAATTTCCCCAACTGGTGAGTGATGAAGTTTGTGAGTGTAAGAGGAATGTGCTGAAATAAAACTGATAAGAATAGCCTGGACTCCTGAAATTGCTGCCAGTGAATGGCCCAGTGAATGGCAGTCAGCCATCTGCTGTTTCATCTAGTGTCACTTTTCCCCCAGATTAGGAACAATGAAGAATTACAAATGTCAATAGGTGATTTAATATGAGTCTCATATCAAAAAAAACAATAGACTGAAATCTAGAGGGAGCTGGAATTTGATCAAGTTTGTCTTGAGAAGTAGGATCTTAAAGGGAGACAGAGGTATTTTGCATGTCAAATCACCTAACAGAAGAGGTGGAAGGAAGTAGGAAGTGGTAGGAAGTACATCCTGAATGAGCAGAACCCAGGGATTACCTGGAGCCACTCATGAAACCAGATCAAAATAAAAAAATTAAAAAAGCCCAAAATGTTAAGAAACTGAGGCAAGGATAGGCCTCCAGATACCTACCTTTTTGAAATGTCTCTGTGTTTGTGTTATGAAACTTAGATGAAAACTGAAGACATTGACCTGTTGTATTTTCCTCTGAAGAGATAAACCGTGAACCAGAGTATCCTCGGCTTGGAAATGTGGGAAGGCTAGGCTCAGGCTGCTGAAGGCAGCCAGAACAGTCTTAGGGGCGATATATTTTGAATATGGAGTCTCAACCTCCCCTCAAAGCGTGCTTTGTGCACAGTTGACTTTTTCATGCATTCTTTTGTTTAATGACAGTAACACCTATTCACTTCCTGTGGATACAGGATATATCCTATGGATACAGGATGTAACTCTCTTAATCACTGTTACTTCGTTTATTTACTTGATTTCTGTCATCCAGCACTTTAAACTTTCCTTTTGGATCCTACTTTAGTTTTAATGAATTTAGATTTTATGACCTAAGCATGTCTATTCTGCTAAATCAAAGATGCCCCCAGGACTAAGTGGCACCAACTGGTGTATGTCTATATTTCTCAGTTTTAGCTGCCCCTGTGGCAGGCTAACCTTGGAAGGAACTGGGTAAGGAAGTCAGTTGGCAATGAAGCAAGGTAGATGACTGGGTATGCAGTGCTTGAGCTGTGCTTGTTGTCTTCCTTTATTCAACTGTGGGGATGCAATACTGAGTTAGTGGTTCTTCTGAGGAAAAGCACAACAGATGCAGAATTATAGGTATTTATTTGTTTTGACTCTTGAAAATATTCACTGGTGGGTGGCCGATACTGAATGATGTCAAATGGGAGAGTGTTTGAAAGACTGGGGTTAAAATCCCTGGTGAGCTGTAGCTTTCCTGCACAACCCTGGAGGCTACACGGATGCCCTTAATATCTCAGCTTCTGAGAAATCAAAAGAAGATTATAACTTTTTTCTTTTTTTTTTTTTTTTTTTTTTTTTGAACAAGGGTGTTGTAAGGGTAAGAGAGTAACTTTCTAGGACACTTGGATACTGTAGAGTAGTAGACTGGTATGTGGTTCTTAAGATATAACGTAGCCTCAGAACAAACCTTAAAAATGGCACTGGAGGGGAACAGTTGGAACTTGACTTTTAGCCATGTGATTTTGCCAGCTGCCTTCTTCCAAAGTGCTCTTTCTCATCTTTCCTCTCACTCATGATTCTGCATGGGACCCTCCGTGTACCTGATCTTTCAGCCTGAGATGAGTGTCTTTTTTTTCACTACTGCCCTGACTCCCATTCTTTACAGCTGGTTTTGTGCTAAGAGTCACAGTACATACAAAAACATCATACTCACTTCTAATTTTCTAGTTGCCAATGGCATAAAAGATGTTTCCAAATATTCTTCCACTTCTTTGGCCGAAGGGCCTTCTCTCCATCTTTAAAACAAACTCTTTCAATATAAAGATTATGTGCATAAAGTCTTACTACGTATAGTCTCTGAGAGTGCATTTATTTTTGTGAACAGGAAAGTTAGATTCGGTTTTGAATAAGCTAATGCCTCAAGAACTATGCTTATAAAATTGATACATCATTTAGTGTAATATGTGAATACTTTTTAGTATCTTTATAATTTGTTTTATATTTTTTTTTCAGATATCAAGTATTCTTAGGAGACCCTAATTATGTACTTTATTGTATTAAATGCAGCAATTAACATATGTTAACAGACTTAATTTTATCTTCCTTTGTTTCTTCTGTTCAGTGATTATTATTTTTTATTTCTTTACAATTTCCACATGAGTTAAGCTTGTCCTTGTGCATTTGTCTTACTAAATTAACAAGTTAACAACCTTGGTTTCTTACCACATTGAATTATGCATTTGGAGTCTCTCTCTCTCTGTGTCTCTCAAATACTACTCAACCAGTCTGCTGTCTTAGTAAATACATAAATTACAGATCAGAGTGGGTACTGTACTTGCTCTGTCAATCCCAATAACATTGTTTCTTCCAGCAGCGATCTCTTTAGGAGTGACTATTCTGATTAATATTTTGAGTTACATTGCCCACCAGATAACAGTGACCAAAGGTCTGCCCACTGCCATGTATAGCCCACCTCTACTTCCCTGTGATTTCTTTGCATGGTTTGGACATCCTTTTTTTTCTAAAGTGACTCAGTTTAACAGCGTATGTTTGTGACCATAGGGAGGGAGCCATCCAGAGGGACCTTGATAGGCTTGCGAGGTGGGCCCATGAAACTTCATGAAATTCAGCAAGGCCAAGTACAAGGTCCTGCACATGAGTTGGGACAATCCCAAGCACAAATACAGACTGGGAAGAGAATGGATGGAGAGCAGCCCTGAGGAGGAAAACTTTAGGGGTATTGGTGGATGAGAAGCATGAGCCGGCAATGCACACTTGCAACCCAGAAAGCCAACTGCATCCTGGCTGCATCAAAAGAAGCATGCCCAGTAGGTCGAGGGACGTGATTCTGCCCCTCTACTCCACTCTGGTGAGACCCCACTTGCAGTACTGTGTCCAGCTCTGGAGCTCCCAACATAAGAAGGACAGGAAACAGTTGGAGAGGGTCCAGAGGAGGAGCACAAAGATGATCAGAGGGCTGGAGCACTTCTCCTATGAGGACAGGCTGAGAGAGTTGGGGGTTGTTCAGCCTGGAGAAGAGGAGAGGCAGCTTTCTAATACCTAAAGGGGGCCTATAGGAAAGACAGGGAGAAACTCTTCAGTAGGGCCTGTTGCAATAGGATGAAGGATAACGGTTTTAAGGTAGAATAGAGGGAGGTAGATTCACATTGGATATAGGAAAAAAAAATTACAATGAGAGTGGTGAAACACTAGGCAGGTTGCCCAGAGAGGTGGTGGATGCCCCATTCCTGGAAACATTCACGGCCAGGTTGGATGCAGCTCTGAGCAACCTGATCTAGCTGGAGATGTCCCTGCTCCTTGCAGGGCTGTTGGACCTAGATGACTTGTAAAGCTTCCTTCCAACCCAAACTATTCTTTGATTCTATGATTCTATGACTCATTAAAGACTTCTTATCAGGCCCTGTCTGCAACAGGACATGAACCCTAGTCTTCTTGACACACCAAGAGAAGAGGCTCTGATAATGCAGTTATGGTGTGATCATAGCAGTTGAGATGTCTTTGTGAAGGCTCTAAGGGAAACAGAAGCCAACAGTAGAGTCCCAGAAGAAATGGGAAGCAGTGATATTCAGCAAGAACAAAGACTCTTCCACCAAAGGGATGGGAAAAGAGTAGATCTACAGCTGATTTTCTAAAATGAGTGACATTCTTTCTAATTTCATGCTGTGTTTCTGATTATGGCATGGTTGATCAAACCAGAAGAGATAATCCCTCAGTTCAGAGTAAGGAGGAGGCATGAAGAGATTTCAGGGGATGGGCCAAGGCAAGCATCTCCAACCCTTCCTTTAACCGAATGTAAGCAGTTATTTGGAATACAGCAGGACTGGAGCTAACCTCCAAGGAGCCAAACTAGGCGCAGTGAGGCAGATAAATGTTTTCTCAGGGAAAAAGAAAAGCTGCATGATAATTGTATGTTTTGTTTTTAGTGTGAGGTTAGCTGTCTTTCACTCTTTATAATAGCAACAAATCAGTGAAATAATCTAAAGCAGCCAGAGGGCAATGTTACAGTGAAGCAGAGGAGCTTCCATCCTCTTTACTCTGAGACTCCTGCTGAGGCAGTGATGAGAAAAGCTTTTTTTTTTTTTTTTTTTTTTACTGAAAGCATTCAGCTATGGAGACAATTGTGACTGCTTGCTGAAATATTTTGCCAGTATTAACCTGAATAGCTGAATCTGTGGTGGCAATCTCAATGTTGATTTTGCTTCTTTTATTGTATTTTCTCCATGTAACTATCATGCTTGTAACTTTCTGAAAGTATCAAAGCAAATTCTTATAAAAAAACCAAGTTATTAAAAGTATTTCTAGACATAAAAAAGTTCAGAAAGTTTTCAAATATACACATTTTACTACCACTGTAAACCTAATCATTCTGTGTTTTGTATATTTATTTTGGGGGTCATTTAAAGGTACGACCTCAATAGTCCTGGGAAAAATAAACTCAGATTAAGAAAAGAAAAAAGCTCAAAAGTGGGGAAGTGTTTCCTGAGCTCTTCCATCTCTCAGAGACTATTAGTAACAAGGGTAGGAGCTGGAGGTGGAGTGGGAGCACGGAGAGTGGAAAGAAAGGAGAATGGGAAGGTGAGCCACAATATGCCTTCCCTTAGGCCTCAAACCCTAGTATTGTAAGCAACCTCTGAAAACGTGAAGCTCCATGCTGGCAGAGCTATTTCAGGGAAACTTACAGACGGCCCTAACAGTGCTGCTCCACTTACCCCAAGCCATGCTGACAGCAAGTGCAACTTTCAGGCCACACATGTGAGAATTATTGTCCTCACAGAAGGCTTGTGCTGGTCTTGATGGTACCACAAGGGTTTTGAATATATGCTGCATATGAAATACACTGTTTATTTTACCAGGTTTTCTCCAGCAGACTTCATTTGGGTATTTTTCTGCATTATTTACAAAAAATAAGAGTGTGTAGGAGTCAAAATGACTTCACTGGAAAACAGTAGACCATTCCGCTACTTTCAGTTCCTTCCCATGAGATATGTGAGAGATTTTTACCAGTTTATAAAACTAGAATGCACGGTGCACATACAGTGCAAAAAAAAGCAGTATCTGTCAAGGAGTAATGCTAAGGTAACATTTTAAGCCTTTCAGGGCTCTCCTGGAATTACCGCAATTACGGGCTTTTTATAACCTATATACTATTCAGTCTGGGGAACTAACAGCACACATTATGCAGCATTTGCTGTGGGAATATTTATTTCCATCAAGATCAAAACTAGCCATGAGCACAGCCTGTACCTCTTCAAATGATCAAACGCCTGTTCAGAAGATGTTCCACCTAAACAAAGGACAGTTCTCTCCTCCTTCTACTCCACTTATCCAGGGTAAGATAGGATGAATCATGGGAGCCAAAGGTGGGCTGTGGTCCCCAGAATTAGTCTTCATGTTTTGATATTAGGTGTGTGAATGTTCTGTTTCAGGGAAGTACTCATCCGGTATTTCAGGGAGCATTCTTCTTTCACTTATTTGTCACACAACTAAAGGAGCAGCTGAATCAATCAGACAGTCCTTTGCAGGCTAATCTTTGGCAATTCCATTGTTGATTAAACTTTCCTTTCAGCGGTGAGCTAAACTGGAAAAAATATTCTTTTATTGAAAATGAACTGCAAACTCTGAAAAGATTACCCTCTCTTAATGTTCTTCAAGTGCACCAAATTACAGAGTAAATAAACAGACATCATGGGTGTCACTTTAATCTCTGGGACATTTCCTATTAAAACACAGTATCTCAAAGACTTCTCTTCGTACTTTTAATCTGAGCATGGCAAGGGCATAAAGAAAGAACTTTTCTGGCTTGTTCACCTGCAGTCTATGACCGAGTGCAGAAAGAGGGAGACTCCCACCGTTCAGGGGTTTTGCTCCCATTTGTCTCCTATTTCCCTGAACAGCCTTGTCCCATGTCCCAATCTTAAACCATGATGTTTAACATTTCCGTGGTGCTGTTTCATGTAAAAAGTTCTACTATTTAATATTTTTAAGCATGTTTCATACTGAATGGTTTGGACTGAGATATAAAAGGGAAGTTTAATACTTATTTCCAGAACAGTTTAAGAATTAGAAATGGGATTGTTCACTTCGGTGAAGTCAAGCCTTTTGATAACTGAAGGAAATTTTATCCCTTACATATTTTATTAGAGTAGTTTCAAGCTTATGGGAACAGTGTTTGTGGCATGTTGGCAGGATATAGAAGGAGTGCGGAGGGCACAGAATTAGAATAATCTAAAATGGACTCTAATAATTTAGGTATTTTTAGTTGATTAAGTATCAGCTTCATACAAATCCCAGTAATAAATTTAATCAAAGACAATCTCACTTCATCAACAGTCAAGATATAGGCTCTAAAATTAAAAAAAAAAAATAACATTTTGAAAACGTTAGAGAAATAATTCTGAATCAGCCATAAAATACAGCAATTGTTGCCCAAAGGCTTCCTACAGTATAGGAAAATGGAGTCTTGAGGTGATGGTGCGTTTTCTGGTAGGCAATAGGAAGAACTTGGAAGGTATCATCCAAGAAATTACTGGATTTTTTCCAGGACAAGACTCTTGACATTGTTGTTGTTGTTGTGAGGAATTGTGAAAATGCAGAAAATGAGAAGGCTGCAGCAGAAGCAACAAAGGCATATCGTGCTATTATCCATAGTCATTCAAATAGATCACTCAACTGTGACAGCCAATTAAATTGTATTTTCCAGGATTAACCACAGCTAAAATGATACATCATGGTAGGAGAAAAGCTTCATATATTGCCAACAAGGTGTTACCTCCTCTTTGGACTAAGAACACAATGAAAGACTCGGTAGAAAAGCATGTGTTTTTCTCTATGACTACAAATGCCTCAAACCATGGCACTTTCAAGGTGTTTCAAATCATTAATCATTCCTTCACAGTTGCAGAGCAAATAATTCACTGCTGACTTGATTATTTTCAAGGCACTAATGATACCACATTAGCAGTATTTGAAAATGTACAAAGTACGCTAAAATCAAGTAGTTGGAACCCTGACTATGTACAGTTATTGGCAGCTAATACTATTGTTAACTCTGGATTGTGTCCCCCTGTCCACAAATCAGTAGAAAGTAAGAAGGAAAATTTGAATCTAGCTTGTTGCTATGTACATAACCACAAAACAGCAAAATGTTGTTTAATTAAATCATCATTTGATTTAGAAAAAAAAAATTGTTACGTTTCCTCAGATGATTCATTTTTTTTCAGCAAAAGTTTCATATTTAAAGGAGAGTTTATAAAATTTGAATGGGAAGAAATGTTCTCCATGAGACAATTACTGACATACTGTACAGGTAAAAGGACCATAATCTGTTTTCTTGGTTTTAGAAGTTATTATGGAAGTTAAGTAAGCATTGCCAAGCACCAATTTTAAAATCCTGGTTTCAAAGATAATCTTGTTGGAGGTGATAGGTTTTCAGTGACTGAGTGTTACTTATTGTTTTCAGACTGTATTGAATGTTTCTTAATAAGTCTTGCAAATAGAACAAACTAACTTTTTACATGACAAAATGCATAAAATAATGCATTCATTTAAAGGTAAGTTGCAAAACAGAACAGATGGCAAATTCTTTCATAGAATCATAGAATGGTTTGGGTTGGAAGGGGCCTTAAAGATCGTCTAGTTCCAACCTCCCTGCCATGGGCAGGGACACCTTCCACTAGACCAGGTCGCTTAAAGCCCCATCCAACCTGGCCTTGAACATTTCCAGGGATGGGGCATCCACAGTTTCTCTGGGCAACCTGTGCCAGTGCCTCACCACCCTCACAGTAAATAATTTCTTCCTTACTTCCCTATAATTTCCCTTCATGTTAACAAGTAGATTTATTTTTGTCCGTATAGTTGCCTCTTACTTCTCAAGAACAGTGTCTTCATAAGTGCGGCTGCTTTGGAGTGTAGCTTCAGTTAACACATAGCGGTGCAATATTAATATGTGGTATAACTAGGGAAAATCTTGAGCCTGTTCCAGTAGCATAGCCAATTAGGTGCCTGTAAGACAAGAAAACTTAGTGACAGAACACTCTACTGTGCATAACCTCAACATCTTTTAATGGAGAACATCATAGTTTCACCTTTCTCCTGCTGGGGAGAAACCTTATTGAATGTTTTACTGGGTTTTAATTCTCCCTTGTGTTCCTGTAATCAATGATTGCTGCCAAAAATTAAACAGGAGAAGAAAGAATCAGAAGGATATTAAGCAGCGTTTCTGGTGCAGTGGTAGAACAGAACACAAAGAATAGTATTAGACTTGTAGGATGTTGCTTCATCTGAGGCATCATTTTGCTAAAATCTAATGTCCTGCCTAAACTCTCTACATGCAACCATTACATTTAATAAAGGTCTTTGGACATAGGCTTTCATCTAAATGGCAGGTATCAAATGAAAATCATTCCTGTCTTATGTTCTTATGTTCTTATATTGTCCTGTGTATGAGACCAGCATAGAAACCGTTCTTCTGGCAGTTTCTTTTGGGATGCTGTGTGTTGGAGATCACTGTACCCACTTTGTGCAAAGCAGTGTATGGAAGCTGTTAACTTCACTGGGAACTGAGTATCTGTTGTCAGGGAAAATAAACATAATTTTCCTGAAGTGTGCAAAAGCCTAGCTCCATAGAAGTGAAGAACTGAGTGCCAGTTTTGAAAGTGACCTCTGTCCCTTCCTCGGAGAGTGAATGTATGAATATCATACCCCATTATCTGCTTGGTTGAAGACTGAAGCAATTACAAAGATTAATGTAAAGGATGTACTGTTTAACATCCACTTCTGAAAAGGATTAATGGAGAGAATGAAAAGGATGAAATTGCAATTCAGGTATCAAATGGGAATGTGCATTTATTTTTTTTCTGGGAAAATTTTGTTTTGTAGTTTGTACATTCTGAATGAACATAGTAAATACTTTAAATAAAAAAAAATAGGTGTAAAGTGTTGAAAAAGTCAATGCAACTAATTTCAAACAGCGTTGTTTGACTTTTAAAAATACTGCTTTGCTTTTTATGACCTAAGTTTACAATGAGAAAAAAAAAAAGAGGTTTTTTTTTGAAAGAACTAAATAACTAAGAAGATCTGTGAAGCATTTATCTTGCGTTGAAATGTTTTTATTAAGGTGAATTGAGTTACAGTGACCCACTGCAGAGATATTTTGAATAACAATCATTGCTGGTGTGTTCCAGTTACAGTAATAAGTAAAAGAGATGCAAAGTCGAAGTTGGACAGTGGTGTTAGCATGGCCTTGCTTCTAGACTATTGTAAACTGTTTCTCAGCCAGTGCAGTTTGCCTGGATGGAAACCACAATGATACATCTATCCTGCTTCTGGTGCCCACTTTGCTCAGATCTAGTTGCAGTACCTTCTCAGGATTGGATTATGGAGCTCAAGGGCTTCCTTTCCTTTGGCAGGGTAGAAATCCTAAATATCCTAGATCCTAAAGTCCTTAAATATCGTTAAGTATGTATGATATACTAGAAGGGAATTACGGCTACTCCTAAATTTAGTAAAAAAAAAATAAAGCTTTCTTATAAAATAACCTCAAATATGAATATAATGAAAAAAATTGTCCTGTAAAAAGACAGCACTGTCATTAGCCAGCTGTATACAAATGGTCTTTGATTCTATAAATACTGATTCTCACATGTGAGCTAAAAAAAGCAACTCTACTCACTCAGCATTTGGAAAAACCCATAAACATGTCTGGCATATTCTTCTCTGTAGAAGCTGAATGTGCCAAATTCTTGTCACTGGACTTTGAAGGACTAAAATAATACAGAGTTGAGTGTAAAGCAATGAGATCAGCACTCTACCTTCTTAAACTTAGTGAATTAAGGGTGTCATTTTTGAATATTTAGAGCTATGTAGCAATGAGGGTGAACTGTACGTGATGTTGCATCCTTTAAGTGTGTGGAGATATGCAGCTTTGTGCTCATTGAGATGAAAGAAAAGTCTCTTCAGACTGAAATCTGTCAGCTTCCCTGAGAAGATAAAGCTAATAATAAAATGAAAAATGGTAGTGAGATAGACTATGAAGAAAAATGATCCTGAGTGCCTTTGGTGGCTAGGCTTTAATTCCTAAGGTGATCTATTACCTGGTGTTTGGATACATGCTAGCACTACTTATGCACCTATTGATCATTTGCCGTCTAGAGACGAGAGGCCCAGAGTGTGTTTTGGACTAGGATTACAATATTAGTGAATTAGGTTTCCTGGTGTAATAACATCAGCTTTGGAAGGATGACCTGCCAAAAATGTTATAGCACAGAAGAATCAGATGGCTCTCAGCAAAAATGCTGTCCTCAGTTCAGAATACAAGCTCTTCTAGCTATCTATAAAGAAAAAAAAAATATACAATACTATTTGCATAATAACATTTCTTTTTACACCTTCCCTTTTAAAAATTAGGACTAGACAAACAAAAATAAAATAAAAGGAAGTTCAGAGTAGTCAAAGGCAAAGACATGTCAGATTTTCCACACAGCCTTAATTATCCTTTGTTCAAATACACCAAGAGTGCATCTACCAGGAGCCCAAAGGAGATGGCTTTCTCTGGATTATCCCCAGCCTCTGTATTAGTCTGCATTGTAAAGCATACGCTTTGTGTCACATCAGCTGTCGCTGTCATGGATGCGGCCAGCCCTGCGATACTGAGAGGGGCTTCTGTGACATGGTCATACGGCCATTTCCACAGGGTTCACAGGTAGGATAGTCTGAAAAGAGGGAGAGGAACATAAGCAGATGCAAAAGTGACCTTTCCCAGTCTCCAGTGGCTGGAATTCACAGGGTTTTGCACAAATTCTTTCATGGGGTATTAAATGTATAAATAAGTGTGTTTGCATGCATATATTTTTGTCTGTTTGTCCACGTGTGTTTTAGTTTCTGAAGTTAGATTTACCATGACTGCTTACCTACAGAAACACAGCAGTAAACATGGAGTGAAAGAAAGGATGAGATTCACGTAAATTATGATATTAGCCTATTTAGGGCAGTAAGGTAATGACTGCTCCACTCCTAGCATTTGCGGTACATGAGGCATCTGTAAATAAGCACAAACACACTTTTTCAATTCTGCTGTAGCGTGACCAAGTGGCTGAACATTGGCAACAAACATTACAATTAATTTGTTGAATTTAAACACCCCCCTCCCCCAAAAAAGATAGAGGTGCAATCAGGAGAATTTACCATTCTCCAACTTATGTGTGTTGCTCCTGTTCATTTTTTACACCTCTTTTACCAGTCTGCCCTACAATAAAGAAGTCTCTACAAATTGTATCTTTTAGCTGTGACTGTTCAGAGACAATGGAAAAGAACGTACTAGTGCAGAAATGGTTATGGCACAGGATCAAGGCAAGTGAGACATTTGGTCTGCTTTCTAAAGTAGCTGGAGGGAAAAAAAAAAAAAAAAAGAAAAAAAAAGGACAAAAAAAAATCCCTTGGGCAGTAGAAAAAGGAAACATTCTGCCTGAACGTATTCTGCCACTCTGCATCTGGATAGACCTTATCAAAGACCTAGTAGCAGTAGGAAGCATGGAACTGATCTCCATTTGTGTATCATGCTTTCATTGCAGGAATATCAAATTGATATATTTTTTGCCCAGACGTGGACAGATAGCCGTCTTCGCTTCAACAGCACCATGAAAATACTGACTCTGAACAGCAACATGGTTGGCTTGATCTGGATTCCAGACACGATATTTCGCAACTCCAAGACGGCGGAGGCTCACTGGATCACCACCCCCAACCAGCTCCTCCGCATATGGAATGATGGCAAGATCTTGTACACCCTCAGGTGAGCACTCAGTGTGCAGGGCTGAAAGCTTCTTCTCTGGCATAGTAATAGTAATTTTGAGCAGTATCTTTGTTCTCCTCTGTTGTTTTCCTCCTGATGCTTACCTGACCGTGCTTGACAGGTCAGGTCTGAAATATTCAGATGTAAGTACGGTAGAGTTTAAAGAACAAAATCTTCTCTTCCTAGAAAAGAAGCCTTGAGAATTGGAAATAGGTCTGTCTAAATTGTAGAAATTGTACTCTTTAGTGCTTGTAATAAAGTCAAGAGCACATAGTTCCATAAAGCGTGTCAGAAACTTTTCTAATCAGAGTTAGATGCAGGGCTGGATAAAGTATTTCTAGATTCATGTTAATGCCAATACTTGCTTCTTCAAATAAATCACTCTGACAGATAGTCTGTCACATCTCATCACAAGGGTGTATTGCTGGAGGAAAGGCTTTTCTAATCTTTGTGATACCATCAGCTGTATGGTATTAGAAATACTGTATGTATTTGCATTAAAAAAGCCCATGGAAATCAAAATATTTGTTTACTTATGGAAGAGACGAATTGCTCAGAAGGGAGTTTTGCCATAAGCCATATTCTACATGGCAAACTTTTTCAGAAACATCCCTGTCACCTTACATTTTCTTCACTGATTGTATTTAGCCCTCTCAGTGCAACAGCATATTATGATGACACTTGCAATTGCAGTTGGCCTCCAGTAGCAAGTATTTGTCAAACATTAAGAAAGGAAAGAAACAGCTGGAAATGCTACTGACATTTTTAGTGCCCTTCCCTTCTTACGCCTGCTTCACTGTGACAGCTCTTGCTTATTTCAGTAGCCTTTAGCTAAAGACTTTGGTGATTAGGATGTCAACTCCAATATCCTCTTGGTTGAGTTGTTTGGTTTTTTTCTTGTTTTATTTGTTAAGTCTTGTTTCAGTATTTCAGGGCAAGTTAAGTATCTACCTAATAGTAGTTAGATTGACATACCTATCACTAAAGAAAGAAAGTATTTGTTGAATGAACTGCAAAAATTATCTAAAACACCTAAAAAAGGTGTATTTGACCCAGTGGATTGTTTGAATGAGCATTTTCAGGTTGTGAAAGATGTTTTGAGTCCTTTCTACTCACTCAAGCCAGCCTCTTTTTTTACATAGGATGAACTGTTAGAATGATCATTCTTCATTGATAGCACTGTGTAATTCAAAACCAACTTATCTGACTTAAGTGAGCACACATGGAAGCGGTAACTACTGTATGTCCTGGTACTGTCAAGTGCTGATAGGTATTCTGTATTCAGGAGAAAGTGTACAAGGTTCAGTCATACTCCATGCCTTTCCCCCTTCTTCCTTGTGTGCTTTTGGGTGTGAATGCACTCCTGCTGTAACCCTGCAAAACTTCTTCTAGTTTCAGGGAAAAAAAAAACAACAAACTGTTAAGTTCCTCACAGGTGACCTTCTCCAAGACAGATTTTCTCTGTGTCATCCTAAATTTGAGACACAAACCTTTTCCAATCCAGTTTGTTAACTTCTGAATTAGTTTAAAAAACAAAAGAAGAAAAAGAAGCCAACAAAAAAACCTCACAGCCCACACTTGCTGCATAAATTCAGGCATGCAATTAATGTAGTGTCTATTTCCTGAAAAAATCTGTGTAATAAACTAGCACTTAATACAATCCACCTGGGTAAATAGATCTACTTTGTAAGCTATCAGACTGAAGATTATCTGATTTTAATAGTCTTTTTAAAATCAGCTCTGTTCATAGTGTCACTTATCTTAGGGGTATCACATAAAACAAGCTTTCAAGCATGACTGAAGACATTTCTCCTGATCTCTTTGTCACATCTATACAACTGAGAATGGCTTACAGAGATTTATTAAGTTTTTGAGACACAGCCCAGAATGATTGATAGAATTTTATGTTTACATTATAAGTAAAACCAGAAAATGTTCCTTATAAGATTCTTTATGAGATTTTATTTTTGTGGCATTACATACCATCACAACAGCTATGTTTCCTGTTAATTTTGTAAAGAAGAGTTTCTTCCGTTCTGTGTCCTTCAATGATGAATTATCTAGAGAAAAACATATGCACAAATTTCTTGGATCAAGAAACTTTTAGTAATATATCTGAAATTATATGAGTTTTTAGATAATTATTATTGTTTTGGATCAGGCCTATATAGCAAATGAACAATCTGCACATATAGTCCTTTCCTTTCAGGCCTGCCTTACAGATGTCAAAGCATGCTTGCATGATACCTAAGGTTACCCAGCCTCCTCCTCTGACTGTTCATTGTGCTGATGTGCAGTAACAAATGCTTGGTTTCTCCGTAGGCTTACCATCAACGCAGAGTGCCAGCTGCAGCTGCACAATTTTCCAATGGATGAGCACTCGTGTCCTCTGATATTCTCTAGCTGTAAGTACTGCTGTGATGGTTTATTGTTGTATATGACTAGTATCAGCGGCATGAGTTTAATTCTGATTTCTGTGAGGTTGTTCAACCATTCCACAACAAGTATAGAAAGTTTAGGTTTGCTTAAATATTCAAGGGATTTTTGTTGTCCTCTCTAGAACTCTTGGTTGCTGGACTTATGCCATGAAGTTTTCTGTAGATTTACTCTGTTATTTTTGCCAGAACCAACTTTTTTAGTTGATACTATAGTTACACTTGCAGCAGGAACAGATATGCACGCCAGTCTGTGCTATGTTAATCTATACAACTATGTGACATGCAAATGAGAACAGAAATTGAAGTTTTCTTGTAGCGGTGCACAGCTTGGCATCCAGCACTGAACATCTGAGTTCATAGCAAGTAGCATGGTAATGCCTCTCTGTTCCGTGAATGTAAAGTAATGGTGTAACTGATCTAAATCTCATTTTCCTTTTATTGCTCAGCTTACCCAGTAGTCCCAATGTGGTATTGTATGAGGTGGTGTTGGTATATTTAAAACCTACCTAAAAGGTAAAACCAATACATTGGTGAAATGGATGGAAAACGAAAGTCAGGTGAGTTAATTTTGAGGTCTGATATTACTGTGAGGAACAGATGATGCAAATGTTTTACAAACATTTTTAAAAGGATCTCCACTACAGATTTTTCATTCGGTAAACTTGAAGACTCAGAACCTGTGTTCTGCAAAAGTGAATGGGAAATGTATTGTTTTGTCTTTCTGTTTAGAAAACAACATTGTCTCCATCATATCTTGAAAAGTGGTAGAAGAGTAACAGTATTTAATGTCTTCATAATGTATATGCTGCTGTGATAGTAGGATGTTGATTTTCATTTATGAACAGTATACAATGATCCTCAAGCAGAAATCGGATATGAATTTCAGCTGATCCAGAATGTATTCTTCTTTTTCCCCAGAAAAAATGTGTTTGTTTTTTTTTTTTTTAAACCTACCAGTGTAAACATTTCCCTTTCCCCCAAAACAGTGTCACTACATTGCTTTCTTTTTATGATTTACATACATAAGTGAGCCTGGGCAAAAGTACACAGTGAAGTGTTTAATTCAGATGTGTGGAGTATGCGCATACTCAACTGAACAGGAGACAGACACCTCCTGAATGAGCTTGCCTGCTAATGAACACTTTTCACTGAATTATATGCACCTCAGCTATCTTTAGTTACTGCATAAAGCTGCTCTTACCTTGTGACAACCTGCTGCTGATTTTTGTGCTACTGGGAAAGTAGTGTGTGATCTTAAAAATTAAATCCCAGTCTAGAGATCCTAATTAAACCTACCACATATATATAATAGGTTCTGTGCTAGCAATATCCAAAGAAGGTGAGCTCTAATAGAGGGAAGTTGCTTCAAATCTTGCATTCCCTGATAGCTAGACGGTTGCTGAATGCAAGTGAATTATGCTCTGTGTTTTTAATTTAAAGAGAGAGGTTATCAGTGTGAACTTTAGAAGGCTCTGCTCTGCGGCAAAGTTTCAAATACATATTAATTTGCAGAGTTTCCTCCTAGTTTAGATCTATTAGCTCAGAGCCCTTCTGCCCTTGAAAATGTAGATGCATTGCCATTATACACATACCACCCTCCATGGAGATGGAGATTACACAGGATCAAGCAGAAGTTGAATGTGTCACAGTTTCTATGTATGTTCTTTACAGTTTCTTGTCAGATGGGAAAACCCATGGAGGAATAATAAAATAATGTTTTATAGTTTTGTCAACATTTTTGGTCATGTAGGTAACAATAGTTTATTTCTTTAGATTCACACTGAATTGTGGGCTTTGCCTTGAACACTTTTAGCACTATTATTATCATAATACTAGGACATCTCCTCTGTGATTTGCTTATTTCACAACTCAGTTGTATTTTCAGTGTTGCGTACATTCATATCAGCCTCCAGATACATGGCAGTCAGTGGGACTTATGAAGTGGATGACTGAGTGAATGTCTACATGATTTATTACTGCCTGCTATGACAAGTTTGAGGGAACACGCTGATTACATATTCCGAGATGGATGTCTTTGAATAAAATAAAAATGGTTGTAGAATTCACAGCACAGCACTGCTTCCCTCTGCATCCCTTTCATTTGTTCCCCTGGAAATCCTCACAGTTTCAACTCTAGGCAAGCACAAAAAAGCACAAATTTCAGATAATATTCCCTGCATCTCTATGCACATATGAACAAGGTTAATATTTGAAATTTCTTACTTTTTATATAAATTTCCCTTGATATTTCAGAAATGTGAAATGAATCTCAAGTAATTTCTAGAGTATTTTCCTCTAGTGCCAACTAATTCACACCCTACACACCCTAACTTTGCTGTGCTCTGTGGACGGTTGCTGTTCCTTAGGTGGGAATACTGAGCTCTACTTGGTTCAGTTGCCAGGATGAATAAGGAGAAAGCAGTGGTTTATAAAGAAAAGACACATGGTAGTGTGCTAACAGTCAGTTACTAAAACATACCTACCCCTTCCTGTTGAAGATCTTTTTCAAGAGTGGCTCCTGGAGCTCTCTAGTCTCTTTCCTCATAAGAATTAGGAAGTATTGATATAATTTGAAAGCTCTTTATTCTCTGGGCAAGTTTTGTATGTGCTTCAGGTGACATGATGAGATGAATCATCTGACATATTAGGGCATGTGGTAGATGTGTGTCTGTTGTTGCAGTCCTTATGTACATGTGCATACTGCATATGTAAAAAGTTGAGCCCAATGGCATAATGCAGGGCTGCTATTCAACACAACAACTCTCCCCCTCCGTGTACCAGATTGGTTTGATCAACCTCATTTGGCAAGCAGGATTCCTTAATACAGAGATGCTACAACATTGGCATCAATGCCAATGAATGGTATTAATGTGTGTTTCAATGTGAAGGAAGAATCAACACTGTGACTTGATCCCAGTGTAGCAATCTTTGACAGATTTTGTTCTACATGATCAATTTTCTTCATATGGTTTTAAAGTACTATATACTGCTGCACAAAAATATTCTTTGAGTGTGGTTCTTCATTTGGGATAATTTATCCTCCTGAGCCAAGGGAGACTGCTGTGCTACTTTTGGTACTCACGTAGCTTATTAAACTGTCTTGGTTATCTCTATCAGCACTTGTTTAAGCATTGTGGAAATAACCTAATTTTGAGATTCTGCCATAAAATTTAGTTTATTGAGGTAGTTAGGATTCACATGAACATCAGTAAGGAAGAAGAGGTATTCTGTCTGAAGGATGATGTCAGCACAAGAATAAATAAGTAAGACACAGGTAGCAAAATACAGGCTGGAAATGAGAAGTTAAGCATAATTAATTGTGGAACTCCTACCAAAGGACAGTGTGGGTGCTAAAATTTGGTAAGAATTCAAGAGTGTTTGGACAAGTAATTAGAAGAAAAATGCATTAGTAGCTATTAAGCATAGTGAGATGACTCTGTACTAATAGCTACTTTTTATTTATTTATTTATTTTATTCTGAGGGAGTAAGAGTATTTTGGATGAAATACTAGGCAAAAGAAAAATATAGAGTTGATTACAAAGAGCACCACCATTTATTTCTTCAGTGGCTCCTGGGTCCCTACAGCCTCCAGTGGCTGTATGACTAAGCTACTTAAAGAAACTCTTTTTCATTAGAGTTGCCATGCGACGGCTTTCCATCTAGTCTACATGGTTTTGATTTTCCTTTGTCAGCAACTGGTGGGACTGTTGAATGTTCTGGAGGTAGGACTACGAACACTGCAGAATAATATGAGTGTGTTTGCACCCACACCTGCACAATAGTTAGTTATTTAAGGTGTTCATCTTCAGCCCAGAAACAAATCTTCACTTCCTCTCCCCATTCATGTGCTCAAGATTAACTTAAATGCATGACACTGCTTCAGGAAACAGTGTGTGACAGCCACACCAAAATGAAGCTGACAAACCCATTGCACGTTGTTTAGAGCATCTGGTCAACTAACACATTAATAACGTGTTTTATGGAGCTTTATGGTGGGAATCTGTGCTAGCTACATACCTGAGGTCTGAAACAATCTGTAAGGCCGTGCTTCAGGCTCTACCAGATGCAGTAATATTGAGCTGCAGTGCAAGATGCCAGAATAAAAATAATAAGACTGAATTGATTAATGGGTTTTCATTGCTTTATTTTTCTTGCTGCTGTTCTGATCAAATTGTAGACACCGTTGTTCATTTTAAAAAGAATCTTAGATTTAGGCAATAGAAATGATGACATTTTTTGTAGCCAATTACTTATCTTTTCCCTAATGAGAAGGTTTACAGTGTTCCAAGTTGCCCATTACTGGAAGATTGCTGCAAGGCAGGAAAAGGTGGGCACGCCTGAAATGCCATTCCTACTGCAAACACTAAAATATACAAACAGAGATTCAAGAAATGTTCCAGTGCTTTCAGTTCAGTTGAAAATAGAGGACAGCAAAGTTTCCAGCTATTGATTGTCTAGTTTGCTCTTCTGTACTTTTAGCCTTCTTAATGTTTGAGTATTTTTTTAAAGTGGTGTACAAAAGCACGCAAAGTATTGCAGAAAAAAAGTAAGAAAATGTGAAATGTGTTTAAAAAAAAATCATCCAAATCTAACAGAGTGCTTGGAAGAAACAGATCCTGTCTTTCTAAATATAAACTCAGTTAAATCAAGTGTTACCCCTTTGAACATAAAATCTCTTATGGATATGTAATCAGTACTTTGAGCCTCGTATCATTAATTTTCTAACAGAACTAGATGTCATCACCAATTTTAATGTGTTTCTCCTAGACTAGAAAAGCAAATTCTGGTTTTATGGAATGAGCTGTGCTTTGTTTCATTTCATGTATCATCAGCAGAATCATTAATAAAGTCTGAAGGCAGAATTTTGCTCCTGATGAAGAACAGGCCAGAAGGAACACAGCTTAATGTTTAGATCTCAAGAAGACTTTCACTAAAGATCCTGGGAAGGTATTGAAATGTGCAGAAAGAGCTTTAGTCACATCTGAACTTCCCATCTGTGCTCTCTGTAATGGGATGAACCACATAATAGGACACCAATTAAATTATTGATTCAGGTTTTGTGGTGAGCATATTTTAGCTATTGTAGCTTTTTCCTCTTCTAGGAAGGTAGAGATTAAGGTATTGGGATGCATCCATACTTCTCTTCAGAAGGCTCTCTTTTTCAGACAATAGTCAATATAGAGAGAATTAAGTTTAAACAAGGAGACTGAAGTCCCAGACACCTCAAGTGCAGTCTAGCTTCTCAAAGCAAGCAGTCTTATTTTTTTCTGAATTTCCTATTAGTAAGATTAAAAAAAAAGCAAACAACAACCCAGTATCGAACCCAATTTTAGAAACAGCAAAACCTACCAGTGAGCCATTTCTTTTGGCAAGAATATCTGTAGCTGACTAAGTTATGCTTATGGTGTCAGGAGAAAAGAAGAGAAAATGCTGAAGCAAGACAGGTGGCTGGTTTCATGTCTGACAGCTGCATGTATCAACAAAAGGCCCTGGAGTCTTTGCCATGTGGCAATCATTGTTAGTTCCCATGATTTCATCACAGATCTCATGATATTTGGTGTTTACTTGAAGCCAAAATCACTTTAGGCATGTTATCATGTGCCAATGTGAGTTCTCCTTTTTTTTTTAACAATAGTTTTGACAGTGTGACACAAATGCACCGCTTCCAAGAAGAAAATAACTTTCTCCTTCAAATGTAATATAACACCTATGATACATTACGTATTTATATTATTGTTATTTGCTTATATATGTATGTGACGACTGATTTTTATCATAGAATCATAGAATCACATGGTTGGATGGGACCTATAAGATCATCTAGTCCAACCGTCTTCCCACTACCATTGCTGCCACAGCTACTAAACCATATCTTGTAGCTCCTCATCAAGCCGCCTCTTGAACACTGCCAGGGATGGCGACTCCACCACCTCCCTGGGCAGGCCATTCCAGTGCCTGACCACTCTTTGGGAGAAAAAGTTTTTCCTCATGTCCAATCTAAACCTCCTCTGGTACAACTTGTGGCCATTTCCTCGGGTCCTGCTTGTTGCCTGGGAGAAGAGGCCAAACCCCTGCTCATGACAACCTGCCTTCAGGAAGCTATAGAGTGCAATGAGATCTCCCCTGAGCCTCCTCTTCTCCAGACTAAACAATCTCAACTCTCTCAGCTGCTCCTCATAAGACTTGCGCTCCAGACCCCTCACCAGCTTTGTTGCCCTTCTCTGGACACGTTCCAGGGCTTCAATGTCTTTCTTGTAGTGAGGGGCCCAAAACTGAACACAATACTTGAGGTGCGGCCTCACCAGCGCTGAATACAGGGGGATGATTACCTCCCTGCTCCTGCTGGCCACACTGTTTCTAATGCAGGCCAGGATGCCATTGGCCCTCTTGGCCACCTGGGCACACTGTCAGCTCATGTTCAGCTGAGCATCAACCAACACCCCCAGTTCCCTTTCCTCTTGACAGTCCTCCAGCCACTCAGCTCCGAGCCTATAGCGCTGCATGGGGTTATTGTGGCCAAAGTGCAGGACCTGACACTTGAACCTCATCCCATTCAGCTCAGCCCAGCGATCCAGCCTATCCAGATCCCTCTGAAGGGCCTCCCTGCCCTCAGGCAGATCAACACCACCAGCCAACTTGGTGTCATCTGCAAACTTACTGAGGGTACACTCAATCCCCTCGTCTAGGTCATCAATAAAGATATTGAACAAGATGGGCCCGAGTACTGACCCCTGGGGGACACCGCTTGTAACAGGCTGCCAGCTGGACTTGGCTCCATTAACTACTTCCCGCTGGGCACGGCTCCCTAGCCAGTTCTTTGTCCAAAGAAGGGTATACCTACCCAGTCCATAGGCAGCTAGTTTCCCTAGGAGAATACTGTGAGAGACCGTGTCAAAGGCTTTGCTGAAGTCCGGGTAGACCACATCAACAGCCTTTCCCTCATCCACCAGGCTGGTCACCCAGTCGTAAAAGGAAATGAGGTTGGTCAAGTATGACCTGCCTTTCATGAACCCGTGCTGGCTGGGCCTGATCCCCTGGATGCCACGCATATGCCAAGTGATCTCACGCAGGATGATTTGTTCCATAACTTTCCCGGGTACTGAGATCAGGCTGACAGGCCTGTAGTTCCCTGGATCCTCCTTACAGCCCTTCTTGTAGATGGGAGTCACATCGGCAAGCCTCCAGTCCTCCGGGACCTCCCCAGATAACCAGGAGCGCTGGTAGATGGCCGAGAGCGGCTTGGCAATCAGCCCCACTAACTCCCTTAGCACCCTAGGATGGAGCCCGTCCGGTCCCATGGACTTGTGGCAGTCCAGATGGAGGAGGAACTCTCTAACTGTCTCCACCTGTACCACAGGGGATATATTCGGCCTGGCATCCCAGACTTCCAGATTAGGGCATAAAGTGTCCTGAGGATAACTGATCTGCCTATTAAAGGCAGAAGTAAAGAAAGCGTTGAGGACCTCAGCCTTCTCCTTATCCTCAGTGGTCACATTCCCCGCTGCATCAAGTAAAGGGTGTAAATTCTCCTTGTTTCTTCTCTTACCACTGATACATTTGTAAAAGGATTTCTTGTTCTCTTTTACTGCAGTGGCCAATCTGAGTTCATGCTGAGCTTTTGCCTTCCTAACTTCCTCCCTGCATACCTTAGAACCTTCTTTGTAATCTCCCCAAGTAGCCTGTCCCTTGGAGAGGCTGGTCCATAACTTGTAAACTCCCGGCTGTCCTGAGTTTGTAACTTCTGAGAAGCTCATCTCCGTGATATACAGAGCATCAGGAGACAGTCACACTCCTTTGCATCACATTTATTAACATGAGAAGGAATGACTGGTTTTAGCACTCTCTAACAAGTGCGTCACAGGACAATGTGGGGACACTCTGGAATAGAAATCTTTGTGCTCTCTCAGTTAGAAAGTCATAGCAATCCATTCTATAAATAAAGAATTGTCTGTAGATAAAAGTGCCTCTTTGTAGGTCTTTTATTTCAACATGAGAAAGCAGGCTGAATGGCTTGCACGATGTTGCTCTTACAGGCAACAGTCAGAGGTGGATCACTAGTCAGCAGTGCCCAAAATCCTAACACTGCTGTGCATAGCTCACCCCTTTTTGGATTATGGACTGATTTTGATCTCTGGTGGTTATCTTGTTCCTTGAAGAAACTTCCTAAGGCACTTTCCAAGATGCATGCGCCACTGTATGTGCACAGGTGTTACATCATATGCTTGTTCGGGATTTCTTTCTTTTGGAGTGTTAGATTTTTACGAATGCTGGTATAACTACATATTTTCATTCCCTGTAGCATCCCTTGATGTAACTGAAATGTACATCACAAAATATAACATAAAAGTACAAGTCAAGGTAACTCACTGCCAGGCAACTTAAAAGCTGCAACTGTTCCCTTCTCCTGCCCTTATTTGCACATTTCCAAAGGCAGGAGATGAGCTTGCTTGAACCCAGAAGGTTCAAGCTATTTTAGGTCCTTAGAACAAAATGTGGCATATTTTTAAAGAAACAAAGAGCATATAGTTTTCTAATTACTTTAATTCTTGTAACAGATAGATTAAAAAAAAAATAGATTGTATTATTGTCTTCCATGGCTACCTCAATGGCCACAATGAAAGTTATACTAATGCATCTCCCAACTGTGAGAACTGTGAGCTTGCATTCACTGCTATCTTGCAAAAAAAAAAATGAAGAATTGTTGCAAAATTGCTTCCAAGTGTAGAGAAACCATTTGGCACTTTGAGAACCAAGAAGTACTGAATAGGTGTCAGAACCAGAACAAATACTAAGCAAAATCGCTAAGGAGGAGAGAAAAGGAGAACAAGGTGAGACCAGAATCACCAAGGTCAGCAAGGTAACCTGCAGTACACCACTGAAGTTTGACAAAAGCAGTGACTATTAACTCTCAGATGTAACACGTCTTGGCTAGAGCTCAGTTGATGCTTGTTACTTTTGCTAGGCTTGACTGATGAATGAGGGGGAGGCTGGAAGAAACCTTCAAAGTTTTACTGGTAACAGACTCAAAAAACAAGATGGAAACATCAGGTCCTCAACTCACTAGCCTTGTCTTGTCAGTTTTATTTACCTATAATACAGCCTGGAAAAACAAAGCAGCCTGGAAACATGAAATGTTATCATGAGAAAAGGCCCCTTCCTTTTCTTGCTTCTGCAAAATTAACAGAAAAACAAACAAACAAAAAAAATATACCTCTGGTGCTCACGGAGCTAAGAAAGGGAAGGAAGGAAGGCAGTTGTGCAGCTTTGAACATTGTTTTGTTAACAGTGCTAGAGGATAATCGGGGAGACGCCATGTGTATCTGCTCCATGATAGGGAGGTGGCTGAGGTCTGCCTGGCTGCATCCCCTGCTATGAAGGGCAGGTCTCTCTCCTTAAAAGGTGATTAACTTTGTGTAGTAGGCATGCTATATGACAGGTAATAAAACTTTAATCCTCTTTCATAGTTGGGTAGCATACGTCTGTCAAAAGAAAATACGTGGAGATTATGTCACTTCCTAGCAGATAACTCCTCAGACAGACAAACAAACAAGTTATAAGATTTAGACAGGAGAAAGCAGAAACACAAATTGAGACATAAAATTTAATTTTAACTTAATTTTTAAATAAATATTTTATATCCTCCCATATCATGTACATTTTCAACTGTTTCTTCTTTAAGAAACACTGAATTTTTGTATATCTAAATACAGATATTATTTCTGTGGAATTAAAATTAAGTTTTGATTTAATGTTTTGGTTAACATGCATATTATAAAGTAATTTATTTTTTTCCCTGATTTTTTTTGATAATGTGACTTCTGACAGTTTTACTACTAATCTGTTAAAGCTCAGAAATAGTTGACTTTTCCACAAAACCTTTCCATCAGTCATTAGAAAGAAAACATAAGGAAGCATGTAGATTGAACAAAAGGTACATGCTATTCTGGGGCAATTGGCCAAATCAGAGGCCTTGTGCAGAAGACACCGAGGCTTCTTTCTAGCTCCTTCTACCCAAGTTTCTCTCCTAGGGAAATTAGGGCAGTACAGGGAGGGCTGATGTGTCATTTTGTTATGTCCTGATGGGAGGTAGGAGCATCTGGGAGCTCAGAAGTTCTCCCAGCTCCACCAGTTGTGATGTAACCTCACTCAGACTTCTTGTTTCACATTGTCTGTTGCTTTTGCTGCCACTTGCATTGATATCTTTTGGTGAGCACTGGTGAACAAGGTTAGCTGCACCTGACTCCTCTGCTTGGCCAGCCTTGAGTCATCAGTTTGGGGAATGTCCCAGATAATGTCCATTTTTTCACTCTAACAGCCTGATTTGACATCTGCATTTCTTCCCTTTGGTAAATCACCACCAGTGAAAAGCCATGAACCTCATTAAAACAAATCTGAGTATCAGGAAGTGGAATGAATTCGTCCTTCATTAATATCTTTCTGTTTTCATCCTTAGCAACATAGGTTAATAGAAAACCACATCATACTTGACATGGGCCTCTTACATAGCAAAAAGATTAACAAAGTTCATGGACTGCGTCCCTAAGCTCAAGGTATTCTATACTATGCCCCAGGATATATTAAAATCATCTAAATTCCTGTTTGAAACTGTTACTTGACCAGAACAGAAGAAAATCATATATATGAAAGGCTAATACAAAGTTAGTCCTTGATTTGTAGACGAATGTCTTCTTAGAAAAGAAAATTCATCCTGATCTCATCATCTTCCGCTCCAGTTTTGTCCTCAGTAAAAACACAAGCAACATGAGTATAACAACAAACCTACCAAAAGAATCTCTGTTCTTCTCTCTCTCTCTCACAGGCATGCATCCTTCTGCACACAGCCACTCACTTACAGACACACCTAGAAGAATAAGAAAGGACAAGAAAACAGATATGTGATAATTTTCAATTTTTTAATTACTGGCAGGTGCTTAGCTACTAAGGCAACAAGCAATATGCAAGAAGCTGCATAGAATTAAACAGGATGAAGCAAAAAGAAGAACAAATCCTACTGTGAATCCTCTGAAATGTGCAAACTAACTGTCTTTTAACTTTTTAAAATGGAATATATGTCAAATATTTAGCTATGACCTTGAGGCACTCTGATGCTGCTATGCTTATATGTCTTCCCTTTATCTACATTAGCTGATTTGACATTTGAATGCACGTTTCCCATAATTGTGCTTTAAAAAAACCTGTTAATATTATAATCTTCTTGGGTTGCTATGGTATACTCTGCATATCTCATGCCATTTGAACTGATGAAGGCTGAATGCGAGAGCTGATGAAGAATTTTCAAGGAAAACAATTTAACTTTGTGAAAGATTTTAGGAATTTTTGGTCCTCAACAGAAAGAACTATCTGCCCTACAACATCCTGAGGCACTTGAATTGTGACTATGTACTGCTTAGTTTCAAATCTTGTCTTAAAAGAACAGTGGAGAGACTCTTAATGTAATTTTTCATTTTACCTGTAAGTGGCTTGATCACATGCTGGCTGTTTTATAGTTTTTGAATATTTTCTGACTCTGATTTTTTTCACTGCAGAAGGTGAAGTCAATATGCTTATTATATTTCAAAATATAGCGCCTAAGGAAAAAGTAATAGCTATTTTGCACTTACAGTAGTTGTTATGCATTTATCTGAAAGAGAGTAAAAATATTACCTCATTCAGGAAAAAAAAATAGTAACCATTTAGAGCAGTCAATGTTGTCCACATTTTAATTCCTGAAGGTCAGTTGCTCTTTTCAAGTTAAAAGGGAAAAAAGTAGCAAGAGGTGCATGTTTGTACCTTACAGGTATTTTCTTCCTGTATTGATTGACTTCAAATGAGGCTACTAGACCAAATAAGCATAGAGAAATTTGTCCGCAAGTGATGACTTTCAACTGAAGGAAACTTTGAGATCTGAATGGTGTATTTGTTCACAGCACTTGTTTAAAAATCAGCATTTCAATATGACAACATTGCTTGCCTCTGGCAGCCAGAGAAGGCAACCACAAACTCTTGGATAAATGTCTCTTATGATTAAAAGGAAACAGATATTCGAGTATTTCTTAACATGGTATTTCCTTTCTTTCTTTTTGTCCCCAGTACCTTTCCCCAAAGTCCATACTTCAAATCTTTAAAGCTTTTCTTCTCTAACTAGCACAATATTGCAGAGAGGAAGATAAAAGGCTGTTCCCAGCAACTGGCAGGCCTCAGGGTAGTTTGGGAGATTTGTACTGTAAGTTTCTATTGATTTATGTGCAAAATATAGTAGCATTTCTTATGTCAAGGCTTAGCAGAATTGGCAGCCAAAAATCCTGGTCTGTGGTACTATCAGATTTCAAAAGTTAAGCAAGCTGAGACAGGCTACTCCTTGTACAGGAGCTTCAACAGGAAAAGGTGTTTTGGTGATTCCAGAATGACAGGCTCACTTTTATTTGTAGTTGTGTTCACTGTGATTCATTACAGCTACCAAAGTGTGTCCTCCCGCTAATATCTTACGTAACTGTATGTACCAAAGCAAAACACATTAATGGTCAGTGCATGGTAGTATTTTTTAATGTGTAGACAGTGAAGTGTATGGTGGAGTAATGCAACAATGGACATTATCTGAAGCAGAGGAGGTTCTGGCTTGACAGAAAGAAAAGAAAAATCACCAAGGACAGTCAAGCATTGGAGCAGCTGTAAAGTCCCTGTCCTTGGAGATTTTCAAGATGCAACGGGATAAAGCCCTGAGACACCTGGTCTGAATTTAGTATCGACCCTACTTTGAGCAGAAGGTTGAACTAGAGACATCCTGAAGCCCCTTCCAACCTGATTGACTCTATCATAGCATCTTTATCACATTTAAAACAAGATTTATGTTAAAATACTCAGTCTTCCTTAGAGAGCAATTTGCTCATGTTCAGAGATAAAGATCTGTGTTTGTGAAAACCATCTTTCCCTGACAACTTTTTAAAAGAATCAGTTTTGAGCGTTACCTTTCTCAAGGACCTCCCAAAAAGGTGAAGAGGGGAAGAAATCAAAATTGTTCCAGCTTCCTCTTCATAGTTTATTTTTCTGAATGACTGAGTATATGTCCTATTAGAAATGGTGATGTTTTTTTCTGTATTTTTTTTGTTGTACAGTGGTTGTTGCCACCAGCAATCAATGCTCTATTATTTGCAAACAAGATAAACTTTTGTAGGTCAAGACCTGGGATTCTTCCAAAGACTAATACAGTCAGCCAATATGTTCAAAAGACAAGCAGGATATAGAATTGATCCTTTTATTTCCCTAGAGAAGCCAAACTCTGTGCAGAATCCAGGAATTGATTTTCAGGTCCCTGGCATACTGCTGTCATAGCTCATTCTTCCACTTTTTTTGCTGTCGGCATTCAAACCACAGCTGTACACAAAGACTCTGACTCCAGCACCTCCTTGCATTCTGCTCAAATTAGACCCTATGTGTGGTTCTTGTCACAGGTCAGGCACATGAGATCTGTTTCCCCTCTTCTCTGTCACCTACTCAGTCCTCACAGAATCACCTCCTACCTTTCACAACTTTTTTTTTCAGAAATCTCCAGGTATCTCTATCTTCTACAAGTCTTTACTTTTATACTTCCTTCCCCCCTCCTTTTTTTTCCTCTTTTTTCCTTCTTTCCTTTCCCCTTCCTTTTTTTTTTTCCTCCATTAGCAGAAAATGGATACTCATGTCCGTTTTTGAAAAGTCATTAAAAAAATCGATAAGCTAAAACCCACAAAGGAGTAGAAAACCCAAGAACTATGACAGAATTTCAGGATAAGATATTCACAGTGACAAGAAGCTTGGAATTAGGAAGCAGAGAGAACATGAAGAGCTAGTATAGAACGTAGACCAAGTCCAAAAAAAAAAAAAACCCAACAGAGAAACATGTATCATTATATTACTGTTCAGGACTCAAGCATAAGAAGACATAAAACAGTGCCATATACATACCTATCACATAATTAATACAGTTTTTGTGAATTTGTTTTTCTAAATTCTATTTCATATGTAACAGTTAAAATGCAAACAAATGGAACAGCTTTTGCAGTTCACTAAAAAAAACCTCAGTACTTATCTTTCCAGTAATTTTCTTATAATACACTTTTGAATTTTTTTTTCACTTTAATCAAAACATGGAGCAGAAGTGCTGAAATACTGTAAAAAATATTCTCATAGCATTCCTCTGATAAAAAAAAAAAGGCAGGACATAGCAGAAACTTCTCACTGGAGATTTTACCTCTCTGGAATTTCTGGACAACTGTAATAACTGAGTATGAGACTGAAATATTGTTCAGACAGATGTACACACTTCTCAGTGATGGTCGGAATAAAATCTTTTGAAGTTCTCTAAAGAACTCATCATACAAATACTATTGTGAACAACTGACTGCAATTCCAAATCTGCTACATCATTTTCATCTTAACTTAAGTTTAAAAACATTATCCATCGCAGGCTTAAAATGCTTTTGAAACCATAGGAAAACAAATGCCTATAATAGTCAGAAAGTTCATAACTACTCTTAAATTTAAAGAAACAAGGTTTAGATATCTCTCAAGGAAATTTTTGAATGTTATTCAAAATAGTGTTTAATTTCTTCTCACCTCTCCACTCAGGTGTATAAATCACTACTTGTCATACTATATAAGGCCTTGAGAAACTGAAGAGGCCTTCATTAACTGACCTAAAGCACTTATGTATGCCATTAAAATGTCAGTATTTTCAAGATCTTCTTATTAAGCCATTCTGTGTGTAGAATATGACTTTCCTGTCCAGCTTTGTAGGATTTTAAGATGTTTAATATCAAACTTACAGAAATTTTATACCTAGCAAGATATTAAAATAGCAAAAATTAACTTATACTATCCCAGTATTAGTGTGTGCATAGGGTATACCACAATCATATTTCTAGAATAGTAACATATGAAGTGAATATTGCTGATCTGTCTCAATCGAGGGAGAAACAATGGAAGTTGTTTTTCACAATTTATTATCTTTAATTTTTCATTAATATGTCAATTTAAAGAGAGTTTTGCTTTGTTTTGTTTTTAATATTGTCAGAAATTGAATAGTTGGAGTGACTTTCCTTGTATAACTGATAAACTTTTCAGGTGATGACTGACATATAGTAGATTTCAACCTGGAAGCCCCCAACATAAGAAAGATGTGGACCAGTTGGAGAGAGTCTAGAGGAGGGCCACAAAGATGATCAGAGGGCGAGAACACCTCTCCTGTGAGGACAGGCTAAGAGAGTTGGGGTTGTTCAGCCTGGAGAAGAGCAGGCTCTGGGGAGACCTTATAGTGGTCTTCCAGAGCCTAAAGGGGGCCTATAGGAAAGATGGGGAAAAACTTTTCAGTAGGGACTGTTGCAATAGGATGAGGGGTAATGGTTTCAAAATAGAGGGAGGTAGATTCAGATTAGATATTAGGAAATAATTTTTTACAACAAGGGTGATGAAACACTGGAACAGGTTGCCCAGAGAGGTGGTGGATGCTCCATCCCTGGAAACATTCAAGGCCAGGTTGGATGAGACTCTGAGCAACCTGATCTAGACAGGGATGTCCCTGCTCCTCGCAGGGGAGTTGGACTAGATGACCTTTAAAAGTCCCTTCCAACCCTAACTATTCTGTGATTCTATGATTCTATGAATGAATGGGAAACCTCTGATGGAGCTCAAGTGCAAAAAGAAAGTACACGGAAGGTGGAAGTAGGAAGAAGCTATCTGAGTGGAGTATAGAGACATTGCTGAAGCATGCAGAAATAGTTCAGAAAGCCAAAGAACAGCTAGAATTGAAACTAGCAAATGATACAATAGCAATAGGAAGAGTTGCTACAAATGCATTGGCAGCAAAAGGAAGGCTAAGGCAAATGTGGGCCTGCTACTCAACAGGGCAGCGTTCCTAGTAACAAAGCGTGTGGAAAAGTTGAGGTACTTAATGCCTTTTTTTCTCACTTTTTTACTGATAAGAACAATTCCCATGTCCCCAAGCCTATTGGCAGGTTCTGTGAAGTAAACTGTGAAAGACAGAACTAGGAAGCATTTACACCATTTTTGAATGTATACAAATCCGTGGGACCAATGTCATTGCAAAAACACTTTCTATCACCTTTGAGAGATCATGGTAATTGATATAGATTACTGATGACTGTAAAAATGCAACATCACACTTGTTTTCAAGAGGGAGGATCCAGGTAAGTACAGGCCACTCAGCATAGCCTCAGTCATAGAATCACAGAATCGTAGAATCGTTAGGGTTGGAAGAGATCTTTAAAGGTCGTCTAGTCCAACCCCTCTGCGAGGAGCAGGGACATCTCCAACCAGACCAGGTTGCTCAGAGCCCCATCCAACCTGGCCTTGAATGTTTCCAGGGATGGGACATCTACCACATCTCTGGGGAACCTGTTCCAGTGTTCCACCACCCTCGTTGTAAAAAGTGTTTTCCTTATACCCAGTCTGAATCTACCTCAAATCCTCCTTGAAGACATCTCCAAGCATAGGAGGGACAAAAAGTTAATTGGAAGCATCCAGCATGGATTTAGCATGGGCATATCATGCCTGACCAAACTGATTGCCTTCTGTGATGAGATGATTGGCTTTGTGGTAAGGTGAGAATAGCAGATGTTGCATTGATCTTTGACATAGTCTCCTGTAATATCCTTGTGGACAAATTAATGATATGGATTGGATAAATGGAGTGCAAATTGTGTGGAAAATTGTCTGTGCTGTTGACTCACAGGATCCATGGTACAAAAATCTACGAATGGCAAGTTACTAGTGGTCTCCCTCAGAGATCAATACTGTTTAATATCACTGTTAATGATCTGGATGATGAGACAGCGTGACCTCTCAGCAAGCTTGAGGATGATACCACATTTAAGGAGGGGGGAGGCCAAGGCTTCCACAAAAAGGGGCCTTATGCAAGCTGGCAAAACTGGATGATAAGAACCTTAAAAGAAGTTTACTACAGAGAAATGCAAATTTCTGTGTCTGGGATGGAATAGTCCCATGTTTTACTGACTGGGGGCTGACTGCCTAGAAAGTAGCTTTGTAAAAAAAAGGACCCAGCTGTCCTGGGTGACTTTCTGTAGTTCAGGAACCCTCAGTAAAAGTCTTCATGTGTCGGTGGGAAAACAGAGATGAAATAATTTGAAAAAAATATTACAGAGTGGGAAAAAAAGCCATAAATATCAGAATTTTTTTTAAGAAAGCATGTATTAGCAAACTAAAATCAAGCAAAGTTATTTTGAGTGTCAGTATCTGAATGAAATACTGGACAAGTAAGACCAGTGAAACAGAAAGGGATAGGAAATGTAATATTTTTTTTTGCAAGTGGCAAAAGTAAGTGTAATCTTGGTATCTAGATTAGGTTCATTTGCAAATCAAATACTCCCCATGAAGGCACACAGTATTGAAAAGAGGATTTGAAAACTAGAAATTGCTTTTTTATTTCATTTTGGCTAGCTTGAATAATGTACATCAAAAGCTTACATCAACTATTATTTTTATGGTCTGTATTGAAATTAGATTCCCTATATCTATTCAACAAATTCATTCAGCTATTCAGTCTTCAACAGTTGTGTTATCCTCCACCTCATACAAGACAGTAAAGGAGAGAATTGGGAAAGAAAATCTTCAAAATTTATTCTGTTATTTCTATAGCAAAAATATTCTGCAGTTTTTCACAAACTCAGTAATGATAATATTGAAAGAGAAATTGAGAAAAATACCTGATGGTTAGCAAATACAATAGAGAATGTAAAGATTCACAGAAGTCTTTGCTTCAAGTTTAAAGGGGATTCTGCATAATACATTTTTCCTCTTTACTGAGAAGAGCATTTTGTAACAGTGTACAACTCAGAAAATTGTTGACAAGGTAAAAATGACAGGAGTTTCGGGAAAAAAAAAAAAACCCCAAGACAAACTTGCAAAAAAATTGATGACCCTGAAAATCTCTGGTGGAATTTTTTTCCCAGTTCTGTCCCCAGAAAATGTAGACTCTCCCTCAAGCTCTCATTATTGTACTCTCATTAGGAACACAGCAACACCTATTTTTCCCTTTTTCTCATTTTCCATGGGTCGTATGTCATACATTTACTGCCATCTCTCTCTCCTTGTTTATTTGTCTTCTTTGCATCTGCTTCCTCTTTGTTTTCTCAGTTACCCTGTGGTCAGGTTGATACTACCAGATATTACCTTCAGGCTGCTACCTGAATGTTTCTGGTTATGCCACCTCTGCTCTGTTTCCCTATGGACTCAATGATTGTCAGAGGTGAAACATTCTACCTACAAAATAAAAATCAGCATAGCAAGCAAATTTGGGGTACAGGACCATCAGTCTCCATAGTAATTGCCACCTTTTACCATGGAGGAAGTACCGTCTGCCTTCCCATTCTGAACATGGGGCTTTTCTGTGACGAGGCGGGCATCAGAGAATTGGTGCTGTCTATGCGTACATTAAATATAGGCTTACAGTACTCTGCAGCTGCTACTTGTCTTCTTTATAATGAATTTCCTGGATAACTTGTGTAGGTTTTTCTCTAGGGTATAGTTATTTTTCACTCTGTTTTTTTTTGTTGGTGATGTTGGTTTGTTTGTTTTTTTTTTTTTTTTTCCTGGAGCATTTACCACAGCAGTCTGTGTGCCTGAGCTAATTTTAGAAAGAGAACTTACAGACTCCATGGTTCTGTCAGTGCTTCTGATTTTCTTGATGTCAAATAACATTGAAGGTTATTTCATCTTCTCTAAGCCAAAAGTCAACATTGCAAGAAGCAGCTGGCCAGGTAGTACTAGTCACTCAAACACCATATTTGCCAGATGTAATCCTTGGACTTCTGGCATATATCAGTGCTCAACAGCACTTTCTGTCTGTTGTCTCCTGTACTGAGTGGCAGAAAAAAATACTTTTATCTAATGAATGTATTTTCTGTGTCTCAAATTCAACTAAGAACCATGAGTGAGAACTGATAAGAAAAGCAATAGTTCTTCTTGGCAGATATGTACTTCTATTTGTATAGTATTCTTCTGAATAGCAAGTAGAGGCAAACCTCTTCAAAACACAGACCAGAGGAGAAAAAAACAGAACAAAAATAGTGTATGCATGTTCAGGGAGAAAAGAATATCTTCTGTCCCCACGTTAGAGGAAGTACTGACTGGCATCTATTACTTCACCCAATTTCTAGGCAGCATTTTTCTCATTGTGTTCTATCCTGAGGAGACCTTCAGCCATGGGATCCATGAAGTCAGAGATTCTTCAATCATGTTGTTCCTCTTTCAAGTCACTGTTTCCTGGCTAGTAGTTTCTCTTTCTGCCTTCAAGACTTGTCAGAAGTTGTGTAGGGGCAAGATATTAACTTAGCAAGCGCACACCTGGAATGCCGCTTGTGTTGTATTTATCCTAAAAAGAACTCCTTACTTCATTTCCATTTTTCCATGAGTGTCTTCTATGTATTCCATTATTTAAAACTAAATACAAAATGAATGTATAGCAAGTTAAAAAAAAAAATCTATGTCAATTCCTTTCACAGTTATAACGAAGCATAATCTGGACAAATGCCATTAAGCTAATCTTGAATAAGAGTGTTTCAACTATCTTTCAAATCTTAGAGTCAACTTAGCCCATGATAAAACAAATGGCTGCTCTGAAGAGTGTTTACTATGAGTCCTTTGGATCAATCAGCCAATTTATGAACTGAACATATTGGCCTGATCTTTAAAAGGACCCATTGTGGCTGCACTCTTCTTAATACAGAAAGCAGTTTTCTGCAGTATTTTCAACCCACGGGTATCTATGGATTCCAAACTAGTATGTACTACACACAGGCCAATCACAATTCATTGCATTGAGTAGACATGTAGAAGAAAAAACCTACTTTGATCACAGAGTCATAGAATCACAGGATCACAGAATGGCTGAGACTGGAAGGGAAACATGGACGTCATGTGGTCCAACTCCTTGGCTCAAGCAGGGCCGCTTAGTGCTTTGTCTATCTGATGTGTCAGTTTGCGACTTTCACGCTCATTGTCTATGCAAACTGTCAAAGTACTATTCTATATCCAATGCTTTTTAGTATCAATTACATAATTGTCAGGAAGTTAATCTTATCTCTAACTATCAAGCATATGTGAGATGACTCTGACTGCTTTCTTCCTGGGCTGAGAGAAAAAGCTATGTGCAGAAACCTCCATTTTCTCCTGACGGGTGCAGCTTGTCAGCCATATAGGTGATTAGTAACATACAAATCTGTGCTTTCCATTCTTCTTCATAGGTATGGAACTTAATTGCTTAAAATATAGCTATTGTTTCTATACGTTATATATTGCCTTAAAATATGTGCTGATTTTCTGATTTGCACTCTTTTTGTTAGTCTTAAAGTCCTTAATGTTGTTAAGACTAGGAAAGAATCCACATCTCCTCTTCACTAATAATGTTGTTTTTCCTTTCTTTGCACTTCTGCCACTTTGGAGGATGAAAATAACCTCCTCAGTTTTCAATTCTGTTTACATTTTCTTCTTCTCTCCATCTGTCATGAACTATGACAACGAAACTACACTTTGCAAATAGAGAACTGTAGAGAAATTCTCTCCTGAAATGTTTGACCATGGGAACTTCCACAAAAGTTTTCAAGACTTTGTAAACATTGTGATTTTGTTGGTGGTTTTTAGTGTTTTTTGTTTTGGTTTGGTGGTTTGTTTGTTTTTTTTTTTGTCAAATCTTATTTTAGTAAACTCAACACTTTGATCTAATTTTTTAAATTTTTTTTAGATGTCTCATAACAAACATTTTATTTAGTTTAATGGGAAGCAGTAATTGAAGCACTTGAGTAGTAAAGCTTTCTTCATGTTATTTTGTCAGGTCAACCAGAGGCTGTGGCTTAACCTAGCTTTGGAGAATACTATGTCCTGGTCTGATGTAGAGGTGTTGCTCTTAGAAGAGCAACTTCCCCCCACCGTACATGCACAAGCAAGCATCAAAGAGGTAGCAGTCATTCTTCAGGGAGCTATAAGAAGGAGCGAAAAATAATGCCTGTGTGTCTATATGTAGCAGTGATCTGGTGATAACCAGCTGTGACTAACAGGGACAACAGCTCAAGTCTCATAAACCTTACTCTGTGGTAGTTTGTGGATGAAGAAACTAAAGTAAGGCAGTCTTTGATCAGGCTATACGAATGTCAGGAAACTGGCTTTGAATTTAGGTTACTAATAGAAAATATTTTCCCAGTAAATCAGTATTTTTTATTTTAAAAGCTTTGTGTTGATTCCATTAGAGGTATTTGAACAGTATTCAACTGTGTATTAATTAAAATGTAATTAGACATGGATTTCAATTACATGGAATCCATTACATTACATATTTAGGCATTAGCTAGCTAATCTAAGCCTTAAATGGCATGGTCCAGAAGGACAGTGAGGATGGGATAACTGTATAAAACTAGGTGAAATCTAATCTAAACAAGTCAGTTTACTCTATCTGTTTCCAGAGGGCAGCTAATCCAAAAAGTAGGATAAACTGCTTTAGGGTTGAAGTTAAGTATTTTGTATTATTATTTTTTTAAAAACTGTATATGGAAAATATATTTTTTAAATATTCTAGTGGGCAGAGGATGTTCTCAAACCATATAATGTCATCTTACTCAGCACTAATCTGTTCAGATTTCAAGATGGAGGCAATCAGCAAACCCTTTGTCTTACTGTGTTCTAATTCAGAAAGAATTCATCAGGTAGTGAACGTGATTCTACTTAATGTAGAGAAAATTCTATACTGGTATGAAAAATAATTCACAGAGTCATTAGAGTTCTTTGCTCATTCTTTGAACTCTACCTTTTACAGATTTAGTAACTTAAATAATAAGGTGGTTTTTAGATTATTTTTTACCTTCTCTTGATCTCTCACTGCAATATCCTCCCTTGCCATCAGTGAGACATCAGATTTTCTATATTCTGCATTCATAGAGGGACTGGAGAAATCCTGACCTTTATCAGCAATAGGAAGGAACCTCAGGAGCAAGCATGGCTGTTAAACTTTTGTTCTACTTAGCTTGACAGTTGAATTTTCTGGGGTGGAGTGGAATTTTTTTTTTTTTCATCTTCCACATCTAACCTGTACCTACATACTTCAGACTGGGAACTTCACTTTTTGCCTGAGCAAGCTGCATATTTTTTTCATGTGTGACAGTATACTGGATGACCCTGGCTGTGTTCAAGACAGAGACCAGGCAGATTTGCAGAGTGGAAAAAGAATGGAAAGGGATTTGAAGCTCTGTTCTGCCCTTGGTCCTGTGTCACTGGACGTTTTGTGTTGCGCTGCTGAAACAGTCTGACTAAGGTCAAACTTTGCCTGGCACAGGTCCACCTTCTTCTTTAAAAGGTTATTTCAATACATCAACATGTGGGTTTTAATAACCGAGGAGGAAAGGGAAAAGTAGTCCTGCTACAAATCAAAATACTGTCAGCCTGTTCCTATTTAGCCATTTGTCAAGGGGCTTTTTTGCCTGTGGCTCTCAGTTTGATATCATCTCTGGATAGCACAGTGTTAAATGGCTTTTTTGTTAATAAAGCACATGAACTGGAAGATTGAAATCTGTCTGATTTAGGACTTTACAGTAAAAATCCAAACTTAGAGGCAAATGAAAATTATGTTGGCTACACTTCAAGCAAGTTTTTATTATCTGAATCTTGTGATTATTTTTTCCTTTTGTTAGTGTTTCATTTTCATATTATCCCGATTTGACTACTTGTAATTTCAGCTTAGGAGTAGAAAAATCTCATTTAAGTATTTGTAATTGGAGTTTACAATTTGCAGGAAAAAAAAAAGAAAAAAAGCGTGTGTGTGAAATAAGCCTTTTGTGAGCTCTCTTTTGGGACATGTTCTGTTCTCCAGACTCTGTCAGGTAGTAACATTTTAACACTTTTCCCCAATATGTACCTGGCCATATTTTCGAAAACCTTCTCTTCTAGGGCTGCTTCCTACTTTCTGTTTCATTTAAAAAAAAGAACAACCAAAACCTCAAGATTGGTGCTAGTGTTGTTATTGTTATTTGCAAGGCATGTATTTTCTAATGATGCTGTCCCTCTAGCTCCATTTTGCTCAGCTTGTGCCCTGTACGTGAGAACAGTGATGTCTTCGTGTTCTCAAGTCAGACACAATCCATGGCAGGTGTCACAGTGACAGTGATTCCTCAAATGACCCACATAGGTCAAAAAGTTTCCCAACAACATATAAACAAAATAATGAGATTATATCATCTTATGTTATTCTGAGCATGGATACCCACAGTGTCTTGCTGTGCCTTAACTATACTTAAATGTTTACATCTCTTTTGATGTAAACTATTCACTATTCACTATTGATGGCAATATCTCTATGTTTTGAATAGAGAGAGATTTTTTCCAAACCCAACTCACATCTAGAATTTCTAGAATAAAAACAATTAGTTAAGCAATTAGTTGAAATGGATTATCAGGGTATTCCCTGGTTGATCTAGGGAAAGTTGTTTGGGTTTTTTTTTGATGGAGGTATGATCTCTGTCAAGTTGAAGAGCGTATGCAGGGAATACTGGAAAAATAACAGATCTTTTTCAGGATTTGCTCAACAGAGCATTTTAGCACTCAAATCTGCCAGCACTAAAGCCAGTACTTATTGTAACTCTCAGAGGTACTTGGAGTTGAATAAGTTTCTGCTATATAAGGAAATTTATGGAAAGTTGCTTAGCTGATTGCTTGTATCAGAGGTACTCCACAAACTGGAGAAGGAACTCCAGAGCAGCTTCAGCTAGCCTGGCACATACACAAGATATCTGAGCTAAGAAAATGACCTGTAGTTCTATGCTCATGAAAATTGGGAGACCAGGAATTCCTTTCCACTTTTTTTTCCTGACTCCTGCATTAGCATAGTAGTCCACTGATTGTTCCTTTCTGCTTTGTCTCTACATCTCTAGACTATGGATGCACATTCCTAACTCCTCTTTACTTCCCACCACAAAGCTTACTTACATAGACAGTGTGCTGTACTAGTTGCATAAATGAAGACTTCAGCTGGAAACAAGGAGCAAAGATTTATATTGTTTCCATTTAGTATGGATAGAAAGAGCAATTAAAGGTTATTTTTTAGTCTAATTTTAATTCTGAAACTTTCAAATAACTATTTTTAAGTTCTTCGCAATGATCACTTTCCTTTTACAATGGCTTCTATACTTATTATTAAACTAGTTACACTGATATAAGTGCCCGTAGCTATTTCTCTTTCTAAGGCAGAGCCACAGAGAGATAAATGGTGGATAGACTACTGACTGACTGTTTCAAGTCACAAGTGTGAGAGAACAATTACATGTCTGTTAAAATGCTGTAGCAATCCTTTAATTAAATTATATTTTCTTTCCTGTGGTTCAGTGCTACATTGAGTGTTTTATATTGTATCTAACCATTGGGTAATATCTGGAGAGAAAGAAGAAAGTGAAAGTAGATATGCCTTTTGGCTTCCTGAATTAAAGATGATTTGATTAGTTTAAGGCACAATGATGTTTTCACTATAAATTAAATGTATGACAAGTCAGAAATAGTTTAATTCTAAGTTAAAGAACAAATGAGTAGAGAATACTTTTCACTGCTTTGGAGGAATGAATTGGATAATGTAATCTGAGGCAGAATTAAGAAAATCCCACTGCACAGTAGATCGTAGTGTGTGTGGTGCAATGAAGACACAGGCTGTATGTACCTGAGAAACATAAAGCATGTTCAGCAATACCTTGGGCATCATGTCACGAGTATTATCACTAGTAATAGAAAGTCATCCTCTCTGAATATAAACAAACCCTTCCTCTTTTCATATAAGACTATATCTCATATAATACTATATCTCTTATTTATTTACTGTCATCCCAGCATCCACTAACACATTAATTATTACTAGGGCATTTTATGACCCTGATTAGACTGCACAGTGATAATGGGCAGGAGGAATCACAGCATGGTTGAGTCTGTAATGCACCTCTGAGGATCATCCAGTCTCACCCCGTGCTCAGAGCAAGGTCACATACAGCAGGTTGCTGAAGGCTGTGTCCAGTTGTGTCTTGAATATCTCTACAAATTGAGACTCCACAGTGTCTCTGGAAAACCTGTTCCACTGTTTGACCATGGCCAGCGTGAAAAAAAGGTTTTCTTATGTTGCAGCGGAATTTCTTGTATTTCAGTTTGTGTCTGTTGCTTCTCATCTGCTGATGGGTTGTAGCCTCTATCCATTCCATTGTCTGATATACCGATGTCTCAGTGATGGAAGTAGAGGAAACAGAGGGATTTCTGTGTTGCCTTTGGGCTAACCGAAGTTGCCAACAATGCTAGAATGACTCCTCTGTAATTTTGCATACCCATCATTACAATGGCATCCATTGCATAGATGCAGGAGGGTCCAGGAGGACATCTCTGAACACCCAGTGTACCCCCAGAGTGCCTCTGTTATAAAGAAGTCCTCTGATCATGCTTGGAACTAATACACTTTTGTAGCTACACAAGTAATGTAAAAATGATTACTGCAATTCAGCATCTCACAAATGCATTAAGAAAGTGAGAAGGAAGGAGGCACATTGCAGCAAATCCTTCTCCCAGATCATGTACTGTCTGTCATTTTATGGTACTCAGGTGACTCAGACCACTCTTCCCTGTAACTTGTGCTTAGTTCATTGTTCCTACCTGGATTTGCTTGGAACAAAGACAGAACTTGGCAAAAAGGGAAAGTAGAATAAGTTCACTGTTCAGTCAAATTATTTGCTTCCCTCATTAACCATCTCCTCTGAGTTGTAGGTAAACAAGAGTAGATGTTTAAAAATACTGAAAAATGCTGCTTTTTAATTTCTCAAATTAGAGAAGAAGAATGTACCACCTGGTTAGAACAGGTCTTCAGGAATCATATCAATATCTATTAAGGTATGCCTTGCACAGTAGAGAGCAACTAATTCTGTTAAGGAGTACTACAGGTCCTAGCAGAGGAAGTAAAGTGGCTTCTCTTACTCATCAAGTATCTAAAAAAAAAAAAATTACTCTTCTGAAGGCAATAGCAAACTCTCTTTGGCATCAGTAACGTAAAAAAAAAAAGTTTTCTCTCCTGAAGTCTTCTGACATTTATTGAGTTTGGAGGGAGAAAAAGAATTGTAGCACTGGCTTTGTTCATTGTTGGGGTAACATAAAATGTCAATCATATGCAAGTTGCATTGAGACTTGCAGGCTAGAGTCTAATGGTCTAAAAGCATTCTTCAATGTAACATTATACGGAGAAAATGCCTTTTGCGGTTTCAGTCTGAATTCGAATATATTGATTACAGGTCAATTGCAGCCTTTGGTAGAGCTGTGCAAGAGCCAACATTTTTCCTTTGAAAGAAATTCATTAATAATTTTTTAGTTTGTGTTGGTGTGGAAATCATTGTGTTCCTGCAGGGAAGTTTGGTTCACTGACACTTTATTCTCTGACAGAAAAGTGTTCAGGTAGAAAATTTTCAGTTAGTTCAAGTATTACCACTTACAGAGATTGTTTTTACAAGGAAACCCCAAATCTTTTTTTTAGCCTGAATCATTATTTTGGCTGTGTCTGGGTTTCAGGGTAGGTGCTTTTCTTATTGTCCTCATTCTCTGTGCCCCTAGGCCCATTGCTTTTTTATGAAAGGCAGAGGTAGGTGTCATCACCGTGGCTAGGCTGTACATCAGGGCGAGGGAAGGGAGAAGTGTATGTGGCTACCCAGCTTACTTTTTATACGTACAAGTATTTGAATTACCTTGCTGCATTTCAACCTCTCCAGAGATAACCATGAATTTTGACAGGTGGTGCCCCCATCTTTTCTACCTCTACTTACTAAGAAAAAAAATGTTTTTCACCAGAACCAGAAACATCACATAAAAAAGAGTGAATTATGTCTAATATTTGAAATTATTTCAAGTATAACAGAGATCTAACAAACCTTTTCCAATAGGATATTTTTGATATAATTCACTGATACACTTGAAATGCTGAAGTTTCCTCTGGAAATTGGTATTTAAAGCAGTGGCACTGAGAATTGAGCAGTGGCATTAAGCAAAGACATCAGTGGCTTGAATTCTTTGGGAAACCAGAAATAACATTACAAAGTCAAATTTACAAAGTCAATTCTTTACAAAGACTGATTATAAAGAGGAGAATTATTAAAAGGGATTATTTGGCAGTTACAAGTGCTGTCATCTTTTGCAATGTTTTAAAGGTGAGGTTCTGATTTGTAGGACTCTGAAGAAAAGTTTTTTTTCAAATGTGAGGCATTGAAATAGGACAATAAAAACACTATGAAAGTGCATGCTCTAATTAATTTTAGATTAATGCTTTCTTTTGTAGGAGCCTTTAGAAAAGGTAATTTTCGAATTCTACAAAATTACTCACCTAATTTACGTAAACTTTTTTGCTTAAGAAAGTGCCTTTAAGACTGTTCTGCATACCCCAGCTTTATATCTCTCACCCCTAAGGATGTTCAGTTCTCTGCCCTCATCTTTCATGCATAGGAGTAAAACGGCACAAGTAGAGCATGCATTCTCCCTTAAGTATTCTGCTTGAAATACTGTCCTTATTCATTCCACATCTCTCAGAGTTCTGGGTTAAAGAGTCGATTATTTTACTTGGCTTCCCTTCAGTTATTAAACTTTATTGTGTCTTTTATTAGTAATGACAACATAGATGAAGCAGTAAACATTGAAAATGTCCTGTGGGCTCTAAACAGCATTAATCTGCTGTTCTTCCATTACTGAATCGTCTCTGAAAGTTCTTGGGTGTAAGCTATATGTGTATATGTGTGTGTGGGGGGGGAGGTGGTGGAGGAAGAAAATGGGGAGATTTGCATAATCTGGTTGAATCCCTAAACAACTGAGCCAAGGCTCCCAAGGCAGTCAATGGAGAGAGTTTGGCTCTTCAACAGGATGATTCAGAGCACCTGAGCTATACAAGCTGCTTAGAGAGACTACAAATCAGACATTTTAAGTCAGATGGTATAAATAATCATTCCTCCACCCCCATGTGTTAAATTTGCCTTATGGCCAAATGTAGATCCATGTCTGGATAGTTGCAAGCTTAACTTCAATCTTAATCTTAATATACTTCAACTGATTAAGTATTGTTGAGATAGCAACTCAAGTAGTTATTAGTTATCTGTTAACCTCCACTCATATATATTTATCTATTACCTCACAGAATGTAAACAGACTGAGATAGTGCTAAAAACAAAATAAATTTTAACAGAATTTGTATCAATTTACTTAAAAAGTGGCTTATTCTCTTGGGATATTATGGAACTGAACTGATCCCTGTGGAATGCTGTGAAAAGCACTGCTCTAATGAATCCTGTGGTCACACCATGCCCTTAGTTTCATTTCTTCAATGTTTTCCATGTGCAATTCTCAATAGAATTTAATTTTGATAATTTTGATGGTAGCGGTCTCTACCTCCCTTTTACTGCAATGGACAAAAAAAAATCTGTTAGAAATGAAGAAACTGCTTTTCTCTGCTTAGGTTCTTTTACTGGGAGTGGTGGATTATGTAGTCTCTCACTGAAGACACAAAAAGAACTACCACTACATTCATCAGGACCTTGGCTTTTATTTTCAAAAGGAAGTGTATGGGCCACTATAATACTCTGAATGAAATCTATGACTTTTACTGCCCTACGACTTCACCCTACGTATTTGGTTTTTTTTGGCTCAGGCTTCATGTTGCTCATATTAACGCAATATACTCGTGGATCTGGACAGCAGTCTCAAATAACTGAAGACTAAGAATTAAATACATTGTTCTGTAGTTAGATGACTGCTATGAAATTGTTTCTTTTCAAGCATTTAGTAAGTTGTCTAGCAAGAAGCATGGGACTACTTGTTAAATCATTTTCAGTAGAAAGCCATGTTAAATTAACTCGAAGACTGTCACTGTTATAGCATAATTCCGTATAGACTAATGCAATGGAACGTAATAAATAAGGTAATGTTGCATCGGACAGACATCAATCTGCTAAAGGCATATGGAAGGCTTTAGCAAAGGCACAGATTTCTGGTTTTGATTTCTGGCTTGGGACTTTGGGAGTTTGATCATGCCTATCTATCTTAGCTCTGCCACTGTCCCATCATATATGCACCATCGACTCTTCTTAACAATGTGGTACAAGTAAAACTAGTTTACTTGTATAAAATAATTTGTAGCTATTAAAAAAAAATCATATTTACAATCGTTTACAGAACAAAATGTTATTGCTGTATTTTGTCTGCAGTTGTTTTTTTTTTTGCCAGAAGTTAGAGATAATCTATTTAGATTTGGCAAATTTTCAGCATCTTTGAAGCAGAATATTTTCTCACAGTAAGGCTGCTGGTAAATCCTGTGGAAATCAGATTCTAAGTGGTTCTTTTGTGAACAAAGCAGAATATTTCATAAGAATAATTTCTGAGTCTCATCCACCCATTTGGCCACAGATTGCATGCTATTAAGCAAATTAGATGACAATTAAAGCATATGTATTTACAGAAAGCTAAAAGAAGGATTTTTGCTAAATTGTTTTACAATTTCATTGAAACTGTGCCAACTCATAAATTAATGTTTTAAAGATTAGGTAAAACACAAGTATCTAACTGGTTTTCTATATACCTGAGGATTTTGTAGACTGAGGTGGTGTAACTCAGAGAGTATTTAGAATTTAAGTATAATTCTAATAGCCGTATTAGGTTTATATAAAATGCATTGTCTTTCATTCCTGCATAATCTTAAAAAAAACTTACAAACATAGAGGATTATTCCAAGCATGGTTTTAAGCTGTCTATGAAATACAGTCAAAATTCTTAGATAAGGGTTTGCACAATACTTAAACCAATCTAAAATAAAAAACTAATTGCTCCAGCACAGCAGTTTGAAAGTTTCAAGAAGGGAGACAATGTATTATTTGTTCATCTTATCAAACAGAGGTTTAAAAAAAAATGCATGCTTCAGTCAAATTATTTGTAGATCACCCTTAAAAATGTCTATCTTGTGAATTCAGTACCTTTATCATGTCCATGGAATTGTAGTAGCAACTAATGCTATCAGGAGGTTTCTCAAGCAACAGAATTATAACACCACTGAGCTCATGATCCAGTCATATTATGGAACTGTTCTGAGCGTATCTAGTCTTGGGACAAAGAACCCCATGATTTGTGATCTTTGTGCGTAGAGTGGAACCTCAAATGTAGCCATCTGCTTCCTGGGCTAGGATTCTTCTAACCTCACTTCAATCCCTTCCATTCTCAATGAGTTAAGAAGACGGAAGAGCAATAAGAATAGATAAGTCTGGCCACAACTTTTATTTTCCCATAGACTTTCATCTGTACAGCCAAAAAATATGTGGTTATGATTGTTGAGTTAGTGCTTATTTGAATAAATATAATTCTGATGGAAAGAATAAAGCATCTTAGTTCCCCATCATATGGAATATGTCCCTAGATTTATCTTTATTTCTTTTTTTGTGTGTGTATTTTGAGTGGTATCTGATAGGAATTTAATAACCACTTTAGTGGATTTTCTTACTGAATGTAATACTTGCACAATCCAAACATTCTTTGATATTTTATCAGCTGCCTCAGAGAAAGACCTGTCATAGAACTATAATGTCAATTCTAATATGTGTTTTTAAAAGAAGCTTTTTGAGCATTACATCTATTGCTAGACAAATTGTTAAGTTCCCCAAGTATACAGTGGTGCATCAAAATGCATTAATCATGGGGATTTTTTTTGCGTGTTCTAATCATCAATCCATGCTTAATATACAAACGTGCAGAAAGACAATTAGATAACTAATTTAAGTTCCTGTGCCAAAGGATGAACTGTAATAAGGTTTAAGTAAATATTAAGTGGAAAAGATTAACATTTCATGAAGTTGAGCCTTAAGCAATTAAACTCAGTGAAAGATTGTTGAATTTATATTAGTCGTCTAATCACTTACCCGAAAGTATGTCATCACTGCGACAAGAGGGTAGAACAAGGATAGGAGTCAGGTTTTTTCCTGCCGCCTTGGTTTATCACATGACATAAAGTGGTAGTGTGTCTCCTGTTGTACATGGGAAAATTCACTAACACAAGCGATGGTGGCAGGGCACTCGTACATCACTGTGTCACCATACAATACAGTGCTTTGAGCTCCTAGAAACACAGCTTCTTGGTGTATAAATGTTACAAAAAAGAACAGTATAACTTTTTATCTAGGTATGTTAGAATTGTTGGTTACAAGCACATTTACTAAATTAATTTTGCAGTGTTCAGGAACAATAATGATAATAGTATTATGCAATTTTCATAACTGTAGCCAAGAATTCTTTTTCATTTTTCTGTTTGTTTCATGACCTAGGTGTTAGTTTGCTAGTGGGAAGGGGGTAAATTTCCATACAAAGGTATGTAAATGCAAAATTAACAGGACAACTGACATGTGGGTGGGAAACAAAGAATTGAAAAATAAATGATTTTTTAATACACGTAAACCAAATCTGACAATCAGAAAAGTGACCATTTCTGAATAACTGCAAAGTGTGTGTCAAGCTTTCATGAACTGTAACTCAACCATAGCTTATGACAGGAGATGAGAGAAGTGAAGATCTTAGCACAGGATGGCTTATACTGAATTTTGGAGACTATATAAATGAACAGTTTCTGGATTCAACTGTCACAATGCTGTCACAATGGCTACCTGCTGGTTAAGGAAGAGTGAAAGGTGGCACCTTGTCAGAAGGGCCTTTGTTCACTGCAAATAATGAAAAACATTGTCGTAGTTCAGCCCCGATTGGACCAGACTAGGCAGTCTCTCTCTCACTCCCCCCACCTCCGAGAAAAACAGGGAGAGAAAATATAAGGAAAAACGGCTCGAGGTTTGAGATAAGGACAGGGAGAAATCCTTAAAGTTACCGTCACGGGCAAAACAGACTCGACTTGGGGAAAACTATTCATTTATTACTACAAACAGCAGGGTAATGAGACAGGGAACAAGATAACCTCCATCCACCCCTCCCTCTTCCCAAGCTTAACATTATCTCTACTACCTTCCCCCCCCGAGCGGCACAGGGGGGAAGAGGGAATGGGGGTTGCAGTCAGTTCATCATATGTTGTTTTACGCCGCTGCTTCATGGTTGGGGGAAGAACTCCTCACATTCCTCCCCTGCTCCAGCGTGGGGTCCCTCCCACGGGCCACAGTCCTTCGTGGAACTGCTCCAGCGTGGATCATCTCTTCCACGGGTGCAGTCTCTCCAGAACAGCTGTCCCAGCGGGCCCTCCACGGGCCACAGCTGCCTTCAGGCATCCACCTCCCCCGGTGCGGGGTCCTTCACGGGCTCCAAGTGGATCTCTGCTGCTCCGTGGACCTCCATGGGCTGCAGGGGGACAACCTGCTCCACCATGGTCGTCACCACAAGCTGCAGGGGAATCTTGGCCAGGAGCCGCATTACTCCTCCCCCTCCTTCTGAACTGACCTTGGTGTCTGCAGCCGTTCCTCACAACAGGCTGGTAGGTGTCTCTCAGGATCTTTTTTACATCTCATTCACTTCTCATCTCCTCTCCACTTCTTGCAGCCGGGCTGGACCGAGTCGGGCCCAGTCGGCTGCCTGGCGAGAGACCAGAGGGTGAGGCCTGCAAGGCCCATGAGGCCTGCGCCTCCCCCTCTGCGCCTCTGCCCCCACTCAGCTTCTTCACATCTTCTCTTCTCTCTTTTTTTTTTTGTGCTTTCCCATTCTTAAATACGTTATCGCAGAGGCGTCATCACGAGACATTCTGCTACCAATCGGCTCGGCCTTGGCCAGCAGTGGGTCCGCCCTGGGCCTGGCCAAGTCCCGTGAACAAAGGGGAGCGACTTCTAGCAGTTTCCTACAGAAGCTACCACCTTAGGCCCCCCCCACTAAACAAAACCACGACAAACATGCATGCTTCACCATAGCCTTCCAGTTGAAAAATGTGACTTGTGCTTTATTCTTGTGTTTATACGGGAAGGTGTTCTGAAAGGGCACTGTCCTTCCCATCCTGGTTTTCAAGGACCTTTTCTCTCAGAGAACTTTGTCAAAGGAAAAGCTGCACAAAGACCAAAGGAGTACCAAACAAAAGCTGAGATATTAAAAAAAAATACCATTTTGTGAATATAACTGTTTCTTCTACAGTGATGACATGTCTACTGTCACTGTCTCCCAAGAAAATAAAGAATTGAATGGGTCTAATTCTGGCCTCCTGTGTTCAAGCTGCTCCTCTTCACCTCAGTAAGAGATGTGGATCCATTATCTGAGGCTAATAATGCAGTGAATTAATCCCTGCATTTTGGACAAAACAGAAAGGCCTCTAAAGTGGGTGTCAGGCAAGGGTAAAATACACAAGTGTGAGCATATGTGCAAGAGGTAGTTCTGCTGGTGGAGCGAAACATCTTGTTTTATGTAATGGTGTGTTAAGATACTTTGTGAAATACTATTAATAAAATATTAAGCCTTTTACCAGTGTATTCAGTGTGGTGATGGAAGTTAAATGTTAAGATTCCCAAGAGGGCACACCTCCAGCCTGATATAAGTCTAACACAGCCTCACTGACTTCATTTGGGCTCTGACTTTTGGCAGCACCTGAGGGCATACTGCTTTCAGCTTATTGTCTGCCACATTTCTAGTTAGAACAGAGATTTTAAAAAGTGAATAAATGGAGATAGTCACTTCACCAAGAGTATCTTGGCAGCTCATAGAGAGGGTAGAAGAGAGTATAGAGCAGACACATCACAGTCTTACTTTGTGCTATGTGATGCAGAGGGTGTGAACAGCCAGTCTATAATAATTAACTCCGAGAGTCGAGTCAGTTTTCCTGTAATGCCATGGTGCCTGCAGCAATGTATGTCAACGCCAGCCAGCTCATGTGCCTGGACATATGTCCTGCAGGATAGACAGGCGACACTTTCACTTGATGACACCTTGAGCAGACCAAAACAGGGTAAGAATTTCTGCCCTCTCCTGCTCCTAAGCTGCATGTTGCTTCTCCCTTTCCCCGCCACAGCTTACAGACCTCTCTGCTGGTGCACAGGTACGGGTTCAACTCACCGATCAGGTTTGGAGCAGGGATGTGCTCAGCCAGGAGGGTGTAAGGGGTGAGGAGAGCAGAGGGAAGAAACAGGCTTTGTCTGTGCAGGAGAAATCAAAGCACACTCGTAGTCATCGACACTTTCTACATCTGTATCTCTGGTACTCCACTGCAGATTGATCTATGGAAGCAGCCTAAATAAATAGCGTATGCTTGATTTAAATGTTCCATTTTTATTTGAGGTAACACTCTATTTATTTCTCCATTTGAAGATATTTAAATGATGCTTGTGCCAGTCACTGTTAAGTGTTACACATACTGGAAAGCAGCAAAATACTTTGGCAGTTAAGGAGAGAGGATGAGTTTTGAAGATCAAATTGTTTCAGCATTAGTTTCACTAATAGGGAACTTCCAGTTTTGTTGAAGTTTTGCAGAAGGTCAAAACTTAACCATTGTCAGGTGTAACTGCTCCAATAACTTCAGAAACAAGTTTCTCTTATCGCCATGTTATCCATCTTGTTGAATCAACACATGCTTCATTTGTAGTCAAACTGAATAGAAGCAGAAAAAAAAGAGGAAGGTTTATTTATGTGTAGTAAATTATGTCTAGTAGTATTTTATTTTGAGATACAAGGAGATCTGAATTAGTTGCCCTAAAATCTTGGCTAGGATGGTCTGATATAAATTGTTCAATTAGCTAAGTGCAAATATTTCATTTCTTCAACAAAATGCTTATGTTCATATTTAGAACATGTTTTAATAAAAGCTTTTTTTTTTTTCTGTGTACAACGTAGTTGAGGCATTTTTTTATTTAAACTGTAAATGCTGGCTTTGTTTACTTACAATTGAATCAAATTTCCCTTTAAATACAGCTTGATGCAAAATACAAGTACAACATGAAGTGTACTCAGTAAATTGTTTACACAATCTTTATGTTTAGTGCATGGTATTATAGTACACAGCAAAAGGGGATCCCTGCCAGTGTATCTGAACCCTTAAAGTCAGCAGCCTGGGGTCTGATTTGCTCTGCTCTGTGCAAAGAGTGAGGAAGGAAGGGTGGAAGGAAGGATCTTTTTTCCCTTTGACCCATGTCTGCTGAACAAAGTTCCATACAAATCTGGACTTCGTACACGCTGGAGGGCAATTTCTACCTGGTCTGTGCTGGTCTGAAGTGCTCTGTCTTTAGTTCAATTGTGTTGCAGCTTGTCCAGGTGTGAATATAGTACAACAAATAAATAATCATAATGAGATTATCTGATGACTTCTTGTTTTTATTAACCTCTGGAAATTCCAGAAGAGTACTCACTCTGAACCATGGTCTCTTGATATTATTTCATTCACAAAATATCGAGTCATTTCACAAATTACACTTCCATGTGTAATCTTCATGGTTATCCTAAACTTAAACACTGTCACTAAACATAAAATACTCAAATCTGAAATATTTAATGCTCAGATTTCCTTTTTTTTAAAAAAAAGTCCTTAGCTTTAATGTTTCTTTGAAAAGCCATGTTCAGTCTTCCAAGTATTGATCTAAAAGTGAGTGGAGAGTGAGCTCTTAAGCCTTAACATTTTCAGCATGGGGAAGAGTGTCATGTCTCCATATCAGGTGTGCTTCTCATGTCTCAAGAAGGATTTCAATCTCCTTGGTGTGTAGGAAAGATGAGGCTGACAACATGATAATATTTTTACTTCTAATGCTGATATGTTGCTCCATGCAGCGTCCAGGTTTACAAGTAAATTGGTGATGGTGGAGAGGCTGACTATGGTCCTCATCATCACCCTTTTCCTTCTAGGGGCAGAAGGGAAGAACAAATGAGCTTTTTTAGTCCTGATTTTGAAGGAAGGAAAGCTAGGCATTGGGACTGGAGAGGAGCCATGTCCTGCCTGAGTAGGTCTGCGCATCGCAAGGATGGGCCCTGCCTGTGCACCTCACACCCACCCAGTGCTCAGATACAGCTCTTTAACAGCGCTTTATCCAGGACCCAGCCCACATATAGGCCTCAGAAGGGGAGTGTTTGTCTCTCCAATGGCTAAGGTCTCAGTGGTAACATCTGAAAAATAATAAGAATAGCACTCATAGTATATTGGCGTGTGAAGTGCCAGTTCATTTTCTGTTACTCTAGCTGTCTTAAACTTATGCCTTTCAGCAAAGAACTGACAAGAACGATCCATCAGTTTGTTTCCCCTCTTTATGTTAGAATGAGTTTGACTTTTTTGTTTGTTTTGTTCAAAGTTGCTTTGTTTTGTTTTTCAAGTACTTGTTTCTTAAACTAGCAAAACAAGCAAGCAAGCAAGCAGCCCCATTCCCGTAAGTGAGGCACTGTTGTACTGGGCAGGGAACCGATATATGAACTAAAGGCATCACTCAAGAACCTCCGTGAGGAGGATACATTTCCTCCTTTTAGAAAAGAAACAAAATTAGAGGTGCAAACTTAACATAGCTCCCAGTTATTAAAGAAAATGGAGGTGGAGGAAGTCTGGGAGATCCAAAGTCAAGCCAGTGCTGTCCCCATGAGCACACTCCATGCCTCTTGTTCAGAGCTTCAGTTGCTGGAGGCTGGAACCAGCCGGCCCAGGCAAGCTGTACCCATGGCTCACTGTCCTTACCATTAAGTTTTCTTAGGTATTTTCTTGATACCTGTCTGAACTCTTCTAGTGCAATATAAAGCTGTTACTCTTCGTTCTGCTGATACAGGAGATGGATTTACTAATTTTATACCTTTCTTTTTACAAAGTTGAAAGAATTACCTAGCTATCTAATGGTCTCCATAATCTTCTTTAAACAGCCTTTTCTAGTTCGCATACTTTAGACTGCTCTTATTATTCCTCTGTCTTGAATTACTTTACAAATTTTAAAGTTCAGGTAAAAATGCAATTTTCCAACCAGCTCAGAGTGGAACATCACAGTTTCAGCACCTGTATTGCTTCCTATTGAATTATGTCCTGTTTTCCTCAAATCATCTCCCCAATGTCTTCAGTTTTCTTTAAATGTGATGCTGTCTGAAAATTTAATTTAGGTTTATTTATTTTCTGCTAGTAAAAATACTGAGCAACACTGGATTCAGGACAGATTCCTGTGAAACCCCACCTCCTGTTTTGGCAGCAAAACACTGATAAGTGCCATTAAAGACACAGTGTGTACTGCCCTTGCACTCACTCTTCTGTTAGAGAACTGCCACATTAGCACATTGCTGGCCTAAAACTATTTAAATTCCTGAGCTTTGGACAGACGGGCATCTTGCCATATTACAGTGCCTATGTGATTGTACTAGCTCAAACTGCTGCTACTTTAGGGTGCTGAAACTTAAGATTTTGTAAAGGAAAGTAGATTAGAAAAAATATAATATTATTTTGCAAATTTATTTGAGGAAAAATTCTGTTCTAGGACTCAAACAGTTTTTCATGACTGTTACAATAGATGTGAACATGCATGAGCTATGACTAGAATGAAAGTAGTTATAATTAAGCTGCTTTCAGAGTTATTAGATATTTTAAGCTGTTGAGCTATTTTTCCAGCCCATTAACTTTATTTAGACATAATTACATTTTTTAACATGTTAGTCCAGATAATGCCTTGATTGTTGTTATACATATACTACAATGCTGTAGACATACTGGACAACGTTGTTTTGGGTTTCTTGCATGGCGCCAGATATCTGATGATGAGTTGTTGTGGGTTTTTTTGGGGGGAGAAAGCGGGTGGGGAGGAAGCGGGCAGGGAGGTGCTTTGAGGTTGTAGTAGGTCTTTGTTTTGTTTGCTATTTGCACTTTTCTCTGTAGTTTTTACATTCATTGTCAAGGCTGTGATCGCTTCTCAGATTGTTGCTCCTTTTCCTTTCACAGCTACTGTAATTCCATCCCAGCTCTTGTTTCACAGTTGGCATTCTGTTTGCCAAAGATGATGATATTACATGGAACCATTCCAGAATTAAAAGAATCCCTATTTTACTAAGTCTGTGGAATTGTGGGATTTAAAGCTTCATTTACTACTTGGTTTCTGGTGGCCTGAAAAGCGTTAAATGAGAAGTAAGGAATTAGGCAAGTATTTCTCCCTGCACAGAGGTAGCCCTTAAACTTTCAGCCAGTAGCACCCTTCTTTGATAGATGGAGATTGTTTTGTGACTTTGAAATACATGCATCATATTTTAAGGAAAAGCAGCACATTTGGCCTATTAGGAGGATGTTAGGAAATCTCAGCCTGTGGACAGGAGTCTCTAAGGAAGGTTGAGGTGCTATATTTGGAGATTTTCAGGGAGATAAAGATTCAGGGACAGTTTAGTTAATTCCCTTTTTCTTCATGAATATTTTTTATTAGGATAGAGAGGAGCATTCCCAGTCCTTACTGATACTATGCTCTGTTACATCACCATCTCCGCATTAGTTAACAAGGCATCTCAAATCAAGCAGAGATTCTGCATTAGATCCAATGACACGCTTTTGAGTTTAAAATGAGGCAGCTTATCCCTGCAGTGGAGTCCAGAGCACGTCTAGGCCATCTGGTCCCCCATGCCAGTGGTAGGGGTAGTTTGGTACAGGCTGATGGGATCCCCACAGGCTGGTCCTCAGAGCTAGAAGCTGCTAGACCAAGTGAGGACAGGGATATTTAAAGACTGTTTCTCTTTCCAGTCCTTAGGCATTTTAGCCAGGGCTTCAGAAAACATCTGCTACTGTTGCCCTGGAGTCTCTTTTGAATTAGGTCTAAAGAACTTAATATAGGGTTTGTGTAAGTGGTATGGAAAAAAAAAATTTTCATCCCTAGCATGTAACAACTTTTACCCTGGAGATGAGAAAACTACATTCAGCTCCTTCTTGATCTTCAAGGGCTTTAAATCCCCACACACCATATAATGTTGGCAGTGGAAAAATACAAAACCAGATGTGGGAACAAAGACCAAGATGGTCCTAACCACAGGCCATGCTCTTGATTGATTCAATTAATCTTGGGCTATATTTAGGCTGTTCTTACCAGAGAACGTGGAAGTCCTAGTCCCTCTAGCCCTGTCTACAACATGGGGCAATCCTGCATTTAGTGGATCATGTGAATCCTCAGAAACTGAAGGAAGAATTTTCTTATAATTTTTCTTGTCATCTAGACTACTGTTAAGTGAATATCACTTCCCTCTAGTCTCACCTAAATGTCGTGTGAATCTGACAGTTTCAGCTGATTTTATTTGGGTATGATCTGAAAATGTGCACCAAAATGAGCTCTAAGAGGCAAGGTGTTCCCTTGCAGAGGTTTTGGGCTCTAATCAGGTTTGTGTGTTCTTAGTTCAAGCCACCTTTTGGTCATAGGCAGCCTCGTAATGTGGGTTAAAGTCAAGCAGAGAAGCAGCTCATGAATTCAGGCACTTCTTGCAATACACAGGGATAGAGAAGGCTTTGGGGAGTTAGGAGTGGAACTGATGCACTTCTATTCCTCTTAGCACTTCGATGGATTTTTCTATTTATGACTAAAGTGAAACAAATCATCTCAATTATAAGGACTGTACGAAGAGATGAAACTCACTGATGAAAAGTGGGTAAGCTACAGTATTTAATTAATGGGTTTAATTACTGCATCTAATCATTGTGTTTAATTAATTACTGTGTCTAATGAAGATAACATTAGCTATGAATAAGCTAAGTTGGTCTGGATGGAAACCCATTTCTTCACTACCAGTCTCCCAGGGAGAATCTGCCATTACACATTGAACTGATTCTTTGGATATTGCACTCTTCCTCCTGTGTGAAGAAAGGAGGCTTGGAGGGTGAGCTGGAGCTTTAGCTGCGGTTATACAAGGCTTGTGCTGCTTTACACCTTTGTCCCTCTCTCGTGTGTGTGGAATACAGCTTCACTAGGCTGTGACAATTTTACTGCTGGACTTCAAAGGTAGCCACACAACGCTCCTAGGAGTAGGGAGTCTGGATGAAGTACCTGAGACCAAGGTATTGTACACATGATAGGTACCGTACAAACTTCAGTCACTTCAATGATGTGTAGTGTTTTGCATTTCTTTCCAGTCTTCTAATTTCCTATATCGTGCTGCTGTGTCTCTAAATACAAGTAAAATTTTATGAAGTCTTTTCCTTTTTCAGAAATCGTACGTATGTGTGTTGTAGACAACCAAAATGATATTTATATAGACTGCAGCAGGGGGTTTGTGTTGCATGACCAGGGTTTCATGTGGGAATATACAGGGAGTATCCAAGGATATAGTTTGCTAGGATGGAGCTGGAAGACTGTAAGGTGGAAACAGACAACCCTGGCCTACTTTTATCCATACTGACTGTTAGGAGTGGTCCCTGGAGGGAATGAAATCCAGAAGAGTCCTGGATCTTAATTTCAGAGGACATTAGTGGTTTTATTTCAAAGGGCAGTTTCAAAGTAAACACACGCGATATGGACAAACCAAGGTCCGGGCAGTGGGAGCTGACCAGAGACCTTAGCTAACTGCCAGTAGATGTATCCTGCAACTGCTTGAGGCTACTGCTGGCTGTGGTGGTTTATTACTAGATGCTGGTTCAGTTCCTCATTTCCACAGCTGTAGCTCCCCCAGCAGCCACCCCAGTCCAAGTCCGTGATAGTAAAGATAGTGGCTCGTTGTTAACGTGAGCATTTGGGTACTCTGCTTAGGGAACTTCGATCTCTTAGGACTTGTTTCTTTCATTTGTCTCCCAGAGCATTTCTTTTGAGAGGGGGTTGGATCCATCCTAATAATTTGTGGGTTTTTTTTTCTTGAGAATATGTAGTTTATTCTCAGGGATAGCTGTTTTAAATGTTTGTACTATAAGAACCACCTATCCAAATGAAGTACCTGGTGTGGGCATAAACTGAACTACCTGTACAGCCCCTCTGCTGGGTAAAACATACAACTATATCTGCAATTTCAGTAACTTCTTCGTCTACAGAAATATGCTGCCTTTGCAGTTACAACAGTCATGTCCTCTTTTGAATCCTCAGGAAGACCATGAGAGTTATGACAATCATCTGTATATGGAGCTTGGGCAAAGACAGAAACATTAATCTCTGTGGGTTTGGTTTTTTTTGTAATGAATGAATAAGTTGTATTTGGACTCCTTTTTCTGTAAGGCTGAATTATACATCCTTCAGCTGACAGGCTTCAGAGGGCCAGAGCATTATTTTATCCTTTTATTTCTGAAAAACAAACACACTTGTCCAGTGTCAAGAGGTCATTAGTTTTCAGTGGAAATTATGTGTCTTCTGGTATTTCACAAAGGCTTAAAAGATTGTCATATTTTCTCAGAAGTTTCTCAGGAGAAGAAGAGCTGACTGGAGGAAGTTGGCAGCTGTTATTTGGCAAAATTTTTTAGTGTTTCTGTAGTAAATTCTCTTACTCAGTTATTTGTTGTAAACTCTAGGATACAACTGAACAAATAATGTGAAGAAATAGAATGTGCAAAATCTGAATTTCTCTCAAAAGTCCCCAGGTAAATCACATGTTTTCAATAGAAGAGGTATAAAAAATACTGAAAAGACTATGGTTTGTTACTCCTGACTTGTCTTTGAACAAAGCAAAAAATAAAATAAATTTAGTCTAATAACAAGAAATAATAAAACTGGTCTGTCACTTATTTCTATAATGACTGCATTTTTCACTTACAGCCCTGCAACTGTAAATTCACTGTTTCAGTTCATAACATTATTTATAGTATTTTATTTCTTTTAAAAAATATCTAAAGAATTTCTTACGTTGACTTCTTCAGGAATTAAATGAACAGTTCCAGTAGTATTCTACCTCTCAACTTTTCTTGGTCTATTTGCATCCCAAACAGACGCAAAAAAAACTTCTTCCTGAAAGCTCCTGAAAGCAGGAGCACCATGCACAAAACATTCATTAAGAGTCACAGTAGTGACAGGAACCAAATTAGAACAAGAACATTGCCATTACTATGCATGTCCAAACTTGATGGGTAATGAGAATAAACACAAACACAAATACAATTTCAGTGAATGTCTTCACTTGCGAAGAAATAGCTAAAGCACAGAAATCACATTTCATTCCCTTGTATTTACAGCTGGGAGAGAACAGTCACTGTCTCACAGCCTTTATAGACAACTGTGCTTTAAGGTGAACCACTACCGATATCGATTGTAACACAAGGTCAGAGATATAGCTGTGGCTATTTCCCTTTTAAGCAGACAGGAAGGATAAGAAATGGCTTCAGCAGCACAATCATTCGCTGCCTGTTGGAGGTGAGGGAGGCAGAGGGCAAACAAAGAACATAACCATCCAGTCAGTAACAGCACAGAGATATCAAATACTTACACCTGTACATTTGGGGCTTGTGTCTTGCATTCCTGTGCTGCTTGTTAAATTGCCTTTTAATTTCCAGCTGAAGGCTTATTTCTCCACTGCTGCCACGCAGAGCCATAGTTATCTAAGGATCTTGTCAATCGGCTTTCAGGAGGGTGAGGCAGAAATTTTGTTGATGCAGAGGTTACGTATGGATTCCTTGAAAATCTCCTTTTGCATTTGCATGCTTTTGCCCCTAGGCACTTGCATCAGGTCTTCCTCACTGGGGAAAGCTGCAGTGCTCCCAGGATTTTGATTGCTCAGTCATCCAGGAGACGTGCTCAACAGCATATCAGTCTTCTCTATACCCATGAATTTTTTTTTTTTTTTCTCTGAAAACCTGAGTGCAAGCGGGGCTGGTGAGTACCCATATCTTGACCCAGTATGAAGATGTCACACAGTGGGAACACAAATTTAGATCTGTGAACCTGAAAACATCCCAAGATCAAGCATATAAATAATGTCACAGGGGTGAGGAACTCATCTATTACCATATGGAATTGCTCACAGACAAGACATCAAAAAGCCTCTGGGTGTGGAGATTAGTCCCCTTTCTCACTGGACATTGTGAGAGAGCCATTGCTCCTTGCTGTGAGAAGACACAGGCTGCCTCAACATCATTCTGCTCCTTGAGGTGCTATGTACCTTCCTTCCTGCTAGCAGGAGGGAAAAATCCTTTTAGACAGGCAGCAACTACTAGAAATCGTCACCAGTCTGGTTTGAAAATCTCCCACCAGCATCTTTACATGACCTGTCTCATAGATGAAGAACTGTTTATTTTTCATTTGAAAGACAGAATAAATTAGTACAGTTATAATTTCTCTTATGTGCTGTTAGTAAATAAGACTGATGGGTTCTTGTTGTTTGGATTCCTCACCCTCCCCCAGATTCAGCCACTTGGACTCAGCTAAGAATTAAGGTTTAATTTATTTTAAGTAGAGATGTTCTGTTTTCAATTATTTCCTGTTACCTCCCAAAGGACTGTTCTATCTTGGTATTTATTTTTCAGCTAGAGATTACCGTTACCATCCTTGGATCATTTATTAGCTGATGACAGTTCTTGCTGGCTTGATGGAGAGAATGCTGAGGAAAACTAATATATTAGCCTTCCTACTATATTAAGGACTTCAAGTTGTTTTTAACAGAAGTAAGGGAAAGAGTTTTTTTTTCCCTTTGCATTTTAGCAGAGCTCAAAACTGAATCATTTGTTTCCTCCTGAAATTGAAAGCAATATATCTTAAAGAAAGTTTAAGTGGAAAAAACCTGCTGCACTGTGTTTTCTGTTCTTTCTCTAAAAACCAGCACACTAAATCCACTCTTCATTTCCATATCAGTTACCTAAGGAATGTTATCTGAATATATCTCACATTTTGTCTATCGCATTTCATTATTGGGGATACTGCTTAGATTTTGTTAGGCAAAACAACTCAGTGATAATCAAATTGTTGCGTCAGCCTGGTGACTATATGTTGCTTATTTGTTAAAGTATGTAGTGAAGGAAGCGTAATAAAGTACTTGAGACATTTTGAGCTGAAAATAAATTGAGAAGATAATTCCCATCATTTTAGGAAGAGTATAGTGTTTTGTTGTTTGTTTTTTTTTTTCTGGACCTTAAGTACTTTATGATTACAGCAGAGTAATATGTATACCAAATTTTTGCTTCCAGGAATGGTAGACATAAGTCTGCCTATCAGCAAGGCATATATGTGTGTTGGGATATCCCCTTATCCTTTGGCAGCCCTGTTTGTATTCTTAAATGACTTTCCAGTTGAAAGCTTTAAAACAAGCTATGCCGCACAGATGCAGAGACCCTTTGCTTTTCATTCAGTCTCAACATCTTCTGTTTTTCCCATTTTTCTCTCTGTAGGAGCATGTGAATGTGTGTGGTTTATTCAAATAACAAAACAAAACAAAACCAACCAAGCAATAAACTACCAAGGAAGAGATCATTGTTTGGGTTTTTTTTTTAAAGACCCTTTTTTTTATGCTTTTGACCATATTTTCTCTATATTCTTTCTAATAACTTTTATACAATTAGACCTATCGACTCTCTTTCACAGAGTTTTACATTCTGTCCTTTTCATTGCCAGAATTTCAGTGTGAGGAGGGCTCTCACCACTGGCTAGCGCAGATTTTGCGATACAGCCCTGACAGCCTGACTGATCTCGAATTCAGAGTCACAAGAGGAGCTGCCTAGGAGATATTGAGTGTTGTAAATGGGCTGTCAAAGGAATTCCTCATTTTCTCCATCCTCCAGTGCTGTGCAAGCATGAATAATAACTGTAAAGCTTTTTCTGTAGTGCTTTCTTCATTAGAGGTCCTCAGCAATCACACAAGCTGACACTCACAAAGTGCAGTAGAATTTGTGGATTAGAGTGATTTTTTGTTATTAAGCCATTTATGCATACAAATATTAAAGCATATGTGCATACATATGCCTCCTTTGGGGTTGCCATCTGGCAATGGCATACATGTGCTAGCTGGCATTTTGGGAAAAGCTGAATAAACTTTTTTTTTTTTTAATTTAATTAATATAACATCTATCATTACGTACATACCCCAGATCAACAAGCATCCTCAGGCTGATTCTGAAGTTACTGAATGCATGTAGTCTCTGTCTCCTTCATAATGCATTAATCTTTTAGGTATAATTTAATGACAGGCAGTTGCTTGGTTGCTGTTTCTCTAAAGAATCCCTCAAGGATGTTAATCTACAGTGTGATAATGAGCAAATGCTGTTTAATATCTGGTATTAGTGTTCCACAGAGTAATACCATAACAGTTGATTTCCAAGTAAGATATTCCTGCTGAATAACCAAAGTAGGCAGAATAATACAATTCACTAAACAACTACATTAAACATTTTTGTTTGTTTGTTTTGTTTTTTTTTTTTTTCTGAGCTAGAACTACAAGCTGTCCAGGTTTGCACTTGCTTTACTGTTAGTACATGTATTTGTGATACAGAATAGCTGTGAATGACTGCACTGGAAGCAGAAAACACTTACTATTGGATTAAGTAAAGCATAAAAAAGCAGTGATTCACCACCAGTGTAGACTACACCATATAATGGTACTGCTCAGCTTCCTACCACAAAGAATCACAGGGAACCCGGAGAGTTACAGGATCTTACAACATCAAATAAGCATGTCTTCTGTAAGTCACTCTTCCAGCATGACTAACTCATTGCCAAAACTAACTGAAAGCCAGTTTTATGCCAGGTTTCTTTTAGCTGGAATAGAAAAATATGTATCTAAACCCCTAAAGTAGCTTCTACTCTTAGATAAATCGTACTGCTGTCTTTGAAGTCCTGTGATAAATTAAGGAAAATAATAATTAAAAAGCAAGTGTTTTAAATAGCAATCTATCACTCCCTGTAACAAATGTATGGTACTTGATTTGCTAGTTGTATTTTAGCAACCTCCCGTGCTGTTTAAGTGCAGATTATTCTGACAGCTATGATAACAAGTTGTTCCAATGACACATTGAGCTAATAAAACCCCATTTCCAACACACTTTGTCCTTTGTCCCCAACACCTACAGTAACTTCAGCTTGCACCCCAAATCCTAGGGCACGCTCACAATGGGAGACGCAGTCTTACTTTGGGTGTACACACTCAGCCAGCCATGGACATGTAGTTGTTACTGGCTCATGAAACCTGTGAAAACTTCATTTGTTTGAGCTTCCTTCTTGCTTGTTTACATTTGATTGAAACTGTCCTGTGGATCCATTAATCAGTGGGGAAGGAGATCACAGAATAGCTTATTTCCTTGGAACTCAGATTAACCTTAGCCTGATAAAGTTCTGACTTATTTTGTATTTCAGTAATGCCGTATTCCCTCTCCATAGTTTAAAAGTAAAAAGATTGAGTTCTCAAATATGTTTTCTCTGCATTTGTGTGTCTTTACAACACAGATATGAACTCTTTTCTCCTGCTTAATCTGGTTCCAGCTTAATCAAAGATCTCATTTTATATAGGTTGTTTATCGACGAATTCAGAGGCTTCACCAAGGTGCTTAAGTATGTGTTTGTATTAAGCAGCTGAATAGGTCTCCTGACTCCAGTTGTACATATGTAAGGACCTTGATGAGGAAGTTTCTGAATATGTGGATAAAGATCTAGTGCTTTCCCCAAGTGAACGAATGGATGAGCTGTTGTTAGCTCATTAGCTGAGCTCAGATGGACTCTGAGGACTTTGGCAAAAAATGTGGTGTCAAGTTAAAATCATCATGATCATGATCATGAAACATCATGAGTGCCCCTCATCAACCGCCCTGTGCCTTTGATACCCCGAGTTAAGGGAGTCTGGTCCACCCGTGAACAGGTGCCAGCACCAATTAACTTTTCATCCAAGTGTATTAAGATGAATCTAAATCAAAGACAGAAGCTGTAATAGGAACATCATGATGATTCAAAACTGGGAGTAAGCTTTGTTTTCTATTTTATAACAGATGATTGCCGCTCATAGTTTAGGAGAGACTGTACTTTGACTGCTAAACATATAATCGCATTGCCTTTTGATTAAGTGCCTTGCAAACCTCACTGTCTTCAGTGGGGCTTCATTTTTGAAACTAATAGCAACATTAATCTCAGAGGGATGATTCACAGAGCAAGATACTACTCAGCAAGAACAAGGTTGTGCATTAAGGGAGAACTGGTCCTACAGGGGGTTTAGGCTTAGCTCCCTCTGTGATTAATCATCTGCCTCCCAGTTGCTGCTCTGATTTTTTTTTTTTAATGCACTCCAAATGCAAACAAAGGCACAAATATACCTGGAGTCAAAACTAGCTCACAGCTTTCAAAGTTGTTTTTCAAACACAAAACCAAACACTATTCTTAAACATTGATATTCCTACTGTTATTTGCAGCCTCAGTATTGCTCAATCCTTACCCTGTTAGTTAGATAACCAACTCACTCACAGATCAAATTAATTCCTTTATCACACGTCTGCAGTTAGGAAAAAAAAAAAGAGATTTAAGTAAATGAAACATAAAATACTACTCCATTGCAAGTTCCCACTCCTATTTTCTCTTACAGTCACAAAACATACTAGCAGAAAACCTTATGGATATTTTTAGGTTAAAAAATCTGGAATATTTCCTGGAAATAATTTTCAGACTAAACTGAAGTACAGAGGGGAAGCCAGATGTATCCAGGAATGTGACCATTGTTTGAGGTTAAGAAGTAGGAAAGAAAGGAAAACATATTGCGAGGTCTCACAACAGGAGAGGTTAGCAGTGGGATCTCAGAGGGACATCTACTGTTCAACATATTCATAAATGACCTGGAAAGGGAGAAGGATAATGAGACTAGAGAATTTGTGGATGCTGTCAAATTATTCAGGTTTATTCAAAAAAAAAAAAAAGATGGCAAAGGGTTGTGGAAAGATCTCATGACAGTTTTGGATGGATAATGTACAGCATATTAAATTATCAGTGACCCAGAGAAAAAGGAATGACTACTCTGTGTCTTTTCTAACTTAAGAACTCAAGAGCATCAAGTGAAACAATTGGGAGGCAGGTTTTCAACAAACAGATGGTTTTACTTTCCTTTATATGCCATGCGATTTGATTTTTAAACTCTGTCACAGGTGTTCCGGAGACTAAAACATAAATGGTTCAAAAAGCACTTAGCCATGCGTCTAAACATTGAGAAAAACCCATCAAGAGTTATTAAACATCAAAATAAGGATATAAAAATAGCTAGCTCTTGGGAATTGCTCCCACAGCAGAAAACACTCTCACAAAATCCAGAAGAGGTGAAGTCTAACAGAGAGAAGAAACCATTTGTTAGGAAGAAAAAATAAGCTTGCTGTTCTTTTCACAAATTATTCTTCTTTCTCTATGGAATCTCTTGCCATTTCCAGCTCCAAGTTGAACCTCCATTACTGATAAAGCCATGGTGTTTTACACTTCATTTCCTCATGGTTGTTCCACTGGTCTTCAAACCAGGGAGATGGTCCGCCATTGGGACCTGGCTGTGTCCCCTTGTGGCCTATTGTGGGCTGAATTTCCTGGCAGCCTCACAACTGAAATAGCCATAGTGAATATCATTAGATGATGAGAGAAAAATCTTGTTGCTAGTGGCCACAATGTGATTATTGTTCAACTGACAACCAAGCCAGAGGAGCCAGAGCAAAGAAGCGTCTTATGCCTGCATGCGAAGAGCCATTAGCCCTGTCTCTGCATTTATCCCTGCATGAACACTCTTTGAATTTGCCATGCTGAATGAAGCTGTCGAAACTCCATGTTTGGGGAGCACGGTTACTTAATATTCATGTGTCTAATGGATAAAAGCTTTTATTTAACCTGCAAAACACCAAAACTTCCCAATAAATTTTCCAGCCCAAGCTTCAGGTATTTTGTATCAGAGATGCCAACAAGTATGAAATGAGCCTGCCCTTCATTATGCTCTGCAAATCAAGCACTGTTCAAGTCAGTGTTCATAGCAACTTCCTTAACATAATTTGGCTAGATGAGGAGCTCCTAGTTGTGCAAGGATGTGTTTTCTGCCTATCTTTCTAAACATGGTGGTAATCCCTTTTGTACGGAGCATCACACACTATTTGTTAAAAACTCTAGCAAACAATTTTGGATGAGGTCACTGTCATAGGCTTCCTTAGTCTAGAGAAACTTCTCTGCTCACAAAGTTGCTTCTCCCAGTTGTGATGAGACAGTGACCCTCACACCCAATAGTCTCCCTAGTACTGTGGTGGCCAAATTCTGCACCTTTCACACTTCCAACATTCGTTGGGGAATAGAGAGTTGATACTCCTCTCTCTCACCTGCCAGGTAGGCTTCTTCCAAGTCTGCCAGCAAGAAGTAGTGCAGCATCTTTAGTCATTACCTCATTTGACAAAGTGATCTAGAGAACAGGAGAGCCCTGAAATCAAGTCCCTTTTCTGTTTCGGAGTTCCTTAGACCCTACCTATAGAGAGGGGGAAGTTGTGTAAACTATTCCAGTGACTTTCAGCGTGTTGACTGTCATTCTTCCATTTTCCACCTCTTAGTCCAATATTATTGTGAGTGAAGAAAGAAAAATATAATATCATAGATGTAAACTTCGATTTCTAAAAGTTCTATTAGGAAAGTTAAAGAGTAAATTTCTGCATTTGATCGGGCTTCGTTACTTGGTGAATATGACTTTGATCCAGAGAACAAAGAGTAACTTTGTCAGCCTACCATGGGAGGGATGTTAACTTGAATATGTCTGTTCAGCCAGGCAGATGAACTCTCATTTCCCACATCTTCATGGAATAATATCCCTACAATAGCCAGTGAGCAGAAACCTCCTTTCAGAAAGTTTTTGTAAAAAAGATTGTTTATCTTAGCTTTTAAAGGGAAAAGAGTGTGAGGATTCTCATTCCTTCAGAGAAGACTAAATGAAAGGACCTGGCTTGTCTTATACCAGAGAAAACTGCCTAAATCCAGTAGAGCAGGGCTGAAAAGGCAAGTCTTCTCTGTGGAATTTCTCATTGGGATTCTCCACTCAGTATTACCTGATTTTCCTATCATCCTGTGGCAGAATCCCTAGCTGGATCCCTGGAGGTCATCCTGGACTGTGGGTCCTATTGCACTGGCAAAAATTTCTTAGTGAACTCAGGCCTGATTGTTCTCTCAACCAAAAGACTTTGACACATTGAAGATAAATATGTTTTCTTACCCAGTGTACTGCCCTAGATGGACCAAAATGAAATGTAGCCATTAGAGAGACTTATGGTACAGAATTATTACAAAATCCAGGAGTCTTTGAAACTCACCAGATAATTGTTATTTTAAATTCTTCCATATTAATGTACTTGTGAGATCATAGTGTCAGAAAGATTAAATTATGGATTTTGTTACTTACGTACAACAGAAATGTTTCTTTTATATGTATTACTTGCATTCAAACAGAAAAAAAAAAAAACACAACCCAGACTCAAACAAGGGAGGCTCTTGGAGATTTACCTTAAGCTAAAATAGGCGAATTTAGATAGGATTTAAGAGGTTTATTAGCATTCAGTGGAGAAACCAAAGAATTTCCAAAGTATAACTATATTTTTTTCTTGGATATGCTTCAAAGACAAAGGATAGCCTATAGAAGAAAGGCTGAAAATGTAAGGTAGAGAGCCGCACATGCAGTTCTTTGTGAAAGGGCAAATATTTTATGTAACAGGGAAGACAATAACACAGTATGTTCTTCATTGTGGTGATAAGCCTTATCAGAAATATGGGTAATCTGTACTGAAAGTGTTTTTTAAAAAAAAAGAAAAGCATGATAAAACTCCAAAACTGGTCACTGAGGAAGAAATGCAGTTAAATAATACACAATGTTTGAAGTGTGCAAACAAAAAAATCTCACTCTGTTTATGTTGTGACGACGTCCCTTAGACTCACTGAGTTAGAAGTCCCTGCTGAGTTATTGCAGGTGGCAGGAGACAGGCTGCTCCTCCTTTCCTTCTCAAGAAGCTTTTTTTATTGTGTATATGGTTATCCAGTTTGTCATAAGACTTCTGTAACCTCTGCTGAAGCCTGGAGTTGTTGATTTTCATGGGCTGCTGCTCTTAAGATGCTGCATGCTCTTTGTTTAATCACTGTGGTAAGCAGTTTTATCATTCAGCTAAATTGCTTTCTTAACTTGAAAAAAAAATAGATTACAGGGTATGCAGTGACGCAGCACTCGTTTTTAGACTTTAAAACTGTAGACAAGTCCCCTCAAATATCTGGCTTCTTCTTTAACCTTTTCCTGAAAAAAAAAATGCAATAAACAAATGTACTGCATCCTGGGGCCCAATGCATTTAATGTGGATCCTGAACTGCAAAACTTGCAAAAGCTTCCTGTGAATTCTTGGCCCTTTTTTTTTGGTTAATTCTCATCCTTTGGGTATGTTTGATGAGTTGTGACACTCTGACATTGGTACAACACATGTACTGCTGCTGGCTTGCATTTCCAGTGCAAGGAGAGGTGAGGGACTGCAGTTTGGAGAGATAAAGGAATGTGGCAGACCCCCAATGCTATGGGGTCTGACAACGCAATACCAAGAGATAGACCAGCTCCAGCACTGCAAGAATAGAAAGCCTGGGAAGCAACAGAGACAATGATTTCAAAACATCCTTGAGAGTACAGTGACTTGCTGAAAAAGCTTGTAACTACAATGGGAAGGTGAAATTCATTCCATCATTTACTATTAATTATTCACTGACCTCTCATCTCCACTTAATGGGAAATTGAGCTAAACCTAGTGGCCTTTGGAACAATTTCATTAATGCCTAGCTGCTTTGCAAAACAGGTTCAAATCTGATTTACTGAAGTAATATTCTCTGTTCTTGTTTAAAGAGTGTCTCTGAGGTCTGTTTTTAATAAAGGGTTACAGAGCTCTTGGAGATAAAACCGGAACATGCAGTATGTGAAGGACTTTCACAGGGAATATTTAGAGTAATTGTGTCATGCAATTTGGTTTATAGAAAGTTGTTGTTAGATTACAGTGCTTTTCACTAGACTTTTGCTTATGACATTTCTTGGGAAAGACGAAAACCTGTCACCCTTAGGCAGGGATATTCCATACAATTTGAAGCTCCTCTTCAACAAGTATATGCAGTCATAGTGGGCGCCTTCCCCTGGGTTGCTTCCCAGATGTTATGTACCAGATATGCTTTGAAATAAATACGCCCCACAAATTCAAACACAGGAGATCACAAATTAATCTGGTACCTAACACAACAACAAAAAATAAAGGTGTATTCTGTCATTTCTATGGCCCAAGTGTAAATAGACAATGTAAATTAAGACTGTAGGAACCAGTAAAATTGTAGATCTGGGGATTATGCCCAGTTTGGTCCAGTCTGCTCTATATTATTGCAGTTTTATGCTGTTGTAAAGTGATTAAAATTAGGAGGGTTAAATTGGTTTCAAATACAATGTATTGCAATAAATGTATGCATGAAGCTTCAAGCAGATTTCCAGGAGTAAAATTTCTGTACTGATACATATTTTTTCTGAAAGTACACCAGTTAAACCTGCTTAAAAATGACATTAAAGCTCAGCGAGAGACCTTGCAGGCTGAGTAATATCAACATGTTTATGAGACACGAAATACTTAACAAATGAGTCCTGAGTACCACTGGATACTGGAGACAAAAAGGTAAATAGTTCCTAAAGTATTATTAGAGCTTTTGTTTATGTGGCTGATGTTTTGCCACCATGTTTTCCAGTTACCACGGCAACTCTGCCCAACTGCGAGAGCCACGTAGGACATTTTTTACTCTGACAAACAAAAAAACCTGATCAGCTGGCTGCAGGGATGCTGGCACACTGGGGTACACTGTTGAATAGCACAGCCTGAATATCCCTCCTGGGATTAGTAACCAGAGTGGCACCAAACAGTCATCCTTGCCTTGACTGTGATTACATCACATCCCTTATGAAACGGGAGTTGTCTCTAAGATGTTTTGTTCAGGAAAGAAAGGTTTCACTGCAGAGATAGACAGGGGAAAATACTTTCTTAATCAAAGTCGTTACTTTCCTGAACATTTCCCCATTTCAAATTCTTACCGTTTTAATACTCAAGCAGTGAACGGCTAGGCAAGGATAAACAAGATATTAACCAGAAACAATTTTTTCTCTGGCTACTTATGAAAACGAAAATTATTAACCTGTAAATTTAGTAATGAAGTTGATTCAAATGCTAAAGATCTGCTAGCAGAAGACCTCTGATAGCCACCCCTCAAACAAACATCCTCCTGTACTCAGTATCTTATGAATTTTGTTGAAACTTAGAAACTTTATTTTCCCTGGAAAAGCTGGTATCAGCTTGATTATACTCAAATGCACATCTGCAAAAAAAGATTTTTCTCTCACCTTTGCTGTGAGTGAACTTACTTACAAGGACGTGTAGAAAACTGGCATCTATTAAGCGGCTGGTTCTGCAGGGACTTTAACAGTTCCAGATGTCTATGTACCAGGAATATCACCTTTTCATAGCTGGAGAGGGGTGCTTGTGATAGCACAGAGACATTGAGAGTCTCCAAGTCTCCATTCTTTATAAAGGTAGTAGTGCTTCACATCACTAAAGCATAGAAATGTAAAGCTGAAGAAAATGTCAAGACGCCATCCAGTAACCTTTGCATTGAAATAGGGTCAAGGACACCTACATCAATACCTTAATAGAAGTTCATTTGATCAGCTGTAAAAAAAAAAACCTTCAAGAGGAAGTTCTACAGTCTATGTATCTTTTACTAAAACTTTACTATATTATTGTTTTTTGAGAACAAAACAAATCAGATTCTTTCATCCTCTCCTCATGCTTCTTGAACGTGCTTTCACTGTACATTTCTGAAGGACTCTCTGCAGCTTGTCTGCATTTCTCAGAAAGGGCGGTACACTGGATAAATAGACATAGGGCCTGAATGGTGTTCATATCTTTTTCTGCAAAGCATTGCATAAGTACACAGTAAGCACATATATTTTTAGTAAGTAAGTTGCATCCTGTTGATTTTGGATTCTACTAACCCTACCTCCAGCTTACCCATATCATTTGAACTCCGATCCAATCCAGAGTGTTTGCAGCTTTTTGAAAGCTGATGCAATTTACAGAATTTGAGAGTGCTTTTTATTCCATGATTCAAGTAATTCCTGAAAATTGATTCAAGTAATTCCTGAAAATACTAAATGAAAACAGATCCAAAAAATAGTTGTATCAGATCTTGTTTGAGATTTATCCCAGTGATCCTTATAGACATGTAGTAAAGTAAATCCTTTTTTTTAGTGATACATTTCAATAGATTATACTGGGACAGACAGTCACGAGATGTCACTGGCAAATCAGGACATTTCAGAGTCCTAAGGACATATGTAGGTATGGGTCTTGCTCCCTGAAATTCCTGTTAAAAGTACACTCAAAGTGGGCCACCAGGATGGAGCAAGTGCTCCTTTGCTGCACACAGAGCACATGTATGTCGTAGGAACAGAAGAAACCAAGCTCCCCTGCCCAGGTTTCCAAGGTGGCCACCTCTGGTATGCAAACTGGACGCCTGAGCAATGCAACATGCGTCTGCTAACATGGCTTACTTTCCTGCTTGGGTGCTACAGTAAGCATTTATGGCTGCATCTACATGAGTGTTTTGGCTCAGATCTGCTGAGCTTTTCCTTTTGAAGTGGATCTCCCAATTGCCTCCCCTTACTGTGCTTTGATTACACCATGGAGTGGTCTCAGAGCTCACAAACCAGATTGCTTTTAGTTGAAGATGAACTGGAAGCTGTGCTCCAGTGTGCCTGAGAGAGACACTCCAACTGCAAAAGGACACTTTATCCAAGGGCCATACTAACATCAGCCCAAAGGAAAAATTGTAGAAACGTTCAGGTAACACCAAGAGCTGTTTACTGTAATCCTCAGCACTTCTGTATCTCCTAGATCTATTTCTTGTAGTCGAGGGGAAATCCTACTCTAATTCATGGCTTTCTGCAGCAAACTGCATTGTCAGAGGACAGACTGTCTGGTACAGCAAAAACAGAGTAGGGTATTCTATCAGGTTATGAAAAAGTATTTTTTTTTCTGAATTGCCTGTCATAAGAAGGATCAGCTTATACAAGAAATCCCCAAATTACATTAGTCAAGTTATCCTCTTGTCACAGTACGGGAGCAAAGAGCAGCTAAAACCCAGGGTGAGTGTAAAGCTCAGAAGTACTTTGACAGGCTACTGTTGAATCCACTGGATTGAGATTCTTGATCCAGCATAATTTGGGCACTCAGCTCACTAACTATGGGGTTTTTCTTCTTTTTTTTTTTGCAAATAGGCTTTTATTTTTCATAAAATACAAAACTACAGAAGAAATGCCAATGCTTTTTGAAGTACTTACACATGCCCATAAAGATGGGATGTCAAAGCTAGCATGTAATAAGGATTTACATAATAAATAATGCATTAGTGGCTAGTCTTTCAGCAGTTACGTATTAAATAGAGATTTCTAAAGCCAGTAGGAGGCTTTTTGAAAGCAAAGTTTTGAAAGAAATGGAGGGAAAAGCAAACGAAAATTGACCTGAAACAAGGTTACTTGTGCAGATTTCAAAGATATAATCCCCAGGAGCACAGCAAATGTTTTGTTATTCTTGTAAAATGAGACTGATCTGAAGTGAAAGATTGACCAAGACTCAAGGAATTTGTGGTGCCTTAGTACACATATAATACTAGGAAGGATTGCCTTGTCATGCTGTAAACACTGGCAAGCATAACTCAACTTAAGATTTTTTCAGGAAAGCTGCTATTTCCAGCCCACACTCCCCACAACTGAATAAATAGACTCATATTTATAAATTGAATGGGGTTTTCTTTTGTAACTCAGTAATAGTGGATACTAATTTTGTCAGAATTGTTCCTTAAGAATCTTCTCTTTGTATACTTTCACGACTGAAATATGTTTATACTAAAATAAGCACATGGTGATTGCACTATGTGCCAACATACCCCGCTCAAAAGTGAGAGTTACTATAGGGCTCTTATTTGGTACCTGTGTTATCCAATGAGATGAATGGCCATTTGACATAGATGATTGACTCTATAAAGGTAGAAGAAGATTCAGAACAAAAGATTCTGTACAGGATCTTATATTTCACAGATTTGCTGTTCAGGACATACAGATGATGTGTACAGGATTGGCCATAAAATATGTAATGCACAGGAGTTTGGATAACTTTCCAAATAGTTTGAGCTCTAGAAATACAGCTTTGTTGTTCCTGGGTTTGGTGTCACATTGTAGTTAGCAACTGGCATGAGAACGTAAGAATGGCCATACAGTCTGGAGTTTTAAGCTCTGTATCCTGTTTCTAACTGTAGCCAAAAGCAGATGCTCAGAGAAGAGTATAAGGGCTGCTTTCAATCCATTCTGCACCCAGCCTATAATTGTGCCTGAGATTGCTCCAATCCATATGCAGGACCTTGCACTTAGCTTGGCTGAACTTCATGAGATTCTCATGGGCCCACCTCTCAAGCCTGTCAAGGTCCCTTTGGATGGCATTGCTCCCCTCCAGTGTATTGACCACACCACACAGCAAACTTGTTGGCAAACTTGCTGAGGGTGCACTCAATCTCACTGTCCATGTTGCTGACAAAGATGTTGAACAGGCCCGGTCCCAATACCAGCCCCTGAGAAACGCCACTCGTCACCGGTCTCCACTTGAACATCGAGCCATTGACAACACTTTGAGTGGGGCCATCCAGCCAATTCCTTATGCACCGAGTGGTCCATCCACCAAATACATCTCTCCAGTTTAGAGACAAGGATGTCATGTGGGACAGTGTCAAATGCTTTGCACAAGTCCAGGTAGATTATATCAGTTTCTCTTCCCCTATCCGCCAGTGCTGTAACCCTGTCTCAGTGTGACTTCTCTGAGGTCACAGTTTATTTTCTTCATTGTGTGGCCTGCAGTCAAGTTGCTCTATTAATAGTTAAGGAGATTAAATAGAAAGGGAATAGTCTTCATTCTTAACACTCAAGAATCCCACTTGTAGTTAATGTGATCTCAGGAAAGATTTCAGAATACTCTAAGTAAGAAGTCCCAGCCACCAATATGGAAGACTTTTTCATATAAAAAGATTTTATGTTTGTTTTTTTTTTTGTCCTTCATTATGATATGATGATATGACAAAAGAGAAAAGTAGTTGCATGTATTGCTCATGAAACAAAAGGAAAATGTCTTACACATTTGCTCTAAGACTTCAGCCCAGTTTCATAACCGGATAAAAACCATCTCAAGAAGTTTTGCTTTATTTTTTTGGCAAGCATTTTGAAGCATTTTTGAAAAATAAGAAGATAAGAGAAAATAAGGTCTCCTCACAAGCAGTGTCCCTTTACTGCTGCATTCCATTATGTGAAGCAACACAATAGCCTATTGTAAAAATGACTTCGGCATTGTCAAAGAGATATTAGGAGTGTGATATAATTCCTCTTGTAGAAAGCTCAAAGAAAAACTTTGTCTTTTTGTTCCCAGTGCAAGCTAAAAATATTATTAAATGTACAGGTATGAATGCCTCCAAAACTGTTGAGCAGACTGACAGGCCTTCTAGCTTGGCAATGTACTGAATTCTTCATGCCATTAACATAAAGGATTTAAAATAGAATTTTCACTGGAGAAATGTCCAGCAAAAATATTCTAAGAGGCTGTCAAGTGAATTATAACAAGGGTAATAGTATGCTTAACTTTCAAATTAAGATGTGTTTTCTTTCAATTTCAAAGCCTGTAATTTCATCTTGGCATCAGATCTCTCCAGAAATGAAACCTTCAAAAATTCTGTTTTTCAATATGGTTGAGGAATGGAGTTGGAAACTGCTAAATGATTCTGTTGCTCAAGGTAGAAAGGCCAGCTCTCCTTCCTTCTGTGTGCTATCGGGAACGTGTTATTATTAAAAAGTTATTTGTCAGTGAAGCCAATGGAAATGAGTTTCAGTTCTCATGAGGACTGTACCTGTTAAGAAATAAAGGCCTTTTCTTATCTGGTCTTTTTGCATGGTAGCATCACCCTCTGAAGCTAGTGAAAAGTGCTACTCAGTCCTTTTTAACACAGGAGAGTGCTGTCTGTCAGAGGTAACTGTGTACTTCATGTAAGTAGAGACTCAGGTCTACCCTGAGACAAAGTTCGTTTATGAGCAAGGTGCTCTGGAGCTTGTTGTGCAATGAGTCCAGATGCTTCAAAGAGTATTACTCCTAAATACTAGTGTACTGACCCACATCCAAACCTCCGTAGTCTTTGGAGTGTCTACTCAAGCTTCCATTTTCTCTTTGAATTCACATTTTCACTGAAGAAGCTCAGTTCTTGTGAAAGAGCAAACTTTTTCAACTCACATATTCCCTTCTCTGAGTAGAGCTGAAGGAGCATGTTTTCTGTCTGACAGCTGCAAAAAACACTACCTTGACATTTGTGCACCGTGACCCTCCCTTCTCCCACCAAGCATGCACAGTTCAATGAATATCTGAGTATTCTTTAAAAATGGTGTCATTTTCCTGAAACATCCCTTAGCTGGTATTTAAGTCATTAATGGAGCTGGCTTGTTGCCTTAAACAGTTATCAAGAGATGGCAGGCAACAGCTGAAAAAATATTGTAACTTGATGGATTAATCAAAAAAGTCCCCAGACAAGTAAAAGTCCGAGAGAAATTTGTGTATGAATTTTGTGAAGAAATCTTGAGCTGTAGTTAAGGGCTATTTGTAGGAAACTTTAACAGAATTTTTTTTTTCCCCCTCAGTATAAGAGTTTAAAACAGTTAATGAAGAAATAAACACAGTCGTAGATCTTACAGGATGTTTTCTGCAGCATTTGGTAGATTTAATGTCTTTATTTTTTGTTTACACTCTAAAAACATGTATAATAAAACACTCACAGTGACAGTACTCTTCATATTTTATATATATTTGTAGTATTTGGTATATTAAAAGATAATTTATTGCAGACACACATACATTCAGGCATGTTACTGAAACTTTAACATCATCCAATGCAAATATGAAATCCAGCAGATTTTACAAAGTCAAATTTCATAAAACTCAAGGTTCAGGTTTAGTTAAGAGTTTGATGCCTTTACGTTGACAATTTAGCATTATCACATTTAACTTAGCATATCTTTATGTTTTTTAAGAGTTTCTATGTTTTTACATCCTTTCAGCTTATATTAAAAAAAAAGATAAAATGATTCCACACGATCTAGAAGTGCTTTACTGGATATTTCATCAGTCCTGATCATGTTCACCAAGAAATGGAATGCAAGCAGGAAATTGCTACTTTTAATATCTCTTTGACAGCTTGTAGATCAAAATATTGACACTTAGGATTGTGACTGATCACTAGCTTAGCATAAGTTGATTCCAGTGCTAAATTTGGCTGAATATTTATACTGATCAAAGAGCAATTATTCTGATCAGTTTAACTTTCCTAGACATCAGTTCATCTGTATGTCCCAAGAAAATGTGACCTGTTGAGTCATGTTCATCAGAAACATATCGTAGATTGGCATTTTTTTCTATATCTGACATTTTGAAGCTCCAGCTGCCTGATAGTACTCAGTGTCAAAATTGATGTCTGATGTATACGTGGGTTAATACATTTTGTAGCATTTACAACAGGCAGGCTTATCAGTGATTCTCCACAGTTACCTTCTTTGAATACAATATATCTGCACTGTGACTGAAAGACAGATTGGCTTCTTGATCTGATACAGAGGAGAAAAAATTGAGGTTTTAACTTGGTGAACAAGAAGCTGTCTCCCTCCACCAAGCAATGTTTCATGGTACTGTACACAGTTTAAATTTGACTTAAAATCAAATTGTATTTCACCAGTGTGAACCTCTGCCAACATTCTTCCTTTTTCAACCCCTCTTTGTCCGTTTTCTCCTCTGCAGACTGAAAAGCTCACATCCTGCTTTCTGGTGGTAAAGGTATTGAATGTCTCTTTAGTGTGGCGTTCCAGTTCTGTATACTGTAGCAGATCATTTAATCATAAAAGGTTAGATACTGTGCAAACATTGGCTAATCAGCTATTGGAGCAATTACAGATATTTCTGACCAAATGGTCAGACTAATTGGTTTAAGGAAAAAAATATAATGCAGTACTGATGCAGATATCTATATCTACGTAACAGTAGATAGGTGGATGGATGGTTGGATGGATGGCAGAATGGATGGATGGACATGTGTGACCCAAATGAAGTAAAGCCATCCACAGTGCAGATGCCATTTCATCCTACCTATTATACAGCAACACTACTACTCCCTCTACAATGGCTGTGATACATGAAGGCAAGTGATTGTGAGCAGGATTACTGAAATAGAGCACTAAATGATGTATTACAGAGCTGAATATAAAAGGGATTTATTCTACATAGAGATTATTCTTCTTTGGCTTTTCTACTAAAATCAGACATAGCGCTAATTTAAAAAAAAAAAAAGTAGTTGCAGGCAGATTGTTTGTTAACCAAATAAATAGCTGGGGAATAACGACAGCAGGAACAAAGAGATAACAGAAAACTCACTGCAAAAGGTGGCATAGAACATGGACCTTCTGTCCCTTCTGTTCTCCCTCTAATTAAAAACAGAAGCAGGAAACAAATTAAATGTACCGAGCCTCTGCTATGTGCAATTCTCAGACCAGACAAGGCACGCACACCTGCAAAAAAAGTACACGTGATGAGTGGCACCTGATGGGACCTTAGGTCCTTTTTCATCCCATTGCTGTAGGGCTATGGGGCAATGCAGTACCAAACTTAGAAGGTGTGCTTTTATAGTCGGCTTGGTTTGCTCCCTGTTTTGCTTCCGGCCCTGATTTCCACCAGCCTGTATTTACATACATCGGACTTTGCCTGTAGGTTTCACTCTGTAGAGCACCAAGTTGCTATAGAGGTGGGAGAAATCCAACAAAACCCAGGTGATTATTTACTCTAGTGCCTCTTCTACCTACCTGCAGTATTGAACATGAGACAGTTCACACCCATTGACCAGGCTCCACTTGTTGGCACCAAAACCAGATCCCCTTACCAGTACAGAAATGCATCCAAATCACTTTGTATCCAGCACTGTCTCCTGTTTTAAGAGTTGACAGCACGAGAATAAAATTACTAACATATTTTAAACATAATTTTTTTTGTTGTCTTGGACTTTTTGAACTCAGAGGAAGGAGTCCATCTCACCTACTCATAAATGGAGGGAAATATGCACGTCCAGAATGTGATTCATATTGCGTTTGTTAGAAAACTCTTAGGACATACTGAATCCTGTTCTAAAAGCATGCACAGAAATATTGTCTGGATAGTCTGAGATCACTAGCTGAGAATTTACTCTCTAAGCTTTGGATAACTAAATGAAGGCAGATGAATCAGAATAATATTATGTTGGGAAATCCTAGAATTTACACTTTTATATATTTTCTTTCCTTTTTTTTTTGAAAAGGTAGAAGTTGCTAATTCAATATAAGTTAGTGCTAATTCCTTTCTAAAAATCATGTTCTGAAAGCAGACACATGAACCCGTCTCAAAGTTATTTTCTGTCCTTTCTGCAATGTTTATGGGAACTAAATACGTCTACGTCAGCAACCAGCTGAAGTGTGTGGAGCTCCACTTGGGGATGGAGGAGGAGCTGACAGAGAGCTTATGGGTCAAGATTAGAGGATGGGGACGAACAGGGGACGTCACGGTAGGGGTCTGTTACAGGCCGCCTGGCCAGGAGGATAGAGCGGACGAAGTGCTCTATAGGCAGATAGGAGCAGCCTCACGGTCACAGGCCCTGGTCCTCATGGGGGACTTCAACCACCCTGACATCTGTTGGAGAGACAACACGGCAGGGCACAGGCAGTCCAGGAGGTTCCTGGAATGCGTGGATGACAACTTCCTCCTGCAGGCGATAGAGGAGCCGACAAGGAGGGGTGCCATGCTCGACCTTGTGCTCACCAACAGGGAGGGACTGGTCGGGGATGTGAAACTAAAGGACAGCCTTGGCTGCAGCAACCATGACATGGTGGAGTTCAAGATCCACGGGGCAGCAAGGAAAATACACGGCAAGCTCTCTGCCCTAGATTTCAGGAAGGCGGACTTCGGCCTCTTCAGGGACCTGATGGGCCAAGTGCCATGGGAGGCGGCCCTGGAGGGAAGAGGGGCCCAGGAAAGTTGGTCTGTATTCAAGGAGCACCTCCTCCAAGCTGCCCGATGAAAAACAAGTCGGGCAAAAAGGCCAGGAGGCCGGCGTGGATGAGCAAGGAGCTCCTGGACCAACTGAAAGTGAAAAAGGAAGCCTATAGAGGGTGGAAGTGGGGACAGGTAGCCTGGGAGGACTACAAAGAGGCTGCGCGAGTGGCCAGGGATAAGGTAAGGAAGGCCAAAGCCCTGGCAGAACTGAATCTGGCCAGGGATATAAAATGTAACAGGAAGAGCTTTTATAGGTACGTAGGGGACAAAAGAAAGTCCAGGGTAAATGTAGGCCCCCTCCAGAAGGGAACTGGTGTCCTGGTTACCCAGGACATGGAGAAGGCTGAGGTACTCAATGACTTTTTTGCCTCAGTCTTCACCGGCAAGAGTTCCTGTCCCACCGCCCAAGCTGTAGAAGGTGCAAGCAGGGACTGCAAGAATGAAGAACTGCCCATTGTACTTGAAGAGCAGGTTTGGGATCATCTAAGGAACCTGAAGGTGCACAAGTCCATGGGACCTGATGAGATCCATCTGCGGGTCCTGAGGGAACTGGCGGATGAAGTTGCCAAGCTACTGGCCATCATATTTGAGAAGTTGTGGCGGTCTGGTGAGGTCCCCGATGACTGGAAGAGGGGGAACATAACCCCAATTTTTAAAAAGGGGAATAAGGAAGACCCAGGTAACTACAGGCCGGTCAGCCTCACCTCTGTGCCTGGCAAGGTCATGGAGCAGATTCTCCTGGAAACCATGCTAAGGCACATGGAGAGCAAGGAGGTGGTTGGTGACAGCCAACATGGCTTCACCAAGGGCAGATCGTGCCTGACCAATTTGGTGGCCTTCTATGACGGGGTGACGGCATCGGTGGACAAGGGATGAGCAACTGACATCATCTACCTGGACTTGTGCAAAGCTTTTGACAGTGTCCCGCACGACATCCTTCTCTCTAAACTAGAGAGACGTGGGTTTGATGGACGGACCACTCGGTGGATAAGGAGTTGGTTGGATGGCCGCAATCAGAGAGTGGTGGTCAACCGCTCGATGTCCAGGTGGAGACCGGTCATGAGTGGCGTCCCTCAGGGGTCCGTGCTGGGCCCGGCCCTGTTCAACATCTTTGTCGGCGACATGGACAGTGGGATAGAGTGCACCCTCAGCAAGTTCGCCGACGACACCAAGTTGTGTGGTGCCGTCAACACGCTGGAAGGGAGGGATGCCATCGGGAGGGACCTTGACAGGCTGGAGAGGTGGGCCCGTGCCAACCTCATGAAGTTCAACCAGGCCAAGTGCAAGGTCCTGCACCTGGGTCATGGCAATCCCCGGCACAAATACAGGCTGGGCGAGGAATGGATTGAGAGCAGCCCTGAGGAGAAGGACTTGGGAGTGCTGGTGGATGAGAAGCTTAACATGAGCAGGCAATGCGCCCTTGCGGCCCAGAAGGCCAACCGCATCCTGGGCTGCATCAAGAGGAGCGTGGCCAGCAGGTCGAGGGAGGTGATTCTCCCCCTCTACTCTGCCCTGGTGAGACCCCACCTGGAGTACTGTGTCCAGTTCTGGAGCCCCCAGCACAAGAAGGACATGGACCAGTTGGAGAAGGTCCAGAGGAGGGCCACGAAGATGATAAAAGGGCTGGAGCACCTCTCTTATGAGGACAGGCTGAGAGAGTTGGGGCTGTTCAGCCTGGAGAAGAGGAGGTTCCGGGGAGACCTGATAGCGGTCTTCCAGTACCTCAAGGGGGCCTACAAGAAAGATGGGGAAAGGCTAGTTAGTAGGGCCTGTTGTGATAGGACGAGAGGTAATGGTTTTAAAATAGAGGGGGGTAGATTTATATTAGAAATTAGGAATAAATTTTTTACGATGCGAGTTATAGAACACTGGAACAGGTTGCCCAGAAAGGTGGTGGATGCCCCATCTCTGGAAACGTTCAAGGCCAGGCTGGATGAGGCTCTGAGCAACCTGACCTAGTCAGGGATGTCCCTGCTCCTTGCAGGGGGGTTGGACTAGATGACCTTTGAAGGTCCCTTCTAACCCTAACCATTCTATGATTCTATGATTCTATAAATATGTAGTAACTGATCTGTCTTTGTATTTATTTCTGAAAAGATCAGCTGACAGTGAGGGCACATCAGCAGCAAGGTTAAGATGCCTCCAGATTTGGTAAAATTATACAAATACATTAAAAAGTAGAAAAGTAATTTGGGGATATTTTATTTTTCCCTACAATGTAGTGAAATAATGCAAAAAAAAAAAAAAAAGGTTTTTGAGGTGTAAAAAAATCTTTTAAATCTGAAGTCTGGTTTGAAGTTATCTTTTAAGAAAGCTTAAAAAAAATCTGTTTGAAACAAACAACTGTCATAACTCCCACCTTGTCCAACATATCACTGGCTGAATAGGAGACCTGAAGTTGGAAACATGAGCTCCTGCACCTCAGACTACACCTTGCTTTGGGCTGAAAAAAGGTGTTGTTGCCCCTTCGGCTGTTGGCGCCTTGGTAAACTCTGCACCAGTGTATACGTATTCCAGGTTACATGAACAATCGTCATTAGTGTTATTAGAAGTTAATTTTCCATCATATAGACAAACATTAAAATCTATGTTATGTGCTCATAGTTAGAGATTCTATATATCTTCCTAGGGTTTCCCAGGCAGAAGTGTATCCACATGCCCTGTGCCCTTCCCCAGCGCGCTATGATTCACACACACACACACATACTCTTTTCTCCTGCTCTCTAGTGAGATCAAAAGATGAAATCCATAATTCTTAATCTTTAAATATGAAATGCTTCTCTGTTGTTTTAACTGATTCTTAGCTTTAGTAGGTTAGCCTTGCTTTAGGAAAGCTTTCACTCTTTAGAGTAAAAGTTGAGATTTCTCTTCAGTTTTCACCCAGACCAATTCCAGATAAGTTCCAGGAAAATGGTAGATCCTAAAAATGAAAAGCATAAAGCTTTGGTAGATCCTGAAGCCTATATTGTCAGATATTTTGCAGGTGCAAGAGCCTGTCACGTTAGAGCAGACAATGGTAAGGCAAGGTTAAGCTGTAGCTCTGGCTTTTCGGTACAAAGTGGGACTAGCTGCCTGTCTCCACAAGGTACAGGTAGTAATCAAACCCAACGAGGAGAGGAGAGCAGACCTCTGAAGATGATGACTATTGAGAGAGGTTTTCTGATACCAATGAGGAAGATTCACCACACCTCACAGAGATATGCAGAAGCAACCTTGTTTCTTTGCATGCTTGGAGAACCCTCTCTGCAGTTGCAGAAGCCCCTTACTACAAGCCAGGCATTTATAGCACAACTGAATCATAGGCTAAAGACTTCAGTACACAGCCTGCAACACTGTAGACTTTAGATTTATGTATGGATCATGTTAATCCATAGAGTATTTCCTCTCTAACTTCAAGATGTTCTTCCAAATTGCAAATACAAATAGTGTGCATAACACATCATTATCTGAACATGTACAGTCATGATAATCTTGTCATCTAGTGTTGTGCATATATTTCTCACGAATTGAAGTCAAGTAAAACAAACAATTAAAGGGTTGACCACTATCATTATCACTGTGCCATTGATGTAGACTTTGCAGATTACAGTGTTCTGGAAAGGAGAAGCTGTAATAATAGTAAATGTAATAACGATTAAAAAAAACCCCTCATCTGCAGGAGAATGTTAGTGTCCAAGATGCTCATAGAAGCTCTGGGGCCAACCCAAAGAACTGGAGAAACTAAAAGTTGTAGAAAACTTGGTGTGCCTGGCATGCATATTGAGGAACTACCTCTGTCCTTGTTTAAATACTGAATAACATATGAAGCTAGAGGCATTCACAGTTTGAAAGAAACTCTTTCATAGTCTTACAATGTGTGGCAGCTTCAAGTTTTTACTATGCGGTTTTCAGGCTTCTCTCAGGGATGTTGTTGCACATCAGAAAAGTATTCAGTGTAAGTCCTCAGGTATACCATTCTGCTGTGGTACAGCTTATTATCAGTCTTCAGAATATTTGGTCCAGGAAATTATTTGAAGTGGTTTTACAGCAAGAAATATGCTAGACATGCTGCTATCTGGGAGCACTCAGTTTTAGGTAAGAAATGGAAAGATGCAGTAACTTTTAGCCTCTGCTGGAAGCTAACCCTCAATAGATTATTTTTGCATTAAAAAAAAAAGAAAGTTTACAGCTGCAAAAATAATCTTGTAGGAATATTTGGGGATCAGGACTGGGAGGATTTGCAGAACAGTGTACTGTTCATGAAAGTCCTCAGTCCCTTTTCAAGTGCACTGTTTTCTGCACTGTATGAATAATTTTCCTGATTTGTTGAGGCCAATTTATAGATATATTTTTTTTTTTTAAAAAAAGAGGTTATATATGTCTCCTCATGGCACAGCGATGCAGTTCTGTCACTGAATACCTCCTGGGATGGGCAGTGTGCACCCAAGTCCATACAGTTGCTGAGCTCTTCATAACTCTTCAGATAGTAACGCCGGCCCCAAATACTGCCTCTGGGGTGTTTTTTTTTTGGAGTTGAACTCTTGAGATTCAGAGGATCTCTTTTTCAATGCTAAGCTGGAACTTTGAAAAAGAGATTCCATAACGTAAAAATAATCATTTTTATGTTGCTGTTTTTCTCTTTGTATGAAGTTCTCTGTATCTCAGCTTCTCAAGCCACCCAAAACCAACTCGATACAGATTCTGGAGTGTCAGTTTAAAAGTACACTTTCCTAATTACTTTTTCCGCACTAACAATTGATTCCCCACATTATTACTTTTTTTTTTTTCTCCTCCTGCAGCAGGTGTCATCTTACAAAAGTCTCTGCAGCAGTTAATGAAAAAGTGGAATATTCTGGGAGTTGTAGTCTTTCAAACAGAGCTTCGCAAGGACATACCTGTATTGGAACACTACAGCTCCCTGAACTTCCTCGCATCACTGCCTATGAAACGTCCTGCAACATTACTAGTTTGAGGGGAGGGGGGTGGTACTCGTGGACTTCCAGCACTGCAAATTGCATAGCACCTTGCATCTGGGTATGGGGCAATTGGGAGCCAGAATGGACACCTGTGAAGCAGTGCATGCCTAGAGTGGAGAACGAAAAAGTATGGTATGAGGTGACATTGTCATTTGAAATATTTCACTTCAGAAAAATATTCAGCCCGCTTTGTGCCTTTACCACAGAGCTCTGCAGGAGCTCCGCCACTTGGTCACTCTTCAGACACCTACATTTTGGTCAAATCATGTTGCGCTTAGCTTCTTTTAGACTTTTCTTTGATCTAAATGGCTTCTGGTGCTGGCTGTTTTCTTCACCTCCTTTGGCCTGTGCCCTGGGAAGAGGTTGTCTGTCTACAGTCCCTGAATAGAAGAAAGACTCTGGGACCACTGCTGCACTCCCATTCCCAATTGCTCCATTGCTTCAAAACTTTCTAACCCTCTGAGAACTATTTTTTGTTTCTTTTTCTTTACAGCTCAACTCTCCACACTAGTTCATTCAGACAGACACAAGCTTCAGAGGAATTACAAAAGCAATCACTCTACCTAGATGGAGATAGATAAAGATCTAAATAAAAAATATTAAAAACTTCAACATAATTCTTACTTCAGTTTATTTTGGCAGTTTGTTGGCCTTATCTCCAACTTGCCCAATGAGCCTAATCAGCCTTAATTAGACTGACATTATTCCTGATTTGAGAACTTAGGTACAAGTTACATATTCCCTGACAGCAAATGTCCGGCTCCAGATGTAGACTATATTCATTGACAGAGCAACTGGAGTGCTTTACTAGAATTTTTCAAGTTATTATAAAACTAAGAGTCCCCCAAAAATCGTGCTCATCAATTTGTAAACCTGTACTGAAACTCCTACAGCAGCAGCTGTGCTTGTGCTGTGAGCATTGTTAGTTTCTGCTGCTGAGCAGGTGGTGTTAGAATAGCCTCTTTCACTGCCTTTTTGTATTCATGATCCTAGCTGGAGACCAGAAGGTGGGGAAAAAAAAAGCATAAAACTGTAAAATAAAGAGACAGAGATAATTATACTTTCTTTCCCTGCAAGGGCTCAATTTTATTTTAACATCTGAGCAATTGTTTTGAGAAATCTTATTTCAGCTAACTAGCCTGATTCTCCATCTAAGTCAGTTTTGCTTTGTCTGTACTAACACAAACTTTCAGTGTCTCTGCTATAGAAAATTTCGTTTTCAAGTCACAGTATTCATTCAGATTATTATATAATTCATATTCCATGGAATAAATATATGCATGCATTTATATGAGCACCTAAATATTTGGGAGAAAAATGGGATTTTAATCTGAAAAAAAAAGTATACAAGCACTGAGGAGAAAGCAAAGAGAAATGGATGGTGAAGGAATCAGCTTCCAGAGAGATCATTCAACACATAAGAAGGAACTTCAATTAATAGAAAAATATTAGGAAATACAGGAGAAAAAATGCATACATTCAAGTTAATGACTAGTTTTATGCTTTACAGTCTTTGCCCTACATGCACTAATAAATTCCATAAACATCCAATACTTAGATCTGGCAGAAGTATTTATAATTAATGTCTTATTGGACTGAGTGATGCTTATTTGCAGATTTATCTAATAAATAACATCTTTAACATATTCCTAACAAATGCCAAGAAATTCCTGTGAAGTTAAAATTGAACTATATCTTGGCTGCTTTAAGGAAACTCCAAATGCAAAGTGTTCTTGGAGTCTCTCTTTTACCAGAGGAGATATACTTTCTGATTTTGAATATATGCTACCACCTGGTCCTGAATGATGAAAAAAGACAAGATTTTCTGAAGTCCAATCATGAAAAGAAAAACAACCAACCAACCAACAAGCAAGGAAAAGACAGTGGTAGAATATTTTTTTTAGATAATATGTTCCTGCAGAGGGCAAAGATGTTATATTATTTTTATTTTAAAATATTTTCCTAATGTTATGGGGCTTGCTATTTTTTAAAAAAGTAACAGTCTTTATTACCATAATCACCACTAACAAATAAAAAAGAACAGATGCACTTTGTCTTCTATCAAAATGTAATTCTTTTAAAGTCTTCTGCAATAAGGAATACTTGCATGAGCCCAGATGCTTTTGAAGATGAATACACATGTTAAGTGCAAGATTATTAATTCAATTAATTAATTCAATTTATTCAATTATTTATCCTATTAATTTATTCAATGAATAATTAATTAGTTGTTGTTTACTTTAAAAGGTTCAAGATGTCCTTGAGCAATTCATAGACCAATATATCAGTGTAATCAACCACAGGCTGCACTAGAAATACAGTGAAAATTTTTCATCTGCTGCTTACAGTGGATGGAGTTGCTGGTCCTTAATGGACCATAACAGACCTCTGTGGAGAGCACTGCATTCTCTCCATACTGCTTACTGTCTGAATACACAGAGAACAAAGAAAAGCATAATCATGGTAACAGCCCCTCCCTCCCTTGTAGGGCAACGCTGAACAGTGAAAAACGAATACCACCTTTCAAACAGTCAAGACACTACAGGACAGACCTTCTCAATCAGTCCTTGGTCTTAGCCAAGGGAGCTACTTCCAAGGTCAAATGTGGCTCATTAGGAACAGTATCAGTACTACTCACTGCTCCAGGAGCGCTGGGATCCAAATTTGTCCTTATTCGTACCTACAAGGCATGGAGTTCAGGACCATATTTAGCCATTACGGTGAAGGGATGCATATATTTACCCAGTAAAATTCGGTGTTGACCCAGAGATGTTAATCAGACTGATTTAATATTGCCACACATTATGCAACTGGTACCAGTTATATCCTCTGAGTCTGGTACTGTCCTTTGAGGTACCCTGCATTTATACAGCAAATTTGCCCCCGTGTTTGTGTCAACAATACAGCATTTATTTACATTCCTTATATTTTGGATAGTACTGCAAGAAAAACATTGGTAAATGCTACTAGCTGTTTGGACAGTAAACCAGGAAAATGGATATTCCTAAAAAAATATTAGCTTAAAGTATTTGTTGGGAGATCTAGAATTGTGAACAAAGGATGAACCAAGAGGTTAGCTACTGACTGAAAGACTCACATTGATCTTATGAAGTTATAAAGTGTGGAGTTTTTTTTTGGTTTTGACCACATCACTAGAAAACTGGACACATGATGACTACTGTAAGAGACATTCCCTATATTTCAACAGTTCAAAATAATTCATTAAAATATTTTCATTTTTATCAATATGCTACTTGTAACAGTTGGTGACTCCTTTGTGCTAATGTACATAGAAGAAAACTTTTCCTCAGGAAAAACTAACTGCACACCTTTTTTTGTACATAGCCATCTCAGCATTGCTTTTTTTTTCTCCTGACTGGATGCCTGAAAATCAAATAACTGAGAAACATAATGTCTCCACTGCAACCCTTCCAGTTTGCATGCACATTTGACATTAAGCTTTTGTTGTTATATAAACAGCATATAAAGAGGTTACTTATGTTGGTATTTCTGGGAAGCAAACAGATTTTGTTAAAAAAACTCATGGAAGAAAATCTTTTGAAGTAAATCTCCAAACTTGTTTTGTGCTTTATTTTGAAATGCTGATTAAATGTACTGGTTCATGTCATTAGACTGAAAGTTTGCTGATAATGAAGAATAATTTATTAATCATAACACATTAAAATATGTTAAGATGTTTTTCAAGTATTTATATAGATTTGCATAATTATTATTTATTCATATAGGTGAATTTGCAACTGATTATATGTAGGAAGCATTATGAGCATGATCAGTTCAGTGTTTCCTCTGATCAGTGATTCCATTGAGCTCTGCGTGGTGGGGAAAGGACCATATCCTGCTGAAGCTGGTCTTTTCCTTTCCAAGGGAAAGGTCTACCTTTAACTATTCCAGAGCTCAGTCTTTGCAAATCTCTTTCACCTGGATTTTGCTTTGTGACCCAGACAAATGTGTTCCAAAGTCTTTTGGATTTCTGATTAACTTTGAGGTATTCCAGAGACATCATCTGCTGAAAACTAGGTACATGCTGAAGTTTGTCTTTACTGGGAACTATACACATACTTTAACATACGTGCACTTGTTTTTTATCTTTATTTTTAATTAAATTTAGAACAGATACTGATAAAAAATATTTGATTGAAAAGCAATCATGTTTACATGACTTTTTTTAAAAAAAAACTTTCAATTTCAAAAACTTCTAATTTTATTAAAAATATATAATTTCCCCAAATCTTTTAAAGGGCAATTTCATATTTACTTTGCATTAAAACTAAGAAACACCCTAAGCCTAAATGTAGTTGCTGTGCAATTAATTTTTAATTACTATTTCCTGAAAAATAAGCAGCAATTTTCTGTAGATTGCAGCAAGTTTCCAAGTGTTCCTCATTTACCACAGCCATTTCCTCCTGGAACTCGATAGGATGTTTGATCTCTCTGAAACCTGTCACATCAGTTACAACTCTTCTTGTTGAATGCTTTGGTATAGTTTTCTTTGTAAAATTAAGCTTATCCATAGAGATACTAAATGCCCTTTATTTTTTTTTTGTAGGCGTTTTGTATCTGTAGACAGTAGGAGATGTAGAAAATGATGGCATTGCTGTGTTTCAGGCAATTTCACTTGCCAAAACTACAGTTTCAATGTTGTAGTTGGTGTATCATGCTGACAAGATAACAGAAGCAGACTGAAATCCAGATATGGTCCAAAATAACGAGAAAGCAAATCGTTTATATAGCCAGCACTACTACCAGCTGTAAATTTAGGCCACAGTAATGTGTTTTTGACTTTATGTTGATCTATGCAAAGTTATAGTATCACAGAGAGCTACAGTTTACTGATCTTGTGGGTACGATGTGAAAAACACACAAGGTAGTAAAAACCTCCTACACCAATGTGTTTTTTGAGATTGTAACTGTGGGCAGCAGGCTCTGTGGGATGGCAGATTCAGCTCAAAGTGAGGACATGAAGGGAGATGAGGACACATGTCCTCTATTTCTGCCTTTTCTTTTAGAGCCAAATTTAATTTTGCCTCCTTAAGAAGATACACAGCAAACATTCAAAGACTTAAAATTGCATTTTCGTTTCCGTTCATGAATATTAGATTGTGCACAGACCCTCTCACTCTGCACTTCTCATGCCTTTAATACAACGCCATTTCACAGCATAAAATTATAAACCCATCACATTTACAAAGGTCAGGTTTTTGTTCAGACTAATAGCACAACAGTTGAGGAAAGTCATCTTAACATCATATCCTCCTTCTGATTTACAAAGAATAGACTTATTTTCCCCTTCCCACATCAGGTCAGTGTTAAATAATCTACAATTCACTGAAGTAACTGATAGTCTTTCAAAGACAAGCTCGTATACAGGGAGATGGAGGTGTCTTTAGTCATGGTTTGGGTTGGCGTTCTTTGTATATGTGAAAATATACTGTGTATGGGGACAAGGAAGGGCATTGGTTTTAAATTGATTTTTAGTCTTTCTGAAAGCTGTTTGGCTGACAACAGTGGAGAATTAAATTCTCTGACAGCCATAGAAATAGTATAATGTGAGCACTGGAGCTTCATTGTGCTGCCAAGTGTATAACTTCCACCTTGATGAGAAGGAAGAAGGCCAAAAATCCTGCAATGACAAAGAAGTCATTGGCCTCCCGACTGCCACCACTGGCCCCATAGTCCTGGAGTATCTGGCAGATAAAATAGCTGAGTCTGTGCCAGCTGTGAGGATGCAGAAAGCTGCTGGGAAGGACTGATTCATGTCACAGACCATATACCAAACATCCATCAGAGGAGAGCAAAGATCGGTCACAGTTTGACCTCTCTTTGAACCAGCAACTTAAAAAGGCAAAAGGATCTACATGCCGTTATCAGTTCCCAGAGTCATCCACTCCTCTTGTGGAAATTAAATTTTATTTTCAATATGACATTCTTGAGCCCTAGTTGAGAGGATAGCAGAAATCAAGGCTGCATGCAAGCCTGTCTTTAAATTTATCTATCTCCTGGAATCTGAAGGAAGTTATTTATCACTGGGGCTTAAAGACAGAGTTAGAATTTGATTTTTCTCTCCAGCTGTGTTATGTGTTTATGTGTATGAAATATTTTATTGAAAAATAATTTAATACTTTTGTAATAACCATGTTTCTCAAGGAATGGGACGTTGCCATGCCAGAGCCCCTGCTGTGTTCTGTAAACTTTGAATTCATTACTGAGGAAAGCCTATCAATATTTTTTCATTATTACATTATCCTTTTGCTCTGAAATTATCACAGAGAAAGAAGCAGGCCAGATGTCATCTGTTTGCATTGACATCTAATGCATTCAAATGTCTCTCAATAAATTCCCAGAGTGGCCCTTACTCCTTGGCTGGTTTTGGTTCCTTCTGAACAAAAATGTAGAGTTTGCTTCATCTTCCCAGGAAGCATGCAGAGAAAGGAGCTCTGAGGGGAAATCCTACAGTTTACCCTGAAAACAAGAGTAGTAGTAGTAACTGAGCTCTTCCCTTAAACTACTGAATGTGGAAACACTCTATAAACCACCAGCCCCTGACTAGTGAGCCACACCAGTGCCAGCAGTGGTTACTAACCTTTCAGTGGTGTCTCAAGGCCCTTTCACATTGATGTGATTAGAATTGGGCTGTGTCCTAAAATGTTTTGCCACTCTTTAGTAAATGGAGTCATTTAGCTAGGTGTCTGGGAAATGGTATTACCCAGTGACAACATCCTAAAAGGAGCCTGGAAGCGTCTGAGTCTGCTCAAGTGCCGCAGTCCTCTTGTGCTCCTGGCACCAGCTAGGAAGACCCTGTGAAATGCTTGTTCTCTCATGCATGGTCCCACGTCAAGGGCTAGTGGAACATGACATCTGGTTTTGGCTGTCTTGTTTCTTAATAATTTGAGTGGATTGTTAATTAAACTGCTAGAAAAAATTTTATGAGGAAAAATTAGCCTTCATTTTTTAATGCTTAATCAGAAAAAAACAAGTCATCAAGAAATGCTGTAGAAGAAACTACTCTACATGTTCACTTTAGCCAGATATATTATGTGTGCTATGTTATGTGCGGAATGATGACTGATAACATAATTTATTTTTTATTTTTATTTCTTATGAGTGAAGTTTAATTAACTATGTATTACCATTATGTAAATCCCTCAGATTTAATAATTGCAATGGATGGCAAAAGCCTAAGTTTTCCTGACTGAGATATTAATTACATTTTAAGATATCCTGAGCAAAAAAAAAAATGCTGTTCTATCCACACAGAAGGATAACAATATCACTGAGGGGTGAGGGCGATGCTGTTGGCCTTGGCCCATTAACTTGGTTTCCAGGTCACACATGGAGAGAACTGTTAGCAAGTTTAACAATAGCCAAAGAAACCAACATATTCAAGACTATGAGCTTGAATGTCTAGAGACCGGGATAGTGTATGGACCTTAAAACAAACTTACCCCAACAACAGGAACATTTTCAAGGATCATTTCAAACATGCAACAGTGCATTCAGAAACCCATTGGGATAAGCAGTACAACATGGCAGATGTGGCTGGAGACACCACAGCCCTCAGTACTTCTGACTCTGTTGTTGATCAGTATTTCTCCTTACTCTATTGTTGGTCTTGCGAGACGATCTGCAGCTGGTCACTTCTCCTCCATGTTGCTTCCCCTGCGAGTCTGTGTCCAAAAGAGGGAGGAGTCCCAGGCTGACTTCCCATGCCACCATGGACCGGTGCTTGTCTGCTCTGCCCCTCTGCTCACCTGAGAGCTAGATTGTGGTGAACGTTACCAGAACAGGAGGCAGTGTCAGTCCAAACACACAGTTACCTTGTGAAATTTTGAAGCCTTATACCTCTACTTAGTGCAACTTTATATTTATAAAGTAAAAATTAGACTCCACTCTTGCACAGTAGATAAGGAATTCAGTCTTGCATTCCAGCTGCAAATATGAAAATGTTCAGTAAGGAGACATTAATTTGAATTATTTAAGAAGAAGACAATTTATAAGCCACGATCAACATTATGTCTGTGAAAGCTTTAATTTTAAAGATTTTTTCTGGGTATGGTTTTGTTTAATATTAATACCAGAGATTAAATCACAGGACAGTTGTTCAGTTTTTCCCTCTCTGGGATCACACCACAGAGTGAACAGTACACTGGTTAACTATAGTTTTGTCTGGCATAGAAAATGGGACGGTAGCCACCTTCTATGCTCAATGCTCAAGGGCACTGTGATTGTCAGCCTCTTTATACATAGCAGCTTTATAGTAATTATCATTTCAGCAGCAATTGACCTTGCAAATATAAGGTCCTGAGGCAAAGAAATGATTTACAGCATAGCTACTGGAATGGCATCCAGAGTGGAGAGCTCAGCAGAAGTGTAGTAGGATCTAAGACTGATGACAAAAGGGGGTATATTTGTTTCCCAGACATAAACAAGAAATGCATTATCAGCATGTGTGAAGAACACTAAAAGAATTAACATGTCTCCAAGCTATTTTGGAAGAGGACTCACCCTTTTAGCTCTAGTTAATATTGCAAGGAAATAAATTATTTTGGCTCACACTTCATGAGTGTGCAAGGACAGCAGAAATGGAGCATTTTATTAACATAAGTACTCTGTTGTTAAAAATACAAAAATTACTAGATCAAACCAGACTCTACATCTAGTCCAGCATCATGTTATAGCAACAGGTCATACCTGAAGTTTCAGAGAAATTCTGCAAGAGAAGAATAAATTTTGTTAATTTGGGAAGTTGCCTTTGTGAAGTTTGTGTATTCTGCACAGGTGTGAATCAGACCAAAACTTCATTCAGATCACAAGCTGATCTGTGCTGGCTCTTTGTCTTGCTCTTGCATTAAATTACAGTTCCTGAAGAGTCCTGGAAGATGATGAACATCTGTTTGCGGCTGCTGCCACAGATACACAGCAGAAATATTGGTAGCAATTTTCTCCCCCTCAGAAGGTTTGGGCTGCTAGGCAGAGCTGCTGTGGCAATGCAACGTGTGCCCCCTCCCTTCAGTGGGCTTAAATGCCGAGATCCCCCCTGCAGCAACATTCCACTGCCCAGGGCTTCCCAAGGGCTCCCTGTGCCCATTTGCTCCAGCTTGCCAGGCTGGGGCAGCTCCAACCAGGCTGTTCTGAGGGCCTGGGTGGCTCTTTGGCAGTTAGCTCAGGTATCTTTGCATCATTTCCAGGACTACAGAACACTGAGAGGTCAAGCATCTATACTTTGCCCAGACTAATCACCCATCAGACAGAGACATATCAGAGGCTAACCAGGTGATAAAAAGTGCTATTTCATGCACCTCAAGGTGAAAGGTGCTGCCAAAACTGGCAATCTCATGAGGAGGGGAAGACCCTGCATCCATCAACAGTGGTAGATTTCCTGGCAGCAGCTATAGTAGCCCTTCTGCCTTCCTCTCCCCATGGGATACCTCATCACTCCTCCCAAGATGGAAACTTTCTTCCCAGTACTCTCAGGTATAGGCTGAGATGCCTGGAAAGAAAATGAGGATTTCTCACTTTCCCAATCCCTATTTCGATTTTAAAATTCCTAATGTATACACTCTGGTGTCTTACCTGTAGGTTTGTTAAAACAAAAACACTGTAGTGTTTTGGGAGTTTTCTTAATGATAACTTTGATAATAACCATCAATGGGCAATAACTTCATTGTCTGATTGTGTACTTCATTGAAAGATAACTCTATCTTTTTTTTTTTTAATTTTCTGTCCTCTGAATTTAGTAGCAAGCTCTCTCCTTTTCGTACTCTGTGGGAACACATCTAGAAGCACTCGTGCCATCTTCTTGATGTCGTGCATTACTTTGAAAACCATTGTCAAAATCCCTTTGTCTTTTTTTCCTAAAATAAACTATCCCAAGCTTGTCGATGTCTCCTCATACAAGTGTGGTTTCTGAATCCAGCCATTCCTATCATTAATCTTTCAGCTCCCTGTATTTTCAATTTTTAAAAAATAGGACAGCTGGAGATGAGCACCATGTTCCAGGTGACAAAGCACTTTGTAATGGAATTCTTACATTTTTCGGGCTGTTTTTCCATTCTTGTTGGTTGTAATATTTCATTTGATTTGTATTTACTTTTTGACTGCTACAGCCCTTTGGATGGTAGGGTTTTCAATGAACTCCTAGAGCTGTTACAGCTTTAATTTAGACCCTGGGAAGTTTTAATAACTCAGAGTCTTCCACCCAGTGTGCATTATGCTAGTCAGCACTAAAGAAGCGACAAGGCTCTACCAGCCAATTATTAGAGTTATTGCAAAGAATCAAAAATACTAAATAACCTTGTGATAAGTGAGATGTTTTACATTGCCACTACTGAGTAGTAGGGTAGATGTTAGATGGATAAAGGGATTAAGACACTTGGCAACAGGGATTTCAAATGCCTACAATTTCTCCTGCACACTTGAATCTCCTGGAGAAAAAGGTATGGAATAGCGTCATAATTCCCTGTGACTGAACAACAGCACTTATGTCAGTGAGATCTGTTCTTTGGGGAAGGGGCATAAGACTGTGAAAACCTGATGAGACACACTGGAGCTGAATGGGATTGACATTGTCTTGGAGAAAAGCCATTCTGTCCCAAAGACAATCGTCTTTAGCCCTGCCATAACAGGATGGCATTGTGTTGCATGACTCCCAGGGTCTGTTATATCTCATCAGTGACTAGATGTCTCGCATCTAGTCTCGTGAAACATCACATCCCACTAGATGTGAGAAAACTTGAACAAAATCAGACCATGTAGATTATATGCCCCCCAACAATACTTTCTTCTCCATTACAGAAGTGTACTTTCTTCTTAAAAAGTGGTTAATCCAATGGCACATTGCAAGGGGAAAACAAGAAATCTCTCTCTCATCACCTAGAAACTTCAGTGTCTTGACTTACACTTAGCCAAAATGCTAAGTTATCCATTTCAAACAATATCTGCCATCTCATTGAAACAAGCTGTTATGCAAGCAATGATAATCCTTTCAGATTTAATGGTTTCTGAATTTAGTACCATGTATCTGCCTTACCAGCTCATCTTTTTTTTAGAATCATAGAATCATAGAATGGTTAGGGTTGGAAGGGACCTTCAAAGGTCATCTAGACCAACCCCCCTGCAAGGAGCAGGGACATCCCTGACTAGGTCAGGTTGCTCAGAGCCTCATCCAGCCTGGCCTTGAACGTTTCCAGGGATGGGGCCTCCACCACCTTTCTGGGCAACCTGTGCCAGTGTTCTATAACTCGCATCGTAAAAAAATTTTTCCTAATTTCCAATCTAAATCTACCCCCCTCTATTTTAAAACCATTACCTCTCGTCCTATTGCAACAGGCCCTACTAACTAGCCTTTCCCCATCTTTCTTGTAGGCCCTCTTGAGGTACTGGAAGACCGCTATCAGGTCTCCCTGGAGCCTCCTCTTTTCCAGGCTGAACAGCCCCAACTCTCTCAGCCTGTCCTCATAAGAGAGGTGCTCCAGCACTTTTATCATCTTCGTGGCCCTCCTCTGGACCTTCTCCAACTGGTCCATGTCCTTCTTGTGTTGGGGGCTCCAGAACTGGACACAGTACTCCAGGTGGGGTCTCACCAGGGCAGAGTAGAGGGGGAGAATCACCTCCCTCGACCTGCTGGGCACGCTCCTCTTGATGCAGCCCAGGATGCGGTTGGCCTTCTGGGCCGCGAGAGTGCATTGCCTGCTCATGTTAAGCTTCTCATCCACCAGCACTCCCAAGTCCTTCTCCTCAGGGCTGCTCTCAATCCATTCTCCACCCAGCCTGTATTTGTGCCTGGGATTGCCATGACCCAGGTGCAGGACCTTGCACTTGGCCTGGTTGAACTTCATGAGGTTGGCACAGGCCCACCTCTCCAGCCTGTCCAGGTCCCTCTGGATGGCATCCCTCCCTTCCAGCGTGTCGACGGCACCACACAACTAGGTGTCATAGGCGAACTCGCTGAGGGTGCACTCTATCCCACTGTCCATGTCGCCAACAAAGATGTTGAACAGGGCTGGCCCAGCACAGACTCCTGAGGGAGGCCACTCGTGACCGGTCTCCACCTGGACACCGAGCCGTTGACCACCACTCTCTGAGTGCGGCCATCCAGCCAACTCCTTATCCACCGAGTGGTCCCTCCATCAAACCCATGTCTCTCTAGTTTAGAGAGAAGGATGTCGTGCGGGACACTGTCAAAAGCTTTGCACAAGTCCAGGTAGATATCTGTTGCTCGTCCCTTGTCCACCGATGCCGTCACTCCGTCATAGAAGGCCACCAAATTGGTCAGGCACGATCTGCCCTTGGTGAAGCCATGTTGGCTGTCACCAACCACCTCCTTGCTCTCCATGTGCCTTAGCATGGTTTCCAGGAGAATCTGCTCCATGACCTTGCCAGGCACAGAGGTGAGGCTGACCGGCCTGTAGTTACCCGGGTCTTCCTTATTCCCCTTTTTAAAAATTGGGGTTATGTTCCCTCTCTTCCAGTCATCGGGGACCTCACCAGACCGCCACGACTTCTCAAATACGATAGCCAGTGGCTTGGCAACTTCATCCGCCAGTTCCCTCATGACCCGCAGATGGATCTCATCAGGTCCCATGGACTTGTGTACCTTCAGGTTCCTTAGATGATCCCAAACCTGCTCTTCGAGTACAATGGGCAGTTCTTTATCCTCGCAGTCCCTGCCTGCACCTTCTACAGCTTGGGTGGTGGGACAGGAACTCTTGTCGGTGAAGACTGAGGCAAAAGTCTTTTTTCAAAAGCAAAGAATTGACAAAAAAAAATACAGAAAGGAGCAACTTTTTGACTGAGAATACTAATCTAAGTGTCAATCTATTTGAGCAAAGCACTAAATTTTGAAGATTTTCAAAAGTGCTATCTAGTATTGTTATTTAAAACATAGTAAGCCAGACTGATATCTATTGAGATGTAAAATAAAATAAAACATTAAATAATTATGTACAGTGGAAGGACATGAGGTTATAGAAAAACTATTAGAGAAGTCTGTCATGTGTTGTCTATGGACTTTTTTGTTGCTATACTAATTTGGTATTATGCATATCTTCAGTACTGCTGTTCTACTAACTCCCTTTTGTTGGCAACGTTTGTCTTGTAAACTTATGGAACGGAATTCAGAAGCCTGTGCTCATGCTGTGCATGTTATAAATATCAGCTACCATAGCATTTAACTTCAGCTGCATTTTTTTTATATTTCAGCAAGCATAAGGATCCTGACAATGTAGTTTTGAAGGGCATGTGGTCTTCCTCTGCATCAAGCATCTGTATCTACACAGGGGACCTATTGCAGCCCCTTGAAATGGAGGCCGAGTGTATGATTTGCATGGTAATCCAAATTGAGATTGATATCAGGCGAGTTGCCTGCACAAGTAGGGAACAAGGAAGAGCAAATTCAGCACAGCCACGTTTCTGTATTCCACCCCAGGGACAGGGAGCGGGTGAGGGTTTTACTTTTTGTTCTTGCCTGCCAACAGAGCTTGTGTGTCAGAAACAACAGATTTTAATCAGAAGTACATGTGACTTCTTCCTCAGCCAAAGAGACTGGGAAAATGTATCACGGTGACTTCCCAGCCCTAGCTGTGGTACAGCACGGTTACACACTTCCTTCCCTGCATTGCACGATAAAGTCCTAATTCAGTCTTAAAAATCTGCTGAGGATGAGGTACATTATCGCTGCCAGAACCCTAACTCTGCCATTAAATATCCTGCGCTCCTGTCACAGGACAGCTCTGGTTTTGCAGATGTACTTTCCTGGCAGTCTTCTGATTACATATCAGATTTAGAAAGAATGCAAGAAACACACAAGAGTCACATTTCCTCTGATACTTCAAAACAGGCAGTGAAGCCAGTCACTGCTTCTAAAGATGCCAGAGTTTTTGTTGATGGTGATGGTTTGGGTTTTGTTTTGTTTTGTTTTTTTAAATAGAGTTTTAATTGAAAATTCTGCAGTATTTGGCTTACTGGAAGGAATTTCTCCCTTCAGCCCTCATCTTCTACATGTTTTACACAAACTCTGCTATAAGGGGTCTACATTAAGGATTAGACTTTAAGGTCTCTTTTGCAGTTAAAAGGTACTTTGTACTACACTTACATATAGCACTTGGCTGAAGTAATCTGCTAGGCAGCCTATGCAGCAGCATCACCATCTACCTCTCCATATGTCATAACTCAATTTCAAAATGTAGCCAGTTTTGAAGGGCATTGCTTGGCTTCATTATAACACAGATGAGCAGCATGTGCCAGCTCATTACAAGATGCTGAGTCTGAAAAAGTGAATTTTCACTGTTAAAATTCTCTTGAATCCTCTGCAGTTACAAAGGAAACGTGCCTTATGAAATGATCTCTTCAAAGCATCTGTAGCCATTACAATCTTCTATAAACAGCTCTCACCAATATCTTAATCTTATCAAAAAGTGAGAAATATAGTCCCAAAGTAATTCCCCAGAGACGGATGACCTTTTTCAAAGAGAAGCAGACCAAGGGGTCTCCAAGAACCGGAAGCATCTGCTCCACCAGAAAAAAAAAAAGAAAAAAAGAAAAACTATGACTGCCTTTTCATGTAGAGGGAGGACATTTGCACAATGTCCTCTCGCATGTACCATCCTCATCTGAAGTGAGCAGCACTGCAGCTAATTAGCATCTCTGAGTGCTAATTAACATCTCTGGGTACATGAGAAATATATACTTTTGTTTTAATAATACAATGGCTCAGAGGCTCAAAATAGTTGATTATCACAACAGGAAGCATTGCAGAGAAAATGGCAGTGTATATGGAGTGATCAGGAAGAGAGGAGAGTGCTGAAGTTTTATAAAGGTGACAATAAACACTTAAAATCAGGTACCAATCTTATGTTCTCACCAAGGTAAATTAAGCACAGTGAGCATCCCACCTTCTCTCTACTGCTGCACAGCAGAAGGCAGAGGCAATTTCTCTCTCTTGTTTAGTACCTCAGTGTGCCATTTCTCTGATTCTTTGCACCCAGATATGGGGGTGGTAACTGAAGGGTGAGTCAATATAAGTTATAAATGTCTATTAATTAAAAAAAAAAGAGACAAGGAAGAGAAATATAAGGTGGAGGTGGTGCTTTCGGGAGACGATACTCTTGTCCTCTTGTGGAAAAGCTCTGTGTTTTCTAAGCTGGAGTAACTGGTTTCATATTCCAGTCAAATTTGCGTGAGTGTAGCACTGGTAGTGAGCATGGACTTCAGCTCCTTAACTAACACACAACGTCATTCATGGAAGTACACTGAACTTTTTTCAGCATTACTGATGAGAGGAGGGTTACTTCAGTGCTGGGAGGGCTGCTGCATTGCTTGCTTTGCTGTGTGATAGCATTACAGTCACTGTTGTTTCCTTCCTGTGAAAGTTTATTTTGCCAAACCAGCTGAAAAGCCAGGACAGTTATTATTCTGTGCATGTGTTTATTTAGACTGCCAAGCTGGCAGATATGGGAGACTTTTTGCAGAAAGGAGCGGAATTTGTCACATACAGACAGATGGTTTCATTACAGATGGTGTCATTTCTGTGCAAGGTGCGAGGACCTTCCTTGTGCAAGGTGTGTGGACCCTGTCCAAGCAGCCCTGGCTTTTGGCAACCTCTATCAAAGGAGAGAGGAAACTGTTGACAGTTAGGAGAGGTAGTTTGTACAACTAGATACACTGCTGTAATGAGTGGGTGGTGGAGCTGCTTCTCCTTTTTTTTCGCTGAGAAACATGATTTTTATTGTTACTAGAGTGGAGCCTGAATAACAGCTTCTGGCCTGTCATCCAAGAAAGCAAGCTCTTACTTCCACAAAATGCTATCCTTTCTTGATCTGGAAATCTTGTAATAGATGCTCACGGGTTTTCAATATTCTCAGATTCCGGCCTGAACTTTATCCCGTTCCTCTCGCAGTAGGATTCACTTCCAAAGAGAAAATAAATTCTGTCCCCCATGCTCATCTCACCTTATACTCTTCTGGTTGTGCTGGCGTGCGAGTATAAGTCAAGGGGCATATTTTGGGCTGCAGGGGACTCCTTGCTTTCCTCTTTCACTCGTTAATTAATTTTTGCCATCAGGATTTCCTTGCTTTAGAAGTGTGCTCCTGGCAAGTGAGAAGGAGCAGCACCAGGACAGGAAAAGTCAGCAGCAGTCTGCTGTCTGGGGCAGCAGCACGCGTTTCTGCTGACCCTTTTGCCCATGACAGAGGGCTTACCTTTTCCATCAAATTTCAATGAAATTGGTGAATGGGTGCAAAAGTTATTGAAGCAAGGACAGATAACATGCACATAAGCGTAGACAATGAATATAGTTACATAAGCCTCATTTGCTAAGCAAACCAAGCTAAAAAAATTTAATTACTGTAACTTGGCCCAGAGACACATGAAGCAAAACCTGCTGAGATTCTGATTTTCTGACTGGGGAATTTTAAATATTTTCAAATATTTGTGAGTATGATTTATACAGGGCCTGGAATAGCCGTGAAATGGCAGCCATGCACTTTTCAGGAGAATAGTGTTTAGACTGGTGCTGGGATATAAGGAGTAACAAAAGTGCCGAACATGGGGGACACGGGAAGAAACTGAAATTTGACCTGTCCCAAAAATCTGAAAAAAGCGGTTTTCACCGATAGGATCTTGCACAAAAATTCTCACTGTTTTAAAATGATTTTTTTTTCTAAATATAAACATACAAAAAAAAAAAAATTAGAGGCTTTTCCATGAGCTGCATATATAGATAATATTTTCTTTCAGAAACATGGGCACGTATTTTCCAAGAACAACTGATTCTGACAGAACCTGGCAACTGCTTTGTGAAACTGGCATCATCATCACCATTTTATCTGCTGCAAGAGAGACAATTTCACTGTGAATTAGCCAAGGGCCACAGAGCATCTTTGTGTGGGACATGGCTGCCAGGCTTCCAAGGCTGCAGCTTGGAGCACCCTTGTAGCCCTGATGTTTTATGTTTTTTGAGCAGTGGCAGCTGTCTGATGCTCTGAAAGGACTTGGGGGAACTGTAGCCTCTGGAGGATTACGAGCTATTGGAGGTAATTGTGTTGTGTGCTGCTGCACAATATTGCCACTGTAAAACTCTAGTGGAACATGAAGGAGAACAAAGATACATACAGCTGGTACGTAGACTTATTTTGGGTACTATCTTGTTCTGAAACAAGATATCGAAGAACTTGGTCTTCTCAGTTAACTACAGGCAAACCTATCTATGAGCCTAAGCACTAAGGAATACTGCACCCCAAGGAAAACTGAAATGACGAGAGAAGTACCATTGACCTCTTTATCAGGCAAAAAAAAATTAGCAAGTTTGCTTCTTCAGCCTTACCTCCACCACAGTCCTTCAATTTTAGAACAATAACTGATTTTCTGAGGAGATTTAGATAATGATTAGTGTCTGGGACCAAAAATTGATAATTTACTTGATTGTATACTGTAAGATACTGAGATTTACAGATACTGTTGGATCTGGGGAGAACAGTAAAAGAGCATGGTTCCTCAAAGCTTTAGAAAGAACATTTTAGCTAAGCTAAAGTGAAGGTAACCAAAACAGCAGCTTAATGTGCCTGAAATAACATATTTGGAAAAGAGATTAAGGCATTGAGGTACATAGTCAGGTTACAGAAATATTGCTGTGATCAATATGTGCACCTCAAAAGGAGAGAAAAGGATATGAAGAATACTTGGACTGGTGTACTGCAAAGGAGCATCAGCTAGTTTCCATCAGCAGTATCCTGAGAGCAAATGTGATACAAATATTAGAGTTTGGGGGAACAAAAATATGTTAACTGAAGAAGCAAGAGATGCTTGGAAAGTAAATGACAAGCCAAGGCATTGATAAATGCTTCCAGAGAAGAGGGAGGCCAAATTTCATTTATTCAAAATTAATGTATTTACCAGTTCATCACAACACTCTTGCTGATGTTTAGATGAAAACAGTGCAGTGCTCTCACTATTTTAGTTGAGTGTGACTATAAATATATCAGACTCAACAAAGTGTCCTGTTCATCTGAAACTTTGTCAGGTAATTTCTGATGAGCTGTTAGTAAGAACAGTGAGATTACATCTTAGCCATTACCTTTTCAGGAACTACAGTTTTTATAAGCATGAGACACAAAAAAGTCTGTGAACATTTATCTTTGCTTGCCTAGTCTTGCATGCTATGCCAATAAAGTGGATACAAGTCCTAGCAAGCTAAGATTGACAACTAGCAAAATATTACAAAAAAATAGAACTTTGTTGCTTTACTTCACAGAGCTATAAAAACTCTTTTTTTTTTGTGAATTTTAGTTTGTATACAAATAACTATAAATCTTTATAAACTACAATAAATTTACATACAGAATGATAACTACCTGAATAAGCAGATACCACTCATTTCTTCATAAATGTCAATATGCATTTTAAGTTACACTGTGATGCAAAACAGAGAAATGAGTCTTTCAACAAAAAAAATGTTTGTATGGGCTTTTTTTTTTTCAACAGAAGTAGTGCTATTTCACAAACCTTTTTTAAAAGTGAGCCCTGCTTAATCTCAGACCTAATGAAAGTTTCTGTTTAGTTTTGAATTTATGCAGTGAATTTTTATTTTATTCTATGAAATGGTAGTACTCGGAAAAGATGCTGTGTATTCAGTTTTGAGTGTCATCGTGTTTTATTTTTTACTTTTTATTCATGATGCATTCTGAGAAGATCTATTAAAAAGTCATAATAATCTTGTATGGAAATCTTTGATTTGTAACCTGCTTCCTTTAATGCATAGCACATTTCTGACAGCTTCTGTAGACCCATAGGCTTTGCTGGTGTAGCTCTTGTGAAGCCTGAAATGGGTTTCATAGCAATTCAGAAAAAGCACTGTTGATACCTAAATCTTCGTTTTCATGGGTCTGAAAAGTTATAGTTCAGGCTAGTCACAAACCCTATGGACTATGTAAGTTGAATATGTAATTACAATGACTTTTGTAATTGAAATTGGCTAGAAAATTTCTGTACATGGGACAATGTGGATAGGTTGTACTGTATTTTTAGCCTGAGAAGTTGGAGACTATAAATAGGTGGATACTAATACTTCTGTAGATGCTATTACCATTTCATTGTAACAGCACCTTCAAGCTGTGAATGTATTTATTTTTATCTATGCTTATTCAATTATTATTATTATTATTATTATTATTATTATTATTATTATTATTATTATTATCATTTTGTATGAGAATACAAATCTTCTTGCTTCTCTTTAGAAATACAGACTATTCTTGCCAGTTCTTTTTTGTATACTTTGTACAATAAATAACTTATTTACTTATTACACATTGATGATAGTGTACTTCTAATCATAACATTGTATTATTTCATTGCTAATGGATATCCCTCTTTCAGTTGCACTCATACCTAACATATACATACTAATTACTGACTAGCAGTTGGAAGATAAGTATGTTTAGCATAATCCTTAGATACGGTCATGTCGCTGTGAGAAACACAAAATGAGTTCTCAGTGTTAAAAATAATCATATCAAGTGCTGAAATAAAAAGTTTAGATAGATTACTTGTAAATTACTTGTAAATGAAAGGAAGAAATCTCTAAGTAAATTATGTTCTCTCCATTCCTCCTCACTTGCACGGACTAAAAAACTTTACCGGTGTATTTTCTTTCATTTTCTGGGCTATTTATGGCTGTATTGTTTACTTTACTGGATCTCTGAGTCTCCACTGAAATTTTTGCTTGTTCATTATGTCTTTTCAGATGACCCAAAACACATTTTTTCAGCACTTTCTCTAACAAAGTAATGGATGGAGTAAACAACGTTCTCTTTCTCCTCAGGATGGTCTTAAGGAAATCTTAGTAGTCCTACACAAAGGATACAGTTAATTATTGCCATTAAATAGGGAAAGGCAAGAATACATTACCGTGTAATATTCAGTACAGTTAAAGTTGATACTGAGCATTTATGGGCTATTTTTAATTCAATTCACAAATGTTTATGTTAAATATCTTTGATAGAATTTACTCCATGTAATTTGCACAGTTATTCTGCCCCTAAATTTGAGATCCCCTACATAGTCAATAGGAAAAATAAAAAATATATTTTTAAAGTCCTCTAGAAAATGGTATTCCACTCCCACTGGAGTATTTGAACTCAGCTAGCCAGCATCTTTCAGTGGTATTGTTGTCCATCCTAGTCATAAGGAATTTAATCACTTGCTTTAGAACGGCTATGTCACTAAGCATCTTCAGTATAAGTGCAGTTGAAATGAATGGAAGAGGAAGGTTGTGTCCTGGTTGTAAAGAATGTCAGTAGACTGAAGAATTGCAGATTCGACAGATATTCCTTTAATAATCTGAAAGGCTTATGTTCCACTTTAGCTGGTTTATAGCTTTGTTTTCTAATTTGTCAAAAGCAAACCCAGATAGGTTTGGTTTTAAGTTCTGATGCCAGGAGCTTTGACTTGCTCTGGTTTATCCAAATATTTTTCATCTGCTTTATTGTTATTATGTTGGCTTCCTCTTTTTAATAAGGCTGAATTAAGAGTCAACTTCTCTACAGAAATTGTGAGTGATTGCCATCACCTACATCTTCCTGAGGTACTACTTGATTATGGAGTCCCTCATGCTTTGCACATCTCAGCAAAAATCCTGGGAAGCCCCTCAAAATTTACCCTCAGCACATCCAGACAAAATTCCTGTTTATACAGACATGAGACACTCTTGCATGCAGCATAATATTCTTTGATAGTCAGCTACAAACAGTAAAGAGAAGTGATTTTTCCCTAATTTCTCACATCTGAGTTTATGCAGTCAGCCAAATACAAAACTTAGCTGCTAAAATATGCATTTTGCACTGTTTGTTTTCTATTACAGAACTCAATGTACGTATTTAGCAGTACCATAATGAAGCCGATCTCTTGGCAGTAGTACGTAGCTCTTGAATTCTCAGTATCATTCAGTCATTATTGTAGGCCATATGAAGTCCATGCAAAAGAAGGCAGAAAAATGAGCCTGCCAGCTGGTCAAATCTCATCCCAAATCCTCTGGAACATAACAAATACTCAGGTGGAGCCTCCCATCTCTCTGCAAAGCTGGCTGTGGTATAAGATCTAGGGCCAGGCAAAGCAGGAGCACAGGAGCCCTGCAGAATCTGAAGGGCTATCTCTTTGCCTTATGTTTCTGAAACTTTCCTCTTATCTGGAATCCCCATCTGCAGTCTCACAATCAGTAGAAATGTGAGACTTGGTCTACATTATCAAAACTAATTTAAACCATATTATGAATAAAATCTTAGAATATCTTTTGTCTGTAATGACACACAAATGTGAAGTATCACGAGATCTTTATGAAATAGCTATGTTAGCAATTAAAAATCATTAAAGAGAACTAGAAAATGAAATTCTGTCTCTTACTGGCATCTTTGTTTATAAGCAGAAAACTTCTAAATGCATGGAGACTAGAACAAGTACGTATTCCAGAATCATTCAGATCAGAAGAGAAATTGAGCTAAGAAAACTGATTTCAGGACTTTCATTTTTCTCTGCAAGACATTGGTACACCAGAAAACTGAGGATAAAATCTTCACGTTTTCTATACACAACAGAACATGGGGTTGGGGTGAAGTATCCATTCCACAAAAAGCATGAACACAACTGCATATGGCTAGACAAGGTTTCCACATACATCCTCGGTACACTGCTCCGTGTAAGAGCTCTCTCCTTAGAGAAGATACAATTTAGAACCAATAAGCTAGGACTGAGATGAGCCCATCAACCATTAACGATGTTAGGAATGGGGATGCGATATAGCTAAATCAGAGGAATCTGAATATTTATCAGGTGTTCTAATTACCAGTGGAATAATTTGTGAGATAATCTGCTGGCCAGAGCAATGCAGGCAGATAGGGAAAAGCAATTGCTGCACAAGGCTTCTGAAAACTGCCTTTCAGATAAAACTGTTATGAAAAGCAAAACATTAAGACAGGCTAAAAGATGAGACTGTTTTTCTGTTTTGTTTTTTGTGTGTGTGTGGGGGGTTTGTTTTTTGGTTTTCTTTTTTTTTTTTTTCCCACAGAAAAGATTAAGGTATCTGCAAAGCAATAGAAAACTGTAATTATAGCGACAATGTATGATAAAACCAACCATTTTCCAAAACCAAATCACTCTTGGTAACAATTGTGAATGTATCAAAAGGAAAACTGTTTGGTGAGAATAAGGACAGAGTACAAAGGTATGATGATGCAACAGAATTGCCTAGTTTCTTAATGTAGTTTCAAGCTATTCCCCCTATCCTTTAGAATGTGATATGCGGAACACAGATTTTTTCACTTCTAGAGCTGTATCTGACATAATTATAGCACCTCTATATGAGAAGTATCTATTAGATTTTAAAAGAAAACTATGATTTTTTTTTTCAGAAAGTGAGTACTTGGAGAAGCCACATCTCAAAACATTTTCAAGGGAAAACTTCTGTCTCTCATTTAAGTCCAATCCTGTTCATTCTTCTCTGTCTACCTGCCTTTGCTTCTCATTCTCATCCTTCTATTCTCTTCTCTGTTTTCTCCAAGCCAAGATTACAATTTGCCTATGAGTAGCAAAAAAAAAAAAAAAGAAAAATATTTATCTCATACAAGAGCTGGTTAACAGGAAATCCTTCTTTTGTGACTTACTTCTCCGACAGCAGCACTTCTCTATTCCTCCTTTCTGTTTTGAAGGCCCGAAAGATGCATTGATGCCTCAAGTTCCTCCAAAGGCTGAGCTACCATATAATGTATAATTAAATTGTACCAACATTCTAGTACCTTGCTCATAAAACAGAATTAGTCCTGGGTAAAAGGGTAATTAAGCATTACTGTTGATGATGGTGACTGAATCCTCTAGTTCCTAGAGGTCAAAGTGATGTCACAATCATATTAAAGCACATTTTTTAGGTGGAAAAATTTTATTCTGTTCAATGGAAGATGTATCCTTTAACTTCAGAGCAGTATTAGATCCATTACTCTTCAGTCATAGTTATGTCTGTTGATTTTTTCATCATGAGCTAATGTACTGTTAATAAGGTGTCAATTGCCGATGCAAGCAAACAGGGCAAATAATAACATTTATAATTGCTGCAGTTATCACCTAAGTGCAATTCTCTATAACTGCTGAAATAAATCACTTCAGGTTTTAAAGCTATCTTTACAGAATTCATGTTTATCTCTTTTATTATAGCTGCCTTCAAAAAATATCTCAAGTGTTTTTCTTTTTTTTTTCTTTTTTATTAATTAGTGAGTGAGGAAAAAAACTAGTCATATTCATTTGGGGGCAAGAGAACTCAATATGCATTCAATTACAAGTATAAGTATTGTTTTCCATCAGTCTTAATTAAACAATTAAATGTCTCCCTTCTCTTTCCCTATTCTGCTTCAGTCTACCCTGATGGGTTCCTCCTGAAAAGATATAATGAATTTTCTATATCCCCTGATTTTTATCTTGTTTTATTTTAAACTATTCCAACTGAAATGTTGCTCTTTCTGCCATCTAATTGAGCTTAGTAAGTGTATAGAATCATTAAATCTAACCTAGTATCATTTTTAATAGGGGAACTTTCAGGATTCTCCTATTTAAAAACACACACATCTTCTGAGAACAAACACCAGATAGATACAGGAACAAATCACTGAGAAACATCTTCATCTGAAATGTTGAGAAGTTTCGATTAAAAATGCAGTTTACTTGTTGGAAAAGAAGAATTCTTAAAGGCTGCTAACAAGAAAAAGAGCCCAGGCAGCTTCTGTGGAAGCATGCGATTTGTCATCCACAACAAGGTACCGATAAAGGTGCATTTCTGGACTTCATTATCCTTGTCTGGCTGGGGCTGTGATGATAGTGATTTCCCTCTTTGTCTGACTGGGGTTGTGTCCACCTTAGTCTGCAGCAGTCGAATCTACCACAGTCTTCTCATGCCCATGGCGTAAACTCTGACCACTAGCTGATGGCGACAACTTGTCTTTCAGATTATGCTTTTGCCTGACTTTGAGTGTATATCTAGCACCTCTGGAAAAGCAGAACCTTCCCAGAATCCGGCTATGTCTTTCAAATATATACTCCTGTCACAAGCATCAGCCCCCTGGCAGACACTTTACTGAAACGATCCTTTCTTGCCTGCTTCCCCCACATTTTCAGCTTTGCTACTGCTTTCATTAGCTCTTCATCGCATGCTCTGGGCATACAAATTTTTCCAAGGCTAGGAAGGAGAGATGAGCTTCCTTCTTGCATTATTCCTTCTGCTGCAAGCTGGATCTGCCTGTGTTACATGTGAATACATTGTGTGGGGAATCAGCAGTAAAATAAACTGATTTCACAGAGAGGGAAAAATGTGTCTGAAGAGGTGAAAGAAATTGTTTTTTTTTCCCATGCCTCTCTGTCTTTCCATATCTTGGATACATTTCTAAGGATTTTTTTTTTTTTAGGCAGAAACTAGTTCTTCAAGTGATCTGTGTCCTTTTTGACATGACATCCTTCCTCCTATCTCCTTCCCATGTCTACTCACTTCGCAAAATAGACCCATTATCACAGAAAACAAAGTGAAACAAAGAAATCAAGCATTGATCTAAGATCCCCAGACCAACAACAGTACTGGGGGAATCAAGGTTAGAGGCAGTATACAGTAACAGGCAATGGCTGTACTACGGAGTTTGCTGATTTTCGGTCTGTGTTGGCTCCTGCAGCAGACACGCTTTGGGGCCACTTGACACCATTTGCATATGCCTCTCATTCAGGCTGGAGATGTTTCTGGTCTTGACCATTTTTCCAGCAGTTTGGTGGAAGTTTCTCCACAGATCACTCAGTTTCTCTAGAAAGTGAAGCAGTATGAACATGAAGAATGAGGTTTAATTATTTTTAACTTGTCAGTTATAAATTACATGGTGGTGATATGAGAAGATGTGGTAACAAGAGTTCAATTATTCCAATAACAAAAGGGAAATAGAACAAAATCCACAGAGTCTCACAGGTTGTCATGACAATTTGGCTTTCTGTTATAATAGATTTACCTCCAAAATGGAAAAAAAAAAAGTGTGTTTATTGTTTATCCATGTTTGCATTATTGGAGTAAAAATTAGTGGTACACTTTGAAAATGCATATGTTTAACCCTATGAGTTAAGCAACAAAGGTACCAATAATTTGTGTTAACTGGAAAAGCCATTAAGTAGGTGTTGTGGAAGTAAACAGGAGGTATTACACAGACAATTTCTACTGGGCTTTTAAAAAAATAACTTAAACCAAATTTGTTCTTGATTTGATTTTACAAAGTCACATAGTATCAGTCTTACAAAAAGCCAAATTGTGAAGGTGCTTTCTAAAATTCTTTGACATGGTAGTATACAAATCTGAAACCTGCAGAAGATGCGAATAGTTGCAGCACAGCCAACAAAATAACCCTCAGCCTGAAAAATAGGAGAATTTAAAGGCAATCAAATCAATTCATGAGAGGGAAAATGAAAGTGTTGAGAGACTTTGGTTCAGAAGCTCCTAAGTTGCAGGTTGCCAGAACTCAGATGGCTGTAACACAGAACACACACTTGGTTGTCATATTTGTCTTCTTCCCATGCTGTCCCCCTCGCTGCCTTAGTAGCACCTGCTAGACAGCCTCCAGGACCTCCTGGAGCCTTGCCTTGCTGCAGTATGGGTATTCTTTCATGACCTAAGGAAATCTGACAAGGTAAATACACTTGATAGCAATTTGTTCAGCATAGATGGCTTGAAGCCACAAGGTCAAGAAACCAAGGTAATTTGCTGTCATTTGTTATGCTGGGGAAGTGAAAGAAAAGAGACATTTCTATAGATAATGCACTCTCAGTTGTGTTACAGGCTGAACAGCAGAGGTTGTGTTCTCTTGTGAAAGTACTGAAGTCTCCAGTTCTGATATTTTCTAAAATGAAGCATGTAGAGGGTTAGAAGCAATTAGGCGGTATACAAGAAATATTGGCTATCACTGAAAGAAGAACCATCATGACTAATCCATTCTGTAAGTTAAATGAATCCTAGGAGTGATATACTGTCCAAGCAAATGTGTCGTTATTCCATAAGAAAAGTTATGTCTTTTAAATGAATTGACAAGTGAAGTCACTTGGCACTGGAGCAGAACATAATAGCAGTTATTTAACAGGTTGAAACAACTCCCGTTGAATCACTCTTACTTATTTCCTCTGATGTAAGTAACCCAACCATTTTAAGAGCGAATGTCAGTGACTGTGGATTAAGGGGACTGCTACTGAAAGGGCATGATGGTCTTCTGAACTCAATTGCTTACTATTTAATTATGATCAATAATATCGGAAACAGTTTTCTGAAATTGAATCTACCTCTTCTTAGTCAAAAATACAGGAAAATCCTGAAGGATGAGAGTCTCATGAACTTGTTCCTGACTACACACTGCTTATGCCAGGATAAACAGCTATGCCTTGGGTAATATGATAGCAAGCTTTCAAGCTTACTGATGGTGTAACGGATTTTTGTCAGAGTGGCCATGGTAAGAAAAAAAAAAGCCAAAAAATCAGGAAGAAATTTAATTCAAGACTAATTGATACAACTTTTTCAGTAAAATTTGTAAAAAAAATGTAAAAATTTTATTTTACATCAATTTATAATAATGTATTTTCAAAAAGTAATCTTTGTTACTTCCAGGATATTTGAAACATTTTTACTTGCAATGATTATGCTGAAATTTACTAGAGAAAAGGGGCCTCATTTACTGCATGCTACTAAAGCTGCAAATTAGCACTTGAGGTCACAAGTTCTGCAGCAGGAGTTGGTGCAACAGGGCAAGGGTTTCCTTTCCTCCACATCAGGAGGTAAATCAGGGGGTAGGATTAGGACCCAGATCGCATGGCAACTCCAATTGTGGTCCTGATACTGCTTTGTGGGGAAGGGTGGTTCTGCCACCACCACCTGGCATGAGGGCACAGCAGCCACAGCATGGTGAGAAGGCCATCTGATGCTTCTTCCCTCCTGAGCTGTGGGGAAAAAAATATTCTCTCCACAAATGAAGCCAATCTGAGAAAGCTCATGAAGTAAAATGTAGGGCTTTCCATTAGAGGGAGACGTTATTCGGTTAGAAATGTGACCAGAGGGCTCAGTCAAGTAGGAGCCAAGCTCAAGATTTCAGAAGATGCAAGGCTAAGGCTGAGAGGCCCTGCAAAGCTTGACTTCTTTCACTGTACCTCTGAATCCTCTGACATAATCTGCCAGCCAAAAAAAAAAATTAACCTTTAGATCAATCTTGCAGATTGGCCCAGCAGAATTGACATTAAAATCTGCTTGGCAGCAAGAGCTCTTGTGGAGAATGGCAGGGCTTTTGTTTGTTACTCAGTCGGGTTATTTCCTTATTTACATTGATGAGAAATACACAAAAATGGCATTTTGAATTAACACACAGTCATTTTATCCAGATTAGAACTGAGGGACTGGTGGGTATTTTTCATGCTGTGTTAGTGAGAGGGATAAATGAGGCCATGCACACCTTACAGCAGTGCCCCAGCAGGGTGGAACCTTGAACAAGATGAAGAAGACACTCATAGGAGAAAAACATCAAGGACATAGCACCATGACAAGAGAAGTTCTTTTGCAATGCAAATACAATGATTTATCAGTATCCAATGGGAAAAAAAAATACAGCTGAGACAATTATATTACCTGGCTATTGTTGTTGTTAGACTTTTAATTTGCTCTGCAATCTACATCTACTATATTAATTGTTAGATTAATAGGAATTTATTACATTATGCATTAGAGAACAATCTAGTTTTAACTAGCATGGGTATGTTGTTGTTTTCTAGATGGTCTATTATTATGGTTTGGGCTGGTTGAAGATTTGTTGTTGGAATTCTATTGGAAAATGCTGTTCTTTAACAAAAAGGAAATTAAATAATGGCATGAGGATTAATTATGACTACTAAGTGCTAAATTGATAAAGGAAAACTTTCAGAAGCTATTTCAGCTGTAGAGATCTGGTGATGTCTCATTGAATACCACAGCCTTTAGAACTGACATGACGGCATAATCACTTTCAAAATCCCATACTAATTAAAATTTTGCTTTTTTTTTTTCCTCTGTATTGAGCTCATTTCAGAAGTACAATAACGCATACCAGATTAGAATTGTTGCCACTTTTAAAACAATCTATCCTTTTCAATTGTTTACATCTTGCACTGACATCCTCCCCTTTTTGTTATATTGTATTGGTTTGCCCATCTTATTCAGAGCATATGTAAAGCAGTATACTTCTGTATTTGGACCTCAAATTAGTAGAATCTGCTGCATTTCTGAACAGATCTCTTTCTGACAGAACCAATCAGAATTTTTCTCCATTGGAAAAAAAAGAAAAACAATGATTGTGAAAAATCATATTTTTGCCAGTATTATAACTCTGGTTTTGTGTGCCATACAACCCTTTAGCTGAATTACATCACTAAACTGACTGGGAAAGCATCAGAAATTTAGGTATTCCCAAATAGCTCTAAATCAGTGAACAGATACTGTTTTGCAGTACCTTTTTTATGAAATGCAATATATTTATTTGTTTATTTATTTACTAAATTTCTAGATGGTTACCCAAAAGAGGAAATGATTTACAGATGGAGGAAAAACTCAGTGGAGGCTGCTGACCAGAAATCTTGGAGACTTTATCAGTTTGACTTTATGGGTCTGAGAAATACTTCAGAAATTGTGAAAACCTCTGCAGGTAAGAATAATGCAAATGGCCGTGCTTACTTTGTAAAATGAATTATTTAAAAATATTTGTTCCAAGTTTGCTTTCATTCAAGTGCAATTTTATTTCATTGTGTGCCAAGGTTCAGATCAAAACCTCTAAACTGCAGACTTCAAAACTATTTATTTTGTCTAGATTTTTGATAATTTATGCTCTACTCTTTTTTAATTTCACAAACCAAGGAATAAATGCTAACTTGATGTGGCTGTTTCTTATATACTTGAAGTTACTATGTGATTCTCTTTCCTCAGCTAAATTCCTGTATTGAGACATATGTTTTCACCATAAATTAAAGGGAAAGATTTTCAGCACAATGGTAGAGTTAGTGAAATTAGACACTTTCAATAGTAGTTAACCATTCAGCCACCAGTTTGCACAGGATTTGCATAGAATAAACTCTCTGGCTGTATTTACACAGTAGTTTAAGGTACTTTCAAGGCCAGATTTACTGAACATCAACAGTATTTACTGTCAGGAGCAAACCCAGAGCCAGGACTTATGAAAACTGGTACACTGGAAAATCTTGAGTATGCCCTATGCTATAAAGCAAGGATTCCCAAAATGGAGGGAGGGGGGCAGGACACAATCCACCTGGGACTATGCAGTATGTCTCAGGGACAAAATTTAAGATAATTCTGTGACTACCTGCTTGTGAGTATATAAGTATATGTGAACGAGTAGGATAACGAGGCAGCTGTGCTCTGGTACACACGTATTTACTGAAGAAAAGTAGCCCTATCCAAAAAGTTTGAGAATTAGGGAACCTCCAAAGCTGCCAGGCCCTATCACATGGGCAATCTCTGATGGAGGGAGATGGCAGCTGCTGCCTACTGGTATCCCAACAATTTTGCAGCCACACCACAAGGGCTACAGGTGGTCAAAAAAGAGATGCCACGTTCTGTCATGGAAGATCTGTGGTGCAATTGCAGTAAAGCTTCCCAGAGAGGGGGACTGAACTGGGGCTGCCCCTAGGATGCTATGGGTATAGGACTCTCCTCAGCTTCAGGCTGCTCCCAAGAGAGACCAGTTCCCATGGACTAGCCTCTGGGTCTGTGTGTGGCCCCTCTGAGCCATGCAGAAGCCCATAAAGGCCCCACCAGCCACCCTCCCTTTGCAGACTCGGGATGGAAAGGAAGAGCAGTGTTGTTCAGAGTGCTGTGCAGGGAACCATTCAGCATAATGAAATGGAGTTAGGAAAAGGGAAGCAGGCAGAATACCAACGGCAGCTTCCTGACATGGAGAGGTACTAAACATCATCTCTTCCTCCCAAGGGAAATTATGGAAACTACTATTACACAGGACATTTAAAAGCAAACTAGGCAAAGTATGAGCAAATGTACTGCAGGGAGCACTCCTCCACTAGCAGGAGATGGATTCCAAACCCTAACATCTTTCTTTGCTTCTGATTTGCATCTTTCTGCTGGTTTATGACACTATTACTTCTCACTAAATTGTGTGTTCATCTATAATGTGAGAGCTGCTGCAGCATTACCTACCTGCGTCCAGTTCAGGAATGGCTTTCTTACCTCCTTTTCCACAGCTTTCTGGCTATAATGAAGGGAGGTCACACTCACCGCATGGCAACATGCTGCTGTTCTTCCAGCATTTGCGTAAGCCCTTCCTTGGTAGTCATTTTCACCAGAAAATGACTAGATCTAGCACTCAGCAGCGTTCTGCTATTCGATATTCTTTCAGTCTTTCCAAACCTTTTTCAGATATCTAAATAACTTTTATGTTAATCTAGGACAGTTTCAGAGGTACAGAAGTAGGAAGCCAGCTGTCACAAAGGCTGTATTTCTGAAATCTAAGCAAGATGAGATATGTTGTCATCTCTTGTCTTAAACCAGCAGTGGCCTAAAGCATTGCCACAGTGGTGTGCTTTACTCTTGCAAGAAAACCATCCTCTTTTACAATAATCTGTCAGCCAGAGAAAGATTTTATTGCCATCTGGAGAGGTATTCACCTTTTTCTTGAGGATTTTTTTTTTTAATTTCGTGCTAAGATACAAACATAACCAGATGGATATCTACTGCATATGGTGACTACATGGAATACACAGCAGAAATCACTGTGCAGCGCTGTGGTTGTGAACCTTTATCTTACACCCGAAGTAAGCCCTCACTGTCAGGTGATATTAAACTAATTCACAGGTACTGAAGAATTCCCCTGTTGCCATCTGGCAAGTTACTCAGGTACTATAGCAAGAGCACTTATCTTGCTACAATGTCAAATAAGGCTGACAAAGATAATTAAAGTAGAGAGGGTACTAAGCCACAGGGCATCGAGCTGTGGAAAAAAAAGGAGGAACTGCATGTAGGGAGCAAATTTTCAAATTTTAAAACTTCAAATCAGCCAACGGAAGGGTGGTCAGGAAAACAGGAGAGCAGAAGAGGGAGCAGATCGTCTTTAAAAGCACTCTGTGTATGTTTGCAGCAAACTTCAGATTTCCACGTCCTTGCCTTTCCAAGCACAGTTGGGGCAGAGGGAGCCGGGGTGGGGGGGGTCGTGGTGGTGGTGGGGTAGGAAGAAAAAAAAAAAAGAAAAAAAAAAGAAAAAAAAGCTCAGAAGAGAATCATTAAGGAACCCAGGAGTTCATGGAGTGAGCTGTAGTGTTGCTTGCACTTTTCTACTGACATGTCCCTCAGGGAAAGTCTATTCATTCTTTTTAAACCACTCAATTTTTTACACTGCTAGATAAACACAAAGACCTTGTAGGTGGTGAATCTAATTTTCATTTACTTGAAAACTTCTTTGCATCATACAAGTCCTATTTATGTTCTTCCTCAGATGCCTTTAGCCTGAAAGATTTTTGCAGTCCAAAGGAGCCTGTGCATAAATAAGTTCAAGATAATTCATCAGAAATAGAAAACACCATAAAAGTGCCCTCTTTAAAAACTTTAATAGCCAATCATTACAAATGAAATATACAGAACCAGACAGAAAGTACCATTTCGTATATACTGAATAACCCCCAAGTATCAATACCCAAACTCAATAAATAACTATAACTACTGCCATAAAAAGGTGCACCTTTCCGTACATATAATGGATGGGTGACAGCTAGCGGAGTCTGCCTGTCATGCGACTTCTAAATTGTACTTTACTTTTTGAAATTGCTATTTCATCAAGTACCTCAGTCTACATGATGCTCTCAGCCCTATAACACAGGGCTGCAAAGCAAGGTTAATATCTGCTGTCACAGATTCAGATAAAGCTCTTTGGGACCATTCTAATAACAACACAATTTAAAGTACATACTCTGATGCAGGGGTCTCAGTAAATGGCAAGTAAAAAACTACCCTAGAACAAAAATATGAAAGCTTGTCTTTTAAGAAGCTGCAAGGACCTACATAAATAGCTGTTGGCCAAAGAAAGGAGGAACAGACATATTTTTATAGGGAGGTCAAATTTCACTCAAGTCAAGGGATGGATTGGGGTAAACAGGTGTTAGCTGATGCTCCTTGACTTTGTCAGAAGACCAACACACTCCCAAAGATTTATCCAGAGGAAAAGATGCTCATGTGCCTAGCTCTTCTACTAGGTGAGCAAAGAACAGCTGACGAGAAATGTTTCAAAATCAGCACTTCTGTTTACTTTTCGCTGTTAAATGTTCCCAGATCACGTAGCTGTAGGCACAGAGGGCCCATGAGCGAGTACCCACACAAGATGAGTCAAGCAGCCCAGTGGCAGTACAGGGTTCAGCCAGCAGTCTGGCCATCACTCCATAGGTATGTGTTGACAAGGCAGGACCACCACCCAGCCCAGACACCAGGTTGGCAGGGCAAGGCCAGGCCAATGTTGGCAGCAAGCAGCTAAACTCCTCAGCTTGGGGAAGTGTTGGCTGAGAAGGGTGGTCACAGGCTGATCATGGCAACTGGAGCCTGTTGGTGCACTCAGAGCCCTGATGAGTCAAAAAAGATGCACGAGATGCCATAGTTGCAGAAAATGGTTGTATCTGTACAAGTATGGTTGTATCTGTACAAGTTTGTTTTTAATGATCTGATTCAGTCACACCCTCTCCTGTACCAGCTAACTGATCTGAAGACACTTATTTAATGAATATAGTCGTAGTTCAGCCCCGATTGGGACCAGACTACACAGCCTCTCTCTCACTTCCCCCACTCTCCGAGAGAATAGGGAGACATAATATAAGAAAAACGGCTCAAGGTTTGATATAAGGACAGGGAGAAAATCCTTAAAGTTACCGTCACGGGCAAAACAGACTCGACTTGGGGAAAACTATTCATTCATGAAGCTCTTTTGGTCTTTAAAGTCATTGAAATTTTTTCATGTCCCACTGAGTCCTGATGGCACATCAGAGAGTGCTTGTCATCTGTGTATTCTTCCCAGGATAAATGTGAATTCTGAGTTGTTTTTTTTTTTTTTCCTCACATACCGAATTCAGTGGGATCCAGCACATAATACCCAGCTGACTGTGCTGCGCAGACTGTCTTTAATCAGATGCCATCCTGAAGCAGACAAGTGGACACTCAGACAAATGCATTTCATTGTTTGAAAATAGTGCCTGTTTTTACCTACCTGGCATTGCAAGAGCTTTTCCTTTTTTGGCAGGGTATCACATAATCTCAAATGCTTTAATGGTTAGGCTTTGGTTTACAGCCCTCAGCAGACATCTACTCTGGGTTCCCACGATTCCAGATAGCATCCCCTCCTCTTCCAAATACTCTCCTTTCCTCCCTTTATCCTGTTCTGCTTGACTCCTAATGTGAGTGTAGAAGGGGAGAAAGAGAATTTTCCTTTTTTTTTTTTTTCTTTTTTTTTTTCAGCCTTTCATGAGTGGAGTGGCAGCTGGATTCCAGCGTCTCAGAACCTGCTTTATGCTGATGCCAGACAAGATCTTCTGTATGTCTGGCATTTGTGTGTAGAAAAAGTCTGTCTAATACTCTCCAAAGAGGTAGAACAGAAAATTGTTTTGGTGGGAGAATTCTCCATTACACTGCTCTCCTGCTCTTCAGCTCACACACACACCCCTGGCCTTTAGACACTTCCAGATTCAACCCATTCTCACAATTGTTGGGTCTTCCTTTCTGTCAGGTAGATGTAATTGTCCTTGTAGCTGTCCTTGGGTTCTTGAAATTTTTGGCCTCAATTTTAGGCCTTGCAAACCTACAAACTGTGCTTGCATTTATTCCCAAGGTTCATTAAATCAGGTTTGGGCTTTCAAAAATCTGTTCCTGTCATTTAGAAGGAAACCCTAAGAAGTTAGGAATCAAGTTCAAATCCTGGGTTGCTAAAATCGTGTATTGTGTTTTGAAGTTGAGTATAAGTTTATTTTTATAGGTGGCAGACAGAACCATATAGAGATAGCTGATGCCTGAGGTGCCACCCTTCACCAGAATCTTCTGCCCTGTCAAACTCCTTTCTGCTTTCTCACCTTACCTGCACAAACACACACATACAACTGCTCAAAGTCCTTATGCATCTTCTGCCCCCGCGGGCCCTCATCCCCGGCAGCTCCAACATTGCCAAACTAGCAGGTACCAGGACTTCACCCTCTGAAGCGCTTCTTGCCTAACTCTCCAGCTCCAGTACTGACGATACCTCTGCTCGCTGCCTTCATGCAGGCAGATGTGCACAGTGCACTAGTGCTTGCAACCTAGTTTTCACTCATCTTTTCTTTCTTATTTGCAGCTTTCTCCACAATGCAACTTTGTTGTTAATGAAATCAATCAGATCTAGTGCAAGAACACAAAATCCCATTTAGAACTTCAAATATATTGAGAACACTACTTGAAAAAGAATGCCTAGTACTGACCCACAGAACTGACCCATGGCATATATAATTAATTAATTTTCTTACTTCTTCCCTGCTCATTGTTCATAGTTCATTGTGAAATATTACTTCAATAACACCTTTAAATCCAGAATGTTTATACAGCTTAAAATTACTTTGTCTGCTGCACCAAATGTACAGCCTGGATTTTAATTGCATATCATTCTTTGGCTCCTTTCAGAGCAACAGGATAATACTGAAAGTCCTTGCCGCTGCAATCGTCTCTGGAAGGAGGGAATATCATAGGACTTATTTCCTGACAGCAAACATAAATTTATATGAAAATGGAAAACTAGACTGATTATACAAAGATTTAGCAATAATCTTTTTGTTGACAGAGTTTTTATCTCTAATACAGTATTTGCAATAAATCAAATCCCAGTTTAGCAGAGATAATCAACAGTGACTTTGAAAAGATATTCACATGTCAAATGATTATTGATTAGAATGGATATTTTGAATAAGATACAGTTTTTCTAAGTGAAATTTCCATTTTTATTTTTAACAGCAATTAATCTTGCACTGATACTGTAAACTTCATAGAATACATTCCAATAAATTTGTCATTAGTCAGGTTAGAAATGTAATAATTAAATAGATCATTACTAATCAGACTTTTGTTCTATTGAAGTATTTTCCTATGTCGGTTACAAGTTTGACTGACACTCATGGGAATCAAAACTTTTATATAGCCCTGCAAATCCAGCACTTGCCTGTCTTGTTACAAAAGTGTCTCACAAAGCTCATAGTAAGACAGCTTCTGAAGACAGCGGTTTTTATAGCTTGATCAATAATAGCCTACTGCAGTTAATGGGAAAAGTCCCTGATGCTGGCCTGGGATCACATCCTGAAATGTAGAAGCCTGAAAATGGCTATTTAATGTGAGTAATTCTTCAGTCACTAGAAAATAGAGAAAGCTCAGCTTAATGGTATACCAGTGGGCTAAGTATAACATGCTCTAAAAACATCTTTCTTCTTCTTTTTACAAATAGTGCAAAATATTATTAGAACAAGAGGAACGGAAAGAATATTATTCTTCCTCATATTTTGTAAGTTTGTCAGAACTGCATGTATAACTGGTTTCATTCTTATACCTTGCCTTGCAGTGACAAATGCTTCATGTTCTTTGCATAGACCCTTACTGCTAGGGTAAGGGTCTATGCCACCAGCGAGAGAGACTTGAAGCAAAGTAACTTTACTTTGTGCTAAAAGCAAAAGTAAAAAAAAAAGTAGACGGTGGAAGACTGGGAGGCAGGTCTTCACCTGAATGTTTTCTTAAGGTAAAATATTTTTTCCCTAAAAAATATATATAGTTGTCCTCATTAAAGGACCTCAAGTTGTCCTTTTTAAAGATTTTCGTATTGTACGGAAAAAAAAATCAAAGTCTTTTTTTCCATTAGTTCTTTATTCAGCTGAAGTTTTTATGTGCTAATTCCATTTTTTGGAAATTTTATATGTGTCTAACTTTCAGAGGTTCTTGAATTAGTATCCTCATTCACTCATCCATTGGCAAAGTTGTATTTGTCACTCCTCTTTGTATGTGGAGTCCTGATCTCCTGCTCCCTTCTGCTGGAGCTACATGATTTTCCATTCTAGGATAATTCATCAGGACAGGAAGATGGCAGACTTGACTCTGTTCACCAGTAGCCATAACCCGAAGGTTGGGATTGTTGACCTGAGTAATCCTTTTGAAAGAGTGATTGAATATTTAATAGCAATACCAAGAACTAGGAATTTCAGAATGCAGCATGAAGACTAGCCAAACCACTCACTTGAGAGGTAGGGTCTTTGGTCTCACATATCCTGGTGCTTTAATCAGTAGGCCACAAGGTAAAAAGCAGAAGGCTGGAACTGCTTCCATGTTTGACCAGGAGAAAGATTTTGGTTTCTTACTTCAAAAGAACAGAGTTGTGAATACTTCATAGCAACAGAGGCCTTCCTAGCAGCCACTTCTCCTCATCTGCACTTTTTCCTGCCCAGTTTAGATGACAGTGTGGTAAGCTGCTGGCTTTCATGGATTCATTCTGAGATGCCCAGCTCCTCCTGTTGTGGAAAGCCATGGCAGAATTGGGTCTGTGGGGATGATTGCATGGCCAAGCATTCTGAAGTGAGAGGTTGAACTGCCATGTGCATGATAGCCAGGCCCTTAGAGGTACAACCCTTGTTCTGTTGGATTACTTTTATAAAGGCAGTAAGCATGCTGTCTGTGGTGACAAAAGCAGTAGGGAGAGGAGGAAGCGCTTCTATAGAAAAGACACACTGCAGTCAGAATGGCTTTACAAGTGTTTTTAAATACACAAGATACAATGCAGAATTGGATTGATAAACTGTATTTACCGACAAAAGGATACACAATGTAGACAGAATATTTTGATTCAAATTACGAAATGTATATTGAGATTGTCTGACCTACACTGCAGATTGATGGTACAATTTCTGGTATTAATATCACCATAATGGAGGTGGAAAGACAAATTATATAACATCTGTGAGCCTCTTTGCATTTATACAGCTGAGAACAAGTTTCTAGACTCCTGCTGTTCCAACACCTTTGGCTTTTATTCCTACTTCTGTGTCATTATACAGTGATTTGTGGTTGTCTCAATCAAAAGTTTTATATTAAGCTGTGAAGGTTTGGCCTTTGCCCAGGGTTGCTAAAATGTTATCTAAAATTATTTCACAAACAGCATTTGTACTTAATTTAAAACTCACAGTATTGCACAGGATATTTTGTATTTTATTCTCTGCTGAATCTACAATCCTAATAAGAATTTTAAGATACAGAATGGGACGACTATTCACATGTCACAAAAAGGTGCTCAGTGTCTTATATTTTAGCAAAAGTGCAGTACAGATGAGTAATGTGCTAGTGAGACCTCTCTAAATTTAGCCTTTACTCTTTCACATTGAAGTCGTGTTTCCAGATTGTTTCCACATGGTCATGGTGGCTCTTGGCCTCTAGGACTCTTTTCTGCAGCTAATATTCACAGCATTCAGGTCTTGTTCATAATAATAGCATCTCAATTTCAGTCAATGCCTTCTGCTTCCTAGTTACCTTAGCAGGAACCAAAATCTCTACTACGATTGGTTGCCTGATGCTGGATTTATCTATCGCCTACTGAGGCCAATATGCATTTTACCATTACCTGCCAGAGAATCTGGCAAGTATGAGCTATGCTGTCAGATAGCTAATGAAATGGTACAGTGCAGGAATAAGTATTTAGCAAGTTTTCAAACTTTTCATCAAATGCAACCACAGTAATGATATGGGATAACACAAGATAGCATTCCTGAAATGTAAGGAAGCCTGCCAGGACCAGAGCTACCACAGCATCCCACAAAGAACCAGAGGTGAACCCTTAGAAGTTGGGTGTGGCAGTTTGGCAGTGGCAGAAATCTGGGCTGGCATCAGTCATGATGCATTGCGGTGTTTACAAAATAATTTTGGCAGAAGACACCAAATAAACCATCACTTGTTACAACAGAGAAAGTTAATCATAGTTAACTTGAGACAAACTGAAGGTGTGGACCAAATTTTCATTGCTTCATAGAAGTAAAATATATAATCCCAACAGTACAGGAAGGTGGCATTAGGACAAGGATCTCCAAACACTCAAGTGACTTTTACTAAGTTCTGCTGATGTCCTTGTGCTTCTGAATAGATGAATCCTTTTAATACATTGCCTTCTCGAATGAGCCTTGTAAGTGAGTCTGTTTAGACTTTTAGATCTTGTTATATAGAAGAGTGGTAGAACTATAATAGTAAAAAATATCCTTATATAGAATAATTCAGCATGATAGTGGGGCTTTTCCTTATCAGCTTCTCTTTCAAAACCTTTCTCTGTTTCTCGGAAATTACCATCTTGTGTTTATCCTCAGTGGAGAGGAAAATTAAAATTTTCATTCTGACATGACCCATAAATACTGGCATTTGGAAGACTACATTTAGCTATATTGAAGATCTAGGTTACTCCCAAATGCAAAGGCTTCAGAATACCATCTACATTATCTTTCTTTAATAGAAACAACCCACAGTTACTCCTGCTTTAGTTGTTTTAAGCATCTGCAACTGCAGTAAGTTCCCTTTAGCTGGTACAAATCTTCCGAGTCTGTCTTGGACCTGGGAACTTCCCTCATCCAGCACCTTTTCTCCCTCCTGAACAAAACAATGTATGGTGTTGTACCAAAGGAGAACAGCTTATTTTCAGATAAATATAAAACGCAAATTTTAATCTGAGAAGTACAGATCCACCACTCATATTCTAATTCAAGTCAGTATCAAAATTAATTTCAGACCTCCTACAAGTAGGAGTAGTTAGAGTGAAAAAAACATCTGAAGAGTTTTATGCTCTTCATGTCCACAGCTTCAGGCATGTCTTTTGCGTACTATTAACACTGTGCCAAATTATTTCTTCAGTACTATTGGTTCAAAACAAAAATTTTCTTAGAATAATAAAGTAGGAGAATCATATAAGAATTATAAAGAAGCTTGAAAAGAAAAAAGAATATCCATCTAAAACATTGTTCACTAGATGCAGGTTGCTCTGTAGCATATAAAGATGTTAAAAGTTTATTGAAATTCCTATACATCTTCCTACTGTAGGTGGACACTTGTCAAAATAATACAAGTCTTTAGACAAAGGTGAAGCCAAACTTGCAGATCATAGTTTTAATCTGTGTCTTGGTCCACTTTGCTTTGCATTTCTCTCCATCTAGTCAATACTTTGACAGGATACCTCCCAGAAAAAAAAAGACTGTTAATCATAGATCTATTAATATAAAACGTTGATTAAAATGTCTGTTGCAGTAACGCAGATTTACACACTTCCATTGCAAACTCTCTATTTTATCCTTATCCTTCTGTTCCTCCACTGAGAGCAAGCATGTCTATTTGTTTTTCTAAATGCTTCCATCAAAAGGAGGAAAGCTTGGTAAATGTTGCCTGTGTTAACACAACAGATAATGATAGAAGTACAGTAAAATCTGAATAAAACATTGTTGCATCTTATTTTTATTTATATGAATAGAGAAATTAATTTCTAAGGACACATTAATTTCTAAGGACACATTTCCAAAAAAACTGAGCCCTTGAACGGGTTTCCACTGTGCCTGCAAGGATGCTATCAGCAAAATCTGAATTGCCATTCACTCCCGGCTTACACACCTGGAATTAATTTATTTATTTACTTATTTTAAGTCAAGCTGCCTCCAGGCTGTCTGCTCTTGGGACAGGCATCATCAGAAACCTTCAAGGAACAATCCTGGGCTATCTTTTCTGCTTGAAGTCACCAGAAACATTGAAACAGGAAAGGTGCATGGTGTGGTGGGACCATCCCCTTTGCAATGAAGTGCATCCTTGAAGAGTACTCTCAATATTGGGCTGACGAAAGCTCCCTCCATCACCCTCAGGGAACTATAGAGGATGCAGAGCTGACCGTTAGCTTAATGTAGCAGCAAATAAAGTAGCTGGAAGCTGTTTCAGTCTTGACATTCTACACTGCGACTTATAGGTGTAGAAACTTTGGTTTTAACCATGTCATCTGAGATAACGGAAGCCCCTTTAGCTCAGCAGTAGGTTCATAACTCGTTTCAGACCAAGGCCCATTGCAAACGGTGCTTAATCCCATCCTCTAACATCAGTGGTTTAAAAATCAGATCCACAGCGAGATTTGTGGAGAAGAGGATTACAAAATGCTAATAAATACCCTAATATCTAGGAATGGAGGATTTCTTAAAACATAACATGAAGTTTTCCTATTGTCACAACCTTAAAATGAAACTGCAACTTAAATTGATTTAATTTCTTTGTGCAAAACCTGACAATTTTATGGCCAAAAAGTTTCTTAGGATGGGGAACTACAAAGAAGTCCAGAAATTACAACAAACAATACATTTTTCATTGCTCCTGTTTTTGGTAACTTCTGTTTGTCTTTCATATTGAACTGCCAACATACCCCATTTTTTCCCTATACTTAAAACCATTTCTAAAATATGAAACTGCACAGCTGACAGTTATTCTACATCTAGTCTCAGTCACCCTGAGGGAAGAAAAATTCACTCTTGTAGTTTTATCTGAGATTGAACCAACAATAACATTTTGAAACAGTTTCAGTCCTACTAATACATGTTAAACATTGCATTATAAGGTAACTTGTGAACATTTTTTTTGTAGTTCCTGAGTACCTACATAAATACTAATTTTCCTCCACTGCTTCCCAAAGTGTTTAAAGAATTTACCAGAAAAAAAAAAATCAGATCTAAAGTGTTGCAACTTCTGGAGGTAATAATTTCTTGAAGAATGTTGTAAACATAAGTTTGCATACTTAAGGACAATCAGTGTTTCTACTGCTGAAAAAAAAAAGAATTTTGAAGTCCACCATTTTCTTGAGGTAATCTCTAGAGTGCAAGATTTTTAGTACAACCCTGTAATTAGTATTTGGAAGTGGTTTTTTAGTACTGATACTGTCTCACAAAAAAAAAAAAAAGAAAATAGAAAATTAATTTATTGTCTGCTTATTGTAAGCTTCAAGCTGATCCCACAAAGTAGGTGTAAGATGCTGTTATAATTTTCAGCTTTTCTTCAGAAAGCTACTCTGAAAGGCAGAGACAATTAAGTAGGTTTAGTATTATGTATTTCAGAAATGCCTTAATCTCATATTATCTCCTATGAATTTCTGTAAGTAAAGAAGGCCATAAGCAATTTCAGAGCAGAATTGAGTTAAGAAGATTTCTTCATTGTGTTCATGTTTTTGATTCATGTAGTTCATAAATCTTAGAGTACATTAACACCTGGGTTTGTCATTTTTGTTTCTTTGGTTTTATTTTGCTCTTAAAGTAATTTGTTATTCTCCCATTTAGAAAAGTTGTCATCCAGTTAAAGCACAGACAATACAGTTTAAATCATAAAGGGCTTTTTAATAATTGCATTAAATTATTTATTGAAGTTATTCAGCAAATACTAAACAAATAACAACAAATGCATTTGGCAATACTCGAGGTCATTTTGAGAAAGATATGTTAACAGAAAAGGGTATGAAGTCTTTTTAGCCCATCCTATTTCTTAATTACAATCTTAAAAATTTAATCATGAGATTGGGTTCAGCAAAGTACAGTTTATGGCTCCTGGTATTGGATCAAAACCACCATAGACACAGTGTAAATAGTAGCAATCACTTATAATCTTATTATGCTGGTTTAGATGACAAAAATACTGGATTATCTCTTCTTTGACCAGTTTTATGCCAATTTCACTGCAACATGTTGAAGCCAGCTTACTTTTCCACACCTGGCCTTCAGACTTCTTTGCTTGTTTCGGTTTTTTCCTTCCCACTTATTTGTCCCAAAGACCATTTTCTGTCAGTACTGCTGTCCTTCCTTTAATGTAGGTTTGGGGCTTTGCTTTTACTTCCATTTGAACACATGCTGGAAGAAGACCCTTATTCTTCTTTGACCATTTGCCACAGACCTCTTGCCTTGTTCTTGGTTATTGGTTTTTTTTCAGCTCAGACCTTGCCATTCTTTCCCTACCCAGTGGCATGGCACCATCACCTAATGAGGGTCATGTCACATAAGAGCCATGCCTGTTCTCCTGGTTCTATCTGCCATTCTCCAAACTGGACATGAACATAGGCAGTGGGTTTAATAAGGCTCTGGAGTGTTCAGTATTCCTCACTGGCAACACATCAGTATGGCTTATTGCAACTTTTCTACACAAATAATCCAATATGGAGATCCAGAGAGCTGGAGCAATGCAGGACTAGGGCTCTGAGGAAGGTCTCAAAGAAAGCTTATTAACTAACTATTAATGAAGGATTCCCAACATGAGTATTTGAAATTAGGAGTCATATGAGGATGAGAAAATAGTTCTGGAATGCAACAGAAATACATTGATAAAGTACCTAGGATTCCTTTTTGTAAAAACCTAATTCTACTATTCTAAGGAGGAAGAGAGATTCATGGACCATTAGTAGATTTCTGTGAGAGCAGGGATAATTGCAGAGAATGAGTAAGTTCACAGAAATCAGATCCCTGTAAAGATAACTAATTTCAATATTTCGGGAACAGCAAGATCAACAGATTGCCCTCTCCTTTATGTTTGTCATCCACATGGTAACGCCAACCAAGAACCTCAATAACACATCATCTTTTGAATCTCATAGGTGGCTCTTGTCTTTCCAGACACAATCTGCTTGCACTCTGCAGTCAGCAGAGTGATGGTAGTCAAACTGCCGGCTTCAAACTCAGCAATGCAGAGCTCTTTCCATACTTGGTAGTACATTCTCCTTGGTTATCTGCTACATCAAACAAAGTTTAAGGTCAGAACAGATCTTTGTGAATGTTGCCTTCTCCTTCCTGAATTTCCTCTTGCTCTGATGGTTGTTCTTCCCACACACTGCAGCACAGCAGTTCAGTTCCTTTCCCTCTAGACTGACTCATCCATGGGATTCCCTACCTTGTGTGTCATCCATCATGTGTTGGACCATCATGCACTCGCTCTCTTGTGCCATACAGAAATTTGAAACATTTTTGTAACCACTTCAACTGCAAGCATGAATACTGCTGCTGTATGGTTGCATGACACGTACATGCATTGCAGGAAATAAAGAGTGTTACTCACAGCAGTGTGAGACTGTTTCTATTTTGAAGTCACAACTTCAAAGGTGTCTCTCTTCTGTTTTCCTCCCTCCACCTTGATTCCACAATGCACAAAGCTGTTAATGTAACGATTTAGCAAACCACAGCACACGCAATGTCTTAGATTAATTTCTGATCTGTAGTGAATTTTTATCTTAAGAAAAACAGTTCAGTGGCTTTTGCACTAGGGGCAATACAAAATTACAGGATTGTGTTAACTCTGAAAGGATTTATGGGCACTGACAAAGAAATTCAATAAGCCTGATTCCCTCTACCTTAGAGAGAGTTTCTGCTGTTGAAGGAAATTATAGACAAAAGCAGAATAAAGTAAATTTTGCACAAGATCATAGTGTATTAATAAAAGTGAGAAGGAAAGGTGAAATGAGTTGCCCATAAATGCAAGTACTCAACAAAGCCAGAGATTGACTCTAGCTTTAGTGATCCCTATTTGTGTACCAGGTTTCTTCTGAAAGCAATCAAAAGATATCCTAGTGAGGAGCTAAGATTCAGTGTGGTACTATGCATCATGAAAGGCTTTCCCTCTTCCAGTGTAGAAATTATCTTTTTCTTATTTTCCTTACCTGTCCCAGTCCTTTTCTGCTGGGGGACTGTGTCATGGGGTTACTGCTGTTCTGAATCAGAACTGATTCAAACTACTTAGAGTTTGACAATAGCTAAAAATAGGAGTATTTCAACCTGATTCACTTTCCTCAGGGTACTTTGTTTTTCCCCTTGTCTGCCCTGCTCCTCACCACTTCATATTATAAGACATCCAGTTATCAACGCTGGATATTTAAATCACTTTCTATCAAAAAGAGAAAAACAAGCTTATGTCTAAAGAGTTGCATTAGAAAATGAACTTTTAAAGGCTTTCTTCCCTCCTTTTTCTCTTTTTTCTTTTCTTTTCTTTTCTTTTCTTTTCTTTTCTTTTCTTTTCTTTTCTTTTCTTTTCTTTTCTTTTCTTTTCTTTTCTTTTCTTTTCTTTTCTTTTCTTTTCTTTTCTCTTCTTTTCTTTTCTTTTCTTTTCTTCTTTTTTTTTTTAATGTTTATCTTCTCACCCTTGTAGCTTTTCATGCTGTAAAATCAATTTGGCAAGCTGCTCAAGAGGTAGATTGTCTTGTATGTTCATACCACTTGTAGAGATCTTCATGGAATGTGATCTATGGATAGGCACATGTTATAGGAAGACCAGTAAAATCAGGAAAACAAGAAGAAGTAGAGGAGATAGGAAACTCTTCCCTTGAATCTAGTGTGGTAACTTACATAATTTTAAGGGGGATGTAAAAATAACAGCCAATCAGTATGTATTATTTAAAATTATTTTACCAAAGTTCATACGACTTCATAAACCCAGGTAACTACAGGCCGATCAGCCTCACCTCTGTGCCTGGCAAGGTCATGGAGCAGATTCTCCTGGAAACCATGCTAAGGCACATGGAGAGCAAGGAGGTAGTTGGTGACAGCCAACATGGCTTCACCAAGGGCAGATCGTGCCTGACCAATTTGGTGGCCTTCTATGACGGGGTGACGGCATCGGTGGACAAGGGACGAGCAACTGACATCATCTACCTGGACTTGTGCAAAGCTTTTGACACTGTCCCGCACGACATCCTTCTCTCTAAACTAGAGAGACATGGGTTTGATGGACGGACCACTCGGTGGATAAGGAGTTGGCTGGATGGCCGCAATCAGAGAGTGGTGGTCAACGGCTCGATGTCCAGGTGGAGACCGGTCATGAGTGGCGTCCCTCAGGGGTCCGTGTTGGGCCCGGCCCTGTTCAACATCTTTGTCGGCGATATGGACAGTGGGATAGAGTGCACCCTCAGCAAGTTCGCCGACGACACCAAGTTGTGTGGAACCATCGACACGCTGGAATGCCATCCAGAGGGACCTTGACAGGCTGGAGAGGTGGGCCCGTGCCAACCTCATGAAGTTCAACCAGGCCAAGTGCAAGGTCCTGCACCTGGGTCGTGGCAATCCCAAGCACAAATACAGGCTGGGTGGAGAATGGATTGAGAGCAGCCCTGAGGAGAAGGACTTGGGAGTGCTGGTGGATGAGAAGCTCAACATGAGCAGGCAATGCGCCCTTGCGGCCCAGAAGGCCAACCGCATCCTGGGCTGCATCAAGAGGAGCGTGGCCAGCAGGTCGAGGGAGGTGATTCTCCCCCTCTACTCTGCCCTGGTGAGACCCCACCTGGAGTACTGTGTCCAGTTCTGGAGCCCCCAGCACAAGAAGGACATGGACCAGTTGGAGAAGGTCCAGAGGAGGGCCACGAAGATGATAAAAGGGCTGGAGCACCTCTCTTATGAGGACAGGCTGAGAGAGTTGGGGCTGTTCAGCCTGCAGAAGAGGAGGCTCCAGGGAGACCTGATAGCGGTCTTCCAGTACCTCAAGGGGGCCTACGAGAAAGATGGGGAGAGGCTGTTTAGTAGGGCCTGTTGCAATAAGACAAGGAGTAATGGTTTTAAAATAGAGGGGGGTAGATTTAGATTAGAAATTAGGAAAAAATTTTTTATGATGCGGGTTATAGAACACTGGAACAGGTTGCCCAGAAAGGTGGTGGAGGCCCCATCTCTGGAAGCGTTCAAGGCCAGGCTGGATGAGACTCTGAGCAACCTGACCTAGTCAGGGATGTCCCTGCTCCTTGCAGGGGGTTTGGACTAGATGACCTTTGAAGGTCCCTTCCAACCCTAACCATTCTATGATTCTATGATTCTATGATAAAAAAGCAACAGAACATTCTAACTATATAGGATTTAAGTGTATTGATTTCCTACTATACATATATTTATGCCATTTTTACTGCAAAAACTGAACACAAAATAATCTGTGTAATTGGAGTGTGAAAGAGGAAACAGGTTGAGAAAAGATTTACTTGTTCAGCTGCAATATAGAAACTTAGAGATTTGCATTTAGGTCCAGTTAAATATGCTTAAAGAAAGAGAGAAAAAAAAACGTAACCAAAAAAAGCCAAGAAAATCTCTTTAAAACACTGTGGAATTAAACATATATTGTTTTTATTGATGATAAAATGCAGTTTTCTCCCGCTATAATTCCATGTAAATGCAGCCTTAAGCATTAGTATTACAGGATCTCTGATCATTTCCAGCTTTGATTTTCCAATTCAGAGTTTTTACTAAGTTGACTTCCTTAGCATTAGTAATGAAAAGCGGCAGTTTTATTAATCAAATATATTCAGCCACTCAAACATAATCCAAACTTGATATAATCTTATAGTGCAAATGCTTAAATACCTGGGTACATGTTCATGAAATATTGACTTAATGGTAAATGAAGTGTTCAGAATAAGACTATGGTCCAGTCTCCTGCCCATCCATTTAAGTACCCAAATTCTACGCAGTTTTGGTCAGTTAAGAACTCTATTTAATGCTTCATTGCTTTTTGTTCAAAGCACATGACCAATGGAAGAAATTGTGTTTCCAAAAGATTTCACTCCATATGTAAAACAAGAAAGAGCTGAAATAATACAAAACTGTGGAAATAGATATATGTTGAAATAAATAATTTTGAGGAAGAGGGCTCATTAAGTTTAAAATGTCCTCACACTACCTGTGTGAGGTCATTGTGTGAGTTAAGGCATGCAAGGAAGAGCTTGCACCTTAGAGTTAAGAAACTCTGAGTGACAGCTTTCCAGAGAAAATGGAAAGCTCATTCTGTGTTTGAAGACTTTGTGACCCCAGTTCAGACTTCCTCTGGTCAGGAGATTACACTGAAGGAGAAACATAAAAACACCTTGTAGGACCAAGAGGAAAGAAATCCTCTTTTCCAGGTCATATTTTCTCCAAACTTAATTAACCTAAAAGCATGCCTCATTTGGTGATTTTGCCTCATTACTGTTCAGAGTTCATTAATAAATTCATTAAACATTCTTAAAAGTTTCCAACAGAAGACAGAGCTAGGAAGTGATAAGAAACTGGGAACTTGGATCAAGGGGCTGGAGCTGCTTGGACACGGGCACTAATACTCAGGGAGAGGCAAAGTAAGAAAGATGGCACTAGAAGCCCATGAGAGGATGAAAATGAAAAACAGAGAAGGAGCTTGGGGAAGGCTGGACAAGAAAATATCAATCATGGGAAATGGAGCCATGCAGGGTAGGCAAGACTAGGGCATGAGGGAGAAGGGAGATGGCAGGGAGGAGGCTGGGATTTGGGATGAGAAGCTGGTGAACTGGTGCTGGAGCTGTTTGCACAAACCAGCTAGAAAGTCAGAGCTGTGAATGACAAAAGGCTTTGGATGGAGGCAGACTATATTAAGCTTGGTGGAAAGACTGAACACTATGGTTCAGAGCCTGGAAGAGAGTCCAAGACCCTCAGAACTTAGCATTTCTCCATTGTCAACAAAATACTTATGAACCCATGGCAAAATGTCTGTGTTTTGCCCGTTTCTGCAATTGGGTGCTAAATGATCACAGACAGTATCAGTCACTGAGTTCAGGTATCAGTAGGGCTGCGGAGTGGCTTACAAATAAAGTAAGGAAAGAAAATGTTCAGGGGAACCTTTTGTTCAATGAGGACGTAGATAGATTCAATAGAGGCCATTGAATCTAAAAAACTTTGGATGAAAATCAATAAATGAGGCTGCTTGTTTTATCACAAACAAACAAACAACCAACCTCCTGACTGCAACTACCACACAGCTTTGACCATTTTGGCTTTTCTCATTCGTTGGTATCTGGAAGGAACTGCCAAAAATGTAATATTCCCTGCTGGTACGGCTTCAGGCTTTGTGAGACTTGATAGACTCCTACAGGGAAAATCAAGGCAATCTGCATTAACAATGCACTGCTCTGTACTGAAAAACCCTTTCAGAATACAGAGAATAAAAAGGAAGGTTTCAGCTCATAGCCTTGTAGTCTGCTGTTTTTGACATGAACTTGTTTAAAGAATTACCCTATACAATCACTGTGAGAGAGAAGCTGAAGAGCACCACTTAGCAGGACAGGCTAACAGAAGAGAATGGCACTTTTCTTCAAGGAAATTCTTCCAAGGGAAAAGATGTACAGCCAACAACTGTAAAGAGAACATGCCAGATTTATACCTTTAGATTCACTTTTAGATTTAGAGCTGTTCTTGCGTATATCCATCCAAGTCTTATATTACATTAGAAATATTATAAGTAGATTAGAAGCTCTAGGTCCTGGACTCTCAGTCTGTAGTAAGGAATAATCCTGACTGTCTTGGCCTCCACTTCATCTTTCTTTCTTTTTTTTTTTTTTAAATATGAATTATTATGAAGTTATGTAGAAATCCATTCAAGAGTGGAGTAGATATATAACCACAAAGTAAGAATATCAGTTAGTGCTGAAGTTAATTACTGCAAGGTTAAGAGAGTGGGATGACAAGGAACAATATATATAACAATTTTAACCAAATCATAATCTTATAGTCTTGAGCTGCTAACTTCATATATTGCTTCAGTCCTAAGAGTTATCTTTTATGTTTATGTATTTTCACATCTATGGAATGGTATCAGAAATGTTTTTATAATACTATCTATCTACTACATTAAATCATCCAAACCTTGATTAAAACCACTTAAAATTAATAATTCATGGATAGTATCATGAAAGATGTCACAAGAATAGGAAGATATTTCTGAGTGCTCATGGGAACTAATTATGTTTGCCATTTCTGACGAGACATGTATGTCATCTTGGAAAAGTATAGGTCACTCTGGCTGGTATTTAGATGACAGCATTATTCATCGGTCTTGTTGGATTAATCAAAATATTTCATTATTATTTTAAAGAACAAATTGCATCTCCTGACATGAAAATTAAATGTGTAGAAAACTCTTGAAGTTATACTTTCAAAAGCAATTCATAGAATAAGAGGAAGTATACTAGAGGAAAACAAAAAAAAAAGTGTGTGATAGGTTGAGATGGAGCAAAATTGCATATATCTCTTTGTTTAAAGTAGGAAAATAGTTATAATAAGGAAATAATAAAACAGAAATAAAGACTGCCTGAGGATAGGTAGTTCCAGCTGAAATAAACCAGGTAGAAGAAGGTTGATTCAAGAAAAGCAAGGAGGAAGTGGTTAGAGGTTTCATAACTGAATTGATTTTACAATATTCTCACAATAAGAAGGGATTTAGTTTGGAGTTTTTTTCTGTATTGTGGTTATTTAAATGTGCTTTTTCCAAAATAGCCAAAGCAATTAGTTTATGTCAATCATTAATTACACCACTTGCCAAAAATAACAATTTAAGTCAAACCAGGTTACAAATTGTACTAAGAAATCTTTAACCAGTGGAACAACTTTCTTTTTTTTTTTTAAATAATCTTACTGAAAGTTCTGAATGTAAAAAGCTCCAAGGCTGCAGTATTGTTTGCCAAAATTCAGTTCTGAATACATTTTCATAGGTGGCCCATGTATCCCTAAAAACTCTGGGAAATGCTGACCAAATGCAGCTACATATTAAAAACAAAAAAAAACCCAAAAAAAAGAAACCACAAAAACCCCTCAAGGCAGTGCTCATAGGCGATCTGTCATTTTTCATTTGATATGTATCAATAGTGTTGTCCTTGTTCTAAAAATACACTTAAGTATTAATGGAAAAGCAACTTACTTGCATCACAAGCAATCCTTCAGGCTCTTCCAAGCGTTTCAGTTTAACAGTCTCTCCTATTCATTTTCTGACAGTTTAAGGAGGTTATACCTGACATTAGCATCTCATTAACATTTTATTTATGCACAAAGACTCAAAATTTGCCATAGCTGATTGGCACTGCCATAGAAACCTAATTCCAGGAGCTAAACCATGTCGAGGCTTAGCACAATAGCCTTTTACCCGAGCAGGGCACAATTGTGTTTATTCCCATTATTCCTACTGCAAATTTACTGCACAGCCTGGTACACACTGGAGACGATGCCCAGCAGAGGTCTAGATATAGAATAAAATTACTGGTAGTCAAGGCTCAAATTATGCAGCCAAAGAAAGAACACGTTAAGTGAAAACTAATCTTCATATCCAAATACTCGAGCTGTTTGTCTAAGGTATTAAATGTCACGTGGAGCATCTTGTCATAGTTAGGCTCATCAACAAACGCAACAGTAATTGCACTTCTTATTCTATAAGGTATAATCTGCATACAGGAATAGACTAACTTTGTAAAGAGCAGTAACAGCAAAAAAAAAAAAAAAAAAAAAAGGAAAGGATAAAAAGGGATAGGCACAATGTTTTGGTCCTTTGCCACTTTTTTTTTGAAAAGCAGTTTTTACTGGAACAAATGTACATCACAAACTTTATTCCTTGTTGACAGAAGCCCCTTGAACACCTATTTACACAGTGCCAACCTCTACCATGGGCTAATCTTCTTAAATATTGTATATGTTGCAAATCACTGCAGTGTCAAAAGTTTACATTCAGTAAGCAGGTGCTGTCAGCACAAATTCAGCCATAATACTTGCTTATTGCACCCTTCACAGAGTAAAACTTAAGACTAGTCTTCTTCCTCGAGCTGACTCTTCCCCTCAGGTTGATGCCTACTAAGCATCGTGACTATTAATTGTCTTGCTGAGCCCTGAGACCAGCCTGTATAAATAAGGTACTTCATTCTCCAGTCTGCCTGGTAGCTTCTAAAATCAGTAATGTGTTATTGGGGAGAAATATGAAAAACTTGTTTATGGGTCTTTCCCAAAGTAGACTGTTGCTCAGGTAGCTCTTAGACAAAGTAGGTTTGAAATGTGATGGCTGTTCTGTATGTGGTCAGGTTGCAAAGGTGTGCATGCTATTTAAATGGGACCCTAAATATCTACAAATTTCCAGAATTTCCTTCTCACAGGGCTGAATCATATTTCCCCAGCTGGTTATTTCTAACCTCTTACAATTTTATGCATGTGGTATTTTCTGCCCATGTTGCATTCAGATTCATCTGTGGAAGCAAATCACAGGGAAAGAGACTGTCGGCTGTGGGAAAAAAAAAAAAAAAATTAGAAGTTTAAAATCAGAAGTTTAAATTAAGTTAAATTTAAATTAAATTAAAAAATAAAAATCAGAAGTTTAAAATCAGAAGTTTAAATTAAGTGACATTTTTTGGCTGCTCTTTGGGTTCCTCATTAAACATTTTTGCAGTCCTAGGCCTTGCAGAAACAGAAATACTCCTACACTTTCTTCAGAAGACTTAATTTGAGTGAAATGTCAAGAATGTAGGTCCCATAGTCTTTTCATTAGATGATTCTTTTTGCCTACGTAAAACTAATACACATAGGAAAAAACTCTCTAAAGTCCCTGTTGTTCAATCTGTGAAACGCATACCGTCATGAGGGACCTTGCATGCTGCAGATGCCCAGTAGCAGTGGTCTCAAAGTGATCCTGCTAAGGCTGGCAACCCATCAGCATTAGCAAGGCATTAATATAGCTGCAGCATGGGCTGGTGCCAAAACATGCTGTGCTTAGAGCCTGTCTCATGCTCATCCAATTACCTCGTAAACATGTGACATAAGTGACTTAGAAACCTGTACCTCTTTGATTTCCAATAGAGTGAAGTGTTTTTGAAAGTGCTACCACTAATATTTAGGCTGCAGTCAGCAGAAGACATCCAGTGGGCTAGAGTTCATATCTAGTTGTTTCATGAAAGCAGGGCACAGTTACAAGTCACAGGCCTGTGAGGCCCAGCAACAAAGGCTGTTCATGTACAAACAAGCAGTGCAACCAGCAGTACGTGGGAATGATGAACTGCCAGCCTCCAACCTTTCTGTAGTTGTTCCATTCCACCAGTCTAGCTCTGAATTTTTAACTGAATCGTTTCACATAAATGAAACAGACTTGGCCCTTTCAATCAAACAAGCATGAAAACATAATGTTTTACAGACATTTGGGAAGTAATAACTTTAAATTGCACGCTCTACTCTTTGCTGCTGTGTGCAGACTGGAGGAGCTTCAGCCACCACAGCAGCACAGTTATTAAATAGTTAAAAATCTTATAGATTCTCCTGTATTTAGCCATTCCCAAATTGTTCTTCTCTTATAAAGAGTTGGTTGAAGTTGCTAAATTTTCAAAGACTTTCTACCGATACAGTTAGTTAGAATTAATCTCAGGTTCCTTTTAATTAGCACATATCTGACATACAATCTTCTTCACACAGATCGATGTGAATACAAGAAAAATGGTGATTCATGGGTTGAAGTACATGGCAGAAGTACAGGAGGCCACTCCACTCCTCCCAAAACTCATATATTTTTAGGTAACTGCATGGGTATTTGCATTTGAGGAAAACTGGAACTTATAAAGTAATAATCAAAGATATTACCATATGCTTTTCAAAAAGTTAGCACAGTTGAAAAATAAATCCATAGTTTGGTCTGGCTTCACTGCACAGAAATGTTTTTTTTGTTTGCCAAATCCTAATTAACTTTTGGCATTAGTGGATGTCGATATCTTCCTGCAATGTAGTGCTCCATTCTACAATTAACCATGAATTGTGAATGAAACATCATCTTTGTGTCAATTAACCACTTACCTTGCTCATCCTTTTCTTCAGAATTTTACAGGATTCCTTTCTTCTCTCTGCAGTTATTTGTGGTCACTCTTCCTTTTCTGGATGATGCAGGGTAGATGTAAAAAGACATGTGGGCTCCTTTCTAGGAGTGAAGAGAATGATTAAAAGGTGTTACTGAAAAATACTCTGGGAAAGCACCTCTATTTCTTAATTTGCAACAGGGATGGGATTGATAGTTTTTCTGGCAGTGTGTAATTTAACAGGAGCCCCGTAAAAATTCAGTGAATGTTATTCTCCTGTAATTTAAATACTTCACACTGCAGAATATCAGATAAAGAGAACTACTCAATAAGCAAAGTATTTCCCTAGAGACAGCAAGGAAAGTAGTATCAACAGACTTGGGCTAAATCTCTGATTTTATGTCTTTAACAATTTTAAGCTAACACTATTGACAGGTCAAAGCCAAGTTTATTGCCAGTTTAACTAAAATAAGAAAATACTTCTGATGAAACCAAGCAAATGTTTCAGGATGGAGTTCAGAAATGAAGATATTAATCACAAATAGAAATGAACAAATGAAAAGCAGTTGGATTTGGATACAATTTAGGATGGCTTTTTCATTCATCACAAAGGAACTGGGAAGTATTGAACAGACTGACTAGATAATCCAGGAGGGCGGTACACTAAAGAAAAAGGGCTAGTAGGAACAGGAAAAAAAAAAAGGAGCATTTATATAGCACAAAATTAATTTATTAGAAGCACATTGCAACAAAGGCATTAGGGAATGTGAAGGAAAAAAAAAACATTACATGAATACCAGACGTACAACTAGGATATTGATAAAGGCAATAGTCATGGCTGTTTATGAATATATATTTGAAAAGGTGATAACAATGAAATTTGAAGATACAAAATAGTCATTGTTGGGAATATAAGAAAGACCATAATAATCCAGTTAGAAAGGCTGGAGTAGGCAAAGAATGAGTGAAAATAACACTCACTCAGAAGTGACATTGCCTTTTTCCAGCTGTCAGATATCTTGAAAGTAAGTAAGTGTGAATGCATATGGATCAATATTTTTCTTTATTCTACCAGATAAAACAGCAAATAGAATGCAAGATTGCATCTGTTACAGACTACCAAATAACTCTGCAGAAAAACAAAACACATCTACCTATAATGTGAAGTGAGAAATAGCTGCACCAGATGGCTCAAATCGAAAGACAATACTAGAAAACTCATTCTGCAAATACTAGCATTCCATGGAATTTCTCAATCTTATCCTTTACATTTTCTTAACTGATCTCTAGCACTCAGGAATTTGGTGTGAGATAGAATGCTAGAGTGTAAAGGATAAACTAACTCTTAAAGTTTTTTGAATGCATGTAATCTCTTGCTGTCTTTATGTGTAGAAAATAGAGAACACTATTTTAGATTGATGTGAAGGTCCTTGAATGTGTCCAGAGGAGGGCAACAAAGCTGGTGAAAGGGCTGGAAGGCATGGCCTATGAGGAGTGGCTAAGCACTTTGGGTTTGTCTAGTTTGGAGAAAAGGAGGCTGAGGGGTGACCTCATTGCTCTCTACAGCTCCCTGAGGAGGGGAAGTGGAGAGGGAGGTGCTGATCTCTTCTCCCTGGGATCCAATGACAAGACATGTGGGAATGGCTAAAAGCTGCACCAGGGGAGGTTTAGACTGGATATTAGGAAGCATTTCTTTACCAAGAGGGTGGTCAAATACTGGAACAGGTTTCCTAGAGAGGTGGTCAATGCCCCAAGCTTGTCAGTGTTTAAGAGACATTTGGACAATGCCCTTAACATCATGTTTTAAATTTTGGTCAGGCCTGAGTTGGTCAGGGAGTTGGACTAGATGATCATTGTAGGTCTCTCCTCTCCTCTCCGAACCTCTCCGAAACTCTCCTCTCCGAACCTCTCCGAACCTCTCCGAACCTCTCCGAACTTCTCCGAACCTCTCCTCTCCAAACCTCTCCTCTCCTCTCTGAACCTCTCCTCTCCGAATCTCTCCGAACCTCTCCAAACCTCTTCAAACCTCTCCTCTCTGAACCTCTCATCTCTGAACCTCTCCTCTCCTCTCCTCTCCGAACCTCTTCAAACCTCTTCTCTCCTAACCTCTCCTCTCCTCTCCTTTCTTTTCTTTTTATTTTTCTTTTCTTTTCCATTTCTATGCTAATGTTACCAGCCACTTCCCCAGCATAACCCCTTCATTAAGTCATTCTTTACTTAACATACCATTTGATAACTTGATAACAATAGTTTAAAGAGCTGACTAGGGATCACTAGTCCCCATTTTTAACAAGTCCTCAAGGAAGGTTTGAGGGGAAATAAAACTTTTTTTTTTCCTCCCTTGGGTTTCAAAGAATTGTAAATAAAATAACCAAGGTAATTACAAGCTTTTCATCCTGGTGTTGGTCTCGAGCAAAGTTATGAAGCAGCTGATCCTGGAATGGATTAATACAAATGTAGAGGAGAATATAATTAACACCAATAAACCCTCATTCATAGAAACTAATTCCTGTCAAACTAGCTCAATATCATATTCTGAGTTTATACATTTGTGGTGATATAATGTACATATGTAAGACATCTCACTTGATGCAGTATGACGTTTTGATTAAGAAGCTACAGTGATAAGAAACACATTGTAACACATACGAAGTTATTAAATTTTGACTCCCTGGTAAGATTCAAAACATAGCTAGAAAAAGCATTATTCATCAGGATCTTCTGTTGAGCTGCTATGTCTTCTGGCTTGATGCAATTTAATACTTTTTTTAATGACGGAGAAGCAATCATAACATTAAGACTCTTAAAGGTGACACAAAAGCTGAGGGAGTGGTCAATAATAGATACAAGTCAGGGTAGAAAGCAGTTCAGACAGCTTTTTAGTCTGGATTCAAGTGCATTTCTGTACTTCAGAACATGTATTCAGGATTGAAGCATGAATTTAGGATTGAAGCTTACAGATTTTGCTTTCCCAGAATTGGAGACTTGCCTTTCTGGGTGCTGCAGGTCTATAGGCTCTGGGATATTTCTTGTCAATAAATAGTTATTTAAAATATACTCCTTGTTGGAAGGTATGGCCAAAATACCAAGCATGGATTTTGGATATATATTCAGAGAAATATTATTCCCTAGAAGAAGGGAAGGAAAGGAAACTACATGGCAAGCTCTCTGCCTTAGACTTCAGGAAGGTGGACTTCGGCCTCTTCAGGGACCTGATGGGCCAAGTGCCATGGGAGGTGGCCCTGGAGGGAAGAGGGGCCCAGGAAAGTTGGTCTGTGTTCAAGGAGCACCTCCTCCAAGCTCAGCAGAGGTGCATCCTGACAAAGAACAAGTCGGGAAAAAAGGCCAGGAGGCCGGCATGGATAAGCAAGGAGCTCCTGGACCAACTGAAAGTAAAAAAGGAGGCCTATAGAGGGTGGAAACGGAGACAGGTAGCCTGGGAGGTCTACAAAGAGGCTGTGCGAGTGGCCAGGGATAAGGTAAGGAAGGCCAAAGCCCTGGCAGAACTGAATCTGGCCAGGGATATAAAACGTAACAAGAAGAGCTTTTATAGATACGTAGGGGACAAAAGAAAGTCCAGGGAAAATGTAGGCCCCCTCCAGAAGGGAACTGGTGTCCTGGTTACCCAGGACATGGAGAAGGCTGAGGTTCTCAATGACTTTTTTGCCTCAGTCTTCACCGACAAGAGTTCTTGTCCCACCACCCAAGCTGTAGAAGGTGCAGGCAGGGACTGCGAGGATAAAGAACTGCCCATTGTACTTGAAGAGCAGGTTCGGGATCATCTGAGGAACCTAAAGGTGCACAAGTCCATGGGACCTGATGAGATCCATTTGCGGGTCCTGAGGGAACTGGCGGATGAAGTTGCCAAGCCACTGGCTATCGTATTTGAGAAGTCGTGGCGGTCTGGTGAGGTCCCCGATGACTGGAAGAGAGGGAACATAACCCCAATTTTTAAAAAGGGGAATAAGGAAGACCCAGGTAACTACAGGCCGGTCAGCCTCACCTCTGTGCCTGGCAAGGTCATGGAGCAGATTCTCCTGGAAACCATGCTAAGGCACATGGAGAGCAAGGAGGTGGTTGGTGACAGCCAACATGGCTTCACCAAGGGCAGATCGTGCCTGACCAATTTGGTGGCCTTCTATGATGGGGTGACGGCATCGGTGGACAAGGGACGAGCAACTGACATCATCTACCTGGACTTGTGCAAAGCTTTTGACACTGTCCCGCACGACATCCTTCTCTCTAAACTAGAGAGACATGGGTTTGATGGACAGACCATTCAGTGGATAAGGAGTTGGCTGGATGGCCGCACTCAGAGAGTGGTGGTCAACGGCTCGATGTCCAGGTGGAGACCGGTCACGAGTGGCGTCCCTCAGGGGTCTGTGCTGGGCCAGCCCTGTTCAACATCTTTGTCGGCGACATGGACAGTGGGATAGAGTGCACCCTCAGCAAGTTCGCCGATGACACCAAGTTGTGTGGTGCCGTCGACACGCTGGAAGGGAGGGATGCCATCCAGAGGGACCTTGACAGGCTGGAGAGGTGGGCCCATGCCAACCTCATGAAGTTCAACCAGGCCAAGTGCAAGGTCCTGCACCTGGGTCATGGCAATCCCAGGCACAAATACAGGCTGGGTGGAGAATGGATTGAGAGCAGCCCTGAGGAGAAGGACTTGGGAGTGCTGGTGGATGAGAAGCTTAACATGAGCAGGCAATGCGCCCTTGTGGCCCAGAAGGCCAACCGCATCCTGGGCTGCATCAAGAGGAGCGTGGCCAGCAGGTCGAGGGAGGTGATTCTCCCCCTCTACTCTGCCCTGGTGAGACCCCACCTGGAGTACTGTGTCCAGTTCTGGAGCCCCCAACACAAGAAGGACATGGACCAGTTGGAGAAGGTCCAGAGGAGGGCCACAAAGATGATAAAAGGGCTGGAGCACCTCTCTTATGAGGACAGGCTGAGAGAGTTGGGGCTGTTCAGCCTGGAGAAGAGGAGGCTCCGGGGAGACCTGATAGCGGTCTTCCAGTACCTCAAGGGGGCCTACAAGAAAGATGGGGAGAGGCTGTTCAGTGGGGCCTGTTGCAATAAGACAAGGAGTAATGGTTTTAAAATAGTGGGGGGTAGATTTAGATTGGAAATTAGGAAAAAATTTTTTATGATGCGGGTTATAGAACACTGGAACAGGTTGCCCAGAAAGGTGGTGGAGGCCCCATCCCTGGAAACGTTCAAGGCCAGGCTGGATGAGGCTCTGAGCAACCTGACCTAGTCAGGGATGTCCCTGCTCCTTGCAGGGGGGTTGGACTAGATGACCTTTGAAGGTCCCTTCCAACCCTAACCATTCTATGATTCTATGATTCTATGATTCTGAGGGCATTTATATTATCTCTATGTGTTATTGTTATGCAACTGCTATGAAAATAAGACCTAATTATGATGGTTGCACTTCAAGAGTTATTTTGAAAAGTTGTGGAGTGCATGAAAGAGTCAGAAGATTTATTAGAGACTGGAAATAATTCCTTGTGTTAAGAGACCAAAAGTGTTTATCTTGAAGGAGAAAAGGTAGTTGATTGATTTCTCTAAATACCTGCATGAGAAAAAGAAAACTGGTTAAAAAGAGCTCTTCCGTCTAGCAAAGATATATTAAGACTCAAGGTCTAAGGTGATGCTGGATGACTACAGACTAAGAAAAACCCATCTGTTTTTCACACTGAGAGTAACTAAGCAGTGAAAGAACTTCATGGGTTACAGTGCAACTCTGTTGCTGGAAATATTTAAATTAAGATAGGATGCCTTTCTAAAATATGTTCTACTTTATCTGTAACTTCTGGGTTTGCAGCCGTGGCTACTTCAGAAAAATCTTATACCATTGTCCTGGTAAAAAAAAAAAAAAAAAAATAAAAATCCTTATATCCTGTTAGCTTTGTAATTTTTAGTATTTTTAGTAAACTGTTTTTATCTCAACCCACGAGTTTTCCTTTCTTCCCAATTTCTCTCCCCCGTCCCATGGGTAGGGGGAGGGTGAATAAGAAACTGTGTGGTGATCCGGGCTAAACCACCACAACCATGCAGAAAGTGAGACCAGACAATTGCCATATCCTCATCCAAAATGTAACATGATCAACAGGGATGAGCTTTCAACAACGAGATACTATTTAAAGCTTTCAAAAGATTATAAGGGAAATTTGACCGGAAGACTGTATGTTAAGGACAGTTGAGGTGAACTAGATGTCAGTATGGATAGGAAGAAACAAGTTACCTCATTCCACAATTAGATGGAAAAGATGTCACAGTACAATCACAATGGTAAGGCCAAACTCATAAGGATTTTAATTGAAGAAAAAGAATATCAAGTCAAGCAAAATGTTGCATTTTTATTATTTTTTAAAATGTGTAAAATTAAATTCTGAAGAAGAAAACCAGACCATTTGATTTGAAAATGTTGAAATGGGATTTTTTGATAGCTAACTGAAAAATATTTCAACTGGTTTTGGAATTACAAGTTCACCAAATCCAGTCCTGTGGGACTTCATAACAAACTTCAGTACAAAGAGGCCTCTTTCCACAAACAATAGCTCTTGTGAGTAAGAAGTAAGTCAGCCCTAGAAATAGACGAGAAGTGACCAGCATTGACAGACGACATAAAACTGGGGGTTCTCAGGCGTGATTTTGTGCATATTAAGAGCAAAATGAATGCAAGAGTCATTGATCTTGCATATTCTCAGACCTTCTACAGTATTTGGGGCTCTGTGGAGTGTGAAAAGTGTTCTGTTCAAAAAGCATTGCACAGCTCCCTGTCGATAAACCCTCTCAAAAAAAATTCTTACAAAAATGACACTTATTTTTACTCCGATCTTGCATCTACTTTCATTGACATAGGCATCTACGGTAATTTATTATTGTTTTTACTTCATCTGTTATTGTTCACTTTTATTCTCCAAGCACAACAGAAAACCTCTATATGGTAAATAGTAACACTTCTTAGGAATAGTGAGTCGTGCGTGCTACACTGTATTTTTATATTGATTTTCTCTCAGATTGATGCATGTGTGCAAACGGAGATCATGTGGGTAACTTTTCTACTGTTAAGGCAGAAATTGAACTGGACTGGTAATCATGGATCGAAGACTTGCTTATGGTATACATTTTTATTCCTATTATGTGGCTTGATGAAACTGCATTTTTGAAGGGTTTTCCAACATTACTTGTACCTTACAACAGCCAAATTAAAAATCCATTGTTTTCATTAGTATCCCATTTGAAGGAACACACAAAATGATACTTCATGTTGTAAAATTAAAATGTCATTATGCCTAAAGACAACAGGCCTGAACAGCCTGAGAGCAATTCTGATGCTCATAATACTGCATAGATTAATAAGATGCTATAATTTCACATATTTTTGTTGGAGGAGAGTATTACATATAGTAGGAGGACTGGGAACAAAGTATAGGTGTTTTTGTCAGGACAGCTTTTATAAGCATATAAACATACAAATAAATAAAACATTCTTGATTATGCCACCAAATACTAACTTTTTTATTTTCCAAGCTTGTATTTTTAGAATTAATTTTGGAGGTGAATTATGTTCATGGACGTTGATCCCTCTCCCAAGTACATTCAAAGCACTCCAGACACTTAACAGAAATACGGGCTACCGCTGCAGGCAATGAAATGATTACACTTGAATCAAAAGTAACTGATTTTGAAAGTGCCAGTATAGCATATAATGAATTGGTTAGGGCACAATAAATATTGACTGTAGGTTTCGAAATTACTCTGGGGCACAAAGAATTTAAATGTTGAAAAAATGAGTATTTTATATATTTAATTTCAGTTCTTCATGAAAAGTTCCAGTAAACAACCTGTTTATGCCAATAATTCTGGAAAAAAAAAAAGAAATTCAATACAAAGAAATTAGATCTTTGAATAAATTAATTGGTTTTCCAGATTCAATTCTAAGTGCCAATATCAGAGGATGAAATAATTTCATGTGCTAGAAACATAGACATTAACTTTGAAAAGTAAGCAATAGTTTGTTTAACAGAACTGTCATTTTACAAAAATCTTTTAAAAATGCTGCTTACATCAAAGAAAATGAAAGTTCACTATCTAAGGAAGAACAAACAGAATAAATGCAAATTTTTTATGGTGATGAAAAAAATATTTATATCTTCAAGTAAAAATATATTCCTGAATGTTATATTCCTCTTCTTATTACACAAGGAAAAAAATCCAACTCAATGCCTTTTGGTTCTGATAAGTTAGGATGAGGTCTTTGTTTTACTTAACTTTAAAAAATCTGTTGCCTTCAGACAGCCTGAGATCTGGTCTTTGCTTTTCTCACTCTAATCTGTCTATATTAGATTTTTATTATGAATCATAGAATCATAGAATGGTTAGGGTTGGAAGGGACCTTCAAAGATCATCTAGCCCAACCTCCCTGCAAGGAGCAGGGACATCCCCGACTCGATCAGGTTACTCAGAGCCTCATCCAACTTGGCCTTGAACGTTTCCAGGGATGGGGCATACACCACCACTCTGGGCAACCTGTTCCAGTGCTTTACAACCCTCATTGTAAAACAATTTTTTCCTAATATCTAATCTAAATCTACCCCCCACTATTTTAAAACCATTACCCCTCGTCCTATCACAACAGGCCCCACTGAACAGCCTCTCCCCATCTTTCTTGTAGGCCCCCTTGAGGTACTGGAAGACCGCTATCAGGTCTCCCCGGAGCCTCCTCTTCTCCAGGCTGAACAGCCCCAACTCTCTCAGCCTGTCCTCATAGAAGAGGTGCTCCAGCCCTCTTGCTTATGAATAAGTATATACTTACAATTGAACATGATTTCTACAAGCACTAACAATGCTGTTGGTGTTTCTTTTTTTTTTACTGTATACTGGTATAGTTATTTGTCTACAATACTGGGAAACTTAAGCAATGAGTTGGCACTCATGGTGTGCATGCATTTCTGGAAAATTTGATTTTCAAGTGTAAGTGCTGAAAGCCAAAGCTAGGCTACATTGTACTTGTACCTGCACACACAGACACACCCTGATAATGCCAAAGGCAATTATGGATTCACAAACAGAGATCTCTGGGACACAAAAAGCTTTTTTGTTCTCTCTTTGTTCAATATCTAAGATCCTTGCCTGTGACTGGATGTTCCATAGCTACTATGGCAATACATATAAAAATGACACCTCTGAAGACCTATATGCATCTCTTGTGTGAAACGTGCAGCTTCTGCAGAAATTACGTATATAATAAGTGCTGCTACCACTCCAAAACCAGTTTATTTGGGATGAGGTACAAATGTGTTTCTCTGCTGTACACATGCAAGCATAGTGTCTTGGTTATCTAGGTAACACCATGAAGGTGTTACCATTTAGGTAACACCTAAATGCCAGAGTAGCAGAGGGGAATCTAACCACGACACAAGCCCTGAAGTGACAGCACTGATCATTTTGTTCTTCCTTTTGTCTTGGAAGCATTTGTCCTAGAGTGCTATGGAGCAAAGATTTTTCTTGGAAGCAAAAACTGTTGATGTATGCAAATTGACACATTTTGGAGGAGTCAGAGTAAGCCTGAAATAAGTACTCAGCATTTCTTCATTGTTTATAGAGGTGCTTAAGAAGACAAAGGCATTTCTGATGATACTTTCATGACTCTCGTTCTTTCTACATTTCTCTCCAAGAGAACTGCATAGTCTCATTTTCACCCTTGTCTTTTCTCATTTAATAGTAGCTCCTTTTGGAGTCTTATCCACCTGTGAGAACATTCAGCTATTTCTTCTACAGTTTTGCTTAGTTTTTGGATCTTCTGAAGTTTAAACCTCCTCCACACCTGGACTGACTGGAGACTAAGCATCTAGGAAAGTCTAGGATGGGATACCTGCTCTGTAGACAGACCAGCTGCTGAAGTGTTAGTAATAGGCAGTGTAGTTTAAGAAATCCTGATCCATCTGTTTTCATTTGAGTAATGCTAGTAAGACCACTGCTTGAACTTCCGCTGGCTATGTCTCTGAGGGGTTGGGATGATGGCCTGGGATGTGAAAAGGCCTAGTTCACGTGAACATTCTCTTTGATTTTGAAGAAAATTTCCACTCTGAATTAGGCACGGTTGAATTTCATACCATAGTGTCCATTTCTGCCTGGTTCTGAGCTGAGATATTCTTTACAGATAGTGCAAAATCTGTAACCTGAAACTACCTCTTGAACCTGAAACTTGCATGTCCCCAGTTGACACTAGCACTACCATGACAGCATGCGTCCCTTCCGAAAAACCTCTCTGGTGAACATTTTGCAAAAACTTCTGTCCCTACTGACTTTGATGAAAAATTGTTTTTTCAGTGGTTTTATTTGTCACCTGTCTGACCAATGTATTCAACAACAGCAGTAGTCTCCTGCTTGAGTTAATTGTTTTCAAATATTACAGTTCTACTCTGATATCAGAGGGAAGAATTGTCAATGAAGGCATTTGTGATGCAAGAACACCATCCTGGATGCCTGATAGGCAGTGGTAAAACTGGTAGAAAATTTTCAGCTTGCTAAGAAAGCAGAGAAACCTAGTTCAGGAAAGAAAAAAAAATGAAGCTTTGGGAAGTAAAGATCAGAAAACAGATTGGGGGGAAATGAAGAGTGAATGGCAGGATAAAATAGAGTCTTCTATTTACTTCCAAATAAAAATTAAAAAAAAAAAAAGCACTGAAGATGAGAAACTTAGTTTGCTCATTATTAAGTAAATTTGATTTATTAAGATAATAAGGAAGATGCCTCACTGTACTCCTCTCTGTGCTCTCGCTGATCAACAAAGAAATACTCGTGACACGCTGTGTGAGTCCTCATTCTAATAGCTAGGATTTTTTTCTGTAATGAAACTCTCATATCAACATGGATAAACTCTACCACTCCTCATTATTCTGCAGTTTTAGTGATGGACAATTAGCATGTAACCATTCACATGCTGAAATTGCTCTGTATATGCATTGTCGTTTCATATTGCAGTCTTTCTAAAGGCATTCTTTGTTTAAATTTTTTCTAAGATAATTTGGATTGTAGTACTTGTTAACCTCAGAATATAATGGCAGGATAAATGAAAATGTGTGATAAGTATAGTACAGTTTGAATAAATAAATGATTTACAGTGTATTTTTTTTATATTTTAAAAATATTTTCTTAAAATAAAATAACCAATTGCATTCTGTTCAAATATTTCACCTTTAAGGGAGCTGTTCCTGGGGCAATGTAGGCAAAACTCTGGCAATTCAGTCAACCATGCCCTTAGTCTTCTAAAGACAAAGGAAATAGGCTATAGTTTAGTATTTTTCATTAAAATCCACAGCAGTTATTCCTTTAAAAATCATTATTGTTCCAAATAGTGTCCTACTTTCCAACTAAAAAGTTAAACTAATATAAGTCCTATGGGTCACAGACAGCAGTGATCTTGGTTTCAGGGGAAGCATTGCTACGCTATTCCTATTACTCCAGATTTGCTGCCTCAAGATGCATCTTTGTCTCTCATTATAGAAAAATGTTTGGGCACTATTTTGCCTCAAGGTAATTTTCATTATTTTAGTGAATTGATGGTTTGATGGTTCAGTTAAAAGTTAGTTTGCCTTCCTGGAAAATTATTTAAGCTGTTAAAAAGTAGAACTCCTCTTATAGTTTCAAAGTGAAGTTTTTTTTATATTAGCTATTCCAGTGGTCCCTACCTAGGCAATCACCTTGTGATTATTTTTAAACCACAAGTACACTGATTTCATCATATGCAGTTTGGAAGGAGGTTTTTCCCATGTTGTCTGCACTGCAGGGCTTTGTCTCACAATCAGCCCCAGCTCTTTTTCTAGCAGTGGCAGTAATGGCAGGTGGAGCTCTGAAGGCTAGTGAAGGAGCAAGGGGGCACTGTGTAGAATGGTTGAATGCTTTTTCTCTCCTTTGAGTTGCTCATGCCTGCAGGAAATGCAGAATGGTATGTCAGGGGTTTTAGAAGAAAGGAGAGTTTCTTTGTACAAATTATTTCGTGTGTATAGAAAAGGTCAGAAATGTATGTACCATGGCTACTTTCCTTTAAGCTGCAGACAAGTGCTTTTAGATATATAGAGAATAATTACTTCTGGAAGGAGTAATTTAGATAATAATAATTATAATGATGCAGTTTGGAATAGTGCATTGAGGAAAGCAGCCGTAGTACATACATGCTGGCTCTTCTGTATGCAAAGAGACAATTCAGGATTCTCGACAGAAGTTGACTTGGCTGAGGATAGAAGAACTGAAGTGGTAATTTAGTTGAAAATTGTAATTTATTGTAGCTATTAAAAAAATGCATCCAGTATATATTGTACAGAAACATGTTTGCCTTTGACATCAGTCACAACATTGGTGCTTCCAGTTGGGGGTCTGCATTTCAGCAGTGGCAATTTCCTCCTCCCACTAAGCACTGGCATCAGCATTCAGCATCTCTGAGCTGCATCCTCTCTAAGAATGGTTAGAGTACTGTAAAAGAACCAGCAATTTCTCCTCTTACATTCACTTTGAATCACTAATTTCACTGAACCAAACTGTTCTCCCAATCTCTTGATATATTACCTGTCAGTGTGTTCCCATAAGTTAGAGTTAAAGTACAGCACAGAGGGTACAGTATGGAAGTCTGCATGCACAGCTACTGCCTGAATGACTGTATGACTGCCTTCTTCATTGTGAGGATTTTTTGATGGATTTCAGATGAGAAAATAGGTTAGTGGCTAAATGAATGCAGCCACTCACTATCCTAGGATTTAATCTTAATTGGGTACTTGTTAGACATCTACGGGTCTTTGCTGGATACTTGGGAATTTGTAGCCCCTTGTTAAATTTGACTGAGTCACGGTTCCTTTATTTAACTTGCTGGAAGGATGTTCTGCAGAGAAGATGAAAAATTCTGTTGTAATAAATACAAGAGTGTGATTGACTCCTTGGATCACCTGCAAGTGTCTACAACATCTTTCTCCACATCTGGGCCAATCACTCTCCTTTTTTTAATCACAGGAGAGAAATGGGAATGTTTTGGGCACATCCTCCTCCTTCTAAAATGTACCTCTAAAACACATTTGAAAAACCATGTACTAAAAGTACCAATTTCTCTTAATTAAGTATAGAAAGGAGGTCACAGTGTGAAGGTCATCTGTATAATTTAGTTTCTAGATGTCTAAAATCAGAGGCAATGAATCCTGCCTGAAAGATACTGAATCAGTTCGTGACTAAATGTGCTGATGTACTCTCTGTGTCATTTAGTCTCTGCGTCAGTTTCTGTCTGCAAAACAGTTGAAACACACCATAATTTTCCCCTACTCTCAGTTTATCAGGTTTATTTCAGTTGAAGACCTTGGAAGTAGGGACTCTGCCTTACTTTTCCAGTATCTTACTGTCCAGTATCTAACCCCAGTCTCATTTGGTGTGTTGGGTATCATGGCAATACTATTCAGAGGAACAGTGACCTGTGTGCGTACTTGAATTGTGTGTATCATGTATTGTTGTACACAATGAGATGTTTGCACATTGCTTTGCTTTCTACCATTCTCAGGCAGCTTATCCATAGACATGCAGTTTGAGATACAATAAATGAGTTCGGGTAATGTAGAGGCTTGGCACATTTCTTATAGAGTCTTTGATTTCCTTTTTTGCTCATCCTTCCACCTTGAGAGACAACGTTTGAAACATTATAACAACTTTTTTTTCCCATGGTTGTTGTGTTGGTTCCTGTCAGTAGAAGCACTGGTTTACACGGCCTCTTTCTACGAAATGATCTCAGTTGCTGTGGTGTAAATCTTTCTTTGGTGCTGTAAACCAGATTAGGGAGCTGATGTAGTCTAACAATAAGCCAGCAGATCCAATGGTTACTAACCCATATCAGTTCCCTGGTGCCACTTCCTGCATGGAGAAAAGTGTTGGGGATTAGTGGAATGAAAATAACCCTTACCCAGTGAACAGCCCACAAGGTTCACTATGTTGCGATGCACTGCAATACTTGCTACTTCTAACAGCAGTGAGCTCTTTTGTTATAGCTCTGACCCATAATGCCAAATGCACAAGGTTTCTGAAATGACTGTCCAACTTCTTGGGGTCACATGCTTTTTACTGGCGTAGTACTCATGAAAACGTATGCATTCGTCTAACAGAGGCATGATGGAAGCACCCACAGGCTTATCAATCTCTTCTAAATATATGTATCTCAAACCAATGTACTTAACACATAGAAACTTTTCCTTTTAACTCATTGTTTTAAGCTTCTCTCCCCAAATCCCACCCTCAGATTTTTATTTACCTTTGACTTTGTAGCTTATGGAAGTTCACTCATTTTACAGTTGCCTTCAGAGATTCTTTGGGTGGAAATTATTACTACTGAATTAATTTATTTTCTACATCATTTTTAGCTATAGTCAAAATATCCACTATATTAAATGCATTTGTTCATATGATCTCTGTTACTAGAAGATTAAGCTTTAATTTATCTCAACTGATGAAACCATTATGCCTCTACTTGGGTGAGCTGTATGTGCATTCCTTGGGGAATTACTCTCTCTGTGCTACCAATTTCTTCAGTCTTCTCATGGTTTACTGTAACAGGACAGACTTACCTACCTATGGCAAATAATGCCTTCTGCAAATATCATATTCTAGAAAGTCAAGGTTTGTAACAAGAAGCAATATAATTTATTAGGTCCAGTCTGACGTAGTCAGACAAAATCCCATAAAAGTTCTCAGGCATGTAAACTCTTCTTCACATTTGAAATGGAAGCAACATACTTCAAGCAAAGTACGGAAATTGGTCTCAGTTCAGTTTCACTACTGCTAATCACTGTGAATGTCTGAGAGAAAAGGAGAGTTAACATCTATGAAGCTGAGGGAGCTGTTAGTAAGGGGAGAGGTTATAAGGTCGGTAGCCTCTACTGAGGAGAGAGAGAGAGGGACAGATTATCATCCCCTGTGGAGTCACAGGGGTTAGCAGAAGAGATATTGTGAAGAAAATGATACAAAGTGAGATAAACCAGCCTTCTTACTGAGCTCTAGATTTTATTATTTTTACTATCCAGCAAAATAATAAATTTTATATTCAGACTCAATTTCCGAAGGTTTACAGATACCACAAGTGACCACAACTGCTTTGAAATGAAGGACTGCTGCCAAAAAGAAACTCTTGATTTTTAATGAGTCCACTTGCCATAAAGACCCGTACTGCCTGATTCATCTCTTAAAAAAAGATAACAGAAGACACTCAAACCTGAAATGAGGGCAGAGAAGACACAGCTTGCAGAAGGAGTGATTTTGTATGGCTTGGTTTTTTAATCTGGTGAATGATAGCTTCATTTGTGTGGCCGTGGAGCCATCTGGAAATATCGTCTGGAAATTCAAGATGCCTTTCAAAAATTTACTCATCCAGAATGATTACTGAAACCCTCTGCCTGTCCAAATAGATCAACATTTCCACAGAGACCTAAAACTAAAGGAAATTAGAATGGAAAAGTTTAACATAAGCATTATTGCACGATGCTTTCAAAACACTAAGAAATATTTTATACACAGTGTTTTTATGAAGCTTAAAAAAATAGCAGGTCAGTGAACAACTGTCTGTATCTCACCACAATGTCAATTTATTTTCTGTGCTATTATTGCAGGTGATTATGTAGTCATGACTATATACTTCGACTTAAGTAGAAGAATGGGATACTTTACTATTCAAACATACATTCCCTGTATATTAACAGTTGTTCTTTCCTGGGTATCCTTTTGGATTAAAAAAGATGCCACACCAGCAAGAACAGCATTAGGTAAGTTGTTAATAATTCCCTTCTCTGCTGTCTTAGTGTAGTTCCTACACTATCATTTGAAAATGTCATCTTCCTTTCAAAGATATCACTAGCTATATCCTTGGATTATTTCTACTACATCTTGCAGTCCCAGATCTACTTATCACTGAAGCCTCTGGTTTTCTGCCTTTAACAGAGTAATTAAAAGCAAACTACCCTGACCCTTTCGAATGACACTGCCACCTATTTTGCATAATATTCTAGAATGAATGTCTGTCTCCTTGTTCTCACAATGATATTTTACTGACATTTTTGAAGTATAAATTAATTGCATTGCTGGCTTCCTTCCCTTCTGAAACTCTTCCCCACAGGGTATTATGTCTTATATATACATAAAATGTACAATATAATAATATTGACTTATGCAAATTATTTTAGCTTGCATGCTTGAACTTTAGCTCCACACTAGGTGTATAGATATTCTTCATACATTGTAGAGATCTATGATGGTATAGGTTTTCCAGCAGCTCATTTATGCCAGGACCAGCATGTGCATTTTGGCATTGTACTTTAGGATTCACTTGGAAATGTTGACCATTTATTTTTACGTCTGCTTCTCTGCTGAACTCCTTTCTTTTTAATTTGGGTGACTCAGTGGAGATAAGGAAAGATTCATCATGCTCCATCTTTTTAAATCGCAGTCTGGAGCCTCGTGTGTGCGCAGAGAGTCATGCAGCATCTATTTGGGTTATTTTTTAAAATTTATAACAGAAAAGGGAGAAAAGCCACCTAACAGTTTGCATTACTGATTTTCCATAAGCAGTGTTCATACCCTGTCCCTGAGGGCAGTTCCCCACACCACACAGTTCAATTTCTTATTAATTAGACACGGAAGTGGGTTAGATCATTAGTTACAACAGTGTGACTCTCCCTGCTTCACCCCCTCAGCCAGAGGGAACAAAAAATATATTCACATACTAAGGTCATTAATTTGAAGTACGAACATAAAAATGAGATGTTCCAAGGCTATGTTCAATGTCTATCTTGACTAACTCTTAAAATTCTGATGAAAAATTAAATTACTGGGCTAAAATATAACTTATTTACAAATAAAGTCAAATGACAAGAAAATAATATATCCATGGGTCACCTCTTTTTGTGTACAGAGTCCTGTTGCTCCCAAATCAGGAATGGCCTGCTGACTCCTGGGATGCAGTAAGCAAATATTCCCAGTTTACCGTAGGTCTGTTTGTATAATGCAGCTTATAAATCTGTCCGAGCAACAGCACATATCCACATTCGGATAGTGGCAAATGGTGAAATTGTGAGTAATACAGACAAAGGTACACTGTAGAAATTGTCCTGCTAATTAGCTGACATGAATTGTAGACTCAGTGCACCAAACAGCTCCGAGTATAGCTGCATTAATGTAAAGGGTTAGCATCAGGGAAATATGTCACTCTCTGAAATTAATGAGTAATTTCCTAAGCTATTGGCAATGACTCACAGTTACATGAAGGACAAGTTTTACCTCTTTCTGAATAACGCTGAGTAATAAGCTATGTCCGTGCTGAGAAAAATAAATACAGTCAGGGTATTTGTCTGTAAAGGAAAAAAATGGGACCATAAGTATGCTTTCAGCAGCACTGTTCAGAGGCATAAAAGTGTTCTTTAAAAACTTGGCATCATAGTCCCTTTTTCACATGCACTTTGAGGAGCTGAGGCCCAGAGTGACTTACTCCAGGCCACCTAAAGAGTCAGTGGGAAACTGGAAATAGCATTTGAGTGCTGGATGATAACTGTGCTTTATGATCCCAGATTATTCTGCCCTCTGTTCAAAGAGAAAAAAACAAAAAGGTGCTCTGCTGTTTCTGCTTGTCTCTAGTAATCAAAACGATCTTTTCCCAATGTTCATAGTCAAGAGCAGCCAGCAAGTGGCTGAAGAAAAGTTATGATCTGGAAAAGAATAAGTTGTTTTGCTTTAAAATGAAGGGAACTAAGTTACACTGCAGCTTTAATCCCAGTTTCCCTCTACTTTTTCAAAAAGGGTATAAAATGTAATAGGACTAGAAAGTTACTACAGAGCAACTTCAAACTGCAGTTTAAAGAAATACAGTCGGTATCAAAGCCAGGATTGTGCTGATGTTAAAGACTATACAGATGATGTTTAATAAAAAAAGGAACATTTCTTTCCTGGCCATTCCATCTTAAGCTCATTCACTAGAAAACCAAGTGAGTTCTCCAAAAAGGTGCTAGACCAGGAAGACGGAAAAATTAAGTTTATAAACAAGTGATAGCATGGGCAAAAGCAGTATACCTTTCCTCCAGTGTCCCAGTAACATATCCTTAGCAAAACAAGAACAAATGAGCCTCGCTGACCAAAGAGTTTCTAACATTGAACCTCGTGCTACCTCACTGCATGTGGTTGTCCATTAAGTAGCACTCAAATAGTAATATTTTTAAATAACTGTTTAGGCCAATGATCTAAACATTAGAGTGATCTCATGCATTATGCATCCTTGCATCATTTGATCTCCCAGACAGTCCTTTTTGATTTATCAAATAGCATCTTTGGTATGGAATTTGCTCAGAGAATATAAATGTCACAAAACGGTATTTATACACAAGCTTGTAAGTTCCTACTTACACTTGTCTACCTGAAAATTTTGGAGCCAGGTTACTTCAAAGCTGTCCTTGGCTGACATTTAAATCCTGTTGAAACAGATAGTTCATGAGCACTGTGAATTTCAATAACAGATGCAAAGCTCACTTCACCATACGGGACTCCCCAAACTGAGAAGCTTAACAGTTTCATCTGTCAAGGTTTATTGCATTTGAAACCACTCAACAAACTGTATTTTCTTAGCATGAGGGATAAAATGAACTAAGGGTATGGAATCTAGATATTCTCTTTGGAAATAATGGGTGTTACATTTTATTCATATATGCATATTTATATTCCAACTTGTAAATGTATAAGAATACAGAACTGTATAATCTGGTGCAGGTTCTTTCTGTTTGCTCTCTGTATGTTTCTCCATAAGACTTATTTTAGTATTTTAAATTTTGTGTCTATGTGTTAGATATAAAATTGACACACTAAACAGAATTTTTATTATTTCAAAAATTAATTCCTTTATGGTGTGAGCAGGAATCCAAGTCCAAGCCTCAACTTAAATGAAAAATGATGCTTTTCAATTGGATAGCATACTATACAAATATTTTGTATAAATAATAGAAGTCAAAATATGTTTGTTTTACCTCTGGATGTTTCCATCTGTATACTCAGCAATCTTGTCTCATGCCCTTGCCATAATTTGAAATGTGATGTATAGTCCAGAAACTATGATGATTTGTGATAACGCTAAACTTTCCCTTCCCTAAGGTTTTATATTCTGACAGCAAAACACAATTTGTTGTCAAAAAGACTGAGGATGGATACAGTAAATATCTTAAAATGAAAATAAATCTTACACCATTCCTGTGTCTATAAATTTAGTAGAACCTACTTCGTTTCAATCAGCTAAAATCAGTCCAGAGCCACCCAAAACTCCCAGATTCTGTATCAGTGAGACATTTACAAAATTATTTACTGGGCTATCTTTGCTTAGTTCTCACCTAGAACTTCCAGATTTTCACAGTCTCAAACATGATTCGGGCAGGCATTTCACATTCAGACTTAAGGCACAGTTATAGGTCTCAGACTGAGTTGAGGACTTCTATACTTAAGCACAGAGGTTAGTGGTAGTTTTTCTTTCACTTCTCTGCCTTCCAGTCCATAGTCATTTTGGCAGCTGGTCCTCCTTACAGATACCTGCACAATACTTCTTGTCACAAATAATGTAAAATTATACCTCCTTTTCCATAAAAATAGAGGGAAAATATTACATTGTCAATATAGCATTCAGTAGAAAAATTGCAGACCTTTGCAAAAATCATGGTTTTGAGCACTGTGAGGTTTTTTTCCCCCTTTTATTTCTTTTTTGCCTTTTCATAAAAAAAAAAAAAGTGTCCTAAAGTAATCTGAGATCCTATAACTGGATGAGTGGGAAATAAAAACTTTCCCTTGAGTCCAGGTAAAAAGGACACTGTGCTGGAAGAATACTGTAGATTTGGGGGAATTTTTTAAAGCTAGTAAAGTATCTGAGAGCAGGTGCATGTACATGTGGCTCTGAAAAGGACAGATTCGTGTTAGAAATCTAAATGTGGGTTAGAAAGTGTTAAAGAACTTAATTTCATATTGTAGAGTATGTCATAGTTTGGATGCAGTTCTGAAGTTAGAGACTCCCAAGGCCTGAGTCAGGGCCAGAAAGACGAATTAACCTATCATTAGCAAGGGCCAAATCAAGGCTAGTGAGTCAACAGCTTTTGCAGTTGGGCACCTTTGCAGTTGACTACTGTGATGAATGGCTAAGTATGTGGTTGAATATTGGAGTGTGTTTATTTCAGCCTTTTTTGTTTGTTTGTTTGTTTCTGGGTAGTGGATATTTAAGGAGTACAATTAGCTATTCATTGTAGAAGAGGATTGAGACCCAGGCAATAATCTGCCTTCTGGTTCTTTCAGGGACTTTCTGATGGTTTGAATGGGGAGGGTTATTCTTGTGAATTGCTGTAGTTTTTATCAAATGCTGCAAATCAGAGGTAGGCATTCCTTCATGAACAGAAAATAGTCAAAAGCAATCCACAGATATTTCTTTCTCTCCAGAGTGCTGTTTGTTGCAAGTAATTTTACTATAATGCATAATTTCAGTCATCTCCTGCCATTTCAAACACTGTGTACCATTGCAAAATACCACTTTAACTATAAAAAGAAAGATTACCGTATGGTTATGTTGTTTTTAGAGCAGGTTCTCTCTTGAGACTTATTTGAGTGAGAGCTTTATTTTCTTTCCTAAGCCATTGAGGAGTTTTATTTTTTTTTCTATCAGAAGGCTTGCAGTTCATAACAAATTATTAAAAGCATCAATCCAAAGTGGGAAGGAAAAGACATCTGTTCCTCAGGAATGAAGAAAAATTATATAATTTACCAGCAGCCAAATAACTGACACCCCATAGATTTCATTCTAGGACTGGTTTCATTGTTTCAGGATATTTCATGCTAAGTAATTCCAGCTATATTCATTATTACTAAATCAATCTAAGATGTGATCCTTTCTATGAATTAAAAAGGCTATTTCCGTTAAGGTTCTAGCTGAAGTTTGCATAAGAATCTGTTTTCCCTTACTCAGTGGAGGACTCCTAAGGAAGCAGTGGTGCGAAAACATATTTTCAAAATTCATGGTCCGAACTTTGCAGCAAAATTTCTTTTATTTTCTTCCTCCTGATTTTTTCTTTTTTGAGCACAAGATTTTTCATGAGAGTAGTACCGCTGTGAAAAAGACCATGTTTCTCTCATTGTTTTCTAGGTTTCTTGTTTTGTTATGTTTTTTTTTTATTTTTCTGGGTTTATTATCTTTTCTACTTTATAAATTTCTTTTAAAATATCTTCATTTTCTCCTTCTCCCTCACCCCCACCTCCAACCTAACTGTGATTAGAAACAGAAAAAGATTATGAAAAGCATATTGAGAGGCATGGAAATGTAATTTTTGCAGAGACAAATATAAACAGCTGAGGAAATCTTTGTTTACTGATGTTATTTTTCATTATTTTTATACTACCAAATGAAATTAATGAACTATTTGGGTACAATTTGTATTTCTGTTTTGTACGTTTGTTTCCAAAGATTCTTCTGCAATATGGAGAAATGATGTTGCATACAATTAAATCAAGATTCTCTCTCCAGGCATCACCACAGTATTGACAATGACAACTTTGAGTACCATTGCAAGAAAGTCATTACCACGTGTCTCCTATGTCACCGCTATGGATTTGTTTGTGACTGTATGCTTTCTATTTGTCTTTGCTGCTCTGATGGAGTATGCAACTCTCAACTACTACTCAAGTTGCAGGAAACCAAACTGTACTAAAAAGAAAAAGTCGGTAAGATGGGAGCATTTAAATTTCTTTTCTAGCATGCCCACGGCTCAGAGAGCAGAGAATCATTCAATGAGTCTGTAATGCCAAGATACTCCATTCCTCTGAGCTCTTCCCAGTTTTGGTGTGATCTGTCCTGAAAGCTGATGGAAAATAGTTACCTGCAGTAACAGCAGTAGTTAAGTGCTTGTTGAGTGAAGTCTGTTCCTAACAGAAGCAGCCTGCTGACCATGAGGCAGCAACCCCGCTTACACATCTTTTGTCTCCAATTACTGTGCTGGTAGTCATAAAGTGCTCCCACACATTGCATAGCTTTTTTAAAAATATATGCACATCAATGTATATTCAAATGTATCTCCTATTTTGTGGCCTACCAGGTCTAGAAATATCTATTAACTTTACAAATGGGATTTCAATGTCTCCACTGGGAACCAGCACTTGTTTTAGCCCTGTGCACAAAGGGTCTTCTTCCTAAGTGCAAAAACAGAGGAGGTCACTTACAAAGGTTTTATACATGGCTGCACTTTTGGTCAAAAAGACACTGCCAGAAGTACCTCTCAGACATACACAAAAGCTGTTTATTTAGAATCAATTAAAATAGTAATGCAAGAAGAATTGTCTGCTGTACTTCATAATTGACTGCGAAAATGAGAGGTGACAGTATAATGGAGAAAAAAATCTCAATGTAAAAAAGGGAATCAGAGAATCCTAGAATAGTTTGGGTTGGAAGAGACCTTCAAAGGTCATCTAGTCCAACCCCCCTGCAAGGAGTAGGGACATCTTCAACCAGATCAAGTTGCTCAGACCCCTGTCCAACCTGGCCTTGAACATCTCCTGGGTTGCAGCATCCACCACCATTCTGGGCAACCTGTTCCAGTGTTTCACCAACTTCATTGTAAAGAACTTCTTTATATCTAGTCTGTTATCTCCCCTCTTTTAGTTTAAAGCCATTATCCCTTGTCCTGTTGCCACAGGCCCTGCTAAAAAGTTTGTCCCAATCTTTCTTCTATGCCCCCTTTAAGTACTGAAAGGTCACGAAAAGGTCTCCCTGGAGCCTTCTCTTCTCCAGGCTGAACTCTCTCAGCCTTTCTTCATAGGACAGGTGCTCCAGCACTTTGAGTGTTTTTGTGGCCCTCCTCTGGACCTATTCCAACTGGTCCATGTCTTTCCTGTGCTGAGGGTTCCAGAGCTGGACGTAGTACTCCAGGTTGGGTGTTACAAGAGTGGAGTAGAGGGGCAGAATCACCTCCCTTGACCTGCTGGACACACTTCTTTTGATGCAGCCCAGGATACGATTGGCCTTCTAACTTACGAGCACACATTGTTGGCTCATGTCCAGCTTTTCATCCACCAGTACACCCAACTCTTTCTCGGCAGGGTTGCGCCCAATCCCTTCACCCCCCAGCCTGTGTTGATACTGGGGGTTGCCCCTGCCCAGCAACCTTGAACTTGGTCTTATTCAACCTCATGAGGTTTGCATGGGCCCACTTCATGAGCTTGTCCAGGTTGCTCTGGATGGCAAGAGGAAGTAGATTGTCCACTCAAGATCAGCGGAAAATTTTATGTGTTTGAGATCAGTAGTTGGAGATTTTGGATGCCATTTTATGCAATGGAAGAAATAAGAGCATTTTATATCAGAAATACAAAGCCAAATAGGAAAAATGAGAAGGACAAAATTGAAGAGAGAGAAGCCTAAATTCAGGGAATAGTAGGTCATGAGGTAAAAAAGGATTGAATGAAGAGCTATAGAAAATGATTGAATGAGGAAATAATGAAGGAAAAGCTGAAATGAGTATGGAATTAGAGAAAGCATAGAAGGTCGTAGTCTTAGTTATTGAAAACTCCATTAAACCTCTAATAGCTTCTTGTAAAAATGCATTGCATACAAAAGGCAAAAGAGTGTTACCAAAAGAAATGTATGAGACAATCAAAATGAACTTGCTAATGATCAAATTAAAATTGGAATCCTATAGAATGACTGAATGAAAAAGTAATGAGTATCTTTGTGAGTAGGATGTATTTCCAAATGTGTATGGATATGCAGGAAAGTGTGCAACATTGATGAGATTTACGTTAACAAAAGAACCAATGCTCACTTAGCTATTGTTTGCTAAATAAATAAAAGTAATTATTTGAATAAAGATTTAAAGTGGATGGAAACTAGGTGTGCATTCTGCTAAGATTTCATATACTTTTAAGTACATACAGAATATTTGCTGAATATACAGAATACTCAGAATACACTGAAGTGTTTTACAGATAAATGCATTTAAAAGTTTGGTTTAAGAAATGCTATTGAACATTAGATGCATAAGAAACAATAAGAATGTTTTCCTCTGAATAATTATTTTTTTATCTTTATTTAAGCTACCTGATGTCAGTTTTGGTCATGTGATGGTAAGTAAACAGTTTTATTCAGTGAGAGCAATGGAGGCATAAATGTATGGTTGACATTTACTTGCAATAATTCCCAAGAAAGCTGTAATGCTATGTTGTGCTTTAGCCTGACTTCACCAGAAATATTGTTTTGCTTTTTTGTTAAAAGGTCAGCTTGTTTTTGGCTGTGGCAGAGGAACATAGCTGCCTCTTTCTATAACTATTTATAAAATTATTCGGGAGGGAGAAGGGTCAAGTGTAGAATACAGTGCATTCTGTTTACTTCAGAAATTTTGTGTGCCTGTTTTATATAATACTGCAGTTTCTCATTACATTCCATAAAGTAATAAGAACAAGTTATGTAATAAACTTATATTGATTTTTAACTGAATTTCATAGAAAATCATTCATTTATGCATACCTCTTTAGCATACCTCTTCAGCAAGCTTTCAGGTGGATTTTTAAATAACTTAGGACACAATTTAAATAATTTAGGACACAAGTTTAACACAGTTTGTAGTACTATATCTACAAATGGAATAAATTATAGTCCCCAAATGTCTAGGTAACTATTTATATATGTACAGCAGTAATAAAGTTGAAACTGACCACAAAATTGTGTTTCTTAAGTTGTATGAAATCTGAAACTGGAATACATACTATAATATATATATAAATATAAAACATGCAGAGGGCCAGTTAATCAGCTGGTTGGATGGCATGCTGCACAGGTATCAGATCCAAACAAAAACAGTGACAGAACTAAACAACTGGGTTTGGATTTTTTGGTTTGCATATGCTGAAGTGTCCTGGTTCTGGCTAGGATAGAGTTAATATTCACCTGAACTGGGAGGAGAACTGAAGCTGGTAGCCCCTATAGCTGGGATAATTAACTAATTAGCTAACAGCTGGGGTTAATTTACCCAAATTAGCCAAAGGGCTATTCCATCCCATCTGACATCATGCTCAGTATATAAGTGAGGAGGATGCTAAGGAGAGTTTTCTGCTATGTGGGAAGAAACTGGGTGTAGAGATTTGTTGTAAGCCATTATACTGTATTTGTACTCCATCACTGTTTTGTTTTCTTCTGTCATTACCATTAAATTTACTTTTTGCTCCATCTCAACCCATGTGGGTTTTTTCCTGGTTTTCTTTTGTTTACCAATTCTCCCCCTATTCTCTCGGAGGGTGGGGGGAGTGGGAGAGAGACTGTGTAGTCTGGTCCCGATCGGGGCTGAACTATGACATAAGGTTTATAATTTACAACTCCTAGCTCCATGTAACCAGCTTACCTTTTACAAATAATGTTATACACCTTTTTTTTTAATGAGTTTTTTTATTTATTTCAAGAGCTCATATAGCATTGAAAGTCTGCTCATTGACAATGAATGCTTTACAGCAAGCATTGCATTTAAACACTTGCTACTGCTTTCTCTCCTTGGACAGACTTTTTTGAAAGATGAAGTTAATAAGGCACATTAAATGGACAGCGGCATTTTCCTTTTTCCAATTAAAAAGGAAAAGGATGCACAATTAAAATGACAATGCGATTTAGCACTCTTGGTCTTTGTCTAGATCTAGCCGGTCTGATCTGCATGGAAAGTAACTGCAGCCTTTTAAAGTTTTTTACTCTTTCTTTTCTCTTCCCCTTTCCCCTCCCTTCTTTTTTTTTTTCATTATAACGCAGATTTTGATCAGGGCATGTTCTATACATAAACAACTTCCATGTTCAAATTGTAGCGTAAACTAAGTAAAATAAGCAGTGTCTCTGACTCTCAAGATATCATCTTGTTTTGTCCAGCCTTGTAGTGATGCCACCTAAAAGGTGAAATTTATTAATATTAGTAAATCCATGTTCAGGTAATCCCATCCCATGTTTTTCTTCCTAGAGAACACACTTATAACTTGTCTGAAATAATATAGAATCATAGAATAGTTTGGGTTGGAAGGGACTTTGAAAGGTCATCTAGTCCAACCCCCCTGCAAGGAGCAGGGACATCTTCAACTAGATCAGGTTGCTCAGAGCCCCGTCCAACCTGGCCTTGAATGTTTCCAGGAATGGGGGGCATCCACCACCTCTCTGGGCAACCTGTTCCGGTGTTCTACCACCCTTCTTGTGAAAAAAAAAACCAACTGTAAAATGTAAAAATTTTATTAAGCATGTTTAACACTGCATCTGAACTGCCTTGTCCAAGGCACCTGAGAAGTGCCTTGCCTTGTCAGAACTCTCAGGTGTTACTGGGCTGGCACCCACTGTGTGCACCCTCTCCTCCCAACCCCAGCTCAGCAGGACTCACAGGATACTGTGACTACCATCCACCTTCATCTGTCTATCTAGTCACTACAGGATCCCTCCTAGCTGACAGAGATTAAAGCAACCAGATTATTCTCTCAGAATTATCAGGGCATTTATTTTATCTTCTGTCCTGAGTAGATGATAGTTGATATAACAAAACAACAACAACAAAAACTCAGAAGCAGGGCACTTATTTCTCTTCACTTATCAAAATTGTCTGGAGAGATCGAAATTAGCCTTTCTCTTTTTTTTTAACATAAATATTGTAGGTCAGCATAAAAAAATTCAGTCCTTCAGTAGGAATTTTTCATAAAGGCCTGAAAGAAATGAACAGTATGAGGCACAATGGTATAGTAGAATTCCATGTATATTTTAGTCATAGCTTTTTTCTCTCCAAAGTGCTACAGTCAAAAAACGATTGCTTGTACAATAATCTTAGACCTTTTCCATGTGGCAGCACATTTTAAAGCTCTGAGACCAGCCACCTGAAATGTTACAAATGAGACAGAAGCCCATGAGAGTGTAATTTGTGTCATCTAATCTCTGAGATAAAGTAATTCACAATAAATAAATTTACAATAATCTGCTTCTGAACTGGAATCTGTCTGCAGTCCACAGCACAATGCACCTGATAAATTTTAGCCATCTACTTATGATGAGATGAATTGCGTTGTAGAAGTAACTGACTGAATACCATAGGGCACTTGATTGGATGTAGTTATCAGTTGGAGATGCCAATGTCTAAGCAGAGGAATGCCACATCAAGTTCTTAGCTCAGGGATCAGCATTTTTTATGAGATGGGTAATATTATTTTGTGTCAAACCAAAGGATTTGTAGAAAGAAAATGAAGTCAACAGAAAAAGGAAGATTTCCACTGAAGCACATCAGTCATGTCACTAATCTGTTTCACATACAGAGTGAAAGTTTTCAGATACGCCCCAACACTTCCAACAGGAAATGTTGCATATTTTGTATTGCAAGTGTAGAAGCAGAGGCCCTGTGCACCCTCCAGAATGCAAGCAGGCGTGATGCAGAGGCATGGCTAGCTTGTTGGTACATACCTGGCATGCTCCTGCAGGGAAAGGCAATGCTCAGCACAATCACAGGGAGAGGAAGGGTCCCCGAGGTGGAGAAAACCACGCTGACAGAGCTGGAGTCTGCTTTGTTAGGGTGGTACAGACACGTAACAAAGTTGATGGGACCTTGACATTTGTGAGGATGGAATGGGTGGCTTGATGAGAGAGGAGATTGTTGTGAAAAAAAGCACATTTCATGAAAAGGAAATGGTGTGACAGAAAAGATGACAAAGTGTAAATAAGGAGTACATCGAAGAAGGAGAGGTCTGTAGGCGCAAGTGGCACTGTGAGGATGTATGATATCAAAGTGTCCTATTTCTGATCATGGTTAGTGGGATAAGCACTAAGGGGACATGCCTAGGGATGGCATTTTGAAATCCTGTACTGAAATCATCAGTATCTGTTGCTGACCATATCTGGTTTTTTAAATCATGGTAAAGTTAAAAGGCAGTGAATGCAGCCATACTAAGTGGTGATTGTTCTGTAATTAAATGAGGAGGGGAGACATCTTCCCTACCTTTCAGAATTCATTCTTAAATATATTAGCTTAAAAGTGTTTAAAGCAACTTGCAAATAATATTCTGACAGACAAGTGAATTCCTAAGTGTAAAAACAAGATTACTAAGAAATAAATACTTGAGCTACCCAACTAGTAAATACATGTAGAATTATTTAACTTGCCACTCCACAATCTCTCTTTAGAAATTAATCTGAAAAGGCATCTTTTGCAGGAAAGAATATCCTTAAATCTAGAATTGCTATAGTATCAACCTATTATTCCCAGCTCCTGTGATTTTTTTCCCCATGATTATTAATTGTGACCTGCATCATCCATGCAAGTTTATCAAAATGTTTGTTTCTTTTTCTCTCCTCAGAATTATTCTGTACTTGATATGAGACCACCGACTACAGTCATTGCATTGAACAATGCCATGTATTGGCAAGAATTTGAAGATGCATGCGTCTATGAATGTCTAGATGGGAAAGACTGCCAGAGCTTTTTCTGTTGTTATGAAGAATGTAAATCAGGCTCATGGAGGAGAGGACGGATTCACATAGACATCTTAGAACTGGACTCTTACTCTAGGGTCTTTTTTCCTACATCGTTCCTGCTGTTTAACCTGGTGTACTGGGTTGGATACCTCTACCTTTAAATGTTGCCTGTAGTGGTGAAGACTGCTGTGTTTTCACATTGCAGAGGGATGGTGAAAGTGCAGAAAAAGTGAAGGACGCGGTCAGATTCATCTGAAATTATAAAGGCCACATTAACCTTCACCATCACAGAGCCTGATGAAGAATTTTAATATGTAATTGCCTGAAAAAAGAAAAATATGGAAGAATTATCTCCTTACTGCTGTTCATTTAAAGGATAAGATTCTTACAAAATTCAGCTGAATTTATAGTGTAAGCAATGTTTATGAATAATTATTGTATATTCGAATCTTTACTATTCTCCCTTGGCATAGAAGCTATATACAATTCAGGCAAAAGTTAAATTTTTGTTCTTCATTCCTATACTTTCTTCAAAACGCTGCCATATCCCTGAGGCTCAGAGCAACATACACCAACACTGGCAAATAAGCCAAAGCCGACAAAACTACTCATTTGTATTTAAACTTACCTGAGCTATGTCCCACAGGTTTGGGGAAGTATTTCATCGGTGATCTGCTTGCTATAGAGAAACCACTAAAAGACAATAAGAAATGTCTCTGGTGGGATCAAAACATGGAAGTTACTTTCTGCAAAGGTCTGGGATTCATGGAATTAACCACTTACCTACACATTGGTTTTAACTTAAGGTGAAAAGGCAGAGTTATAAGAAAGCTAGTATTTTGATAAAAATAAAAAACTTGCCTATCTCTGAGGCAGCTGTAGACATAACTTCTACAGTTTTTCAAGCTTTTAACTGTCTTTTTTATCACTGGTTAAAAACAGGATGGTCATTGATTTCTAAAGTACTCTACTTGAAGCAGGACAAGATTCCTGCTTGTTTGTGTCATTGTAGCAGATCATAGTTGATAGGCCATGAGTAAAAATCACTATTTAATAGCACTAGGAATATATGACTTTCTTCAGATTGCAATTTACTGAAAAGTGCTCTCATGTATTCTTATTTTTTATCCTGAACTTATTTTACAAGATTGAAAAATATGTGTGCCAAAGGACATTTTTTTGTTCCTTCCATAAAGTTAAATACTGCAGTCCTTACTCACAGCAGTTGTTCTCTGGGTCTGAGCTGAAGACTGAACACTTTTAACTTGAATAGTGCATTATGGGGACACAATTATCACACTTGGATTAAACATGGAATAGTTGCCACATGTAGAAACAGGTTGTTTTGGTTTTTTTTTTCCTAAACTGTCAACTACTTTTTACCCTAAAAAGCTATTTTATATTTTTAAAGCTTTTGACCATTAAATTCTTAAACTATACATTTTTTCAAAAATCAATTTTACAGTGTTAACTAGATTACATCTTTTACAGACTCTCTCAATAATTGTTATTAAGCAAACAAAACAGAATAAAAACTAAATAGCAATGGCTTTTCACCACCCTTTGGATGACAAATAGTTACAAATTATTAAATTTAGAACATACCTAAAACCAAATTTCTATTTTTTTTTCTCTTCTGGAGGACTGGTTAATTTTTTTTTCTTATCTCAGAAAAATGTGTGTCTCTTCCACACAGTATTTGATAAAAAAATGAATAGTAGATGTGATTGAAGAGCAGTTTCTTTTCTCCTCAGAAGGAAAATCCTGCAAACAAGCTAAAACTAGTGCAATGGTAATTCTAAAGGAACAGAAATGCTGTCATGTTCTTTGAAACATCACTGTCTGTCATTATTGTTTCTCTGTGCTTCCAGTGAGTTTTTAATTGAAAAAAATTACTATAACGAAAGTTAACTGTAGTTATTCAAAATACTTTCTTCTGTTTTTCAGAGGCAAAGATTTGGGTTTAGGTGGGGGAGGAGAATCACTTCTGCAAGGCATGACAAAATTTGAATTAGAAGCACAGAGAAGAAATATTTTGGAGCAGGATCAAAACATTATTTTTATCAAATCTGCCCAATCTGATGTCTTCTAAACCAATTATGACCTTCTAATTTCTAAACACATGTTGAAGTTTTTGCTTAGTAGCCAATTACTCTGTAAAACATATTACTCTGTAAACCTCTGTGTCCTGCACTTGGAAGTATGGCTTTTATTTAAGGATGAGAGTTATATTTTCAGCAGTGTGAAAACATAATTGAATTGAATATCCTGGTCTGTAATTATGAATTAATCTACTCTAACAGCCACCCTCAACCATATTTTGCAAGAATACTAGAAATATTTCAAGCCTAAATAAAAGAATGGAAATAGTTATCCTTTAGGGGTCTGATCCTGCAAACCCTCTGCACAATCAATTGATTTTAGTGTGAGTACTGAGACAGATGAGGCACAAGAAGGTGCCTTCCACCATTAGATCTTGAATAGGTAAAGTGAGGTTTATTGAGCAATTGCATACTTGAGTGAATGTCCCAGAAGTAAGTGTGGAAGTAGATCGTTCCCATTTTAGATCATGAGTATATACTTTTCTTACATTTCTGCTCATGGGTACCCATTCCTGCTAAAAGCACACAATCCCACCAGATTCTTCATTGGAAGACTGGTTCTTCTAAGTCCATTCATCTTGCCTCTGTTTTCTGAGTCCTTTATAAATAGAAGTTGGAAGCATATAATTCCACTTCTTTCCACAGTCATAACCAAGAAAGCATCTACAGCCACAACTGGCTTCTGCTCTTATACTGACAGCAGAGGACATATTCTGTTTTGTAATATATTCTACTCTAGGGTTATGTGCAAAAAAATTGATTTGTATGCAAGGTGAGCGGCCACAGGCTGGCAGGTTTCACAATGCATTCCTCTGCTATTCCTAGTTGCTTGGTTTACTGTCTCTGCTTCACCACTCTGTGGTTTGGCAGCCACTGACAAACTGTGGAGATCAGGGAAGATAAGCTTCTGCAGATAGGCTCTGCATCATTCAAAATGCAATTTTTTCTAGACATCTAGATAATGTGATCTGCATATATTTATGTGCCACATCCTTCTGTAGCAGTAAGAATATCCTTATTAACCTGCAGATATTCTTTTGCAAGTTGAAAAAAATTAACACTTCTAGGCACTGTCCCATGAGAAATGTAAGAACCACCTTTTAGCATTTTAGAACATTTTCTTATCAGATAATTTCATATTCAAGACTTGCATTTATGTAACTGCTTCTTCTGGTTGTTTATTACTTCTTTTTACCCATCCAAGGAAGAGAAGGGAATGGAGGAAGGCAAAAACAATGACTAGTGAAATGAACACATTTGGATATGTATGTAAAATGACAGAACCAAGTATTTTCACATTACCTTCCTTAATTTTTGAAGTTACAGAAAAGATTTAGATAACCATCTTTTCCCAATTGTATATTGGTATATGTACATAACACGAAAAATTCTAAAAATTCGAGTAAGAAGAATCAAAAAAGCCAGAAGTGTCTTCACAGAGAGGGTGATGAGTAGTGAAGCTAAAAGAGGAGGAAGAATTTATTTTTTATTGCTGTGCAGTTCTTATCTGTCCCACTCCTCTTATTCAATTCTTCCCACCAACTACCCACAGCTAATTCCAAATCATCCACCTGGTGGTTTGCACATTCATCAACTAGAACAGCAGTGACACATGAGCCTTTAGCTGATAGGAAATTATATTTCTTGAACTGGAGACATCCTGCTAAATAACTCAGATAGCTATCTCAAACACTTTTGCAGCCCTAATGTGTCTCAGAGTCTAGCACCTCATGTTGCTGCATGAATTTATCACAACTCACCATACTTGGTCATTTCACAAAGTGAAGGATTCTTACCTCCTTTTTACACCAAATTTCAGCATACATCTAGAAAAATTACTCTACCCTGCCCGTGCCAGGTTCGACAGGGCTCTGAGCAACCTGATTTAGTTGGAGATGTCCCTGCTCCTTGCAGGGGGGTTGGACTGGATGACCTTTAAAGGTCCCTTCCAACCATAACCATTCTATGATTCTATGCTCCAAGCAACCAGGTGCAAGGCAGCTCTGGAAATACCATAGTTGCTGTACTGCTGACTTTGTGGGAAGGGACGCTCAGTATTTTAAGACAGATATCATTAGTCTCACAATCTGGAGGGTTGGTGTTACCTTCTAAGCTGTAAAACAAAGTGCCAACTGCAACTTGTAAAGGCTGTCCATAACAGACTGTACTTTTCCCATTAACTGCTCTTTCTGGATTTCCATAAAGCACTAAGAAAAGGCAAGTCATATCCCGTAATGTTAGCTGCCTACACAATTAGATGATTTTTTTCAAGGTATATCCTTCTTCTTGCTTACAGTGAAAACTTTGTGCCTCTTACATTAGTGCCTTTAGCATTTCTTGATATTGAAGGATATACTATTGCTGGCCTGAGAGTTAGAAAGAGGGACAATGACCTTGCTGGAGCTCTTCCTGAGCACCACAGCGCATGATCAATATTCTAGATATCTTCAAACTATACATTGGGCATTTGTCTGAGTTTTCTTTCTTTTTTCAAGCAGTCTGTAGGTTTCTTAATTCCTAAGCAGGAGGAAAACTGCAGCGGGATTTCAACAGTTTAGCAGAATCCTTCCTTCTTCACTCAGCAACTTCATTCCACCAAGAGATGCAGAGCATAAAGTCAAGGCTGATGTTTAACTCATCCAGGTCACTTCCCAGAAGACTGTTTAAAATAGACAGAAAACGAACTATGCATTGTGAATGCATTTCCACAGCTGAAAGGTGAGGTTCTTTCTCCTTTAGAGCTTTTTTTTTTTTCCCCTGAGTTTGTTTTACTACTGGGGAGGTTCTTATTGGACACAATATTGCCCAACATTGGACACTTTTAAGATTGATCTGGACATCTTGCCTAGCCTGTGCTTTTGCCAAGAAAGGTTGGACCAGATGATCCTTAAGCCCTTCCAACCTGGGTTTCTGTGATTCTATGGTTTTAGATCCTCCCTTCCTCCCTTTCTCCTTTCACCTGTACAATTTGCGAGCACAAAATCGGTTCTACTAACACTTACATACTGAAAAAAAGGATAGTGTCATTGCTTTCATACTATATTTATATGCCTACAAGCTTCTTACCATTCACCACATTGTCTTCTTGAAGGGTTCTAGTATACATGTGAAAAATGATAGCCTTCCTTCAAGACTCAGTGGCCTTAATAGTTTTGCCTTTTCCCCTGGGATCCATGGTTTGTCTGGAAAACAAACAAATAGATAGTCTATTTTCTTCACAATTTAGGCCACCAAATATACCAAATAGAAAACTATGTTTTATATCTAAAGTGAAATGATGTTTTAACTGAAAAAAAAAATTGTCTCCACTTGAACTGGATTGCTTTGACCAGTTAAAGAGTAAATTTTTGTACACTATAGCTGTGGTGGATAACTCAGAGATATGCTACCCTGTCTAGGACTAAATCCTGAATTAGAGATAAATATTGTTCTAATAATCCAATTTACCTAGCAGCTATTTCTTTAAATGACTTTTGGTTGTGACTGTCTTTGAATGCTTGGTCAGTGTCCAACGATATTCCTCAAGGGTGATATCCAAGATCTGTGATGATGTATTCCTTTCTACAAAAATTACTTTCTTTCATTTTTTCTCTTTTGTTGTGGGTCCTCAAGCCAGTGTCTCTATGCATCTGGAGTCCTCAAGGGTTTTCCTAGAATACATGTGAAATTAGACAGTAAAATTAATCATGAAGTGCAGTGCCTCAGAGTTAGATACCTGAGAATTCTCTACTTTCTATCAAAACACACATTTTGATTTTCTAATCATCTGCTATTTATGAGTTACAAAGTAAGACAGAAGAAGACATGTGGTTATGTATGTCTGGGTGGAGGCTTTGTCTTCTCAAGGACTGAACCAGGCAAAGCAGGCACTGATACAGTCAGTTATTTGCCAGGTATTCTTTTATGTAGGTAATAAATGACACCAGCCAGTGGAGACACAACAGCCTCTTTGGTGTCATGGAAGAACTCACATAACTCAGCTTTACTTGGAGGGCTAAGCCAGCCTGAAGAGCTTCTTATCCAGGAACCTAGGTGCTCCCTTTAGTGCTCAATAGAGTGCTTAATGCTCTCCTAACGTCTCTTTACGTTCTTGGGAGAGATGAAGCTGTACTGACACAATGCATTATAAAATACAAAGAATGAAATATCCATAGTGAAGCTGGTGACTGCTTGTTATCGCAACTGTGTTACAATTGCAAGTTTTAAAGAGAAGGCCTCTAGGTCTGAGTCAAAAACTTCTTCATAATCAAGATGATTGACCAGAAGATGCATTTAAGTTAAACTATTCTTACCAGCAAACAGGAAGAGCTTAGGATCATGTTCTGGCAGGATTGACTATCCATTGACTGGCTTCAAAGCTTGCAGAGAGCCAATTTTTAACTTAAGTACTTAAAGTGAGATTTGTAAATTATGTACTTAAAGTGAAGCCTAAAACAGGTAAATGGCAACATTTCTAAATTCTAATAGAAAATGGATGAAGACACCAACATTGATGGCATATTTGGGAAAAAAAAAAAACAACCTCCTGATGAATGTGGAGCAGCACATACTACAGAGTCCATTCCATACTTACAGACCACATGGGACTCTTAAAATGTGAGCTGCTGTTGAACTGATGGAAAGCTGGTAAAATAATTGGATCTGACAGTATTACACAGGCAGACCAGGGAAGTGTGTCACTGCCAGACAGAGTGCTCCAAAGGAAGCAAAATTTCAGAATAACCTTCCACAAAACAGTGCTCCTCTGAACAACAGTGGGAAACCTTGTGCAGAGAGATTATAGTATCAGTCCCACATGTTCTCTTTTGTAGTCATTAAGGAGTCCTGTCACTTTATTGTAACCTATGTTCACATACGATACCAACCATCATGGTTGGTAAACCATGGGTCAAAATGTGGCTATCACCAGTAGGAACACTACTGGAGAGAATCTGAGCTCAGCCTGTGGTTACCACAGGCAGTCATCAACCACCTCACATAATCCTGTCTTAAACTCTCAGTATACTGCTCTCAAAACATTTTTTTCCCACCATGACAACATATGGATATTTTTTTTTTAATTTTAAGTGAGTGCAGTTTCAGAAATCACATAAAAACTGCCAACTGTGTGCCAAATTGAACTTTCTTATAGAACACGAATAAAATTTTAGATTTCTAATTATCCTTCCTTCCTAATTTCTTCTTAGGGATGTGTGATTTCTTTGCTAGCAGTGCAGCTTGTGATGTCATAGTGAAATGAAAGTACAATTATGTGCCCAATGTGCCTTGAATAATACAGGTAGCACTAGTACCAGTATGTCATTCTAAGTTAGATAGCCATCCTAGTGATCCCCCAGACTGACCTAATCAGAAAAGTCAAACACCCATGTGCTTCACCTCCTCAAGTTCTCAGACAACGACTTTCCCTTATCAACCACATCCATTCCACTTTACTTTGTGTTAAGGAGTAGGGCTGTGCGTCTAGAATACTATTTATATTCGTATTTTGATCTCAACATTTGTATTTCTGGATACAAATAAATACACATTATCAGAAAATGCAAATATTGTGTGCATATATTGGTGACTGTATTTTCTTATGAAAGTTGAGAGCTTAAAAAACCAGAAGCAGACATCTGAAAATGTGCCTAAGACAAAAGGAGTAGTGTGTTTTCTTTCTGACAGCATGTTCTTGAAAGGAATTTCACAAAAGTTTTTAAAAATATTTTCAATAGGCAGCATGAGTAACCAGTAAACTAAAAGATTTGAAACTGAGGTTTATCCATGGGGCTAACACAAAGTGGGAAGAATATCCTTAAAAATTCAAAGAGAAATCCAGAAATAATTTGTGTCTTTACCACAAACTGCTTGAACATAAAGACTTCATAATTTTAAAATCGCAATCAAATTTGGTTTCAAAACTCTACTAATCCAAATTTTTCAGTAAACTAAAAGCTAGTTCCTTGGGTCTGCTTACACAGTGAAATTTACTGGTAAAATTACACTCTTAATTTTTACAAGTATGATTTCTTTGGCAGCCACTTACATTAAGAAAGAGTTTCCTCTTGGCTTATCCTCTTTGAATGCAATTTAATTCCCATCTCTATACATTCATGACCACAGAATTGCCAGTCTTGACCCACTCCGACTGTGAAACCTCTACTTCTTTTCAGGATTCCAGTCCATAGGAACACTGGAGCTGACAGCTGGGCCACAGATAATGCAGAAACTTCCACGTTTCTCAGATTCCACAGATTTCCCTATCTAAGCTTTTTATTTATACTATCTGTATGTTCCTACTACTAAGGTGGTTTTTTTTTAAAAAAATGTTTTATTTCACGAAAAGCAATTACAGCTAATTATTCCATAGTATTTCATTAAACTTTCACTAATAAATCTCTTTTCCCTTCAGGAACTCCACTGTTTTCCCTTATTAGTTTGACATGCGACTCATGTTTTATCCTTATTTGTGTTTTGATACAACTAGTTACTAGTACTGACCTGTATACTCAAAAATAAACATAGATTCTGAACTTCATTTCCCCTACCAGCAGCTGACACTTGTTATACCAGTGTTTGACATGCAGTAACCAAGTAGATGTGGTTATGTCCCACTCCTCAGAATAACAGGTAAGCATTAATCGTTGCTATGACTGTTTGCCTTCTACACATTAGTCCTTAACATGTACTATTTTCACAGTGCGAACACAATGCCAACTCTTCTCCCTTGCAGAGCTTAACCTGGAACCACCAATATTCTCGCAACCATTCAGGGAGACTGAATGTGAGTTGAGCACATCAGCTCTACCAGAGATTTAAGGTGCTTATCCTGCCCAATTCGTAAGCCTCTGATACATCTTCCAATTTAATAATATTTCCTGCCCAGTAGGCTTGAGTGTGAATAAAGTATGATGATGAATCATGCCAATAAGTTCTGCCTTTTTATGTTACTCTCTGTCTCACCATCGCAAATCTAGTTAAGAACTGAATTACTGCTGGGCAGTTTCAGTTAAAGTAAACTCAGCCTCTGAAATGGAAAGTGAACAAAGCTGAACCTCAGGGAGCTATCCAGAAAGTACAGAATAAACAGAATAGATGTCTTCCTACTGTTTGATATTAAAAGACCACTGTCAGTTAATAGCCATAGTAAAAAAAAAAAACCCACATTGGGTTGGTTTAGAAATGGAGGGCATCTGCATTAACAGTGCAAAATAATAGATGTATGCTAAATGTAACATTAGAAATTTCTTCCAGTGAGGTTTTTTATTTATTAATTTGCATTTCTGCTTATTTTTGCTATCACTTACTGTATGTTCCTCCAGAATGCCACAGAACTGGCCCTAAAAGAAATAATTTTCCATGTAAGTAAAATCTGGGCCTATCGGACTTTCATTAGTCCATCCTCTAGTTTTGTTCAACCAATGTGCATCATAGACACATGTTTTTACATTCTATGGATCATAGTAGAACTGGAAAAGTGGACTTTGCTAAGGTGAAGCTAAGTTTTCTGGGGTCTTGTAGTTGTCAGACAGGAGCCAAAAGTCCACCAGACCACAAAAATAAGACAAATCAAGAAGAAAGAAAACTTTCACTTTTCCTAGGTGAGTCCTTGCTATCCTGTGTGTTTTTTCACCTCTAACATCCATTTTTTTCCCCTCCATAACTAAACAGCACTGCTTGAGTCAGATCATGCATGGCCTTGCTGCTAGGTGTCCTCACAGCAGTGAAAGCACTGCAGCCTGTGCCAGCTCAGCTACCACAGTCCTGCACGCATGATGACCAGGAGGGAAAACAGCATTGAGTCCTATAGAGCTTAGTGTGATGATCACCTGAAATGCATTAAGGAGCAGTCCCTAAGACACGCAGGAGTGGAGGCTGTGACAGTTCATCCATCAGGCATCCTCAGTGAAGCAACCATTAACATATTAATGAAAGATTACATCTTATTAGAAAATATTAGATTTGAATACATCTAACTGTTGGACAGGGCACCATGGAACCCAACAGAAACTGAACTGGCAAAGTTCATACTCAGCCAAAACTTTATCTCTCCCAAACCCTGAAACATTATTTTTCCAATAATTTTGACTATGAAATAATGTTGTTTTAAAGATACTCGTGATTTCTACCAGAAAAACTTGGCAAATGTCAGGTCAAATACTTTGACCAACATTTTTTGATAGAACTCTCCTCTCAAAACAATCACAACTATAGAAGTTACATGCAAAATTAATTTCAACTCCCCTACTTTCTAGTGTCCATGCTAAAGGAAATGGAAATGAAAGATGTAATGCTTCTTAATTGATTACACAGAGGATCTAACTCAGAATCCCCCAAAGGCTCACAGGATCCATACTACATGTGTGCTGTCATTATTACAAATAGACAATGCAATTGACGACATATCTCTGAATATCTTTCAAATCCAGTGAACTACAAACCATTCAATAGACCACTCCTGGCATTTCAGATGAGGATTAAATAGATAGAAACCTTATGGATTTCAGTAAGAAAAAGTGTGACACTGTACCAGAGCAGAAAAACCCTGTGCATCAATACAGGTTGGTAACCAGCCAGCAGAGCAGCATGAGAAGCAGTGAAGCTTGCCGCAACTGCCAGGCTGAATGTAAGGTAACAACATACTCTCATCACAGCACATCCAATGCTATAATGTGCTATGTTATGGCTGTGTCCCACACATCAAAGGAATTTATTACTGCCTTGTACTCAGCACTAGTAAGGCCACACATGGTATACTGTGCCTGGTTTTGGCTTGTCCTCCCCACCGACAGAGAATCATAGAATAGTTTTGGTTGGAGGGGGATGTTCAGTGGTCAAGGGAAATATTGAGAAACTAGAGGGGACCTGTTAAGCAGCTGCTAAGATGGTCAGAAGCATAGAGCAGATGAATGGTGAGAAGCTGACAGAACTGAGCTCATTTGGACTGATAAAAAGCAAGCTAAGCGATGTTCTAGTTGCAGACTATAACTACTTGAAGGACAGTAACAAAAGCATGGGAGCCAAGCTCTCAATCTCTTCTCAGTACGGCTACAATATAGCAAGGGGCACAGGTTTCACCTTGGAAAGCTTAGGTTGGAGGTGAGAAACAGCTTTTCCACAATGCAGCACTGCAAGGAAGGGGATACCCAGAGCGGCTGTGGGAGCTCCGTCCACAGAGGCTTTCAAGACCTGGCTGGACAGAGTCTGACTTAGTGTCAGTGGTAGTGCCCCTTCAAGCATGAGGTTGAACTACATGACCTCCAAAAAATCCCACATTCTAATCAACATTTCTATGATTCTATAAAAGGAATTTTTTCATCAGTTATCTCTTCTGTAAATGTTCAACTAGATACATAGTGAACAACGACATAACTAAACCCAACATGCAAATTATCTGCCTCGGTTTCCACTATTGTTCATTCTCTGAACAATTTCTCTTCTTATATAGCACATAAGCCATATCAGGAATCACATTATGCTTTCCTAGTGAGACCTCTCAATGCCATCTGGAGAAATGGATTTTTTATGACTATATGAAGTCCCAGTTTGAACATGTCATTTATGTCAATGAATACTTTTAATGTTTATTGCTGCCCCAGTTTTGCCAAATAAAACAAATTTGTTTATTAAGCAATTTCTTAAAATAAGTATCTGATATCATTCCAATCTTATTTTGCCCTTGAAAATTGCTAAATTTTACTATTTACATATTAGACTGCATGAAGGAAAAGCACTGGCTGTTTTTAGTGGGTAACCTATATGCTAATTTCTACTCAAATCCAGGCTGCAATAGGCAAAAATATTAACTCTGAACATTGAAATGTGTGATTGAGTACTAGGCTCACTTTTAGAGAGGATCTACAGCGTGGTTCAACTGTGTCTGTTAATGTAGGAAGATATTTCAATGGATGAAAAAAACCAAGCAAACAAACAAACAACAAACAAATCCCTCTAACACATTATTAGTGACATTTCTGGTCCTTATTTTAATGTAGTGTGTACTAGATCTTCCACACGCACAACTGCAGTCATTTCAGCAGCTGGTGGACAACAGATATATATTTTTAACCCCTTTTTATGTGTGGCATACATAAATAAAATAACCTCTATCTGCTTGTATTTTTCAACCAATGTGCAATGTGCAGTTATATCCAAAAGGGTGAAAAAACAGGTTCTCTACAAGGTTCTTCACGTAAGTTTCCTCCCCTTTGGCCATGTACAATGCCAGAAATTCACAAGTGGAAGACTCTACAGATAGGTGAACACAGCAAACTGTGAGGAAGCTAAAGAGGTTGAGCTAGTGGGCAAATTTCTAGCAAATATCTTTTGCTCAAAGGTTGCTACTGTATCTGTATTATGTGCCTACACTCATTTGTTTAACAGAGGCAGTGAACTCATTAGTTCTGCATGTGTGGAACAAAGCTAGATTGAAAGTGATAATCATATGGGGATCTTTCCAGTAGAGGTATTAATTTCATACAACTATGGAGAAACCTACCAAAACAAACAGTCTCAGCTTTGTGCAAATCAAATCACAGTAGCATCTGCAGTGCACCTGATTCTAGGAAGGCAATGGTTTACACAGGGAAGAGGTATTGGAAATATCAGGGTGGATATTGGTAGTAGGACCATTCAATGTCCTCATCACATGGCACTGAGTCTCAGATGAGGCAGTGAAGGTGGCATCTCCACAAACAAGCTTGTGCAGAATATATCCTAAGGAAAGCTGAATTCAGAGCGTGAGCTCATCTACATTGCATCTATGTAAGCTTCTGAAATGCAGCTCAGAGTCACAGAGTGGATTCCAGCACACAGAAATTTCCATTCCCAGAAATGGAAAAGCCAGGGAGAGCTTAAACTGCAGGCAGTAGGCACTTGGGTGAACTATGAAATGCTGTCAGCCTTTTCACATCAGTATGCAGGACAGGAGAGAGCTGTCTGCAGCTCTGTGTAGGCAACCAGGAGTGAGTTCTCCCACCACCCTAATTACCAGGAGATGGGGAGCAATGCTTCCCAGACAGAAAGGAGGGCCTTTAAGTTTAGAAGCATTAAACATCCAATATATTGATAATCCTGGGAGGTAATCTGCATATTCACAGACTTTGCTCCCTATTCTACAGGCTCACAGGTATCACTACCACTTCAGTCCTCCTCCATCAAAAAATGAAACCCCACAACTCTTTTAATGGTGTTAGAGTAGATCCATGAGAGCAGGAAAAGAAAGGACCCTTCCAAGCAATGTGTTGTGTGAGTTACTTTTACTGAAGATGGCTCTCAGGCAAAAATAAATCCCTATTTTTATATTGCAAGAGTCCAGTCAAATCAAATCTCAATGGAAAAAAAAAAAAACCACCACAACCTAGCAACATACACAAAGCAAAGTTCATTTGACCAAATATAGATATAAATATTGTAGACATTGTCACTGGAGTTAGTAATATAAATTCCCTTTACAGCTGGTGGAGAGGCACAGACACTACTGGAACACAGCTCATCTTAAAGTAGACATCTGAAGTTGGAGTCACATATACCATGATGTAAGAGTTCATTTATTTTTCAGCATCTATAAGAGGAGTCTGAAGGGAGTCTAGCTCAACCATAAACATTTACAGCTATGGAAGATGAATCCCACCCACATCATTTCTTAAACAGTGGAAACAGGGATGCTGCATCAAGGAATGCAGAAAAATAGTAACACAAGAAATATGCGTAAGCAATAGTGCAGTTATGAGAAACAGAGCTGGATGTGGGGATTTCCCGGTTCTTTCTAGGACTAAAGGAAAATAGCAACACAAATATGCCACAGTACCTGCTATATTATATTGGGCACACTGTGCACCTGCAGTATACCAGTTCAGGCTGCTTGTATTAGTACAAGTACAAGGAGCCTTTTTGCTCTGGTAGGATGGAGCTGTGTGTGAGATCACTCAGTTTACCATGTAGGGCGCTCTGGGCTAAAGGATTTGGTCTATTTCTCCAATTATGCTTAAATATTTCTAGATTTCAGCACAACATGCAGCAGTCTCATACCCAAAGTTACCTATATATGCCTGATAAATTTGGTGACCTTCTATGATGGTGTTACAGCATTGGTGGATAAGGGACAATCAACTGACATCATCTACCCGGACTTGTGCAAAGCATTTGATACTGTCCCACATGACATCAATGTCTCTAAAATGGAGAGACATGGAATTGATGGATGGACTACTTGGTGGATAAGGAATTGACTGGATGGCTGCACTCAAAGGGTTGTGGTCAATGGCTCGATGAAGATTGGTGACGAGTGGCATTCCTCAGGGGCTGGTATTGGGACTAGTGCTGTTTAACATCTTTGTCAGTGACATGGACAGCGGGATTGAGTGCATCCTCAGCAAGTCCATTGACGACACCAAGTTGTGTGTTGCAGTCAAGATGCCGGAGGGAAGGGATGCCATCTGGAGGGACCTTGACAGGCTGGAGAGGTGGGCTCGTACGAACTTCATGAAGTTCAACCAGGCCAAGTGCAAGGTCCTGCACATGGGTTGGGGCAATCCCAAGCACAAATACAGGCTGAGTGGAGAATGGATTGAGAGCAGCCCTGAGGAGAAGGACTTGGGTGTGCTAGTGGATGAGAAGCTCAACATGAGACAACAAAGCACACTTGCAGCCCAGAAAGCCAACTGCATCCTGGGCTGCATCAAGAGGAGTGTGAGGGAGGTGATTTTCCCCCTCTTCTCTTGTGAGACCCCATCTGGAGTACTGTGTCCAGCTCTGGAGCCCCCAACACAAGAAGGACATGTACCTGTTGGAGTGACTCCAGAGGAGGGCTACGAAGATGATCAGAGGGCTGAGCACCTCTCCTGCGAGGACAGACTGAGAGAGTTGGGGTTGTTCATCCTGGAGAAGGGAAGGCTCCAGGGAGACCTTACAGCGGCCTTCCAGTACCTCAAGGGGGCCTACAAGAAAGAAAAGGAGAAACTTTTTAGCAGGGTCTGTTGTGATAGAACAAGACGTAATGATTTTAAATATTTTACAATAAGGGTGGTGGAACACTGGAACCGGTTGCCCAGAGAGGTGGTGGATGCTCCATCCCTGGAAACATTCAAGGCCAAGTTAGATAGGGCTCTGAGCAACCTGATCTGTTTGGAGATTTGCCTGCTCCATGCAGGGGGGTTGGACTAGATGACCTTTAAAGATCCCTTCCAACCTAAACTATTCTATGATTCTATATAAAGAAGTATATAGCACGGTGGTCTCGAAATGTCATGATCAATTCTCTGTAACACAGCAACCAAGTGTCCCAACTTACTTTCCAATTAGGTTCTGAATGATCTTAAGCCTTTCTAAAGAGCATGAGGATCAAAAGACAGTAACAAGTAGGAAAACAAGATGATGTGGAACAAAATAATTGTATCCTGAAGAAAATGCACAGCCTAACACTTTTAATGTTACTACTACTGGATTTGCAATGAGCTTTTATATATGAGAAACACTCAAGTAGGGTGAAGTGCTGCATCTTATACAACACATCTAAATATGTATCAGACCTCAGGGAACAACTCCATAGTCTCTGTCATTTTTCTACTGTCATTTTGGAGGTCCACCATCAATTATTTCTTATTATGCTTTACTAAATGCTGTCATAACTGTTTTTCCTTCCATCAAGACTACCCTGAGCCATCCAGTCATACTGAAATGTTCCTGCCAAATAACTGCTTGTGTTAAAATAACTACTGAGAATACAAACACAGTAGGCTACAATGTAGTACTTTAAATATTTCACTAATATTATATTGTTTGCATATCAGAAACACTAGTAGAAACAGGCTGAGAACCTTGTGTGTGTCTATGCAACAGCATCTCTCTGGTCTTTGTTCTTCACTCATGCCATCAAGATCTTGCTTTTTTGAGTACTGTTACTGAACGAAGGGGAAAGACCTTATTGCCAGAACATACTGCCATACTGTCCCTGTGTGTAACTGTCCCTGTGTGGTTAAATTGTGTATATTTCTCAAATCCCTGCATACAGTCTCCCCTCCTACTGAATAACTAGCCATCATACTTTCCAGGAACACATTCTCAATGGATAACAGGGTATGCCTGTGTGTTGTGAATATACTGTCACATATGAAAAACACTTGCCAGGGAAGTATGGAGGCAAAGTGATCAGCATGCACAGCCACAGAGCATACAGATTCTCACATCCATATGGTCTAGCGAAAGGTAAGCTATCCTCTCTTTCTGACTTGCATTTCTTCCTATACTTGGCACAACGTGACGGATAACTTGGAGATGGCAGACCCACATTAATGTGAATCCTAGCTGGAAGGTTTTTTCACACACCATCCAACACTCTTTTGACAGAGATTGGCCTCCATTCACAAATGGGGATGTAGCCATTGTTACTGGCATAACAGGGAGTAGGGCTGCACTTCTTTCTGGCCACAATTGCTACAGAAATTGTATGAGACAGACAATGGCCGTTGCTGTTTAAATGCTGGTTCAGTGTGACTCACCAGAGGCAACCGGCTGCTTTAGTTTATCCCAGTAAATGTCATCTGCCAAACGGGTGGCCCTGCCATGCCTGTGCTCCAGCTCCAGTGTAACTGGTTAGAGCCATATGGAGCATTTTCATTGTTGTTCTTCAACTCATACCCTGCTAATGGTTAAGTAAATACAAATCCAACACTTCTAGCAATAGCAAAATTCATTTGAAAAGAATATACTCAAAGACACAGTGGGTACTTTCCACAGAAACCCTACCGGAATTGTAAGTGCTTCAGCACTTAGGAACACTTTTCAAAACAACACATATGCATTTCAGTGAAAATGTTCCTGGAAGTCAAGTGTTGTGAGCGTGTTGACAGTGTTTCTGCATTCTCTTTGATAATTTCAGATTTGTCTGTCAATACTGTAATTTCATTATTCTGCACAGTATTGGACCAAATTTTTCAGATTAAGTGCTATACTGAAAGGTGTTTTTCCTTCCCATTGTAACATCCTTGTTCCGAGACTATGGGCTTTTTAAATGATGCATTAAGACAAGAAAAAATTATTCTAGCCCTGTCATTAATCCCACAGAACATTCAAATTATTAAAGTATTTTACATAACAATAAGTATTAAAGGGGTTTTTTAATGCTACATACATTATTAAAGATTTAGTCATATACTGTATAATCATGTTGCTTGAACACATAAACAGAGAAAGAACAATATATGTAGCAAAGATTAATATTACATCTAATAGCACATCACAGCTAATGATATATCAATATTGCATATATTCCTTATTGATAAGCCTCAATAGGTTTTTGTTCATTTTAAACATTTGGCTTTTTCATAGCACTAAATACTGAGTTTGACTTATAGAATGTGCTTCAGTATTCCCAGAATAGGAAGCATTTACAGAAGGAGTTATCTGATTTTTTTTTAATTGTTACTGTTAACCTACCTCTACAATAAAAACTTTCATAACCAGGGTGAAACTAATGTCAGTTTCAGGTGGCTGTATCTAATCTAGACATCTAACTCACTTTGTAATTAGTGAAAATAAGTAAGAATAACCTCTTCTAGAAGTTTTACTCTTTTGCTCAGGCACAGCATACGAATCCTTTGCTCATATCTAAGAAACCCTGTGCCAATGTGGGTACAGTGGGATGTCCAACCTTGCATCTAGCTACCTCCAGATGGGCACAGATCTCCAGTAGGACCTGTGTCATATCTGGCAGATGCAGGTAAACGCTAGATAACCCCAGGAGTCTCAAACGACATTAGATATGTACATATGAGCAACTGAATCAAGCTTTAGGCGTTCACCTTGTAATGAGATGCCCTAGAAATACATTCTTCTCTCACTTCATATAAATGGAATCAAGATAACTAGAGCAAGATTCAGTACCTGGAGAACCCATGTCAATGACAGATATGACACGGGACATAAGAGATACCTATGTCCAGTGAAGTGAAAGCTGCGATGAGCCATGTTATTCTGTGGCGTCTCCTGTACCTCAAGAAAGATCTGTTTAGGGCACTTGACTGAGACCAGCAAGAGAAGATAGTGATTTGGGCACAGAAAAGCGTTCCAGTGGCAATGTTCCAATTTCACAGAGTGGCCTTTGTCCTTGAAGAACAGTTAAAGGTACAGACTTTTCTTGAACTTTTCTTGTAGACTAGCCCATGCTGTCATGAAGACCAGCTTAGGTGCAAAAAGCTTCCCTATTTATCATATAAGGACCTTGTCACCCAAGTCATTGTGTGAGTAGTACTTCCATAATCAGGCTTTTAGACTTGTCTGTTATTCGATTATTTGTGAAATTGAGGCCATCAGGTTGCAAATCTGTGTATTTAGCAAACTACTTTAGCCCTTCACACGCAAAATGAAAATAATGCCATTTCCTTAACTCAGAAGCACCGTGAGAAACAGTACAATAAAAAGTGTGAGGAAATACCGTAACAAGACTCTTCTAAGTAGCACAGATGAAACCTGCTTTTGTTCCTTCTGGGTGCTAAAGAAGACGATACCATCACACCACATTTCTTTCATCATGTTAACCACAGACTGAAAAAAAAAAAAAAAAAAAAAGCAGATGAAATGTTAAATAAGAAGGTAAATCTAGCACTGTTTCTTTAGGCCTAAACAATCTGTGAATGTAATAACATTTATTTGCAAAAAAAAAGCCAATTATATGGAGGAATCGGTAGACAACTATTTAGAGGTAGATTAATTTCAGACTGGAGCTGTGTGGGTTTTGCTTTGTCATTCATTTAAATAAAAATGTCCTGTGCTGCATGGTGAGAAAATGAATAAATGCACAGTAAGTATCCTGAGACACACTTCAAACAGTCTCACAGCACATGCACTTCTTCCTCTGAAGTGCTTGGACACCATGGAAATTAATACCAAAGAAACGCCTATAAAAAAAACATCAGTCCTGCTTCTTACATAAGCTGAATTCTGAACCGTTATTATGATGTAAATTTGAGTTACATTGTAAGTAGTTGTTCTAAGAAATGTCAACCTTAGTGTATCAAAACTGTTTAATGAATAGTATTTTATTTATGCATTTCCTCTTTCATACTTCGTCTTTGATTGCCTGTAGTGCTGTTGCAAGGTTTCTAGTTGATGGCTCAGGGATCAAAATTACCTATTTACCTACCAAAATGTGGTCAAAAGGCTTTGGCTGTCTTAGCAGGGGAGCAATGAGTAGAGAAGCTATAGCAGTGTTACGTGTGCCAGAAGATAAGTCTTTGCTGGAGTAAGTCACAGGACACAGGGAGACACCCACCTTCTTGATCATGACCAAATTTATTATAACCAACCATGTTGTACCCATCCACCTCAGAAGCCAGCCATGATCCACCTTAAAATTGGATATTTTCCCCTTTATAGTGTTGGAAGGCGATTCCAGGATATCACTAACCGGGTATTTTCTTCCAGTACCCCCTCTAAATTCACCATTTAATCATTTGATCTGAAAATTCTATATGAAAATCTATTACTCACAATTCAAGACAATGCAATGTTGACATCGGAGAAAAAAAAAGAAAAACAATGAGATTGGCCAAAGATTTAAATATGCCTTAGAGTGTCAAGGTGGGATCGATTGCAAAAAGTACCACATGGCCAGGTCACTTGTAAACAACAATTTTGTAGAGATCTAAGTTTCACTAAATGGAAAACAGAGATGAATGTATTTCACTTACAAATGAGAAGTGAGGAGATGGCTGTGTGGGGAGGGAGGTTGAAATGGGGAGGCTGCGTGTGCTGTTCAGCTTCAGCCCAGCAAGTCAGGGACAGAGTGAGCCCTTGACGGGAGAACACTATCCCAGGCCACAGAGAAGTGCTGGGTAGTTGTGACATTTGCTTTGGCCATGCAGACACAGACCCAGATATTCATGGCTCAAAATGGGAAGGAAATGCTGGATTTTCCCATCTGCTCCAGGCAACAGTCCCACAAGTCTCAGGAACTGCAAAGAGGGTCCAGCATAAGTAGGTACCTCAGGCACTGAGGTAGTAGTGCCCAGATGCCTACCACATTCCTGAAGGCGTGGAGCAGGCTTTGGAGGCCCCGAGCATATCTCTGAAAGGGCAGGCTGCTGTACTCATTCCAGCACTACAATCTTCCTCCTGCCAGCACTGTTCCACTACACAAGGAGCTTGCTTGCTCTGCCCTTCAGTAACCCTTCCAAATACGCTCCCAGAGCCAGGTCCAGGACATGGAGGGCTTATTTATGCCCCTTTTCCCCTACCGTGGGTGCTGGAGAGGAGCCAGAGGCTCTGCCCACAGGAACACCCTGGGAATTCCATGTTCTCAGCCCCCTAACAGCTTCCAGTCTCACTGCTGGAAAAGGCCTGTATTTGACCCACTGCCATTATTCACACATAAGAAATGAATCTCTGTACAATCAATTGAACTGATTGAGTTGGTTGCTGGTCAGGGTTTTCTAGACTTTTTCATTTTTCCTTCGAACTCTGTTGTCCCCCTATGGTCGTTCTGCTTTCTTTGCCCTCTGCAAGCCCAGGCAGGAACAGGAAGAGATCATGGCATGCTTCTGTCTCTTCCCTCCTCAATCAGTCACATGCAGATTTCTGACATATATATAGATTTATTTATATCTGTGATCAATTCCTGTTCCAAAGGAAATGGGCAGCCAATCAGAGGGTGCTCTGAGCTCATGTGAGTATGATGTCCTCCAAAATCAGCACCAAGGCAATTGTAAAGCAGTGTGAAAATAGGTGGGGAATTATATCATTGGAAATGGCAGCCTCTGTGAATGCAGGCAGGCTCTTCCTGTTCCAGGTAAACAGAAAGCGGTGGCTGGTCCCGCCAGCCAGTCACAGTCTGTGAACACGGAGAACATAGCATTAAAAATGGTGGCACCCCACTGTAAAAATGGTGACTGAAACAAAACAGTGGCCCTCAGGTATGCAGTCAGAAAGGCCTTCTCGGTAAACTGGAAGGGGCAGCTGGCAGCCAGTCACAGGGCTGAATGTGAACACGTAGGCTGTGACATGTCACACAGTGGATACCTCACAGGCAAAAAGGGGTGGAGTAAGCAGAGTGTTATTCTTATTGTTGGCTTCTGGACATGTGACTTTAGATCTTTTAGATGTCATACGATCTCTGTCAGACCAGCTGATAAAATGATCTTGTCTTCCAGTCAGGTCCTCTTCAGCTTCAATAATAGCTCTCTAAATTTGTTTTTCATAATTTACTTGTGCCTAGTTCTACCTAGAAGTCAAATATTATTATCTGCAGTTTGTTTTTCATAATTTACTTGCACCTAGTTCTGCCTAGAGGTTAAATATTATTATCTGCAGCAGAGACAATTTCAAGTCTGATCCTTAAGGAATACTTTCTTTTATGGTCTTCTTTTTTTATCCTGATAATTCTGCTTTAGTCAACTCTGTAAACCTTAGATTCTCTTTTATTGCCACCAACGATTTCCTATGAGCATTGGATAAAGTACTTTATTTAAGTATAAATGGATTAACCCACTGCATTACCTGTCTCTGAAAAATCTGTTATCAATAAAAAGGTATTTGAACAGATTAATGGCTCTACCTTTGGTATTCAGCTTCTCATTAGACTCCATATCTGTATCTGTGTTGCTTTTCTTTGAAATCTGTTCCAAGATTTTGTAAAATACTGATGTCAAAGTAAGACATCTCTGCCTCCTTGAATCACTTACTTCACTCCCACACTTTTGCTTCTGCTTGCTACTGCTTTCTGGGTATCGAGACAGTTCAGAAATAAAAGATTCAGAAAAAAAAACGAACAACCTCAAACATTCATTTTGCTGGCTTTGCAATTTCTTGTACCAACCCTCTTCATAGTCTAGGACAGAGGATAGCAAAACTATCTGCTATTATATGCAAGGCCAGGCTGGATGAGGCTCTGAGCAACCTGATCTAGTCGGGGATGTCCCTGCTCCTTGCAGGGGGGTTGGACTAGATGACCTTTGAAGGTCCCTTCCAACCCTAACCATTCTATGATTCTATGATTCTATGATTCTATGCTTTGTAACGCTAACTGAAGTAAGCTTTTCTATTAACCTCAAACATGGTCATCTGAACTTTCATTCTCTCCTAATTTTTTTCCACAATTTGGAAGTAATTCAAAAGAGAGCACTCTATTTTTTCTTTCTAAGAAGATTTCATAAGGATTATTCTTTTGAAGCTTGGAAAATGAAATTCTATAATTATATTTGTCCTCTTTTCATACATGTATCTTCTGCATCTGTGTCTTTAATTATCTGGCTCAGTCTTTCCTTTTTTTTGCCTCCCTTGCAGACTCAGTCTATTTTCTCTCCAAACTTCTGGCATATGTTGACAATACTTTTTAAATGGTCACAATCTGAGAGGAACTATTCTGAAATGCAATTCAGTTGATTGTTAATAGTAGTCATCAGAATACTTTGTAATTATTCCTGTGAGAATACTTGTATAGATTACATGAAAGGATGATTGCAGAGGAAAATAATGGCTGTCTTGAGTGCCTGTTATTTATCTGGAAAGCATTTTTTAATAAAGGAAAAGTTTCTGGCATACATTACGTAAATGTTGCATTGTTTCAAGTCCATGTTCTTAGCTTCTCTCCTATCCAATTTTCTGAAATACTTGCCTTTGTTTTTGAGTGCCACTACATCTAGAGATGGAGAGCTCTAGCAATTGGTGACAACTAGTCCTACTGGAAAAAGCATAACCATGTGATCTGGGAATTTGTCATGTGTATACTATTTGGCTTGTCTCCTACCATAAATGAATAAAAAATTAATTTCTTTTATGTTTCATACATACATATTACCACATGTTTCCACACAATTCCCCAGCATATATATGAGCATTGGATGGCAAAATTAGTTAACGAGCTAATATAGAATTTTTTCAACATATTTAATTTTAGTCAACCCAAGGCTAGAGAATAAAAATAAGTATTGCCTATTTTGTTCCTTTTGCAACATGAGCTAACAATACCTTCTTTTTCAGAGAAGTTCTAGAGCAATGACGTGATCCTAATGCAACTCGTGTAGTTCTTCATCTCTTATTATCCGACTAAGGGGTAAGGTTTTTAAAGATATGCCATGGAGAAAACATCACATTTGCAGTGCAGACTGGGAAAATGGATGGTCTAGGATAGATCCAGAAATGAGTGATAACGATGCCTCCAGGACAAGAAAGAGTAGCCTGGAAAGGAAGGTTCTCATCTGCTCTTCCACTGGGTTAAATGATCTAGGCTTCTGGGGGCTGCTTGAACTTGTGAAAGACTTGCTAGCATGTGGTGAGCATTTCCAGAATGGAGAGAACACTGAGCTTTCCATATCTACTGTCCTCTGTGATTTCTGCAGATCCCAAATTATTTTAGGACTTTACTCCTTTGTATGTTACAAGGTAGCAAAAACAATCTGGCATGTCACAGCTATTCTTTTATGCCACCCATGCTACTCAACAAATACATTTGTCTGACTTACTCTGACACCTGAAGTACAACAGAGATTTACAGTGATGACAAATGAGTTTAACTATTTCCATAGTCATCCAGTTTCATTTGAAGAACATTAAAGGATACCCTCCTAATAACATCTCAGCTTGGGTGCACGCTGCTTTCCTGGCCTATTTGAAAATATCAGCCGCAGTGTATTTGCACGGGATTAGCACATAACCCTCCTTCACTCATCATCACAATACTGCCATATAACTGATCTATATCCTGCTCACTGTATTCTACTTCCTTATCATTTTTTCTCCTGTCTTTTGAGACAGGAAGAAAATAAATTCTGACCTGACATGTTGTTCTGGTTTTGTTAGTGAGGGGGTGCCTAAGGTGGTAGCTTCTGTAGGAAACTGCTAGAAGTTGCTCCCCTTTGTTCAGTGGACTCGGCCGGGCCTAGGGCGGATCTGCTGCTGGCCAAGGCCGAGCCAATTGGTAGCAGAATGTCCCATGATAACGCCTCTGCGATAACGTATTTAGGTAGGGGAAAACAGGAAAAGAGGGGGAGAAGATGTGAAGCAGCTCAGCGGGGGGCAGAGAGGGGGAGGCGCGAGCCTTGTGGGCCTTGCAGGCCTCACCCTCTGGCCTCCCGCCGGGCAGCAGACTGGGCCCAACTTGGCCCAGTGGAGTGGAGAGGAGATGAGAAGTGAATAAGATGTAAAAAGGATCCTGAGAGGCGTCTGCCAGCCTGTTGTGAGGAACGGCTGCAGACACCAAGGTCAGTGAAGAAGGAGGGGGAGGAGTAATGCGGCTCCTGGCCAAGATTCCCCTGCAGCCCGTGTTGAAGACCATGGTGGAACAGGTTGTCCCCCTGCAGCCCATGGAGGTCCACGGAGGGGCAGAGATCCACCTGCAGCCCATGGAGGACCCCACGCCAGAGCAGGTGGAGGCCTGAAGGAGGCTGTGGCCCATGGTGGGCCCGCTGGGACAGCTGTTCTAGAGGGACCGCACCCCGTGGAAGAGATGACCCACGCCGGAGCAGTTTCACAAAGGACTGTGGCCCGTGGGAGGGACCCCACGCTGGAGCAGAGGAGGAATGCGAGGAGTTCTTCCCCCGATGATGACACAGCGGCTTAAAACAACGCGTGATGAACTGACCGCGACCCCCATTCCCTTTCCCCTCCGCCCCCCCTGTGCCACTCGGGAGGGGAGGTAGTAGAGATAATGTTAAGCCCAGGAAGAGGGAGGGGTAGGGGGAGGTTATCTTGTTCCCCGTCTCATTCTCCTGCTAGTTTTAGAAATAAATGAGTGTTTTTCCCCAAGTCGAGTCTGTTTTGCCCGTAATGGTAACTTTAAGGATTTCTCCCTGTCCTTATCTCAAACCTCGAGCCGTTTTCCTTATATCATCTCCTCCTATTCTCTCGGAGGGTGGGGGAAGCGAGAGAGAGATTGCGTAGTCTGGTCCCGATCGGAGCTGAACTACGACACATGTGGAAGACCCACAGGACAAAAAAAATTTCCCATCAAATGTGTGCATACAAATTGAAGATGAATAATCATTTAACCTATTTTGGACTTCTCCACTGATTTGGAATAAATTATCAGTTAATAAGTTAAGCCAGTAGGAAGTCCTCTGCAATGTTCTGTATTATTTTTCTGTCTAGTTCTTTTTGGTTTAAAGAAAGTTCATCAACAACTCTCTCATTCTGGACAGAGATGTATTTATTTCAGTTAAAGTTTACTAGCTCTTTGTTCTATAACTGATTGCACTCAGGTATGTACTGAGATTTAACGCGACTTAAAAATTATAGGGGAAATGTGATATTTATCCTGATATGAAAAAAATTGGCTTATATTCATCATTCCGACCCTGCAACCTGTTACTGCTGAGTAAGTCGTTTGCTTCTGCCAGCAAAGAACTCAGTCAGTCTTTCTCAGGGCTAAATATGGTGCTCAGCAGACCCTAACTTATCCTTAAAACATGGCTATTTCCCAGCTACAGGGAAAGGTGCTTCCATTTCTCCTTCTTAAGAGCTCACTGTAAACTGAACAAAGGGGTATGTGGGTGTGGATGTGCCTGTGTGTGTAGGGAGTGGTCCTCAGGAAAATGGGATCCTGCTCTGGTCCAGTGTAATTCCTCTGACTCCTCCAAGACTCCTGCTAAGCACTAAGTGAGCTTGGATAAATGGTACCCCTGCCAAAGGTATGATAATCTTCACAAGTAAATACATAATTGAAATTAAAAATTAAACCATAGTTATGTATGATCTTGTACCTCTCAGGTTTCTCAAGTCAACTTCCTTCTAATGGAGAAAGAAAAAATCTGACACATTTTATATGATCTCAAGCCCACAAAATAATCAATAAAAACTCAGGATCTGTCTTCTTACAGAGGATTGCTTATACCTTACATTTTTTTTCTAGGCAACACTAGCTGTGGCCAGTAGAGTTAAGGATTTGGACACTTGCCATTGTAAGGCTTCATTTTCACTCATTAACTTTTAACTGTGTAAGCAGAAATTTTCTAGACACAGAGTTCACCTCAGTGTGACAGTCCTTCTTTAAAAAGTTAAGAAAATTGTTTTGCTTTTTCTTGGGGTGAGGCAGTCTGTATGGTTAGGAAGACTGGTACTTTGTCAATGTTTTTTATATTTAAATCTTACATTACTTTCTCCTTTTTTCCCCAAGATGCCATGGATCATGTTTCCTGTCCTTTAGAAGGACAATTTTGGAAGAAGGTAGATAGGGAGAAGGTTTCCCTAGTATCTGTCACAAACATGCTCTCTGGGCTGTTTTGGGCTAAGAAGTGCATCTCAGGTGGCAAATTTTCAAGCAGCACTGAGTAGGGTGTGAAAATCTGAGTTCTTACATGCAGCATTTACAGTGAATATGCTGCAGCAAAAAGTCAAGGGAGTGGAAGTACAATATTTGCTTTTGGCCCTTCTGGTAGATGCTGTTGGGAAATAAGACACATAGCTAGGGAATGGAAGCCAGGCAGAGAAATTTCGGAAAGGAAGGAAAATGGGACAGAGACAGTTTTAGACAAGGGTGAGGAGGTGAAAAGACTGTGAGAGGGTATATATGACTGTATGAAAGAGAAGCATCTGACCAGGAGAGAAAAAAGCCCTTCAGAACAGTCCTGGAACCAGAAATACCCAAGTGTCAACCACTGTCTACTCTCAGACAGTATCTGTGAAACCTTCTGGTGAACAGCCATGGATCCTCTGTCCAGAGTGACATCTACTTACTGCTGCAATTAGCTCCAATGGCAGAGGTGTGTCAGAGGACTAGAATCTTTAATCCTCCACATTAAAGGAGGCAGCACTTAGTAGCCGTTAGTGAGAGAGGCAATGAGAGTGGACAATCAGAGTCAAACAGTGGATGCGAGGGCCCTGACATCTACCTTAGACATAATTCAGGGCTTTTTTTTCACTTCAGACTAGCTGTAGGTCATGGACTGAATGTCTGTGTGTGATTGCAGTGTGTTATGCATGGTCATGGAGCACACCATCCTGTTTAGTCTAATACAACAGGAATCTCATTCCGGCTTTCTGACACAGCTCTGCAATGCAAACCAAAGCAGAAGAGGTGGGGCTGTCCAGAAGATTCACTTAAAAATCCAACAGTACCCAACAGTGGATGCCTGGGGAACAGTGCAGGAGCCACTCCATTGTTTTCTCTTCTATGAATTTGTCCAGCTGGTTTGGGAATCCACATAAGCTTTTAACATTTTGTGCCAAGGTTTTTCACAAGTCATATATGCAAAGCATGAAGAAGCACTTTTCTTTGTATATTTTGAATCTACTACACGCCATCTATTTCTTGCATGGGAAGAGACACTGTTGTGGTTTAGCCTTAGTTGGCAATCAAGTACCACACAGCTGCTTGCTCACCAGAGAGAGCCAGGAAAAAAGGAAAAGTCATGGGTTGAAATGAAAACAGTTTACTAGAATAGCACAGGAATATTATAATAATAACAAAATATAGGGATACTAAAATATTTCTCACCACCTGACGACTCAATGACTGATACAGCCTGTCTCAAGCAGCGATCATGCCATGAAACTCAGCAGCAAGCAAAGGAATGAGAGAGAGAGAGAGGTGCCACCCAGCCAACCCTCACTTATATACTAAGCATGATGTTTATGGCATAGAATACTCTCTTTGACCAGTTTGGGTCAACTGTACTGACTATACCTTTCCCAGCTTCTTGCACCTGCACATTAGCAAAACACGGGAAGCCGGAAAGTGTCCTTGGTCTGCTTAGCAACAAGGTTGTGTATTATCAACAGTTATCAGTGTATTATCAACATTTGTCACATACCAAATCCCATACTAAATCCAAACCACAGCAGCTACTGAGAAGAAAATTAGCTGCATCCTAGCTGAAATCAGGACAGATACTGAACAATTTCTACGTATCCTGTCCTGGCACCTGATGATTAACCCTCTACCATATCCTTATTAATTCATCTTTGAGCAGGGCTGATATCTGCTACAAAAGAGAGATGACCTTAAAATCTTCATCTCAGTTTTTATATATTCTAAGTTTAGAGGCTTGATTTGTCAGTGCTAAAGTTTCTTTTAATAATTTTTGTGTGTACTTATTATTTATATTACAGAAGCCTCTACAATACTGAATCATACCAGAGTTACAGCACTTAATTTATCCTCTAGGCCTAAGGAGTGTAGAACTGTACAATCCTACCTCTGAAATGTTCACTCTCCAAAAAGACAAAACAGAGAAGTGAAGAAAGGAAGCATTGGATATTTGCCTAATGGACAGAAAATTGATGCACAGACAATTTACCCAAGGTCAGATAGAGAGGCAGAGCCTGGAGTGGAGCTCCATCTGTCAAATTAGTATATGGTCTAACTTAAATTGCCTTTCTTACAAAGATAGTGCTGGTGCAGAAATAAATGTAGTAAGTACCGTTAGAAACAAAATACTTTTTTTTTTACCACAGAGTTAGTTAAAGATAACTCACATGAACATAGGTTTTCTAAATCGGTGGTTCTCCTTCTACAGTTTTATTGTCTTGTCTCAGCAGAGGGACATGATTTCTAATACATGGCCTCATAGTCACTCCATTTACAAAAAGCATCTCAATTTGCCTTCACAAGATGTGTAAAGGGAAAATTTTCTCTGAACCTGAAGAGTCAAGAATTTTTATTCAGCTGTATGTTTAAAAAAAAAGGTTAATATTAAATGAATACCTTAATGTTCAGGTTGTTTAAGTATTGAGGATAAATTTCCTAAATAGTTAGGTAAACCTTAGACAGGGAAAAAAATCCCTACTAGCACAAGGCCTGTCCATCCCTACAGTCCTGACTTCCCAGGGATAAGGATAGATTTTCAGGTGCTTATGGATGTGGCTGCACACCTGTTTCCTTTTCAGAAGCACCTTACTCATGTTGGTGTGTCAAACTTGCCTGTCTGCTCAGGATCACTCATAGAGCAAACTATAGGCGAAAGGTACTGTGAGAAGTTCTCTCACAATCTCTAGTGCCCCTTAACTGAAATGCAGCTCTTGAGTACAACTCAAGATGGGCTGAGCAAGCGTATTAGTGTATCATCAGTGAAGTCAAATGTGACCACAATTTTCGTTTGTTAGCAGGCATGCTGTAAAGGATCCTATGACAGTGAGTGTAATATCCTCTCCAACTTGACATACTGAAGAGGCTTAAATGCAGATGTCAAAAGCTTTGTAGGCTTTTGTCACCAAATTGTCTTTTGTAGTTGAGACTGGAATAGGACAGGCAATAGAAGCTGGTCACAAATGTCTGTCATGAGCAGAGATCCCTTCCTGTCAAGTCTGATGTAGAACAGACCTTCCCCTACCCTTAAGCAAAGATTAAACTCCCATCAGAAAAGAAGGAAAACCCTTATTTAAATGAGTGAACAACGCCCATGCTGGTTTGTTTTTTTTTTTTTTTCTTTTCCTGCACGGAGAGAAAGAGCATATTTAAGCTCTCCGAAGTGTGGGACTAACTATTCTATTCTAACTTGGATTATGAGCTTTTCAAAGAGGTCCATAGCTGGGTAACAGAATTTACTGATGTCATTTATGTATACAGGGTAGTAAAGTCAAGGTATGATTGTAAGAAATTGCTGGAAGACCTTGAGACCAAGAACGTGAGAGGGAAGGGAAAAAAAAAACAACAAACAGATAAAATTTAACTTAGCAAATTCACAATAGCGTAGAAGGGACAAATTAATCCAGACTTCACATATAGAATGATGGACTCTGAGTAGACTATTTCTCTGTAGAGGATTAACACCAAATCTTTATTCTAAAATATCACAAATTATCCAGTTCAACAGAACTATTATCATCTGAGTCTGTGGTTAATTATCCTCTCATGCTTTTTATACTTACTTTCTGTATATGTCCACTTTCAGCTCCAGGTCATTACATTTTTTTTTCCTTTGTTTGGCTCTGTTGCCAAATATTTCTTTCCCACATTGCTAGCTATATGAGGAGCGACCAAATAACTGCTTTGCCAGCCTCTTGCTGAGGAGAGGATGGGCCCTGTGCCCAGCAGCTAGGGCCTCCTGCCTCCTCTTGCCCCCACTCAGGGCTGCTCACAGACCCTCTCATGGACCCTTCGCTCGGCAGAGAGAACCTGAATCACCTGAGGAGGGGCAGAGAGGAGACACAGGAGGAGGTGGCAGTGTAAAGGGAGTTTGTCCTGTGGAGAAACCCACTCTGCAGTTTGTTCCTCAAACTCCGCTGTCCCCCGGTGCCCATTCTTCTTTCTTTGCCTGCTGCAAGCCCAGGCAGGAACGGGAAAAGATCGTGACACTCTTCTGTCTTCTCCCTCCTCACTCTAACACTTTCCAGAAGGCCACCAATGGCCCAAGCATAAGGAAACACATTCAGCACCAGCTTGTACCCTGTGTGACGGTCTTACAGAGAGCTCCAAGCTCCCCAGCAGCCATGGGCAAAGACAGGTCCCTCCTCAACCTCTGCATGAAACTTCCCTCAAAGTACAGTTTCTGATTTATGTCCCAATGGCCAATTCTTCTGGTTCATGTGCTCCTTTCCAAGAACCTCTCTGGGACTTTTCCCTATTGTCCCCAGACTAGGTTTTTTTTTCTGAAGTTGGTATTTTGTTCTGGTTCTCAATCTGTTTGTTTACCATCAGCTCTTCAATTGTTTGCTGAAATAGTTGCTTGTGACCAGGAAGGTGGCTTTGCAAAGTCTTGCAAAGACCTGGAAAGATTTGAGAGATTCTGAGAAACAGGATAAAAGCCGCTTTTAACATCTGTACGTTTATTTGGTATTTCCTTTTGCAATTTGTCCAAGCTGGTAATCACCAAACCCATGAACCTGATACCTTCTGGAACGAAGAGGAAACCACAAAGCAGAAATATGGACATGAATCACATGTTTAATAGCTATAACATTTCTGTAATGAGAATTTCATGATTTGACAGGTCTGATATAGATGCATTAATGAATAGGAAGAAAAATTTTGGTATCGAGACCATCCTGACCTGGCAGTATGTCATATACCTCATGATGGGTGCAATCTTCTTTGTGTTTGTGTACAATCTGTAATATGAGGCATGGTATTCCTTCCCTATCTGAACTGCAACCTGAAAATCAGCCTGTAACAAGATTTAAATAGACTGATGCTAAATGATCTTTTTTGATTTGCGTCAGAAACAGCTTTCCCAACAGTTTTGTGCCTGAGATCTCAAAATAAGGAGAAATAAGGAAATTAAAAATAATAAGTTTGCCTTGCAAGTCACAGAATCTTTATTTAAGCAAGGTTTTCTTTTTTTTATTTTGAGTCATAAATTTAATCTGACTCAAGAAGTGGAGACTGCAACCTAAAATCAGTTCTGTACAGCATTACACTTTGAGGAGCTAAAGATTCAAATCCAACTTGGCATCTCGTGTCCATTTCAGGGCTCTTATCGGTGACATTCAGATGCATTAAAATCCTGGCCTTGGTTGATTTTGGCAGTGAAGCAGCAGTATCAAATAGTTAGTCATTACCAAATGGATATGATGAGGAATTATAATCCAAACAAATCATACAACAGGAATGAATAGGTGAAGAGAAAATAAAAAAGGTGAAAGGTATAAGGAGTCTGTGTAATGAAAATGTCTGTGAATTGCTGATGTATGTCCAAAAGAGCATATAGGAGTGCTGCAGAGTTGTTGGCAAGCCAGCAGAGATAGATAAAAATAAATGAGACTTAAAATAGACAAATGCTAAGTAGTATATTTATGGAGAAAAACAATAGGCAGAAATAGAAAACTGGAAATTGCTCTTTAGAAAAGCAGTAATGCAGAAAACCAAACCCAGATCTATAATAAATATATTAAAAAGGAGCTCACAATGAATTGTCATTGCAGTGTAAATAAATGCCAATCTGTGCTCCAAATAAATGAAAGATATCCCTTCTAAGGCGAAAGAGGGAATCATAATTCTGCTCAGTCCATCTCTGACTGGAAGCTACTTTTAGTTTCATTTTATATCTCTCTATTAATCCCTGAAGTGTAGCATATAAACTAATGACACAGTTATTTTTAAAAGACAGACTAAAGTCATATATATATGTACATATTTATTTATATATATATAATACGACAGGAAAAATAAAAAAAGACACTGGTAGAATTGTAAGCACTTCTTTGGCAGCATTCACAGGCGACTGTGACAAACTGATTTTAAGGGATGGAGATTTTTCTTTGTTGCAAAAGTTCAACTGGAACCAGCATACTAGTTCCTTGTTTGACATGAAATCCTTGCCTGTCTGCTACTGAATTAGTGACGTTTAGACTCTCTATCCAATGGCTCTGTTTCAGTGTCCTGATAAACTGAGTGGAATCTGTCAGTCGAAGGTACAATTAGCAGAATATATTGTTATTTACAGTTTCCCAGGTACAACTAGAAGCCAAATAGATATTCACAGAAAGGTCCTGAGATTTATTGGATGATGGACCATGATTGGACCAGACTACTCAGTCTCTCTCTCGCTCCCCCACTCTCCAGTGGGACAGAAGGGAGAACTGGTAAACAAAAGGCAGCAAAAATACATGGATTGAGATGAAAGAAAAAAAAAAAATTAAGAGTGATAACAGAAGAAAATAAAACAGTGATGGAAAAAAAATACAGTATAATGGCTCACAAGACATCTCAACACCCAGTTTGTTCCCACATAGCAGAATGCTCTTCTCAGCAGTCTCCTCACTTATATACTGAGCATGATGTCACATGGGATGGAATAGCCCTTTGGCTAATTTGGGTGAACTTACCCCAGCTGTTGGCTAATTAGTAACCTGTCCCAGCTGGGTGCCCCAGCCATAGGGACCACCAGCTCCAGCTGTCCTCCCAGCTCAGGTGAATATTAACTCTATCCTAGCCAGAACCAGGACAGATTTCATGCCTTCCACATGGTATGCAAGATGGGACTGACAAGCTTCAAAATTATGGTGAGCAATCCTGCCAAAAAAAAAAATTGTGAGATAGATTCTGAAGAAAGTATCCTGATACTCATACATGTCACAAGATTATTAGAGCTTGGAGAGAGATCAGTGTGCAGAGGTTTGCAGATGACTTCTCTCAGCTTTTTCTACGCTAGTCTGTCTGATTGCAATAAGCGTTTGTGATGTGTTCCCAGGGGATTTCTTCCCAAGGAAGACCCCTCTTGGTCTGAAAAATAGGGCTGCCATTCCCAATATTAGCTCTTTCTGGGATCCTGTATGCACAGCTGTTGCTTGCTGGTGCTTTGCTTGAAAGGAAGATGAACACTGTCACCAGGGAAGGGAGAAAGGAAGAGTCAAAGTCTACTTTCCCTTCCCTTTGTAAGTAAAGTCCTCAGGTAAGCAGCACCACTTCAAGGGACAGGCATAGGGAGAAAAGAGGAAGAGGGAGGGGTGCCATGCACAGTGAAGTCTTCATCGAATGGTATGTCACAAGTATAGGAATAGTGATACTACCAGTAGTACCAGGCACGTGAATCCCCATTATAATTTCATGTAGTTATAAATACCAGAGGGGAAGACCATTCAAAAATCTGTATGACAAAAGCCATAAATGTATTTATATATAAAAGCTTTGACAATATACATTGACACACTGAATCTGAGGGATGTAAACTCATTACAGCCCAGGTTTAATTCACTAGGTTTTCGATGCTTTTTTTCTCTAGTCTCAACTGTTTGAGAATCTTATCGTATTGTTTTCCTGCTTATTCTACCAAAAAAAAAATCTATTAAATAAAACGGACATGGAATAAATAGTCTTCTAACTGCAACATGACTATACAATCTGTCTCCATAAAAGAATGAAGTATTAATGCAGTATTAATGCAACTATTAGATAGTCATCTCATGACCATTACCTCAAAGGTCACTTAATTTTCCAGAAGGCATTTATCACTTTCTATTATTGTTTAATATATACAGTCATAGATTTCCCCCACTCAGTTATGACATCTGAAGTTTGAGCATCTGTATTTTTTTTTCCAATGGGTGAGCTCACTTCTTCTTGCATTATTTTTTTTAACAAAGTAGGATTGCAGTGATGTGCAGAAGAAGCATAAGAGCACAAAAAAAAACCTTTGTCAAGTGAGGGTCTTTGCACTTTTAGTATCTTTTCTTCTCTTCTGTGCAGTGCATCCATCTGAACACAAAGGGTTGCCCTCACCTTCCTTGCAAACATTTCCAACAGTGTCTTACAACACATAAGTAGGCAAAAGCACTACACTCTTACCATCAAGATATCAGAGGCCAGTAACCTCGGCTCAACGGTTTCAAAAGAGAGGTGCAGGCAAGCATTTAACTGAGGTGCAGAAATCTGACTCCCAAGTGGACATAAGCACTTTCATTCAAGGTCTCAGTCAAGTGCCTGAGCTCCAGAAAGGGCATCTCAGCCATTCAGGGTGAGGGCATTTCAGACTGTCCTTTTGAGATAGATGCGTACTGCACACTGTGCCTTGGGTGGGGAATCTCTGGTCATCTTGCTTTAGGCTCCAATTTTTATCCTGAGTGCTAACTACTCTGAAGTGAGATATTGCAGCATGTAATTCCCAAGTACTTAAAATTGCCTGGGAAGATCCAGGCTCATAAAAATAACTATCATCATCGCCATTATCAGTGGATCTTTGCTACTTCATTTTTAGAGATCTTGCTTCCAAAACATCCTTTTAAATGCATGAGTTGTTTCTTTTCCTGTATATGTTAGTGCTTGCTGCAGTTTTGACATCAGGGATGGGCTAATTGCAGATCTCCACTGTGACAATCTCTTCTAAGCTAGTCACCCTCAGGTCTCTATAGTCAGTGGTATGACAAAGACACTGCTGGGGCATGATTTGTCTGGCTTATTCTACGTAGCTACTTTGCAAGGAAGTGAATAGCAGTCCAGAAATCCCCATTTCCTTCCATTGTCTGTAATGGGAGCCTAGATGCCTAGCTTAGATGGAGATACACACATAAGGTCAGATGAATCTCACTTCACAGTATGTTCCTGATTACTTTGTGGAGACGTGAGCACAACTCCATAACTGATACTTTATAAATTTAGACTCAGGAAACAAAAAATTGAAAATTGATGTTTCTTCCTAAGAGCACGTGCACTTAAAGTTTGCTCACATGGCTCCATGTGACTGAGTTATGCCACTTTGTGTAAGTGATAACATTTTCAGAGGCAGGAGAACATCCGTGTCAGATGAGAAATGATATATTGCTAATCTATAATAACTCAAGACTTGTGATGGTGTGAACTTCCCCTTTGTTCAACAGAACTTGCAGAAATGCTATAACAATGCCATATGTCAACTACTAAAATTAGGACTTACATTTTATTTCTGCTGTTTTTGTCCTCTACTTTATGTCCTCCCCAGAACAGCATATCAAATGTTTATTTCTTCTTAGTGTATTGGATTTATTATTTCATCAGAGGCTGATTTTTAGCTTGTTTTCTTTTTCTCAAATTGTAATCTTTATGCCAACCATAGTACAACTGACTTGAGCAAACCCTTCTTTGTATGTGTAGGTTCCAGAAAGATTATATATTTGGCCTGAATACTTTAATGAATGAAAAAAAAATATATACTTCTCAACTTCAGAATAGAGAGTTCTTTCCAAAGAATATGAAAATGTGGAGAAGGAACTTGTGGGCAAATTTCAGGAGGAAGCTTTTTAGTGTGCTTAGGAAAAATATGCAACTTCTCTGTCAAGCTACTAGTTAAGGCATAGTGATTAGGCATTCTAGACCCATAAGAAACTTTGGATTATTTTTTTCAAAATGTAGTTCTCTTTTTCCAAATTTGAGTGTCTATCTATTATTTCTGTTACGTATAAGATGAATATTCCACTTTGAAAATAGCACTTGTAAGAGCAAATGGAATTTTCTGTGTGGTCATCTCAATTCTGATACTTTAAAATTTCTGAGCATATTTAGAAAATACAGCAATCCTGTGCTGTGTCTAGTGGCATTTTCTTTTTGCAACGTAGAATAATGGAAATAATCTTTTAATGACATAGTAATTAACTCTCCACTGTACCTGATTATCCTGGAATCAGCTATGTTTCTCAGGATTTTCTGGCTTAAATCTGAATTATTTAGTTTTTAAAGCCAGCAATATATGTACCTATCCTGATTTTGTCTGGGATGGAGTTATTTTCTTCCCGGTAGCTGCCATGTTTTGGATTTAGTATGGGGTTTGGTATATGAAGAATGTTGATAATACACTGATGTTATTAGTTGTTGCTAAGAGATCAATAACTTTTTCCACCTTCTCAGGTTTTGCTAATGTGCAGGTGCAAGAAGCTGGGAGGGGTATAGACAGTACAGTTGACCCAAACAGGTCAAAGGAAGTATTCCATACCATAGACATCATACTCAGTATACAAGCAGAGGTTGGCCAGTGGGCAACTCTTTTTCTTGGGAAATTGCTGTTCTGAGCTTGTTGCTTGGGATCATTCCAAGATGATTCTCAGTTCCACTCCATGATCATTGCTCGGGATAGGCTGTATTGGTCATCGAGTTGTCAGGCAGTGAGAAATTGTGCATTTTGTAACTTGTGTATATTCTATTAATATTATTATTGTTATCATAATTAATATATATTATTATTATATCTTCCTTTGATGCCCTAGTAAATTGTCTTTATCTCAATCCACAAGTTATCCCTTCTTTCCGATTCCCCTCCCCCATCTCACCAGAGGGAGGAGGAGTGAATGAGTGGCTGTGTGGTACATAGTTGCCAGCTGGGATTAAATCACAACAGTCCCCTATTTCTACACAAAGGAGTCTGATTCTTCTGAATAAATTATCAAAAATTAACCAAGAAATAATAATTTATTTCAGATATACTAAGGAAGAATTATTTCCAAACATCTCCAGTACACTGGACAGCTTTTCTAGTGAGCTTGTAAACCATATGTTTGCAATCTGGGGATGCTAGCAATGCAACAGCGATGTATGACTGGATGAGCTGGTAAAGTAAGTTTTTTTTTCTCTTGTGCAGAAATTGCAAAGCCAAGATGTGTCATAGAAAGTAGTTACTTTAAACTTTTATACTTTCAGAACTGTAGGCTTCTCTAAGTTTGTCTTACTAAGCATCTGGTCATTGAAATGCATTTGATGTGAATGTCCAATAGATTAAGTATACACACCTGCTAAGAAAATATATCTTCAGTGTGGCAAATAATTAAGATAACGCATAACCTTAGAAAGACACTAGCCCAGGACTTTTGTAATCACAAACCATTTTCTGATATCCACTCATACCCATTAGTTTTAATTCATGTCCTTGATATCGTAAACTTTTTCTAGCAGGTCCTGTCATTGTCTGTGTATTTATATGGTATGAAGTATTGTCTTGCCTCTCATCTCCACTGAGAATATTTAGTGATAATATTTAACCTCAGCCATCTAAGAGCTAGTTGTCCTTTTGTTCTAGTTGCTCAGAGCCAGTTCAATTAGGTCTGAAGCCTGGCTAAAGACCTCTTTTGGGTTTACCATTAGCTATTTAGCTAGTGGGCAGTAAGATCAAGAAACTGTCCTTGCCCCCAGCTCTTAAACATTGTGTCCCATTTTCATGTATATTTCTTTGAGCTTTCTCTTATAGTGGTCCTTGGCTTTAGAAGCAGTCATCAAGTCTGTGAAACTGTTATATGCATTAAGCTATTTGTAGAAATACATAAGTATGAAGTGTCATGCAATTAAAATGCTGGGCTTTGGGAAAGTTTCCAAACAAATTTCTGAACATTTATTCCCCAAAGAAGTCAGTTCTCAAACGATTAAGATACCTTTGGTTTCCACTACTGCAAGACCAATACTGTTCATATCAATGATTAATCTGATGTTCTGAATTCCTTGGGGTTTTTTTGTTTGGTTGGGTTTTTTTTTGGTGGGGTTTTTTTTTTTGCTTTAATATGCTTGTAAAGGCAGCAAAAAGCATAGTTGGAGCTAGACTCAGGGGGATACTTGTTCTTTCCCACCTGCCCACTATCTCCCCTGCAGTCTCAATGAGTTTGAGGGGTCTTCTCACTACCCGGAGTTCAGAGCAATCGCCCTTGCTGCTGCCTCTGAGAAAAGCACACCAAAGAGAGCTCAGGTTGCACTACTAATGAACAGTAATTCTCCACCTAAGATTTCTGTTGCTGCTTGAGGAAAGTTTTGTAATTCGTTAACACAGTTGGCGTAAGGAACAATTACCATATGTAAGGATAGCCAAACTCAGAAAGTGGTATTTGCCAGTGTGTGACTGAAAAATCACAAAGTTGAAGAAAAGAAGATAAAGATGAATGGAGATGAAGCAGGAAAAGCAGCTACTGATGTTAAAAGAGGCATTACCAGACTCAGAAAAAGAGCTGGAAGATTTTTAAGAGTTGGCAAGAGCAAAGAGCCTGTGGCCACTACGGACCTCTTAATCCTTTGAACTTACAGAAGAAGAATCTGTAGGAGCCTTGATATACAGCAGGTACCTGAGAGCCCAAGGATATCTGGTGAAATCTTGTTTATGAGAACTATAAATCACTACTTCATTCTGCACAGTAGTGTATGTATCCAGTGGAGCTTTTCTATTAGAGGACAGATTGTCTTTGTCTCAGCTGCTGACTGCTCAACTGCTTGCTACCCAGATTTATCACTTTGGCAACAGTGTGCATGCTGAAGAGTTATCCAAGCACTGGTTATGTGCTCACGGTTCCCATTTTCCCTTCCCTCATTTCGTTTACAAGAACCACTTGAAATAACTTAGCTCAGCTGGATAACGGTGATTTTTCCTGTCTTTTGGTGTGATGTATGGGCCTAGTCCATCCCTAAAAGTTTCCACAGCAAGCACTGGCAGTGCCCCAAATGCTGTTTTGTATTTACCCTTTCAGCTCTCGGGATCTATTTCATCCCCCCTAAAACTTGCGTATCAGTGGGCTGAAGTCCATGAGTCATGGCTCAGTTATCTGCAGCTTGACTCGCTCTCAAGCAAGGTGTATAGCATGGAGGGAGAGAGTGCTGCCTAAAAAATATAAAGGCCTTTATGGTCTACATAATTTTTAAGAATCATACAACCCTCTTCAGTCATTCTGTGAGACTGGTTTGCAGTGTTATTTGATTAAAGAATTACTGTAAGTGGGGAAATCATACCAGGAAGACAATTTTCATATATGGTGGAGGTATTTTTTGATAAGGTAGAAACCATCTTAGATATTCTGAAAAGCTTCAAACCAATTAGTGTACTTCGTAAGAAGTATATTTTCCTAATAATTTTCCTTCCTTTGTCATGTGTCTGAATTAATAGACACACATTTTTTTTTTCTGTAGTGTACCTGAAGTGCCACAGAATGTGGTTTTCCATCTTTTAGTTCACAAGGCAGATTTCCAATTCAAAGAGAATTTATCATCCTGGTCCCAAGCTGTCACAGTCCAAGTAGGCTGTTAACTGGCCTTCCAACTGCAATTTAATATTTTTTTTTCCCTCAGATTTCAGAATTTGAAGTTAAATAAACTACAAGTCACATAGGCTAAAAGTCCTTTGGGATTTCACTGAGAGTTAACTTATGTTATGTTATGTTATGTTATGTTATGTTATGTTATGTTATGTTATGTTATGTTATGTTATGTTATGTTATGTTATGTTATGCTGTGCTGTGCTATGCTGTGCTGTGCTATGCTATGCTAGATGGATGGAAATATGGATAACATACTTCTGGAAATGCAATCTATAGGGGTTTTTTTTTATCCATGAGAATGAATTGAAAATATATAGTAAATTTTTATCCTAGAAGCTGGTACATTAGTATCATATACCAAAATCTATGTTCTTAAATAGCTGAAGTGGGTAAGTTCATGGGAATCAATATCGTTTCTTGAGACACATACAGTTATGTAACTAACAATTAAATTACATCTTGTCGTCTCCCTCATACTTTATTTCATTATTCTAGTCATCTTGCAGATTTGTAGAAAAATGCTAGTTTTATCCTAGCAGATGAAATTCTAAAGTGAAATAGGAGTGAGGATACTTTGCCTGGAAATCAGCTGGGGTGAGCATTTGCATCTAAGCTGGTCACCATAAGCTCCCATATCAGATATAGAGGAAAGCCTGTAATACTTACGGGTGAACCTTTGAACTCAAATGTACATCTCTGTATCTTCTCTGAGGATCTATGCCTCAGAGAGTCCCGATTTCCTTCTATTGCATATCAGAGGGTCTCAGATGTAGATGTTTACAATGGATATATGTAGATAAGTGTGATGAAACCTGCAGCATGTTAGTGACAAACAGGTCAAATGTCAGTGAGCTGTAACTCTTATAGAGAGTTTTAATGCTCAGCTCTCCTGTGGGAAGTCATATCCTAATTTTGGATACAATTGATTTTGAATACTCCATGAATGTCAAGCAAATTGCTACAAAAGTTACTTATCTTTGTCATACTTATTACTTAAATTTTAGTGAGTTTTTATTTTTTTCCTGACAAATGAGTCCAAGGAATAACCTCAGAAGCAATGTGAGCAACGTCTGTGAAACAAGCTGCTGTGAATATGTAGCAACTAATATCCCAGCATATTCTGCACACTTGTCTTTGCTGACTTACTGTGTGAGTCATAACCTGCTGAACATTAGAAAAATCTGTGATTCTCTATTACGACAGAAATATAGATTATCATATTTAGCAATATGGAGGAGGACAGAAATTTGATTTATTTTAATTTGGACTGGTTTATGTTGTTATTGCATATTTAGATTTTCTCACATCTTTTTGGAGTGAAAGAGAAATTTCACAGTTCAACCAAAGATGAAATGTTAATTTTTTTTTCTCCCTTCAGTGTTACTTCCTTTCTCCCTTCCCCTGGTCTTATGTAAGCTTTCATTGAAAAAATACTGCTATTGACCTTTTGGACTTCTCCCGTGAAAAATGAAATTGCAGGTCAGTGTTGTAATGGTCTGAGAATATCTTATTGTCCCAAATCTCACGCAGTCCTGTGAGCTTGCAAACAGTCAGAACCTACATTTAGAGAGCTAAGTCTTCACACTCGAGTAGCATCTGAAAAGTGGCTTCACATTCACAGCCTCATTTCCAGAACAAGTGTTACCCCTGCCTGTCTCATGGGAGTGTGCTCAGCAAAACTGCAGCCATGGGTGAGCTTTTCACTCGTGGATGAATGTCAAATAGGGTGGAAAATAATCTCTATCTAGTCACGTAACTGTCTCATTGTTCTAAGGTTTTAATCCATGGGCTCTCTGTCCCCTAAAATACTCACCTGAGTCACAAGAAAGACTCAGAGATCAGATTGTGCACCTGTGTGACTGTGGCTGAGCTGAGACAGTTTCGCTTTGTGCTCTGGAAAACCTTACCCAATCTCTACCACATGGAAGTACTTGACAGAATCAGATGATATCTGAGGTTGGAAGGGACATCGATCTGGAGAACATCTAGTCCTACCTCCTGCCCAAGCAGTGTTATCTAGAGCAGATGGGACAGTTGATCGCTAGTCCCTGTCTCAGAAGGGCACAGCTTTGCTTGGTGCACTGATACATTGCAGGGCAATAAGGATAGAAAGAAGCAAAAATATAAGGTCCAATGGAAATCGCGTAAATATGTAGAGCTTCAATTTTAAGATTTGGCACAAACCTTTGAAAGCAAGTATGATTAACCACAGTGAGAAAACACTGAGAGATGTAGCAATGTCTTCATCTTTTGAAGTCTTCACATCAAGGCTTGGTTATTTCTCTATTTAGCTAAATACAAGCTATTCATGTCAGAACAGAGGGAAACGGATCAAGTGTAGTGTCTGTGTTATTCAGAAGTCAGACTATGTGATCTAATGATGCCTAGTGGCTTTAACTGTCTATAAACTGATACTGTGAGCTCTTGCCAATTTGGAGCCATTAATACTGTCAATGTCTCAGAATTCCTCTAAGCTTCAAAGAGCATCACCCATCCCATCTCTTATTTTTCCTCGTCTTTAAAGAAGAAAAAAAAAAAAAAAAGAAAAAAAAATGTTCTTCACATCTCTGAAAGAAAAAAGCATTCTGTGGGGCAAAGGAAATGGTGAGTATGAACACTCATACACTGCTAAGTGCTCCTTTGATTCACACAAAAAAAACCCCACCTGATTCTATATTCACTGGAATCTCAGATATAAGATGAAAGAGAGAATTTCAGTATTTTCATCATGCATGTGTAGCGTAAGATGCCTTACAACAAGAAAGGCTAGTAATGACATTATTAAGGGAAAAATGAGAAAAAACTGTGGTCATTTTTTTCCCCAAGATTTGTTTTAAATTCTGCTTTTAGTCATCCTATGGCAAATACTGATTAATTGCAGCCAGCTGTCTTGCTTCTGATTTAAGGCACTGACATGAAAGCAAAAGTAAAATTTATGTATTCACTACATAGCACATACACCTATACAAATCTGGTCCACAGTGAGTTGCTAATGCTCATATTACGTTTCCTAATATGTCCTTAGAGCTTTAAAATCCTTACCTTCTGTTGTTTTTGAGAGATATGACCTATCCTATCCTGGCATTCTATCAAATGTGTACAAATTCACTAACACAAATCATCTTTTGCCAGCATCAGTATGATTGACAGCCTGCTGTTTTCACATCCACAAAATATATCAAGTTTTTCTCTAGTGACAAGAACAATTACAATAGTGGCAGTTATTTTGCTTCATTTTACTGCGGTGGAGTTGGATCTGAAATATTTAGCAGTTTTCTGACTGCAGCTCTTGAATTAATAGTGCTTATTGTCATTCTTTGAATGAGCAAGCAGTATTTATATCAGATTTATCACTTAATGCTGCAATACATAAGTATATCCCCAGTCAAGTTCTTAATTCCAAAATGGAAATACTAATAAAGGTGCTTGAAAAGTAGCAATAGAAAGATAGATCTTCTCCTGTTGCAAATAATTGCAAATGCTCCATTCCAAGTTTGTTTCTACTGTAAATTCTGCTTCCCTGGAACATGCATGAGAAGCATATTATTTCCTAAAATTCACTATCTAAGCACCTAATGTGAAGTGGTACAAAACATTAATAAACAGCATGTGGTCAGATGCTGAAATTTCCACAACATAATCAACTTCAGTGATAGCAGTCTAAGCTTATAGCAGTCTAATCTTTTGCCAGAGGCCGGAACAACAGAATCAAGCTTCCAGGAAAGCCTCTCTTGGCATTTAAGAACAAATAACAGGTATGCTACAAAGCACAGTTTGAGTTCTACGGGCAGTTCATTTATTCCAGAAGGGTTTGAACAGATAACTCCTAAAAATGTTACCACTGCAGGAGCCTTCAGAGGTATTAATGAGTTAATTAATTAACTGTTTAAAATAGTGCATGCATGCTATAACTGTACGACTCAACAGAAAATCAAAGGCTTGATAAAACCTATGGTAACAACAGAGTAGTTGTATTTTCTTCCTATTCCTTGTTATTATTGTTGTCACTGTCATTGTTATTTACAGTAGATTTTCCAATGAGGACTGGGCATATAACAGCCAAATGTGAAAAGCTGTTCCCAGAACAGGATCTCCCTGTTCAAGAGCACAGAGCCCTGAGCTTTCTGGAGGGAGCTGTTTCCTGGCAGGAGGTGTGCTGGGGCTGGGGACCGAGCAAGCCCTGGCTGGTGCCAACTGAAATTCATGCAGCTCTTCTCAGTCTCATTGCTACTCAGCACTGAACCCAATGGAAAGGAAGTCTACTTTATTCCACGACTGGTACTGAAGCCTGTGCAGCTGCTGAAGTCCTCGGCTCGGTAACAACAGGGTGATTAAGCTGAGCACAAACTCCTGAAAAGAACAACCCTTTCCTGAAGGTAAGTAAGTAAGACTTCAAAGCATCAACAAATGTAGAGCATTCAAAAAAGCCCAAGAGTAATATTTTGGGGTTCTTTTTCCCCAAATATTTTTGCTCTTGACTGAAGTCGCCAGTCAAATGAAACTTGAGGCAGTTTTACTTTCTTGCTCATTAGTGATGGAAATGAATGTCTTCTTGGGAAAAATTATCATTCTGGAATGTTGATTACAATATTTATTCTTTCACCAACAAAACAGATATTGTAAGCTACATATAAACCTCCCTTCATTGTTTAATATAAATCAGTCATACAGAGATTTATAAAGAAGATATCTGGTCTTTAACTTCTAATAGTCTTAGAAGGTGCTAACCTTCATGTCAATGGGCAGAAGTGGTTCATTATGAATATCTGCAGCATGAGTGACATAATCTTAAATGAGTAAAAAAGGAATTCTGTGTTTCCCAAAGATGAATACGACAGGAAGCATATGTTTTCTTTTACAGCTGGAAATACCCTAGACGAATGCACTGGAGTTCTGATGCAGTGCACTCTGTAGGATTTTTTTCCTGTTCTGTTTATGACATCTTACACAACCTCAAATAGTGTTTTAGCACCTTCTGGGGCTAAGGATTCAGAGAGGAAAGCCACTTGCCATAATACAGCATTTCTAATGGGGAAACAAGGGGAAAAAAACCTACCAACACAGAATATATAATTTTTTTCTAATTAAGAAATCTACCTAAATCAGGGCTTGCAGTCTGTCTCTCTCTCCTGTCTTAAAATTTCAGCTTCTTTTGCCTCTTTATAACCTTTAAATGCTTCTGGTACAGCTTAAAGAAGCAATACATGATTCCTCCCCTTCCTTCAGTGTGAACACTCTGTGCCAAAAAAAAAGGTTTATTTGTCAGTAAACAACAGACACAAAGAGGAAATTTCCTCAGCACGCACCAAGAGAGGCAGAACAGTAAGTCCACTTGATTCTCTTCCCCTGTGAAATGCCATAGGGTGCAGAATTCCTTTCAGTGACTTGCCTTCCCTGCAGTCAGGCTGCTTTATCCCAGTGTCGAAGGTATGGGATACACAGCACCATAGACTTTGCACTAGTAAACACCTGTGTTACCTAAAAACATGAATTCAAACATTATGTCCCCCTCACTTAATCACAGAAACTTTATGAGAAAAAAAAATGTAGACTAAGGGGCCTGTTGCCATGACTGGCATATCTTCTGGACACTCCAGCACTCAAATGGCTCTTGGAGTAGAATAATATGATTTTGGTTTTTTTGACACTCTATTGCTTGAAGCTAGTAGAAATACTTGAATGACATCATTCTGGTATGAGATCTACCTACCACCTTCTCTTTTTGCTAATGATAAAAATCTTGGAATTTTTTTTGTTTCCTCTTAGCAAGAGACAATTGAAACATTTCTAAAATTATGCAATATTGTACAATTTCCTTGCATATAGAGGAAAACTGCATGAAGTGCTACAGATGGGTTGTGGATCTTAATATGGCCCAGATGATCATCAACAGCACATTGATTTTTTTAATTTCCTTTAATTCTGTGTAATGCTGCCCCTTTCTATGTTTCTTGGCTAAATGAATAAGTCAGCCACTTTTCAGCCCCAAAGGCTCAAAGCAACATTTTTCTATCGTGCAGTTAATGTTGGTTTGATTTTTTTTTTCAAGTCATTGACTTCAGGTTTTGGGCTTGATTGCACTACTAACACTCCTCCTGCCACAGCAGACTAGATGAGCTAAGTAAGTCTATGTACAAAATCTATTTCTCCTGTCTAGGAGATTAAAAAGTGCAGACATCCTTTCTCTTAGTTTCTATCCAGAATAAATTTCTCCTAGCAGGTACTGATTGCCAGAAATTTTAGTCCAAGTTAAGAAATCTCAGTGAAGTCTTGCTTTCTGAAAGATGATGCTCAGAACTTTCTCAGGATGAAGACTCTCACATTCTCTCTTTAAGGAATCTCGTATTTTGAAATTGAAATTAACAGATCCATTGGGGGGAAAAAAAAAACCAGACTTCCTTGGTTTTGCAGAAATTTTTTCATTATTATGCCTCAAGCCCCTTGAAAGGTACAGTAACCACAGGAGCTCTCCTTGGATGTTCACCCTATTGTATATCTGCAGTTACGTATAGTGCCTTTTTCAGTTTTGAGAAGTAATTACAGCAGACCCTACAGCAGGATTGAGCACCAGACAGTTGGTCTTTTTGACTGGTCTTATTACTGCAAATTTAATTTTCCGCAAAGACAGCAAACAACCTCCTGGACAGTTCCTTAAAATACATGAGATGTTGTGTGAGGGATTTCAGTGATGATCCGTGTAGGGCCACTGTGGCAAATTACAAGCTGCACACAGCTGTGAGAATGCGACCTTGAGGAGGGGAGCTAGGAAGGTTGTTATCTTGGAGAGGGGAACCAGGAGGGTTATATTGAGCAGGATGTTGCTACTATCCGGGAACCACTGTTAGCCAGGAGGGCACGTACTTGGCAGGCCTTGCTGCATGCGCTGGCCACGTGTGCATCAACACTTGGTCAGTACTCTTCCACTGAATCTTCCGAGGGTATAAACAGAGGTGGCTCAGAGCGGAGGAGAGAGAAAGGACCCAGAGCACACTCTACGAACAGGGGACACCCTGAAGGTGCTGCGCCTGCCTCCCTTCTCTGCTCTGACCCTGCTGATCATCACCCTCCTGCTCGGTGGCGTCTCTGGCTTAGTCAGGGTGGTAAGACTCTCATAAAGGGAAAACAATATGCTAGTAACTGCTTATGCTAGGAACTGTAACTGCTTATGCTGGTAACTGCTTATGCAAGGCTAAAATAGAGCAATAAATACTATTGTGCTTTTAAATATCATGTTGGGTGAACTTTGTGCTTAAGAATCCTACGAACCGGTTACAGATGTCCAAGCAGTGAGGTGATAATTAGATGACAGACATAGGTAATCTAGAAGACCATATGCCATTTTAACTTCCTAATTTTTAGTTAAAAGACAATAATAATACTTTTCATTTTCACATGTATCTTGCCTAAAAGTATTCCTCTAAAAAGCCTCCCCGAAACATCTATCCTCCAATGATATGAAACAGATAAAACAGGACTATCAAGGCAAATATAAAAATCAGAGTCAACTTGTAAGTCACCAGTACTCAGTGTGATAGTCTGCAGTCACACATCAAAATTTTTATCTTAGCATAAAATAGTTTATAGGGGGGAAAACAGCATTCAGAGGAGCTTTTACTATAGTTAGCCTCATTTTCTGTGGGACTGATGGTTAGACAGACTGGTACCTGTCGATTGTGCTATCACTTCAGTGCGTGAAACCAATTTGCTTGCAAGCAGTCCGTATTTTATTACCATTGTAAGTGCTACAAGAAAATAATTAGCTTCTAATGTGCTATATAGCTAAAACACTGGAGCAGAAGTGATCAATAAAATAGTCAATAGCAAATCGTTTCATCCCGTTTTATTAATGCTGTTTGAATTAATGCACTTTTCAATCTGAGATTTATCTGCAGATCATAAGAGATATTTCATGTCATGCTACAAGTTTCATCACAATGACAGAGATCATACATCTATGCAATATAGTTGACAAAAGCCACCAGCTGTCTAAATCAGTAGGTATCTGGGAAATCAGTGATTTTTTACATATGTAAAATTTAATCACTGGCTGTTGTGAGATTCTTTCCTAACAGATCTGGTCAGACAGAAGTCAGATGGGGGAAGGGAAGGAATTTAAAACTAGGTGCCAGAGGCCTTATGAGATATGACAGAATAAATGGCATATCTCAGGATTACTATGAGGCATGAAGCCTCTGCAGTCAGCAATCCTGTGGCACCCAGAATTACTGCCTTCACATTTCATTCTCGTTTGCGCTGTGGAGGTCAGATATGTTGGTGACCCTTTTTTCTATATGATTAATGGCTCCAGTGTTCATTATTTTCATCCAAGAGAATCACATTGATTGGAATTGCAGTAAATAAGATTGCACACAGAAGTCTGCACATTGCCTCTTACTATGTGTATAAATTTGCATTTCCATTATATCTGCATCTGGGGAGAGCCCACATATTGTTTTTTTCACAGTGCAGCTGCAATGTCTTCAGAGCCCGGATGCAGCGGTTGAACATCTGTCACTCAGTGCCAGACTGTTTTAGATCTTTTAAAACCATAAGGAACTGATTAGTAGATGAATTAGATACTGCTGTGTTTATTTGTAACTCTAGCACTTCCTCTTCTTCTTGTTGAGCCATCATTTCATATTAGGATTGAAATCCTAATTTTAGTTACATTTGCAGGCAAAGCACTGACTTAGTAAGACAGATTTAAAAAGTCTAAATATGACTGGGTCAAAAGAGTGACAGAATAGTTAGGCAAAGGGAGCAGATGATAAACCACATGAGTCTATGATGAGTATTTGAAGAGCTAGAAGAGACTGTTAGGTAAGGCCAGAACAAGGTACAACTTCTTCAGTGATGAAAAGAGAACTAGTGAAAGGCAAATGAAATATTACATATATCAACACACAAAAGGCAGTATACTAAAGCAGGCAGGACACATGTTTGAAATAGCTGCTGAATGGTTCTACCAAACTTAAAGGAAAGACCAGAAGAGCGTGTCTGCGAAAAGAATTGTTTTGTGGAGATGAGTGTCAGGAGGCAGTCACAAGAGGGAGCTGCTGCGGCTTTTACTCTACCCTTGAGCATCAGACAATATGAAAACCTAGGTCATAAAATCTCTCAGTCTTTGGTCTGATTTTCCACCAAAAAAAAAAAAAAACGGTGAAAAAGTCATTCTTGACATCACTGGAAACTAAACCAGATAAACCAGTAGAAGATGTACTATTAGGGAACAAAGAGTTTAATAGATAATCCCAAAGATTTATGCTGTCCGCTCTCTTCTCTGATAGAACCAGATGAAAAGGGATTTCTATTATGCACTTTCCAGATTGGTCATTTTTGCAAACAGGAGCAACCAATAGGAGCAACATTATATTTCTTGTCTCTGATAACTAAGGCTATTTGGGAAAATCTAATAAAATGTAACATTGGTAAATATCTTTAAGCTTTGCCATATCTTTACCAAGGGCTTTCTGAAGGTGATTGTTTTATATGAGGGGGTCGCAGTCTCTCTTTTACCCATTAAAGGATCTCAATTTTTGTTAATTTCAAATGAAAATGTCACTTTTCATTCCAGTTTATGCCAGCTACTAGACATGAAACAGTGCCACGTTCTTAATTGCAAAACAGTCTGAGAAACACAGGGTGCTTGAACATATTAGACTTACTGGAAACAAATTCAGATCTCAACAAAATGCTAATACACAAAATGCTGCTGTAACAGTATAATAGCTTGCAATTCTGAAATAGTTTTAACACATTAATATATCTAATATAATTGTAGCTACTTATCTGCATCTTCATTTATTGGTATTATGTACACCTTCAAATCATTCATGACTGGTGCACATCACATGGCCTGATGCAGGCTGGTCATCACCTCCCCAGACAGACAGTCCCTGGGGCCCCCAGGTTTCCTTCACCTCTCTGGCTCCCCAGCACCTTGCCCAGGAGAAGGGAGGGCATTGCCAGGGTGGGAGAAGAGCTGAGCCCTCCCTCTAGACCTCCTGCTACTTCACTCCCTTGTCTCATTCCTGCTTGTTTACATTGTAAAAACCAAACAGTGGCTGAAAAAAGACACCTTGGCCAAGAATAAGATGGAACATCTTGCGTCATGAGGCTTTTGAGTGAACCTTCCCACCCTGCAGGAATCTGTGATCTGGGGAGCATCAGAAGGAGTGGTGAGATGTTTGTATTTCAGACCATTCTGTGGGATCTTCTCCTATAACTTCATTTGGTAACTCTTTGAAGACCTGTAAGCTAGTACTCTCAGCACTTTACTGTAATCTTTGGTTTAACCGAATGTTATCTGGAGACTTGCTTCCTTTTCACTGTTTTGAATTTTCCTCCGGTGGGCTTACTTGTAGGCTACATTCTTTCACTGGGATTGTTTCCCACACCCCTGCCCCATGCCAGCAAAGATTTTAGAGACTTGTATCATACGCACTTTGTCAGTTGTCTCTTTTTCAGGCTGAGCAGTCTGTATCTATCTAAGTTATTCCTTGCACAGAAGTTGTCCTAAAGCTTTGGTCATATTTTATGTGTATTGAGTTTCGTCTGCTATTTTATCACCTATGCCATGTCATTAGGGCCTTCTGCAGTTCTTAATTATCTTGATACCTTACCTTTACCCTTGTTTTTTTTAAGCCTGGATAACTTCTATCACTGATTACTTCCTTCAGCTTGAATCCTGAGCATTTTTTCCCCTTTCTCTTTATCAATATGGGGGCATCTCCCCTTGATTCACAGTACCATCTTTAAGAGCTTTTGGTAAGGAACCTTGTCAAAATGCTTTCAGAAAACCAAATACATACAGCAATCAGATCTTTGTCCATCTTCGTTTCCAGCATAATATAGTAACTCTGTCTTGCCTTTACAAAACCTGTGTTGATTTTTCCCAAGTAAGTAGTACATATCCATCTAATTCTCTTCATCTTATAGGCTTATGGCTCAGTATTTCATTGTATCTAACCTGGAATCCTTTCCAAAAGTGGTTCCACAGGAGCCTGGTACTGTAATATGGAAGCGACTGTAAGCTTAAGGTTGTGCATCAGTTCAAATATTCCACATTTTGAGGGCTCTTGGGTGAATACCATCAAGACCTTGCAATTTATTAATAATAGTTTTATGATTTGGTCCCTGATCTCTTCTACTGAGATTTTATTCTGAGTTGGAGCCTCCACTGTGTGTCCCAAAGACTCTTGGTTTGGAAACCTTCCCAAGTTCCTCTGTAATCAAGGTAAATTTAAGAAATTAATTCAGTTTTTTTTTTGGTACTGCACCTAGACCAGTGAAATAATGTGATCACAGCTGGGCTTCTGATTATTGCAGCCACTATTTCACAAGGAACACACATCAGCCCTTGTAGGTATGAGTCACAGGAACTCTACAAAGCCAGGTTTGCAGACTAGCAGTAATTTATATATGTCTCCCGGCCACTTGATGCTTTTAAATATGAATCTCTGTACAGTACAGGTAGAATTTAAATACTTTTGTCTACATATTAGCTAACAACATCTTCCTAAGCTGTATTAATATCTTCTCTTGTCTTTGACTGATGGAAGAAGACATATGCCAACTCAGGATATGTTCTTAACTTTTAAAATTATTTCCCACTTCAGTGCAAAGTGTTCATCTAGTTCTGTTATTAACTTCTGCAACTATTCTCTAGTGTAACAAAATATATATACCTCTAAACAGCAGTCAGACAGTAACTGTCCAAATGATAGCCAACATCATGGTGGCTGCAAAATTCATTGGGGAATCACTGGTGCAGCAATTCACTACCAAGATTGGATTTTATAGCTTCCTTTCTGTTTTATCTCCACAGGAAACTCACTTAAAGACAATTTAAAGGTTAGATGCTTCCTTATACTTGTGTAGCCGAGAACTAAATACTGTTGTAAGGGAACTGTGCTTTAAAATGACGGAGCAATACCAAATGAACATTTTCTACCTCTCTTTCTGCAGAAATCTATGCTCAAGTGTTTCTATAAAGTTGATTGAAATCATGATGGAAGTTTCTAATAGCTATTAATGGCTTAATGTTATAATATCTTTTCTTGTGGCAATAATACTTTCAAAACCACCCTAACTAGCAGTCCTTTATTTTTGCTATCATTGATGTAATAATTGGGTTTTCTTTCTAACCTGGAGAGAAGGTTGCACTATTTAGTTTTATTTATATGCCTAAATATTATGACTCAGTACGGCATTGAACATGACTCTTAGCAGTGATACCATTTGCAGGCAGTGGTTATAATAACAAGACAAACAGTATTTAATGGTAATTGAGGTCTTTAATTAATAACATTTTAAATCCTAGGACAATCTGTTCATTAAACATTGCAGTAAAAATGCTCAAAATTCATGCCTTTTATTCAGATTGTACCTGAAGTCATTGCTGTGCTAACAGGTTTCACCAGACTCTCAATTAAATCTGATGAATATAAACTGCTTTGTTATATAGCTAGAAAAAAAAAATTAAAAAATGTTTATTTTAGAGCTTGTAGTAATCCAGACTTTTGAATCTACATCCAGGTTCAGCTGGTAGCTGCATCACTACTAAGCCTCTGTTGCAGCATGGCAGGAGAAAGAAATTACATGGCTGTTAGCATCTGGAAGACTTGCCTCCCAGGCATCAAATATCACCCAGAAGGATTTACAGCACCTCCTTACCCCCGGAAGCAAGCCCAATAGGAGGAACATCTTCTGGCTGTGGCCCAGTTTGGGTGAAGAATAAGGAACAGCACCTCAGTCAGTGTTTGCCACTGGGAACTGCAGCTCCTCTGGGGATCCGTAAACATCCAGTGAGCTGGGGCTTCACTTTAGTGACAGATCATTGCAAGGAGAACACGGTGGAGAGGTGACCTGAAGCAGCTCTAGAGCAGGTTTGTGTCAGGTCCTGGTGCACCGCTCTATTGGCTAAAGATAGGAACTGTTATGCCACAGTTGGTATCTGAAGAGCACCATCTGGGGAAGCTGAAGGCATTGCAGTTGCCACTCTGCCCATCTGTGCTAGCACATGCTCCAGCTCACATGACAGAGAAGTCTGGCCTTCGGCAAAGCATTTCCCCTTTTCTCAGCGTGACGGAGATACCGGTCCTGTCTGGCCTCTGCTTCAGATCACTGTAATTTGAGAATAGCACCCTGGCACTGACAACTGATAGTTGTGATTGGATAAGTACTAGAAATGAAGCCTGAAATGAAAGTCCAGCAAAATTAAGAAATGTTAGCAGTTAGAAAAATCTGCCTCACACCTCTAAGACTCTTACTTTTTCCCGTCATTTTCCTCCAGAAATCTTTTCTAGGTAAGTACTTGCAATTCACAGTTAAGATGCATCTTAAGCTTTCAGGCAAATGCTAAGTGATTTTCTTTCCCTTATGATTACTGACGCTTTTGAAAAAGTCCGGACCAAACAATCAAATGTATTTAAATTAACATCTAGACAATGCCAGATGTCATTCATCTAAGTTGGTGTGGCAGGACTAAGTTTTTCTCCTTTGTATTATTCACAAAGATGGGACACTGTTTTTTGTGCACTCTCCCATCATGACAGCGCTGCAGTATAAATTTCCCACCCAAACCCAGTCATTCTGTTTCCCATTCAAGTAATATCTACCAAGGACTGGGGTCTTGGCAGTTTCAACCGAAGTTGTGGTGAGTGAAAGCACAACTGAAAAACTATAAAGAGAAAAATTCACTTTAAAAAAAAATTCACTTTAAAAAAAAAATTCACTTTAATTTTGTCATCAGGACTGACACACACCCATGCTAGAACTGCTTTGATTTCTTTAAAATTCTTTTCACTTAAAATGTAAGCTCATACAAGAGTTTTAATATTGCTTCTATTGCTCTCTGTGAGGTTCTCAATGTTGATGCCTTGGTAAATATTTCATTCCAACTTTTCGTAGCCACCTTAAGCCAGGTCCAGTAAAAGACTTTGGTGCCTTTAAGTTACCAAGTTTACATTTTCAGGTGCCTCGGTCTGAACTGTAACGCAAAGCATCTGCAGTTCCTAGTGAGTGCACAGAGACACATCAGGGTGGAGGTGCTCCAAAAATTTTTCTACAGCTAAATTCTAGACTCTGGGATAGATGAGAAATCTTTGCTCCACCCCAGACATTAGATATGTGAATTGAGACTGCAAGCTATCCTTCTCTTGTCCTTCAAGGCCCAGAGCTGAAAACCCACTCCTAAATGTTCTTGGGCAGAATAAGCAGGTGCTGTTTTCCCCTTATCCACAGTAGCTCACCTCTTAAAGCAGAAAAGTTCAGGTCCTCAGGCCACAGAGCGAGTAATTCACATCACTCACTTCCACTAGCAGACTGGAAAGAACAGAAGTTAGAGTTCTGATGAAGGAACCCCACTGACCCCACCTATTGGTAGCTGGCCGTTACGCAGCTAAAAATAACAGGATTTCCAGGAACAAGAATTCTGGGAGCTCCCAGGAAGCAAACAGAAAGGCTGTGTCCCCACTGGTTAGTGCCTACAGTAATGGAAAGAGAGGAGAAAAGGCTGGTCTCTGTCTGCAGAGCTTGCTTACATTCCTGATTGCATTATTAATTCCATAATTAAAAATTACGTACTGTAAAGTCAGGATAGCTAAACCAAATCTGGGCCAGCTGTGCTCTCAGAAATGATGCAACAGTAGTGAATAACAAGAATTTGGGAGAGGGGAAGCTGTGGACGTACATCCCTGGTTCAGGCATATCATTTCACCTCTCTTAGTAGCACTTACACTATAAAACTGCAATTTTTCTGTATGCATCAGTAATCATACCTCAGAGATCTCGATTTCACAAAGCAGGAGCTAAGCATCTAAAGCATCAAATTAATTTGGATTCCAAAAAGTCCTCCCTTTGAGAAATCACAAAACAAGTAGTAAAAACAGATTAAGAGGTAAGAGAAAAGAATATCATCTATAGCAGACTATTTAGGATAAGTGAAAAATGGCCTTTATAGAAATGCAGATCTATGTAAACTTCAATGGCTTTAGTTGAATTAGCATTTTAAAATTGTGCTGTGGTTCGAAAAGGGAGAAAATGTTGGAACCTTCAAGGGTAAATGTCTTGTTAACTTTCCAGCCAGCCCACCCTAATTTTCTCTTACGAAGGAGCTAATTTGACAGCTGTCATTTAATCTCTGAGATGTACACAGATGTTTGATAGAGGTAAAAGGAGAGAATGGTTTATTGGACTGCTCTGTGGAGAGCCTGCTTGAATGCTGTGCTGGACCACCAGATGGTGAACTGCTGTTTTGTCACCAGCTCTGGAAGCTGAAGTGAAACTTCAAATCCACATTTTAGATTCCTTTCTCCAAGATTCACCTGACACTTTTCCTTTGTTTGTGGAAGGAAGTTAAAATCAGGAGATATGAAAGAGATGAGTGGCTTCAAAAGCAACTTTTGTCACCAGCCACAGACTGCAGTGTAGTCTCTCTACTGACATCAGGTCCTTTTTCTGGTATGTGACATCCCTGTCTTACTAAGGACCAAGGATATTACTGCAAGGTGGGGTAAGGATGAACCATCCACCATAGACTAAGTTCCTGTTGGCCCTGATACCTTTCCAGGCATCAACTATCACTTTGCAATCTTCCCTTCCAAAATCCCCTATAGAAATTGCATCACTGATTCTTCAGCCTGAAATGCAAACAAAAACAATTTAAAGACACTTTTCAGTTCAGAAAATGAACATCAGAAATATGTTTAACTGGAGTGGCAGCTCCCCATAGCAAGTAGGGCCAAAAACTGCAGGGGTTGAAATGTTTGCATATCTTTTTATATTAATTGTTTAACTCTGGTTTTTGGGGGGGATACTTTTTGGAATCCTCATAGCCACATAGGAAAGCACTGGAGAACATTTCTGTACTAAACTAGCCTGACTTCCCATCCAATCAAACACTGTGGTTTTCCCAGGGTTTTGTCAGTGGTAGATCAGTGAAAGAACTACTGAAATATGTGCTCATCAAAATACCCTGTAACATTTATATTCCCTGGGAGAGAGGAGAGAAAGAGCAGGCTGATTAGCATCTGTACTGGATGGTGAGCTTCCAGGAAGAAAATATTAATTGGCTTCTGAGATTGTAATGTAGATTTATGCTCATATGCTTTTTATGCTAAAATATTTACCCAGCTAAAGATTTATGCCATAGCTGTAGTTGATCATGTTTTGGAACTAAATTAGTGGTTATCACCCCAAACTTCTTGTTTTAGGAATTAGGAGCGATTATTTGCTGTGATCATTTGATGGTTTTGACTAATCTGAAGATTTACTGCTAGTGGTGCTGATAAATTGTTACATGATTGTATTTTGACTGTAATTTGATTTTTGCACTGATTAAGTCCTAACGGATTGGGAAGTATTTGTCGAAAGCTTAGCCATTGTGCCCTCTTTAAATTGATTCCTGCGTATTTATTACTTTTAATACAATTCATGAAAAGCATATTCAGTCACTTTTTCTTCATTCCATGATTTTACATGAGCCACTGAGACTGAACCAATTGCTTTCATATACCTTTGGCTGACTCTGGGTGATTTAATAAGATGAACAGGAGGGAGTTATCCAGTATCAATGAGATAATGCATACTGGTTCTAAGTACTTGATAACTGAAGATGTGGCTTGGTAAAAGCAGAGAGATCATTAATGTCAGTTGTGCTCAGACTGCCCTTTTCCAGTATGATTTCCTGTCTCGGAATGGCAAATAAAACAAAAGTTTCAGTGCACAAGGAAGTTTTTGACATACAATCTTAATTCAAATCAGATTAAAACCAACTTTTATAAAAATTTCCTATGAAGCAGAAATTCCCCAGAGCCAGCAACTGTTCTGTGAAAATGACATTCTTGTCAGTTTGACTAAAAATAGCTGTAGCATTGATTTATGAGAGGAGTTGCAGGGGGTTGCAGTATTCTCCTGCCCACAGCAGATCTGCTGGTGGGATGCCAAGACTCTGACCCTGAGGCTCCCAGGATCTATAGCTCTGGGATAGGCACAAACTTGTTTTGGCTCCAGAGGAACTGTGCTGAATCTGAGGTGCTTTGAATAAAGTATTTCAGGCTCACTGAGCTAGTGGTTCGAGCAGAAGATTTTCTCTTCACAAAATGTCTGAAACTCCTGAAAAGAGTTATGAGCTGCTAAAATGTCCTGATTTGTCTTGCAATCAACTGAAATGGTGCAGTGTGTAATAACTCTCAGTTGCATATCTCACCCCTGGGCTGACATGATTACATTGCAGTATAGCCTTCATTTTGAAAATTAAGTTTCAAAACGTGCCCAAAGTGCTTTCAAAGACCCCCTTTTCCAGCCAAGCTTGCAAAGACACTGAAACAACAGCTCCAAGAACTGAAGTCACCCTTCTGGTCTCTTTTGGAGGGCTAACTGGATGAGGTGGAATTCCACCAAGCCACATGTTCAATGGACCCCATCCGCATTACAGCAGAGAATTGTACTGCACAGTGTACAAACATTGTACTGTAGTGTACAACCTACTCAAGCTCTAAAGCAATGGAGTGTATCACTTGCTTCTTGCTGCAGCCTGCAGTTAGCCCTCAGCATCTGCAGAGCATGGAGAACAGAGGAGTAGAGAAAACAGCAATCTAGTTTTTCAAAATGGAAAAATTTACCTTCCAGAGCAATAACCTTCTTTGGAAGGCACAGAGACAGTAAATGAACAGAAGTGCTGAGGGAGTGGGAATTGTACAGTCTGTTCAGAAGAGAACAGCACTGGTGCTCCCCTCAGACAGCTTTTGCAGACAAAAAAAAAAAAAAAGACTGAAGGTCAGAATCCTAGATTCAGGTTTCAGACATGTCAGCCTACAGCATATGAACAAAGATCAGAGTTCAGATGCTCAAACATGGAAAGTTAGTGCCATATGACATGCCTTACAGCATCTGAAATATCTGTGTCTGGGTGGTGGATGTGACAAAGAGCTGGAGCCTTTGGGACAACTTTTGGAGGCCCAGTAGGATTTCCCATAGTTCCTAAAAAGCTGCTAGGTGACTATCTAGCAGTAGGCAACTGATTTATACCCTGACTGTTTAAGTTCCCATGATAGCCAACAGAGAGCTTGAGTCATTTGCCCACGTTTGGTGCCATCAGAGATGCTTTCAAGTGAGTGCCTGAGCCAGCTGCAAGGCGTGGGCAGGTATCACATGGGACTGATGAGTGTCACACACGTCCTGAAAGGCTATCTGGAGATCAGCCAGGATGCCTCAGAGCTACCCAAAGGGTGCTGGGCACCTACAAGTGAGCAACTGATTTCAACTTGGAAGTAAATCGTGCTTCATTGAAGTACAGAGACCTGTTCACCTCACTAAAGTTAGTCACATTTGCTGAACTGAACAGCTCTCCATATGCATTACTTGTATCCCCACTGTCTGCAGAGATTAAAGATCTTGTTCACAAGGTGAACATTTTTAGGTTCACCTGCATTTTTAGGTGTCTATATCCAAAATGTAGATGACAATATTTTTTTTTAATTTTTAAAAAGTCCTGTCTTACGTGTCTGATGCCAGCAGGACTGTGGATTCCAGTTAAAAAAAAATCCCCAGAGCTCCTACAGAAGGTGTCTGTAGTCCCAAATAGGGCTGTTTTATCCAGGTACAATCAATCCCCCCTTTTTACATGTGAATCCTGGATACCCTAGCTGGATGATGGCTTCTAGGAAGGCTGCCACCTGAGGGTTAGATGCTGCCATGTGCTGCACTGCAATGCTCAAGTGCCCGTGGTTGATCTGAATGTCTATGTGTATTTAGGACCCTAAGCAGTTTTGTAATTTATTCTCTGATGAATTTAAAGGAATAGACAAAAGATAATACTGAGCTTCATTTCTCCCAAATTGTGTAAACCACAGATGCTTTGTATTTAATAAAAGGTACCGCTTGATGTTGGCTTCCTGTGGTCCTTTTTATTAAGTGTTACTTTTCAATGCATCCTACGAGAGAATAGTAATAAGCTCTGCCACACTTGCTGCACAGAACCCATTAAAAACATCATCTGTCCTCGCCCTGTGAAAATGTGCCCCCTGAGAGGTGGTATGAACATTGATTTTCAGAAAATAAAGAAGAAAAATACCACCCAAAGAAGCTTCCTACTTCACCTTATGTAAAAAAAAAAAAAAAGAAAAAGAAAAAAGAGCAAGTCTAAATTTCTGAGGTCACAGGCACCATTGTGACACTTTGGCCACCACATTGTAAAGTTTGGTGATAACTGAAGTAACCTGACTGATACTTGTCAAACTGAAAATTCAAATGCCTACTTGAATGCTCTCCGATTTCATAAAGCTGAACCCAAAGTTGTCCTCCCTTATGTTTGACCAGAAACTCAGAAACTCTTCAGAGAGTCATCTCAGAAAAATTTAGTCCAGAGCACATCAAATGTCTCTTTTTAGTGACACTGAACCGGCCTGGAGAATGGTGAAAGTCTGTCTGTGTGTGTAACTGATACAGTGAACAACATTGGGAAAATCCTCATCCTCCTAGTGCTGCTCTCTCCACAGCTACAGTGAACAGCGTTGCATTTGGCTAGAAAGCGCCTTGACAGCTGCAGGTTCAGCTCCAGGATCTGCAGCAGTTGTTAGATCGCTTTATTTCCACCAAAAGCAATGGGACCAGGGTCACAACAGAGTTAACATGACAGCTAGATACAGCAGCAAACAGGTAAAAAAGGTGCAGGGTTTTGAATAGTGGTTTTGGTCTGCTTTGTTCCACAGCAAGGACTACCATTAAAAACCTCTATTAATAATGCAAGAAAGGAAGAAAATGAAAATGGTTAAGGCTGTGTTGATATCAGGTATTAAGGAAGGCTTTTACTTTAATGATATCCTTAATCCTTTTCTTTTTCACTGAAAAGTTTTATAAGAAAAGCGCTTGTATGACTGTATTTTAGACTGCATTTGAAAAGACTAATTCCTTACTTTCAGTGGGAAAAAAACAGTCGAGACAGAGTAGAGCCCCAGCTGCCGCTGCTAAACCTGCTTCCTTTGGAGCCAAGCGACAGCAGCAAAAAGCATAAGACAAAACAGCAGAGCTGCAGCGCTTGTCCCCAGTGAAGCCTACTGCTTGCAAGCCCTCTTGCTGCTGGCAGCAGCCGATGCCGCAGGCAGCTCTTCAGCAACTGCGCCAATGGCAATGCTGTCCCTCTACCAACAGCTCTCGTTGGCACTGCCACACTCCCTGACCTTTCTCGGTGCACTTGACCCTTCTGGCACCACTGCCTGTGACCGCGTCGCTTTGCAGGACCGTGCTGTCTGAGTTCAGATTGCTCTGGTGGCACTGAAGGTAGTTAGAGACTAGCACAAGGTTGTTGCCTTTTGAAGGACATTACTGGAAGGCGTAATAGTGCTCTGTGCAAAGACCCCAGAACGGGCTCTGAATGAGCTTCTTCCAGGACTGGAGGCAAAAGCACCACTTGACTGAGTTCAATTTACAAGTCTGTTAATGAAGTCAGATGAGGCTAATTAGCACAGCACCACAGCGCCATGGCCATGCTTCTTGCAGGGCCCGTAAGAATCTATTTGTCTAGTCATATACCCTGCGGTGCTGCCTCACTGCAGCTCCACATTAAAGTTTGAGCAGGTCTCCCTCTTTGGCAGAGATCAGGGGACCTTGGACACCTCAGAGTGGCTGAGCCCGTGCTGCAGGCAGGTACTGGCAGTACTCACAGGCCAAGAGCTCACACTTCTCCTGCATCTGTCCCCAGACCAGTCATGCCCACTGTGTGTCAATTTGATGTAAAAGACCAAGATGGATTTTACTGCCTTAAAATCTGTTAAGTAAGGCCGTTCACAGAAGAGCTTAGATGCCTTAGATCAATTCTTCTCTTTATGCGCACAAAAACAGCAATCAATAAACACAGGTTTTGTTGTTCCAGGTTGAAAGAGTTAACTGCTTTTCAGCTGATTCTAGTGACTTGTGTTTGGCTGAGTTCAGTAACACTGCTACTGAACAAACCAAGCCTGAGTGCTCCAGGGGATGCATAAGGTGAAAACCTCATGAAGTTCGAGGCCAAGTACAAGGTCCTGCACCTGGGTCAGAGCAATCCAGATTATAATACAGACTGATGAGTGAATGAATTAAAGCAGCCCTGTGGAGAAGGACTTGGGGACAGTAGTGGATGAAAAACTGGACATGAGCAGCTGAAAGAGGGTAGATTTAGACTGGAGATAAGGAAGACATTTTTTATAATGAGAGTGGTGAGACACTGGAGCATGTTGCTCAGAGAATTTGTGGATGCCCCATCACTGGCAGTTTTCAAGGTCAGACTGGACATGGCTTTTGAACAACCTGGTCTAGTGAAAGATGTTCCTGCCCATCTAGATGATCTTTAGAGGTCTCTTCTAACCCAAAACATTCAGTGATTCTACACAGAGATACAGAGTCCCAAATCTCCCACCTCAGTGATGTATGACTGATTTCAGAGAGCAACCAGGAATGCCTGAGGATTCAAATTCCCTGCTTCACCAGCAGACCAAGTCATTAGCTCTTTAAAGCATTTCTAATCATCTCAAGTCATCATTTTACAGTTACACAGCAAATTCTTCAGTTTCTGTGGTGTGTACAGAGCTGCCAGAAGGCAGGCACTGGCCAACAGTTTAATACACAAGTTTTTTGAAAGCCAAGCACAGTCACAGTTCCTGAAATTTTCAAATGTTGTTGAGCCTTCCTCTGCCTGTGCTGCAACAGGGATGAACATTCTGTGGGAATGGCCAGAGGATGTGTCAGTCAGGAATATTCCATCCACAGACAGAAGGACAGCACCATATCCATGTAAACACATGGCAGAGTGGCAAAATGAAAGTCTGTCTAGATAGATTAGTAGATAGAACTCAGTTCAAAAGCTTTCTTTTTGATTTGTTGGAGGGACTTCAACATGCCTGTGAGTGAATAGAGCAGTGAGATTACAGATGCCCCTCTCTCTTTCTGTCCAGGTGAATGATGAATTCCTGAAGCCACATGTGATGCTGCAGCAGAAGACCCTGAAAATGCCCCGTTTCTAATATTCAGTACGAAAATGTATAAGCACTGTGGATTCAAGTTCCCATTTTTACTCAGACAACACAGAGATTTTGAGCCCTCAAACTGAGACTCCATCAGCAATGCATGATGTGGTGTGTGGAGGTAAGAATCCAGGCATGAGCACCCAAAATGACTGGTAACACTAATCTGTTCCAGTGAGAAGCTTTAGTGGGCAAATATATGTGGAAATACTAACATCTACAACTAATTTCTTTCTCAGTGGGTCAGTGCTGGCTATTTGCTCTCTAGAATAAAGTCCCAAGGCACTCTTTAGAAATGGACTGCTTGTGACAGCTCTACTGAAAAACAGTACCATAACTACAGCCATTCATCACAGTGCGACTGTAGTACCTTAAAATGAAATCAATCCAAAATAATTGAAGTCTTTCTAAAGATCTGACTCAGGTTCTTCCATCAATTCTGGTCGTGTCCAGCTGAAATCAGATGAGGGAATGATGACTTACTCAATTTATATACTTATTTTCAAAGTCAGCTCAAAAAAAAAAAAGGTGTGCATGCTGTCAATTATTTATGCTTGAAAATCCTGCTTTTAAGTAAAAGTAAGTAAAAAAAAACTACACCACCAATAATAAGGCAAAATCTTGGTCTTACTTAATATAGATATAGACACAGAGCTATAGTTCAGAAAGCATGGGACCGGAAAGCACTTAGATCACCCATTCCCTCCCCACGGCAGATTCAGCTATACTTAAGCCAGTCTTGACAGATGTTTAAAGACTTACGACTTTCTGTTCTTTTCGCAGAAAATATGAGGAAGGCCTTATTCCCTTTGTCATTATAGCTATTTTTTTGAAATGTGATCTCATGTCTGTTTTAAGCTACTTCTTTTCTAAACCAAAGAACTCCAAGCCTTTCTTTAGCTTTCCCTCTTCCGCAGTATTTTCTAAATCATGTGGTCCCTGTGCCATTTGCAGAGCTGCTGTCCGGCCAGTTGTTCTCTACCCTGTATTTGTGCAACCTACATCTCCTGCCTGCAGGTCACACTTGGTTCTTGCTCTGGAGGAAATATGCCTTGTTGGAGTTGCACCATTTCTTCAACGGGCCTCTAGTAGATGGAGTTCAGATCCTACCCTCCCACCGCCCTTCCCAGTCTGCGCAGTCCCTCACCGAGGCTACTTGGGAGGATATTGGAAAACACAGCCCAGAGGAGATTCCTGTGGATTTCCCTTCAATCCCTTCCCAAATGGCAATAAGCAACCAATAATTATTCTCAAAGTTTTTCTCCAACATCAGTCCATCTACCTAAGAGTTGTATATTTTCCTAGTTTGTCTTAAAAATATTAAATGAGATAGATATAAGAGCTTGCTTCTGGGTTGCATTAGTTTGGTTTAATATATGTTTGACAAAATATATTTGCTGAAGTTTTCTTCCTCTTATCTTCTAGGTGTTTACACAAGGTTTATTTAATCATATATCAATTTCTTTCTGGCAATTGAAAGTATCTAAGCTCATAATTCCTTGGTTTGGTGGGGCTGGAGGAGAGAAGGGGCTTCCACTTTTTAAAAGACAGATATGTTTGTTGTCTTTTTGCAGTCTTCTGGAAGTTTAACTCAGCTCCTTCACATTTTCAAAAGTAACTACCTGCAGTTTTGAAAGTCCTTCAGTCACTCAGATGATGTAGAGTAAATTTTTGTGTTCTCTAACTTGTGTTCGTTAAGCTAGCCACCAGATTAAAGTCAACCCTTTCAGTGAAAACTGTCAACAAAAAGACAATGAAAACTCTGACCTTCTTCCTGTCATCTGCTAACAGCTTTCCATTTCTATTGAGAGGTAGTCTGATGCTTTCCTTGCTTTTTTTTTCTCCTCAGATAATTCACTTTCTAAAATCTTTCTTGTCATTTTTTTGCTTATGCTTTAAATTTCCCCCCTTTATCTTATGCTCATCTATTCATACTTTGATTAAGTTTCTTTTGTTTGGCAGGTGAGGGGGACAGGGCAGAGGAAAGAGATACTTTCTTCTGTGTTTGTGGTCAGTGAAGAACCAATGATTTAGTCAAGCTTCTCTCTTACACCACTTCCGGGCTTTGCATTGGGCTGAACTGCGGTGTGGTGATATCCGTGTTATGATTTTTGTCTGCAGGGGTAACCTGGCACAGGTCACCAAACCTCATGCATTTGTACACAGCAAAAACCACAGCATCATGGAATCCCACTCTGCACGGGTGGGCTCCTAATAATCTTCACATTGCATGAACAGCAAGGGTGCAGCCATCATGTAAATTAATAGAAGCAATATTGTTCCTGTTCATGATAATTCAGTTAACTTTTGTCGATGCCGTGCCCCCTTATCAACCTCTTTTGAATGAAGAGGCAAACAGATGGAAAGAGTGGTTCCATTTTGGTGCCTGTTTCTTGTATCTTTGTTTCCACATTCATCATTGCCACACAATGGTTGCCAAGTTAAACAATTGTTGCTTCTATTTGTTCATTTGAGCATAAAAACACAGTTCTGTGGCCTTATACAGCTATTTCATTATTTTGAATAAACACAATAAGAGTGACAGTAACTGAAAAAAAGTCAATCAAAGCATATAATTTTCACCCTCTTCATTGCTTAATTAATAGTGCATTGGGGCAGAGTATAGTGGATATACCAGATAAGCTCCAGGGTTATTTTGATCTCAGAAATTTCCTTCCCATCAGTCTTTTTTTTTACAGTACTAGTATGCACACATAATTTATTTTAAGTCTTGAGTTGCATCACAAAGGATACAGGCAAATAGAGTATGAGGGATCTGAGATTCCTCACACAAAGGGTCAGTCATTTGTGAGTAAATACCTAACATCTTCCAGCTACACAGTGTCTTGCCAGTCTCGCTCCCCTTTCATCTATACCTGCAGTACCTGCATAATATACACTCTCTTTATCGTGCTGAGACAGACCTGCTCAAACAGATGCTGGGCTGACCTGGGGAAAAGCACATGCCAAGTGAATCTTCATGGATTCTGCAAAGGTGCACATAAACACTTCTGACACAGGCGAATTACCCACACAATTCAAATAATGGTGACTGCAAGGCCAATCTGTAAATGGTGCTTCTCCTGTGATATACAACAGGTCACAGCAGGTGACTTGGGAATCCCCTGTGGCTTTAAATTCAGGAAAAAATCTCAGTATCACAGAGTAGCCTCTGCTGGTCTTCTGTATTGCCATGAATTTCAAGTCACCATGCCCATTTTTATTTCATATAGGGCAATTGAAAACAGCCAGACATAAAATCATACAATACACAAAATCCTTAGGAGAAACACTCAAGTAGGCTATTGTATTCCATAGGTTCTCATTGCTTCTTAAGTCATTATTCTTTATTAAGAAAACATATCTGGGATGACATAAAAGTCAGTTCAACTCAAGGGTGACTAAACTGTGTCATTAGTGCAGAGGTTAAGAATATGGCTTTTTCTACCTAAAGCTATTTTTTGTGGAAGAATATATTGGACTTGACTCAGAAATCAAGCCCTTCCTATTTATGTTGCTGGTGTGGAAGCTAGACATTCTAGGATTTATGAGGCAACAAATGTTTGGGGGGGTTTTGCTGACACACGTTTAAGGAATAATTCTTCAGTGCAAGACAACAAATAGAAATATGTTATCTTCTGAAGTGGTTTTCTTTTACATTTTTTATATTCTTATTTTACAATGATTAAAGTTACACTTGAAATTTAGTGGCAGGAGTTGATTTCCCACACAGTTTGCTTTTCTTCAGTGTATATGAGAGTAATAATCACCTGGAGAAATTGTCATAATTCACATTTCTAGGCTGTAGGATTTGAATTTTAAATGAGTTGTGTTAACATATAAAGTCAACGACTGCATTTGTTACAATGTCTTTCACATAGTGGGTTATTTTTGTACACTGATAGTTTTGCTGATGAATGTGCTTCTATGTTGTTTGCCAGATAGCCATTACTGAGGCCCTAGGAGAAGGAAGTTCTGTCAAAGTGACAATTTTCTTTCTGAAAATGGGATTTTTAAATAGACTACATGGAGATTTTTGTTCCATTTGGGAAAACCCTTTACCTCTATAATCATTCTTAATCTAGGGGAAAAAAAAATACAGCATGTTGTGTTTTCTACTTCCACATTGTATATAATTTTCCTTTTCATCTTAAATGTTGGAAAAATAGAACACATCTATAAATTTTTTAAAGATTCTAGAGACTTCTAGATGTCCAGTGTGAAATAACTAAATTCTCTCTGATTTGTATATTAAAAAAAAAACATTCCTTGCGCACCCTATGTAAAATGGAGTTCCTCTGAAGCAGCTCAAATGGGCTCTCACAAATTGAGACACTCAACATTTTAGAAAGCTTGGACTAAATATACCTCTACCCATTAAGAAAAAGTAGGTTTATGTTGTGAGGAAAGATCTTAGGCCTGATCTTGCAAAACCTTCCATGCATAATTAATGTTAACCCTTGGTACCACATATGTATAATTTGGATCAGAGTTTCATTTGTGTACAAGCTAATTTAAAGATCATTTTACCTTCCCATAGCAGAGAACCTGTGTTTTACTGGAATTAATGATGAGCAATGGGATAGGAAGTAGTGACTCATTTGCACTTTGAGTGATCACACTGATGCACTTGACCTGTGCAGCTAAACAAAGCCATACAATTCAACCTAACAATATTAAAGTTCAAGCATCATTTTTCTGAACACATTATCTGAAAAATGTCTACCAATTACAGAATGAGTCATCCAAATGGAGAAAGAACTGCAGAAATATAAGTCATTAACTACAATGTACTTATGCAGGAAGATGTACGTGGCAAAGTCTTTCACGGGAGCCTTAAGGACAGTAGTGATGCAGTAAGCTAGTGCTTGAATGGAATCCACTGAGTATTAACGCTTAGTCCTGGAAAGATTTATGCCCATAGCCAGTTGCAAGCATAAAGCACAAGTCTTTGGAAGTCAATGGACATGCCGTGCACTTGGAGATAAGCCCCTGGGTGTGACTCCGCATGACTATAGGGAGAAAAAGATTTGATGTGACATTTTGATTTGTCTTGATGTGAGGTCGTCTGTGTGAGACTCCAAAGTCTCACACACTTCCCAGCTTTGCCCCCAGTTTGATGGAGACTTTTATTTTCCTCCATATGAAAGCTATAAAATAAGAATAATGGAATTTCCCTAATACATGGGATTGTTGTGACTAAACCAATAAGACTGTGAAGTAGCTATGTACAACAGTAAACACTAAGATGCATTTTAAAAGCAGCTTTCAGAGGAATCTAGTAATTAGAAAGTGATGGATTCTAGGTCATCTTACATTTTTCGTTCAATGACATAATGGTCATCAAAACTGGATTTAATCTTACTACATGATATAATTTAAGAGAAGAGCTTTAATAACATATGTAATCTATTTCTGCAAGATAAATCTTATCTCAAAACACAGTTACAGGGAATTTCAAATACATCTCATATTTTGCTTTAAAAGTGCTTCGATCCTGCAGAACTTTTCAGTATATCCTGAAACTGTTAGGTGAGAATCATTGTATTGACTTTATATTCCAGATAGCAGTACTTACAGAACTTTAAATGGAATTAACTATATAGAGATTGTGACCATAGCTGGAAACAGTGGCTGAAATGGCTTAGTACGTACAGGTTATGTATGTCGTGTACATATGTCAAGCTGTAATTTAAGACAGGAATGCTACAATTTTTCTACCTATATGTAACCTGACAGTCATGGCATACGAGGATTTTTTTTTCCTTTAGGGGAGCTTCCATGTAATAGCCTGCTAGTACCCCTAAAGTCTGGCTCCGTTCACTACTGTGGCTACAGGTCACTCTAGTGAGATTTTCCCCCACGCATAAGTTTAGTCACATGCACACAATTTTTGCGAGGAGGAAATTATTGGATATTATAAAAATAATAACTTTTGTTAACCCTTTCCCTATGCTATTTCACTGTAACTATAGAAGCCCAGTAGTGGTAACCACTTTCATATGCATGTCTTCTATTTACTCCAGTACCGACTCAAATCACCGGCTAAGTCATCTACAGCCTGTGTTACACAGTGCTGTGTGACTTATTCTACAGGCTTGCAGTGCCGGGCCATCCAGCATGTCCCGACACAGTCTCATTTCCAGGGAGCTATAATCCCTTGTTGTGCAGTTTCTGGAACTTACAGTGCTTGCAAACTGTTCTCCATGGGTCCATAGGCATCCAAAGAATTGAACTTTCTTCTTCTTTGTGCTTCTCCAAGCTCTTCTGCACTTCAACAGCACATGAGAAGCAGATGCAGGAGAATGGCCCCTGTGGAGTCTTCTTGGGCTGCTTACCAGAAGACTTCCTACCACCAGGGACAAAGGGTAAATTTGAGGAAATTACAAAACAATCTTGGTCACACTAATGTTTGAAGCACTTTTCTTCAACTTTCTTAATATTGCACCTATTAGCCGTGCAGCTCCAACATTAATAATAAGCCAGTCATAGTAGTGTTGATGTCTACTGTCTTAGAAAAGGCATGTCTGGTCAAACAATTGCAAAAAAATCTGACAGGTTTGAAAGAATAATGCTATCATTGTTCTGCTCAGTCGTAGATTTTCTCATTTGTACAGAAATGGAAATAGGAAGAAAAGGACCCAGGGCTTGGGGAGAAATCTGAGCAAACTTTTAACAAAATTCAGCATTATTAGGGTAAAAATAGGCATTACAGACTGCCTTTTCTAGTTTAAAATGGCTGCAGAGGACAAAGATTTAATCAACAAAGACACTTTACATAGCATTTTGTATGCCAAGTTGCTTGTTATTTATCTTGGGAGTGTTTTTATTTTTCTTACCCACTAACAGGAAACTTTCACTTGTTCATTACCTGAGTTCTCACTATATTGGTGACCCATGCAGGTTGTTAGCCATTTATGAATGTGCAATACTGAACATTTTACAAAGTTCATTAATCTTCACTGTCAAGTAATTAATGTCAAAGAGACAGCATATTTTTATATGCCTGTAATTAATGTAATTATAAATGGAGAGAGTAAGAAAAGGAAAAAAAAGCAGCAATCGAAGTAAATTAGTTCTGCAGAGGTCCAGGGAATTAAACAGTAACCTTTTATTGCTTGCACAGGAATATATGAGGCTTCCTTCTTCACGAGAACACAAACACAAAAATTAATGAAAGGGTAGGAAGGTTTGACAGAGTCCAGAGGAAGCTGATGGAGTCCAAAGCAGTTTGCCAAGTAAAGCACCAAAATAAAAACTTCTTTAGCTTTGGAAGAATGCAGAAAGCAGAGGACAATATAATCCTCCACTACATCTCAAATACAGCTTCTTATCAACAGTGAAATTCAATTTTAAAATTAATGAACATATTGTATTGGACTCTGTCCTTGCTATTTTCCTGGTGATTGCCCAGTGAAATACAGGGAATGGCTCCAGCACAAACAGCAAAGAGTTCTCAGGAGGAATTCCCATAAGAATGGAGATAAAAGTAGCGCAAATATGTCTTTCCTTTAGCCATTGGTGTATGGAGGAATTCTCTGAGTAACAAAAGGCAAGAGTGTAAAATGTTCACACAATAGACAATTGCTTATAAAGGATTAATGCCCTGTTGCTGTAGTTAGATGATATTTTAGAAGTAGTCTAATCTAACTTTGGATGGAGAAGGGATTTAACTAGATTATTTGTCTCAACACAAATTCTGCAGACTTTTAAGGTTTTAATGATCTTGTGAGGAAAGCTCTATGTAGCATCAAGCATCACTTGGTTAAACTGGAGTGCTCGGTTGAAGAAAGGGATGTTGGTTATAAATAGAAACAACTTACCTGCAGAGTCCTGGATGTCTTTCCCCAGCACCTGAAAATAGTTGTCCTGAAAGACATAGTCCCTGGACCCATTGTGTCATATTCTTATCGAGTCATCAGTCATCACACAAGAAGAGATCAGAAGGACACTGCAGAGAGAGATCCATGTGTGCTTTGAGACTCACAAAGTATTAACTGATTAAGATGCATCTTCCCTGAGAGAAGGGTATGTCTACAGCAAATGGATTGATCTCCTTTAGTCTGGACATGCCTACATTGTGACTTTGCTTATTTCACTCTTTCCCGAACTCTTTGTACCCCAGGTTCTTTCTTTTCAACAGGGAATTTTTGATAATTTCTCTAAATAGTCTGTGTAAGGAAAGTGTTCTTGTTTCCTCAGTGACATCTATCATTGTAAGGCAGTAAAAAAAAAAAAATCCTAATTAGAAGCAGTTGAAGCTTTAGTACTTGGCACATTTAAGGGAATATATAAACCACAGTTGTAGATCTGAAGTAATGAACAATGTTACTGCAACACAAAAATGAATTAGAAAACACAGTAGGAATTTTTCATCAATAAAGTTTATTATTTTCTGCTCAGAACACTAATCACTACTGATTTTCAATTTTTAAGTTCAATTTTAAAGAATTTTCATCGAATCCATTTGACAGAGGTAGAATTTCTTATGAAAAAATTCCACTCTGCAGTATTACCAAGACAAAGAGTTCAAAAGTAATAAAAGTGACTTAAAAATTGTAAGCCCTTTAAAAAATAACTTGTTATTTTAAGGTTAATGTAATTTCTCCACATTATTAAAAAAAAAAAAAAAAAAAAAAAGCTTTCTAGAAACCCATTGCATTTACCTTGAAATTCCACTCCTTAAAACTTTCGTGTGACATTCAGGTCATGATTTAAGGTTAGTTTTAAAGGTTGATCATTTCATTCAGACTTGGAATTGCACCAGAGATGTCTGAAGGTTTCCCACTCTGAGACTAAGATAAATGTCCTGGCTGTAGAGAAAGAAAAATATGTTTAGATACATATCTGTATCAAAAACTTTATATGATTAATTTCTAACATACGTAGACCAGAAATATTAAATCACCCTGATAACACTGCCACATGCCACTGTGGTGAGGACACATAGAACATAGAAAAAAATACAACTAGAGTCATATGATCCAGACCACAAATCATATTCATAATTATTAATTATATTTTAAATTTTAATTCTTTTCCATCGATTGTTCTATTGATTGATAACTTTAATTCTATTAATTATTAATGATAAAATCAGTTAAATATAGACTGTAACTGTAAATTTATGAAATATCAGAAACCACCTAGATCAAGCAGCAAATAGTGTAACATTAAAAAGCAATAGAAAACACAGGGACTGATTCTGAGATGAGTAGTCCACCAGAATAACTTTACCTGTACAAGTAATGCTATTGTTCCAAGCTGCATTTTGTGGAACAGGCTCAATGATTTTGCGAGTGCAGATTAATTATCTTGACATCAGTCAACTTTCTCTGAGATAAACTGGTTATAAAGAAACTGATTGCATCCTTTCTAAAAGTAGTGGAAACATTTTCCTTCCCTGCAAGAAGTATTGAACCAAACTCTAAAAGTCAAAATCGGCCTAGGGTATTTGGTGAGACCAAAAATAATCTTGAAAATTGGGGAAAAAATATTTTTAAAATGGTGTGAAATGCAATAAGGTCAATTCCAAAGTACTCCATGTGAGCTGAAGGGTGAAGGACTACTGGATAAGCAACCACTCTGCAAAGGAGGCTCTGATGATGATCAGGACTCCAATGTGCATAGCAGTCCATAATAACTGAGTGTTAATTGACTTAGTCAATTGTTAAGTCATCACAGATTGAGCATAGTTGGCCCTGTTTGAATTTAGGAGTTGAGATGTCCAGTACACGAGTCATCCTTCACACTTTCTGTTTTACGTGAACACCTATTTCAGTTAGTGCACAATTTGTATCACATCCTCGCAGCGTATGTTCACAGAGCACACACTGAAGAAGCCCACTCTGCACATCCCACGTTTGTCTAGTGAAATTCCTGAAGAACACCTGGATGTTACTGCAGAAGGTTTGCTGGAGTCTTCTTCTCTGGTCCATACAATGCTACAACATACTTCACATATCTTATTTAGAGAAGGAAAATATGTTGTTATATTCTACTATTTCAATGAAAATTATCTTGGGAATTATAGTCCATTTTTTAAAAAATGCTGTAAAATATTTTCAGATGTTTTCTTGCTTTGGATTTTGTACGCCCAGGTCTTTGTTCCTATAACCATATTTTCCTACTTCAAAAGTATTTTTTTTCCTTCACTGTTGCTGTGTGAAATGTAAAACTGATGATGGAAATTTACTTCAGGCCCATTCCTGCAAACAAAACAATGAAAAGTAAGTACTGACAGATGCATAAACATGTTAAAATAATTAACTTTATTTCTGCAATCTCAGCCAAGAGAAAATATAGTTCAGCTTTGCCTATGCAAAGGACTTCAGAATTCAGACTTTGGAGTATTTAAAGTTGACAAACATTCTGCTCTTGTCAAATAAGTTATTCTTTCATTGTTTTTATCAGCTTACAGAAGAGCTGAAGGTACATAGCTATATCTGCAATTTTGTTTGGTGGTTTTTGGGGTTTTTTTTGCAAGCATATGGGTAGTAGGAAGTCCTAGTATGCATCCTTCAGATAAGCACTCTGCTCTCCTTTTGGCTCCTCCTTTTACTACTCTGCAAGTGTTGTGAATTGGGTTTTGCCGTCATCTTCTCATTTTCTTTGCCTCACATTATCAACTTTTTATGTCTTTCTGTTGAATAACTGCAGTCACTTCTATGGTATCTTTTGGGGAAAAAATATACTTCATTATGTGTTAGTTACAAAACAAGGTCCTTGCACAGTAGTAAAAGAATCAGGACTGCAGTTCTCAGTGCTCATTTTTATTTGAGCTTTTGGTTATTGCCTTCCAACCTCCCCTTACAGTTTGCAGAGGTTTAGAATTAAGAAGGTGATTTTTGTCCCAGTTGTGAACAAATGGTACCACGGCCAAGTTTCCAATTGCGACTAAATGTTGCTTGTGTCAGGTGAAGGGGAAAAAAAGTAGTGCTTGGATCATTTAAAACTTTTCAATTTTCATTGAAAATAAAAATAGCTAAAATTAAATATTTCATTAATAACCAAGAACGATCAATCATTTTGCCTAGTGAGAAAATATTTCCAGGCAGCACAGCTTGTTGACATGATGCCAAGGCTTGGATTAATATTAATACTTAGAAAGATTACTGCCTGCTCTACTGAATGGTGCTGTTTCCTGGGGCACACAGATATTCTTTGGAGAGAATCCCTCCAGGTGAAGCAGGCAGCCCTAAAAGCACTTATTGCAGGACAACCAGAGATCATGGCAACAGCTGAAAGGTGCAACAAACTCAGGAGGAGTCAGGGAACTTAGGAGAGAAGCAGCAAAGCTATGTGCAGGAGCAGCAAGGAGCTGTGAAAAGGAAGCCAGATGGATAAAATAGCAGCTGCTTGGAAGGGCACAGAGGAAGCCAGCTGAATAAGAACTAGGTGAGCAGTTTTGAAAGCACAAATTATTACTGACTGTACCTCTGAAAAGTAATCTGTTGTCAAAAGTTATGAAAGAGCCATCTTCCTATAGTAAATGGAATCGATGAGCAGCATGTAGTGCGCTGGGGTAAATACTGAGTTTTTAATGGCATAGAGCAAAGGCCCTTGATCTTCATGTGCTGGTGGGAGGCATTGCAGAGGAATAAACGCACTGCAGGCAGCAGCAGCATCTAATGTCTTTGATGCTAAAAAGAAACGTGTGTTTGCCTGTGGCTGTACACAGTACTGAGAGCATCTCAGCAGTGTGTGTCTTCTCACAGATGGAGACAGGAATGCCAGTGTAGCTGTTTCTCTTCTAGTGTATTGCTCTGAATCAAATTTTCAGGGGACTGCTTTGGCAGGCTGCTCTCAGAAAAGGCAGACACCATAAAGTATCCTGGCATGCTGCAGTAGGCAAGGAGGATATGTCAGTGTGGTCATTGTGGTGCTTTCAGTCCATACGTAATTCATACGAGTGCATAAAGAAGATCAAAGCTGCAACTCCATTTTATTCTGTTCCCCTCAATCTTTCAACTCCTTACCATCACTTGACAGAGGCAGCTTCAGAAGTTAATTTTAGAGTAGCAACAGTCTATTTTGAAAAGGATGTTGAACCTGCCCTTTGCCGTGCTGCTGGCAGGATTAGTGATAAAAAGGATTAGGAAAAAACAGGAGTGCACCCTGGGACCTTTCAAAGGGTGCTGTGGAGTTAAGAGTGCCATGGTTGCTAGGGGGATGATGTTCAAAAAGTCTTTATTCCCCATAGAACAATGGGTTGTTTAAGCCCACGACACTAATTAAGTTTATCCTTTCCAGCTTCCATGAAATAGGTGTTTATCCAGGGGCAATTTCATTTCTTCTTCTCTGTCATCATGAGTAGCTGTACAGCAGGATTTGGAAACGTCCAACAGCTTCTCAGTGTCCTGCACAGTGAGTGCAGGCATGGTGGGCATGGGGTAGGAGGAGGGAGCCCAGCACTGCTGGAGCACTGCTCATGCTGAATAGACTTTTATATTTTATAGACAATATATTTCAATTGATGGATTTTGTGAAATACTGAAAACAAAGGCAGAGAAGTAATTTGTACCCCCAGTACCCACTGATCCTTTATTTCTAACTCCAGGAGGTCCAGAGCATTACAGATTAAATTAAACAGGAGGCTATGGGGAGAGTTTTTTTTAAATTAAAAAAAAATTAATGGGTTTCCTATCCATATTAATCTTTCTATTCACCCTGCAAGGGAGACTTCTAATAATTACTGTACTTTTCTGTGCATATGCAGTACTGCAATCACATGATAACAACATAGCTTTATTATCTGAAAATACATAATTTGTTTCAAAAATTAATAATAATTTCTAGGGGAAAAGTACAAGAAAAAGACACAAACAACTATTTATTTAAAAGTATCACTTACCTCATCAGGAAAGATACAGCTACCATTGATTTCAATATCTTAAATTTTCCCAGCTACTGCTGCAGGCTTTGGTAGAAAAAAAAAAAAGATTGGAATTACCACTGCCAACACGGGTGTAGTGCTCATCAATACAGAAGGACACAGTTGTTCCTCTACTGCCATGGCTTTGTTTTGGAATGGTGAAAAGACAAAGCTTCGGGATCATTGCATTTGGCTGCTTCACAAATCCACCTGGCTTTCCCAAAGCAGTCAGGCAGCTCTGCTTGTTAGGTCACAGGTGGAAAGGAAGGAAGAAATATTGCCTGAGGAGGGAACTAGATTCACAAGGTAGGATTCATCTGACCACATTAAAGCATCTATACAGGACCTAGTGACCCCCAGCTTCTCCTACAGTCAAAAGAAAAAACTGTGCCGCTGAACACTTCCTGAAGAGTTATCTGAAACAGTAACTTCATCACGCATTAGAAGTGCCTGTTCCTCTTCATCAGCTAGAAGGGGAATGAACATTAGTGTAAATAGTCCAGAAGACAACCTGTAATGTCAAAGCACAATAATTTCTGTGAGCCTTGATGCTTACATCTGCCCATGATGACTCTAATTTTCTCTGTCTTACAGGGAACAATGCTTATTCCTCTGTTATAAAGCACAATCTATTATTTTATGATGACATGGTTGACCTTTACAGAGGTATCTGCTATTGGCAGAACTAGACATCAGACAAAACCTTTGAGTGATACAGGAGAAATACAATCAGGACTTCTTTTAAAAAGAGAAGGGGTGAAAACTGAGGACTCTAGGTCTTTTGCTGAAGAAAACTCTTGGTTTAACTTGTTCTCGAATTTAAATGAATGACAATTTTTAGTTTGGTACCATTTTATTGTTACTTTCAGCAGTCTGAAGCAGAGACAATTATTTCCTTACTCAGGAGTGACTGTTGTAATATAAGGAAAAATTACTGAAACTCCTGTCCTATCCAGTGGTCTCCCTCAGTGCCAGCCTATTACCCAAGAATATCTACAGTACTTCTTTGTTTATACAGAACAGGGAAATACTAGGTAGTGGTAAACACTAACTTTTTTGTAAGTCAATAGAAAGTGAAGACCTTTCTATCCCTCTGTACCAAACAGAATATTTGCAATCGTGGTTTTCAACTGAGGTAGTTGTCATTATCTGCTGAATCAAACCATGCAACCCTGAACAAGTTTTTCTGTAGGAATTCCTATCAAACTTGCACAAATCTTCTGGGAAACCCATGAAAGACATCCTGTTTCAGATATGTATCGTCAACATCCTTAGGGTACATTAAAATCTGAAACAGTCCATCTTTTCAATCTAGAAGAAAGGACAACTATACAGAACACATAAAATGTACCATGGGAAGAGCTGTGTGGAGTCAGGCTGAAATTCCATCTAGCCCAGTACCAAGCATATAGTGCTTGTGCTAGTGTAAGGAAAGAATGATTTAATTTTTTTTTTTAATTTGTAAGAAGAGAAGAGGTGTTTTCCCAGAATAGCCTCAGCATCTCCAGTTACTTGTGACTCAGGAACATCCTGAAGAAGAGCTAATCACAGTGGACTCTTCTACACAGAGTTTGTCAGATTGGTCTTTGAATCCACCTAAATTTTAAAATCCACTACTGTGAGGCAAGGAGTTCCTCAGCACTTTGTAAAGAGGTACTATCAAATATGAAAAATCACACCTTTTTGGCCTGTTTTGATTTCAAGTCTTCTCCCTTAATATACCCCTGAAAAATATCTGAGTTAGGAAGATGCTATCTAGAAGGAAGAAGGACCTTTATTCTTAGCATGAATCAACTTTCTACTAACAGCAACTTCCCACCAAAATGAACTCTTATGTTCTTTCCTTTTCAGATATTTTTAAGCCACCAAATCTATGTCATCTTGTTAAAGTAAGCAGAAGTAATTTCTGAGAGAGATTTTCAGTATCCTTCAATTTAAACAGAAGTGTGTGTGTCTTTCTCAGACACTTGCCATTGTAATCACAAGGCCAATTATTTCTTTTGATGTTTGCAGTTTAGGGAACTGCAGAGACATCCCAGTTGTGCACAGCTTTGGGAACTTGACACAATAACTGCATTTAAAATCTTTTGCTCTTTAGGCTTTATTACTTTTCAGCTGCTGACATCATTCTTTTCCTTCTGTTCCACAAAGTCATGAAGGTTTGTCTCTTTCATTAGAAGTTTCAAAACCAGCTCTGTTCAGTGCTTCACAATCTTAACTTTGTAAATCACAGTTTCAAATAGTCTTTTTGAGTCCATTTCTACCTACACAAAACTGTGTGCAGAAATAATTTACTTTTACAAGACTCACTGTGGTTAACTGCAAACACAGACAAACAAAAGGAATTCAAACCCATAAGAAATTTTTATCTCCTGTTTGTGCTGCATGTGATCCCATTGATTGCACTTGGAAAGTTTTCAAGACCTCATCTAAAACCCTGATTTCATTACAAAAATCTTCCTAATCAACAGAATCAGAATAAGAGTTATGCCTTATACTTTTATTATGTTCATATACAATTATTTGATTGAATGTGATGAAAATTTATACTTAAATTCTACCAATATTAAGCCAGAAATCTTATTAGGCTTGTCCTGGTTTCGGCAGGGATGGAGTTCATTTTCCTCTCGGTAGCTGGTGTGTTTTGCAATTTTGTGTGTGAACAATGGTGATAAAACACCCTGATGATACGAGTTGTTGTGAATGACACCAAGGACACCATCCTGCTTTCCAAGTCTTGCTGATTTCCAGATGCAGGAAGCTGGGAGAAAGACAGACGGACTAATTGACCCAAACTGGCCAAAGAGAGCATTCCAAGCCATAAACGTCATGCTCAGTATACAAGTGGGGGCTGGCCAGGGCGGGTATCTGCCTTCCCGGCATCCATCTTTCTCCCTCGTTTTGCTGGCTTCGTTCCCTCTGCCTTGCTGGTTCCCTTTTGCTCCTTTGCTTGCCGCTCGATTTTGTTTTCATGATCGCTGCTCAGGACGGGCTGTATCGGTCATTGGGACATTGGGTGGTGAGAAAACATACATTGTTCACTTTGTCTATTTTAATATCCTTATATTCTGTTATTATTGTAGTTTTCCTTTGTTATCTTTGTAAACTGTCTTCATCTCAACCCATGAGTTTTCCTTTCTTCCTGCTTCTCTCCCCAACTCCCACTGGAGAGGGGGAGGGGGAGCGAGAAACTGTGTGGTGACTAGGGCTAAACCATCACAGGCTATTTCACTTCCTTGACATGGCTTAGACCAAGAAAATAAAAAGTTTTAAATTGCAAAAATTATCCTAGATCCTCCTTATAATCTCTTAACTTCTACCTGTTCCATATTCCTTGCTTACCTGCTGATATCTTCAATGATCTTTTCTCTCAGGTACACATCATACTGACTGTCACATGTTCATTCAATCAGAAAGAATAAAAATTCCATGCAGTTTTGGCCAGAATGAGTCTCACTTCAAACGCTGTGGCTTCATTATCTGCCACAAAGCATTCACAGGAAATCACACAGTAGAGTGAGGGGAGGAAATGACAGAAAAATATTGTCAGGTAATAACAAGTAAATTCATGAGTAATAAATTAGTTGCTGAAAGGAATATAAAGAGCAAAACTGTGGTTTTGCCATTGACTTAATGGGAACATAATCAAAAGTATTAATTTTTTTGCTCTGACATACAGAATTGAATCTAGTTATGAAAAACTTCTAATTAGAAATGGAACTTGTTTGTTTTTTAGCAAAGTCAAAAATTAGTTTTCTTCTAAGCTATTGCTATACTTAGGCAGTAAATTAACAGAGTCCTATCATTGCAAAGTTGAGGCTTCTGCTGCAATATGACTGCATATAACTGATATCACTTGCCTAAATTGATCAGATTAATGTGCTTTGAGATATGAAAGGTCTCTGCACATTGATCACTGGAATCATCAGCCGGAGACAGTGTGTTTAATTTCCCATGACCCAGGTGTCCTGCAGCCTTGTGTATGTATCTGTGTATAAGAGATGCAGAAGATCATCTGGGCCTCAGTCTTAAAATTGTGTTCCTCCTGAAATTTTGCAACTACAGTCAGGCTCCCTGGCATATGATTCTTTCATATACAAAATGTACTCAGAGGAACTGTATGCAAACCTAATGGATAGGAGCATGAGGCAGGATCAGGTAAGAGCTCCTCGTCCTTCTGCAAGCAGAAGGAGTAATTTGGGATTATCATTCAGCCAGTAAGATTAAGGTACATAATTGCAATGCCAGTTTCCTAGTATTTCTTCTACTTTTCCCCACCCCTAGAAGTATTAAGCCTTGAAAAATGAGCTGTCATCTACTGAATATAAAACAGGCGGAAGGGGAGACTATTTGCACCTGATTCATGCTATAATGACAGGTATGAGAAAATTGTCATTTGTATTATCAAGATTAAATTGTTTCTGAAGCTCTGTCAGCTATTTGTGGTTTCTGTACAATGGACAAAGCTATTTTTGCCCATAGATTCATTCTGCCCTTGAATTACTCCCACAGAGCTTCACATGCCACCACCTGCGAAGGCAAAGGATCTCAGGAGCTAGTTGGTTTCAGTCTGTCATACAGCTCTCAGTGTACAGAGCGGATAGAAATGGTGGTGGGTAGTTGCAGGCATTTCAGATGCAAATGATCTTATTTAACTCTGTGGGCAACTATATTACAGGCAGCTACAACTGAGGTATTCATCTAAACTTCTGATATAGCCAGTGGAGAAAAATATTCTTATGCATGATCCAGACAACCTATTTTAGACATCTGCCTTCAGATGAGATTAATGTCATCCCAAAAATGTCTCTTTCTCTCTATCAGTTACAGTGAGAGTGTAGACAAGTAGCCCAGATGTAGGGATCTATGCTGTACATCCTAACAGTCAAGTGGTTTGACTTTCACATTTTCTTCTTCATCCAATGACAGGAGACACGTTACTTCACAGAGAATGATAGAGAGAAACTACCTGAATTCAAACTACTTTTCTCTGCTAAAAGATCTGGAAAGGCTGCAGCCTAGGAAATCTTGGTTTAAAAAAAGTCTAGAAAGAGAAGCTGCTGAAATAAAATCATAGGACTGATAGGAAAATTCAGGTCAGAAGGTATCTTGGGATGTCAGCTGGTTTAAAATTCTGCCCAAAGCACAGTTAGCTATGAGATCAGACCAGGTTCCTCAGAGCTTTGCACAACTGGGTCTTCAAAAATTCCAAGGAAGGACACCGCACAGCCTCTCTGGGCAACCTGTTCCACTGTACTCTCTTATTTCAACTTCTGCCTATTGTTGCCTCCTGCCGTGCACTGCTGTGAGTAGCCTGGCTCCATCTCCTCGATGACCCCTTGTAGGTACTGGGGGAGCTGTTAGATGTCCCCCAAAACATCCCTTCTCCAGACTGAACAAGATCAGCGCTCCACATGGGGCAAGCACTCTAGCCTCATCACCTTTGGGGCCCTCCAATTTGTCCCTGTAATTAGCTTTCTCTAATTTATCCATTGTCTTGGTATTTTGGGGGCCCAAAACTGGACACAGTATCTAGATGTGGTCTTTGCATTTGTCCTTGTTGGTTTTCATAAGGTTTCTGTTGGTGTATTTCTCCAGTGTGTCTGGGTCCCTCAGGATGGCAACCTCGAGCATATCAACTGTTCCCCCAACTTGGTGTCATCTGTAAATTTGACTAGAATGCACTTTGCCACCTCTGCCAAGTTATTGATAAAGACATTAAACAGGACAGGTCCCAGGTCAGACCTCTGCAGTACTCATCACAGGCACCCACTCAGGGCATGACCCATTAACCACTGATAATCCAAACAGCTTTTTACTCATGTAGTTGACCACCCATCCAGACTATTAAGTCCTAACCTGGTAACAGATGGCAATTGCTCCTGCTCCTTTGTATTCTTAGCTACAGGAGCATCATCTGATTGACTGGAGAAAAAATACTTTCATAATAAATTCCTATTTGGATGTTAACTATCATGAGACCATTTCCTCAGTGCTCTCCCTGTGAGAGATGTGAGGGTTGTGTGGGACCAGTGCCTGGGGGAGTGGGTCAGGGACCATGTAATTGACTGCTCTGTATGGAAGAAGAGACTTAGCTAATCTGCTTTCCATGGACCTACACATTCTTGCTTCCAAAGCTGCTCTGCATACCAAAATGAGTTGCTAGGGGCTCCCTTCTGGATTTGTAGAGAGGTTCAGCACACCCAGGATCAAGACTGGATGTGGTCTTTGAGAAGGCCTGGAAAAATCTTTCACAGGCTTTCTGCTTCTATAAATTATCCTGGAAAGTGGAATACAAAGAGTCAATGCATATGTGCTGTATGTATATATGCAACCTATTAATAAATGTCTCTGCTGTCTACAGTTGTCTTCAGTGAATACAAAAGGCTTCTGGTTTGTGATCTACAAAAAAAGCAAAGGTGATATTTTTAGATTGAGGAGAGAAAGTTATACGTCGTCCAAAACTGATGACTGTCTGTCTGCATCCTCACCTGTCCTTGTCAAGGAAGAATGGTAAAATTTATCTTTGGTCTGACTGGAGAACTGTGAAACAGGAGATTGAGCACAAAAACTTTACAGTTATTTCGCATGGTATCTCCCAGGATCCTGCTAGCTTGTAGGGAGGTAGCGGTTTCTTCTGTAGGTTTAAAATGCAAGAGCAAAAGCTACTAACATGACAATTAAGATTCCCACATAGAACTATGGCTTTGATTAGTCGTACATCACAAATCACTTGCTCTGGTTAATCTAGCACCTTCTGTGAATCAGCAAAGCAAGTAAAGCATCGGTTGTCCCGTGGAAGTAATCACCTCCTCCATGCAGATGATAAGTTTCTCCAGGGCTGATCCAAAGCCCATGGAATCACAGGCAGAAGATTTAAATTAGTTTTATAACAGACATTTTCAAGCTAGCTTGTAGCAACCTCCTTCAAGAAATTCTGCAACGTCCTTGTGCAGCAGAGAAAAATACAGGAAAAAAAAAAGAGCAATGCACAATAAACAGAATGAAAAAGAACATACCAAAACCCACAATTTAGCAGAGCAGATGATTAAATAAGTAATAAAAGTAAATATTTTTCCTATTTTCCACTGATGTGAAAAACCACCACCACTTGAGATGCTCCTAATTACAAACAACTATTGGAAACCATCCCAGGCTTCCCAAGACATTCAGCCAATTTCTCATGGAATAACAGAATGCTAGCATATACATCAGAAAAAAAAAAAATGGGCTTCATGTGCCTGAACTGGAAACCCAAACTGATCCAAAGTAAAAGAAAACATAGAGTTACAAACACAACACATGACAACCTTCACAAACCTGGGAAGCTTTTTTCCAGCTCCTGCTGGTGTAAGGAAACAGACAAAATGTTGATTTGTACAGAGTTCCCCAAACTGTTTATTCCCCAAACTTTCCTGTCAGGGTTTTCTGTTTCAGAGCAATTCTATTGGTATAACCACTATCTGACATGCAGAACGCAAAAAGGATGGAAGGATGGGATGTTTCCTTTGTTGCGGGGGATCGTGAGAACACTTACATAGAAAGAGATGCATGCATTTTCTTACATGATGTGGTTACAAAAAAGGGAAGTTGTACATCACATAACTTTTCCCCAAATATCTCCTTTCACAAGTGATTTTTCTTTTCTGTAAAACGTCCAAATTTTGCCCCATTGAAAGTGAAAAAAAAAAAAGTGTATATATTGATTAGAAAGTGTTTGGATGCTCACCAAAAAAAAAAAAAAATAAATAAAAGCCACAACCCACCACAAATTAAATTATGAGGGGAATCTTTAACTTCATTACTTGAATGACATTGGTAGCATATCCATATTGTTTTTCTGTATGTAGAAAAGATCAATTTCATATGCTTCTAGCTTTAGTTTAGGTTAGAGACATTCCTAGTACATAGCAGAAATGTCTTCTATTTAAAATTCTTTCTATGCATCCCATCATTAACATGAAACATGGGTAGCATTAGATTATTTGGGGTTTCTCTGCTATAAATGTTATTCCTCGACATGTCACGTTTATATCATATTTACTGATGAAGGTTTCCTGAAAAGCTATCTGTCCCTTTTCCTCTTCACTACTGTAATCAATAGATACAATTTTTGCAGATGCCTAATTTTACACTCCAGTTAAAACAGTAATTGCTAGGAAAGAGCTAAACTAAAAAATCAAGCACCACATAATTCTTGGCACAGAAGCTAGGAAGTCACTCAAATTTTGGAGATTTTTAATGACGAAACAAACTTCTACGAGAGGGTTCATTTAAAGCTCTTTCTAACATAGCTTCAGAGGTCTATAACAAAGCAATCTTTGGAGAGGCTTCTAACATAGCACTGTCCTTTATTAAAACCAGAGGAGGCAGGGTTGCTTGTTTCACTTCAAATATTAAATTAAAAAAAAAAATAGTGAACTGGGGATTGGACGATAATACTTAATAAAAAGTCACCTCTGAAAGTTTTTCTGCATTACATTGTTCTTACTGCAAGGTATGTTGCTAAAATAGCATTACAAGCTGATGTATGTACTGTATTTTAATATTCCACTAAATTAGAACAAAGCTTACAGTAACTTAAATACAAAATATGGTATTAATCTGATTCAATACAGACATTGCATCTCAGTGAAAGACTTTGTTCTCCGTTTACTCTCTGTGGAACTATTTCTGTGAAACACTTCACTTCATCCTAAATTAAGCACGTCCATTTGCCAAAATGACTCTTGATCTAAAAGTACCCATGGCCTGTCAAGGAGTCCACAGGATGCCTATACTGGAATCTGATAAGTTTAGGTGAAAGGAATCTTTATTAGATCATCTGAGAAATATACATATCCTGTAGATTTGGATTGACTTGGATGTCACAGAAACTCAGATTGTCTTGGTAAATAGAATCATAGAATTGTTAGGGTTGGAAGGGACCTTTAAAGGTCATCTAGTCCAACCCCTCTGGAAGGAGCAGGGACACCTTCAACTAGATCAGGTTGCTCAGAGCCCCGTCCAACCTAGCCTTGGATATTTCCAGGGATAGGGCATCCACCACCTCTCTGGGCAACCTGTTCCACTGCTTCACTACCCTCATCGTAAAAAAATTTCTTCCTTATGTCTAATCTGAATCTACTCTCTTTTAGTTTAAAACCGTTACACCTTGTCCTATCACCTTGTCCTCATCTTTCTTATAAGCCCCATTTAAGTGTTGAAAGACTGCAATAATGTCTCTTGGGAGCCTGCTCTTCTCCAGGTTGAAAAGCCCGAACTCTCTCAGCCTGTCCTCATAGGAGAGGTGCTTCAGCCCTCTGATCATCTTTGTGCCCTCCTCTGGACTCGCTCCAACAGGTCTATGTCCTTCTTATGTTGAGGGTGCAGAGCTGGATGCAGTACTCCAGGTGGGGTCTCACCAGAGTGGAGTAGAGGGGAAGAATCACCTCCTTCAATCTGCTGGCCAAGTTTCTTTTGATGTAGCCCGGAATACAATTGGCCTTCTGGGCTGGAAGTGCACATTGTTGGCTCAAGTCCAGCTTTTCATCCACCAGCACACCCAAGTCCTTCTTGGTAGGGCTGCTCTCAATCCCTTCATCGCCCAGCCTGTGTTAATACCAGGGGGTGCCCCAACCCATGTGCAAGACCTTCATTTGGCCTTGCTGAACCTCATGAAGTTCATATGGGCCTGCTTCTTGAGCTTTTCCTAGTCCCTCTGAATGGCATCTCATCCCTCAGGCGTGTTGACTGCATCACTCAGCTTGGTGTTGTCTACAAGCTTGCTCAGGGTGCACTCAATCCCACTATCTATGTCACTAATGAAGATATTTAATAGTATTTGTCCCAGTTTGGAACCCTGAGGGACACCACTTGTCACCAATCTCCATCTGGACATTGAGTGGTTGACCACTAACCTCTGGATGCAATCATCCAACCAATTCCTCATCCACCGAACAGTCCACCCACCAAATCCATATCTCTTCAATTCAGAGAGAATGTTGTGGGGGACCATGTCAAAGGCCTTAAGGATGTCCAGGTAGGCAACATACATAGCTCTTCCCTTGTCCACTCGTGTAGTCACTCCATCATAGAAAGCCACTAGGTTTGTCAGGCAGGACTTGCCCTTGGTGAAGCCATGCTGACTGCCTTGAATCACTTCCTTGTCCTCCATGTGCCTTAGCGTAACTTCTAGGAGGATCTGTCCTATGATCTTCACAGGCACAAAAGTGAGTCTAACAAGTCAGTAGTTCCCAGGGTCCTCTTTTTTTACCATTTTAAAAATGGGTGCAATGTTTCCCTTTTTCCAGTCACCAGGGACTTCACCAGATTGGCGTGACTTTTCAAATATCACGGAGAGTGGCTTAGTATCTGCAACAGCCAACTCTGTCAGGACTCTGGAGCATATCTTGTCAGATCCCTTAGGCCTAGACATGTTCAGATTCCTCAGGTGGTCACGAACCTGATCTTCTCTTACAGGGGGAGGGACTTTGTTCCTACAATCCTTGCCTTGCTGTCCATCCACTTGAGAGGTGTGGGAAGAGGGGTTACACGTGAAAGCTGAGGCAAAAGTTGTTGAGTACCTCAACCTTCTCCTCATCTGTTGTTACCAGTTCACCAGTCTTGCTCTTTGAGGGGAGTACACTTTCTTTGACCTTCCTTTTCTGGCTGACATACCCATACTGTTCTTTGCATCTTTGCATCCCTTGCCAAGTTCAGTTCCGTCCACATCTTGGCCTTCCTGACCCAACCCTACACAACCAGGCAGCATCCCTGTACTTTTCGCAGGATACCTGCCCCTGCTTCCACCGCCTGTGCATTTCCTTCTTGTCCTTTAGTTTGATCAGCAGGTCTCAACTCAGCCATGATTGTCTGTTGTCTTCTTTGCCTGATTTCTTATACTTGGGGATTAAGAGCTCTTTTGCTCTATGGAAAGCATCCTTAAAAGTCTGCCACCTCCAGTAGGCTGGTGCTTATTACCAGCATGTCTATGTCTGATATCTATACTGCACCACAGAGAGTGCAGGCCTCCTTTTATACTTCCTGGTCTCCTGTGAACACTGAGGTACGGTGGTCTCACATTTGAGACAGACTGTGGAACAGCTCATCATCCACACAAGCAAATAGACTTGCATGTAGCATCTCTCTGAGATAACAAAGACTGGGGACTAACTAAAGAGGAAAAAGATAGGCACACATCATTGTGTCCTTCTGTACATAGATTCTGGTTAAGAAGAGGTGGTAATTTGAGTTTTTGCAGTTCCTTGAGCTCAGTCCTCAGCTGGAGTGAGGTAAAACGCAATTCAATGCTCCAGAGTGATGCAGAGCTGATTCACCCAGAGTGACTCACCCTGTTAAGGATGTTCCTTAGCTGTGGGCTGACCAGAAGTACCAGAAAAGCTGCAAAACTTGTGAGCAATGCAAATAACTGGAAAAAAAAAAAATCTTGTTCAGAATTTATAAAGTTGTGATTTTGTCAAGAGATACCGCTCCGGAATTCTGCTGGCACAGCTGCTTTTGGAGTGCCTCACCGCAGGCGAAATGATCCGGGATAGTTCAGGCACATGAACAGTGCACCAAGAGGGGTGGCAGGGAGAACAGCAGATGCAGAGCACTTTGACAGGACAGTACGAGGGGGGAGCTGCCTTTATAACAAGTATCTGGGAAACCTCGATTTTGTACATACTGTCTAGTGGGAGGGGTGAAGAGAAACAGGGAATGCTGATGGTGACAACCTTTTAATCTGGCAGAAGACAGGCACCTGCCTACAACTTTCCCAAAGCAAGGGCGCAGAGCACCCGCCCTGCCGAGTGATTCATTCACAGAACAAGCATAACGTAACACTAAGGGACAGCTTTTTCGTGCAATTATCTAATTTCCTTCAGGGTTACAAGTTCTGGGTTTTTTTTCCTCTTTCTTGTCATAGTTTTTACAACTTTTAAATTTCTCAGTTAACTTTAATTAAATTCTCTTTAGGCTTAACAGCTCAGAGAGCCTTTGAACTTGCTAATTCTGCAACTTGCTAGTATTTTTTTTATTGGACTTACCACTTCATTTTTGCAGTCTACATTACAGAGATTTAGAGTGAATTTTTTTTTTTTACAATATAAGTCATATTTTTTGTAGATAAAACATTGTTCCACTTCTTCCCAGATCACAGCCAGTTTTCACTGGTAGGAAAGGATTTTTCCTTAAAATAACATTTTTTTTTTTTCCAGCTCTATAACATGAACAGAACATTTAAGGTAGTGATGTGCTGAAAGTAACTTCAATAATCCATAAAATGAGGGGTGAGCACCATAGTAATTTGGCTGCAGATTTGATTTATGGAGTAAAAAATTGATTTTTCACAAAACCAGTTCAGAACTGATGTTAAATATTAAGTATTCAGCATTTTTAATTGGATAAAGAAAAAAAAAAAAAGGAAAAGTGAAAAGAGAAAAAAAATTAACAGCTGGCATAATCCAGTTATGTATTAATGTATGAAAGGCTGGATGTGATTTTTGCTGTATAAGAACTGCATTTGTTTTCTACTGGTAGCATATGTATTGTACGGTTTGCAGCACCAATGACATTAACAAAATCTTGAAAGTCATAAAACTTCTGTTCTGCCTGCTGTTGCTCGCCTATTGTTCTGTCAGAGAGAAGAATGTATTACTCGTTTCCCTGTGAAGGAACAGCAGTTGTTTGCACATGGAAGATTAGCGTTGCATAGGATTCTTCCCTGCTGGAGCGAAGAAGGTGTGAATAATCTAAAGGGTATAAACAGCTGTTACCTTTAAGTAATTAGCATAATATTTCCTGATTGACTACACTACTCATTCTCTTTTCTTTTTTTTTTTTTTTTGTTTCTTAATTGAAACTGCTATCAGAATAATGCATTTATTCATTTTCTGGAATTATTTCCAATAATTCATAAAATTAATATAAAAATCAGAAAACAGGTGTAATGACTCACAAGTTCTGTATGTATGTCTGTGTTCTAAAGTTCTGTATGTATTGCTTTAACACAAACAGTGTGGACAATAGCACTAAAATATAAAGGGCTACATTCACAGAAGACCTCATGAAAGGATGAGAGCTGAAAAAAACAATTTTCTGAGCCTCCTACTTAGTTGTGGAAGCCTAAGTACCAAGTTTGGGAGCCTAGGTTCTCTAGACGGTACAAGAAAAGCATTGAGAAACTTTCCAGATGCTGACGCTACCCAGTAGAAAATACTAAAAAGACAAGTGGGTTCAACATTAGACATCCTTGACATAGCTAAATGTCAAGTTTCAAGCCCAACAGGCATTTTTGCAGCTCTTATTCTTACAAGAAGTCCAGTTTATCAAATGGCTACATTGGCCCAAATAATGAATTTTAAAATAAGGGAGTAGGAAAAAATCTTACACTAAAAAAGCCTTTTTTTCTATTTATTCTCATTAAAAGTGTTCATAAAAGGGTTAAATTTGTGCAAGTTAGTCTTCCAGACTTTAATTAAATGTTAGGTAGCTAAGATGTATTTACACTAACATTTATTTTGGGTTGAGGGAGTGCTTTTGAAGAAAATCTGATTGCCTTGAGGTTCAGCTGGAACTGTGTAACTCAGAAGTGGGGAAAGAAGATTATCACAGGTCTCATGGGGAAGATAAAAATTATTATGGGTTATTTAAAGGAATGGTGGGAATACGCAAAACTCCAGCAGGGCCAAAGGTGGAAAAGATGGCAATAAAGGTGGATCAGAAGCATAAGAAAATGGAGAGGAGGGGACATAAAAGGTCAGTTGCATGCAAGCAAGCTGCTGGTCAGCACAGTCACCTAGCAAACCCTGCCTCTGATAGAATCATAGAATCATAGAATGGTTAGGGTTGGAAGGGACCTTCAAAGGTCATCTAGTCCAACCCCCCCTGCAAGGAGCAGAGACATCCCCGACTAGATCAGGTTGCTCAGAGCCTTGAACATTTCCAGGGATGGGGCATCCACCACCTCTCTGGGCAACCTGTTCCGGTGTTCTACAACCCTCAGTGTAAAAAATTATTTCCTAATATCTAATCTGAATCTACCTCCCTCTATTTTGAAACCGTTACCCCTAGTCCTGTCACAGCAGGCCTTACTGAACAGTTTCTCCCCATCTTTCCTGTAGGCCCTCTTGAGGTACTAGAAGGCTGCTATAAGGTCTCCCTGGAGCCTCCTCTTCTCCAGGCTGAACAGCCCTAACTCTCTCAGCCTGTCCTCATAGGAGAGGTGCTCCAGCCCTCTTATCGTCTTCGTGGCCCTGACAGGGTAGTTCACGATGAAATGCAGAAATAATATGTGCATAGAAATTCTACTGAATAAGTTGTATTTCCCACTTCACCTATCACTTCTCCATGAATTAAAATTCAATGTTGAATTAGTATTGTGTTGTTGCAACAGGTTGGATGGTTGTAATAATTGCTTTTCCCCGTTGTTTATATTACTCTTCCTTTTTCTAAATAACTAGATTTTAGATGATAATTTGCAAGGTTCTGCTTTTCTTTTATGCAATCTTTGAGTCTTATTGTCCAGAAAATGTTTCTGTTCTAGTACAAGATTCAATAAAAAACTAAATATCAGGTTAGGTTTGCAAACCTGAGAATAAATTTATTTACTTCAGCTGCAAGTGATTGAACATATAGTGTGTATTTTGAGTGCTGTACTGGAACTGGCAAGGAGTAGTTTCTCTATTTAAAAATCATGGAATCATAGAATCACATGGTTGGATGGGACCTATAAGATCATCTAGTCCAACCGTCTTCCCACTACCATTGCTGCCACAGCTACTAAACCATATCTTGTAGCTCCTCATCAAGCCGCCTCTTGAACACTGCCAGGGATGGTGACTCCACCACCTCCCTGGCCATTCCAGTGCCTGACCACTCTTTGGGAGAAAAAGTTTTTCCTCATGTCCAATCTAAACCTCCTCTGGTACAACTTGTGGCCATTTCCTCGGGTCCTGCTTGTTGCCTGGGAGAAGAGGCCAAACCCCTGCTCATCACAACCTGCCTTCAGGAAGCTATAGAATGCAATGAGATCTCCCCTGAGCCTCCTCTTCTCCAGACTAAACAATCTCAACTCTCTCAGTCGCTCCTCGTAAGACTTGTGCTCCAGACCCCTCACCAGCTTTGTTGCCCTTCTCTGGACACGTTCCAGGGCTTCAATGTCTTTCTTGTAGTGAGGGGCCCAAAACTGAACACAATACTCAAGGTGCGGCCTCACCAGCGCCGAATACAGGGGGATGATTACCTCCCTGCTCCTGCTGGCCACACTATTTCTAATGCAGGCCAGGATGCCATTGGCCCTCTTGGCCACCTGGGCACACTGTCAGCTCATGTTCAGCTGAGCATCAACCAACACCCCCAGGTCCCTTTCCTCTTGACAGTCCTCCAGCCACTCAGCTCCGAGCCTATAGCGCTGCATGGGGTTATTGTGGCCAAAGTGCAGGACCCGACATGAGCACATTCTAACCATTTCTCTTATTTTTTTCCTTATTTGTCAGCAATAAACTATCTCCCCTCTGGATCTTATTTTTATTCATCTCTTTCATTTCACAAAAAAAATGAACTTGTTATTTAGCCTGCCCTCAGTTCACTTTGTCTCCTCCCTCCAGTTCTTGGTAGCTGTGCCTTGAATTACACTATGAAGCACCATAAATCTCATCCTATCCATTGCGTCCCCATCTGGCGTCTCGCCTGTAGCACCAATCTCACTTGAGAGGCTGAGCTTGGAGGAGTTAGTACAATTGCTTTGGTGATATTTTGGATTGCACAGCATGGAAGATGACAGCAGAACTCAACACATACGAATCAGCCAGCTCCAAAGTGATGAGAGAGAAGATTTATTCTATTTCAGAGGCTCAGAGATATTACAAAGCTCCAGTCTGCTCTCACTGAAGCCAACAGGAGCCTTTCCTTTGATTTCAATAGGAACTGGATCAGTAGAGAGAATGAAGGGAGAGCTATAATTTCTCACAGTAATAACCTTCTCTTCTTTGCAAGGATAAACTATTCAGCTTTCAGACTTTCTGTGCACCCTTTTAGGTCTCAGCATTTTCACTAGCTTGAATGGTATCTGTTTCCATCAAGTGTTGTATATCATGAAGGGCTATTTGATTTTCCATTGCCACATGTAATTGCTTATATGAGAAGATAACTAGCCTGCCTAGAATTCAGGCTGGTGACAGGCAGGCAGGCATAGTAATGTAAAAAATTTATTGAATTAAAGAATCATTTATGTGGGGACAATCTGGAGATGAAATACATTAAAGTCTTAGCTTTAAGCTAATAAAAGGACATTTTCCAAATCTTATATCTTATAATTGACATTAAAATTTTTAATCTAATATTAGAATTAACTTTACATTGCTATTTGCTGAGCTTCCTGCTGATTTATTCAAATTATCATGATTTCAAACTAGCTAAGAGTCATGTTTCCCCTACAACTTTGGAATAGATTTAAGCAAATTCATCAGTAAAAGGAATCACAGGATGTCGTCTTTACAAGCTGGCTATGCAGAGCTGCAATACATAAACATCAGGAGAAACTAGAATAGGAAGTGTCAGAGGACGATTGCCATGGTCCTTTAACTGACTCTAATGAAATTATGTGTAATTTCAGGTATAAAAAAGCATCTGTTACACTTCATCCTACTTCAGAAAAAAAATTTGTATTGCAGAAAACCAGAAAAAAAAAATAGGTTAATGTGCCCTGCAAATAAAATTACTTTTTTTACTATTCTCGTTATTATTCATCTTAACATCGCAGCTGAAGTGGCACATTACAAGAAAGAAAGAGGTAATTGCTTCTTGTAGGTTCTATATCTTCCTTTTGACCTATTGATTCATAGGCTGTTTACCCTACAGCCATCTATTACTTTGAAAAGGAATAAATCATTTGTTTCAACCACCTCAGCCACTTACTGATAGACAGATAGTGACCTGTATGGTTTTTTTAGATATGTGAGAAAATGCCCAGAAAATTATGAAGGCCACAGTGCTTGTGAATGCAATTAACAAAGACAACAGGCCATCAGAGCTCTCTTGCTGAGGTATTGTTTTAATATGAGTATAACAATGGTGCAATTATTTTCTCAAATAACTAACGGTTAATGTGGAAAGGCTTTTTAAAAAAATATATATATGCAAAAGGGAAGCTAAAAGCTACCAGTAACAATTTGTGTCAACTCATAGTCTTTATAGCAAATGAGGCAAATATTTAAATCAGTGCCCACACAAAAGTCCATACTCATGTCAGCAAAAGATTATCATTAAATGACTTTTACAGTTTAAGTGAGTTGTGTGTATTGTGTTATTCCACATAGCACATTTGCTGTGATTCAACGTCAGTCCATTCAGTAAGTACAGTACACGTACAGGACAGCTACATATTCAGAAGACAGGAATTACCAACACATCTAGTTTCACAGAAGTATCAGTTCAGTAAAGTGTTTAAAGGTGAGGTTAACTGTCAAGATGCAAATACACTGCCTCCAGATTTACAATCACACATCCAAATGAAGACATTTGCATCTGAAATAATGTAAATTATTTGTTTTGCCGCTGAAAATTTGATAGACTATATGAAGAAACATAAAAAACAAGAAGGGAATCTCAGGACTCTCCGGCTGTGATTTCATAGAATCATAGAATCATAGAATGGTTAGGGTTGGAAGGGACCTTCAAAGGTCATCTAGTCCAACCCCCCTGCAAGGAGCAGGGACATTCCTGACTAGATCAGGTTGCTCAGAGCCTCATCCAGCCTGGCCTTGAACGTTTCCAGGGATGGGGCTTCCACCACCTTTCTGGGCAACCTGTTCCAGTGTTCTATAACTCTATAACCTCTTGCCTATGTGCCTTAATTTAAAATACTTGAAGTCTTGTTGCAGGCACTGTCACTGAAAGACAATACTGTCATTGGCCTAATGACAGTATTTGGTTTTACTTGAAGGTCTGGCTATTAAGTAATGATAGTACGGCTTTCTACAAGGGTGTTTCTATACATGTCCTCATGACCATCTGAACTCCAAGCAATAAAACATTAAACTAACACAGGCTCTTCAACCTTCCAGGCAGATATGTTTGTTTACACAGAGCTAACTCAAACTTTACATATTAATTCTGCCTCATCAAAGCTGTATTTTGAAGAGCTGAGGGACTTCAAAAGTGTCAAGTCCTTGGCTGAGTTAGGAAGAATTTAACTTGGCATAAGAGTATAATGACAAAATGGGACTATTCAAGAATTATATATACCTCTAAGGATTTAGCCCCACACCCATTGCCAAAATCAGATGTATTGATTACATTTCTTTTTTGTTTTCTCACAATGATTTTGTCAACGCAAACATATTAGTGATTGCATTTAGATATCGGTAAGAGTTGTTCACGTAGACGCGCATAGAAAGAAGAAGATTACTGATCGAATGAGAAAATATTTAAAATTACATCTATGGTAATAAGTGAATCATACATATCTTCAGTTAAATTAATTTTGGCAGAAGGTGAATGTGATCTTAAGGCAAAAAATGAAAGAAATATTAAAGTTCACTTTGTTAGTGTGTCCAGTGAAAGTCAAAAGATTCATTCTGCATAGCAGAGAAAAAGGTAGGAAAGATATATATAGAGAAGTATTGTTGAGTATATTAAAGGCTTTCAGATGATTGTTTATTTCTTGACTAATTTAAAACAATAATTGATACAGCAAATAAAAAATATAATCAAACCATAATCATCCACTATTTCATCAGTTTTTGTAAACTAAATAAATTATTCAAAGGGCATGGCCTATTTCATGTGGCCACACACAGTCCTAGCATGTACTTGCATTTCTCACAGATTCATAACATGTCAACACATATTAAATATATGTGTCAGCCTTGCCAAGATGACTCTTGCATTTGTAGTCTGGAGAAATACTGGCCCAATCCTGCTGCGTGCTGTTGTTCCATTAGAGCAAAATCCTTAAACACATGTGTAGCCTTCATGGAAATCAGATAGTATGGATCAAAGCTAAGTTCTTTTAAGATTTTTCTTGATTTCATATTTAGCTGTGCAGCTGAATTAAAGACCAAGACCTTCATTTTAGATATTCTTTTTCACTCAAGAATGGGGAATCACAAAGATTTTATATTTTATGTGTATTTCCATTTTATCTCTAGTGAATACCCACAAGTCTCAAAACAGTGGCAGCTTTTAAATTCGGCTGTCTCATTTCAAGTTTCTCTGTCAACTTGCAGTAACAATCTGCCCACTGTGGGTGATTTACTGATCTAAGTATAAGCAACTGTATAAAAACAAGGTAAACTCATAGTTAACCATAACAATGGGTCTAAAAAAAACCCCAGGCTGCCTAGGTCTTGTAGGACTGGCCTCTTCCAGGCCAATTTGGATGTCCAAACCAATTTGTCCAAAGCAATCCAGCCATGGCATCAAGAAGTCACACACATATAGGGTAAACCTGTCTGCCGCCATGGCTGAAATCACTCGAGTGCCCACATACATTTGTTCAAAGCAAGTATGGCAATCTTGCCCTGACAAGCCATCCTTCTGCATAGCTCTGGAGCAAAGCCATTGCCAACTTGAATTTCACATCACTCGGGAGCACAAAGAAGAGGAAAACAACCCCGTTCATTTTGTATCCTTTATAACTCAAATCTAATTCAAGATACCCTGTGAGTAAATCCTAATACACTCAGTGTGACCTAAGGATGTGCTCATCAAATCACATTTATGTGTACTCATGCAAGGGTTGACAGGCATAGGATAAACAAGTGATGTGGAAAAAACACACTGGAGTAAAAATGTGAACAAATAATATAGCAAAGCATATATTGATTCTTTGATGAGAAAATACAAGAGGTGGGGGCTTTTAAAACCTGTTTTCCCATAAGAAAACAAACTAAAGTCTTTCTATTCTCTGTTTGAATTACTATTTTCATAACTGTAGGAAACTCTTCCCATCTGTCATCTTGAATGAATTTGATCCATAGTTTAACAGCTGTCCAGATCACACACAGACACACATCATAATCTTGTAAGCCATATTTTCTTACAAAATCAGGCTCAAAGTTTTAAATGGAATTACAGAAGAATGAGACATAAAATTATCATAAACAAGCAGAATTTCTGCTTTGAACAGCACCAAAAATCTCATTTTAGACCCATGCCTGCTCTGCATGAAGTGGGTGTCAACATTTTCAGTATTTTAATTTTGTGTCATGATTTCGTTGATGTTAGAAAAATACGTCAACTTATGTGGTTTAGGAACTGGCTTCAGAATCTCATCTGTTCCTGACTCTAAAGAGAATGTGTGCCTGAAACGACTGAAACCATGGGCTTTTGTGATGAAGACATGATGAGCTTAAAGCTACCTCACTGCAGTGGGACACAGTGACTGTGTGAACCCAGAATTTTTAGAGTTTTGACACTTCTGACTTTCTATGGACTTAGCTGTTTCTCCTTCACTTAAATATTAATTCTGATTTACATACATCATTAAGATATTGTATTAAATTTATATGTATCAGTTGTACTGCTCTGGCAATAAAGTAGTACGAAGAATTGTTACTGAATTTTCCTTATGAAGCACTGAAGCCATTTCCCAGTTGTGTATGAAAGGGTTAAAGGTAAAACTCTATACTCAAACTGTTTTTCTTCCTGTTCTCCTATTTGTCCATAAAGATAGCTTTAATTAGTACTTGCCTGGAAACAATTTGTGTATGTATTAACTAAAAAGTGTAATCAGTATGAAGAGAAGCTGATGAATAGTTATAAAAATAGCATCCAAACATCAAAGTCCCTTTCATAAGAAAAATATTTTTAATCTTTGTATGAGATAGTGCAGAAGTGCTACTGTGTCACTAGGAAGTGCTCTATCTGCGTGTGGCATTAAAATGGCAACAGGACCAGTGGTCACTTCATATTCAAGACATTTTCAAGATGCATGCAGGGCAATCAGAGCCAAACCTTATGTCTCCGTATGAAATTTCTCTCCATCTTAAATTTGTGAACTGTTTCTATTATACTTGCCTCATTTCCCTAAGCAAAGAAAAAAAAAATGAACAAGTAGTTTCATTTGCTGGATGCTTTAGTGCCATTGCCAGATTTCAAATTCTTGTAATTTTTATGATACTGGACATTGTCTTAAAGTCCTGCTTCTACAGCTAAGTAATCAAAGGAGAACCTACCATTTTTTTACTACCACGTTTCTTACCTTTGATTGGGAACATATTTGAATCATATTCCAGAAAGGAAAAAAAGGTAAAAAATAAGAGTGTGTGTATGTAAAGGAAATCTTAAATGTTTATAGGAATTTTGTGTGTCTGTGTTTAGTAACCTTATCTCTTGAATTAAAGCAGAACAGGGTGCTAATTTGGGGGATTAGGTAAACTGAATATGTCAATAAGCACTAGTATTAAAACATCACCTAAGGCCACATCTAAGCCTACAGCCATTTCAACTTCCCCACAAAAACACTTTTTTAGTAAGTGGGAAGGTGTAGCAGACAACAAGGAGTGACAGGGAACAGGGAAACGAACTAAGACAACCACAGGAGATGAGCAGAGGGAGCGAACAGGTGACAAGTGGAGAGAGGTGACATCACAGAAGGAGCAGGAATATGGTAGGCTGAAAGGAGACAAGGAAAAATGTGGACCCAGTTAGCAAAAGGACAAAGAAAGGCCAAGTAGGAGCAACAGACAGGGTATGAAGCACTACAAGACTCTTATAAGCACAGTGCTTGAAAGGTTCTGTGGCAAAATGTTTGGGCTACAAATGTGGCACTAGATTTGTAGACTGATAAGCAGCTGACAAGTGCCAGAGTGCCAAAGCAAGTCCCCTGACCCCCTCCACAAGACAAAGAGCTAGAATTCAAAGAGCTAATACCCTTTATCTCAGCTCATAAAATATTAAATATACAATACCCACCAGAAATAGTATATTAATTTTTAGCACCTTCTTTGGGAGATGTGGAGAGGAAGTTGCAGGAAAATGAAACAGGACCTAGAAGATCAAGATACCGTTGAATTACATCCTGTCTTTCTTCTGCACAGTGGGAATTCAGGACAAACTTATATGACCGTGAAGATTAAGAAAGGCATGCATAAAGAGATAGAAAACAATTAATTTAGGTTTCTTACTAGAAGTTTGACACTGATGAAGGAGAGAAAGCATAAATCCCATGGGTTAGAGACATCTGCCTCTTTCCACAGATGGTCTGGGTTCTTTTAATGCTTAAAACTATGCCCTGAGAAAATGGGAGGGGGTTAAAATTAGCTGTCTACTACTGCCTGCTGCTTTTCACAAAGGTAAGTCTTTCAAAGAGATGGAGTAAGGTGTTCTACTGGTTCTGGTCCGATAGCTGCATTGCTGTGTTAATGCAGTGCTGCACTTGAGCCAGTAGCCTGCAGAGAGGGCATACAGTTAAATCTTCATTCAGGTCCAAAGTTAAGCAGTGCATTTGTATTCACAAGATACTAAAACCAAGCTAGCAAGTAAGATCTCATTCTGTGTAGCACCAACTTGAGTGCATATGCACTATGCTCCCTAGTGCCTACTGCAGTGCCTGTGTTATCCAACAGGTGCAAACTCTGAAGAGAATTAAGTTCTTATCTTAAAATAGATGCCTAAAATAGTATCTTGAAGAATGTCCATTCCTCTACCTAGCTACAGAGGAAATCTGTGATAACAAGCTCACATGCAAATGCTCTACACTTAAAATAAACAAACTGCTAACCTGCTTTGTAGGAAATATAGTCCCAACAAAGCCCTCATACATTATTTGTCATTTATAATTGTCATAGTTCAGCCCCGATCTGGACCAGACTACACAGTCTCTCTCTCACTCCCCCTACCCTCCGAGAGAATAGGGGGAGATAATATAGGAAAAAATGGCTTGAGGTTTGAGATAAAGACAGGGAGAAATCTTTAAAGTTACCATTACAGGCAAAACAGACTCGACTTGGGGAAAACTATTGTTTTATTTCTAAAACTAGCAGGAGAATGAGACAGGGAACAAGATAACCTCCCCCCTACCCCTCCCTCTGCCCGGGCTTAACATTATCTCTACTACCTTCCACCCCTCAAGCAGCACAGAGGGGAAAGGGAATGGGGGTTGCGGTCAGTTCATCACGCATTGTTTTACGCTGCTGCTTCATCATCGGGGGAAGAACTCCTCGCATTCCTCCCCTGCTCCATCATGGGGTTCCACCCATGGGCCACAGTCCTTTGTGAAACTGCTCCAGCGTGGGTCATCTCTTCCACAGGGTGCAGTCCCTCCAGAACAGCTGCCCCAGCAGGCCCTCCATGGGCCACAGCCTCCTTCAGGCATCCACCTGCTCCGGCGTGAGGTCCTCCATGGGCTGCAGGTGGATCTCTGCCCCTCTGTGGACCTTCATGGGCTGCAGGGGGACAACCTGCTCCACCATGGTCATCACCACAGGCTGCAAGGGAATCTTGGCCAGGAGCTGCATTACTCCTCCCCCTCCTTCTTCACTGACCTTGGTGTCTGCAGCCGTTCCTCACAAGAAAAATTCTTCACAAGAGGCTGGCAGAAGTCTCTCAGGATCCTTTTTACATCTCATTCACTTCTCATCTCCTCTCCACTTCTTGCAGTCAGGCCAGGCCGAGTTGGGCCCAGTCAGCCACCCAGCAGGAGGCCAGAGGGTGAGGCCTGCAAGGCCCACAAAGCTCATGCCTCCCCCTCTCTGCTCCCGCTCAGCTGCTTCACATCTTCTCTCTTTTTTTTTTTTCTGTTTTCCCCTTCTTAAATACGTTATCACAGAGGCATTATCACGGAACATTCTGCTACCACTTGGCTCAGCCTTGGCCAACAGCGGGTCTGCCTTAGGCCCGGCCGAGTCCACTGAACAAAGGGGAGCAACTTCTAGCAGTTTCCTACAGAAGCTACCACCTTAGGCCTCACTAAACAAAACCAGAACAACAATCCTTCCAAACTTTTCTAATATTATGGACTTTGAAATCCTAGGGAACATTAGGAAGCATGCAGTGGTTGCTTCTTTTTCTTTTGCCTCAGCCTTGGCCATTCCCTGCATTATTAGCAAGCAATACAGTGCAGTAGGAGAGGACCAGTAGAGAGACAGTTGATACTGAGTACTTAACAACCCCACTGTATCAGCTTCATAAAGAGTTCCTTCAAACTAGCTTGAACTGTTCCTCTAAGCTGAAGGCACATTAACAATTAGCAGTTGGACATCCTTTACTTTAGTTTCACTTAACGAAATCCAGTTTGCACACTTGCATTGTTCCAGAATATGAATCAAATCAAGGTAAATAGGGATAATCTGGAGATTTTCTGTAGAAGCACATTCTGATACAAACAAATTAATTAATATAAAACCTTCTTTCAGTTTTTGCCCACTACAGAGATACCATGGGTAAACTCTATTGAGTTTTCTGCCTTTCTGAGCAAGTTAGAGACAGCATAATCTCATTTTCATCACCAGTTCTTTCTGCTTCCAGGTGTTCACTGTATAGCTGTAACAGCACTACTGAAATTTTAACCTGAACATCTAGGTCTTAGGAGAGCATATTTCAATAGCTTTCCTCTCACAAGCTCATAACACATTAAAATAATAAAGTCACAATACATATGCTCCTCATCTCATATTGTCTCCTTTGGAGAAATCGTTTTGTTTTGAATATGACTACTGCAGAGAAGCAGAATCATAGGCAAAATTTCTTCTGGGCACAATGTTGTATGCTCAAACACAGGAAAAGTATAGTTTGCTTCTGAAGCAGCTGATAAAAGGCACTGCAATGCAGGGTATATTAAGCATGATGAACCAACTGGATGATACAACATAATGGTGATTTGTGTGCCAGCTGTTTTTCTGGAACAGCAATTTTGAATTAATCTTATACTTTTATTTTAGAATAGCCATTGAGAACTAGTAAAAATTAGAAACGAATTATAAGAAAGTATGTAAATGTGATGATTCTCCTAAGTCACAAACTAATCAAATTATACAGTCCCTTAAGCTGCTCCATAGATTTTCACCAGTGTAATTTGAGCTTATTTTACAGACGTGTTTCAGGGGTGAGAGACAAAGATTAAAATGAAACTGTTGCTTATTTCAAAATTTAAGACAAAATGGAATCTCAATCCAAAATGCAGAGAATCTATGAGGTTGGAAGTAACTTGGTTTTCCCTGAACAGGTCCATCTCTACTTAGCCCTTGAGATCATACAAGCACTAGCTTCACACAAAACTATAAAACCATTTTAAGTTTTCTTAGCAGATGAACAGTGAGCAGCTAAAAACACTTCCTAATTACAGTTCATTTGGTGGGGAAGCTAGAAATAAGATCAATGCATGCTACAGACTGTAATTTGTGATGTCCTAAGCAGATTTTCTCAAAACCAGCATATTGCTTGCATCAACAGCTTTTAACACTGTCCGTGCTGAACAGATACTGTGGCTTTTGTATGTTTCCTACCCTTGCCTTGGTGCTAACTATTCACAAACTCTTTGTGCTGTCATTCCAACTGAAGAATACATTGTGCTTCGTTGAGGTGCTCATTCTGTGCTTTATAAACATGAGAACAGTCTTTCCTAGCCTCTGAGCTGAGTAATTGCCTCAACCACCTTGCACAGGGCTGTCTTGCGCAGCTCCTCAATTGGCAGTCAAATAAAACTGAAGCTGAACTTTGAATTCTTATTCATCTTTTGCAGTTTTCTCCTTTCTGTTTGTTTGTTTGTGGGCAGTGGAGCATGTGCATACATTTGTTTTAGAGGGGTGAGATTTCCAGTAGTTTTGTAGAATATCTTCTATTGCCTTCTGATTCACCATTGCCCTGAGGTTGAGCGACACCTCACTGGGATCCCTGAAGATGCATTGCCATAATCAGCTCCTAGTAGGCAGCTGCAGCATTTCCAACAAGGCTACTTAGCTTTTCTCCAAAACACTGTCATATTTTCAAGTCTTTCTATGATCCGTATCACTGGTTCCCAGTTCTTTCCCCACAAACCAAATCTTTAGATACGCTGAAGGCTCTTGTTGTTCTGAAGCCTCAAACAGTTACTCTTATTAGACAAGATTCTGCTGTGATTTGCTGCACAATCTGCTGCCCTGAGGATTTATCTGTGCACAGGGTAATGTTTTTGAGAGGATACTAGGGGGACACCCAGATTTCATTGCCTTTGTTAACTCAAGGGGAACTTCCTCTGCAGAGATTTTCCTTTTCTTTTGAAGTAAGAAAGCAGTCAGAACCTACTTGGCTGACAGCTGCTTCATCCCAGCTCTGTAAGATGCAACTCATCATGTAAGAAACCATTCAAATTTGATTCAATTTAATTACCCAGGCTTTTCAACTCTTAAGCATAATCATTACATTCATTCCAGAGGCAAAAGAAAGCTATTTGCTTTTCTAAAGGGAAATGCTGCAAAATGCTACAAAACATACATGTAAATCAGCCTGCTTAAATTTGATCTGTTCCACGCAGTTCTGCTTCCTCTCCATGGGCTGATGGATTTTGCTAATATCGAAAACTTATAGAGTTCTGTGTTCTTGTTCCTTTCATTAACAGACATCGCAAGGGAACTCCAAAGCTTGCAATAGAATGGAAACAGGCCACCCCACTTAACAGACACAATGGAGAGCAACTACTTCATCAAATTAAAAAAAAAAAAAAAAGCCTGCATCAGCTAACTTGAATGATCAATAAAAGTAAAAAGTGCTCTTAGGAGGGCCAGTTTATAGATCAGAGTCAGGAGTTTAAAATACAGATTTTGCATTTTTTCCCTGAATTTACTATTTGAACTCAATATACTCACAGTAGGTGCCTAGAAAAGGCTATTATTTCCCAAGATTTTCTTTGCACCTCAGCAGTGGGGTGCTGGACTTTTTCAAAGACAGAATATTTTATATCATTAATCTGACAGAACAATATAAATTTTTTTAGCAAAATTTCTTTCTGAGTTTAGACAGAACCATCTTAGTAAAATTTATTCCCATTTCCACGAATACATAGTCTCATGAAGCACCTTTTTTTCTAGATGTAAGGGAGAAAATCTCAACTTCTTTTTTGACTGTAAAGCCTTTGAGGTCACTGGTATTGAATTTGCTTTTTTCACGATTCAGTCGAACCTAAGAAGTTGAATGGTATGGTGACATTCTGTGCAGCTAACAGATTATCATTAATACAACAGCAAAAGCAGGGTCTGTATCATCTTCCTTTTGATTCTCTGTTCTTCAGTATCTAGCTCTGATATACAGAAACACAGCTGTCAACAGGAAACTATGCTAAAAGAACATGAGTAGGTCTTCGAAAACAGGCACTCAGGTGTTAGAAATGCCCATCGCTATCTCCAGTAGTCTTTTTAAATCCTCCTCTGTTTTGTTTTTCAGACATTAGAGGGTATGTTCTCTTGGGAACCCAAGAATTCTGAGTTATAATTCTGTCCCCTCAAGACAATGTCCTCTGCTGCTGTCCTGGGCCACCAAATCCTTCTGCTCCATTTGTCTCTGTGTGAATTATGGATAATGATAGCTACCTTTTGTGCTGTAAAAGGATGTCAGGAGTTTGATTAGAATAATATTTTTACAGCAGCATGAAGGGGAATGGTATCTGAGATCATCCCTGTTTTTATTGGCACTTTAGCTATACGTTACTTCCCTGAGTTTATTTGCTTTCTTTCCAGCATTAGTTCTGTGTCTCATGATTTTTACTACTCCCTTGTGCCAAGTGAAAGGTTCCTGTGTATTCCTTCATGCTTGCTGCTCTCCAGTGTTTTATTCACATTTATTTCTCCACCACCTGGCAGAAGTTTCTGAACGTTAAACTGTGAAAGCTATTTTACACCTGACAACCCTCTTCCAGTAAGTTCACATAGACAGCAACACTGTAGTATATCCACCAGAAGGAAACCATGGAAATTCCTTTTTCCTCATCACTCCAACAGTACCTCTTGCCTCTCTAGGTATTCAACAGCAAGGGTCCTGTAAAAGGTCTGTGATTTGTGGTATTGTCTATTAAAAATACCACAACATAGTGTTTATCCTGATCAGCAGCTTTGGCTTGTTGATCTGTAGTGGGTAAAGCACTAGTGTAAAGCTAGGAAGTTAGAATCACCTTTGCAGTCCAAGGAATGGCATTAACACACCCAGAGAAGCTAGGTCTCTTTCTTACAGCCTACAGAAGTGACTGTCCTGCTTACGCCTACTCCTGAGCTGCCCAGGCCGGAGAAGACAAATCTTGCTCTGGTGCTGATTTTTGTCAGAGAGACACAGGGAAAAATATGGAAAAGTAGATTTAGGAACAGAAGAAAACTGCAAGTTTCTTTTAAAAGAAAATAAACAAAAGCTTAACTGCCAGAAAGATCCCTGTATTTACAATAAAGATTTATGAAAGCCAAGTGAAAAAATCTACAGCACTTGGAAGAAATAATTGGAGAAGATAGGTGAATTTTAAATGTATGTCTCTGTAAGATTAATCAACAGGAATTATGGAGAAGAAGGAGACTGTCTAGCTAGGTACCCTGTATTTCCTGACAGTCAGCAGAACAGTGTATCTGCTGTTCGTGGGTTATAACTGTTCATAAGCTGTAACTGGAAAGGACCAGTTGCTTTTCATTTTTCTAATGTTCAGTCAAGCCAATAACAATACACAGAGCCTCCGGAGATGTTTATTAAACTGACATTCACAAATGTCATACATTTTATTATGTCTACTGGGCACCCAAGTGTTTCATTAAAGTCATGAAGACAAGATAGAACAATAAAAGAAATAATAACATATAAATAAAATATAAGGTAACTGTCCTCCCCAAGATGTTTCTAAACAAGATGCAATGGCATTAATTAAAACTCAGAGTCTCATTCTCCCATTTCAAAGAATGTGGTGCATTTTATTAACCAGACGGAGAAGATATTTCAAATAAGTTGTAAGAAAATCAATTGTATGCATCAGTCTTCTTTTTATGTCACAAATAAAAAAAATATTCAAGATATTTTTCTGTTGGAAACTTTTTTCTGATTGAAACTTTCTTAGAAATACTGATTTCACTATCTATCTCATATCTATCTCCTACATTATCTACATTGTAATGGTGTCTTTGAATTTTTGGTACACTAATACTCCTTTCCCACCATTTTTTTTTCTGTTTCAGGATCCTATTCTCTATTGGGATATATCTAGACTTTCCCTCTCAGTGAACTGCATGGGAAACACAATGTGGTAACGATCTTCAGCTTATAATCAGGGAAGGTCATTATCATGGTTTAATGCCAGTCAGCAGCTAAGCATCACCGAGCCACTTGCTTACTTTCTCCAGTGGGATGGGAGAAGGAGTTGGAAGTGAGAAAACTCCTGGGTTGAGATAAACAGAGTTTATTATTTAAACTAAAATGTAAGAATAAAAACCCAAACACAACAAAGAGGGAGAAAAATAAAACCCAAAAAACCTAAGTGTTGCAAAAGAAAACAATTGTTCACCACCAACTAATGCTGACCCAGTCCCTGAACAATGTCCCCTGCCCCACCATCAGCCTCAACATCCCCAGCTTTTATGTCTGAGTACAACATCATATGCTATAGGACATCTCTTTGGTCAGTTGGAGTAAACTGTTCCCACTGTGTCCCCTCCCAACTTCTTGTGCACTCCCAGTCTACTTGTTGGTGGAATGATGTGAGAAGCAGAGACCTTCACTCTCTGTAAGCACTGCTCAGCAATAGCTAAAACATCCCTGAATTATCAATCAACGCTATATTCAGCACAAATCCAAAACATAATCCCATACTAGCTACTAGGAAAAAAATTAACTCTATCCCAGCCAAAACCAGTACAGTTATGAAAGTCCCCCATATAGTTTAAGAGTTTCTGGCAGTGTGGAAATGTTCTGCTTAGTTTCACACCTGAACCTCAGAATAAGTTCTATAGGGCTCTGAAGAAAACTAACAGAACAACTGAAAAATTCCTGTGAAAAGTCACCTCCAGTCATACAGTGATGGCTATGTTGTCTGTATCTGAGGAAAAATTCTCTTTTTGTTTTGCTTATGATAAACAATTGTTATCTTTCATTTACATTGGCATATAGAAGTACTGCTGGGTGTTGTGATGACATTCAGGCAATACAAAGGTGGAATAGCTTTTCACACCTGGAAATCCTGCCCTCTCCTGCTTCACAGTTATTCACATCTCATACTTCACTAATTAGGTGTGCTTAAACATCATCACAGAAGCAAACTTTAGATTAATGAGATCAGGAATAATTTTCACCTTTACCAACAATGCAAGCAACACAGTAGATCAGAGAGCATGACATAATGTCAGCGTAAGAAATGTCACTCTATCTTAGACTATTAAGACATATTAGATCACTACTTTGGAGGTTATTGACCTCTGCAGTGCGTATTTGGCACAATTGCAATGTTTACATAGTTATGAAAACCATAGGTGAGTCATATTATCACCTCTTTAGACATCTTTATTCCTCTTTACCAAAGTAAATAGATCTAGCTCTGCACTCAAAAACATCCAGTGCAGTTTTTAGTCTATGCTTTGCATGAACCAAAACCAGTTACAAAACCTTCGTGTGAAAGTATACCTATTTTGAACAAGCTACAGGTACTGATATTGTTAAAAGAAAACAGTCTGTGTGTTGTAGTTTTGTTTTTTTTTTCCTTAAGCAGTATTTCCTCAGAAAACAGAATGCAGATGCAGTGTCACTTTCTAGCGGCATCCTTGCTTCACAGTTAAGATGAAACTAAATGGGGAACTTCAGGTGCGTTCATCTTGCATTGCTTTAGACAATTACAATGTGCATGTCTACTTTCGAGCCATGGAGAACAGACATTTATATTGGAATAAGTCATATCACACTTCTGTAGGACCTATTTCCTTCTATAGACCATAAAAGGAGTATGTATGGGGTGGCTAGCCTAGATATAGACACCTAGGATGGGATTCAATTACCTAAACACAGGTGCCTATTACCATTTTAAATCTACTAAGTTATCTCACCTTCTTTCCAGACTTGTCCTTCTGTAGGCCTGTGAAGAAATCTCAGATAATACTGGGTGTCTGAAATGACCATAGACAGCTTTGGTTGGCAACTGAAACCCGCTCCTACACTTCACGCCTCTGTAGTCTGTTGAGATGAATCCCACCATTTGCTCTACATCTACATTTGTTGGACCCTCAAAGAGTGGGTACCAGGGTGCCGTGGAGACTTCTGCCTAAACAGAAACATCCAGCACCATTCTAGAAATCACGCAGTGTCCAAGATGTGTGGGTGAGGCTGGCAGAAATGGCAGGGGAGTGAGAGTAGGGCTGTCTCTGCTAGGAATGGCACCTGACAGCCAGATGGACATCTCCAAAGAGCTGTAACAGGAGTAGATATTAATGTTTAGACAACTGAATTATCACCTATGGGGAACACTAGGCCTAAGATTGAAACATTATCGGGTGTCTACGGCATAGATATCAGCCTGTATGCTACATGTCTAAGTTCTCATTATTGTCAGTGGTGATCTAGATCTTCACTTGTTTACCATAACTAGGCCACTGAAATGATCAGTAAAGACAGAGAAGCCTTAAGACATTCGTTCAGATGACGAAACGTTGACATCTGAGCCATCCTTGGAGGACGAGATGGGTAATTCACTAGAGTGCATCTCCTATACTGGCTCTGTCCCAGGAGCTTAGAATCATAGAATCGTAGAATCACAGAATGTTTAGGGTTGGAAGGGACCTTCAAAGGTCATCTAGTCCATCTTATCATCTTTGTGGCCCTCCTCTGGACCCTCTCCAACTGGTCCATGTCCTTCTTATGTTGGGGGCTCCAGAACTGGACGCAGTACTCCATGTGGGGTTTCACAAGAGCAGAGTAGAGGGGGAGAATCACCTCCCTCGACCTGCTGGCCACACTTCTCTTGATGCAGCCCAGGATGCGGTTGGTCTTCTGGGCCGCAAGGGCAAAGCTTAGGCATCTGTCTCACATATGGACACCTGTTGTACCTGGAATTCAGTGTCTCAATCCAGAGCTGAATCTGATCCCCTGCTTTTGAGGGTTTTCTGGGATCTCTTTCTAGTTTTGTGCCCCTAGAAATGGATAAGAGATCGATTTTCTACATCTTCACATTAGTGTCAGATCTTCCAAATCTCTCCCAAATTTCTTGAGCAACTTGTGTTCCTCTAAAGCAAAGAAAACATCTGTCTTCAAGATCTAGTGGAGTGAATGCATCGTGTAGCCTTTTTCCAGGAAATCTACAAACCAGTACATCTCAACACATAAAGGCAGTATAGAATGGTAGCAAAAGAATGTAGTATATTCTCCCTTTCTGCGAATCCCTAAGAGATATTTCTGTTACACCTCTCAGCTCCACTTCTAAGCTTTCACTCTGAAAAGCTCTACATTCTCATCTCTCACACAGCAGTAGGAAAGTCTTTTCCTTACACCTCAATTTTCCAGGATATTAAGTGACAGCTACCTAGTTTATGAATTCACATCCCTCATCCAGGGACCTTATTAGTTGATTTCTTTGGGTAACACCATGGAGGAGCAGGTACTCTGGTGTCTTATTATGCTGATAAGAGGTGATCAGCTGTTCTTGCCTTTGCTTTGTTAGCCACCTGTTATCATCACTGTAAATCCCTGTCCGGCATGAGATACATGATAGAAAGATAATTGTGCTAGCACAGAACAATTTGGTGACTGCAAAAAAAAAAAAAAAAAAACCAACAGAATTTGTAATTTCGTATTTATAAATTTATACAGAAACACTAGTGTGGTACATCTGATAAACATACCTGCTCACACGTTATAACGGTGGTCACAACAAATGAATCTTTGTGCTACAGAACAGGAATGCTTGTACATTATTAAATTATACAGAGAATAACTAACCATGCAAAGTTCCAGCTCCTTTTTTTCACTTGAAGGGCTTATGTGTTCGCTCTGTTTCAATTCCATTGCTCTGCAAAATGAAAGAGAACTAATTTTAATTTTAAGAATGCGAGGTAAGTGTTGCTTGGCAACACCAGAGGTAATAGCTGGTCCCTGTCTGTCCTGGAGCATGCCTCTTCACTAACACTTTATGTAGAGATATCCTTTTATTACCAAGGACAGTTATTGAGATTTTTTTCTCCTTGGCCATTTAATTGCGTAAATATTCTTTCAAAGCAACACAATTAGAGGAATCTTTTTGCTTAATTTTAGGAAGTAAATTGTTCGTGCTTAACATAGAGCTGATCAGGGGAAAAAAAATTGTAATAGCTCCCCAATGCACAGTTATTAGAACAGCCGCTGCAGCATACAAAACTTCCCTAGTTAGGAACATTTGCACTGTTATGTGTTCTGACTTCTAAAACCAATACATATTTTTTTCATGCATTACCACTAATTATTAATTAGACAAGGAGGTTGTTCGAGAAAGCTAGCATGACTTCACCAAGGGCAAGTCCTGCCTGACAAACCTAGTGGCCTTCTATGATGGAGTGACTACACGAGCGGACAAGGGAAGAGCTGTGGATGTTGTCTACCTGGACATAAGGCCTTTGACACAGTCTCCCACAACATCCTTCTCTCTAAATTGGAGAGATACGGATTTGATGGGTGGACTGTTCAGTGGATGAGAAATTGGTTGGATGATTGCATCCAGAGGTTAGTGGTCAACCACTCAATGTCCAGATGGAGATTGGTGACAAGTGGTGTGCCCCAAGGGTCCATAATGGGACTGGTATTGTTTAACATCTTCATCAATGAAGAAGGAGGGGGAGAAGTAAAGTTGCTCTTGACAAGACTCCTCTGCAGCCCATGGTGCAGCCCATAGTGAGGGTGGCTGTCCACCTCCAGCCCGTGGAAGACCCCACACTGGGCAGGCGGATAGCCAAACGAGACTGTGGCCCGTGAATAACCTGCACTGGGGCAGCCATTCTGAAGGAATTGCACCCCGTGGGAAAAGACCCGCATCAGAGCAGTTCATGAAGGACCGTAGTCCGTGGAAGGGATCCCAAATTGAAGCAGGGGAGCATTGAGAGGAGTTCTTTCCCTGAGGAGGAAGAAGCGGCAGAAACAATGTGTGATGAACTGACCGCAACGCCCATTCCCTATCTGCCCTGTGCCACTCAGGGTGAGGAGGTGCAGATCGTCTTGAATGAAGTTAGCCTGGGAAGAGGGAGGGGGAAAGGTATTCTTAAGATATGGGGTTTTTTTTCTCTCTCATTACCCTACTTTGGTTTTATTGTTAATAAATTGGATTCATTTTCCCCAAGTCAAGTCTATTTTGTCCGTAATGGTAACTTGGATGATCTCTCCCTCTCCTCACTTCAAATCTCGAGTCTTTTGGTATATTATCTCTCCCATATTCCCTTGAGGGGTGGAGAGGGAGAGCAAGCAACTGCGTAGGGCTTAATCCCAAGCGGGGTTAAGCTACGGCATTTCTCAATGGTAACCAGGTAATGACTTTTCCTTACTGAGCCTCCCGTTAGTCTATTGAGAAGCCCCCTGAGCAAGTCCCTGTATGGGTGAGGAAGTTCCCAGAGCAGAGCACTTGGCCAAACATTGAAGATACATTACCACAATTTGTAGTCTGAAACATCTTTCTTCTTCTTGAGTATCATATCTCTAATTCCGTATTTCAGCTCATCACTTCCACTACAGAATCAGGTCTGAGTTTCCATCCTTTTTGCAGAAGATAAACTGGGCCTAGAAAAGCTTTGCAGTGTGCACTTTATATTCATTAAAGTTTTACTAGACTTCTCAATTCACAGAAACAAAAAGAAACTGATTCACTCCTAGTGCAAAGTTCTATGTGCATATTGATTCACCATTCAAAATGAATTATTTTTACTGGACTACAGTCATTTTTTAAAAGTCCATTATGGACTATATTCAGCACCTTTTACTGAATACAGTCACAATAATGCATTCTCCAGCTTACAAACTGCACATAGCTGGAAATTGTAGACTTTGAGTAAATTAGAATATAATTCTGAAGACGCAGCTAGATTTAGATATTAAATTTGCACCAGTATCTGTTGAAATATCCTTAGTGTGTCTACAGGGTACAATAAACCACAGTTATTCTGCCCAGTTTTTAATAAAAAGCCAGTAATGTAAAAGCAAAATAATATTTAGTGTTCTTTAAAGATAGCTATACTTTTTTTCACTGTCCATCAGTTTCACTCAGAACCTCAGATAATCTCCATGTGGAAATCAAAGAACATTACTTACAAGTGTAAGTCATAATGCAAGTGGCGTTGTTTTCCTTGTGCTACACACAATTAACCAGGCAAGAAAAAAAAAAAAAAAAGTAAAATTCCTCTGACAGAAAGATATTTTACTGGTTATCAAAGAATTCAAATGTTACCCTGTAAAGCCTACTAAAAATAGTAATATAAAAAATGCTGGTCTTCTTAGCTATTATGACATACAATGCATGGTGATTAACACAGAGAAATATGCACAGGGTCAATTAGCCAGTGAGATGAGTAACCAAAATTAGCAAGTGATCATTATACCATTTTTACTGCATCCTCTTTTCCCCATTTTCCACGGCAATTATTATTCAAGTTTCTTTAAAGTGTTTGTGAGATTTTTGGAAGCTATTAGGAAGCATTTTTTTCAATAGATTTTTTTATTACTTTTATCACCATAACTTTACAAGTATATTTGCCCAGAAAATTATAAGCTGTAGTTCTCCTTAATCATTTATTTCTTTCTATTGGACAAGACAAATATTGCAAGACATAGGACAGTTTCACCTCTCCATCTCTCACAAAAAGATGGACTCCATAGTAGGAAGGGAGCCAGGGACAAAGCTCTGGAAAGTCTCTTCACTGACATCATAATTATGTGCAATCAATGCAAGTTTACATATAATAAAGAGAAATGGTGTCGTAAGATGTTTAAGGAGACAGAGAAATATAAGTGCTATTGCAGTACTGGTTACACAATTCATTAAATACATACACTTCTTGCCAGCTAGGATTACAAAAGATAAACTGAATTTGGAAAAGATGCAGATGGAGATGCTAAGATAGAGAGTGAAAATTATATTATCCAAGAGGAGATTAGAATAATTGATTGATCTGATCTGATGAAGTCTAGTTCCTGGAGGAATGATGGTGAAAGCTTACCAGAGAGGCAGAAGGACCTGTAAGGAAGACAGAAGGACAACATTGGCACAAGTAATAGATGGATTTAAACTGACCATGAGCAGAGTGAGACTGTAAGTTGGGAGAATGATCTTAAATACAGGAACAGCGATACTCAGGAGCAAACTGTGAGGAGGGAAAGGTGGGAGAAGGCTCTGGATAAATTTCAGATTGAGCAGAATAAGCTTACAAATGGGATAAAATGGCATGTCTCTCCTGTCTCTATACGGGAAAAGAGCCAGAAGGTGCAAGCCCTACTTCCCACTCCTGCATTTCAGGTCAGCTGGAGGCACAGGTCAGCCACTGTGGCTGGCAGAGCATCGCTGCACTGTGCCCTTGCTAAGGGCAGGGCTACAGTGCAACAGCAAAGGTTGGGCAGGGCAGCCCCAGAATTTGCTCCCCCATCTCACGGTGCCCAGCTCACACCTGGCACTGGGGCATTTCACTAGCTCTGCAGCAGGAGTGTGGTACGGTGTGGCACTTCTGAGGTTCACAGGAAGGAGTGAGGTAATATGAGGGGTTTATAGGGTGGAGGCATCCCACTGCATCAGCAAATTGGGAGAGTTAGTCTTTCATGGAAAAAAAAATATAAATTACTTTAGATTCAGCTTATATCAATTCAACATTTTCTGCAAATGAAAAAGCTGAGCCAATAATGTATTTTCATTGGCATCACTAAGATGCATGAAGTGAGTTTACACAAACCAGTGAGTATATTATTGTAACCTAAAAAAGAAAAAAGACTACTCCTATTCAGCTGACCTCACTCAAGTGGTAAGTTCAGCCATCCAGAATCAAACAGTTATTTAAACAGAGAAAAGCTTTTTACAGCTGTAAATATGAAAATAATATATCTGTACCAAAAATGAACTAGAGATAATGTTGCAGACTCCTGTCAATGCAGTTGTTTTCAGTATCTTGGCCACATTCAAACCTCCTAAAAATGCTAATGTCATTAGAAAAACTCCCTGTGTGAGTGACAAACTCTTGTTTGTCTCAAAAAACGTGAACACAGGTAAGCATTGCACTTTGAACTGTGCATTACATATTCCATCTAAATGCAGTTTGGAGTATGGTGTTCATCTGGATACAGTGCTTGGACAATAAATGCCTTAATGTACTTGTACAGTGCAAACAAATTTGAGTTGTTGATTCTTAGTTCGCAGCATTAGATCTAATACGGATGGATGGGGTTTGTCTGTCACCCCTTGATTAGTCTCTTTGGTCAAAAGTCATGCTTATGGAGGGCTTTCTTAATGAAAGGGAGCTAGGAGGGAGTCCATTGCATAAGAACATCCACACAGCACAAAATTAAAATGTTGTATAAGGTGGCATATATGTCTCAATAGATAGTTAAATTAAAATATACTTTTAGCCTTGGCTACTAATATTATTCTTTCCCTAAGAACGCAATTATCTCTTCAGTTTTATAATCAAAGAAGCCTGACTTTACTTAGTCGAAATCATGTTGCTAAAATTTATTGTTCAAAATTTATTTTTCAGATGTTTTAACAAAACTATATCTGTCCTCAGAAAAAAATCCTCCCTTGCAGGGGCCAAAGGCCAGAACAAGGCCTGCACGCTAGTTCAGTTCTCCAAAGAAGGCTCACATTTCCGTTTAAGTGTCACATCACTATTTGGGGAGCTTTGGAGCAGAAATAGAGCATGTCATCTCCTTGAGAAGCTAAAATAAAGAAAGTAGTTATTTCCATATTTGCAATTAATTAATGACAACCTTTTATCGATTATTAACCTTCACATAAAACTGTCTAAGAGCATTTAAGAGCTCTTCCTTGAAGTTGTCTGAAGTACGTTATAACTTTTCTGTATGACTCCTCCTGCACCTTGCAGATGCACTATGCGATCTCTTAGAATCTGTCAGAATTTTTCTATGAAAAAAAATAATCAAGATAGATTGAATCAGTTTGACATCACTGTAAGGATTCTGAGAGGCATACCTTTTGGCTAAGCACCCATTTATGATAAAAAACATGGGGTTTGGTTCTTTTTTTTTATTATTTGTGTTTAGCTCTTCTTTAACCATGGTGTCCTAGTGTTGCCACTTCACAAGTCATCAATAAATCACTCAGTGTAGGCTGCTCAAGTATTTAACCTCCACACCAAAGTCCCCACTCTTCCAGGCTTTTTCTGAAAGAGCTGATATACGATTTTAGAAAATCCTCTCTTCCTAGTATTACTGATTGATAAATCCATGTTAGAACTGATTTTAGGCTTCTTATTACTGTCTCCCACCATTACAAATCAGACACAACCCATTTGTCTGAGCGTGGAGCAGGAAGCACAGAAATGCCAACGTTCAGCACATACTGGGCATCTTCTCAAGCAAGAATGTCCAGGATAAAATTGAGGCATTGGTTCCTTACCTTTATCACATCTATCAACAGTTTCTGTGACAGGTTTTGCACAAGATATGCTAAGAAAATACACTTTTCTCATTATTTAATGAATCAGTTTCTGAAATATGAGTTCATAACTAGCATGTGTCTCCACAGACCCATTTGAAAATCCTGATATATCACAGAATTTGTCAATGCAATAATAACCCAAAGAGAAGATGTCAGCATGACTCATAGTAGCTTCCAGAAGTACATGAAAAAAATAGATCATCAGTCCAGTGACACCACTTCTGTGCTTTATGTAACTGTCCATAATGACCTAAGAGCAAAGAAAGAAAGATATTGTTGCTTTATTTGTATAGCACACTTTTATTCACTGCAAATTTATAATTCCTTTGGTGAGTTCTTCAGACACTTCACCTCTTTCCACTTTCTGTGAACAAGATTGAATGATTTGTTCATTTCTAACAGAGAAAATGTCAGGAGTCAAGTTCTTCGCTGCCTTGTGTCTTCTGTTGCAAAATAAATACAAACAACCTCATTTTTATTTAATAGCATTTTTCCCTTCTTCAAAGGGCATGAGCATCTTAAAAAGACTCCAGGGAATCTAGTGCTATAGATTATTTATCTAGAGAGAGTTTTCAGTTCTATGAGTTCTTATATCACAAGCCAGAAATCAAGAGGCAAAGGTGTTAATTACACCTGACCTTCCAGAAACGTCATTGTGTCACTGCCCATGCTATGGTTTTCCTGGTCAGACACAGGCCATAAAGCCTGAATTATTGACTGTTTTCCAAACTTCTACTCTATTTCTTTGCCAGAAATAACTTTCCATAGTTATCCCTTTTTTTAAATGTTTGTAAGGTCATCACTGTTATAGTGACGAGAACAACGTATCTAGACAAATGTTAAAATATATACCATGCTATAAAGCTAAAACATACAGGGAAGTTTAATTAACATATAATTCACTGTTACTTCATACACTATTGTTTCACAGATTTCCTTTGTTCAGCTGTGACCTGATTTTTCTCTCTTTCTTCTATGCTTTTTTTTTTTTTTCCTGGCCCAGGTGTCCACCAAAACACAGTACAATGACAACAAACAGAGGGAACAAGCAGAGCTCATTCAAGTGTGAGGAGAAAGGGTTAGAAGCACAACCAGTGAGCACTGGCAACATTTCTCTGAGCTTGTGCCCTGATTTCCAGCATTTTAATGAAGTAAAGCAAGTAAATCTTAGTCATTAAATAATTCTGGAAATAGCTGAAGCAAGCATAATGGATGCAAGGATGTGCCTTTTACAATCTGTGGAGAGCCTTACACAATGCATTTGAAAAAATGGAAAATGTCCCTTTTGTGTGAGATGCCAAATCATTGTCCTTACATGGATGCTTCACTGTCAGTGTTATAGAAAGCTACATTAGTCTTGCAAGATGGAAGGGGACTTAAAAATCTGTCCTGTATACTGTGATTTATATCTCATTTTAATGTCAGAACCCCAATATTTGAAGAAAAAAAAACTTTTCTCTGTAGGGAAGATTACAAATTTAAGAAATCTTACATGGTCCCTGAGCATCCTTAAGCCACTGCAAACAGAGCCATTAGGAAGGAAGTAACCCGATCTACAATGTCGTATTTTTTAGTATCTAACGCAGTCTTTCAAGGGCAGTAATGATTTCAGCAACTTAGAATCATAGAATTATAGAATGGTTAGGGTTGGAAGGGACCTTTAAAGGTCATCTAGTCCAACCCCCCTGCAAGGAGCAGGGACATCTTCAACTAGATCAGGTTGCTCAGAGCTCTGTCCAACCTGGCCTTGAATGTTTCCAGGGATGGGGCGTCTACCACCTCTTTGAGCAACCTGTTCCAGTGTTCTATCACCCTCATTGTAAAAAATGTCTTTCTTATGTCTAATCTAATTTTACTCTCTTTTAGTTTAAAACCGTTACCCTTTGTCCTATCGCAACAGGCCCTGCTAAAAAGTTTCTCCTTGTCTTTCCTATAAGCCCCCTTTCACTTCTAGAAGGCCACTATAAGGTCTTCCTGGAGACGTCTCCAGACTGAACAACCCCAATTCTCTCAGTCTGTCCTCACAGGAGAGGTGCTCCAGCCCTCTGATCATCTTTGTGGCCCTCCTCTGGACTCACTCCAACAGGTCCGTGTCCATCTCATGCTGGGGGCTCCAGAGCTCGATGCAGTACTCGAGGTGGGGTCTCACCAGAGCAGCATAGAGGGGGAGAATCACCTCCTTCGACCTGCTGGCCATGTCTCTTTTGATACAGCCCAGGATGCAGTTGGCTTTCCGGGCTGCAAGCACACATTACCAGCTCATGTTGAGCTTCTCATCTACCAGCACTCCCAAGTCCTTCTTCTCAGGGCTGCTCTCAATCCATTCTCCACCCAGCCTGTATTTGTGCTTAGGATTGCCCCAACCCGTGTGCAGGACCTTACACTTGGCCTGGTTGAACTTCACGATGTTTGCATGGGCCCATCTCTCCAGCCTGTCAAGGTCCTTCTGGATGGGATCCCTTCCCTCCAGCGTGTCAACCACACCACACAGCTTGGTGTCATCTGCAAACTGAGTGCACTCAATCCAACTGTTCATGTTGCCAACAAAGATGTTTTTAAATCTTTCTTGTTTTATCAACAGACAGTTTTAAAAATCCAAGTAATAAATAATGTATTAAAATAACACCATCAGCTGGAGTAGGAAGGTTTCCTAACCTGCCTGTTATCCTATGTCTATGCTTCTATCTTCTTTACTTCAACACAGCACAAGAAACACAGGAAAAACAGGCCCCATATCCAAATTACATACTTTGTAAAGGTAAAACACAAATACAGGGAGTACATGAGGCAAAGGACCTTGTTACATACATAAGATCTCGCAGGCTGAATGTAACTCTTAGGTTTCCTTGTTGACCTTACAGCTAGCCAAGGTCTGCCAACTCATGTTCTACTCAAATCACCCGAATATCAAGCAGGTGCCATCTTTGGCACCATAGCATGCGCTCTCAACACAGCCATAGGTGCTACAGACACCTAGGAGTTAAAATATCCCTTGTAACAGATTGACAAATGTAATTTATTGGAGTGCAATGAGTATGCCCCCAAGGAATACAATCTGAATGAGAAATATGAAGGGAGTAAAGTGCAGTCAGTTGGATCCTTGTGGCACAGATAATTAAAAGGAGCTCCCAGCACTCCCCGAGGATGCGACTCATTCCATTATCAGGATATGGTTGTCATAAGCCTGTCCCCCTTAGTTTTTTTTTCAAAATTTGGTATCAAATCCTTTGAAACATGTGGCAAAAAAAAACAATTATGCTCTGAAGTGCTGGAAGACAATGATAAATGAACAACGTAACTGCAGAATTACTAGTGCCCTATTAGCCAACAGGGACATATTCAGTGAATGTCAGAAATGTGATTCTCAACATGCCATGGGCTTTGCGAAAAAAGGAAAGGTCTGTGTGAGTTTTTCCTGTGTTTTAGGGGATTGTACTTCAGTCTTTTACACCATCTAATGAGTTTGCCTCAAAGCTCATGACAGAAATATGGCAGCCACTGAAATACTTGTGATAATTGCTACCACCTTTCTTAGTCTTTAAATTGGAGCTTAAAAATTACCTATATGTGATACCCACTTTTTACAAAACACAAGGGTTTATCTGCAAGGGAGAAGGAGAAAGGCTAGAAGCTTTGGTTAATCTTCAAGTTAAGACACGTGGAGATCATTTTCATGCAAAAATACAACAAAACTTCCTATTATTAAATAATTTTTGTCTATTTAAAAATGTATGCTTGCTGTGCAGCAGGCTATATCACTCCTTACTTAATGAAGTAGAACTGTTGGTCGCCAGAATAATGGCATTTAAGATGCCTCTGGATGGTGTGAATCATTCAGCTGGAAGGACTGTTCCTTCTGACTCAAGCTCAAGTTTACTGTACCATGGAAATCTGTGGCTAAGCTGGGGGTCTACACAGTAATAGTCTGCCCAGAAGCAGGATGGGTCCAGGCGTGGTCCTCTGGGGCTAAGCTGCAGCTCTGCTCCCCTGGCTGCCAGCTGCCTGTGAAAGGCACTGAGCAGCATTTGCAGAAGAGTTTGCCGAGTGTTTCGTGACCTAAACTCCGCTGATTTTCATTAAGTTTCAGGCAACTGAACACCAAAAATTATTTTTTAAATGGAAATTGAATTCTGATGAGCATATGATCTGTCCACACCATAAAATAAATGTAGCAGATTTAATCTAGATAGCGGGGACGGGAACAAGGATGGGCTAGTTTCAGAGTTAACATGTGCTGCTAGAAGGCCATGTACAGAGTCAGCTCCTGGAATCAAAAGTTTGCACCTTGGCAGCTACCTTAGCTAAAGCATGAGATAAGCTATCTTCACTACTTTATCTATGCCAGCTATCTAAATTAGCAAAACTGTATGTGCGAAGAGTATGGATACATCTATACTAGTGAATTAAGCAGTGCAACCCTCTAAATGGTCAAATAGATGGACTCTGGGGCTGCTCTGACCCAGACCACTCAGCATAATAAAAATTATTCCCAGGAACATGGCAGGGACCATGGCCAACAGGCCATGGCAGGCAAACTGCTTAGGGAGAGTAAGACAGCTCCTTTGCAGAGATGCACACCACTCAGTACCAATGGACATCAATGCCCAGGATTGTTCGTAGGCACACTCTGTTTACAATAAACATAGCCTTTGAACATTGTCATTTTGTTCTATGGGCATGCTAGACATGTCAGGCATTTCTTAAAGCATTTACTCCTTAATGTTTGTACAGCTTTCTCACTTCATCTCTTGCTGCAACTTTGCTCTACCCTGAAGAGACAGTTGTGATCAGCTTTCATCTGCCCAAATAACTCCCTATTTAATTGCTATTATGTACCTCCAGCTGCAAAGACAAGTCAGTAACTCACCTTATACACACACAGAGCAATGCTCTTCCACAGAAGGACTACTTGTACACTATGAAATTTGGGAGTGCTTTCCAGGGGTTAAAATTCCTTGACATTCCCAATACATTAAAACAAGACCTATGCTCATGACCCATGCAGGAGCTACAGTGTACTCTTGTGAAGTGTCAGTCCAGATGACCTGCAGACTGGGATTTCAGGTCTTGAAGCAACTCGCCAGAAACCTAAAGGAGAGATCTAAGGGGATGCATTTTATTCCTTTTTTTTTTTGTTTGAGGGCCAGAAGAACTGCTTCTTGGTGTGACCAAGTTTTGAGAAAAATTAAAACTACAACCTACTAATCATCTTAAAGCTCCTAGACACTCACGAAAGGCAAATTATACTGCCTGGAAATGTTAAAATCATCTCTTCTATTTTACATGAAAGCAAGGGCATAAAATTGGAAATAATCCCCTCAGGACACAATCCAGGGAGAAAAAACAACATGACCCTGAGTTATAGACAGGAAGATATTTTCATTGTACTGCAGGGGATTTAGTAAAGGGATTCCTATTAATGTTATAATATGAGGCAGAGGGATGAATCCCATGAACTGAAGTGGAAATTTAGCCCTTGATGTCAAATATTCTGAAAACCAGGCAGCTTCCTCCCACCTGTGCATCCAGCCAGAAGCAGGGATAAAAACAGTTAGTTGCTTTCTGAGGTTTGAGTTGAACTGAGGACAAAATATAAGCGTAAGACATCTGGAAATAATGCTCCTTTTAAGAAATCTGAGAGGTAAGTGCACAGACATGGGATCCCGCGCTCCACGGCTCTCTGGCAAAATCTGATGTGAGCGTCATTTAGATTAGATGAGATTAACCTCAAACTTCATTGCCCATGCAAACAAGACAATCTAAGTGCATTAACATATATGCTAACCATTTTTATCCAGATATAAATGCTTTTCTCTGCAGGGCTTTTAAGCTAATTACAAGCCAAAATGAACATAAAGTGCAAAATGAGCTGTTCTATTGTAAAGTTCTTGTGGTTTTTGTATCATTTTCAAAGCTTTTAATGCTTTGTTATGTTTAGCAATGTAAGCTATAAAATATTCTGGCCTACTCTTCATTCACTGCATTTTCTCAGCTAAGTTTGTCTTTTTATCAGAGAAGAGCTGAAATATTAAAGGGAATGCTGGTCTACTGAAGTGAATGGTAGATTTCTCACTGTTTTGGAAGAAGTTCAGATTTCATTCACTTTTTTCATATGCATACAAAAGTGAGGGGAGACAAACAATGGAAAATAAATTTTAAACCAGTGGAGGGAATAATGGCGGTGCAGAATGACTGGAGATCTGAGCTTATACTCAGTCGTGTGAATGCACAGTTGTGCCGCAAGCTCCAGGGCTGCTTTTTCTCCCTTGTGATTAGAAGCACTGCCTATTCCTACTGACATTACTAATGAGTCCAGAGGAGGGCAATGAAGACTATCAAAGGGCTGGAGCACCTCTCCTGTGAGGACAGGCTGAGAGAATCGGGGCAGTTCACCTAGAGAAGGTTCTGGGAAGACCTTATAGCAGCCTTCCAGTACCTAAAGGGGGCCTACTGGAAAGACGAGGAGAAAGTCTTCAGCGGGGCCTGCTGTGATAGGACGAGGTGTAATGATTTAAAAATAGAAGGAGGTAGATTCAGACTTGATATAAAGAAAAAAATTTTTACAACAAGTGTGGTGAAACACTGGAACAGGTTGCCCAGAGAGGTGGTGGATGCCCCATCCCTGGAAACATTCAAGGCCAGGTTGGACAGAGCTCTGAGCGACCTGATCTAGTTGGAGATGTCCCTGCTCCTTGCAAGGGGGTTGGACTAGATGACCTTTAAAAGTCCCTTCCAACCCAAACCATTCTATGATTCTATGATTCTACTTGAGGAAAGGGAACAGGTTAAGTGTAAGGTTTATGCAAAGTATTATGACTTACAAATCGGGGGCTGGGTGAGTGGCTGATAAACTGGAGGGCAGGGCTACCTTGATAGGCTAGAGAAATGGACTGACAGGAACCTCATGAAGTTCAGCAAATAAAAGTGCAAAGTCCTGCACATGGGCTTGTGTAATACCATGCACCAGGTCAGGCTTAGGGCCTACTGAGTAGAAACTAGCTTTTCAGAGAAGACCCACTTGTCCAGGTGTACACCAATGTGGGTCAGATATGTACCCAGAGAAGAAGACCAACTGCATCCTGGGCTTTATTAGCAATATCACAGTCAGCAGGTCAAGGGTTGTTATTCCTTTTGCTGATCATCTGTAGGGCCACTTCTGGAGCATTGTGTCTAGTTTGGGCTACAGTACAAGAGACATGTTGACAAACTCGAGAGTTCAGAGAAGGATAAGTTAATGGTGCTGGAGCATGTGACATAAAATATGAAGTTAAAGGAGCTGGGCTTATTTAGCCTGAAAAAAAAAAAAAAAAAAAGAAGAGAAAGGGAGGATTTAACTACCATCTTCCACAATGTAAATGGAGGTTGCAGAGGAGATAGGGCCAGACTTGATTCAGGTGCACTCCAAAGAACAAAAGGCAACAGGCGTATGTTGCCACAAAAAATCTGGCTGAACATAAGGAAAATAGTGTTCATGGTGAGGACTGGCAAAAAGTGGAATATCCTGCCAAGAGATTCTGTGTGATTGTCACCCTCTCAGATTTTAAAAACTGGACTGGAGAAGACTTGGAGCAACCTGATCTGACTTTGAAGCCAGCACTGTTTTGAGCAGGGTGTGGACCAGAGACCTCCGTATCTCTCTTCTAACTTAAGTTAGTCTCCAATTTTATGTGAGGTTTAAAATATTGCTCAATTCCGTAAACAATTCTGCAGAAGAAGAGATGTTACTATAACCTTTATAAAGGTCTAGCCTGAGCCAGAAGGGCACAAGAGACCACTGTGTTTACGAATGGATAATATTCAGCCACCAAGAGACTCAAACTCACATGTAGGGATCCTTCCTTATCTTTTTAACCACTAACACGTTTACTTCAGGATCACACTACTAGTGCAAGGTAATATGAGTAACAGCAAGCTATCCTATTTTGAAAGTGGTCAGGAAAAATTCAAAAGGATTTACCTCAGAAGCTCTTTCAAATATAATTTTGAAGCCTTTCTGAAGTTAAGTTTTGGCATATAGGAAAGTCTTTCCCATATTGTCTATTTATATTTCATTGACCTTTTCCTGGTGGAGAATATGACAGGCAAGATCTCCCTCTCTGTTCCCTCTGTAACTTGTTCCCGTCATGCCAGGAATGGGAAGCCCCACACTGATGTGGCCGAGCTGCATAATCTTGGCTCAGGCTTCTGAGGAAATTGCTACATTTGAGAAAAAGCTGTGTAGAGGTCTGCAGAGTGGAAATAAGGAAGATAAAACTGCAGACAGGTAAGAATTCTGAGACAGGATTCTGGAAGGAAAGCATTGGCATGGAAGGGTATAATATCCTAAAGAAAAAAAAATAAGATGCCAGATGGTAACAACTCAGCAATAGCATCTATGCCATGCAGCAAAGCAGTTCAGTCCTTCTCTTCTTGATTAATGCCTACCTAGCCTGCAAACACTCTGATTTACTTACTGGGATGGGGAGTGCAACAAGCCATGTGGCTTGTTAAGTACAGGCTATCTTCTGTGTGTGTTGGCCAAGACATAATTGTCTTATCCTTTAAAGGTGTGTATACCCTGCTTGCAACATCTCTTCATGTGGCTAAATATGCCAGAACGAGTGGCCCAAAGAGGCACCATCACAGGACTACAATTTTGAGCTTTCCAGCAATGTTTGGGTTTGCATTTTGGGGTTGGAAAAAAAAAGAACTTTTTAATCTGTCATTTTATGAGTCAATTTGAATTGATGCGAAAGCATGCAGGTTGTGTGGACAAAGCCCTTAGGAGTATTCATGCTATTGTCACTGACAGCTTTCTATGTGGTTACTCTGCCTGGGTATTTTGTAATTAATGTCATTCCCAAAAAGGCAATTGAAAACTAGCATTTCTCAAGGGTTTTCAATGCAGAGCCACACTTCTTTTCATAAACTTTGAGTGCTGAGCCATGAAACCAAGAGTAGCAGCATGGCTTTAGGCAACTTATGTGTAGTTGATTGCAGTTTTAAAATTATTACTCTTAAGCAAAATTGCCTGCATTCAGTTTATAGTAGTAAAACCCCTAGAATTTGAAAATATTTACAAGAAAGAAGAAGTAGCAACATTGTTTCAATTACCAGAGACTGAAAAATCCACCGGTGTCTACTGCACACTACCAGAGACCACCATAGTCTGTGCCAAGGGCATCACGTCATCCTCCAGAGAAACCACTCTCCATATCTTCTGTCAAATTCCTCTTATGCTAGAAATCTCTGTCAGGTATTTGTTCTTTGTCAAGAAAGCAGCATTACAAACAGACTCCTGGCTGTTACCTCTTTCACTCTATCTTATTTTAACTTTCCAGATTTTTTGCTTCTGTACCCATTAGAGCTGTTGATGTTAAACAACTAGACAATGGAATTCTCTTGAGAAATTTGTTTCACAAAACTTGGGCAGGTTAAACAAGGATGCCCTGACTTGTTAAGAAATTCTCCTGACAATACTTCCTTTCTTCAGGGTGTCCCTCAGATGGTTAAAACGAGCTTCATGAGAGCTGGCCTGAGGTAAGTTACAGTTAAAGCCTTAGCTGATGAAACAGATGGAACCCTCACTTAACAGAGGGAGGCACCTTTGCACGACAGCAGATGATGGTCATGAAAGCATCACAGGCTCAGCAAGCCCTAAAAAGCACAGAATTTTTCTGGTTCCAAATCTTCTCAAAGGGGCTACACTTCCATGTCCATCAACCATAGCTGTTGGCGTATTTGCCACACACCAAGTATTTCCCCCATTTCCTGTAGCAGTGTGTTGCTCATGGCGGGGATCTAAGCTGAAATCTGAATTTCTCAGCCAAAGTTGTCAGGATGGCTTCTTAGCAGTGACTTATAGAGCCAGGTATCATTATAGCTCTAAAGATGCAAAGGGAGGAAACTGAGCAATTAGGGGAGCTTGTAAAACCCTGTCAAGCTGCAGAGTGGTCTATTTATTTTCCTATTGATCTTGCCTTTCTTTCTTTGAGAAATAATGACTGTCTCATCAAATTCCTCAAGTTCCCCACGTCACACTGCCTTAACCTTTGTAAAGCTAAAGATCTCAGATTTGCAATTCTGTAGTCTGTCTTTCACCCTGTAATCTTTCACCTAAGCTGCTGTGGGGATATTTTTCCTGCATTGTTCTGCTCTTATCCTCTTGCTGGTATTCTCGTGCACTTCCAAGCTCAGATGCCACATTTCTCATAGGACGTGATTGCCCTGGCATGACAATTTCCCCTTCTTCCCTGCTTTTCCCTATAAGATGTTGTTTAAATTTTAATTCAGTTATATATCTGGTAAGTATTATCCACTAATATACATGGACAGTGTTTAGCCAATGACTTACCTTTCTGTGAAGATGTCCCAGAAATAAGCCTGAAGTCAGTGCTTACATTATAGGCTACTAAATGAATGACTACTTTAAGTTTATTTGACATAGGTTACTGGCATTTTTAATTTTTAAGGAAGCTACAGGATATTGTGAAGCACTTGAGATAGGAATGGTGTTTTCCCATGAGCTAGTTCAACACCAAATGTCATGGGCACTGACTGTGACCATAATCGTCAAACTGCCACCACAGAGCTAGGATGGCTATCTGAGCATCATTAACTACATATTTATCTATTCATCTTAGGTTAAATATATTATTTTACTTTTATATCCTTGGATTTACGAATATTGAAAAAGTTCAGAGCATGTGAAATCTGAAATCCTTTCTGCAGACATAATTTTTAGCATAAATAACACCTTACTGGTTCCTTGTGGGCTGGCTGCAAGGACTCAGGCCATCGCAGTGTGCAGGTCACTCGGACATGTTCCTGTCTCTGCTGCGAGAAATCACTGCACATACAAACCTCTGCTGTCCCAGGACAGCTGCACTCAGTCAGCCACCTGAGGTACTTACTCCTACTGTACACCTGGTGTATACACATTATTGCGGTAGAAAAAATGAACCCTGCTGAGGACATTTTGTTACAGAAGATAAATCAAAAGCAGATTGAATGAGAGAGCTAATCTAGTTACTTACAGTCCCTAAAAATGTTCCAGGCCAGGTGTTGACATGAACAATGTCGGTGTTGACATGAACAATGTCAGAGTGACCAGCTCAGCACGGCAGCATACAAAGCCCTGCCTCTGGGCTACTGGGGCTCGAGCCAAATGCATTTGCAGGAAGCCTGTGGCTTGCAGACCTGAAGGTGCAGAGGAGAGCCTGCCACAAATAGAAATTGGTCTCACTGGGAGTCAAAGAGTCACAAAGAAAGGTAGAGGGAGCTCAGGATGCCCATCCAGCCTTTCCGTAGGTCAGATCAGTCGGAGTGCTGTCATTCCTGACAAATATGTATCTAGCACCATGGATCAAGCTTTGATACATTAGTACTTTCTAAACTGTTTTTTATAATTTGGAAAGGAATTACTTAATTCCATTTCAGTAGATCCAATGGAACAAGGAGAAAGGGAAATTTGAATATTTGTAGATTATTTGGGTTTGCGTTTGAAATGTGTGATCTCGTAGATGAGTTAAATATGGTTGACTGGTAGAATTTTGGATGACCTCAAGCTGTGGCCTGATGCCGGACAGGGAGAAGTTTAAAAAACTAAATAAAAGAAATATTTGAATCTAGATATAAAGGCAGTAAATAATTGTCCCCCGCAAATAAAAAAAAACCCACAGAACCACAACAACACATAACTTTGATTTACGTTGAGGTCGATGGTTCTGACTGACTTGCAAATAATATTTTGTGTGTGTGACTTGAGGGGAGGTATGTCTAAATATAATTTAAAATACTAAATAAATAAACAAAATAAATAAATAAATGTTTACCTTCTTTCTGTCTCAGACTTTCCTTAATTTGTTACTCTGTCACCAGAACAAAGTGTCTATTATTTGTCCAGTTAAATTTTTGACTACAAAAATCACATTCATGGAAAGGAAATCTAGCCTACAGTGGTCAGCTCTTCTTCTAAAATGCTATCTTCATGAAGAAAGCTTGTACCAGAAATCTTGTTTGCTTTCCTGGATTTTTTAATGAATTAAAGCCTTATGTTTCTTAGAGCCATCCCTGGGTCAAGACAACTACACTACTGTAGCCAAGTGTTTTTTGTAATTCTGCATAGTGATCCAGAATAAAACCAAAAAGCCTTCTTTCTCTTTGAATGCACACATATATCAAATGACAGATGCCCTATTGCAATATGCAGAATTAGAGCACAAAATGGGCCAGATTCTCTGATCTGATATCATCGCTTTGCACTACATTGCAAACATAATCCAGGCCTAAAGCTTTGTTAGCTGACATGGTGGGGATTATCCCATTGCAAAGATAATCCTTTTGGACACAGACCAAGTCTTAGAGTTCTCCTGGGACTTCTTCCTTTGCCGAAAGTACAGCATGGAAAGAAGAGTGTTTCTAAATTACAAGAAAAAATAATTAGTGCATTGCCACATCACATCAGGCAAGCCCTTATGTCAGCTTGTAGCCTGCCTGCAATAGGATTGCCAGAAGGACTTCCCCCAAATCTAGCAATGTATGTGAAATGGGGTGGAGAGGATTGAGTTAGATAGTGTAAGCCTTCTCAACTGACTCATTTTTTTCACTGTTTGCGGGTATCATGTCTAACCTGATTGTGAGTCTCACCTGAGTCCCTGCAGCCATGGTAACAGTATGGTAATACTTACACAAAAAATGTGGTCTACAGAAAGGACCTCAGATTTCAGATGCTCTAAACTTTTTCAGTATTTGTAAACTCAAAGGAATATGTATGTATCATGAGACAGTCAGAGATAAAATAAATAAAGATCTATCAAAAATAGATCTATCTTTATTCAACAATCTCTAAAAGATTTTGCTAGTGGGTATTCAGGACACTGTAACAGAGATAAGAAATGGCAGCCAAAAATGATTAGGTATAATATATTGCATTAAGGAGGAAAAGAAAGAGTAATGAGTTAATCCCCAAAGCCCAAGGCAGTGTTTTCATACCCAGTCAGAAGACAGCCAAGCCTAGAAAAAGAGAAGGGACAGTCACGGGTAATCCAGGCTGGGTTGGCACTGCCTCGGATCATGCTCCCTTTCAGTGGGGCTGGGCTGAGCTCATCACAAAAGCCCCTGGAAAACAGCACCCTCTCTTCTCCAAATGTAGGCAGCTTGCTGCCCCTGAGCTGCTGGCTAACATTAGTAGCAGGAAGATTAGAGGTCAGTCCTATCTGTAGCTCTCTTACTATGCAAAATGATGCCAGGCACTTGGAGAGCAGAGAAATGAATGAGTCATAGAATCATAGAATGGTTAGGGTTGGAAGGGACCTTCAAAGGTCATCTAGTCCAAACCCCCTGCAAGGAGCAGGGACATCCCTGACTAGGTCAGGTTGCTCAGAGCCTCATCCAGCCTGGCCTTGAATGTTTCCAGGGATGGGGCCTCCACCACCTTTCTGGGCAACCTGTTCCAGTGTTCTATAACTCGCATTGTAAAAATTTTTTTCCTAATTTCTAATCTAAATCTACCCCCCTCTATTTTAAAACCATTACCTCTCATCCTATCACAACAGGCCCTACTAAACAGCCTATCCCCATCTTTCTTGTAGGCCCCCTTGAGGTACTGGAAGACCGCTATCAGGTCTCCCCGGAGCCTCCTCTTCTCCAGGCTGAACAGCCCCAACTCTCTCAGCCTGTCCTCATAAGAGAGGTGCTCCAGCCCTTTTATCATCTTCGTGGCCCTCCTCTCAGAAATGGAATGGTCAGATATGGAAATGGGATTCCTGGGTTGCAAATTCCTCTGAATTTTCTCTTTGGAGATGGATGAACTTGTGGATAGGAGACCAGAATGGTGTTGGAAGAGTCCAGCTCTCCCTATGGACTCCGCAAGCTGAAGCAAGTCACCCAATCTATCTGTCTGCCAGTTCTTTTATCTGTTACACAGCATGAGTAATCTTTTGTTTCCCACATTCTGTGAGCATGCATTGTTCCATTTTCTGAAACAAAGGCCATCCCAACTGTGAGCCGCACTGAACGCAAGGATGTATGTTTTTATTTATCAACATCCAAATAATAGCAGTAACAACAACTGACTGGACATCCTGGGATGAGTTTTAAAGCAGATAAGGAGAGATCACTTAAACCATTTTTTTGTTTAGGTTGTGATATGATCCCACCATAAACTCACCCATCAGTTCTCCCTACCATGGAAGAAGAAAAACATAATCCAAAAATATATGTAATCCAAGAGAACCTCCTAGGCCAAGGACTTTGCTAGTATGAAGAATTCCTTAGGTGTTAATAGCAACTTCATTTTACAGAGAGCAGCTGACAGGTAAGCCTGTGGCCTCCTTGACTGTATGGTAAATCGTATCAACCTTTCTAACAGATGAGATTTCTTCACACTTGTATAAAAGATGTGAAGTTGTTCTCTTAAAATACAACTGAATAATGTTCACATGGGTCTTGGCTCCCACTGACGTTAAGCAAAGCTTTGGGTTCAGTGACCCACATACCTACTATCACAACATCTATGTCTGCTCTGGGCACAAACCATTGCTAAGCCCATTCTTCTGTTTCAAAAGCCATGTGCACTGGTGTTGCTGCTCAGACAGCCCATGTAAAGACGGTAGCAGTGCTCTTGGGTGTGTATTATCTGAGCATGCTGCCAGTGGGTGCTTGACCAGTGGGCTCTGTGCGAAGTCCTACAAAAAAAAAAACTCCTGGAAACAACCTGCCTGTTGTGTGGAAACCAGAATGCTTCCTATTGTGAGGGTAATTTCATTCATTAGCTGAAATTTTAAGCATTAAAACTGCAGACTTTCTCCCATTTTTTCATGTAACTACAATTGAAAGTAGTTGAACTAAAAAGTAGTTTTAACTAAAGTTGAAAGTACCTCAGCCAGTATTTTCAGAGAGCTGTGGCAATATGTCTGATCTGCCATATGCATAACGGCAAGTGTCTGAGCTGAAAAAAAAAACCTGAGGGATTGTTAGATGAAGCCCATATACTACACGATCCATGCTGACGAGCAAAATCCAGCTACCTGGATTGATGTGATTTTGCCTGTTTAGGAAAGCCCAGTGCAGTACACATTGCAAAACCTTTGCTGGTGCAGGATCACTCAGGCTGTCACAGAGAGGTTTTTTCCCGCTTATACGAGGAATTTACTGCCCTGTGCTACCACCTCATTTTCTTTAGACACTTACAGAGCTTCTTAAGGTCAGCACATCTGTGACATTTGATGAATTTCTGCTCATGTGTTTATTTCCTGGAGAGATATCTGAGTGTGAAACAGTGGACTGAAATATCTCTTTTGTTCTTTACATCTACAGCCATGGGGTAGGAATGATCTTGGTAATTTGTTCTTCATTTTCACATGAGTAAGCACCTGTTATCAGATAAAACAGGGAGATTACCGGGGAACGTGTTTAGTTTGATTAACATTCAGTTTTGGTCAAATAAGAAAAAAATAAAAATCAATATCTTGGTTTTGCATTTCTAAAGCTAAGACTGAGGTTTCTTTGTCTCTGTGTAGGTACCTAGAGTCCCTTGAATACCCCACCTGGCCCTCACTGTAGAGTAGACTGGGACTTATCTCCCAACTCTGTGTAAATAGTTCAGCTACCCTAAGACAGATAGATGACGTTAGACACATTTACACAGCTGCATGCCATCCTCAATGTTTTGCTTTTAAGGACCAGGACTTTGATGACATGCACAAAACTAAGGGAAATGAGGTGTCATTGTCTCTTGTCCCTCTCTAACAGCCCTCAAATCCAACTCAGTCAGTCCAGCTTGGTTCCCACTAGACAGAAACATGAGAGATGCAGATTCAAATCCCCATTTTGCCTGATTTGGAGTAGGAATTGCAACCCTCCTCAAAGATGCCTTAAAATATCAGGTAAGTGCAGAGTATCTCCTGCTACACTTTATGTAAAATGAATATTCATACAAACAGATTCAAACCTACATTTTGCCATAAAGTCCTTACTCAAATTACCACTGAGATTTTCTCCCTCTTTCTAGCTTGAAGAATATTCAGCAGTATAACAGCTATAAGTGAAGAGCCTTATCCCTGAAGAGTTTATAAATGTTTTCAAATGTGTCCTTTTAGTGACAGAATCAGAAATTCAAACAGTTGTACAGCTCAGATGTTACTGTTCTCTCAGCTTTATTGTGGTCTTCTAAGGAAAAGACAGTAGCAATGGCACCCCCATAAAATTATGAGGGATGTATTAGGAAGGAAAACAATTTTCTGTATCTAAATATTTATTCAGTTTGTTGTATTCTGTAGCAAAAGAAAAGTCAACAAACCCTTATGTTCTTTTCTATGTCCTTTCCTGAATGAAACTTTTTGATTACAATTTTTTGGCACAGTTGGTCTTACTACCCGCTGCCAATGGAAGACATCATTCTGAGGACGTGTCTTACTATATTCAATGTGATTAGCATAGTCTGCATTCATCTTTCAAAAAACTAAATAGAGGGCCTGGGCTAGCTAGAGAATGGATGTTCAAGGGCTTGTGGACTAGATTTAACATTCAGGCCACAGGTATCAACTTTTCCAGTCTAAGGTCTTCCAGGTTTCTCTGAGTAATTCTATATTGGTGTTTAACCAGAAGCACCCTTTTGAAGAAGATTTTCCTGTTGTGCTTTGATTCACATTGCTGAAGTGTCATCACAGTCACAAACTAGATTATTCTTGGATTAAAGTAAAATAGAAGATGCATGCCAGGAGCACACCTAAAGCACTCCAGCTCCCAAATGGCATGGAGTCCACCAGAGCAAGCAAGTTCTAGTCCAAAATAAACTCACCTGAAAGGTGTCTCTCAGGTCTTCAGAAACAGATCTGCTCCTAGTAATTTGTTTTATGTACAGCACAAACGTAGCCTCTGCATCTTACCAATGAAACAGCGCATCCTTACTCTGGAGGGAGGAGTCACAGTGGTGAGGACAGGGAAGATGCATGATTGGGCAAAGGACATTTGGTGTCTGTCCTGGTTTCAGGAGAGATGGAGTTAATGTTCCTCTCAGTAACCGGTGTGTTTTGGATTTCGTACGTGAAGACCAAGGACACTATCCAGCTTTCCAGGTCTCTCTAATGTGGAGGCACAGGAAGCTGGGAGAAAGACGGACAGAATAATTGACCCAAACTGGCCCAAGAGAGTATTCCATGCGTTAAACATCATGCTCAGTATATAAGTGGGGGTTAGCTGCTGGGGTGGGGTGCATCTCACTCGCTCGCTGGCATTGCTCTCTCTCTCTACCTTGCTGGCTCCCTTTTGCTCCTTTGCTTGCTACTCAGTTTAGTTTCTGTCATCGCTGCTCAGGACGGGCTGTATCAGTCATTGGGATGCTAGGTGGTGAGAAATCCTGCATTGTTCATTTTGTATATTTTACTATCCTTGTATTTTGTTATTATTGTAATTTTCCTTTGCTATTCTAATAAATCATCTTCATCTCAGTCCTCGAGTTTTGCTTTCTTCCCATTTCTCTCCTCCATCCCACTGGGGAGGGGGAGCAAGAAACTCTGTGGTGACTAGGGCTAAACCACAACAGTGTCACAGGGTGGAAAGAGGTAACAATTCCCCAGAGTCCCTCAGAGGAATGGCAGGAACCCTTGTGCACAGAGTGCTTCCTTACCTGCCAAAACTTGCTGTGCATTCAAGAAGCCACCAGGCACAGCCAGGTTGGGAGATGAATGCTCCTTACAGGACTCAAGGAAGCCTAAGAGAATGGGGAGGCACTGCCTGCCTCACTGGGAGGGACATAGATGGTTTTGAGAGCAGTAGGAAATGCTGCTAGACATGGGGTTGGGGTCAGGGCACAGCTTCCTGTGCCAGCTCTACACATTACAAGAGCTGGGCATGCCAGGCGTGGTGTCCTGAGGGGTTACGTGCATTGGGGGTGGATGGGATGAATGGTTGCAGTGTTTGGTCAATGGCTCTGGCAAAGGCCCCTTAAAGCAGCGTCAGCCCTGCAAGTTCTGGAAGACACAACTGGATGGCTTGGAAGGGCCCTACTGATGTTCCACCTGAGTGGCATGTGTCTCCTTCCCAGCGTTCTCACCAGCCTCCAGAGCACCCATCCAAGCAACTCCGCGGCAGCCCTCATCCAGCCCCTCATCCCCATATGTAAGCACAGCATTACTTGTGAAGTCTGTACTTCAGGCCTATGGCTTACAGACAACATAAGAGATGCAAGTAGCCTGGTTTTTGGCAACTTTCAAACCCCATTTCTATTTCAAACTATGCTTCAGCTTTGCGTAATGTCATTTTCTCTCTCAACTTGCCACAGCTGTTGCCAAGGGCAAGCCAAACACCTTCATGGTTTTAAAAACCCAGTTTATCATCTTCTGTGCTTCTCCTCCCTAAATAACTGCAAATTCCTTAGTTAGGGCCTAGATTGAAAGACTGGCTCTGCTTCCTTTTCTCTGCACAAACCTACGACAGCAGGAATGGACAGACTGCCAGTCACATAAGCTGAGAACAGCCCCCTGCGTCTGTCCTGCATTGTCCCTTCTGTCACCACTGCCCAGCACAGTGCTGTCACTCCTGCACCTCTGAGTGTAGTCAGGTGCAGGCACATCCAGCTGACACTGAATTAAATTCAGAGTTTTGGAGACATACTTGTACACGGCAGTAAAACTAGTTTTGTAAAAACAATCTGTTCCACATACAGTCTCTCGCATGGGCTTCATGCTGAAGTAGGAGACAAACTCCCTTAAAACATTTCCCCTGTTTGCTGCCTTCTTTGGAGGGCAAAGGAATGAAGCAGGAGAGCACTAACATGTGGCAAAATTAAACTACTTTCCTGGTTTTCCTCTTCATTCCTCCATAAGTGAGGCTGGTGCCTGCAGCTTCTCAGATAAGGAAAACCATGTATTTGATTTATTGTTTAGTACATATTAACTTTGAACAAGTGTCCTCATCTTTACTGACAATGAAGAAAATCAGATATTTTTATTGCTTCTGTTTATAAAGGCTCCTTTTATCAGCTGAAATAAATATCCATCTACTATGCGTTTTTTTCTCCTGATGTTAGTTGTCTGCGAAATAGCAACTGCTCGTAGATGGGTAGATTTGTACGTAAGAGAAATCTTTATTTAGACATAGGGAAGCCTCAAACTAGGAGGACAGTAAATAACTATCCAAATACTTTAGCCAAATAGAAGACTTCTGAAGTAGCAACATATTTTTAGCTGTCAGAGGGAATTCAGTAGGTTGAAAAATGTGTCCAGTAGTAAATGTCTTCTATAAACTAAAGAGCAATCTTGCAGGGAGCTATTATGGAAGTGAAAAAAAGTTCTGTCTAATCACATTTTTCTACTCTTCTGGAAATTACAGCAGGCACCTACAGAAAAGCGTGCAAAAAATATGTGTATCCTAATGACGGAATATTTCAACCCAAATCAGGAAATTTCCATGCATTTTTTGTTGTTGTTTAATTGATGCATTAATTAATTAACAAACAAAAGGAAAGAACTAAGCAGCAAAATCAGTTGGCTCTTTCAAATCAGTCTCTGGCTGCACAGTGCCAGTTGCGTGGTGTTAGCTGCAATCTGCCACTGGCAGATGTATGCAGGTTTGGAAGCTGTTACTTAACCCAGAGGCAGTGACAGCATTTTGATAATTCTGGTGTTATCCTGAAAGGATTAGGATACAAACAGAAATTTAAACTCTCTTCTCCAACGCATATTTGAAGATAAGGTACATTTTCAGGGGACTGGCTGTCACAGAGCTAATTTGGCCTGTGTTTTTATTTGAACATATGTGGTTTCTCAAAGGAAGTGGATTGTAGGCAGAGATGAAAGTAATGCACGGCCTCTGATCTCTGGGATGTCATTTCCAAATGAGATCACCTTCACTGCACATTTTCCTTTTCTGGCACCGATCTGGGGAAATTTAGAGAACTACAACCACACTCTCTTATTTTCAGAGTTTTAAAAAGTTAGACTGGATACTCATTCATTTCTTTTTCTTCAACATATAATGCATGTCATAGAAACAATCTGCGGCTTTGTTGTTTTCAGGGCAATGTAATTTCCTGAGAACTGAAGTAAACAGTATTCTCTGAAGACAGACACACAATGATTCCACTAAAAAGCTTCTGTTTCCTCCTGAAATTTGCAACAACATAAAATGCATCTAGAAGGCTTTTGAACTCCTTTTATTTTCCCCAAAGAATAATAGCCATGCAAGGAAACTGTAAGTAGTAAGAGCAGCACCGCTTTTTAGAGGTCAAATGTAAAAGCCGGACTTGTATTCTTATACACAGTACACCATGAAATCCTTATACACTGAAAAGAGTGAATCTGAGATCAAGTTTTTCCACATCAGAAAAGTCGGAAGACCTACTACTGCTCTTATTAGAGATACAACAAAACTGTCAGTTTCTATTTAATCTTCTATTTGTTGGTACTTTTTAATAAAAAATACCACAGTAAGATCCACCTTTCAAACGACAAATTGAGACGGAAAATATCACCTCTGTTCCTACATTGGTGTTTCAGTAGATATTCTAATTGTTAAGTGCTTGATTTCTTACATCTATTTTGATAGCTTCATGCATCTAATCTTCCCAGATCATTAAGGGGGAGGGAGGAAATATGCTTCTAAAAAGAAGAAAAGGAAAAAAGATATCGTATTAAACCTGTCTGATGGAGCTGCTTACCCCTTAGTGATTCGGCTTGTAAACATTAATATTTATTACTTATAGACATATAGCATGCTAAAAATGTTAAATAACATCAAGCATTTCCACACTTCCAGACTGTGGACAAAATTTTTAGGCAACAATGAGCTTACTAGACTGGTAGATTTTCTTGGTGTGATGCTTACAAACCGATATGCTTTTCAATTGTATTTTTAGTAAATATTCAGTAAGTAGTAAATATTTAGTAAGTATTCATTTTCTAAATAAAACAAAGAGACAGCACTTGTCAGAAGCATTTGCTATAAAACATAGATTTGCTAAACATAAAGGTACTAGTAAACAACGTCTAAACTACATGCCATGTCTCCAAGTCAAGTCATCATTAGGTATCACTTGCCACTAGGAAAAAAAAAAAAAAAATCCTAAGGGTTTGTAGAAACACAAACAACAGCTTGAATGGAAAGAGATGTTTAGTATTTACTGAGCTTTGAAAATGCTCTGATTTTACTACTCCATGTTCTGCCTTGCAATGTTATTTCTGTATGTTAGACATAAATACTGATTATATAGTTCCACTGAGGACCATAACAGCAGAATACCAAAATGGAAATGTGAGAGGACTGGGAGCTTAGGTTTACATGTTCTTAACTGAATTGTGAAAAGTGCTATTTTTTTTTCCTTCTTTAGCACTCTCTATTTCCATCTGAAATAAACAGTTGGTTTTGCATCTTATTGTAATTTGTTTTCATAGCTTTTGAATTGCTTGTCCTTAGAGTCTGCTGCAATTTTTTAATAATAATTCACATCAAAAACTTGATGTATTGCCTCTCTAGAACACTCTTGCATCTATCCAGACTTCATGCATTATACCATGGAAAAACAATGGAAGAGATGAGTGTGAAAATAACATTTAAAAAAATGATCTATATTTTTATTCCTTTTATTCTTATTCAAGTTGCCACATTTCTAGGTTTGACATTTTCAAGTTTCTCTCTGCAATGATGAAAATTAAAAAATGAGAACCAAGATTCTGGTGCTTTGAGACTAAATGTCAGGGAAGTTAACAACTTTGCTTAGAAGGACACAAGAAGAGGTTCACATTGAGGACCTTTTTCTTTGTGCAGATGATCTCGGAATTCCAGAGAATTTTTTAAGCCTGTGCAGAGCCCACTGAAATTGACAGGCTCATCTTCAGAGAGAAAACCTTCAGCCTTAGAGATCATCATTGCCAGAATCAGATTTGTATGGTTAGTCAGAACACTTGTATGGTTAGTCTACTATGGTTAGTAGAACACTTCAGGAACAATGTTTCTCCTGGTATACTGAGATTAAATCATGGACCAGAATACGTGTATTAATCTTTATTATTGTTGTGCTGACTTTTAGAAGGTTTACCTTTAAACTATTTAGCTAGTCTGTTGTAAATTTTGGCTCCTGGCATTGCCTGAAGAGAAAATCTACACTTTCAAAGAAGTCCAGTTGACAGAGGAAGAGTTATAAAATTAAAGGTGGTATCATAGTTGGGAATATATTTACTGTTAGGTTGTGTGATAAAAGGTTGTCTGGAAACCCACAAAGGAAGCACAGTGGAGAAGCCCAAATATCACGCTGTTCCAGCTGCTCCAAGGCCCATCACAGGAGCCATCAGTCCATCAAAGGCCCATCTCCACAAGCCTAGAGGAGCATAGGGGCACAAAGGCAGGTGGAAACCCAAATTAAGGAATTAGAGGAATTAGAGGAAGCGACACTTTGCAAGTAGTTGGCTGGTTGGTACCTTTGTCTGGCCATGGCACATGTGTTTGTGGCGGTCTGAGCTTAGCAACTGGAGCAAGGATAGGTGTGTGAGTAAGCATGTGATGGCTACTGAGACACAAGTCCAAGTAGGCAGAGAGTAGATGGCCTGAGAACCAGCTGTGTCTCTAAGGGTAAGATCAGGCATGTGTTGGACAGCATGGACCAGGGGAGTCCCAGCAATTTGGGCAGCTACTGGGCAGACTTGAGTGTCTGAGCCTTCAGCTGTTAGAGGCCTCTACTTTGTGCATGTGTATATATATTCCTGCTGGTGGATCTCCACCCTGCTCAGCCAGAGAGGGGGGCAGGATGAGGTCATTGATGCTGTCTGCTCATGTGAATGTTCTGTGTGTCTGTGTGTTCTGTGTGGCCAGCCATCTATATACACGTATATATGGTGCTGTATATATGTGCTCTGTGTGCATGTGCCTTTTGGGCATGCATCTTCAGCCTCACTACTGGCTGGCCTTGGGCATAGAGCTGCTGCAGCCTTACCTCTCTCAAGGTATCAGATCCAGCACATTATGCTTTTCTCCTAAATTTATGTGCCACTGCACACAGGCACACAAATCAAGCCCATACTCCTTTCATTATTAGACAGCCGAAAATTGGACTAATTCTAAACCAGACGCTAAAACTTAGTTTTCGGTTGTGCTTTAAACTGTTCAATGAAACTGTTGCCTAATTACCTCCAGATGAAGTGTTTAAAGTTCATAGGTGAAAATTAAATATGATACCATTAAAAGGACATTAATTGCAAAGTTCCAGAACAACACAATCAGTATTTATACAAAACATACTCAGAACCTCAGTGGCACAGGCCAGAGCTGCCTGCAGTCTCGGTGCAGGTGTTCTCTCCTCATGCATGACTGCTGTGAGGTGACTGGGTGGCATCACAAAGGGCCCCAGCTCACCAGCTGGGGCTCAGGAGTACAAAATTCTGTGTAGCCAGCACAATTTCTCAAGTCTTCTTTCATCTCAAGCCCTGGAAGTCTGCTTTGCCTTTTGTTAGCTCAGATCACTGCAGCAATGAAGCAGAAGGAATACTCCTCTACTGCCAAACAGCGTCTGCCAACAAGTGGCCAAATGAAAGATTTTCCCAGATTTGCCCCAGCAGCATCTGCTGGTTGCACTCTAGGTATCCAGGGAGGATTTATTTGACAAAAAGAAAAGGGAATAGAAGAAAGGGAGAGACAGTAACGTCTTCTACTGGTAGTAGGTGAGGGACGTCTGTGTCAGAAGTTTCTTCCAGTACTAAATTCTGTCTTGAGAAACTCAGAAAAGACTCCATAAGCTCTATTCAAGGCTTACCAAAAGAAAAAGACAACTTGCACAGGACTTCTCATTCTTCTGTATAGAAAAGTATTAAGCATAGAATCATAGAATGGTTTGGGTTGGAAGGGACCTTTAAAGGTCATCTAGTCCAACCCCCCCGCAAGAAGCAGGGACATCTCCAACTAGATCAGGTTGCTCAGAGCCTCATCCAACCTGGCCTTGAATGTTTCCAGGGATGGGGCATCTGCCATCTCTCTGGGTAACCTGTTTCAGTGTTCTACCACCCTCATCCTTATACCTAGTCTGTATGTACCCTCTTTTTGTATAAAACCATTACCCCTTATCCTATCACTACAGACCCAGCTGAAAAATTTTTCCCCATCTTTCTTATCAGCCCCCTTTAAGTATTGAAAGGCTGCAATAAGGTGTCCCCAGAATCTACTCTTCTCCAGGCTGAACAACCCCAACTCTCTCAGCCTGTCCTCATAGGAGAGGTTTTCCAGCCCTCTGATTATCTTTGTGGCCCTCTTCTGGGCTCACTTAAACTGATCCATGGCTTTCTTGTACTGGGGACCCCAGAGCTGGACACAGTACTCCAGGCGGAGTCTCACCAGAGTAGAGTACAGCATGGTAGCATACAGTCTATTTTACAGATGCAGAAAGTGAGGCAGTGATTAGGTAGTTCCCCTGTAACCACAAATTTCTGTGAACTAAACAGAAAGGGAAGAGGAATAAAAGGAAATTCTACACATAGTATTAACCGCAGATAATTGCCCAAAGACCCAAGACTCATTACAGTGCAAAATATTTCTTTTATTTTTTTGATTCAGGCCAAATGCAGACCCTACTTGATTACGTGTGTTATGCCACTGTTTCACATTTTTAACCACTGCTTGGTTAACCGGTTTTTTGATGTTTTGGATGGAAATAAAGACAATTAATAACAATGGGGTTTCACAACAAAGTCTTTAAAATATTCTAATTAACATAGGTTCGTTTTGTTATGAAGTACCATACAACATGATGTAATAGGGTAGGCAACAGGCCAAAGCATGGAAAAGACTGGTGGGTCAGCAACAGTCCCAATATGTAATTGCATTTCTGCTCAACTGAGAGAAACTACAAATGTCTGTGTGTAACTTAAAGAAACTTGAATCAGGAGAAGCACGCAAAAGGCAAGTCTATCACACATTTCTTCCTGTTGTAAACATTCAATCCAAACTTTACATAACCCAAAGTGAAGTTCTTACTTAGATTCTGCCTGCTCATCCCTTTTTTCTCGAGTCACTGAGCCAGCAAGCCAACAAAACTCACTGCATTTGCAGAATGCCTATCCCTGAAATGCGAGATAAGAGAAGTCCTGTTTGTCCATGGAGCAGAACAGCAGCTGGAAAAATACTACTTTCAGAATTCTAGGCTCACAGTGATAACATGCTGGTGGCCTGGGGTAATGATAGCCCAGTGGAGTATCAGAACGTGTGTACTTCAGATCTCAATGTACATTTTATCATTTGAATAATTCTTCAACTGATTCGGTGATTTTGTAACACTTTCAAAATTTTCACTGAGTTTGGCTCTGCTTTTAGCCACCTGCTAGTGTAACATAATCTGTTGTTTCATCTGCACAGTGCAGGCCATCTCCCAGAAGCCTGAGAAACACTACTTGTCATTTCAAAAGCTGTGATTTCCTGCATGAGTTTGTTTCCACATTTTTTTCAGCTACTTTGAAATATCAGGATCATAATCTGCTCAGAAATAGAATCAACTATATAAATGTGCAATTAATCTTTTTAGTTATTTCGGGTTTATTTCTTGCAATGGTCTTGTGTTGAAGCCCTGTTCAGCAGGATATAATCAGCTACTTAACACTTATAAGAGGATCAGGGTTCTTTCTTCAGGATGTTATCAGAAATTTAAGATGCCTTTTGTATTCTTTTGAAGAATATCCACTTCTTCAGACTTTGAGTGTTCCTGTCTCAAGCATTTTTTTTTTCAGTTAGGGAATCCAGACTGTTGAAATCCTCCTTATTATTCCCAGTCACATGCAGCTTGTCCCTAAATTCCATGCAACAATAAATCAGCTGATATCATCTGATGTCACTGATATCAATGTGAGGCAGCCACCAAAATTGATGAACCTGGATTGAGCACATCCACTTTCCCAAGTGATTTACATGGAAAGGCATGACATGATCAGTGAAACACTGAGAGTCAGAAAAGTTAACTTATTGGTTGGAAACAAAACTTTTTCAAAAAATATTTTTCTTTCTTGTTCTTTGCCTTCTTTTCAGTCAGGCATGATTTAAGCTATTTTGTTGTAACACCTTGGAATTCATCATCTTCTTTGCACCCCACTCAATCACTACTCTATCAGAAGAACTTGTGCAGACTTGAAAGACAGAAACACAGCCGACACTCTCAAAAATGGAAATTTTTACCTGACCTCTGGGTTTTGCAGCATTTTCCCCTTTTTAAATTTGATTTTCTTTGAAGAACATAAAATTAAGGAATAGTCTAGACTGCATCACTGGGAGGAGATGAAGCAGCATAAGCATAATGCAGTGATAATTTGGGATAACTGCTGTTTTCATTATTCTGCTAAGTAAAAATCCTCTGTCAAATGATGCTCTAACAAAGAAATGATTGAAGTTTGACTAAGAGGCATGACAGGCAAGTCAGAGACATACTAGGCTTCAGGTCTTGAATAGTGTCTGGCTTCTCTTTTCTAGGTGAAAGAAAAGCCTGGAGTCAGACAGGGATGGGAGGAAAGAAGAGAAGATAAAAGTCAGTGAGGAGACTTGGAGACAGTCTCAGAGAAATGGCAAGACAATCTCAGATGTTCTCTGATACCAGAGCACTGCTACGCAGAGTGATGAAAACAAGTAGCAAAATTTATGAGACGAGGACAGAAATTCAACTGTCCTTAGAGGCAATGATGATTTTTGCCTCCCTTATGCACTGAATGCCTCTATAGCATTCCACACTGTATGTGACAGGTCTCCAATTATCATTCTTGCAAACTGTTATTTCAAAAGCTCCCACTTGCTCCTGCAGCTGTTAAAGGGTATGAATTACAGGACCTGCAGTAAGAGTGTGCCGGAGAACATTTCTGACAATGTGTGGACAATTGTGAATCATGTTTCAGCCCATGGAAATGCTCATACCTTGCACTGCAGTCAAATGATGTGCTTGACTCTTGATTTACAATTTACTATTTACAATTTTTCTTTTCTAAACAGTTTTGACTTTTAAAATTATGACCTGGCAGTACAAGAATTCAGGACAACAGAATAAGGAGAAATACATTTTACTTTCTTCTTCTCTTGTGAGGCATACAGGAAGACACAAAGGAAAATGGTTCCAGTCCATGACAACTTAGTTTAAGGGAGATGTTTCAAAAGAAGAAATTGGTTTTTGAGATGAAAAAGCAAAAAGCAATTTTCAGATATGGAATAAAACTATAAGATTCACTTTAGGACACAAGTCTGCTGCTAATATAAAGAATTCTCTCAGAACAACTCCTGTTCTGCAGAAAAGAAAAACAAATGAGGCAAAGGTACAAAAGCAATTACTTGGCATGAAGAAATATAGAAAACAAGGAGAATACTGAAGAATGGTAATGTCAACAATGGCTTGGTGCAATAAAAACAGAGAGCAAATTCTTGAAGATTTACAGAAGAGATTGAAGTAATCAGAAAGCAAGCAGCACTTGGATATACCATCCAGATTCAAAAGTCTGGGTTCCCTGTCATCTCTGGGTTTTTTGGTCCCTCTACTAGACTTAGGAGCCACATTGTTGACTCAAAGGCCAAAGAATCTCTCCTTAGGAAATACACATGCCAATGAGTAGCTGCATCCATGATAAGCTCAAGGACTTAGATGCCCAAAGCCCTTGCTTGATCCTCTGGGACACATCTGGGATTACTTCAGAAAGGCAGTGGAAAGCTTTATAAGTGGATTTGCAGATGACCCCATAAACTTTCCTGCTCTTATCCCAAAATTATTCTCTAAAATTCAGATGAAAAAGGCTGGAACTAAAACATGCAGCGGGGAAAATTACTTTTCCTCTTGTAATGCCCAGTTACACAAAGCATATGAATAACTAAAGAGCACTCAGGCAGATACATGGCTGTAAAGCAGGAGCTGAAAGAAGATCTATTGACCCCATCTGACATGCTTTGCAAAGCACAACTCCAGCTGAGCAGAGTGGTGCCATTCAAAGGCAGCTGATAAGAGGCTGTGCAGTGTCCTGAGGGGACCACACTTTGTGAACACAGACAGTGATTATCCTGAAATAATTAACACCTCTAATCAAGCAAAGAAGATGCAAGGTTCAAAACAATGATTTTGTTCCTTTTATTTAAGAGAAAGAAGCTGTTCTTTTATTCTAAACACTGTATCAGCCCTGTGTTCACACTGCTACAAGTCGCAAAGCTCTTATTTTTTTACAATCCACTCTGAATACTCCAAACTGTGCACAGCATGAACTGATAAAGCTTGACTTGAACTTTTTTTTTTTCTGAATGTAAATTGCTGTAGGCTTTAAAGGATTCCAGATCTCCCTGGGGTAGGTACAAACTATTTTTAAAATAGATTTGATACGACGTCTGTTTTAAAAGTCAATTTGAAACAGACCATGTCTGTGTGCTAATGGGAGTAAATGGGATTTTGAAACATATGCTGCAGGCCTTTTCTTTTAAAGAATGCAAGAATGTAAGCACACAAATAATGAAAATAATAGCAATATTAATTTACTCTGTATTCCAGTCACTTTCCATACACATCCAAGTATACTGACAACAGGACAGAGATATATCAGGCAACTCTCTGTAAGTCATGCAAACCACACCTGAATTCCATGCTAACAGTGGCCAGTGCATAACATGGTGGTAGAGAAGGTTCCCTTATGGAAAAGGTTATAAAAGTTATTTTACATGTAGATATACACATATATACATGTATATGTACATATATATATGTACATATATATACATACATGTGTGTGCACACACTCTTTGGACAAGATGCCTACAGATGATTCCAGCAAAGTGTCAAAATACCAACTGTTGCCCAGCCACTGATATCTTCCCATCTTGAAACACCTCTTTTCTCATCTGAGCTCCCAGAGGGCATTAAGCATCCCCTGTGGCACACAGATTCCTCTAACAGCAAGGTAAGGCAGGGCATTAGGGAAGTTTCTCATTTCCAAGGGAGGCAGGAACTGTCTGAGGGAACCCACTACATACAGAGGACAGGAGTGCAAGACTACCAGACTATCAGTCCTATGAGATTCTGTAGAAATATGTATTTGCAAGATAAATCATTGGAAAAACACAAAAAAAAAAAAAAAAAAGAAAAAGAAAAAGAAAATAAAACAGACCTATGCATTTTATAATCTGGTGGCAAAACTTCCATTATCTTTAATGAAGCCAAGAATTTACCACCTTTAAAAAAGCAGCATGTCTAAAGTATTCCCCCACTGGTGGTCTCAGCAGAGCAGTGGATGAAAGAGCAAGCAGCTATGTCCCGCTTGTATCACCTCTCTGCCCTTGTACAGGAACTGGGACACGTGGAAATTGTAATTTTGGTTGGTGGCTGCTTCTGGCTCCAGTAGCATCCATCCATCCTTTCTCTGCCAGCATCTGCAATCATAGTCTGCCAAACTCAATTCTCTCTCTCAAAAAAAAAAAAGAATAACATTACTTCTTCTCAAAAAAACCCAAAAAACCAAAAAAAAAACCCACAACAAAGCAAAGAACAAGAAAAAAAAGAAAGAGGAAAAGGGCACTTTAGAATATCTTAGAGAATTAAGTTGTCACATTTACTCTGAATCATTTATCTCCTAGAAAATATCTACCTGTACTCATCAGTTTGTTCTTTATCCTATAGGCCACTTCTACAAAACTATGCTACAAAACAGTGGGCTTTAAATGACCATTTCAGTCATGTTTTATGAAATTGCATGGAGTAGTCAGTCCATCTTGGGAAATCACTATGCCAAAAAAAAAAACCAAAACAAACCACCATGCCATTTTCTTGGAAGAGAAAGTAAAACAAAGTTACAATTTTATTTTTTTTTCCTACTTAAATGTTTGAAACCTCTGTGATGGAGGTAGGATTAACATGTTGAAAATGTTACCTCTGGCCTTAGTACTTGTTTCTTGGTAGGTCTGTAGGTCCTGCAACTCCTTAGGCACTTCCCACCTCTGCCAGAAAATTCACAGAGAGGTTATTTTGACTTGCTTATAATTTCTTAGAATTGCCCATTGTGTGGAGATGGACATCTGTCCCCTAGTGTAAACCTTCAGTACAGTGTAGGCTGACACGAACAGGGACTTGAATGGCATCTAGGTTTGTCACTAAAACATTAGAAGTGATCAGAGCTACAGCTCTTGTAGTAGCAATGGCAGCCTTTAAATGGTAACAGGAGCATTTCAGTAAGCAACCAAAGTCTTCCTTTCCTCCCTGACAGAGAACTGAAACCAAAACTGTGCTGCTACAACTTCAGTGTCTCAGTGTTTGAAAAAGTCTGTGTTCCACCACAGAGCGTTAGCGGCATGACAGTAAAAGTTCTTCCACTTCTGAAGTGTAAGAGACTCAAGACTGGTAGCAACTCGAAATGCAGGCTAGCACTACGAATTACCTCTTACTGTCAATACAGGAGAATTATTAAAGAACATGATCTCTACAGAACAGATGGTGATTATAAAACCGTATGGTAAAACAGGAAAACATCCCTGTAGGCAAAGCTGTCAAGACTACAAAAATCTGAAAGTAAAATTGGTATAAATAATTATCTGGAACCAACGAGGCAAGAAAGACAGACAAACACTGTCAAGAGAGAATAAGGTACAAATTTAAAAGCCAAGCTGCAGCAAGTGAGATTCATGAAAGCCAGCCATTGCTATAAAGTACAAGGTGAGATGAACAGTGTTGAGGTGACTCTATTCTGATGGAAAAACAGTACTCTTAAAAACAATTTATCAAACCCAGAATATGCATACTTTGCTAGTTAATCCAACTTTATTTCTCAAGTGTTCTTGTTTTCCATTTGAACACAACTGAAGAAGATGAATATGTAGATTAATCTAATCCTGGAATTAATTTTCAACATAAATGCTGAATATTTGTACAAAATATCATATTGCTGAAATGCACCCTACACTTTTAATTTAATATCATAAATCCATGAATGCCTCTTTGGACAGAATTAGTGGAAACTTTTAAAAGTTTTATACTCTGATGTCAAGAGCTACACATAAATGTTTCTAAAGGGAATGCAAGAACCACCAAAGTGAGGTTATCTGTGCTTCACATTCTTACTTTTGCTGGCTAATAAAACCCTTCCTGCAGCACAAGCCTTTGGGACTGTGGTTAACCTTGAGCTAAAAGGGCCACACCTTTCCTGCCTTGGGAGGCTGAAGAAACACCCTGTCCCTTCCTCACAGACATGCTAGTCACTCAGGAAAAAATTCCTACATTCATCTTTTTCTCCCCTCTCCTTCCTTCCTTCTCCTTCACCTGAAACGAAGCCTTTTTGCCTAAGCCCTGAATCCCTACACAGGTCCCAGATGGATATTTCTGATGAGCCTCTTGGCCATCATGGGGCTCCTTCCCACCCCACTCCCAAGCTACCCTTCCTGAGGTCCAAACCACAGACAAAGCACAGCGATCATCACTTCCCCATAGCTTCTGACATCCCCAGGGGCCACGCCTTGCTTATTCCCTCTCAACATTTGCTGTTCCTATGCTGGAAGGACTATAAGCTTCACGGTCAGCTGGATGTCAAACAGTAAAAAACTCTCAAATTCATTGCTATACTCAAAATCACCCATACCAGCATCTACAAAAAGGAAATACTCTTGGTGCTGGGGATCAGGGCCTTTAGTATCCCTCCACATGAAATTCAGGAGTTACATCAAATGGAGCAGAAAAAAAAAAGTCTCTTCTTCCTTGCCGAGATCTCCCGAGCAGGGAAAGCAGACAGTGAATATTTTCTCCTCCCTGTATCTCAATAAGATGTTGCTGAAGGCAGTTAGCTTCTGAGAAGAACCAAATGTAGAAGAGCAAGAAGAGGCTGGACATCACAGGGGTATTTCTCATATCCCTGAGGACAGTAGCTCTGCCAAGGGAGAGCAAGACTCAGACATCTCAGTTGGCAAAGCCAGTGCAACTTTGACACTGTACCTCCATGGTTCTTGCTTAGGCCTCAGCTTTGAGGCAGACAAGCCATTTGGGTTCAGAGCAAGCTATTATTCATTATATCCTAATTAGTGCATTTATAATTTATAGACATCATAGACCTCTGCTGGGACGGCAGTTACATTGTTTGCCTGTTCTCAAGATTGTTTTTTTTGCTAGCACTTCTTTTATTTTGCACTATTATGAGACACAAAGGCTTTAAGTGTCATTGGGATAATTTCCAGCTTATAGAGTACCGCTGCATGTGTTTACACCATATATGTCCTGCCACAAATAGACCTTCTATTTTTTAAGCCTCTCTTTGGAGAAAGGTGACAGTCATATGAAAATAATGGTATGAGAAATCCATTTTTTAAGACAAAGAGAAGATTGAGATTAATGGTGTTATACCTGCCACCACTCAACAGTCAAAATGTGACACATGGTCGTGGGATGTAGCATCCTCATTTTTCTATCTGGGATTTCTTGAACAGAAATATATGTCATGCCTGTACCATACATAACAAGTAGAGTTTAACAGATCATACCAGATAAGTGGCCAAAATCTTCTTTTGTCTCAAAGTTAGAAGACAAATAGAAAAAAATGACAGGGTGATAGATGGCTTGTAAAAGTAGTATCATCTTTTCCCTTCCCTCCCCCCAAAAGGAAACAGAGCCATGAAATATGCACGTTTTTACAAAATTAACCTTGAGTAGATATTTGAAAATTAAAAAAAAAAAGACAAGGAATAAACAAATAACAAAATGGGCCAATTTCCACTGTCCAGAAGTCTGTAAATATACAGGAGAAGAGAAGAAGGGGGCTAACTGCCAGAAAGAGAATAAAAAGACAGACGTGAAGCAACAGATGGAAAATGTAAGGAGCTAGGCAAAGTTAAGCAAAAACAAGTCTAGGAGACAAAATGAGAGAAAAAAAATGGAAGGCAGAAATGGGAAATATACACATCTTTCAAGGTAAATGTACATATCTTAGAAGGGAAAATTTTAAAAAATTAAAAAGGAGGAAAAGTGGGAGAATTCTGGTGAGAATGATCACGTATCTGAGGCAAAACAGCCTCAGGGAAGAATAAAGATACAGAAGTCATATTGCTTTAATCATGCTATGTAGATACACTAGCAAAACCTTCTGAGCACAGACTCAGCAGTACAGCTCTAAATGTGTTTGTATCAGTAAAGCATATTCATAAAAGAAATGGAAAGTCCGCAGGGTAGGAGTACAGCTAATAGCAGCAAAGGCAAAGTGATGGTCAGGTTGGAAACAAAAAAGATAAGGAATTGCACATTCTACTCAGCAGTAACAACAGAGCAGAATATTAACAGTGGCTCTTAAGTTTTGTTCCAGAAAGGTTTCACTTCTGCAGTCAAACAATAAATTCAGCTTTCAAACAAAGGTTTCCAAACCTCACATGGTTCCCTTTCATGCCAAGACACTTCAAACACAGACTTAGGCTGCATACTGTCTGGTATGTTTTCTTGGCAGAGAATATTCTCATCAGCTTAGGCAACTGCATTTGCCCCTCACACACAGTTGAGGTTCTAGGGGAAGATTAAAAGTTTTGGGCTTCTAACTTCAGTCCTCTTCACTGCATGTAAAATCAAGGCCCAAGGTAGATGATAGGAATACCCACCCGTACACGGTGCAAGGATCCACTGCAGTCAATTCTGGACTCTGGGGATGTAACCTGATATTTATGTATTTTGAACACATTTTCAAATGGAGTTATTTATCACATCAAAGAGAACAAGGTTACTGTACAAACTAATCCTCTTTTCTCTTGAGTTTCAGAGCAATTACACTGCATTTGAGGCACTGTGGATTTCAGCTGACTGAACCAGTGCCTGGGCACCAAGGGCATCTTGGTAGACCTGATAAGCCAGATAATTCATGCACAGATGAAAAACAGTTACTGTTATACTCATCCTTTCTACAATTAATATTTTTTTGCACCTGGTTTGCTTTCTTAGATAGAGGATAATAAAGAATCACATGGAACAGATCAGGGTCTCTATTATTAGCATGCAAAAGCAACCTTCGTTAATGTCTGCTGACAGCATGACTACTTAAGTGATTCAGTCTGGTGTCCTTTACTCAGAACCTCTTGAGGGCGAAGGCTTTCTATATAGCAGCAGGGACCACTTCCACACTAAACACTGATGCTCAGTTAATCCAAGTTCTAATTAATTGGTTTTCTTTGACTCAGTAGTCATGTCTAAAAGGGATTTTTGTACCCATTTATCATATTTAACAACCCAGCACAAAGCAGAGTTAGAGCTGTTGTAATTATTGTATTCTTTTTCACACTGAGTGAGTACAGAGCATCCTTTTTAATTCTAATGTGAGCAGGTGCATCACCACAGAAGCCCATCTTGATGGAGGAATCTGGAGCGAGATCCTGGGTAGGTCAGTCTTAAAAGTGACAGGGCTCCTCTTCACTACATTATGTGTTAAAAAATCCAGTCCAGCAGAGACAGAGACATTCCTACACTACAGAAATTTCTATAATGAAGCATAATCAGTGGAGTTAAACAGAGCTAAATGTGTGTTAGCACAGTAACAAGTAAGATAACAATTATTAGAGAAAATATGCTACTGGAGAGGCAGATTTGTGCCTCCATCAGGGTACTAAGCAGGCATTGTCTCAGACATAAGGATAGAGGGAGGGTTACATCTTATTTGCTTTCTCTCAGAAAGACTGGTTCTTTATAACACAGGCACAATATATTTGCCAGCCAGGGTTTCTCTGGGCAGAAAATACAGGCTGATCTTTCTACATTTTGAGTCATAAAAGTGTTAGCATCAAGTGTGACAAGGGTAACCTCTAAGCATATCTTTATGTGTCAGTGTTCTCTGACGCCTCTTGTGAGTTGCCTATAGATGTGTATGTGGTCGGTCATTTTATGTTAGCATACTGGCTTGCATATCCCATCAGAAGAGCTCCTAGGTTTTCAGAAAAGAAACTAAATTTCAATTTCAGTTGATGGTTTAGGTTTCTGAGTATAATTTCATTTAACGCTAGCACAAAATCTACAACACTTCCAAAGCTACTCACTTAGAAGATGAGATTTCTTTAGGAGATGTTAAAGAGGTACCCATTTATACAGTAGAGGTGAGAAAGCTGCTGAAAGACTTGAGAGGGTTCTTTCTCCTCAGAAATAAAAAAAAAAAGGAATCAAAAGCTCTTTCTACATGGGGAGAAAATTAACATTTAGCAAAAATTCTCAACAAGACCACTTCAGGGCTTCAGATGCTTAGCTAAGTCATGTTTAAAAGGTCAGGACAAGCAGTTATTTTGAAAAACTCAGAAGAGTTAGAATTAGAATTAATAGGGACTAAAACATCTCCTAAATGGATAATGTCACTAAGGTATGAGTTGCACTAAGCTCTGTGCATGCTAAAGTACTGCTTCAAAACTATTTACCCAACTGATAGCATCTGTGCATATTACGCTTGCTAGACTTATTTCCAGACTTGAGATGGGCATAGGCTATGGGCCATCCCTGTGCCACAGGAATCTCTTTTTCCTTCACAGTTCCTTGGTTTTATTTACTGTTTACACTGGCCCATCACTTGATGCACAGAAAGAGAGCCAATTCTGCACATGGTTTTACAGGTGACAAGGGAATTCTCCTCCTGTGTACAACCCTTTACTTCTGCACAAAATCAGTATTAAAACCTACCTAACAGCATTTGCAATGACATAAACAACTATATAACTGCTAGGATACCCTGCAGGCTTTTTGATTGTGGCTCGATTACCCTTTCCTTTCCATATCAGAAGTGGCATGAGGGTAGTTGCCTGAAGAGATACTATTGCTGGCAGTTACTTACAGCCATGAAGCCTCATCCCACCCCCTACAGCCCCTGCGACTACACCAGCAACAGAGAGTAGATCCTTCCAGCCAGCCAAATGATTCAAATAATTTCTTTCTAGGAAACAGAGAGAGTTGTGCAGCCAGGACTTTATTGGTTGTTCCCTTGTGTCCATCTTCTCTGGGGAGCTTTTTTTATGTTTGCTGTTTTTTGCTTTTGGTCCTGCGATGGCCCCCTTGGCTGTCCTGAGCAGATGTTTTGAGCTGTCGTTAGAGGCAATGACTAACTATAAAGTTCCAGCAAAACAGAACAACTCAGTGTGAAATGAAGCTGCCCAGGAGCAACTGGGATCTGTGACCCTCAGGACCGTTTGGGGAAGGGGGTGTTTTTTTCATGCTACCAGTCAAAATTGTTCCCTGAGCAGCTCAACCAACTGCAAAGTCCAACTTCTTGCCCCATTGCAGACCAGGAGAGTCCATTGCAGAGTCCTAAATCAGGTCTCCTGTCCGGGGGAGCCAGAAAGCCCACCAAAATGCAGGTGTAAACACGTCTCATGTCAGAATTGATGGCTCCATGCTGAGGGGTTAGTTTGGCTCATGAGCGGGGCTGAAGAAATCCTCTCTCTTTTCATTGCCTCCCTTGAGCTTTGTCATCCTTCAGTTACCAAAGCAAATGTCACTGCTGTGCTGTTTGAAGCAGCTCTGATTAATTAATGTCACCGATATATAATGATGATAAAGCAAATAGAAGCAAAAAGTTCACAACCAGCTGCTGGGCACCGACTGACCAGAAATGTTGAAAAGAGTCTGACTCTAACTGCCCTATTAAATGGCACAGAGATTGCAAACTGAGGATACATTTCTCATCTGCTGCATAAAATCTCCTTCCATCCCTTTCCTCTGTCATCTTCTGAATTGTAATGAGGCACAGTGTCTTCACTGTTGCTTACTTCCTGTGATTATGAGACATTTTCCTTTTAAGCACATTGAAGAGCTAGATGTGCATTTGTGGTATACAAGATATTTGGCTTAGCATTATAAAGGAGAAAACTGTATGAATCCCTATATGTTCTGTCGCTGGGATGTGTTTACTATTCAACAATCAAATGTTATGCAAGTTGGCATTGGTTTTACTAAGAATAATAAGCCAAAATGTAATGTGAATACATAAAACAGTTGTTGACAGCTTGTTTACAAAATCCAGGACTTTAATGTAGATTTTGTTTTAGCACAAAACCTATTAACATAATAAGAATACTGTCTGCTTCAGACAACATGTTATCCTCAGCTGCACTTTTTTTTGGAGAAGTCATACTTTCTCAGACACCCTGAAACTTTGCTTACACACAGTCCTTGCTGCTGCTAGTCCCATGGATTTCTGAAGATTTTATGAATAAATGTGGCTGTCTTTTCCACTTCTCAGGAGAAGATTTGTTTTATTAAATGCTTGCCCTTTGGGGACACACTATTTTGTAACCCTCCAAACCCAGATTTGCATGTACAAATGGGGTAATTACGTACATATTTGAGTACTTCAGCATCTTTTCAGGGACAAACTCATTCCCTTTATCCAAGTGCTGAGAGTCAAAGTAATAGTACCAAGATAAAGAATCATAAATGCTCAATCTAAGCCTCAGTTCAGGAAAGCAGTTAAGCAAGTCTTCCAGTACCTAAAGGGGGATTATAAGAAAGATGAGGAGAAACTCTTTAGCAGGGCCTGTTGTGATAGGATGAGGGGTGATGGTTTTAAAATAGAAGGAGATAGATTCAGACTGGATATTAGGAAAAAAAAATTTATACTGAGGGTCGTGAAACATTGGAACAGGTTGCCCAGAAAGGTGGTAGATGCCCTATTCCTGGAAACATTCAAGGCCAGGCTGGATGAAGCTCTGAGCAACCTGACCTAGTCAGGGATGTCCCTGCTCCTTGCAGGGGGGTTGGACTAGATGACCTTTAAAGGTCCCTTCCAACCCAAACCATTCTATGATTCTAAGTGTTTCACCACTTAAGAAGTGCACAGATGCCTTTTTAGAAACAAAAAAAACCCCCACTTAAATATTTCATAAATAACAATTTTTCCTGAATTAAGGACTTTCTCTGAGGAACATCTACTTAATACATCGAGTTTGGAGAAGCCACTTCAAAAGAATCTACCTGAGCTTTGCATGAGGTTCAGTTTTATCTGATATTTTTATTAATCATTATAACAGAAAACATAATCCGTACACTTTAAATCAAAGAAGACTGCAAGCAACACTACACAAAGAGAAAAAAAATGAAGTGATCTGTTACAAAGGTGGTGCACAGGGCTCTGTTTTAACTGTGAAACACAAAGGAACAAACCTAAGCTTGGGTGTATAACTTTTATTTCAGTGTTCTCCAGCTCCTGAGTGCTTGCCTGGCAAATTCTTTTAATGTTTTGTATGCAACAAGTCTATGCACTGTATGCACATATCCATCCCATGAACAGGAAAATGTGTTGATGGGTCGATTCATAATTTTTTTGCAGTGCAGAGATGCCAATGTTGATAAATCTTTTACAAAAGCAACAACAAAAAAAAATTCTAATACAGCTCATAGAAAAGTAATGTAAAATTTAATTATGTAAGGGAAATTACAGTAAATGCTGAAAAAAAACTCTTACAACAGCAACAAATCTAAAATATAAATCTTACAAATTTAAATACTTAAAGATTTCCTGACTGATTCTATGCAGAATATGTAACATAAGTTCTCTGGATTTTGTTGTTATCGAAAGTTGTTTACAGAACCTGATACATAAAAAAAAAAAAAATCCAGTTTCTCTTGGTACTGTAGAATATTTATATTAATTCTGAGTCCTTATTTCGAAACAAATTTCCAAATCTGACCTGTATTGGAGAAAATCTGACCACTTACTTATTTTTCCAGTCTGACAGTGGAAATAAGATTGCAGTAAGTGTTTTATTGTGCAAAAGAACAAGAAAGAATTTGTGAAGACTGTAGAGTCAAGAAATACCAAGTTTTACATTCAAGTTAAAGGCAGCTTCTTTATTCATCTGCTTCATCACACAGTTTTCATTTTCATTATTACATAAATTTTTCATTGAAAATACGGAGCCATCTTTAGTTGACAAGTGCTATGAATATCTGTTTGGCATGTTGCTTTACATCAATTCACAATGTAGCCACATTCACTGAATGTCATTCAAGCTTTTTTTTTGCCAAATTAGAATTGCAGATTTTTTCATGGGCATCCTTGGAGCATTTCACAAATCTCACTCAACTCATTTGCACAAGAACCCTTCAGCAGGATGGACAAACTGATACAGAGAAAGTTTAAGAGTAAAACTGTTGGCTGACTTGAAGTTTACAATTTGCAACTGTGACTCATCAGCACAGAATCAGAATCAGGTGCTAAATTCTCAGGTGAAAGCCTTACTCAGCCTCCATTGGCTCCCAGATGCAGTATATGCACTCTCAGATGCTTCCTGAAAGGTTTAAATGCTAGCCTAAGCAGCAGGTAAGATTTTTCAAAGGCTCACGACAAGATCATCTTAGAGGGTTTTTCTTATAGGATACCTAAAACTATGGCTAGGACAGTACCCCATTCTCTGAGAAATTTCAAACCCTGAAGCCTGACTCTGAAACATGTTGAGAGCATCAAAGCTCTTCAACAGAGAAGACTGTGTGATGTGTTTAATATTCCTCTTCCCTTAATCTTGCTCTTGACGGTAACTTGAACTGTCAAGTGTCCTTATTTACTGGCAGTGTTAAAAACTGTGCTTATAATGACAATATCTATTATCTGGAATATGTCTTGTCAAGATTTTGCTGGCACTCACTACGCATGTTGTGCAGGCAGTAGTAGTTTAATTGTATGTAGTAGTTTAACAGATGTCTTTGAGCTGAAGCAAATGATGTTTGAACTCTTCATTGACTTCAGCTGGTATCGTCCAAATCGTCAGCAGGTTATTCATATTCTTCTTCAGTCTCACATTAATACTTTTTCCCATTTTCACATCATCAATACAGAAAAGTGTCTTCCTCACATGCGGTTTGGCCAGTCAAGTCACACTACTTGTGCCCAGGGCTGGTGGGACAACAAGCAAACAGGGAAATCAAGGCACCATTTAGCTCACAGATCAGATTATGTGCCTACATTAACTCCCAAAGTTGCTTTTCCAATCAGCTTCTAAAAGTAAATATTCAGTCATGTATTTCTTGAGATCGTGGACTGATCTTTGCCTGTGGAAATACACTTACCTTTGAGAGAGAGAACATATGAAATAAATTATGTTACCTATAGCTTTAATCACCACTAAAAATTTGGATCAAAAGTAAATAAACTACATAATATAATTAAAACAGTAGCACAAAGTTTGATATATTTCCATCTAGCAGGTAAGTTACTAATATATAAAACTAGGAAAAGAAAAAAAGAGTTCTACTTCACAGGTTTCCTTTTCTCAGGTATTATGGGAGCTTAATAAATAAATTCACTGGCTATAAACTGTAGCAATCTGAGAGCTCAAAAGTGAGTGCAGGAAGGACAATGAAAAACAAAACATCTTGAAGCATTAACGCTCCTGAGTCAATCTGAGGAGAATGTTAAGTTTTCAATTTATGTTTATGAGCTCCAGCACTGTCAGACTTGCTGTGATTTTTTACTTCAAACCAGTGCCTGTAACTCTTTTGACGACCAATGCATAAAATAGAAGGATGAAGGAAAAAAGAAGACTTCACCGCTAACTATGCACATCACTGGCATTGGGAAATTTGGGAAAAAACATAACCCTTTTCCCTATTCTCCTTAAAATTGCCTGTTAAATAAGAGGGCATTTTTTTTCCCCTCTCTAACTTCATTAAGGAAAAGTAGGCACAGGCTATGTGGAGAAAGGGGCCGGAGACAAATCAAAAGAGTTAGAGTTAGGGTTTCATCTGGCAGCTTCTGGACCAGAGGAACAGAATATGGATGAACAAGGACTGAAGAGAAGACTGCAGGTTCAAAATAGCAGATGTCTGTAAAGGGAAAATACCTTTTGAGGTATTTGAGAGGGAAGCGGGAGACATGGAAGGAAGCAGGAAAAAGAGAAAAATCTATAACTCCCCACTGATTGTGTCTCTTGTTTATAGCACTCTGCAGCTCCCTTCGTCCTATTATCTTGTACAGTTAGGGCAGCTCATACATCACGGACAAACCAATGTGTGTTGATTTTCTTAAAAATAGCGGCAGGTCTTTTACTCCGGCCAGGATAATAGTAATGATGGCCTAGACCACATCTTGAGAGGGCTTTCTTTCCATTACTGATTCATTAGGCAAAGTACTAATTGAAACTACTGCTAATAAATCACTGCTGCCTATCAAAGTTGTAATAGCAACCTGAAAAGAGAAAAAAACAGCATGTGATCAACTTTAAACATAGTGAAAAACCCCTTTCACTTCTTTTTATTTTGAGTAGCACTAGGATATTGCTAATCCTATAATATTCTCCCTAATAAGAAAGATGTGAGAAAAGGTTTCTTCTCTCATCCTCTCCCTCTAGAGCACCTATGGAGGAAAATTTTCATCTTTCTCTCAATAAATCTCCAGCACTGGTTGATATCCTGTTGTCCTTAATAAGTCACTCAGATTTTTATATGCTGACTTCATATGAGGTGGTTAGCACTTACTCTGAATTGCTAGAATTTCCTATTGTAAATTCACTTCAGAAATATTAATTTAATGCTTCAGCTATTTCATTGTTTTTTTCTGGCTTGGTTCCAAATCATTTTCTTAGCATCCCATTACAACAAACACTGAGGCTCATGGTTAGCGTATTTGTTTTCTATTTCAGGTGCCACAGATTTTCTGCCATTTGGAACCTATGAAATCTTTAATGGGAGCTAATGTAGAGTGTAGCCATCTGATAGCTGTTATGCTGATGTTTCCACATTTTTATTAGTATCTTTAAAATAGTAGGCAGTGTTTGCACATAACTCTAATTGCCTGCTATTTGATCAACAGTATTTATTTCTTTCACAAAGCCCAAAGCATCCATATAGAAAATGTACCCTTTTTAAAGCATTTCAGAAAATTGGGTAAAAATCAGGAAACAAGTATGTAAACAAATCTATTTACTATAAAATTTATACAGAAAGCTAACAGCAGAGCAGGAAATAGAAACCTTTTCTTTCTGAAACTATTCCTATATATTAAATACAAAATAATTCTGAGTCGCTGGAGGTGATTGTCTGTGCAAGTTGTCTGAGGAGAGATTTGCAAATAACATTTGACTTCTCAGATGAGACCTTCCTCTTTCTGGATGGTCAATTTTCATTTTGAACTGTACCTTTAAAATTTGTTTCTAGAAACAATACACTTTATTTTTATTTTTGTTGAGAAAACCAGGATTACTTTCTAGGACTACACTTGGTGTTAACCAAGGCGTGAGCCAAGAAGCTTTAGTATGGTCCAAAATAAGCTTTTATGAGTATCTGTGAAACAATCCATTCAATTAGGAAAGTTTCCTGTTATAGATATGAACTGTAGCTGGCTTGTTCCCTGAAGAATAAATCATTATATCTTTTTCAAGACAGTTAGGTTTTTCTAAATTGTACAGTTTAATTCAAATATTCTCACAGAAATATTTTTTCAATCATATGTTAGCAATATCTGCTAGCAATGTGTTTGCAAAGCTCACTGTGTAGTACAGGCAAGTGTTTACAGTTTTTAAACTAATTTTGATTTTATCTGTAATTCAGACGAAGAATACATACCTCCAGTCCAGCAGCTCTTAAATAAATTCAAGTACCACAGCATAAGGGGTATGGCTCTTCCATGCAGCTCTAGAGGGAGTTGGGCTGGCTCTGCAACGGTCAACATATTTTCAAATGGTGTAGATTCTGAGTTACAAGTTAACAGTGAAAGACTCTGGGTCATCCAGGGTAGCAAAGACAAGGGTTTATAATACAGAATTACAGAAAACCCTTACAAGAGCAAGTGACTGGGAAAAACTGACCAGTGACATTCACCATGGAGAGTTGTAAACTAATGTAGATAGAGGTGCACAAATAATCCTAATTTGCCATCCAACAGGTACCATGTAATATAAAGATGCCATCTCTCATTCAAGAAGTCTCTGGGTCACAGAAATTTCTAAAAGTTGGGACAGTATTCTGGGAAAACATCACTTTGTGTTTGCTCTAATCTTGTGTTCTTCACAGGCATCCGCTATGCCTCGTTGTCAGACAGATGCTGGGCTGGGCAGATCCTTGGCCACTCTCAATGCTAGTCTTTGCTAGATAGCTCAATATTTGGTGAAGTTCTAGTATGTCCTTGTTTCTTTTCTTGCTTTAAGTAATTGCCCTGCTTATCTACTGGAGACGGTTTCTTTTAATGGGCTTTGCTCACATTGTCCTGTAGTGCTGTCTAACAGCATTTTACACCATTCAGAAACAGTAAACGGATCTCAGAGTAGTCATATATTTGTATTTACTTTATGGCTTAAAACAAGCGTCACTGAATAGCCTAAAGGGATGTCAATGAAAACGAGAATCCCATCCTCTGAGATCAGCTATGAGCATACTAAAGATGATACACTTTTACATCATTTATTACTTAACTAATATTTTGTTCAGACTTTTACAGAGAATTTCACTGCAAAAATAAAATCCACCCACTCTCCAAATTCACTTAATTTTTATGGGATCCTATACACCAGTTTTGTCAAGGATGTCACTGTAACTTGTGCCCTTCTGATATGCAGATTGCATTGATAACTATAATGGAAGTCAATGAAAAATATACTTCATTACCTTGAAATGATCTGAAGCACCTGAGTAATTTCCATTTTAGCGTATTGTCTGCTAATGTGAGAAACAACAGCAAGAGGCCAGAAAAACATGTTTATCACTGTTATTTCTCTGGTTATTGAACATTAGATTACACTCACGTAAAGCTCTGTGCAAACAAACAACTTTATCTTCTTTTTACTATTTGCTTTGTCATGTAAGCTCTCACTGAGCTCTTCTTGGCTGTGCAAATTAAGCAACAAGGTTGTTCAAGGAAGGAAAGTCAGTTTATTTGAAGGAAATCCTCAGGAAAACAGTATATCATTAAAAAAAAATCTTATAAGCAGAATGAATTTAGCCTTAAGTTTGGTTGCCTAAAGGCATGATCAATATGATTTTGTACTCCCTGTGCACTGCTTGCCTTCTTTTGACAGGACAAGTAACATAAGAGAAAGAAAATCTCATCTGAGTCCTGTTGATGTATCACTTCTGAAGCCAGGGATATCTCTCTTGTACCAAAGTGTTCCAGACTATTTGCTAAGATAAGTGAGTGAAAATGAATTGTTGCACGTCTGTTTTCCCCCTTCCAGCAAACTATAAATGCAGACATGCATTTTCATGTCAGCTAATGTGATTGCATAATTAGCATGAGTTTGCTTAGGGTTGGCAGGAGGGTTTCAACGTCCTAGCAGCATGATTAGGTTTTGTTTAAGTTTTTTTACCCATTAAAAAGAACAATTAAATAGAATTAGTAAGTTGCGTTGTCGGACCATAGTCTCATTTTTATAATCCTAAATGCCAACAGTGTTTTAATGGAACAGAAAAGAAAATAAAACCTTAAATCGTGTGAGTGGAAAAAAAAGAAAAAACCCAATTCCCCCACAACAGATAAAAGCAAATGTGTTTTAGCAGAGACTGATTTTGAATTCTCTAGGGCTTAATACAATAGTTCTTGAACAACCAATGATTGCACCAAGATTGCTCCAATGTGAGAAATGTTGAGGTTTATAAAATATTATGTTAATATTTTTAACCAGGGATCAATGTTAAGCTGATTAGCATAAATGTTTCTTTAATTGAAGCAGAATTCCAATTATTACAGAGTAAACTGCTCTTACAAAGAAAAATTCTCCACATTGAGAGTGAGATAGGTCAAACTCTATTTCATACATATTGTCTGAAGAAGTGTCTTTCAGGCTCATCTGTTTGTTTTTTGGGGTTTTTTTGTTTTGATCTAGATTTTTTGCAGAGTTTTGGTTTTGGTGTGGTTTGGTTTTTTTTTTTTAATATAAAAGGAAGTGGAGGTTATGCTGGTTCCTGGGATGAGATCTTGTGATCTACAGCTAGCTACTGTTAGAGCAGCCTCAAGATTTCTCAACAGTGTGGCAAGACTCACCTCGCCCTCAGGAGACTTCACCGATCCAGGGGGCCCAAGAGTGGATGGGGCAGTGGATGGAAGTCTCAGTGGGAAGGTTTGGGGTGATGGAGAGAGAGCTCTTCCCCTGCTGCTTCACATGCTTCCTCTGCTACCACTGAATCTACTAGGAGGAGTGGGAGCCAGTCTTGCTTTAAGTGAGCGCTGTGAGTCATTTCCATTAGCCTCTTACTGTAGAATCATAGAATGGTTAGGGTTTGAAGGGACCTTTAAAGGCCATCTAGTCCAACCCCCCTGCAAGGAACAGGGACATCCCCAACTAGATCAGGTTCCTCAGAGCCCAACCTGGCCTTGAATGTTTCCAGGGATGGGGCATCTACCACCTCTCTGGGCAACCTGTTCCAGTGTTCTAGCAGCCTCAGTGTAAAAAATTTTTTCCTGATGTCTGATCTGAATCCACTTTCCTCTGTTTTAAAACCATTACCCCTTGATCATATAACATCTTAGACTTAAAACATACTATTTGGGTGAGGAATACAACTTGCATATGAGTAAAATGGGATGTATGTTTAACCTCACACCCTCTGTGGGAGAGATACTGCTTCTCTATCACTTACTGGGTGATCTCAAGCACAAGTAAAAGCCACATTTGATCATCTCTACCGGCTCCCTGTAACTGAGCTTTGTTCACTTGGGTTGCCAATTTCTCTGATTCAAGATAAAGCAGACCTGTCAGTAATTCAGACTGATCCCACAAAGGTATTGGAAGATGGGGATTGAGACCCTGAATGTCTCACAGGACTTAATATTCATAATGAGAAGTCTGACCTGTTCTGGCAGCCAATTATACAAAACAATATATGTGGTTTAACGTATTGTTATCAGAGAGAATGAAATCAGAGCCAAAGCATGATCTCATTCTTCCACATAGTGTATTAACCTATTAAAAGATTTAGAGTATTCCATCACAGAAGTGAATTAATAATTAAATTGAAGATGTCCAGTTCTTTATCGCACTTATGTCTGTACTTTGGTAAGATGAGGCGCATTCGTTTATTTTAAGAAAGAAAGTAGCTTAGCGCTGATTAGGAGCTTTAAAATAAAAAACAAAGCCCCCATAGAATGCAATTCTGGTTGCAAAATAATAATTCCTTCCACGGCACATTTTCAGGAGATATTTTTATTTTTTAATGTAGATAATGATACATCCTGCATTGTGTACAGACTTTCTGCTTAACTGTCTCTTATTACAACTTGAATACTAGTTACTTTAATACAAATAGCTAAATACATTGACAAAGACAAATGAAGCCCTAAAAAGAAATTACTGAACATCTGCTATTGTGAATGAGTTTTTCATCTGTGACTATACTCAGATTGTGTCAATATAAACTTTCAGGCACAACATATTCCCTTGTCATGGTGCCTTTGCATCTGTACAATACTTGTATTAATAATTAAATATATGGATTATTTTAAGTTTGATTGTCTAGTTCTGCAAATTATTCACAAAACAGAAGGTTAAGAATGACCAAACCTGATGTTGACAACCATTTTTATTGATACCATATGCTGGGGCTTTACACATCTTTTTCCTTTTATATGTGTTCTTAGTGTTCTGATATATAAACTAAATGAAAGAGAAAGCTTCTTTGAGTCTTGAGAGTATAAATTACTATGAGTTCCAACCTAGGACGACATGAGCAACAAGAAGATAGCACATCCCGATGGTACAGGACACAATCATCATGGGGAAACCTAACCTGAAACAACAATAAAATAAATGAAAGATCAATAAGGATACAATACTTTGTTCTCCAAGCAATTTATGAAAAGGAAATTTAAGTTATCCTACACATTCCAAGCCTTAAATATGCTTACAGTAGTGCCAAAAGCATGGAGATACTGAGAGTATTATAATGTCTACAAGTTCAATATTCAAGCTCACATTTCTACTTCCAGCCTATTTAAGAGATAAGTGGTCAAAATTAACGTAATTTCATTGGTTTTAGGGCATCTCTTCCAATTTAATCTGTCTCAGAAACTAGCATGCCTTGTTGTGTTGTTAGTGATTTCCCCCAGACAATATGCAATTATATGGGTAAAATAACAATTCTTACAAATTATCCAGCATTAGAATAGATTATCCAGTACATTTTACTTCAGATTAGGTGTCAAATGCTTTGCACAAGTCAAGGTGGATGCCACCAGTTGCTCATCTCTTATCCACTAATCCTGTAACCCTATCATAGAAGGACACCAAACTGGCCAGCCACGATCTGCCCTTAGTGAAGCTGTGTTGGCTGACACTAATCACCTCCTTGTATTCCATGTGCCTTAGCATGGTTTCCGGGAGGATCTGATCTATGATTTTGCCAGGCACAGAGGTGAGACTAATTACCCTGAATTTCTCCAGGTCTTCCTTATTTCCCCTTTTTAAAATGGGCCTTATGTTTCCCATTTTCCAGTCATTGGGAATCTCACAAGACTGCCACAGCTTCTCAAATATGATGGATAGCAGTTTGCCAGCTTCATCCACCAGTTCCCTCAGGATCTGCGGATGCATCTCATCGGGTCCCTTGGACTCGTGCATCTTCAGGTTCCTTAGATGGTCTCGAACCTGCTCTTATGCTACAGTGGGCAGTTCTTCATTCTCCCAGTCCCTGGTTTTGCCTTCTGTGACTTGGGTGATGTGGCTACAGCCCTCGTCGTTCTCTATGTCCTGGGTAACCAGGTCTCCCCTTTCCTTCCAGAGAGGGCCCACATTCTCCATGGTCTTCCTTTTGTCCCCAGTGTACCTAAAGGCTCTAATATACATACTTGTACATAATGAAAATTAAACTTCTCAGTGGCTTACTGCAGTCTGCTCTTTCTACCTGCAGCTGTGACATTCCTCTAAATCTTGAGATCCTCATGAGACATGTTTCTTTCATTGCTATTTTGCTGAAAAGCTGACTGAAGGAGGCATAGATGTGACCAAAAAATCAGAGGTGCTTTCACCTTTAACAGTCATTGGTTCAAGTTATAGACTAAGGAATTTTACCAGGAGTGAGGGTCACTGCAAACACAAAAATAATCAGCCCTGACCAATAAAGTTTGCAGAATAATTAGGAAACGAATAAAACTCAAACACTCTAAAGAAAATGTTGGAATTATTTGGTGAAGAACAATCTTGTCCACAATGCCTGCTTCATGACCCACTATCAAAGTGAGCCCATCTCACATACCAGTAGAAATAGAGGCAAATCAGCAACAAAAGGAAACCCTTGCAAGGCTGGGAATGTACAAAGGGTAAGACTGTCAGGGCTGAAAGATCATCTTGTTTCTGTCTCCTTGACATCCCCCTGAAGACATTGGTGTGTCCCTGTGTCCATGACCCAATATTGCCTGCTGGATTTGCCCGTTCCCATTTCTAGCTCCAGAGACTTTCTCCTCTGTCTTGCTGGGTTTTAGAACCTGGTGTGCTGGCCTTTTCTGCCATTTTGGTAACAGGCATTGTTGTTGCTATTCTGGCTTCAAAGACGTTAATGTTAAGTTGGTATTTGGACTCAGGAAAAGAGAAAAGGAGAGGAGAAGAAAGAAGGGCTGGCTCTGTTCAAGTTGTGAAAGGTATGAAAAATTATTAGAAAGGATCATAGGATTGTCAAAGCTTTGAAATATTTCCTGAAAAGTCTGAAATGCATTTGGAACATTACTTTTTCTTTTTTTGTTGTTGTTCATATGAAGATGCATAAATATACTGCAGATAAGTATTATTTCTTTTCCAGACTGACTGGTCAGATCATTGCTTTTGAATGACTCATTACTTGAAAAAGCAGAATCATTTTTCAGTCACTAAACTATGATTAAGCTGATGCTATTGTAAAACAGCAGAGCTAAAGCATCTCTTGATTTTAGGAAAAACTCAAGAAATAAATAGATTAACTAGATGGCTAGCCAGCTGCATCTCAGGCTCTTTCCTTCCTTCCCTCAGCAAATCCGATCTCTGGCCTTCCCTAATCTCACTTAAATAAAAGTGTCCAGATAGGTTAAATAAGCAAAACCAGCAATGGCTGAAGAAATAAAGTAGCATGGCTAAAAAATCCTCCTACACCCTTCAGTATATCTAATGAAAGCTCCCTGCAGCTGTATCCACATGGCAGGCTGGTAAACCGGAGATTACTACAACTCTCATAAGAAAATTGGCTGTTGTTTGACAGAAAACAGAATTTTATTGACCTTGCAGTTACCAAACAATGAGTTGGTACTGGGAGGAGTGGGGACAGCACAAGTCTTAATCTGTACTAATGCAACCTAACAAACCTTCCTGGAGAACACACAGCAGCTGAGCAGTGAATGACAATATAACACCTTTGTGAAGACTGGCAAGGGGAAGGAAGGATCCAGAAAGATTCAATGACTACTCAGCCATGGAAAAGAGAAGCTCCAGCTTGGAGGAGGTCCGTGCAAAAAAACCCAGATGAATTATAGAGGGCCACATACAAATACGCAGGAATGGTAATCAAACCCCCACTATCACGGCGTCAGTCAAATGTGTAGATGGAGCCAGACACAGCCAGTCTCGGGAGGAACCTAATTTCATTTAGTGTGGATGCTTGCACAGGGCACAACGAAGCCACTGTTCTCATTGCATGGACAATTACCCCTCAACTTGAGGCCTGAATTTCAGGCTTGGTGGCCTGAGCACTAATGTAATTGGATCAAAGTCAATGTGGAATTTGTGTACCGGAGAGAGGGGAGGTAAAGCTCAGTCACTAGGTATTAGTTACTGCAGAGTTAATTCATTACTTGAGCTGGTTCAGTGCTCTATTATGCTACTACCCATTGCAGTCCCCCAAAGGAAGTTACTGTTCCAGGCCACAGGCAAAATAATGTTTCAATATTTACATTTTCTTTAGTTATAGAAAATCTAAGAACCCATTTTAAACAATGTAAAAATCACTTCCGGCGACTCTAATTTTCAGTATACTCCTTGGAGTCAAAAAGCAGCATGTCATTCAGTTGCACCTGCCCAGGAAAAAGGATAGGTAGTGTTCAGAAGTCATAAAATTCTGTCTTGTGCTAAAACTTCAGATTCGTAAGAAACGTTAATTAGTGTCTTTGGCATATTTACATGATTTTATAACAGCAGCACATCTGATGCGACATTTTTACACTCAAACTAAGGGAACAGGGCAGGCGGATCCTGCACTGGGCAGCCTTTTCTTCCCTTTCCCTCTATGCATGCAGGGAGATACACGTCCTGCGTGGTACAAAAGGTTCTTCCCAGCTCTCCACAGGCAGCTCCCGGAGTTTGCACTGCTGCAGAGAGGAAGCCGGGTCAGACACAAGGAAAAGATGGATGACAGAACCTGACAGTCATCCTACTCTTCATACTAGAAGCTTACACTCAAAACTGCAATATAAATGAAATTGCACAGCTTAAATATACACAACAAGCAGATGTTAGTTCAGTGTGAGATAATGAAAGCATTTCAAGTGAGAAGCTCAGGGATTTGTCTTGGACAAAGTTTTACTTATTAATAACTTCAGCGATCCAGTAGTGAAAAGTTTGCAAATCACCCCAGCACAGGAGAGACGTCAGACTCTGTGGAGAACAGAATTCACCATGTTCTTAACAAATTAAAATGAGAATTTGGAATGAATAAGATGAAACCCTGTGAAAGCAAGTGTGAAGTATGTATTAAAAATCAAACATGAGCAGAAAAACAGCAAGGAAAGTGAAGCTTCTCACTGGCAATGACCTACTTATTTCTGATCCTACCTCGCTGCAAGATTTCTAGTCTTGTATTTACTTAGAAGAAAAGGAAACTGATACGATTATTCTGAGAATAAATTTCATTTTTAATGAGTATCTACAGATATTAATATTACTGTTTTCTTAGGTTATAAGTTTACCCCATACTATTTTCTAAACAATAATAGCTAAGCCTTTCAGGTCTGAGTTGCATTTTCCTGAACAAACTGATCTCCTATAGTAGCTTGCAGCTCTATTTTGTGATGCTTCAAGAGCCAGCAGCATCTGAGTGTACAAGACTCAGGTTGAGTGCCCTGTTCTTCCTGATTTGGGACATGACATATGAAGCATTCTCACTCATAAAAATCACACCTACAGGCACTGCCTTCCTTGACAGCTCATAACTTACACAGCCTGTGCATCCTTGGAGGGATCTGTGGAAGAACCATGCCTCCAAGGAAGTGGGGAACCTTCAGTAGTTCCTCAGTGGAAAGCAACAGCAGACATCTACCAAGACCAAACCACTGTCAGTGAAAGAAGCCTGGTGGTAGTCAGAGGTAAGAGTTTAAAAAGAGTAAAATCTAATTTCTTATCGTGCTTGTATTTGCAATTTAACATACAGTTTAAACTCAACTGGTGGAGTTTGCATCAGACTTCAATTTTTGCTTTTCTCACTTCATATCAGTTTCATACTGCAAGTTCTGTAGAAGGTATAACCTCAGCTTTGCAGAAGGACTTGTGGGTCCTGGTGGACACCAAGTTGAACATGAGCCACCAGTGTGCCCTTGCAGAAAAGACAGCTAAAAGTATCCTGGGCTGCACTAGGTAAGGTACTGCCAGCAGTGGTGAGGTCACATCTGGAGTGCTGGGTCCAGTGCTGGGCTCTTCAGTACAAAAGGGGCATGGACATATTGGAGAGAATCCAACGAAGGGCCACAAAGATGATAAAGGGACTGCAGCATCTCTTATGTGAGAAAAGGCTGAGAGAGCTGGGATTGTTCAGCCTGAAGAAGAGAAGGCTCAGGAGGAAACTCATTAATGTGTATAGATGCCTGAAAGGATGGTGTAAAGAAGACAGAGGCAGGCCCTTCTCAGTGGTGCCAAGTGACAGGACAAGAGGCAATGGGCACAAACAGAAATACAGGAGGTTCCCTCTGAACATCAGGAAAATCTTTTTCATTGTGAGAGTGACAAATACTGCAGTAGGTTGCCCAGGGAGGCTGTGGAGTCTTCATCCTTGAAGATATTCAAAGGTCATCTGTTAGTCCTGGGCAACCAGCTCTAGGTGGGCCTGCTCAAGGAGAACCTCCAGAGGGCCCTTCCAGCTTCAACCATTCTATGATTCTCATCCACCTACTTGTTACTCTGTCACTCAACACAGGATAAGAAAGCATCATCTGCACACCTGAAGATTGGTGTGTAATCAGAAAATATATAGTAAAGGGTAGATGACAAATAGTTCTTCTAATTCTTGGGCAGTCTCTCATCATATGTGATGCTTTGCTCTGGAAGTCTGATAATCACCAGCTCATTTTTAAAAGAACATCTAAATACCTATGAAAGTAGCTTCAAAAAAGAAACTTAGGTGTGGGTACACTTAGAAGATACATAAGGTTCTTGTTGAATGAAAGAAAAGTTACATCTTTTAATGAAGCTTCATAATTCAGTTTGCAAAGTAACTCATTTATATTTATTTTCAACAAAAGGGTATAACCACAATATTCACTGATCCTAATGAAAATAATATATGATAACTCTCATGAATCGAACTCTAGAAGGGTGGTTTTTTAGTGGAAGGTAGAACAGTTTTGCCTTGATGAAGAACAGAACTCAATTAGCTAACAAAAGTTATAGAGGTCTACATAAGTTACAGTCTCATGCAGTAGAGCTCTGTGAGCAAGTTCATTTTCTGTACCTCAGCTAGGATTACATAGCACAGTGAAATCCTTTTTTATTCAGGAAAAAAAGGGAAGAGGATAAAATTATTTTTATAAATATAAGACTTTCTTGTGAATATTGTAGTTTCTGAAGCTCTCCATATTTTTTCAGATTTATCCAAAACAGTCTGTAAATTATTTATTCTAACATTCTTAGATATATAGCTCATTTTCATTGTGATTATTTGCTGCCAGATTCTCCTATGGAGAGGATTTCTCAAAAGTTTATTTTGACTTTTCATCGTAATTGTTAAAAAAGAAAACATCATAATTCCTTGGGGGGAAAAAAATCTGGTTTTATTAGCTCTATTGATTAATTCTCTACCTTTTATCTTTGGCTTTGGAAAGGAATGGAAACCGAAAGTAAAGATTTTTAATTTGTTCTTTGTCTTACTCTCTAAGCCACTAGGAATTTTCCTCTTGGTAAATTTCTCTGTTCTTGTTATATCTGTGGTCACTTTCCTGTCATCCTATTTCTTCTCTCCCTTTCTTTCAGTGCAGACTACCTTATGAGTGTCCTGTTATTTTCATTGTGTCAACATGTCCATAATTCAAACTCTTTGACATACTGATCCAGTTTACCTGAAAGGAAAGTATGGACCTTACCAACGGCTTTAAGAAAACAGATTCAAAATGTTTATCACGTGCCCATGAGCCCCTCAAATGCAGACACCTGTTGTAGCTCAGAAAACAGGTGGCTAAATCTGCAAATGATCATTAATTCAACATTAAATTGCTGTGAATTTCATATAGTCTGGAAGTACATAAAAATTACAATGTGGCTACCTACTAGTTACTATACACAGGAGTTACTGTGTAATTTAAATCACAGAACAAAATCTATAATCCGATTTTCTTCTGATTGCTAAAATTATAGTAATTTCTCATTATATTCTGTTTAGTTTGAGTCTATGCCAAGATTTCCCATACAGTCACTGCTAGGAGTGAACCCAAGCTAGGGGAAATTACATCCCAAGTGAGAAAATGTAAAGGTGTCAGGTTTTGCCTCCCACCATCTAGAAAATCCTCCTAAAGGTGTTTTGCAGTTTTAATAATGCTAGAATCTACAAATCCCTTCAAAACTTAAATTGTTTTATATCTACTTTTGTCAGTAATTCAATCTGTATAGTCCATTTAAAAGAGTATATTTTCTCACTTTTCCATTAACAGATACTCTCAACAAACATACAGTACACAACATTAAAGCTCCAGAGTGAGCTGTCAAAACTACAGAAGTTTCTCATCAAAGCAATAACTCTATTCTTTGCCAGGCAGCATTGTTATGACTATTTGAAAACAAGTGATCTCAAATGCTCTGTGTTGGCAGAAAGGAATATGTCACAGACAGAATTTCAGCTCCATCTTTAGTCAGATGGCTTTTCTCCGTGTTCCAGTGCAAGATACTCGATTTTGTTTCTAACATTTGTGCTCCAGAGAAACCAAAGAATTGCAAACAGAGTGTTTACTGTTACTGCCAGTGTGCAGCTAGACAAATTGTTTACCATTACATTCACTAGAGCTGAGATAAATTTTGCAAACTCACATATGCACACCTTCTAACAAATTTTATTGGTATATTTAGTTTAAATAGTTTCAATTCACATGAGTTCCTGCTCCATAAATGACAATTTTTTTTTATTGCCAAAACTATTTGAATCCCCAAACAGTCCCTAACAATCCATTACCTGGTGCTTTAATACGAAAGCCCTAGAGGCAGAGTAGACTTTCCATTCATTATTAGGGAAAGGTGTTCTTTACAGACAGACTAGTTCCCTTCCTGTTTTACTAAAGAAGTAAAACATGCCATGATAAATTGTGACATAGAGACCCAAGATGATCTGCTAGTGTTTTTCTGAGCTTATCACAACTTCGTGCCACTCTTGTATCTATCGTCATATATTAGCAATATATTTGCTCTTCACATCCTCCAGACAGGTCTCAAAACAATCTGGGATTGTTATGATCTCTTCTGGTTTTGTTATGAAACCTTCAAGCCATTCTGAAGTCTGGGAAATGTACATATATTAAATTGATTCTGCTCCTTGGGAAAGCCATACGTATTCCTCTCCCACACATCTGTGTAATGAGGTGCAGTTGTGAGTCTCAGTTTAAGAAGATTAAAATCATCATGGACGACTAGAAGACAAAACCCATGACGTATATCTTCTCTGACAGTACTTTAAGAGACTCATGTACCAATTGTGAGTATAAACCTCAGTACTGCTGATAGTGAATTGTTCTCATTAGTTGTTTGAACGGTTCTGATACAAATATTCTACTAACGAGACAGATTTATACAAAACCAGTGAGATTTACTGCAGAAAAAATGAATGCATTAGGATTGCTGAAACAGGTTTTGCAATGTTTACAGTTAGTGTTTCTGTATCTTATGAAACATTTAACATACTGTAAATGCATTTTTTATTATTATATGCTTTTTGCTTTACAAAATGCAAATTTGAGGCCTACTCAGATTTTTGTTAAAATACCTTTTTATAGTTCAAACCTCTCTGCTACAGAAATTTATCATAAAATACTGTTTTGTCTATTTTTGAAACAAACTGTATCTACAAAAAAAATTTTAGACTATTTTATTTTTCTACATAGTCTAAAGAAACCAAAGAAAAAGGATATGGCAGAAATTAATTGTGATTTATTTTAGTTCCAAAATGTTTCAAAATAAATAACCTTTACTGCCTTTGTGTTGTCTTCCGTTCTCTCAGTGAGGATTCAGGAATGGAAGTTGCCTGAATGTTATTCCCATTAATGTCCTTAATCCCAGCCCTCACAAAGGGTATCTTGGGACACTTTTCTTAGTGTCTTTTTTTTTCCAATATGCTTTTATTTTGATTAAAGCACAAGATAAAAAGAAAATTACATTTTACAGTAGCAATTAATCAGTCAGTCCTTTAGTAATTCCAATAGACCACTCTCAACTATTTTAAGAGCCCTGGACTTTGCTAAATAACCAGGTGCTACATAAGACAGAATGTGTTCCACCCTGTTCCTCTCTCCTCTTTCTCCCTGCTTTGAGACTCCCATTCATGTGCCATATAATGTGATGATAGAGAATTCATGTACAGGAGTTTACCAGGACAAAGGAGCAATGTAATTGCATTTGGAATTAAAAAGTAGAAGGATGTTTCCTGTGCACTAATGATTATTCTTCATTATGAACTCAGGAGATGCCTCCTGAAAAAAGGTTGTTGATGTTGCAAGGCCAGTAAACTTTCCGACACAAACCTAATGCTTTAGGCCACCCAGTCTAAGAGAAGAACAGAGAGTGGGGATTTTCATTCGAGTAGGGTGCACTCTGCAGTCCACGATGAAACATCAACCAAAAGCAAATAAGGGGGCAGCTGGAACCTCCCAAGCTCTCCCTTGCCATCATGGTGCACCGCAGTGTACAGGTCTTCCTGCCCCAGAGAACCTACAGAGCTCTTGTGTGGTCACTACAAGGAAAGGTTTTATTAACCACAGGTCTAATTTTACCTGCACTAGAAAACTAATACATAAAGTGAATCTTATTCCAAGTGCCTCAGTTCCTCGGCACATTAAAGCTTCCATATACAAAGCATTACATAAAAAAATTACAAAATATTATACAAATATATTCCTCCAGACTGTCACAAATATATACCAACTTTTCTTGTGAAATGAGAGAGGAGACCTAACAGATGGACAAGATAGAAAAAGTCTAGTATAGAGAGACAGATAATTACCTCTAGCAGGATGTTTTAACAAGGGCTAGCTACTTGACCAGTTCACAGGTGTTGCAAGTCAATCAGAAGCATTAATTGGAGTTTACTGTCTAATTGTTACAGAAGGCAGATAACCCTTAAGGTGCTTCAAATTGAAGGGTCAGAGCTTGAGAAACTCCAGTTCTCAACTCGTAAAAATGCACTAAATTTTCAGAAGTTTCTTTGAGAAAGACCACATCAGTTTCAGTGTTGTCATCTAACCCACACCATCATGAGTGTTACTCAGGCCTGCATGGGGAACAAGGATTACAGTGTGACTGAAATGAGGGAAAAATGGGAATAAAATTAAATTTAAAAAAAAATATAAGGACATTTTACTATCTTCATATTTTCATCAAGTGGGTGAGAACTAAACTGGTTGCTTCACTAACTTCTGCCTCCCATCTCGTTCTCTGCAGTGGAAGAGCTGGATTGGTGCTCCAGGAATGCAAGCATACACCACCAACTCACCTTGGCGTTGCTCCATGGGCCTACACTTAGCTCATAACATGACACAGGAGCGTCATGGAAGTTACCCAGCAACTGAGTTATGCAGGAAACCAGATGGCCTGGGCCAACCATTTACACCAAGGCTATATCCACCCTAGTCTTCCTCATTTATTGTTTTAGTAGTTTCATTTTCCTTCTAACAGCTTGGACAATCAAATTGTTGGCTTAAGTGTCATCAAGTGATTCTAAACCATCCCTAAGTCCTACAACAGAATCACATTATTATCTTTCTAAACTATCATGATCATTTTTTCAGATATGTTTAAGGCATTTTCCATTTTAGTTTATTTCTCTGAATTTGGCCTATTCAGCTAAGGTCAATAGACTTTTGAATTTCCTGTCTTGGAAACAGAAGGTACAGTGAGGCATTCTGATGCATTCCAGCTGTAGGATTATGAAACAAAATCTTAACAAAATCTTGGCATTAATATAATTACAGTGCTAGAGATGGAACATGAGAATTTCTTGACTGTTTGAAATTGAAATAAGTTAGGGTGGGTTTTTTTTTTGGCATTTGCCTTTAGAAAGTCTATTCTTTAGATAATTTCCATAGTACTAGGATAACAATTTATGTATTTGGATGCCACTTAATTTTGACCCTCTAACAGTTTTTGTTCAGCCTACATTATTAGCAAGTAGTAAAAAAAGAGGCTTAATAACAAACGAACCCAGGAGAAAAAAAAAAACCTCACAAATATTTTAACAATTATTTAGTAATATTTAGTAATACATGTTAAACTGTATTACAAAGGAAAAAAAAAAAACAAATAATCAGAATTCCTTTTCAAACTTTCTTTGGATTAATTCTTCCTTTTTTCTTTACCTGATTTTTTCAAGGCAAGTAGAATAAAATTGGTCCCTTACTAAAATCCAAAAATATTGCATTAATTATAATGTGTAAATAAAATCAGGAAGACAATTTTTTTGAAATTATCAAAAATCACTGCTAAGTTCAAGTAATAAAAAAGCAAAGAATAAAGTAAATATTACCACATCTTTTTTTTTTTTTTTTTTTGTGAGAAATAATGTCTAGTTTACACTGGAAAATAAAAATCTATTTACTATTTCATGAAAAGCACTATTTACTTTGAGCAGTTCTAGTTTCAAATGCACTATAATGAAAACAACAGAAATATGAAACCCTCATTTTTTCTGATCATGTTGGGAGACACCAGGATAGTTTGTCTGACATATTATTTAGTAACAGAGGGAAAATCACCTTGCCAGTTCTATGAAAAATATCAAATTACCGGAGAAAATGAAATGCTGTGTAAAACTATGATTCTGATATAATTCCAAATGTGTGTATGATGCTTTGTCAAGTAAACATGAAGCATGGGATAAAGTAAGCTCAAGCTGAGAAGAATTAATGTATTCTCTTAAGAAGGCTTATGAGTCAGGGTTGATACGGCAAATGTATAAAAGCTTCATGCTGACAGTGTTCTCTGAATTTCCCAGACTTCATGTGTCTTCCTACTTTTAAGTTACCTTTGTGTTTGGATCTCTTGCAAATTGTTTTGCAAAACAACGCTTAGAGATACAGAATTTCCCAAGCAAATATTCTCAATACAGCACTTTTTGTCTAATTCTGGTAATTGCTAAAGTATCTTATTCAATTAGAAACTTTCTAATTTCAATAATCTCTGAATAAGACTCTTGTTCAGCAACTATAGTGATTGTCTAATCAAATTGAGCACGCTGTAATTAACTAGGAACTTGGCACTTGATGTAATAACTATATGAAGCTGCAAAAAGTAGGATTTTTTTAATAAAAAAAAATGTTTATGCCAGCAAATATGACATTACATGTGTGAGAATTCAAATATATCTTGCTCAATACAAACAACTGTATATTAATTTTATATGACCTCCCAGGTGCAACAAAACCAGAAACTGAGTAGAGTGACGGACCAGCTACTTGTTTGTTTAAAATCCAAAGGCACAATGATCAATTTATGTTTAACTGTAAGAATAAGCAGATGAATAAAACATTGTAGCTAAATCACCATTGCAGTGGCATTGGTTTATTTATATAGAAGATCTTGACCACAGTCCCTCCATCTTAATAATCTTCCCTGCATCTCCCTAGAGCTGAGTATCACCTCTGCTTTGCTGTGTGCCATTCTCCAATTATCTTTTATTTACCTTTTGATGCTGTCTCTAATAAAGACTACTCCACACCCTCTTTCACCACAGCTTTCCTTACAAAGGCATTTCATGTATATGTGACAAAATAACATATGTTGTGGGACACACCTGCACAAGATTACAGCTGAGCTACTGGCCTTTCTAGGGGAGAATTTGTTCAGCTTTTATTAGTTGTTTGTGTTACGATGAAATGAATCATCTTCTAAAAGTTATTTCTCTCCATTGACTACAATGAGAGCTGGGTGTGGAAATAAAGATGTCAATGCTCTACAATGGAAAAGTCAGGTGAGATGAATCTTTCCTTTACTGACAAGGAGCTCTATGCACCCTGGAAAATAATGAAGTCTTATTTCCCACCAATTTGTGTCTTAAGTTTGATTGACTTTCCTACAAAGTAAAAAGCTCCAGCTGAAGCTCTCTTCCATAACTTATAATGACAGTCACTTGCATGGATTTTTTCAGTGTGTAAAGAAATGTGGACTCAGACTACACTTTCCCTCCATGAGAATACTGATAGAGTTTCTTTTCCTCTTCCCAGCCACCAGCTTTGATGACATTTCAGGGATTTTCATTATATTTGAGAAATCAAGCCCCCTTTCCCCACCACCATCTCCCCTGTCAAAAGTGTTTGAAGTTGGTAAGAACATTCTGAAGTTATTAAGTGGGAAACACAGAGGCACATTCTCAGCAGTATGATTGCACAGGAAACCAGATGAAAAATTAGATGAAAAGTTAGAACAAAGAGTTTTTCAAAAGTGTTCTTTTTTTTTTTTTTGAAACATACCTGTTACAAGTAGCTAACTGATCTTGAGATATGCCAAAAGCTTACCTTGATATAATTCAAGAATGATTAGAGAAAGGGATCTTGCTTTGCATGTGCTTACATTACATAGTTCTAGTCTCCAACTTATTATCAGAATACTTATAAGCGTGGGAAGGTAATGAGGAAGAAAAAGAAATGTGAAGGTAAAAGTCAGCATGAATTAGCATAAATTTTGATTTGAAATTTCATGTAATCCCTGAGGAATTAAATTAAATATAAAAACTAAAATTCAGTTATTAACTTATAAAAAAGAAAAGTTATTATCACAATTCAATTGTAAATTTCAAGGCAATCTTTAACTAGTGAGCTGCTGTTGACACTCCCACAGTATATATCTCAGACTTTAATAAGAAACAGAAAAGTGAAGTCCCATTTACCAAAATATTTTAAAACAGCTGTATGACTTAATAGATGATCTCTAGCAAAGTTCAAGAACAAGGAGCATTTTAATCAGTTTACTACTCAGGCATGTACCTACTGAACACAAAAACATTGCTGAAGTAGTGAATAATTTTTCATTATTACTCAAAGTGATAATACATCTGCATGCAGTCTGTATTCTGAATAGTTAAATATTCTGAGTACTGTTCAGAAATCTCACAAAGCAAAAAATTTATATTCTAGTAGTGTTCCTCATAACTGAAAAGTCAAACTATTCTTATGATGAATAATCTCTGCCAAAATACAAAGAAGTGAACTGCTTGTATGTCTTGGTTGAAATTATTAAACATGCAAAAAGTATTTGAAGGTTTTTTCTAAATGCACCTACATCAATAGTTTGCACCAAATATACCATTCTGTGTAGTTACAATGGAAATAAACAACTTGCAGAAGTGTCACTGAAGTCATTTATTTAATGATCAGCTACAGCACATATTTAGTATTTCAAATTCTTCTATGCATTGACACACTAATTGCTAGCACTTCAGAATATACACTGACTAAATATGCTTTGTGTCAGAACATACCCACTAGATGTTCTGCACAATATTGGAAACATGAGATAATCTTAGTAACCATTTAAGTGAGAAGGTGTTCTGCCGTCTTACTAGTACGATGGCAGAACATCAAAGTCCATGTAAATGCATGAAGCATTTGCAGATTTAACCAATAGCTTTTTGAATGTCTGCATTTGAGACAAAAAGCTTCTGTTCCTTGGTATGCATGCACACGCATTTATGGCAGAGAAAGGAAATTAGTTTACCCTGTAAGATAAAAAGCCCTGCAGGGGCAACAAGAAAGTTACAAATTACCTGCTGCCTATTTCTCCTTGTAATAAGCATAAATCTTGTGCAATATTCACAGCATTTGGTGGGGTCAGCTCTAAACTCTAATGCAGGTCATGTAGTTCTCCTTCATGTTAGTGTATATATATATGTATCAAAGAAATAGGATTTTCCTCAGCTAAGCTGTAATGTAAACTGCTACAGTCAAGTGCAGATTTAATTTCAGGCCTCAGCTTGGCCCTCAGCATATTTCTTTATTTTATTTCAGTCGGTGACAGAAACTTTAAAAATACTTTATAATACCAGAGCATTTCATTTTATTGCCAACAAAATCACTCTCATAAAGTCCACTCCACTGACCTCTTAAGTGAAATGAGAAGCAATATTTTTTCTTGTCCTCCCAGCAGAGTCACTGGTTTCAACACAGCTGCCTGTACTATTCTTGGCTTTGGAGGCTGCTTCGTCTTCCAGATCTCCTCTGATCTCTCTTCATATGCACGTAACTGTACCTCTTGCTGAAGAGATGCTGTCCTTGATCCTCTTGTCCCCTTCCCTTGCCTTCCATCTCTGGGTAATTTCACTACAGACTACATACAATCCAGCAATGTTCTGTGTGCTGACAATTCACTGATCTCCTTCCTCTCATTAAGCTAACGTCACTCTTCAAATCAAAGTTCAGTGCACTCTTCTGCCAAGTTTTTACTGGTGTCTAGCTATCAGTTTACTCTTCATGCCAGCCACCAGAGTTCTCATTTTTTTCCTCTGCAAATCATTCCATTTTTTTCCTTTCTTCATAGCAGTATTATTGTACTCCTTATCCTCACACATCCTTTTAGGCAGTTTGGATTCACATCTCTGTTAAGAGTCTCATATCCAACCTACATCTAAAACTCTTGCAGACTAGCTCTGTGTAATTGTTCTTTCCTGCCTATACACATAACTAAAATGCTAACCTAGGGCTCTCTCAGCTCAGTTTCTCAATTTCCTTTTCTTCGGCCTCAAGAAGCCAAAGCTTCTTGAGCTCTCCAGCTCCAAAAGTTCGATAATTGCAGGACTGTCTTTGCATCCCTCCACTAGTTCTCTTTTGAAGAAAGTGGAAGCTTTGATACAGTTACTGATGTTTTAGTGGTAAGCTAGCATCCATGCAGATACAATATGGCAGGTACAACATCTTCTGTCTATATTGACCACACAGGATGTATTGGGCAGGTTAAACACCTCACTTACGTAGCCTAAATTAGGTGTGTTGAACCCTATTGTTTGTACTCATTACTATTAAACAATCTTATACTCTGATTATAGGTTGGCTAGACAGGTACCATGTTTTTGATCAGCCCTTTTACAGCACCTCACCTTTTTTCTGTGCTGGGCCTTGGCAAGAACTTGGCTCTGTGGTAACAGCAACTGCATGAATTGGCGAAACAAACCTGGGTGGAGTAGGCAGCTCTGGGTTGAGAACATGCACATGAAGGCAATCCTCATGATACTACCTGCACAATAATCCTACTTTGTACTAGCGCACCATAAATCAGAAGCACAATATGTTTCTAAATGAAGCCAAAAGAAGCGCTTACCAGAAGAAATGCAGTGGTCTCCACAAACTGAGCTGATATCAAAAGAAAAATGAAATATTCTGCACTACCGAAAGATTTTGCCTTGACAGTCTTCATTCACAATCCTGGCAATCAAGAGCATTTAGCTACCAAACGTTATGCTAGCCTCAGAAAGTGATAGATAACTCTTACAGTCTGGGGAAGTGAACTTCTGTTTCATGAATTTATGTACCTGCATCTTATTTTTAGTAATATATGTTTTCATGAATTACATTTAAATTAAACAAGCAGTGGAAGAAAAAAAAATGTAGTATCAGCAACAAAGAGATGCAGATATTGCTAGATTAAGTAGGTCATTTTGGTCCCAAAGCTAGACAAGTGGCCCAAAAGCCATTTGCTGTTTTAATAAGCAGCCTTGTAATCATCTATCAGCAAGGCACATCACCATCCGGCAGAAGACAATTTCTTGCGGTAGATTTCTTGTATCACCTCCTGGCTTATGCCACGTTACTGAACTATCTCATAAACTCTGTGTGTGATTCAACAGCACCTACAGTGACAGCACACAGTCTAAATGTTTGTATTAAGAAAAAAAAATGTGTTCTTTCACAGGAAGAGATAAAACAAATGTCCAGGAGATTCTGGAAATGTCATTAAACAACAGGGAAAATATTTTTATCTTGTTTAACACTATCATTAGCAGGACTCATATTTGCTCCATAAATGCCTAACCCTTAAAGAGGCATGAGCAACAGCTGAGTTTCTCAAAAGGGAATGGTCTGTCCTAGTTCTGCCATCCCCCAAACTCACTGAGGACTGTCCATTAGCTCCAACTGAGATATATTAGACCGCCAGTGTGTATACATTTCAGCAATCACAGTCCTCACTGTTTTAATTTTAAAAATGAGATGGGATCAGCCTTGGCAATAACAACAACAAAACAAAACCAATTCAGCCTCTGATATTTCCATTTATCTCAGAAATAAGTTTAAGAGCAATGGTATGTGACATGAGCCTCAGTACAATGAATGATATTGAACTCCTTCATCCAGGGCACATGTTCCACCTCCTGTGTGCTTCAGCCAATCCAGCTCATGGGCCCTACTCTCCATCATGCATCAGTACACTTAGAGCCTGAGGCTTACTGGACTATAGTAAAAACTGTTGCCTTAAAATACCAAACACGGTAATCCCCAACACTGGGGGCTTCTGGAAAACCAAGTATCCTGCCAGGTTGAGAATTTGTTCCATTATCTCTGAAGGTGCTTGCAGGGTGTGGTCACACTGCCTGTTTGAGTTTTCCAGCGTTTGGCTTCACAGTGCTTGTCCCTGGACAGTTGACACATCTGCCCTAATCTAAAATGAATCAAATAATTCCTTTGGAAAAAAAAAAAAAACACAGGCTTGCTGGTTTTCCACATTCTGCTGTGGCTGCCATTAAAGGTGAGGTTTGGTGGGTTTTTTTTGTTTTTTTTTTGTTTTTTTTTTTTTTAACAGCAAGATAGGTTTCTCTGGGTGTATGTAACCACAGCTACACCAAAGATCATAGCACAATGTAAACAGTGTGTACAGGGCTGAGCTAGCATTACATCTGCAAGCAGAGGTACGAGTAGCAGTCTAATCCCAGCATCATGGAGCTCAGTGCATTCTGCTTCGTTAGCCGTGCAATTGTGATTACACTGCTACAGCTAATCAACATCAGGAACATCTGCATTACACTGAAGTCACTTGACATGTCCTGGACTGTGGGATTCAGCTCCAGATTCATCCACCTAAACTCAGGTGCCTAATACATAGATAACTACATGGGAGGTGGCTAAATTGTCACTGCAGTGAAAGGACACCCAGTCAATACAGCAAATGGAAACTTTAGAGGTGTCTATCTCATCCTGCTCTGATATCTGTATTCAGTAAGACAAGGAGATTTCTAGAGATAGTCCAAAAAAACTCCTGAGAAGAAAGAAATTTCTCTTTTTTAAAAAATTGTTTAAATAGACTGAGAAAGATAAACTTGGGGGTATTTATGCCAACTTTCCCTATTTTTCTATAGTTAAATTATGTCCTGCTTCCACTATGAGTTTGCATAAAGACACATAAAGCACAGGCTATCTCTTTGTAAAAAGTCACCTATTATGGCAGTGAAATTAAAAGATAAGCCAGACCAGTGTGTTCTTTCCCACTGTCAGCACATCCAAGTGCCCATGCTATTATCTAAGACTTACTTGAAAAGCAATCCCATGCATTATTCATGTTTAGAGCAATAAACAACCCTTTTAACCTTTTTAAACTTGGATATTTGGGCTCCTTTTAAAGCAAGGGTTCATTTTGTAACTCTGCATACTAGGGATTTTCTTGTGTTTACTGTGAACTATGTTCTTCCTGATCTTCTGTGATATACGTATGTGGCACTTCAATTGCATGAAGACCAAATATTTTCTGTCAAATTTTCCCTGGGCTGCTAAATTAATTGTAACTTCATATAAAGTAGCAGGTTCTAGGTCGATTCAAGTAAGTATGCCTATGCTAGCACAGTTAGAAAAATGAGCTATTAAACGGAAAGCTAGTTCCAATCTTAGCCAGTTTGGCATTACACTTCCTGCATCAAATGTTCATGGAAAATAAAAATTAAATCCCTTTTTTTTTTATAAATCCTGATCCATACTATTAAAAATATTTTCAAAATATGTATTACGTGCTTGCAGAATAGTCCTGTTTTATTTCTAGCTAATTAACTATACATATGTCCAACAGACTTTGCTTTCAATAAGATAAAATATTTTAAGAAATGAGATGCCAAATTGAAATAATAAAACAAAGTTGATATATTAATATCTCCATTAGAATCTCTAAGGATATGTTCTCCTTCAAAGTTGGTCAAGTAAACAATTATTGTCAGAGATTCTAGAAGAAACAGATGTTTTCATTTCAGATTATCATTTTTATGACCCAAAATAGCACAGCACCCAGATAACAAAACATACTTTGTGGACACTAGTATATGGAAACCTTCCCAGCTAATTCCCAGCTTCCCAGTAAATTTTAAGGAATTTTTTAAAAAACAAAACTGGCTGAACAGGCAAACATCAAAAATTATACATGCAAAATTGCAAATTCAAGGTTTATCAGCACTAGCAACTGCACCAATGATATAGACAGAAAGTACGACATGAGGAAAAAAAGATCTCCTTATTGACTAACAATTTCCTTGTTCTTGTGGAGCATTTTAGGAGGATATTTGGGTAGGTCTCAAGGCTAAAGTGTTACTGAAGGAATTGTTAGACAATTTTAATGCAAAATCCACCAAACGAAATATTTCACTGATGTGACTAGCACACCATGTAGGGAAAAACATTTTTTAAATCCCATGTATTTCTCTATATTTTTGGCCCCAGTCTAGAAAAGTACTTAAATCACCACTACCTTTTTTATTTAATGGACTATTCCTAAGCTTAAAATTAGGCATAATAGTGGGCAACTAAGGGATCTGGAACTTTTCTTATTTTTGTGCATCAGTATTAATTTGAGTTATGATGATAAATTATGTCATGCAATCTATATGACTAGATGATCCTCACCTAAGTAAAAATAATAGACCACTTATTTAGAAATTTAACAGGGAATGTAGAAAGGCAAACACAGAACCATTACCCTGACTTTCCAGAAAGTCAGGGTAAAACGTGTGAGATTATTATGAATCTCATGGAGAAGAATTCTTCTAGGACCACAGGTGTCTCCATGAGCTATAAACATAAACAGTTAATCTTGTGTTTCTTGTGCAGCAAAAATTCCCACTAGTCAATAAAAGTTTAAAGTTCCTGTTGTATGCATGATGAGATTTGAAGATGATGCAGATTACATCTGCCAACAATGCATGATTTTTAAAGAAGTTACTCTCAGTCAGTTTAAAATTTGCAGTAGGTATGCACCAGGAGCTTTTTATTTTAATGTATTGTGGCCTAAATCTGATAGATGCAGAATTTAAATAAGGGTGTGTTACATGACAACAGAAGTATGAAAAAATATTCAAAATTTTCCCTGAGATGAGAATTTTAAAGTGAAGCAAACATAGAAAAAGATTTATTTCCAACAGACTTAATGGCTGGCTGGTAAATAACTGCAGGTTGTTAATTAAATATACCTTAAATTTGGGAATGCAAAAACAAGTCAGTGTCTTTCCATTTTTACCTATTAAAAACACTAGACAAATGATGTCAGCTTGCTGCACATACATTTTTCTATGTAAAGTGAAATACAACTGTGACTGGCCACCTAAGCATCCACGCACAATCTTCATGAAGACTGCACCAATGAGGTACAGTAGAGGAATCTCTTTCAAGTACCCATATTCTCAAGGAATCAGACCTTGGTCAGCATGTGGCTGCACTCCCCTATGATCTGCCTTTTTATGGTCGTTTCAGTGTTTGAGGGGAAGCGGGAGGGAAAGTAATACAAGGAGAGGAGAGCCGCCCCGTCCTGTCCCGCCTCACCCTGCAGCACCAAGGACAGCGCCCTCCCCTGCGTCCCCCGCTCACCGGCAAACAGCGACCCAGCGTCTTAAATACAAAAGTCGTAACAGGACCATCATCAGCCTCGAAGCAGCAGGTGGCTGGCTAAAGAACGAGGTTACCACTTAAATTCCCTTTCATTTATTGAGATAGATGAAATACAGATTTGTACTCGGCTCAGCCAGATCCTGCTGAAAAATCCTGACCATTGACCTAATAGCCACTCAGGAGCTTGGGAAGCACTAGGTCTTTATCTCTACTTTTCCTATTATCCTCACACATCTCTATTGGAGAGGAAAACACTACCTCCTACTGGACAGGAATAACAAAAGAAGCTATCTGAACTGAGAGACAGTAAGGGACAAGAAGAAAGAGTAGGTAGTAGAGAGTAAAATGAACACAGATGAATCACAGGGATCACAGATAAGTGCAAATAAACCTAAACTGCGGTGCAATAGCACCCCTGTAGCTCCAGCCAGGAAGTCAGCTTTGTCGGGGGCCCAGCTGAAGTGTCTCTATACCAATGCACGCAGCATGGGGAATAAACAGGAAGAGCTGGAGATGCTTGCACACGAGCAGGGCTACGACCTCATTGGCATCACGGAGACTTGGTGGGATGACACATACGACTGGAGCGTCAACATGGAGGGGTATAGGCTTTTTAGAAAAGACAGGAAGGGGAGACGAGGAGGGGGTGTCGCTCTCTACATCAGCAACCGGCTGGAGTGTGCGGAGCTCCGCCTGGGGATGGAGGAGGAGTTGACAGAGAGCTTATGGGTCAAGATTAGAGGATGGGGACGGACAGGGGACATCACGGTAGGGGTCTGTTACAGGCCACCTGGCCAGGAGGACAGAGCAGATGAAGTGCTCTATAGGCAGATAGGAGCAGCCTCACGGTCACAGGCCCTGGTCCTCATGGGGGACTTCAACCACCCTGACATCTGCTGGAGAGACAACACGGCAGGGCACAGGCAGTCCAGGAGGTTCCTGGAATTCATGGATGACAACTTCCTCCTGCAGGCAATAGAGGAGCCGACAAGGAGGGGTGCCATGCTCGACCTTGTGCTCACCAACAGGGAGGGACTGGTCGGGGATGTGAAACTAAAGGACAGCCTGGGCTGCAGCGACCATGACATAGTGGAGTTCAAGATCCACGGGGCAGCAAGGAAAATACACGGCAAGCTCTCTGCCCTAGACTTCAGGAAGGCGGACTTCGGCCTCTTCAGGGACCTGATGGGCCAAGTGCCATGGGAGGCGGCCCTGGAGGGAAGAGGGGCCCAGGAAAGTTGGTCCATATTCAAGGAGCACCTCCTCCAAGCTCAGCAGAGGTGCATCGCGATGAAAAACAAGTCGGGCAAAAAGGCCAGGAGGCCGGCGTGGATGAGCAAGGAGCTCCTGGACCAACTGAAAGTGAAAAAGGAAGCCTATAGAGGGTGGAAGTGGGGACAGGTAGCCTGGGAGGACTACAAAGAGGCTGCGCGAGTGGCCAGGGATAAGGTAAGGAAGGCCAAAGCCCTGGCAGAACTGAATCTGGCCAGGGATATAAAATGTAACAGGAAGAGCTTTTATAGGTACGTAGGGGACAAAAGAAAGTCCAGGGTAAATGTAGGCCCCCTCCAGAAGGGAACTGGTGTCCTGGTTACCCAGGACATGGAGAAGGCTGAGGTTCTCAATGACTTTTTTGCCTCAGTCTTCACCGACAAGAGTTCCTGTCCCACCACCCAAGCTGTAGAAGGTGCAAGCAGGGACTGCGAGAATGAAGAACTGCCCATTGTACTCGAAGAGCAGGTTCAGGATCATCTGAGGAACCTAAAGGTGCACAAGTCCATGGGTCCTGATGAGATCCATCTGCGGGTCCTGAGGGAACTGGCGGATGAAGTTGCCAAGCCACTGGCCATCATATTTGAGAAGTCGTGGCGGTCTGGTGAGGTCCCCGATGACTGGAAGAGGGGGAACATAACCCCAATTTTTAAAAAGGGGAATAAGGAAGACCCAAGTAACTACAGGCCGGTCAGCCTCACCTCTGTGCCTGGCAAGGTCATGGAGCAGATTCTCCTGGAAACCATGCTAAGGCACATGGAGAGCAAGGAGGTGGTTGGTGACAGCCAACATGGCTTCACCAAGGGCAGATCGTGCCTGACCAATTTGGTGGCTTTCTATGACGGGGTGACGGCATTGGTGGACAAGGGACGAGCAACTGACATCATCTACCTGGACTTGTGCAAAGCTTTTGACACTGTCCCGCACGACATCCTTCTCTCTAAACTAGAGAGACATGGGTTTGATGGACAGACCACTCGGTGGATAAGGAGTTGGCTGGATGGCCGCACTCAGAGAGTGGTGGTCAACGGCTCAGTGTCCAAGTGGAGACCGGTCACGAGTGGCGTCCCTCAGGGGTCCGTGCTGGGCCCGGCCCTGTTCAACATCTTTGTCAGCGACATGGACAGTGGGATAGAGTGCACCCTCAGCAAGTTTGCCGACGACACCAAGTTGTGTGGTGCCGTTGACACGCTGGAAGGGAGGGATGCCATCCAGAGGGACCTTGACAGGCTGGAGAGGTGGGCCTGTGCCAACCTCATGAAGTTCCACCAGGCCAAGTGCAAGGTCCTGCACCTGGGTCATGGCAATCCCCGGCACAAATACAGGCTGGGCGGGGAATGGATTGAGAGCAGCCCTGAGGAGAAGGACTTGGGAGTGCTGGTGGATGAGAAGCTTAACATGAGCAGGCAATGCGCCCTTGCGGCCCAGAAGGCCAACCGCATCCTGGGCTGCATCAAGAGAAGCGTGGCCAGCAGGTCAAGGGAGGTGATTCTCCCCCTCTACTCTGCCCTGGTGAGACCCCACCTGGAGTACTGTGTCCAGTTCTGGAGCCCCCAGCACAAGAAGGACATGGACCAGTTGGAGAAGGTCCAGAGGAGGGCCACGAAGATGATAAAAGGGCTGGAGCACCTCTCTTATGAGGACAGGCTGAGAGAGTTGGGGCTATTCAGCCTGGAGAAGAGGAGGCTCCGGGGAGACCTGATAGCCGTCTTCCAGTACCTCAAGGGGGCCTACAAGAAAGATGGGGATAGGCTGTTCAGTAGGGCCTGTTGCGATAGGACGAGAGGTAATGGTTTTAAAATAGAGGGGGGTAGATTTAGATTAGAAATTAGGAAAAAATTTTTTACGATGCGGGTTATAGAACACTGGAACAGGTTGCCCAGAAAGGTGGTGGAGGCCCCATCTCTGGAAGTGTTCAAGGCCAGGCTGGATGAGGCTCTGAGCAACCTGACCTAGTCAGGGATGTCCCTGCTCCTTGCAGGGGGGTTGGACTAGATGACCTTTGAAGGTCCCTTCCAACCCTAACCATTCTATGATTCTATGATTCTATGAATGTGTTACAGTATCGTGAACTGAGTTCCAGATTATATGTTTTTTCAGTGTAGACAGCTTCTGCATTAATAGTTTTCTGTCTTGGTTATTGCTTATTTTTCTCTTTTGCATTTTCATTTGAAGAATTTTTGCACAATGTCAATGTATGCATGATGGGAAACTTATGCTGGGATTCAGCTCCAGATTCAGGTAAATGCAGATGGGAACTATGTGAAAGGGTTTTTTTCGTCTAAGTTCCCACAGAAGATAGTGTAGAATCTAGGCAACACAGTAAGCAGTGTGTAGAATAGATGTGTCTACTGCAGGATGAGACAAATCACACGATAGATTCCATTGACTCTATTGTGAGATGCCCAAATCTGTTGCCTAAACAAAGGCATGCACTGCCATTGGAGATGTAAAGACTGTCCCACTTGGCTTCCAGCTGCCAGTTGAGAATGGCATGGGTCTATGTATATTATGCCATATCTATCAGACCCATGAAGATGTTGTGGATGCCGGGGTAGATAAATATGTGTATTTAGCTAAGTGAATAAAGCCTTACATTCCCACTGGGAGCTCCAATGGGAGCTTAGACAATTAGCTCTTATCACATGAGGTACTTCAATTTAAGCTGAATCCTATTTTCAGGTGAACTATTGCATTGACAATCAAGATACTTTTGTTACATGAAGAATAGTCAGAATAAAAATTGTATTAAAATAGGCATTAATTCACGTTTTTGTTCTACACTTTCCTGGAATAAAAATAAAACAGAAAACTTGGTGCTTGATCAATAATATTTTAAGATTGCATTGGAATGGTTGGAAGTTATTTCAAAATTTATGTGGGTTTTATCTACTTAATTTTCATTTAAAGTGTTAATTAAGAATTTGAAATATTAATTTTTAATTAAATATACTGTATTAATGTGGAATTACTCTCAGTTACTATGCCTTTCATAGACATACCCATTTTCATGCATAAATGCCACTAAAAATTGTTAAGATAAATTAACAGTTTTACCCTTTAGCTTTCATGAATCAGGAAGTAGTAAAAGTAATGTGTCATGTATCAGTATTTCTTTTGTATATGTGCTATAGTGCAGACTTTATCTAACAGCTGCTAAAAGTTAACTCTATATATGGTTTACCTAAGGTACAATTTGCTTTAAGACACAACAGTATAGGGTTATTTTTAGTCAGCTGAAAAAAAGGGACTTCCAGAATGTAATTCTTCCCATCTCAGCATATCCCTTTAAGATGTCAGGATGAGTCTTCCCTTTTCCTCTCCACTGACTGTAGAAGGCTGTCTGAATAGACTGAATTAGATGGATGAACTCAGGTATGATGAGTCACATTTCAAATAGAGTATCCTATGTCTAACAGCTCTCTTGTTGTTTTCAAGGAAAATACAGAAAATTCTGGAGTAACACAACCATAGGGAATATCTCACTCCTGTGATGTGAAGGTTCACCCAAAGGGTGGCCTGAAAAGTCACTAACCAGGCAAAATTTCTTTTAAAATAGTATCATATCATTCATGCCCATGAGTTTAGGTATGCAGTTTTTTGTGCAATGTCTTACTACTCAACACACACCATATAAAACAGCCTGAAGACACTGCTTATGTTGGTAAATCAACTGATTTTCAACTACACTGTAAAGCTGCCATGGCCACAAGAGCACCCACAGGCCACACTGTCCCCGCCCAGCCTCGCTGGAGCTCCCCCTCGACTCACGGCCCAGGACCCATTTCCATTCCCTGTGAACGCACCTCCACCCAAGTGTTCTTAATGTCAGAAAAGCATGTTGTACATGAGACAGCAGTGTGTCTTAGCAAATGGCAGATTTTTTTAAAAAATACTCATTTGCATTAAAAAAAGAAATTCACTATTTTTTTCAATACTACAATAGTTCAGAAATTGGCTGTTTTTCTGAAAAGCATTTTTGAAATTTCTACATAATAAGAAAACTTAAACATTTCCAAACCTGTAATTCTACTCCATCTGCAACAGTAATAACGACAAGGGCTGGCTTATCATGCCTTTCTTCATTATTTCCGTAACAGTTGTTGGTTGTATTTATTAATAGAGTTATATTCACTGTCTCAAGACTTGCAGAAAAGCTGACCACTCATTTTTAATTTGGTTCTATCTCTTCCTATCTGAATAGTCATAGAAATTAATATTTTTATGGCAGTTTATTCTGTGCATAAAAAGTATCAATTATTTTTAACCTCTAAACTAAGAGAAGGTACATTGTCTGTCACTGAACTTTTGAGTTTGACATCAGTTAAAGTTCTCCCACTAAAAAGGAGTTATTAGAGCAACACGAAGACTTACACAATCAATCTGTCAAAAAGATATTCCTGTAAAACCTTCAAAAAGAAAATGTTTCTTGTCAAGCAGGCACAATTTGTACATGGCAGGCTTTAACTACAAAATTAAAGCCCAGAGATCACAAAGACCCTATTTTGCCATGTCTGTGACAGAGAAGAGCAATTTTTTTTTATTTTTAAATACTACATTTAAGACATAAAATGTGACGGTCTATGTACTATACAGGAATACTCTCCTGTTTTCCATCATATTAGCCACTAGGTCAAATAATACAAATACATAATAGGTATAAAAATGAGACATAATCTAAGCTGCCATTGTTCTCTATATGGTTTATTTAACTGTAATATAGAAAATATTACATTATATTAATATACTAATGACCACCTACTGCTTGCAATAGTCAATGACAATAGTGCAATAGTCAACAGCAATATCACTATCAACAACAATCCAAAGTCTTCTGAATTTAAGTAAGAGAGACCACTGATTGCAATGGGTTCTCACCGAAGCAGCAAATGCAGAGGACTCCATAAACAACAAATCAATATTTGTTTGTTCTTTCAGTCACTGCAAATACCCTTTACTATAAACAGCTTTCAACAATATATTATATTTAAGAAATAGAACAGAATTTATATATTTTTATTTATATATATCTTTGAGGTTTGTCTTTTGCTGTTTTAGAGTGGCCTCAATTTTTTTCTCCCTCTCCTTGGTTTGATTATTCATAGCTATACTGCTCACCTTCTTTCTTTTAACATTTCATTTATCACTATCACTACAGGTAGACCTCTTGCTCTTGCTCAGAAGAGCACACACTTTTCAGACTTTAAAAGCTCGTCATTACACTGGGAGCAGTAAAAATGTAATTGACTCTACTCCAAAGTGAATCCCTTTGAAGACACGTGAAGTCTCAGTCACAATGAAATATGTCAGTAAACAAGGTTCCTGTGAATAATGGGGACAGCATCTGAGCAACAATCAAATTAATTATTTCAAACAGACTAGTCAGCACCTGGGTGAGACAAATATTCACAGTTATTTAACAAACTAAATAACAGTGTTTCAGCACAGCTTCTGCATTTGCTTTTCAAAAGGCTAGAATTTAGGCAAAAGGCAGCAATTTAGAACCTCCCTGGAAGACACCGCAGGAATAAAACAAAAATGTTAAGATCAAGAGAATCATATGCGGTAGCCACTGCCTTTCTGACAGAGACATTGGAAAAGAGATTAAAAAAAATCTTAAACATATAAAATTCATTAAATACACATGGGTGTGAAACCAATGTAAAAAGACAAAAAAAGTTTCCAGCAAGTCCTATTCCATACACAAGTCTATAAATAGAGAACTTAGAATATCTAGCAGGATTAATGTTAACTCATTTTTTTTTCTTTATGGGTCAGGTATTTGCATGGGCCTGAATGACCACAACACACAGCTGCCCAAAGGCAGGATCTGAAAAATAAAGCTACTCAGGACTGTTTGAACCCTGATGGTCACAGAGCAAGGGGGAGAGAGAGCACAATATCTGATGTAATTTCAGAAATGATCTGTACATTTCAGAAAACTATACTTGTAACAGCATTGATGTGCTCTTTTTTAAGCTTTCTGTTCTATTTCTCGTGATGGGTTTCACAATATTCTACCACTCTAGTTTAAAATAAACCAAAGGCTTCCCACACCTGCGGCAAACCTATCATTTTTGTAAATATTTTCTAAACCAAATCAACTAGGATTAAGATTTTGCATCGTTATATTTTTTCCCCTTGTATAACATATAGATCTTTTACCACTACACACCACACAGGTCAACCGGGTGCCACATCTGTTAAAAGTAGACCCTTTCCTTTTCCATGCGCTACGTGAACTGAGATGGTAGCAATAAGAAATTCAACCCAGTTGTTAGCTCCAAGATATGGTGGAGGAAAGCAGAAAATACTATTTCTGTCCTACTTCTCTTCTTGCCAGAAATATTCCTCTAATCTTAGCTAGTAAAGCAAGCCGGCAACATGAGGTGGGCATGATCATCAGTGAGTGGAGTCACTCAAAAGGGACTGTAGCTGCTCTCTCCACTCTCCTCATATGGACCCACTCATGGCTTGCAAGGCATTAGCAAACCTTTCATTTTAGGGATCTACAATGAAACACGAGTGCTAGACCACAACAGCAGCAGAGACATGACACACTGACTCTTGACACATGGCCCATATTCTCATTAGTGCTACTGACATTGATGGATTATCCAGGAGAATAATGAACTGACCTCTTTTAAGTACAGAAAATCTCTCTGATTTAATAGGCTCCAGGTTTTTTTTTATTTTTAAGTTACAATCATGACAAGTCTAACAACATAATGGTACATATGACCTTCATTTTGTGCCTTTTAGCATTTAACAAAAGCGTATTTACCTCAATGTAAAAGCAGAAAGGCTCAAAATTAACTCCTGCCTAGATTCTGTAGAAGTTTAATCAACTAAAGAGCCTTCCTATTTTCACTCCAGATGCCCCTAAAACTGGATACATCTATTCTAATTATATCTTATATCTAACCATGAAATTCTGTACATTCAGATACAGTACCACTGAAACTAGTTTTAGAGGATCTGGTGGAAATCAAACTCGATGAAATGAAAAATGAGGTAATTTACTTGCCTTTTAAAAAGCTTGCTAGAAAGGTGAATATACTCAGCTGATTTCAGTGCATATTAGTAGTGGTAATATATGAATCCTCATGGCCAGACATGTCAGCAAAGAATGAAGTTTTTATTTAAACTCCATCACCTACCAGTGAAAAATTATTCCCTGCAGATTTTTCTGGTAATTTATTTTTTACATTTTTTATGGAACCACGATTTAAAGAGACACTGAAGAAGCACTACACTGCCCTTTGGAGCAGACATTCTGATTTTCAAATTCACTTTTCAGCATAAATCATAATCTGATACTAAAATCCTGGGCTTTGGAGATTCTTCAAGAATCTTTTCATAAAAATATGATTATGTTAATTTTTTTTTAAAGTATGGCATGGAAGCTCCAGAAATGACTTCCCAAAGCCTATCTATCTCACCCACTTAAATATAGAAAGACTTTTTCTTCTCTTCTGCTTTCTTTACAGATTATTTGAAAAATAAATGCAAAAACATTTGAGTAGTCTAAACAAAGTCTATAAATAAATAATATCTTTCCTATTGCAATATTCACTTACATAACAGCCATCATAGCTCTTTAATTTGAAAGAGGAATTAATTCAGAAAATTTGTAGAGCCTCGTTATGTGCAAAAAGTCTGCTATGGAAACAACAGCATTAAACTAGACTCTAAAGAAAGGCAAGATTTTAAATCTTTCACAAATGTCAAGTCAAAGCAAGAATGAACTTCTTCACAGATACTGTTTAAATCCTCATTTTAGAAGAGAACATTTTTTATTCAGGACTGCTCTAATGAAAAGACAATAACATGATTCCTCATGTATAAGTTAAAATACAAACCCATAGAGGGAGCTAACTGTGGGTTAGCTGCAGTAATCATTCCATTCTGATGCACATCTTGATTTAGTTCATGTTTTTCAACATTCACCTGTGTGTCAAAACTCATTAAATTTAACAGTCCAATACAATGGCGGTAGAGAAGATGGCCAAGACACTTACAGGTGAAGACAAAGAAGCTAGATGTTAATAGCGGCACAAGAAGCCTTGCTCCAGAACATGAGCAGTATGAGTCTCTAAATGGCCTGGGTTCTAGCCATGTTCCAGCTCCAACCTGAAATGAGACCTGGGTGCACAATGACCTCTCTCATTCTTCCTTCCTTCTCTTCACCTCTTCTGCCCCTACTTCTCCCCTGGTTTCTATAAGAAGGAAACGTAAATGGGAATGCTAGACTGGAAATGCAGCACGTTCCAACATTTTCTCAAACTGGAAGACTCCAGGACAAGGACTCAGGGGTGAAGGATCATGTTACCACACATCTGCACCATGCACCTTTAAGTCACTTCAAATACAGCCAGGTTTTTCTCCAGAACTCAAAAAATTACAATTTTGTTCCTTTTCCTAGTTATGCAGCTACCCTGTTATTTCAAAATATGAACCAGATAAGTATGAAGTTTTCTATGAACCCAATTTAATACTTTTTTTTTTCCTATAAGCAGACCCAAACCAAAGTTCACAATAGGAACACATCTTTTTCTATTTGCATGGATCCTGGTGGTAGGTTCTCTATATACTATAACAAAGACTATAAGAATTCTATTTTGAATAAACCTTTCCCAGTTTCTTTAATCTAATATTTCCCTTCCTAATCTCTAACTTCCTTTTGCCATCTCTACTGAACATGAAGTAATATTAGAAAATGTTCATCAGAGTAGACAAGACAGAGGTTCATCTTGCCAGACTTTACCTGTGTAGGAGTGCCACACTCTCTCTCTACTCAATAGCTGTAAGTATGTTTACAGAGAAAAAGCCATTCCATGTATTTTAAATACAAAGCTTGGAATGTAATGCTTTCCAGGTGTACTTAGGTAAAATTTTTTAATGTAGATTAACACTGTAGAAGTCTATAGATTAATATAAATGCTTGAAAAAAATTACTCCTATCCCAACAGGTTGCGTCAGCCAAATGACACTACTAGTACAGATGCCTTAGGAGATAATTTTAGGTATTTTCTTCCATGAGGGAAGACACAATCCAAGTTATCTTCAAAATCTTGGTACAAAATAGTTCATATAGGAGTAGAACTATACAAACCCAAATCAGGATATGTGATTTCTGACACTGTCCAAAATATCTAGAAAATATTGCTGTTAAAATTATTTTAATTCTAAGTGCTGTTGGGAGGTTGTTAGGTATTGATTCAGTTGGCAGTCTGTATTTAGAAACAGTGACCACAAATGGGTTATGGTCTATGTTACAAAAATACAGATATGTTACATTTTACCACTTTCCTCGCTGTTAATTTATTGGTTTTAACGTGAAATTACTTTGTACTGTTTGTGACTTACAGCATCCACTGCATGCAATTTCTAACAGAACACTCTATAAACATGATCACTCCTATAACCTGTACATCTAGTAAGAGCACTAGAGTGATCATAAATTCTCTAGTGGCAAATCTAATTCTTCCATCCTCACTGGATGCAACTACTATGTTTTTCAGAATAAACCAATACCAGTATCCTGCATTTCATTTAGTAATAAAAATTATTATCAGCCGGTTTTAGTGTGATCTAAAACAATCTTTCTCTCTATGCTCTATTTTTATATGGGTATTTATTTTCCGTACTTACTTTAGTGATATGTAATGTCTGTAAACTAAAAATATCTGCAATAACTGGATGGATACATTTATTAATATTGTGTTTACATATAATATTGCACAAGAAGAAAAAATGTATACCTAAAATTACACCAGAAATGTAAGGAGTTTACTTCTACTCAACATTTAGGGAAAAGCTTTTAGAATTACATTCATTACTCATTGCATGACAGACCAATATTCTCTAGACTCTGTTCTGTAATCTTCCCGAATTTAATCTCACAATTATGACTTTCTGAACATCTGAAAGATTCTGATTTCCAAAGAATTTCTGATTTGAAAAAGAAAAAATCAACATCCTCCACAGAATGTCACTGTCCCATTTGGTGCAGACTTCTCACAATTTACACTTTCTTGAAACCCACACAAGCAAGGTTCAATACACGTTTGGAGATTCAGTACATATGCAAAATAGCAGACTTTGGAATGCAAGGGGTGGCTTCAACTTTTCTTTTTGTTTTTTTCATAATCGTTTCTGTCAGGAGATAGTCTGGATTTCATTGCTAATAAGCAGTAGTCATAAGAGGATAGAAACAGTAGCTTTATGCTAGTGGAAGGGAAAGATATCCTGAAATCCTATAAAGCAATTCAGAGATTACATATCAGACCTCCTAAATAGTGTGCAACACTTCAGAATTTAAAACAAGAATATTTTAGAGCATGAAAAAAGTTGATCTGGCTCTAATCTTGATACGGTTTGGTTTTATTATTTAGCTAGCTTTACTTTATTTTCTCTAAAAATTGCATTTTTGTATCTGATAGTCTTCCCACAGTCAAGTATCTTCGTGATATGAGGTTACAATGATTCCGAGGTACTACTATTCATGCTTGGACACTACTGACCCATACTCAAAATGTATGTCAATAAAAGTTTAATTCAATTTCTTCATGTGCTTTGTGTTCACATATATGCATAGAGTATACCATTTATAATAACTTTTAAACCATTCTGGGAACCTTCAGCCTGAAAGTCTTGAAACTAAGGATTTTATGATAAGTTATTCAATTAGTAATACCTTGAATGACAAGTATTATACAAATTGAATATTGCACATTTTTGTTAATTCATACCTTAAGCTGTATAGATTTGTTGAGTATTTCACATTTTACTATTATTTGTTTCCTTGCTTGAAAATCTCACTTAATTAAATGATGCTGTGCAATAATTAATTGGCTATAGGATGTTTTGTTGTCAGATCTATTATTTTAAAACTATTTGGGACATTTTCAGGGTTGGTTTTTTTAAATTATTCAAATAATTTAAAGGAGATCAACACAGAAGATCAAACGAGAAGAGTTACGTGAGGCTGAATCAAAATTCCCATTTCAACTCAACCAGATATTTGCAAACAGTTTCTTTCTTATATTGGTACAATTTTGAAGACTAATATTGGGTATCATTGTATACCACAGTTGTGCAAAGTTGCACTGGAAATGCTAGACTACAGTTTTACATAAGTAGGGCCACCACCCTACAGGACTTGGACAAACTGGAGGAACAGGAAGACCAAAACCTTGCAAATTCAACAAGGATGAATGCCAAGTCCTGTCCAGGAGGAGAGAAGAGCTCCTGCAACACCATCTGCAGACAGAGTGATCAGGGGGCCGCTCTGTGAGAAAGGCCCTGAAGTGGTGATCTGCACATGAGCCCGTGGTAGCCCCAGCAGCAAAGGCAGCCAATAGCCTCCTTGGCTGTGTGAAAAGGGGAATGGGTGTTAGATCTAGAGGAGGGATTGTTCCCTTCCACACAGCACACATTAGACCACATCTAGACACTGTGTTCAGTTTGGGGTCCTCTAACACAGGAAAGACATGGATAAACCAGAGGAACTTCACAGAGGGTCATCAAGGCAGTGGGAGCTGGAGTATTTGCTCCATGTAGAGAGGCTAAGGAGCTGGGCTGGATCAGCCTGGATAGCTTCAGGGGTACTAGCAGTGCCCCCAGCACCTATGAGGGGTGATTGAGAAGCTGGACCCATGCACCTCACTGCAGCATGTGGCAGGACAGTCAGAGAACACTGGCACAAATTGAAACAAAATAAGAGAATTATTTTCCCCACGGAGACAGCCAGACAGTGGAGCAGGTTGTCTGAAAAAAAAGAGCTGTACTGCTTCTATGCAGACCATAGCTGACCCTGCTTTGAGCCAAAGGCAGGACAAGAGACCTCCTGAGGTCCCTTCCAGCCTACAACAAGTGTGGTGAAGCACTAGAACAGGTTGCCCAGAGAGGTGGTGGTTGCCCCATACCCTGGAAACATTCAAGGCCAGGTTGGACGGGGCTCTGAGCAACCTGATCTAGGTGTTTGTTGAGACAGCTTTACTCAAGTGTTGCATTTGTATTTATTTGAACAGAAGTCTGTTATAATTTCAAATATCACCATTTAACCCATGACACATTACTCTTCCTTCCTGATCAGAAGAGTGGCAGGAAATGAGATTGAACTAACTTGTGTATCATAATCATTAAACCTTTACTCAACAAATCATTGAATCTTCTTTAGATACTCTGAATATCCCAAAATTCTGTCTTCTGGAGCTGCACAGTTGATCAGAAAGCCCACAGGTGAATAGTATCCAAGTGTTTGGATACCAGCTGAAACCTCCATCACTAAAATTCACACCAAAAATAGTACGGTCAGTTTTATTCTGACCAGACTAAGCCTTAAAACAGCAAGTGTTTGGCATAGAGTAGTGTTAATAGCAAGAAATAGGGAAATACTATACTAAATTAACAGGAATGAACAGGACTACAGCTGTCTAACACATAATCAGGTACAGACATTTATATGGCTTTACAGAGACCAATGTTTTTTTTTTTTTAAACAGTTATTTTCAGTAAGTTGTGTAAATGGGACACATGGAGGTTAGCAAAGAACATCGCATTTGTCCACCCACATGGATGAATGACAGTTCTCATGGGAAGCACTGTTTCACAGTCTTTATAGGTGAGTTCTCTCAAGCAGGGATAAATGGGTTATCCTACTGTAAATATTTTTGCTGTGAATGTCTCCCAAGACAAATTCTATGATGAAAACAAATTATTTCCTAAGCTATTATCAGAAACCAATATTTTCTGACACTTCCAAATTATTGTTACTTCCAGTGAAGATAGAGAATATTAATTCAGCTCTTCAGATGACATATGAAGGGAGAGCAATGACAGAAAAACGCAAAACCTGAAAATATGCACAAAGCTTTCAGGATCATGCCCAGCTAACCTTACCACTGTAATCTAAATTAGATCCTTAGGCTCATACCCTTTTCCTCTGGGCAGACTGATTTCCTCATGTATCAAATAATCTCTCCTGTATTCTTATCCCATTACATAGAGTTATCCAATCCATTCTTCTCTTACCTATATATTCTGCACCGTGATTTATTCACAGTCAGCCAAAATTTGATTGAAATAAAAAGTATATAAAATATAAAATATAAAATATAAAGTATTTTCCATAAAATCTTCTTCCTTTTTGTGTCAATTGGGTTCAGCATTTATCTGTGATTCTTTTTTTTATCACATCATGCATCACAGACACACAGGGGTGATTGGTATTGAATTACAATATGATGGAGGAACAAGACGTATTTTATGTTTGAAATACTGTGTATCTTTACAAGGTTACAAATGCCTTCTTCAAAGAGAAAATTAAAATCAACCTGGCACTTTTATTAGCAAGTGGCAATAGATAACTAAAACCCCTACAGCAATGAGCAATTCTTACGCTACAAAACTGAAAGTAACTTTTTCATTGGTAACAAAAATATTTCTGTGGGTTGTTTTCATAATAAGTAAGGTGGACTGACCTAGTGGAATGCTATATTGCAACAAACAAACTCAGAGATATATTAGTAAAAATTTGAAAACTGACATTAAACTAAACATCTAAACTAGAAAAGACATCTGCAATGCTATTTTTCTCTTATTGCTCAAGAAAAAGAAAGCTCTCTTGATTATTCTACAGTCTTTATTGATATAAATTTACCATGTTAACTCTGGAAATCATTCAGGGAACAAGACTATACTGTCTTTATCTGACATTTACCAAGAGATATAGTACTGTCCTACATTTCAGAGTTTCCTTTATGTTAAGTTCTTATTTATGATTTAAGATTTCTCTGATAACTAGATTAATAACCATAATAAGTATATCATCTATCCCTGCCTTCTGCTTACCTGTATACACTATGTCTGAGCAATTGCCTTCCTATTATTAACACATACGATATTTTCTACAGGGTTAAGACTACCAAAAAAATTACTCTTCTATCCAGAAGCATAAGGCTCATTTGTTTGCTCTGATGTTTGCCCTTGACAATGTACAGCAAATGCCCCACTGCTCTCTATCTCCTTTTCCAAAACCCACTGACTCATAATTATTTCTATTTTTACCATTTAAATATTTGTCTTTGTGTCCATCCTCCAATTCACTTACTAATCACATAGCACACCAATTCTCTTTTATCTCTGCCCATTGATGATATGTTAATTAGAAACACAATGTAGGAAAAGTATAACAATTTGGGGTGGTGGGGAATAGATATACTCACACTCAAGTAAGTAACAGGAAAGCTGAAAGAGGCTTGGATTTAACAAAGAATAAAAAATTAAACAGGAATTTGGAATGGCCTAAATTTACAACAAACAGCCAAATAGCCCCATATTTTGTATTTTATCTTATATTTGTAAAATGGGAAAAATAAGAGGACTGTGCTTGGAATATTGTGTTCAGCTCTGCCTTCTGAATTACTAGAAGGATAATGAAAAACTAGAGTACATATAAGACTTTTTCAGAAGGAAAGATTAAAACATATAAATACAGTTTGATGAGGAAGTTTCCAAGGTGGAAAAGGAGTGTAATTTGGACGGACTAACTCCAAAAACGCAAGACCATCTTTAAGCAAATTGCTGCTTCTGATCTCGATCTTCCTAGGACTTTCAATTTTCTTTTCGTCTTAACATTGTTTGCTTTCCTTCGAATTTGAGGTAGTCCAAATGAATCACCCAGTGACAGTTATTCATTATTTGCCTTTGGATTTGTGGGGCTGGTTAAAATCTGAATCCCAGAATGGCTGAGCTTGGAAGGCATCACTGGGGATCATAAGCAACCTGGGGAACACTTCTAGTGACTGGCCTCCAGCTGAACTTTGTGCTGCTGATCACAGCACTGAGAACCTCTGCCTTCTCCATGTCCCTTGTCATTTCCTCATTCAGTGGCGGTTTTCCTTTCGCTGCTGCTATTTGTTTTCCTACCACCATGTCTAACAGATTCAAAGGTAAAAGTGTAAATTCACGGTGTTAAAGTAAGTTTATTAAAGTATTTGTATATTCTAAGGAATATGGGAATCTTTTTAGTTTGGTGGAACTCGCAAGGGCCAGAAACAGCAAGTTGATTTCATAGCAGCTGAGGGATCTTTTCTCACAGCCAATCTTGCTCTTTCCCTTGTGAGCACTGTGCAGATAGAACTGATTTCTACATGTGTTGATGAATAGGAAAAGGGAACAAGACCTGAATGTATTCTGGGTAAAATACTTGACTTACACAGGTAAGACTTCTGATTCAGGGGAGGAAGCAAGTAGATGTGGCTCTGAAGGGAGGCCTTTCCCAGGATGCTAGATTTCTGATTACAGCATTCATGGTCATCATGCCCTCAGCACAGGATTTCTTCTGCTGAAGGCACTCCAGATAGACAGCTGGTCAGACCACAGCATTTGAAGAAAGTTATCACATCTGGCCACCTATGGCTCTGGCTCAGCAGCAGAATAGCATTGTACAACATACTAGCTGGGCTGCCACTGCTCTCCTCTTAAAAAAGAGAAGAGAAATCTGAACCACAGCAAGTGCTGCTTCAGAAAAACATACACAGGAAGGGTCATGAGCCCATCAGCCCACTTCCAGCACACAGAACCTGGTTCTTGCCTTTTCCTTTCTCTCCCTACACGGAGAGTCACCATGATGCCTCTTCCCACTGGGCACCCACAGTCTCCAGAGCCTCTCCATTCCTATTTTGTCAAGGTGTACTCACCAGGTATGATTAGCAACGCTGCCCAGAGCTCCTCCTCAGACCACCGTGTAAAAACAAGGTTTGCAAAACAGCTGCTTCTAGCAAAGGCCCCCCTTAAACATCATTGCATAACTTTGGCGTAGCATGCAGGTAGGGAGGAAGAGTATGGGAAGTAGGGTATTAGCTGTATGACCCCAAGTGCCATTCAGGACAGACATGTCATGGGTTTCCTCCACAGAGACACTTGAGAAGGACAAAACAATACCAGCCCAGGTTGCACTGAAGACATCTTAGCAAAAGTCAGGCAGCAGAGGGCCATCATCTCCCCATACATGGTATCCATGATTTTTCCCTGGTGACTGGATTCAGTTCTCACATATTGGCTCACAATGGCTACACCCTTTCTCAGTAATCATTTCCACTGAAAGCATACATATAGAAGGTAATTTCAGAATATCTGTGTATTGTCTTCAGTCTCCACAGAGAATACATTCCAGTGAACACTGCTGAAGAGAGTAGTCAGGCTTTACACCCTTGCTTCTGCTTAGGTACTCAGTGTCATGGAAGCTTTAAGAACATTTCACCACAAAATCTACATAGAAGACACATTGTTAATGCTAAATACAAGTTAAATCCCCTAATGACAAGCTGAATATCTGTGAAACATGAACAGAACAATCCACAAGCCCATTATTGTTGTATCGTCATCTTTTTTGTACAAGGGCTTGACTTACAAGTCTATTATCTATCACTGTATAGTACGTAAGACTGTACCGCAGTCTCAAAGGTCTTGACAACCAAAACTTTGACTTGATAGGCGTTCTGTCTTTCTAAAACATATCATCAGAAGACTATGGGTGAAGAGATAAACTGCACTATGAGTAGTATGTGCTCATAGCAAGAATTTTCGCAAGAACAGTTCAGATAATATTTTTTTTAGGTTTATCATTGGCTCTGCTCCAGACACTTGTGTATGATTAATCATATTAATTACACAGGTCTGAAGGCTTTGAGATAAACAATATAAAGGAAAGCTGATAGAGCTGAGAAACTAAAATAAACAATGTAAATAAAAAAAAATATTGGTGTGAACCTGACAGTATCTTTTACCCTAAATATGCAGAAAAATAAGCAAGAAATTACGTTTTAGTTAAACCAACTACACTTTAAACTTTAACTTCATGTCTAGTCCTCTATTTGCCAGTTTCCATTTACACCTTTCAACTACAGTCTCAAAAACCGGAAGTGTTTGGGAAAATATTAAACTGTTGTATACATTAAGTACAACTTGTCCCTTAAAAACCTGCTGATGAATGACCTGCAGAGGAACTTCCATTATTAAACAGCAACTATTAATTATTAATTAAACAATTGTTAAACAACAACTTGAGCTGTTACTAGGTGCTCATCACACTTTCGCGCACAGCAGCTAAGCAGCTGGTCAAAAGAAGTAATTGCTTTTAGATAAATAGGTTTACTCATGGGATCATGAAGTAAAGTTCTACTCAGTCTGAAATGGGATATTCCACTTTCTCCTGGTGATGGAATGTCTATGAAAATTTGCAGATGAGAAACTGTGTCCAAACCATATTTAACAACAAAGCAACAATTGAGTATCACTACAGTGCTGAAGGTAAGTTTGAGGGTCATCAAAGCAGGAATTTCTGAGGCTTTGTTTCTCCTGGGGTTCCACCGTGACCTTTATGCATTGTATCCACAGTATGCAAAAACAAAGTGATCTGCCCTCCACCCACATTTCAGTTGCCAAAAACAAATTAGGATCACAGGTCTATTTTATAGACCCTTTCTCCAGATGTTCTCCTTGGAGGATGCATTGTTTGCCTAGAGAAAAAGAAATTATAGATTTAAGGTAAGAAGTTTGAAATTGTACCTGAAAAACTCCATAAAAGAGAAGCCATAACCGTGCTGTTCAGCGATTCCTGCACAAACAACGTTTGCAGACGCTCCAATCAATGTTCCATTACCTGCAGTTCAGAAAACAAATACCAGTTTATAGCTGTATTCTGTTTCTTACCCTTCCTCTGTTTATTCTCTGCTAAAGTCCTGAGATGTGCTAGTTAGAAAAGAAAAATCAATTTCTGTTGTATAGGCTTGAAAAGACACATACAGACTGTATCTCCACATCCTATAAATAGCTTCACACTTTGAAAGATAAGCTTGGTATCATTCTCTGATTCTACGTAAGGAAAAAAAATAGAGAAGGAACACAACACCAATCTAGCAGTTGTCAAAATGACACCAGAGACTTGCATTCAGATAAACTTGCTGATTTTTGTTTTTATGTAAAAGAAGGTGCCATCAGATGAGCTGAAAACAAAGGATGAGATAGTTTGAGGATGTTAAGAAAAATGGATGCCTTTTTTTCCTTACACAACCTTAACATTGACAAATTAGTGTCTTTTTTATAGAGATGGTAACTAATTGCTAAGATTTTTTTAAACACAAATTTAAAACACAATAAGTGAGAAAATGGAGCAGAATTTATCTGTTTCACATCTCTCTGCTAAGGCAAAAGGAACACCACAGATACAAAGTCTGGTCATCAAACCACAACAGTTCTTTAGCACATAAAGGAAGATAACATTTATTCAGTGAACTGCACCAAATTATATTATACAAGTCCCCTTAGGAGATGAATACACCAAAAGAAAATAATATACCATGTTTATACTGCACATCTATTCTCTTGAAATAGCTACATACTTCTCTTCTCCTAAGTCTTTTCCAGTAACTAATTTATTCCTGTGTTTTCTCTAAACTTTCAACAATCTGGCAATGTAGAGAGTTCAAGTATTCAGCACTCAGAAAGACCAACCCGTTTTCTATAGCTTTCCCATGAGTTATATCTCAGACTTAAGAAATGCTGCATACTTGACTTCCACAAAGCAGGTGCCTTCAGCAAATGTTTCTGACCTAAGGGGATCCCTTGGGAAGTGACAGAGACTCCTACATTCTACTTCTTAACTGAAATTTTGAACAAAAGAGGTAACAATCTGGGATAATTTTTTTTTATACTAAGGCAAGTCATCTCTTTCGCCATACATCACTGCACTAACAATCCATTATTCTAAGCACAAGCCTTCCTTTGCTGTCATTGGTATACAGTTCTCTTCTCATTTTGGCCCTGTTCAACATTACTGCACAGTGGACACATTTATAGTCTGACTTTGAGAGAAACACATCAGAAGGCAATTAATGCTTCAGTTAATTGTTTTGACTTAAATGTTTCAGGTCACCCAGAGACCAGTTTGCCAAAGAATAAGTCAGAATAAAGGTAGAAAGATTATTCCCCTAAGTATTCACATATGGTACTCATATGGCCTTCTGCACCTGGAAGTGCACGTAAAATGAGTAGACTTCTAAAAATATTCTTAAAAAAATAATAGAACACTCTTAAATTCAAACAAAATGAAGTTATAGTGTTCAGAAGCAAGGAAAAGGAGACAAAATATGTGATATGGAAGGAACATTGGAAGAAGGAAGATCTTTCTCTTCTAATGAGTAAAACGGTAGAAGAGAGAGCTTTATTGCAATAATTTTGATCCCGGTTTGGATTCAGAGCCATATCAGTGTCCCTGGATACTGAGATACCAGTTTTTGACTGGTTATTCCAGGGACAGAGTAACAACTTTGAGAAGCAATTAAACTCCAAAAAAAGTTGCTCAGGACTTCTTTTTTTTTTTTTTTTTTTAAAGTTGACTTCATGAAAGCCAAAGCTTTCCAAGAAAAAGCCCTTATGTGGCCAAGATTTTTGCAATTGTGTGCAAAGAGAAAGTATGACACTTATTCACTCCAGAATGGTCAACACAAAATAGGCAGCAAACTGAGATCTTCATCCTGGAGTAGAGAACTGAAGATGGATATCTGTTGTCTCAGGTGAGTGGCCTAAACAGCACAGGAGATAGGTTTTGTTTTCTCATCAGCAGTTTCAAATAGCTCTTGAGCTGATCCCAGTATGGAATAAGAAAGAAGCTGAAATCTTGCAGATAATGTGAGATGAGAGAAGTGTTCCATTCCCCCCCACTCCCTGCAATCCCAAATAGACATTTTATTTTACATATTTAACTGTTCCCCCCATTTTTGGTGTTTTGGGTTTTTTTTTTTTAGTTTTTTCCTGCTCTCCCAAGGAGCTATGCTAGGTGAGCTGCTTCCTACTTGCTCTATTTTTAAGGCTTTAACATCACAAAGGAGCTGGACCTGAGTGCAGAGGTCCTCTCTGTCTATGAGGAGCTCTGCTGATACCAGTGGAGCTGCACATCAGTTGAAGGGTATATCTCTACGGACCATAAAAGCATTGTGGAATCATTCTCATCAGACAGCAAGGGCTATTTGTGACCTAGGCTTCTTATCACACACAGTGAATCATGCACCCACTCATATGTGCTTCAGGTGTGGAGAGAAAAGATGACTAACCTTATCAGAGGACCAGAAACCTTTTAAAAAATAGTGTTTAGGGTAGCACTGGTCATTAGGAACAGCACAGCTCATTCTGTTGCCCTCTCTTTGCCTCAAAACATATTTTAGTTACTTTAATACATGTTTAAAGATACGATACTGAACTTGGAACATCAGCATTCCTGGTAGGCTCTCACATGAAAAAGCCAAGGCACAATCTGTGTGCCTTAATGCAAAAACAGAACAAATGAATACAGCTGATGTTATTAGAGGAGTCAGGCAGGAACACTTAAGGAATTTTAAATTTCAAAAGCAATCAGTAGTCTGCAGCCTCCAAACATTTCATAAGAGGTTTCTGCTCTACATGTAGCACAATCAGACATCACCATCAGAATAATATTACTGTAGACAAAGAATATAGCTCTGGCTTCAAATTAAAGACACAGGACTGAAACTGCACTTGTACCCTGGCTATGACTAGATACAGTTGAGATCGCCAAACAGCATGAGCTCTCCTACACTGTACGTAGGCTATAGCAATGCCTTCACATAATGAAGTATTATGGAAAGGGTTTCTGCTTCAGCAGTGAATTGATTTCCCCAAGTAGATTTCACTTGAGGGGAAATTGTCACCTTAAATGCTGTCTGAAAGGAGCAGCATTTCTTTTTCATTTGTTTGGAGCGTGTGTGCAGTTTAATTAGGTATTGGCTCAGCAGGCTTCACAGAACTACACCAAAATTAACAATAGAGGCAAACTTTTGTTTCTCCTCCCAGGAACCTCTGTCTACACAGCAGACACTTAACTCAGTAGTGAAACAGCAACATTATGACCACTGAATCACGGAACACCCAAGATAGGTTATTATTCAGCAAAAACTACACATGCTAAATTCATTCCAGTTGATGCAAATGAAGAATAAGCACTTTCTAGGACTTCACCCAATCTTGACTTCATCTTCACATCATCTTCAATCTTAAGAATAATTAAGCTTAAAAAGCATAGCAAAGATTCTTACTTGCTTGTTTGCATGCTCAAAATGTAATAATACACAGATAAACTGTATGTAAGAGTAATACTGTAATAACCAATCTGTTTTTGATTACTCCTATTGCAAACTTGTTTGATGACTCCTACTGTAACTCATCCTTTATCACAAGGCAGATAGTTGTTAAGAAATTGGATTTATTACAATGAATCAGGTTGCCCAGAGAGGTTGGGAACAGGTTGTTCAGAGAGGTGGTGGATGCCCCATCCCTGGAAACATTCAAGGCCAGGCTGGATGAGGCTCTGAGCAACCTGATCTGGTTGGAGATGTCCCTGGTCCTTGCAGGGGGGTTGGACTAGATGACCTTTAAAGATCCCTTCCAACCCATATTATTTTATGATTCTATGAATTAAATATTATATTTCTAATATCAATAGTATGTGATATGTATGAGGTAAACCATACATTTTATCCTACATATCTATTCTACCTTTTTTTCTTGGTAGACTACAGGTGTTATTGTCAATATTAACTACACTTAATAATTCATAAGCATGAAATGAAAAAATATCTTTTTCTTAATAAAAAAAATTTCTCACCTTGAAGGGTGATCATAGAAAGATACAGACGTGTCACCTAAAGAGGTGCTGCTGCCTAGGCTACAGAGAAAAAAATGACAGAGGAATCCTCATGGATCATGCTCATTTTTCCATGGAGCTGCCCTAGCTTTGCACAATCATTGCAGAAGCACACTAGGAGGTCTTCTACAGTTTCTGTCCAGAAAAGATGACATAAAAGTATCTTTCTGTTATTTCTTAAAGTAAATTACTTTGAATATCTTTAAGGAATGTGAAATCAACTCCAAGTATAAGAAAATATTCAGCAGTTTTAGTTAAGAATAAATCTATCAAGAAAGATCCAAAACCAAAACCCACACATTAAATCGTGCCTTTGCATCTCCAGCTAACTTAGAGGTACAGAAGATGTTAAGAAGGTTTGTTAAGCCTAATTTAATACTTGCTTTATTCACCCGTCCTGCTTTTTCCAACCTTCTGCTTCCATTTGTAGCTACTTCTTTTCAACCCAGTGTTGAGTGATCACCCTCTGCTAACATTAGACCTTCAGAGACTGCCAAATTCAAGCCCAGAACCTGTACACCACATGTAATGCACCTCCCCTGGGCTCAGACAGCCTCTCCCTCAGCAAACAGAGTTTGTCCAGGTGCCTATAATCTGCAATGCACTGAAAATCAATGCTGGGAGAACTGAGTAAGCTTACTAAAGGAAGGGGCTGGGAAATCGGGGTAGAATCATAACAAGAAAAGGGTTTGCATCAATAACATGTTTCCTCTCACTTTAAGCCTCATTCTCAGATGTTGATATTTGCTTGTCAGCAGCACATCTGTTATATTTAAATACCATTAATTCTCAGGTTTCTCTTTGGTATTGCCCCTTCAAGAGCAAGCCTAACCCTTGGGTTTGCTGCATTAACATGTTTGCCTGGAGAATCACCCTCAAGTGCCCAGCAGGATTAGTGCTTATTAATCAAAGCACTGAGAAATCAAAGGAAAGGGATTATCACTAATAAAGCTATTTGGCCTAGCATGACCAGCTTTCATAAACAGTAACTTTCTCAAATATAAAGGAGATAGTACCTTGTGCAACAGCAAGCTCAAAAGTGGATTTCTTACAGAAAAATCCTGCTTTCTTGTGAGCTTTATAGACCACTTCCCCTCTGTGTGGTGTGATGGAGGATAACAGCTACATCTGGGCTTAACCGAGAGACCTGCATTTTCTCCTCCCTGTTTCTCCAGTTAGCTAATGCAGAAGCAAGATGACTACCCTGTTCTCATCTCTGGCCTTGGACAAACATCTCTGTAAGGCCTGGTTTTACACAGACACAGATGTTTGCACTGCTTTGTCCCAGGCAAGGGTTCTCACGCTGAAAAGAAGGAGTTTGATAGAGTCATTAATAATTTTAGGGTCAGGATTCTCAACTCCAGTTTTTGTTGTAATCAAACCATCCCATTGTAGCGTCAAAGCAAAACTTACCAAAGGAAGCCTTGCTTCCTATCCATTTTTTAAAGAAAACTCTGTATAGTCTCCCATACACTCTAAATCATTAAACATAGGTAGACTGACGTGTGCAGCTTCCTTTCCATAGCATATTCCATCTCTCTACCTAAAGCACAAAAACTGAGGAGATGTAAGAAATCTGGCTGCAGATGTGAACACGGAATAATAATGGTTTCGATTAGCCTTAAAGGAGACAGCCTTCGTAGCTCTCAGAAATTTTTTTTTTCACACAAAACTAATCCAGATTTGCCTCATTAAACAAAGCCATTTATATTCATCTGTTAAATGTCTACAAGTCTTGAATAACTTGTAATAATTTTTATGTGTAAAAATTAACAAGCCCTGGATAATCAAACTTTGCAGTCCATAAAGAGCTACAGAATAAAGGCCAATTAAACTATTAACAGTCCCTAAAATAACAAGGAACCTCTAGTCATAGGCAGTAAGGGGGAGAAGGCATGAATGAACTTATTCAATACTGTTATGTGTTATAGATTACAGTTGTACGATACCAACATACTTTATTTTTACCCATTTGGAAATATTTTGAATTAGATGTTTCCACACAAGTGCATACACATGGACTTTATAGGGAAAAAAAAAAAGTGAATCAAAGTTTTGAGTTAACTTATCCAAAAAGTTCATTCAAAGGTGAACTTTACCATTTTTTATCACTGCTACCATACTACCAGCAGAACAGTTACTGTAAGTATTGTACTATTCTTTCTTTTTGCTAGGAGAGGAAAAGGTGAAATTTAAACTTGACACTTTTGTACCAGAAATGTGAAATGAGTAAGGCAGGTTGCTGAACATCCTGCACTTGTTACTTGAATAACATAAAGAAATCCATAAGCATCTTTCAAATCCAGACATCTGTAAAAGAGACATACAACCTGAAGTGGTCACTAAGGTCTTCTCTCCTTGAAGTCAGCTTACTCAGTATAAGGGTAAAATAAACTGTTACAATGAGGGATAGTGTCAGCAGTGTACTCTGACACTTCATTCTCTCATACCTTGAAACCCATATTCAAGCAGGTTCCATTTAAAGACTTTAATGCTGCATACAAGCCCAAGTTTACACCTTTTTTTTTCTCTCCAACTTTTAGATTCAGAGGCTAAAAGTATGTCATCTCAATTTCAGAGCTTCTCCACAAGTGGCACTATTAGGGATCAAACATTGAAAACTAGTTCCATTTATAGACATCTACCATAAAAGCATATTGTTCAACTTTATCGTAACTTACTTTGATGCTGAGCAGAACAAGATAGCATCACTTTAAAAAAAAAGTGTCCCTCCGTTAAGTTCTTTTAAGACTATCCAGCTGCTTTAAATTCAGATTCTAACTTACCTCAAATGGACTTTCAATTGGTGCCTACCTGTTACGTTTTGCTATGATTCAAGTGCCTTGTTTAAAACAGTTTCATAACTCCTACCAGTTGCCTTCTTTGGTTTAGGTGTGCTAACTGCAACTGTATATGTATATGTGTATAAATAATGTCTAGGGGATAACTATAACTTTCTTCAGAGTCATATAGCATACCTGATTCATCAATATGAATCAATATGAATATTGCAGACTGAGATTTTTTTCCCTCCTCTCTGCTGCACCACTTCAGGTGCAGAAAAGGGGGTGTTGTCTGGAAAGTGTCTGCAGAGGAAGGAAAGTAGATAGTTCAGCATTATCTTCTGCACTTACGTGTTTTGAAGCTTGCTAAAGCTTCCCTGTCTTGTTCTGCCTGATCGTCCAAGTGCTGCCTTCTAACCAAATTCACCTCTTCTTCTGACAGCTATGCAAAGTCTGTATTCTCATATTGCAGCAACTCACCAATACAACATAATGAGTTTGAACATTCTATATTATTCTGAAAACAGAAGTGGCTAAGGCTTCTCAAAAGAACCCTCTGTAATTTATGATAAACAATGCACAAAGCAAGTAAATAAAATTAAGCAAAACTCCACATATGCTTTGTAGAAGTCTCCAATGTCATCTCCGATCATTATCTCATCTCTAATTTGCAGAACTTTACAGCATGCAGTTTCTTTACACAGATTGAAAACAATTAATACAAGCATTTCAAATTCATCAGTAATGCAAGCATTATAATCAGACAAGTTTGATGTTTGTTAAAAATTATTTTTCTAAATCAATGTAAAATAGAATAGAATTCTAAATATGACACATAACTCTCTTTCCATTTTGAAATCTAAGGTTTACCATCCAAACTATAAATCCTCATCGGTACAGCTAAAACAGCATCCTTTACCCCATATACTTCATATTTCACCCTTAATAACATACATACATGTATATATGCATGTCTACCAAGGTAATTCTTTTTAAGCTTAGAAAAATGGCCTTGCTGAGAAAAATTGACAAGGTATAGTATGGTTTGTTTTTTTTTTCCATATTAACTCTGTGTCTTAAAGCCAAGCACATCTCTGATATTGGCTTAATATAAACAAATGCACATCTGTCAAATGTACAAACTCAATTTTAGCCATTTTTACATTTTACATTCACAACTTTCTTCTGTGTATCTTCCATGCCACAGAGGATTATCTTCGGTAATCTTAAAGATCAGAGAATCTCTTTTTGCTGCAGGGACTCTGGTAATGAGCCTGGCTCTCACACCAAGGACTTCATAGCACTGCTGGGCTTTAAGAACTTGATACAGAAAAAGTGTGAAGATGGACCAGAGTTTGAATGTCACGAAAAAGCTAAGGAAAACAGCAGCTGGATTTTTATAGAAGGTTACAGATTCTGACTGTTTCAGAAAACAGCAGGAAGACAGTTTGGGTGCTCAAATATCAACACAGAGAAAAGGTTGTTTGTGCTTATATCCAATAATGCCGCTCTTCCTGCTACAACAAAAATTGAAACTTTCGATTAACACCTGAATGAGTTCTTCATTAAAAACAAGCAAGTAGTAACTGCCATTTAATGGACAGCAATCACAACTGAAGTCCATGTTACTCATTTTCACCATTGCAAACACCATAGAAACAATGCAAAGTATATTCAGAAAGTAAATTAGATATTAGTGTAAGACCTACAAAATACCTGCTGTATTTTGCTTCTAGATATGTGCACTTTAGAGGCATAATGCTGCTAAAAACTGCACTGAGGTCTTTAAAGAAAAACTGTGAGACATTTCCTACATTTCCTTACTTATTTTTCCTGCTTTTCAAAGTCAAGAGCAGCAACATCCTTTTCCTTTTGAAAGACCTCAAGTCACTTTCATTGCCTACAATACCACCCTTTGATTTGGATTATGAATTTTATATCCATAGGCAAAATACTTATCTGACAGGGCTGTCTCATCGACAAGATATAAAACTGAGTCCCAAGATTTCTCATTGTTAAAAGACTCCTTTAGAAACATTAGGAACTTTCAACTAAAAAATTTTCCTACAGTTTCAAGTAAACATTTTCTTCAACAATTAAGTTCAAAATCAAAGCTGAATAGCGCTCGTCTTAAATAACTACTATATTTTTACGCCATACATTTTGTTCTTGATAGACTTTTTGAATCTTTCAGATTGAAAAGTGTTGTACAAGTTTGATCTATTGTAACTATAAAAGAACGTGAAAGGATCTACCATTGCGCTTTTTTTCATAATATTAGTTATTATATATTTTAATACATTTTATGTTTTCTTGAAGGCTATCACTTTACTCTCATATTGCAAAGAAGGAGGATTGGTTTAGGAATATAAACAATATTTCTAGGTTTACACCTTCAGTGGGTCTGAAACTTTAAAACTAGTTTAGGATTTTATTGAGCAGAATCAGTGGGAATAATAAATTAGTGATATGCCACTGTGCAAAGCCCCCTCTGCATCAGAGATCGAAGGAGGGGTGCCAAGAGGCAGAATAGCTATGGCACTGGACCACTGAGAGAAACCCAACTGTTTATCTACACCGTTGATAAGGGTTGCACTCCTTTATCAGCTGTAATTAGCACAATGTCCTGTGGATAATGGGTTTTATTCACACCTGAATTTTGACCCTGTAAGGTCAGAAGAAAAGAGCCAGCAGCCCTCTCCTCCTCCCTCCTTTCTTGGAGTAGAGCCTACAACCGAGCTCGTGTGCCCAGAATAACACAGCTGTATGCATCCTAGAGATTATCTGTTTCTGCAGGATTGTGACAATGATGACTTTCAGGTGTTGTCCTCCAGGAAAATATACAGGAAAGAAAAATAGCGCAAAACTATACAATGCAAAAAATCTCTCCTTCAGACTTCAGCCATTCTCACTGCAGTATTCAGAGAAATACTTTTTGCACTTTTCTATGCCAGTAACTGAGAACTCAAAAGGCAGGGACTTTCAAATATGAATTAAATTTTTTTTCCTCTTTTTTTTCCTTTCTTTTTTCAAAACCATACTTTTTATAAATAATGAAAAAAAAAAAGAGAAAAAGCTAAAAAGACAAATAGATGCCAGCTCTTTACATGTCAAATATACAAAACTTCTTCAAATAATATCTTAGCTATAACCTTTTCAGCTCAGTAAAGAATCTAGTTCTACACAACGGAACAGTCTTAACAGGTGGATTTCTGACTGTGCACTTACTCAAATTGAGTTGGATTTATATTTCATGATATTTTAAAACTTATGAGCCAATAGAAGCCATGAAATTAAAGGTCCTTTTTTTTTTTTTCTGAAATTGTTAGAGCTAGCAATTTTTATTTATCCTCCAAAATTTCAGGGCAGCATTCCCTAGACACTATTGAAAGGTCTACACACAACTCAGTCTGAAGAAGTACCATAGTATCATCAGGTACTAGAATAGGAAGCATTAGCGAATAAAGGTTTATTCAATGTCCTGTTGTGCAAAATATGGATGTAGATTTGTCAGAACACCATACAAAACAAGTGAAGTTATGGCCTTATTTGTTTCTTGTAGTTCCTTTTAGATTTCCTGATTTCTTTGCCCTCACGGTCAAAACAAAACTGAAGTACTGGCAGAAAACCCCATGAGGAATACAATTTTTTCAGCCACTACTTAATCAGCCTGACCATTAATGCCTGGACAGACATGGACTAACATCATCCAGCAGTCAGAATTGACAAACCAAATGGTCCCAAGGTCCACATTCATTTGACCTGTCTTTGGGTCTCCTCTCAGCTACTGAATTTCTGCATGTGAGGGCCTCCAATGCGCTCTGCAGAAAGCATCTGGCTTCTTCAGTGGATTAATAAACATCTGCCTCCCAGACATGCCAGTATCCTCATCACCAAACAGGGAGCCTGGGGCAGCCAAACTCCTGACTTTCAACTTAATTTCTTCAACATACCTGCAGCAAATATAAACCTAAATTTCCAGAACCAAACCCCCTGAAAAATTACCATGTTTATTTCTCAGCTGCATTAGATTGAGCCGACCTGAGCAAGAAAACTTGGCAACGCCAAGAAAGACCCAAAGATTTCAAAATTGTGACAATCTCACCGGGAACTGCCCATGGCCATTGCTGTCCTTGGTATCCTTGATTAGGAGACTGGATTTTTCACCCCTTCTCACCTTCAGAGACACATTTTATAGAGCAAGGAGCATCTACGCAATTTTCAGTTATATCTGAGTCCAATGCCATGAAAGACAGAAAGTTAATAGTAGCAGCTCTCTCTTTTGGGAGGCACTGCTGAAGATGACAATGTGGCAGTTATACTGGCAAAAGGCTCCTCATCTTGTTTGAGACTGACTCAATCCTTCTTTCATTTCCAGGACAACAGCTAAAGCAGTGAAGGAAAATTACTGTCTTTTCTCATCCTATCATCTTCCAAACCCATAGCTGCCTGTGCACTTTGTGACAGTAGAAAAAAAGTAACTGCACCCACTGGAAATTTCTCAGGACAAAATGTTGCACAGGATTTTCCAAGACAGGCACAAACTCTGGTGCTCCCTTCATGGACACATAAGCGTACAGCAGCATTTACCCTGAACCTCAGGAATGCTATCAAATTACCAGAATTGAAACTCTGTGTTATATAGTAAAAAGCTAACCCTAAAATATATAGTCATAATACATTATTTTATCAGACTCAAAATGTCTTTTTTGCCAAGTTCCTTTGGTTGCATAAGCAGTGATAAGATCCAATTTTTTGCCTGAAGCACCAGGCAGTAATGATATAATTGTCATCTACCCCCTCCACAATAGGATTAGCCTACCTTGAGGATTCCTTCACACCACTTCAGTGCTAATAAAGTTTTTCTTCTGGAAATAATTTTTAAAGGCCATCAACATGTTCTTTTTTTTTAAAAAAAAAAAAAAGAAAATCACCTTTCTCCCAACTTTTGGGGGCTGTGAAATCTTTTAAAGCAACAGCTTTTCCACAGTGTTCATTTCCTAACAATAAAATGTTTTCCATTGGCTTTTAGTTTTGACATTGGAAAGTCAGAAGCTTATTAACTTTTAGGCTAATACCTCTATGAGATCTTTGCCAGTATAACTCAGCATATGCTCAGTTTTATCCTAATAGAGCATAGTCTGGAGAGTTTAAGCTTTTGCTAATAATGATAATGATCTAACTTTTTATCCAAATATTTGTATGGGGCTTATCTGAATACGTGGGCACTTCCTATGGATTTCTAGTGCCTTTAGTTCAAATCATTCCCATGGTACTGTTTGTATTTTTACTTTTGTCTCACACTGCATCCAAACAGAAATCTCTATTAAAATCGCAGCGGCCTTTAAAGAGATAAAATTAAAGTAATTTGAGTTAAGGTGATAACTGATACTTTTGGAAAATCAGCTGAGACTTGAAAAGGCTGGTGAAGTGCCTCCCACTCAGAATATGTCAGCGTAATCTGCCCAACTTTATATTCCTTAAGACTTTTTCTTTTTTTTAATCTGAAAGTTTAATTAAATCAGAGTATGTTTGGTGACTAGTAAATTGTGAAGAAAGATTATATTTTTACAGCAAACTTCTATATAAAGATATGCTGATTATTCAAATCACTGGTTTTAAAGGGGAACAAATTAAAGTCACCATATAATGATGAGTAATGATGAGTACAAAAGGATATTCCTCAAATTGTCCTGCCTGTGCAGCGTGCTCTTAAAATTCAATCTGTAAACTACATCATTATAACCTTTGTTAGGTATTATGGTCACTAGTACTAGCAATCACTTAGCTAAATAAACAGATCAGAACTTGTATTACACACAAAACTGGTTTTAGTTTTAATCTCCACAAAGTCAAGGAGAAAAATGTTTGGAGGAGCATGGAGGGGGAGAAAGGGTGGGATCATTGTAGAACAGCATTTTATCCATTTTAACTTTATTTAACCTGACTACCTAAAATTTTATGGATCAAAACACAGCTCAATACAGTGTAATTAGCATTAAAATTCTCAGTAATAAAAAAATAATACTAACTTTATTTCTCATTAAAAATTTACACATCTTAATTGCACTTAGTACACTTGCTATTTGAAAATGTTGTAACACCTTCATAAGCCATTTGCAGAGTGTTAAAAAAAAAAAGTAATCAAATATAAATATTAATTTACAAAATACCAGATGGCTATTCTCCTTTATTGTTATAACAAATAGAGAAGAAATCCTGAGCCTACAACACATACATGCTACATTTTCTATTTTTAAAAAAGTAGTGAAACCATCTGCTTGTTTTGTGCTAATGCACTGACAACACAAGAAATCCCAGTTAACACCAAGATGGGTAGTAGGAAAATGGCTATTAGCTTTCATTATTAGAGGTATATTTCCCAAAGACTCCAAAAAGACTTTCCTTAGAGTAAGGAGTGCTAAACAGGACAGCAAATGGATCCTCAAACCGTTTCTGCAGCCAGCCAGAAAACCTCCCAGGGACTTCAGTAGACTTTGAATCTAGCCTTCAGATCTCAGCTATTATATATTTTCTGCATCTTTTCAATGAGCAGTGATGGGTCTCTCTGTTCTGAAAGCTAAATGTATCTTTGTATTTTCTCTCACAAAAGATCAGAACCCTATAAGCACCATCTGGACTGCTTCTTTGTGTGGCTGTACTTTATGCAAATATGGTCTTCAAACACAGACTGCAAAAATCCTATTGTAGCAGCAGACAGTGGCTGGGATCCTTATCCAGGAGTCCTTTGAAGTTAAAAGAGGCTAGATCAGGCCCTCCCTATGCTTTGCATAATAAAATCATTGAACCTATTGTGCCAGTTTATACATGCCATAATTGCATAGCTATTACCTTATGTCAGCTTTCTTACTAAACTCTTACCTCCAAGGCATGCACCCATGGCCAACGAGAAGATTAATGGTTTCACAGGCAAGTTAACATCAGGATCTTTACTCAGTTTGAGAAGCACAGGAATCTGTGGGTTAAGAAGAAAAGAAAGAGATATTCAGGAGATATTACTCAACCATCAGCATGATATAAATAAAATTCATTGAAGTAAACAACTTAAACCATCAGCAAGTCCAAAGAATATCTTGTGGTTGTTTCCTTTTTTTTTCTCTTTTTTTTTTAATTAGCACCATATTCTTGATCTGTGTTCACTTTTCCCCACTGAAATTGCTAGTTCCACAAGCCAAAGAGAAGGCATCGGCAAAATTAGGATATCTTAAGGTTATGAGTACATTCCATTAGATCCTTCTAGTTCAACAGGGAACTGACAGTGACTATAAGTCAATTCCCTCTTCATTTCCTGAAACCTAAAAGACAGAGCTATATCCTCTCTTCTTACTGGGAGCAGCTGTAAGAGATGTTCAGACCTTCACAATCAAGATGGCTGTAGATCATGTGTCAGTAATTTAAAAATTCCTGAATCCTTGTTAAAATCAAGTGTCTGATCTTTTCTACGGTGTTCTGGTTTTGTTAGTGAGGGGGGGGCCTAAGGTGGTAGCTTCTGTAGGAAACTGCTAGAAGTTGCTCCCCTTTGTTCAGTGGACTCAGCCGGGCCTAGGGCGGACCCACTGCTGGCCAAGGCCGAGCCAATTGGTAGCAGAATGTCCCGTGATAACGCCTCTGCAATAATGTATTTAAGTAGGGGAAAACAGGAAAAAAAAGAGAGAAAGTGTGAAGCAGCTGAGTGGGGGGCAGAGAGGGGGAGGTGTGAGCCTTGTGGGCCTTGCAGGCCTCACCCTCTGGCCTCCCGCTGGGCAGCAGACTGGGCCCAACCCGGCCCGGTCTTGCTGCAAGAAGTGGAGAGGAGAGGAGAGGAGATGAGAAGTGAATAAGATGTAAAAAGGATCCTGAGAGGCGTCTGCCAGCCTGTTGTAAGGAGCGGCTGCAGATGCCAAGGTCAGTGAAGAAGGAGGGGGAGGAGTAATGTGGCTCCTGGCCAAGATTCCCCTGCAACTCGTGGTGAAGACCATGGTGGAGCAGGTTGTCCCCCTGCAGCCCATGGAGGTCCATGGAGGGGCAGAGATCCACCTGCAGCCCATGGAGGACCCCACGCCAGAGCAGGTGGAGGCCTGAAGGAGGCTGTGGCCCATGGAGGGCCCGCTGGGACAGCTCTTCTAGAGGGACTGCACCCGTGGAAGAGATGACCCACGCCGGAGCAGTTTCACGAAGGACTGTGGCCCGTGGGATGGACCCCACGATGGAGCAGACGAGGAATGCGAGGAGTTCTTCCCCCGATGATGACACAGCGGCATAAAACAACGTGTGATGAACTGACCGTGACCCCCATTCCCTTTCCCCTCCCATGTTGCTCGGGAGGGGAGGTAGTATAGATAATGTTAAGCCCGGGAAGAGGGAGGGGTGGGGGGAGGTTATCTTCTTCTCTGTCTCATTCTCCTGCTAATTTTAGAAATAAATGAATAGTTTTCCCCAAGTCGAGTCTGTTTTGCCCGTAACAGTAACTTTAAGGATTTCTCCCCGACCTTATCTCAAACCTTGAGCCATTTTTCCTATATCACCTCCTCCTATTCTCTCAGAGGGTGGGGGGAGTGAGAGAGAGACTGCATAGTCTGGTCCCGATCGGGGCTGAACTACGACATACGGGAAAACTTAGAAAGATCAATGTGGCAGGCTTCTGAATTCATAAGCAGGTCTGAGTTATTTTACTTTTTATTCTAACATTGTATTTACCAGATAATGTAGATTTAGTTCACTGGGAAATATTTGCAAGTTTTATGAATTTCATTTAATCATTTTAGCAAATAAAATAAAAACCCTGAAAAGTCAAATGAGGCTTGTAGGGAGAGGTAATAGACTTTATTAGGTAATTGTATAGATCTCAAAAATACAGCAGGCAGGCTTTCTAGTAGCACCAGTTCTCAGTCAGTAACACCCTTCAAAGCTAAACAACTTTCACCTTAGTTGGGAAAAAAACGGTCTGAGTTCAACTTAATTGGGTAACCACCTGGTTTAAAAGAAAGGTATAATCAGTACCTGTAGAGAGGAGGTCATTAGCAAGGGGAGAGGTGGTAATGGTATTAACCTGTTTTTAATGGGCACAGAGGTTTGTGGGACCAAAAGGGAGAAAGAAAGAATAAGCAAACATGGAACAGTGAGAGATCAAGTGGGAAGGGATTTGTGGAAATAGCTGTGATAGGCCTTAAAATTAATGCTTTCTCAGAGTCCAGGATTTTCAGTACTGAATGGAGTTATGACTTTTAATCCTCCAGTTTGTCATTTGAATGTATTTCACAGGTACCCCTCAAGGGGTACGATCTCAGAGATGGAACAGCTGCTTTCTGAAAAATGTTTTCACTTCAATAGCTGAGTGATTCTCACCTTTACTGACTGTGTGTGCTCTTCTGGTATGGAGCAATATATAATCTTTACGAAAAACTACAACTCTTTCCCCATCCCTGCTGACAGTGGTGCTAATTGATTAACCGAGATAAGTTAATGTCTAAACAACTGTTCTTGAATTTTACATTGCCCAAGATGTCTATTTCTATTTTAAGGCCTAAAGAAAGGTCAGCATGCTCAAAATCTTTTATGTTTTTTTTCCATGAAAGCCATGAAAGACATAATTTCTCCCCACAAACTATGTTTCTCTAAAACCACCACTACCAGAATACGATATGCAATTCAAACTACAGTTATATTTATTTCAAAACAATGTTGTGTTCAAACACAAAACAAAAAACTCTTTCTGCTTCAAGTCATAAGCATTTACAAAGCATCAACAGCACTCCAAGGTAGGATACTTTGGAAACTGAGGTATAGTTGGCTGTGATACATATTGTACAAATATCTTTGTCTTGTTGAGTTAACTTATTTGGAATGCAGGGTTTTTTTCAGAGTTTTACAAAGTACTGCCCCTCAACAAAAAAAGCAAAAGTTAAAACTCATGAAGCCTCATGTTTCCTTCACTGTTCCCTCTTCAGATTATGTAAATAGCACCCTTATATTTATAAGAAGGAGAACAATTATATCTTTTCAGGAAAATATTTTTAATTTCTTTTTGTTAAAAGAGAATGGTGATGAAGTTTGCACATCTCAATTTTATTGTCTGTTTGACAGAGGAGGTCTACCTGACATCTCCTAAGCCTTGTTCCTTTCAGTCCTGTTTCTACAAAAGTGGAACGAAGAGCCTTGAACATTTTACTTTCACATTTATTTTACTACATAGCTCCATTCTTTGTACCCAAACCTGTGACCAAACAGTTAAGACTTTCACATCTTGCTGTCACAGCCTCTTCTCCAAGACTCAAAATTACCAAGAAACAAGTCAAATCAAGACCTTTCTCCTATTCACCTATTTTCAAGACAAAACTTTCTCATAAGTATAGCATTCAATCGGTCAAGGCGATAACAAGGAAGATGTCTTTTGAACCTATGAAGACCTTCATCTGAAATACAAGCAGAAATTACTATTTAGCTTTACTAGCTGGACTCCGGATACGCGAAGAGGAGACCAGAGAGGAGCGGTGCTTGTCCTACTCTATCAGTGAGCATGTCCTCCTGAAATGGCAGAAGACTCATAGGTAACAGCAAAGTGAAGCCCCCTCAGCTACTTCTGCTTCCCAAAGATAACACTTGTACAAGTAATCACACAGCCCCATTGTGCAGGAAGGGTATCTGTACAAGTTTATCCTACACCCGTGCAGCACTACAGAAGGCATTAGGTCATATTCACCGCAGAAGTACCATGGCACATGGGCTCCAATAGTTTTGGGTGTTGGACTAGTTGATCTTTAAAGGTCCCCTCCAACCCAAACCATTCTGTGATTCCATATTGCCTATTTCATCTATTTGTGCAAAATGACAACAAAACAGCAATTTACATCTTTATTTCAGGGATTCCAATGAACCAATGTCCGTGTACACCATGGGATTTCACAGCACACACATTTCCAAGAACTGCATGTGGTAAAGATGCATTTTGTGAAAACTGCAGAAAATATACATTAATAGAAAAAAACTATTTGTAGTTTCCCAAATTGTTGATGATTAGTTTGTCTCTGCAGACCGCTACAGCCCAGTCTTACGCATTTATCAAGCACTGAAATACAGGACATAGAAAACTCTGGTAGGGCAGAGGGCAAAGAAGATCCAAAAACAAAACTGGCACTAAGAACATGAGATATGTACGAAAGACTCAGTACTGCAAATGAAAAGTCTCTGATCGTTTTAGAGGCAATAAATAGTGAGCCAAAAAATTATCTGGTTTCTAAAAAAGACCTGTCAGAGACTAAGTCACCTTGCCTGCCAGGTGGTTAATGGAAATTGTTTGTTACCCTATATTGAGGAAATAGTATTTAAACTCAGATAAAAAAGGATTTACTATGGCTATATTTTTAGTTCTGGTAATAAAAGAAAAATATAAACAGATGGCTCCAGCATATGCAGCTGATAAAACATGTCAATTAAACTAAAGAGCATACTGGTAATAAAATCATGTAACCTAACATTCTAAGGATAGAAATTTGTGGCTATTTAAATGACAATACTAGGAAAATGTAGGCTTTAAAAACTAACAAGTCTGCCTGTCAAGGAATGTCATTGTGAGTTTAGCCTGTTGTAAAAGGAGGAAAAAATATCAGATTACTAGGATGGCACATAGAACATCACTACATGATTCACCACATTTATTCGTCAGATAAAGCAAGCTGGATGTCCAACATGAAAAAAAATCCTTGTCATTCAAGAACTAAAATGTATGAGACTTAATAATGAAGCTCCTGGTTTATTAATTGTTTATGCATTTTGTGGGTGTTTTTTAAGCAACTCCCAGATACACCTATATATATTAGATTTGCTGCTGGTAACATAGTCTTTTGCGTACAGTCAGAGTTCATGGAGTTTCCCACAAAGTATATCTCAGGCTCAAAATATTTTGCTATAGTAAGTTTTTTACATATTGGAAAAAAAAAATATTGATTTTCCTATCACAATTACCAGGCATGCTTATGCAATGAAGTGCAATAAACACTCAATCATATAAACACCTGTTTAATTAGGGAGCTGGATCTTCACTCTCCAATGCTTAAAGAGAAGGGAAATGTCTTGGGATTACAGTTCATCAAGCAAGTTTCAATTTTATCTTCTTTGGGGGCAGTTCATGATCTTTGCATTCAGGACAAACTACGTGAAACAAGCAATTAGAAGATACTGTGAAGACTGTTTTGTCTTTGTGTGGCTGTTTCCTAGAATTCTTTGCAATGCTGGCCCAGATATATTCATATTCTAATTATCTTTTTAAAATATTGATCTACAGCTTCCACTTTCACATCTTGTTAAGGTAAGAATCAGCCACTTATAAATTTTAATGCTGTCAAATCTGTTAAAATGGACCAGTCAACTTTATCCAAATAGTGAACTTTTATCCAAATAAAGTGAACTTTTTAGTCTCAAGATCCATTAATTAGGGATTTACATTGTTTTCATTTTTATTTTTTCTATACACAAAGAAAGTCATTATGAATCTGATTATCCCACTAGTACAAACAAAGAAGTTGAAGTGGATATTTGGACAACCATCCTTCAACTTGATTTTTTTTTAAAGGAAGCATGATATAACACTTACAGACCTATGTGCAGGTTTTTCTGTTTTTCTTCCCTCCAGCTACTCGCCTCGTAAGCCAAGCCTCAGGCTTTCTTAAATACTATAGTGGAATTGCATATTTCTTTCATTTCTCATGCAGGTTCTGGGTCAAAATAGTCTACATAGCAGTTGTATGAGCTACTTCTACATTAGCAAGTAACGTGGTGCAGTAGGAGTTTGAATGAGTTGGGTCTGAGTCTTTTCTCATCTACAGTGTCTTCAGTCCAGGAGGGTCAGTCACCTCACACAGGAGAGGCTTACTTCTGTTCACTCTGGTGCCATTTCTGAGTTACTACACTGAGTTTGTGTACCCCATCCCATCTCCTTTCTCCAAGTCCGGACAAAGCACACTACACGGTTGTTGGGGATGAAGGGAAGACACAGCAAAACAGAGGTAGTGTTGGGGGCATCCCCTGAATGAACTGATGCCTGTCTTCTTGCCCCTTCCCACCCTTGAAAGAATGGAGAAATATGACTTTCTAGTCATGCTTGCCATTACAGTAATTTCACCTGCAGTCAGCTCAAGACTTAAAACCAAGAGAGTTGAAACTGGCAAGACTGTCTCATCCCTGTAATATGGGACAAAAAGCACAGTATACTCAGCTTTCTAATGCAGAAGAAAGTGCAGTGAGCTGTCACTAAGCCTTTGACTGTCTTTGCACAATATTTCAGGCATCCCTATCCATGTATAAGTCAAATAGACTGTCACTCTGACCCTGGTTTCCCCTAACTCCTAGTGGTCAGCGGCTCACTGCCCTGGGGTGAGCAAATTCCGTATTGGCAGAGGTCTCTGATCCCGTCCTCCAAATCCTCATTGCTCAGTCAGAGTATACAGCTGATACCTATGAAACTACCCAGAATCTTTGTATCTTTACATTCAAAAAATGGGAGAAACTTGATGAGTCCTATATCCCTTCTCAGTACTTGGTCCATCAAGGCATGGATGCAAAAATCACAAGAGCTATTGCCCCATTGTCATACAGACATTTGTTCACCACTGAAGGAGATTTATGAACCTGTGAGAGCTTCACTGGAGGCAGTCAGTACATCTGCATGTTCTACAATTATGAGCACAAGTTCAGCTGTGAAGCTGGCACCTTTTGCCAAGAAAGGACAGAATCATTCATGGCTACACCATAGCACGTGCCCCGTACTCCACTATTTCTAAGGCATATGAAACCAAACTCATATAGAGAAGCATGTCATCTGGGTAACTGTGTGAATGTTTGAGTGAACTACGTGGCTGAATAAGCGAATTTGCTGTGTGGATGGTTGTCTGCTGGTAATAATTACAGCTTGACTCTGTAAATAGCAAGTCAATAAATAAACTGAGATCTAAGAAACAGCTGTTGCACTGTGTGTTTATTAGACACACACACACTCAGTCCCTGATTAGTGAGAAGCTATTCTACACAAAAAAAAAAATTGGGTTCAATATATGTAATACTCCTCATTAGGAGTCCATAACTTTGACACATACAGTGATAAATAGCGTCCCAAAAACCAAATACTGTTTGTTTTAACAGTGAGAACCCAGTGCCAAAGAAACATAAAGAATTTTAAATGAAAGTTTACACAATCTTGCATGAGAACTAGGGACTTAGTTACTTAGGAGTTTTCTGTAAGTATTTTCTAATGTAGAATTACAAAGACCAAAGTCCAAGCCCATTCATTGAGCTAGAGGATGCTAGGTGTCTCAACTTTAGTCTGCCATATAACACATTAATGTCTTAACACCTCAGCTAACGATTGCTCTTGCACAGGTGAAAATATGCCTGCATTTATCTTTCTTCCTCTCTCTACCTATTTTTAAAGAAAAAATATATCGTAGCAGTCTCTTAGGTTCAGCCCAGAACAGGATGAAAAAGATACGTATTTGAAGTGTCTACAATCTTGGCAGGAATCCTTTCCCGTCCGTCTGTATTTCACTCTCTCAAAGATACAAGAGAACTGCTCTTCAGGCATCCCAAAAGATTCCTGTGTTTCAGTCTCATCCCCCAAAACGTACTTCTTTAAAAGAGGCTTCTTTTCCAAAACTGTAAAAGACCCTTTGGTCGATGCGCATGCAGACATCTTTTGGTATTGCTCCAAACCAATCTTCATAGACTAGCTGGATGTGAGGCAAACCCTTTGAAGCTAAGATTTCTGCATTATTGCTTAACAGTCCTCAAGTGTTTGCTGGAGGTGACTCATCCTGAAACGATCTTTCCTTTCATGCCTATTGCTTGCAGTCTGTTTTAAATCAATATAATTCCACAGGAAACGCCACAGTAAACAAATCAAAATACCATATTAACATATAATTATAGAGTGGTTGCAAATCTGTCCAACCTATCATACGCCCTATAAGAAGCGTCTTAAACCTTGATACAGATTAAGAGTGGACATGACCACCCAATAACAGCCGAAGAAAAAATTATACGTAGCTGAGAAGAAACTGTAGCAATGAATCATTCCCACAGTATAATGAAGGGATTATTGCACTTTAAATGGAGAACTTGATTGAATAAACTTATCTGATCACACCCTAATTTGTTATAATTTGATACCTTTCTTATATTAAAACTCAGCTGCTGATAGCATTTGTTATGCTTAACAATATTTGATGGTTTAATTACATAAGGTAGCAATAAAAGGTTCAGGTGTTAAAAAAGCATTAGCGTAACTACACAGGGCATAGAAGGAAAATATTGATAGCAGCTAATGGATAGTGACAGTTTCCATCAAAAAGACAATTTTACTTTTCAGCTATGGAAGTGGATATGAGAGGAAATGTGCAAAAAAAACGGTGCCTCTAGTGCCACAGCCAACTGCAGCTGCTGGCAGCAATGGCCAGGTAGATGCCTACACGATACAAATAAGCTTGTAATAATATTCAGTCTCAGGGGATAAAGTAACCTACAATGTAGCAGAGGTCAAAAAAAAGCAAATCGTAATCAGCAAGCTCAGCTCCATTGGCAGCATGGGGAGGAGGAAGCTCAAGTGCTGGGCAGACACCTACCATTGTGGCCGTGAAGGGGATATTGTCGATCACAGAGGAGGCCAAAGCAGACACCCAGAGAACTAAAATGATGGCCACTGCCAAGCGCTGGTCCTCAGGAACCACCTGGAATCCAGAGAAGTCAAATTACAGCTTTGATGAGATCAGTGTTGCTCCTTCCCTTCCTATGGCATAATCGCACATTTTTCACAGTTTAAATCTATCATCATTTATTACTCCTTCAGGTTCTGAGATAGGAAAAGCACCTTAAAGAAAATAGCTCAACATTACACAATTACTGTTCTTTTTCCAAGAAAATCTGAACAGACATAAATACAAAGACTGATATTTCTAACACTCTTACTTGCATTTCACACAAGAAATAAAATGTGCAACTCTAAATTTTCTTCTTTTAGTCTTTACATTTTCTTGGGGTTTTTTAGACTACAGAAAAGGCTTGCCTTTTGTATTTACAGCTCTGTTTATTCTGGCAGTGGACAGATACATACATATTGAATATTATCCACACCAAAGTATAACATGCTTTCTTGATATTGCTGATGCAGTAATGCAATCATTAACATTAAATTCAAAATCAAAGTATTATTCGTTATTCTATTGGACTAAAACAAATTTTCTTACCTGTTAAAAAACTGTGAATATTTTAAGCATACCTTTATTAACAAAGCTGTCTGCTCTCCTATATAGTCTATTAAGTGCAGATGAGCCAAAGCCTAAAAAAAAAAAGAGAAATTAATATCAACTAGTGAGTAGCTGATGCAGTTACATTTTTTTTCAGTGGATGTAAGAAACTATGACTCCTTCGCATTCACAAGATATTGATATTCATCTCATGTAGCTTTTACAGCAACTTTGCAATTATTGGAAAGAAAAGACACAGCAGAAATTGGTAGCTGTATTTGCAGAAGTGGGTTGGTTGCACTGGAATGACTGGTGGGCTTGCTTAAGAGTGTGGGGCACAGATGTCAGAGAACAACTGAAATTTAATTACATTCTTCAGTGGTTACGTGTTTTCCTGAATACTTGAACACAACCGATTTTCAACCAACTTCCCCAAAACCACAATATAGATAGAACGATATCATTTGCCTAAGAGGTCAGATGAAATCAGGCATCTTGTGCTCAGACTCAGATGAAGAAAAGAGAAAGCAAAACATATTTTTCTGTTAAGTAGCTTCCTTAGACCCATAATAAAATAACACTGCCCATCTGCTAAACCAGGCCAGAGGTCTTGGGTGAATGGAAATTGGCAGAGAGGCAGTAGCACCTGAAATGCAGAAAACCAGGTCAAGTCAGACACCCGAGCCGAGGAGAGGAGCCCTGTAAGCATGAGGCCAGGGGACAGCCTGGGCCAGGCTGCTCTGTTCTCCCTGTGAGAGCCATTCCCATTTGTACAGGACACCTGGACAGCATCCCATACAAACATGGTTACTACCACGGATGAAAAGACATAGCAAGGCTCCAGCCTAGTGGTGATGGCTCTGATCTCTCCTTGTGCAGACAGGAGAGTACAAACTGAGTCTTCACACCCCAAAATAATGATCTATTCCCTCAAACCACAAGGTAGAAGGGTGATTTTAACTCATGAGAGCTGGCCTTCAATTCACTTTGATTTGTTTTCTTTTCTTGCAAGTGTCCAGAATTAAGCACTAACTTCAGGTTGAATGGGGTGTATCTGTTTCTGTTTCTCAGGGAAGAAATAATGTTTGGCTGAGCCTGGACAAGCTGGTTGGCTTTTTCTGTTTTTCTGGCATGACAAGGAATCAGTTAGCTGCAATGCCTCTCTTACTGACTCCACTCCCACACAGAGCTGCAGAAGTCAGTATTCACCCAACACAACACTGTACAACACACACAACCTGGCAGTCAGAGCCCTTCAGAGACATAGAATCATAGAATCATAGAATGGTTAGGGTTGGAAGGGACCTTCAAAGGTCATCTAGTCCAACCCCTCTGCAAGGAACAGGGACATCCCTGACTAGATCAGGTTGCTCAGAACCTCATCCAGCCTGGCCTTGAACGTTTCCAGGGATGGGGCCTCCACCACCTTTCTGGGCAACCTGTGCCAGTGTTCTATAACTCACATCGAAAAAATTTTTTCCTAATTTCTAATCTAAATCTGCCCCCCTCTATTTTAAAACCATTACTCCTTGTCTTATTGCAACAGGCCCTACTGAACAGCCTCTCCCCATCTTTCTTGTAGGCCCCCTTGAGGTACTGGAAGACCGCTATCAGGTCTCCCCGGAGCCTCCTCTTCTCCAGGCTGAACAGCCCCAACTCTCTCAGCCTGTCCTCAAAAGAGAGGTGCTCCAGCCCTTTTATCATCTTCGTGGCCCTCCTCTGGACCTTCTCCAACTGGTTCATGTCCTTCTTGTGTTGGGGGCTCCAGAACTGGACACAGTACTCCAGGTGGGGTCTCACCAGGGCAGAGTAGAGGGGGAGAATCACCTCCCTCGACCTGCTGGCCACGCTTCTCTTGATGCAGCCCAGGATGCGGTTGGCCTTCTGGGCCGCAAGGGCGCATTGCCTGCTCATGTTAAGCTTCTCATCCACCAGCACTCCCAAGTCCTTCTCCTCAGGGCTGCTCTCAATCCATTCCCCGCACAGCCTGTATTTGTGCCGGGGATTGCCATGACCCAGGTGCAGGACCTTGCACTTGGCCTGGTTGAACTTCATGAGGTTGGCACGGGCCCACCTCTCCAGCCTGTCAAGGTCCCTCCCGATGGCATCCCTCCCTTCCAGCGTGTCGACGGCACCACACAACTTGGTGTCGTCAGCGAACTTGCTGAGGGTGCACTCTATCCCACTGTCCATGTCGCTGACAAAGATGTTGAACAGGGCCGGGCCCAGCACGGACCCCTGAGGGACGCCACTCGTGACCGGTCTCCACATGGACATTGAGCCGTTGACCACCACCCTCTGAGTGCGGCCATCCAGCCAACTCCTTATCCACCGAGTGGTCCCTCCATCAAACCCATGTCTCTCTAGTTTAGAGAGAAGGATGTCATGCAGGACAGTGTCAAAAGCTTTGCACAAGTCCAGGTAGATGATGTCAGTTGCTCGTCCCTTGTCCACCGATGCCGTCACCCCGTCATAGAAGGCCACCAAATTGGTCAGGCACGATCTGCCCTTGGTGAAGCCATGTTGGCTGTCACCAACCACCTCCTTGCTCTCCATGTGCCTTAGCATGGTTTCCAGGAGAATCTGCTCCATGACCTTGCCAGGCACAGAGGTGAGGCTGACCGGCCTGTAGTTACTTGGGTCTTCCTTATTCCCCTTTTTAAAAATTGGGGTTATGTTCCCTCTCTTCCAGTCATCGGGGACCTCACCAGACCGCCACAACTTCTCAAATACGATAGCCAGTGGCTTGGCAACTTCATCCGCCAGTTCCCTCAGGACCCGCAGATGGATCTCATCAGGACCCATGGACTTGTGCACCTTTAGGTTCCTCAGATGATCCCGAACCTGCTCTTCGAGTACAATGGGCAGTTCTTCATTCTCGCAGTCCCTGTTTGCACCTTCTACAGCTTGGGTGGTGGGACAGGAACTCTTGTCGGTGAAGACTGAGGCAAAAAAGTCATTGAGAACCTCAGCCTTCTCCATGTCCTGGGTAACCAGGACACCAGTTCCCTTCTGGAGGGGGCCTACATTTGCCCTGGACTTTCTTTTGTCCCCTACGTACCTATAAAAGCTCTTCTTGTTGCACATCTGTGGAAAAAAACCATTCAACTTGCACGCTGTCAAGTTCCATGATAGGGATGGACAAAGATCCTAATAGGCACTGAGTGGTGTGGTATAAGACAAGTAATGTCAGAGTGACAAAGGGCCTGTTATTCAGACTGGCAATTCCTGTACCTGCAGCTAGCTCAGGTGGCAGCTGAACACTAGTGGTTTGGGTATCACTCCATATTAAATTTGGCCCAGAAATTATATTCCATTTTAACAATGCACTGCACAAGAAAATGTATATCTACAGTTAAAGATGCAGCACACAGAAAATGAATAATAAGACTTTTAAATGCATACACATACATGACAATTTTAAGTTACCATTTTCCATTACCATAAGCTATCTGCATTGCTTTATCAACTCACAGGTTATGAAAGTGACTTTTAAAATGTATGTAAAAGCAATATTTTTAATTAACTGTAATATTTTTTTTCTGTAATTCCTTTGCATTTACACTTTAAAACAAACTTTTAACACCTAGCTGTCAGAAACCAGAGCTCAGAGTTACAATCAGTTAACATTGATGCCTTATTACTTAATTATCTATTAACACAACATACTACTTTTCAGTAACACTCAAAATTTGTTTTGGAATCCAGACACGGTACTACAAAAGAGATATTCAGGATAGAGGGGAGGAAGTGAAGAATACGCACATTGCTCCTGCAAGACAGTCAGTCTATATGTAGCCCATCACATCAGAGATGATGACAGTACTAATCCCATAACCAACTTTAGGGTCTCTCTACAGTATCCAGGCCAGTCGCCCGCAAGCACCTAAGCGAAGGTCAGCAATTGGAACCCTGCCACTGGCCTCCCCTGGGTGTAATCAGCAGAGAGGGTCTCCTGGATCTTCCTGTGTCTTCTCAGAGGAATAAGTATCACTGCACGATTTGGTGCCTCCAGGCATACTAGCTCCTGTCTGACAGCTCAAAATACTCTTTCACTGCAGAAAAAATCATGCGCCATTTTAGATCAAAGGCTAATTTATGCACAAAAAAAAAATTGCATGAAACTGTCTTATGGACAACATGTCATGATGACTGTTATAAATAAACACTGTCTGAAGGGATAAAGGTAAAATGGCAATTTTGGCTATAAAGGTGAACAAAATACTGTATCCTTAAGAGGCATAGAAGCTTATCTCACAAAGGGACAGAAAAAGCAGAAAGATTTTATAGCCTGTAACAGCCAGTTGTGAACAAGGACTAAAAAGACAGATGCAAAGATGAATTACCTGAAGGATACAATAGAAAACAAGATTGGTCCAAAGGATTTCCAACTTTTTCATGGCAAAAGACCTATTAAACTGGACCACTGAGCACCCAAAGGCAGAACCTCTGAGAGTTCCCCCACAGCTCTAGAGCTTAATTCACGTTTTCCAAAATTTTCATAACTCCCACACAGGTTTTTAAACATGCCTTATAATATGAAAGGAACATTTATAGCAGCAGGAAATAGCTTCAGACTGAGAATCCTCTAAGACGAAGGATCACCAAGAGTGACCCACAAGAATATGAGCTGACAACTGTGGAGTGCCCAGCTCATGGAAAGATTTCTTACATTTCAACGCATATCTTTGTTTTGACTTGTTTCTTCTTGACATTGTTAACCTAAAGCAAAGAAAAATGCCTTGTCACGGACTTTCATCTCCTACTAATCCAAAGGGTAATAGATTCAGATCAAAATTATCAGCAATGATATTTTGAACATTTTTCTTATTCATTTATGGGGAAGAATTTAGTGTCTCTCACTTTTTTCTTTATTATGTGTTCAAGTTTCTTTCATGACCTTGAACTGCTGGTATTCTACAGAGCCAGGAAAAATATTCTTTCATTAGCAAACTATTCACTGAGACCCAAGAAACCGTAACTTCAGTGAATTACAACAGTCGTATCCGAAGTCTGGCAGTAAATGGCAAATAACTTTACTATGTTACTGTGCAGTCACACAGTACTCAAATCAAAACCATTCAATCCAAGCTAAAACAACAAATACATCAGGGAATGCAACTAATAAACTGTTACAGTAGCAGCAGAAAAAATAAACATGGCTTCAATACAGTTTCCCTATAAGAGCCAGAAAATACAAGGATATATAGAGTCTGATAATGTAGAGCGGTAAAAATTGACTGTACTAATGGTTGCACAATAAATCAAAATTTAATCATGAATCTTAGATATATGAGCTCACAAACAAGCCTCCTAATGATAATCAGAGTTTCCATTCATCTTCTTAGAGGTTACCAGATTTTGACTTCCAGTTTGACATTAATTAGTGTTAGCTGAATTATTTCCTGTTTGCATTTGCTTTAAATTTTGTCCCTTTTACTGTTGGTGATTTTTTTAATAGATCCCAATTTACAAATTCTTGGATTCTCTGCAATTACTAGGAGGGAGGATGGAGGAAGAAGGCTATGTGAGCAAATTTGTTATTACAGGTTTTTCCCAGGCTGCTCACTCAGACAAATCACTAATCACGGCAGTGCCAGTGGCCACTTTGGTTTTGTCAGTCATGTATTTACAACATAATTGCATCACTTAAACTCAACATATAACAACTGAAAAATATCAAGCATTCTAGAGGAGCCACAGAAGCATAATTGACAAGCAAATGTGAGTATTCATACAAAGAATTATCCAAACATTTAGGGTAAAAATAAATCTTAAAAAAAGCATCAAACAGTAAATACAATGTGATACAAACATGGCTGAACTGTTTCTAATAGTCAAGCAGACAAACACAAAGAAACTACACAGCAAGATACCCAGGCATTCACAATACTGCATATATTTTAAAATTACAATTGCGAAGAAAAATTCAGTTATATTATCCTTTCAAATCATACTCTTATGAAATCTCTTCTGACATTTGGTAGCCAGCATATAGCAGAGAGCATGGTTTATTCTTCTTTTATTTTTCCTATCTTTTGTCTAAATAGTTGCAAAACACATAAATACATATAAACTATCTCCACACATAGACCGCTTACAAACCTGGAAACTAAAATTCCACTTATATTAAAATTATTGTGTCAGATACATTCAGCAAATGCAGCAGGAGAGAGAGAGACCAAGCTTACAGTGAAAAATTAATTACCAAAGAGGTCCAGCCAACTTCCACCGCTCTGCAATTTCTCTTTGTACTGCCATGACTACAGTCAATCTTCAATATTCCAGCAGGATTGAATCTGCAGGAGGCTGCTTCCCAGGAACATGATTCACATTTTAAGTCAGTTATAACTCTTCAAGCTTTAGAAATTAGAGAATCTTACCTCCATGAGAACAAACAATGCTGCAAAGAAAAGGAGGGTTGCCCACTCAACTCTGTTCAATATAATCTCAAAATCATGGATGTCTGCTAGCACTAGCAGCCAAATGGCTCCCAACATGGCAATCCAGCCTGCATTAGAAAAAGAGAGAACACCACTTTACATGTCACAGACTTGTTGTCTGGGTGTTGTGCCACCAACGGAAAAGTTACAGTATTGCATTTTTCAGAGTCTTGAACACTCAATGGCTGCGGAATCCTAGAATAATTTGGGTTGGAAGGGACCCTTAAAGGTCATCTAGTCCAATCCCCCTGCAAGGACCAGGGACATCTCCAACCAGATCAGGTTGCTCAGAGCCCCATCCAAGCTGGCCTTGAATGTTTCCAGGGATGGGGCGTCCACCACCTCTCTGGGCAACCTGTTCCAGTGTTTCATCACCCTCAGTGCTATGAGCTCTAGAAGATAAACAGAGGATGGAAAAATCTCTTTAAGAAATAAAAGGGACAGACTTAAACAGTAAAACAGGCTCTATGCAGATAGGATCAATCTATACATGCTGAAGTGTTTTCAGAAATATATTTTGGTAACTGATTGAGAGAAAATGCAAAGCAAATGCACAGTCAGACAGAGAACCTAATCAGTAAATTTCCAGTCCGAGCAAGACTCACTTTCTCTCTCTACAGGTAAAATGCGTTCTGGAGCTATTTGATTCCTCTGGCATATTTATCTTAAACAATAGAATGGGATTTCAGACATGAAACAAAAGGGGTTGGGGTGTTTTTTTCCTCAAAACAATGCTTCTCTTTCTTTCTTCTCTATTTTTTTTTCCTAAATAGGAAATGATTTTGTTTTTTAATAGAAAAAAATAACGTACATAATTTAAAGGTTTTTTAATGGCATGGAAATAAAGCCTCTCAGCTCTTCAAGTTATTTCTCTCTTTCTTGTGACCATTTTATATAACTTATAATATTTCATATATCCACAAACAGAAAGTGATGGATTCACAAAATTGCAGAAAAAAAAAAAGAGGAAGAAAGAAGAATAACAATCTGTGCTGGCAAAGAAATTTAAGTCAAAAACTTATGATCAAATAACAAATGTAACTTAAGGAGAATAGGCCCCTGCTATGAAGAAGATAGATGAATGAAGTGAACCCTCTCCAAAAGCGTTCAAGAAACACTATTGTAAGAAAATTTAAAGGTAGAAGACCAATTCATAAAACTTTAGGCCATCTAATTTACAGCTTGTGTAAAAGTATTTTTCTGTTAGAAGAAGAAAGAGATCCAGAGACATCCAACAGTTTTAAATCAAGCTATATTCCATTTAAATTCTATTTGAATATAAAAGAAATAAAGAGACCAAAGGTTCTCCTTGGTCATGAAGCTGTAAACATCAACTATTTTCTAAAAAAAAAAACACCTCTACAGTGTCACATAACTATTCCCTTGTTGAAGAATGCATTTTCCTCTCTCAATAACCTTTTAGGAGCTTTCAGTGACATGTTGCACTCTTTAAATGAGAATTTCAGGTTACCTGTTATCAGTAAGGAACATCCACCGAAAATACTGCTGCTCAGTGTGGGCAACCAGACCTGCCCGAAAGCCAAAAGCAGCAGCTCAGGAGTTACTCTGGCTGGTCAATTTGGCAAGTAGAGCTAAATCAGCTATCTTGACACTAGCTCCAGTTTTTGTGCTATAAGGTGGGTTTATTTTATGCTGTAGTATTTGTGTAGCAGTGAAATAATATTTCTTGCATTTTTCAGCTCCAAAAAACAGCTTCTCTTGGTGACATCAGCTCTTCAATCTGTTTCTTTCTTCTCAAGCGCCTCCAAGTGCCATCTCCCCAATTTACTCTTGATGCCCCTAACCTGGCTTCTGCCCTCTCTGCTTGGCTGAAACCACATTTTCCAGCACTACAGACAGCTTCTCTCTTCCCCAGCCCTCTCCCCATGATCCTTATTCTTGAAAAGCTTTGACATGGCTGATCATTCTGGTCTTGCTGTTTCCTTGATAAGTGACTCTCATAAGATTTTTTTCTTTAGCATAGTGCAAACCCAATCTACACAGAGATGCAGGGAAATCCTTGTAAACAAACAGGTATGAAGGACTAGGAAGTTTAAAGTGTTGACAGCAGAAATACCACCATATAGGTGGAAACAAAGCCAAAGCTAAGCAGAGCGCTGAAAATTGAAGGAATTTTGTATCCCAAATTTTGTAGCTTCAGCTCCTACATCGTTCCCAATACAGATTTTGAGCAAAATCCGATCTGAGTGCCCCACGGGATCCAAAAAACATGTCTCACAGCCAGCTCTGCTTACTTCCAAAGACAGAAACGCAGCCATGCTGCAAGTTGAGCGAGTCTGTTCCCTGCTTTGGTCACAGTGATCTAATCAGAGTGTGTGGTCAAAAATAGCTCATGCATGAGCATCATAATGCAAGGGAGGAGGAGAAGAATAATCATGAAAGAGAGCAGACTAGGAATAGCTGGTCCCTCTCACAAGTCTCCTACTAAACTCCAGCAGTGAGGTAAAGCTCCCCTCCCTCCCTTCAAGACAGCCTGGCTCTGAAAGCAAACTCTACTTTGGCTGTCCTTTGCTCTACAGGGTATGAAATGTGGCACAGTCAGGGTGAAATCCATCCCATACCACTGAAGCAGGGAGAGAGATGCCAAGTGTTAGAAGAGGTTCCGTTTAGGTGTATAAGGAGGAAAGCTGGCTTTGGTGCGCTGGGGTAAAGCATGCATATCCTTTGTACTGTATGGAGTCTCTCTTCAAAAAGGCTCTGAAAGAAATGCTGGGTCACAATTAATCATCTCAGCCCTCCACATTTTGCAAGGGGCTGGAGCAGCTGCCCTCCTCTATTCCCAGCCACATCCTCCAGTAACCGTTTGTGTAGAAGACCCACTTTTGCAGCTTCAGGTACACACAGCCTTGCTTCTTCTCTTTCCAAACAGCTGCCAAATTTTCTTGTGAAGAATTAAATTTTTACCACCTATTGGAAAAAGACTCCAGAACTGATTAAAGAGTATGTGTTTAGCTTGAATGATGAAGTGGCAATGCCATATAAAGGATCTTCAAGGAAAATGTTCTGAAAATTCTTGATAATCTCATTCATCCCATAGCTAAATCAGACTTTGCAAAGCCAGTTACAAACCATAGGGACAGGAGCACTCCAGGAGTTTCCAGAGCAGCAAAAGAAAGGAAGGAGAGAACTGTCAGTTCCTGTCTACCACTAGGAAATGCATGGGCTGATTTTCTTCTGACTGTCAAGTCTTGGCTGTTCTCTGAATTCCAGTAAAGAACAGTGGGCCCAACTCCGCCTTAAATAAATAAAGATTATGGCAATTCCTGTCAGAGGACTACTGCAAGGGAAAGTAGATTTGTGCAGATCAGGAGCTTAGTAGCAGAATTTTGCTGCTATTTTGTATAAATATAAGTGGCAATGTTACCTTGCATACATTTTGTATGCAAGTACAACAAAGTGAAGAGTTAAAGAACAGCAATTTCTCAATAGTTCTGGAACAATCTGTGATAATATTTTGGCATTATTTCTACTCTCCTGCCTCCAACGAAAATAAATCAACTTGAACATGCTGAACAGAGATAACAATTATTCGCTAAAGCTAATGAAATGTAATTGAATAGCAGAAGAGGTAGATAGAGCCAAGCATTTTCTAGCACCACAAGTGTTATCAGCATGTATTAGCTCCACGCACATGGCTTTGCATGAGAGAACAGTGCCTTGCCTTACAATATTATTCCCTGGGAATATGGCCGGGAAGGGATGTGTCCTCCTGCAGTGCTCTAGCAAGTACAGCTCAAACACCAGCTGCCATCTCTGGCTGCACAGAGCTTATTTCAGCCTATACACACAGTCTGTTCAAAGTGTATTTGCTCTCCTTTCTGTGCCTGCAAAGAGGAGAAACAGTTACCCATCTCTGAGAGGGAGTGAAGAGAAGGGGAGAGGAGAGAGGAGGTCTCTCAGGGAATTTGGAGGACTTTATGTGAGCTCTCTGTTGATGATGCCTTTTAGTACCATGGTTTGACCTCAAGCTTCCCATAGCTGAACAAGAGTAAAGTCGTCTTCTGAAGCCCGAAGGTCACAGTAGTGAGTAGTTAGTATATGTCCATAACTGCTTGACTGACTGCTCTCTGATGAACAGCTTGTCAAACTTAACTACAAAGTTAACAAACACATGGCAGCCTCCCTTTCTAAGTGGACAAGTTTTCTAAGGCTTTTCCAAGGCCTTTCTAAGTACAATCATGAAAGTGAACATACTATATCAGTGTTTTATATATTTGGGTAGCTTTGCATTTGCCCTGGATTCAATTTGAAGCTATTCCTTCCTCTTTGAAGAATTGAAAGTACTAGGATACATTAAAGACTAGCTTCTCTGTTAATTTATTTTCTAGCTTACTGGGCTGCAGAAGATAGCCAGTAGGAAGAGAAACAGAAATAATTTCAAAAAATAATTTCCCATTACTATAGGAAAAGCAAAGTCCATTTATATTTGCACAGACCACTTCCTTTACTGCCTTTTAGTGTCTCTGTTTCACAACAATTGATTTTCTGGAAACATAACATGGAGAGAAACTGAATCAAAATTCCATTTCTGCATTGATATGGTACCTCTTGAAGTCAGTGACAATTTCTGCTTATTTTAGGAAAAATAAAATTAGATTTTATTATAAAATACACCTTGCAAATTTATAATCCATTCCTCACAGAAAAGATTCCCTGGCCTTCTGGCTGGGACCAGAAAAAAAAAACAGTACAGTAGAAATAGCTTCAAAGCTTTGCTATTCTCATACTCTTTACCCAGCAGGGAAAACCACCTTTGGAAAAATACATAGCTCATTATGAGAGTACAATTGCCATCCTACTCAGAAAAAACCCTCCCTTATTTTGACATAATCAAGCAGAAGAACTTGAAAATAGAAAACAATCTAATAGAATCAAATAGAAGCCTAGAATATGCGGGAAGAAGGTAGGCAAAAGAGAAAGAAATGAAAGAAAAAATATACTGTGTAATCTGTAGGCCTTTCAAATGCTTATTAAGAATTTGTATTCCTTAGTAACAGTAATTTTATCTGACCTACTACCAGCTTAAAAGCATAATAATCTTCCTCCTAATGATGTCAACATGTAAACACTGTATGTTCACTTTATGTGTGCAGAATTTGTAATAATGTCTTTATTACTTTATACTGATGGTACACTTAAATTCATTTCTACCGAAGTTGATGTGGCACTTGAGACATATACACTGAAAATCAAAGCCAGGAAAACATTTCACAACCTCATTGCTGGCCTACGCAAAACAGCATGCTGTGCTGCTCAAGAAATTCAGGTGCAGGGTATTACATTTAGGTAGGAAGAGTTAAATTTGCACAAATCCAGGGTGGGAAGCAACCGGATACCTAACAGTCCCGCAGAAAAGAAATACAGTGGATCACTACTGAGCCTAATGGCCCACTGAAACACAGAACCAGGAGGATAAATGGTAAATTCTGTGAAGCAACCTCTGCTCTCTTCATCCCTGGTAAACTCTGAGAAGATACACTTCAAGAAAGATGCATACTCATTAGGAAATCCAAGGCAGAGAAGTAAGTACAATCAACAGTCCAACAAGTTGACTTTTGAGGAAAAAAAAATTAAAGAATTCAGGATATTTAGCTCAAAGATAAGCAGATTTAATGGGTTCTGGAAAGTCTTCAAGTTTGTACCAGGCTGCTGCAGAAGGCAGAGAGTAACCTGTTGGCATCAGCAGTAGAGGGTAGGACAAGAGGGAGTGCAGAGGAGGTGAAATAGCAGCAAGGCAGATTCAGGCTACACAGTATTCAGGGTCACATATTTATAGCAGTTGAGAAATAAATAAAGTTTTCTAAAAATCAGCTAGACCAGCTTCTGTCAAATGAAAATATAATACTCCTATCTGCAAAGAATAGCATGGACACATTGATTTCTTAGACATTTGTCACTGAGCAAAGTATGATATTCTTTTTCTCTATTTGCCAAAATGGCCACAGCAACTTACTGTAAACTGCAGAAACCCTTTTATACCACAATGTCCATAACCAGCTTACCAGCTAAAATATAGTTGCGCTTATTTTTGAATAATTTTTACACAACCTGTTATTGAATATACAAGGAAGTAAAGTCCATCACAAGTCTACTTAACTCCACAACCCCTCAAAATTGAGCCTAAGGATGTATGCCAGTCCTTCATACACTATGTTGTATTTGTTAGGTTATGTAAAGCATACACTCCACTATATTCTTACACATGCATATAGAAATATTTGAGTGAAAAAGCTAAATCAAGGACGTATTTCTAGTAGCGCTTGCTCTACTTATGGAATATGTTTCACCAGTAGTTCTGAATGTGGTCCTGTATTTAGGTTTCTGTAATTTTTTTGTTTATTTTATCAGACATCCCTGAAAATATACATTCTGAAATCATGCTGGTTGCTTATAAGTAATACTTGCTGATAAGTGTCCTTGGGGACAGAACTGTGATGATGGCAGTGCAGGATAGTTTGCACCACAAGAAGTACTTGGTACAATACAAGAGGACTGAAAGGGTGCAAAAAAAAGTTGGTGGAAACTATAATCCCGTGCAAGGCAAAAGAAACAGAAACCTATGCTGATAGAAGGTAATGTCAAAGTTAAAAACCAGAAGTGTAGCATAAAACAAGGAGGCAGAGGACTAGCTTCTCCATCATCACAGATCAGCACATGCGTTAGGAAAGGATGGGCTGGACTTCGTTGCATAGTTGTAATACCATGAGGTCAGAATGCAGTAATCACATTCGCCACTGTATTGTGATGTCAAGACCTAACTTAGTTAATTCTCCAAACACAATTTCTTAGATGAGAAAGGACGACATTCAAGATAGAACATTGTAAGAAGGAAAACCTGGTTAGAGATTGCTATAGCTAGGCACTGCCTCTACAGGGAAGATGTGTTGACAGATATATAGCTGTGTATATTGCATCAATTCATAAGTCTAAAAAATTTATAGAGCTATCTCAGTAAAGGTCACTGCAAAAAAAAACACACTCTATTGCCATAGCCTTATTGACTCTTGTGAACCAAAAATAATTTGACAAGATGCAAATACCAAGATAGAGGGAAGGTCAGCTTTTCTAGAAGTAATCCATAAAGCGTAAAAGCTGCACTAGTAGATACAACTGTTACTGGTTCTTGGTCTTTTCTCATCAAGTGTATGAGCAGCTGCAAGGACAGGGGATATTTTCAAATGCTTAATTACATGGTTGTAAAGATGACTCTGCAATTTCAAGGGCACAATTCTTTTGAAAATGTTCCTAAAAGAAATTAGGACTGTCAGGATCATGGAAAGTAGATTTCTCTTATTTTCAGGAACAAATTATTATGCTGTGAAGGAGAAATAAGTAAGATCAGACCACACTGTCTGAGCCTAAACTGCATGAGTTTAGTTCCATTCCAACATCATAATTAGTAAAAAATAATTGTAAAACTTATTTTTAACTCCTGTTCATCTACACTGTACCAGAAACTTTTTCAACATCACTATGAATTGAAGATGTGCTAAGTCTCTTAAATACAGTTATGTCCATTCTCATTTTAAAACAACAATTCATGTCTTCATGGTGCAATCACATCTTCATGCTACATAGTTTGAGACCAGCAGGTCAATCACATGCAGTGCTCTTCTTGACCCCAGTGTAAAAGTACTAGACAACTTAAACCAACACCATAGCATGCCAGAACTGATAAAATAGTAGATGAATAAAACAAGAGCAGGGAGACGAAGAGCCCTAAATGAAGACAAATACTCCAAACTCCACCGACAGTTGTAGCTGATACCATCTGGGGAAAAGGGTTGCAGATCAGCCCCTGTAAGCACAACTGCAAAGACCTGGAAGGGTCTCCAGAGAGAGCTGAGAACTTTCAAAGAGGAGTGCCTAAAAGCATGGCTCTAATTTTACTATATCTTACTACATTAGGCTAGACACTCTTGTCAGACGCTACAATTTGTTGCTCTGTTTACCATCATCAAGTCAGGAACGAAAGAAGCCACTTTAGTCATGGAAAGCAGTGTCACAGCTTCATGTAGGTGGAGCATTAATGGAAAACAGTAAAGGAAGAAAGAAGTTGCCAGAGACAGAAGCGCACAAAATGAGTAATTGCAGCTAAAAAGGATGCATATGATAATACCAAAGGCCCAGGATAGCAGCAACTCAGCAGTGGTCAGTAATAGATGACAGAGCAAACTCAGAAGATGGTTAAAACTCATTTTAGGGGTAACAAAAAAGACAAGAAACAAGTATGTAACATACATACAACACACTACATACTATAAAATTAGGTATAGTGCTGAGCTGAAGACCATATTTGAAAAAGCTTTAGAAAATGTATAAAAATGGGATCAGGTGGACCCAAGAACAGGGAGGAAGAAACCATTAACATCAACACTATTTACTTCCTGGTAAAAAGGAGGAAGACACCCTTATCACATTCATACCAGCAAAGACCTGAAGATATCAACACTTTATTGTGACTCTTCCCAGCCTTAAACCTGTGAAGCTTAGCACCCTGCAGAGCAGCAAAGGGTCACCCTAACATCAGAATGTAAGTGGTATATACTGATATACTGGGACTATTTTTGTTTTCTTGTTTTTGTCAGATTTTTTTACAACAGCGTCCTGGTTCTGGCTAGGATAGAGTTAATATTCACCTGACCTGGGTGGAGAACTGGAGCTGGTGGCCCCTATGGCTGGGGCACCCAGCTGGGATAGTTTACTAATTAGCCAACAGCTGGGATAGTTTACCCAAATTAGCCAAAGGGCTATTCCATCCCATCTGACATCATGCCCAGTATATAAGTGAGGAGGGTGCTGAGGGGAGTTCCCTGCTATGTGGGAAGAAAATGGGTAGTGAGGGTTGTTGTAAGCCATTGTGCTGTATTTATTTTCCCTCACTGCTTTGTTTTCTTCTGTTATCTTTCTTAAATTTATTTTTGTTTTGTCTCAACCCACTGTGGTTTTGCTGCTTTTTGTTTACCAGTTCTCCCTTCTGTCCCACTGGAGGGTGGGGAGAATGAGAGAGAGATTGCGTAGCCTGGTCCCCATTGGGGCTAAACTATGATGAACAGTTTTAACTGTATATTGTTAATGAGTTTTCTTTTGTATTAATTAGATAATTTGAATTGTGTTAGTATTATTGTAAGAGGGCTAACAGTAACTGTTTGTTGTGTTTTGTTTACACTGATACAACTTTTAATTAGACTAACAATAAATTCTTAGCTCCAAGTATAAGGAATGTTCTCCTTTTTGCCCACAATATCACAAGCATAATATCACCACTGATACTTTGAAATTGGGAGCCTACTGCCATATACAGTGAAGGCATCCCTAATCCAAACATTTTGGTGACCAAAACCATCTACTTTACTGAAACGTGTGAAGGAGTTTCCAGGCAACCACAGATTATTCAAGCTGATATTTTTAGCTGTATAAAAAAGCTCCATAAATGTTGCATCCCAGACATTGCATCTGGTTCCTTCATTTATCAAACCATGTTGGAAAGCTTTACAAAGTAAAAAAAAAAAATACAAAGGGGAAAAAAAAGACAAGAAAAATAAAATATTTGTTGTGACTGCTATAAATATAGTTTGCAATTTAGTATCATATGTGCAGATACTTAGTCAATACCTACACGTTCTCTCTAGCTGAAACTGGTTAATATCACCGACCCTAGATAATCTGGAGATAAATGTTAGATTCAGTGACAAATTAAAGAGCAAATGTGCACTTTTTATGCTGAGGATATAGTCATTTAAGATGTGAAATGTAAGATGTGCTAAATTTAACAAGGTGGCTATTGGCATTAAGCCTATGTTTTATTAAATCTATGTCATTCATCAGTTTTTACAGTTTAACAGCTGTCTATCTTACCAGGATTTTCTCTCTTCTTAAGCACTAAACAATTATACTCCAGCTTATTAAACTGGTCTTTTTTTCAAACATTTAATAAAATAACTACTTAATAATAACTAATGAACAATTACTACTACTACTTCAGTAATATTGACTAGCTCTGTAATGAACCTTCCATTTTAACTGTTACCCAAATTCAGCTGAAACCAAGCATTTCCAAAGTATTAGCGTTTTCTCTTTTCCTCCTTCTCTATAGGAAAAACACATTTTGAGAGGCAAGTTTGTTTATTTCTGCACACATAATTTTGTTGTTTGTAAACAGTGGCAGATTTATACACCATCCATCACACAGGATAGTACCATAACATGGTTTAATCTATTTGTCACTGAAAGCAGATGAGGAAAAAGCTCCAGAATAACAATTCAATGTGTAAAAATAAGAGTCTTATAGATGCTTTGACTCTAACACCCAATTCAATCTAATGGGATCTGTCCACACCTTTCTCAGCCCTATGTTCCTTCTCCATGACCATTTATACATCTTTTAGACCTGAGACATGCTGCTGCACACTGTGAAGCAGGATGTTTCTCACAGAGCTGTGGAGGAGTGGTTCAGGTCTAAAAACATTTTCATCATTCTAAAGAAACCTCTGTTTCTAAAGAAACCATTATTGTAAAGAAACCATATACATATTCTGTCCCAGGGCCCAGATAAAAGCTCGGGGAAAGCGCTTATTAGAGTTATTCTTAGGCAACTGCATATTCAGAACAAAACCACACATTTATTTCGCTGGTGCAATATTAGTTCTTTTTTAGCTTATACATTAAATGATTTAGTCAAAGATCTCTAAGTTTAAGGTTTCTGTCATTGGCTACAGCACTGCTAACTCTTGCACAAGCTGTTACACATACGGACCCTGCTGATCTGTCTCAAAGTTGTTAGGGAATAATTATTGCCCCAGTGAAATCCTTGTTGAAAATGTTGCAGGAAACAAAATCGATTCAGTTAGCTGTTAAAATCTTAGAAGGCTGAAGTAATGGAGAACTAGCTTCAGTGTTTCTAAGTCAGCTAAATATCGATACAGAACAACTGACATTCTGTGATTCAATATCAAATTTAGGCAAGTTTGTGTAGCTCTCTGGAGCAATGCAGCCTTTTCTTCATCACTAAGCAAGCTACCAGACAAGTGCCACTCAGCCTCTATTATTGGCTCACTTAGGTATGTTAGTGTAAGCTGAAAATCATGCACATCCACTTCAACAAAAGCAGGATGAAAATCAAGAGAAATTATATGGGAGAAACTTCAGACCAGTCCACTGTCCTGAAGTTGAGGTGTCACTCCTCTCTGCAGGTTAAGACAAAATTTTTGCTATAATTTGCACAGCATTCTCAATTTGCATAATATTCTCTGTAGATATAATTTGGGGGTTTTTGTTCTGCTGAAGCCCTTTCCAATTAAGGTATTTAATTTCTCTTGTGAATTTCAACAAATTTTCAGTAAATTATGGAAATAAGTCAGAAAATATGACAACTATTATTCAAAGGAGTGATAATACAACAGGAGACTTTTGTAGCTACAGCAACTGAATGCATTTCTCCTTTAATGCACTGGCAATAAAATAAAAAGGAGCTCTGCACAACATGGCCTACCAAACAAACAGAAGTCAGTTTGAGTTAAATGAAAACAATTATTTCCCTACTTTTTCATTATTTCAGTCACAGTTTTAAAATGTTTCAATGATGCAAGAAACAACTAGTTAAGTTACATTGCAAAACAAGAGTTTCAGATCCTCAAAAGTATCTGCAGCAGTGAATACAGAAGCCAAGAGAGAGTTTTCCAAGATAAACTAGATTTAACAACATAGATGAGCTCTCACCAAAAAAAAAGATAACCTTTGTCTGTAAATAGTGAGGGATTTTAACTTCAGAGAAAGGGCAATGGGGAAAATTTAAACCTAGGATGTTTGCCTAAGAGAAGTGACATAGAATCATAGAATCATAGAATGGTTAGAGTTGGAAGGGACCTTCAAAGGTCATCTAGTCCAACCCCCCTGCAAGGAGCAGGGACATCCCCAACTAGATCAGGTTGCTCAGAGCCTCATCCAACCTGGCCTTGAATGTTTCCAGCGATGGGGCTTCCATCACCTCTCTGGGCAACCTGTTCCAGTGTTCTACAACCCTCATGGAGTGCTGTTTTATAGAATTTGTCCTACTACCCAGAAAGGTCATAGTGATCATGTTAGTTAGTTAAAAGAATAATTATTTTTTTTTACCTTCATAAGTTTGGGGGTTTTGCTAACACTCCTTTGGTTAATAATACCAAAGTTAGAAGTGAAATCCCCAAATGATCCATTATCAAGTCAAATATTCATTTAGCTGTTGTGGTTTTTGTTTTTAAGTATCTATGACTAAAACTTGAGAAGACTCCCTCTGGCATATAGAGAGTGAAGTGACATAGGGTAAGGCAAATCATTTAATGAATTAGAATTTTCAAGAAGGTCAGATGAATCACAGCTATTGATCACCTCTACTGATTATTGACCCTCTCCAGAGACTATTTTAAGGGTAGTTGAAGGTAATTAGCTTAAACATTGATGTCTGAAGGATGATAGACATCCACAGTACCAAAAGAACCCAAATGGGATCAGGCAATAGTATGAAGACATAACCCCTCTGCAGAAGCAAAAAAAAAGCCAGGATGGCTCCCTCAAGGTTTATGATTTGAAACTCTGTCTTCTGCTGGGGCTGGAGCAAATAATTATGGAAGAATTCAGTAAGTTAAAAAATCTCTCCCTGTCCCCTTGCATAAATAAATTTGTCAAAGGAACATGAGAACAGCCATAGATGGTAATACCAAAGGTTCACCTACGCAAGAGTCCTGTTTCCAACAGGGAAAGTAGTGGCAATAATGTGGGAATTAATACACAAATAAGGCAAACATACAATTGTATTTTTCCTGGCATACCTTCTCAGGGTATTTCTGACCCAGTCACTTTGAGCATCCCTTATTGAGAAAAAAAAAAAAAATCTAGTTTAAATTTCAACAAAATCTTACATTATTTTACTTTTAAAATCTTTCGTATCTTTCGGGGCATCTCATTATTGTTCAAAGCTCTAGACATGCCTGCCTAAAAGTTAAAGTCAAAATAGGTACTGAATACAATCCTCAAAGGGGCTTTACTGTCATCTTTTGCCAGCTTTTCCCAGATGCTTTATCAATAAAGTAAAATTGCATGGAGCCAAAGGAAAGCACTGTAGAAGTCTTAAAGTTTGCCATATCTGTTTATTTTGAGTCTCAGTACTAATCTTTCATTAACATAGATATTTCATAGAATTAGACTAAATAAATGGATGAACAGGTACAAGAAAACTGAATAGGAAAGTGTTCTGCATTTTAAAAGGCAGCTAAGTATGCAAATTTTATTATTTAAATTAAAATGTCAGTTCCCTCAAATTATAATAATGATTCCAAGTTCATAATGGAAAAATAGTATCAAGGCTGGGGACTGATAAAGAATTCTATAATCTTTCTAATTCACTCTACCAAATGCAATTAAAAGTTATTAGATTTCTAACACTTCAGCCTCTGTATAAAACATTATTCTGGTAGAAAATTAAACACTGAGCTACAATCTACTTTCATTTTTATGAGAAAAACATATTGAACAAATTTACCCAAACCATCAGAGTACAAGATGTGCTGTATTTTAAGAAATTCATTTCCATGCACTGGGAAACTAAAATCCATGGAGACTCACAATGGCACTACTTCAGTAGCGATAAATAAGTGACAACTATCATCAAGATAGTGGAATTCAGGAGTGACAAATGAGATCTCAGTGTAAGTTTGCAGGTTCCGTTAATTGTTAATAGAAATTATGCATATGCTTTCATAACATTTATTCATTAATCTGACAGGTTTGCCATGAATACAGAACAGGGGGAAATTATACAGAACATACACAGCCCGTATTTACTTTCAAGGTTGCAGTTGAAGATAAGCTAGTGAATAATAGAAACCTGCACTGCCAACCACACCATTTTTTTTAATTTATTCTACTGATATAAAGTAGGACAAAAAAAAAAACAATAATCAGTTACTAAGTTTCTTCTAGTATTGACTCCAGCTACTATGCAATTTTGAAATAATATCTTACCAGGAGCATATGCAAACAGTGTTATGCGGCCTTTACTGACTGCCTGTGGCTTTTCTGAAACACTTTCAGATGTTGGATTTAATTCAAGAAATCCTACATGGTTCAGCGCCCACTTATCTGATACAGAAAAGGTGAAAATAGATTTCCTAAATTGCTAATGTGAAGTCCTTCCTTATGTGGAAGGCTTCCTTCTTAGCCACGGTGACTTCAAATGCCTTCAAGTGTTTTCAATTTCTGCTTCTTTCTACGCTTCAGTAATATAGCACTTTTGCCATTATAATACGTCAGTATACCTTTTAACTTCTTAACAACCAATAATCTTTTTTTGACTGAAATTGCCCATTTCCATGGCAAATACTCTGGAACAGGGAAGCTGCCAGAGCAGCTGTGGCACTGCCTAAAATGGTGAAGAAAGCCTGGCTGACATGTCCCCTTTCCTAATCTCATACTGCTCCAGAGCACAAGGACTTTCCTCTATGCCAACAAGGTCTTGCTGGGGGTATCAACACTATTAGACAACTGCTTAGTCCAAGTCGACAGCAAGGTCCTGGTCCCCCAGAGTCCCCCTTGTATAAGTGTTGCTTTGCTCCCAGACTTTTTGCAGTGACCCAGCTTGTTTCATCTGAGATAAAAATAAACCAAGGTGCAGTTCTGGGGACAATTCATTTCAGGGATCACACCCAAAGAGCAGCATGGGTGAGTCTGCATCAGATTTGGGTCTCTCTGGTCTCTGAGGATGCACTCAAACTCCACCACATATGCCAGATAATGCAACATATGCCCTCAGCCTCATAATCTGAAAACACAGCTCTGCTAGTCTACAAAGTTGCCCTCACTGCGAACCTAAAAATTAATTAACCCATGCATACAATGTCAAGATGAAACACAGGGCCAATTGCTGTGCTGTGGGTACACCATCAATTTGCTCTGAAAGAACAAGGTCTGAGCAGTGTGGACACAAGCCGTCCTCCATTTCTGAGGCCTGGGGATCAGTCCCTGGAGTGAATGCATTTAGTAGCAAAGCTGTATCTATTCAAACACATTGCTCCAGACAGAATAGCCCATATCCTCCCATTAGTGCCGGCAATATACAACATTGGTGTTTCCTTAGGTCCCAGCGGAGAGAATAGCTTTCTACTACTGGTAATTTTCTAAGATAGTCAATACACCTGAAGTGTCAGCAGTAGATATGGAAGGTCTTTTTTACAACTTGATCACCATTGTACAGCTATAACTAGCTCTATATTGTGCATAACAAAAAAAAAAATTGGATTTCAATGTGGTATTTTTGTATATGATTATTTAATCAATGATTTATTGATTATTAGTTACTTCTCTTCAAAACTGTTGCATCTTCCAGCCACTGGGATGGATGTACACAGTAGGGGAATTCAGATTGCCTGAAAAAACATAAATCTGATATTCCGTAACTTTCAAGTACTCAGCGGCCAAAAAAATATTTTTAGCTTTTTGAAAGGCAATGCACAGGTAGGTATTATGACTGTAATGAAGTTAAATGTGATCTTTAATTGGGTTCTGGTTTTTTTGTTATTCAGAGCCTGTCCCCATACAGAGATACAACTATCTATATAAAAATATAGGTATATACATAGAAAGCAAGCACACAGCTACTTCCACTTCACACATACACAGTGCCTTCCTGATTTTATTTTGGGAAACAATTTGTTCTAGTGATAAAGTAATGGTGACTGGAAGTTATACAAAGAGTTATCTATACATAAGAAATAATGCCAGACTACTTTTTTGTTCTTCCATGGAGTGGTTATTTCCTGATCTCCGTAATGCTTCTCGGGCATTCACTCAAACCTACGCTGCAATGATGCCACGGTCAAATTTGCTCATTCTGTAATGTTTAGCCAGCTCGTTAATATTGGGAAGTCAGAAAAATTAAGTAATGAGCGCTCTCTGTATTCCTGCTAGGGTGACTGGGACATGACTGCATTTTGAAAACTTGTTCTGAGAAACTGCTGTTCTGATTAACCTGGTGGAATTATGAGGCCAGAGACATATGGGAAAGGGCTTTCTGAAAAGATCCAGACTCAGAAAAACATTGTTTTTTTCAGGAGGATGTTGGGTGTTTTACTTAGAACAAAGCTATGAAACTTACCAAGATCTAGGTAGATGCCTGGAACAAATGAGTTGAGAAAAAACATAAGAATAACACATCCCAGTACTGTCAGGCATTTGATGAGAAGAATTTTGTCTGTTATTCTGTGCTGTAGACAAGGAGAAAAAGAATTAATGATGGTATTAAAGAAGGAGCTATCTATTATGCACAGACTTCACAAAAGCATGTGTGAAGTGCAAACTTCTGTCCCTACATTGTACATTCCTCTTCAGCATAAAAGACAGAAATATTTAAATTGAAGCATTTCATGCATACCTATAAAAAACATGAATATGTGGCCCAGTGTGATCTAAGAGATACAAGTAGCTAGCACCTGCTGCATACCTTCAGCTGTGTTTGACTACCCTCATCACACCTTCCTTTCAGCAGGAAAAATAGGGTTGAAATGCAATTCCTACTACAGAAGGCACTCCAGGCACACTGTGATTTCATTACCCTGGACAAAATCACCCTTTGTTGCACATATGCTTTGAAAACCTATAACCTAGCCTAGAGGTCAGATCTTTCATACCTCGTGTACAGCTCTCATGGACATGCCAAACCCGTAATCCCTATGCAGCTTCTACACCCCTGTGCCCAGCTCCTGCATCCTTGTGCCAATCTCCTCATGCTCTCACCCTCAGACCCAGCACTTTCCATTGTGATTCTGCTTCTCTGTTCTAATCTCACTTCTGCCACCAACGCAGGGAATCACCTTCTCCCAGCCTGAGTTCTCTTCTTTCTTACTTGTATACAGATACTTCTGTTCTTTAAAGAGGCTGTCTTTCATGAAACACCTTGAAAAAGGTATAAAACTGAAATCCTGCTGGTTTTGTTCTGTTTTGGTGTGACACGTAGGACAGTGATGTCCCAGTCAAGGACTTGAGCTCCCAAACACAGGCCTGGATTCATTAGTGATGACAGTGAGGTGGAGAGGATGCGACATTTAGACAATTAAATTTAGGTGAAATTAATCCCACTACAGACTTTACATGTCATCATACTCAGCTTCTGCATAAAGACTTAGGCAGTGTTAGTGGGTGCACAGCAAAGAGAACAGGATTTATCCAAGTGGTTTATCCCTACTTGAATAATAAAGCAGACATGTCACAGACAGTGTAGCAAATTAGAGTCGGTATTGGTACGTCAGGAGGAATGTACTCTATCGTCACGCATCATGGTTATAAACAACATATTGACACCTTCTGAGTCTTTCTGGCCATGGATTGAAAATTTAAGAAAAAAATGATGAATCATTTATTGATGCTTTAAATGATTTTTTCTAAGGAACAAAAGTATAACACCTAACAAAACCTCACAATGTGGTTCAATAACCCCGTCCCACTGAGAAGCCAGCCTGCCTGCCAGCTTTTCTGCCATCATGACAGTTATTAAACTTGCGTTAGATTCAAAGCACTCTTTCTGTATAAAGGTATAGGTCTGCTTACACGGCTATGGAGAAAAACTGTTATCTACTTACTTTTTTCTGGAGTTCCTGAATATTTGTTTCCCAGTTTTTATCTTCTTGTGAAATTTGCCTGAAAGAAAATGACACCTGCTTTTTTTCAGAGTGAAATCTGAGCCCTGTCAAGAGTGCTGGAATAAATACCTCTCATCACAAACAGATCACCCTTTCCCCAGTACAGAGTAACTCATACAACAAAGGAGCCATGGCCTTCTTATGGCCAGCAGCAGAATTCCCATGAGTATTCACTTAAGGCTCCACTTTTGTAACACATTCCACTGATACACAAACCCTTCGGTTCATGACAGTTCCCCAGGCTTGGAAGGAGCTAGCCTCAGAGTACGGACCTCAGTATAGGATCCAGCTATATGCAATACCCAGTTCCCTTAATAGTTTCAGGAATCTATCTGTGCCCTTCTGCGATAAAATGAGGATGGTGTGCTAACGTCAACAAGTCAGAACACATGTATTTTACATTTGCATTTTATAATGAAGCTTTTAAGATCCAAATAACTTCATCATGTTATCAGCATAGTCAGCCCTCCAGCAAAAAGCCTTGGGGTTTGCAGTTCAGGAGCACTGTTATTAATGCTGATTAATTTTTACATTGCTGTAAATGTACTGTGCTGGAGGAATACTGATTTTCAAGATTAAATATACAATTTTTGTTTATACTTCAGAAAAGTCTTTTTTAGAGTGTCATAAAGACTAATAATCTGTTAGAATCTTTTTAAAAGAAGGTGATTTTAACAGCCTTTTTTGTCTTTAAGTAATAGCACTATCACTCCATTCAAAGTGCACAATATTGGCAAAAAAATTATGTAAACAAAAATAATCTTATTACTGGAATAGTTTAAGAAATCATATTTACATGTCCTTTATCATACAACTTACTTAACATCTTTATTAATGAAAATTAATTATTTCAGTTTCACTTTAGTCAATTCACTTTCAGAGTATTTATCACTGGTATTCTCAGTCATCAAATTCCGTAGTGTAACAGCTGTTTTTTTCAGAACATAATGAAAATGAGGTTAGCATTTTTGTTAGTCCTAGTTATGCACAAACAGTTAATTACGCCTGCACTCAGGTTCACACTGAAAATTTGAATATGAAATAATTTTAAAATGCAGTAATTCATCGGTAACATCTTTTCAAGCTCAACAGTTCACTCAAGAACACTTGAATTTTTCAGTAAAAAAAAAAAAAGTTATAGCATTTTACTATACTGAAGCCACTATTGCCAGGAAAAGTCTAATGATGTATTTAAGATCTTTTTAAAGAAAAAATTACCTGAAATTTCTAGCCTGCTCATATTGGCATATATTTTCCAGGCCTTGGATATCAGCTTTGTCCTAAAATACTTTGTGTTTACTGAGGCTGAGGATGGCTCTTCGTATTTGTCCCAACACTCTCCTGGTCAAGAGACTACTAAAAATCTAGGTCTTGTCCCACTAGAGATCCCTGAAAGCCTTCACTTTCAGCTGTTCCTAAACTTACCAGATATGAGCCCTTGGCTGGTTGAAGCAAACAGATATATTACCCTTGACGTTAGCAAAGCCACACTATCATTCTTGACTGTAGACCGGGAAGAGCAGGAGCTCTCTGTCAGTCCAACAAACTGCCTGTGCCTGCAGCTTGTCCCCACCAAGGGTCAGAGTGGGGAGGTGGGACATGTTGGTCCACCCTCACCTGTGAAATGTCATCAGCTTCTTCCTCAGGAGCATCTCCAGAGTCAGCACCTTCTGTATCAAGAGGCATTTCACAGCAGTCTCTTCTCTGCTGGCCGGGTTAATGCGCTGTGCAGTCAGTCTCCAAACATAGATCTCATGTTTCAGCTCTAAAAAGAAGCAAAATTACTTATCTTAAAGCAGGTACAATGCATATCAAATGAGAGATGTACAAAGTATGTGTAATGTGCCCTGGACTCAAAGCTGTTAAAATGTTTGGAATGGTTTCTCAGCAATTTTCCAGCCGGGAAGCTGCTTTTACCATTCATTTCACAGAGCTGAAGGAAATGAAAAATAAACAGAAACTTTTCAATATTTTAAATAAATTAATCTCAAAGTCCTTTTCCAAAGAAAAAGAATTATTGTCTTCAAACACTTGCAAATGCATTCCACAAGCTTTAGTGCTAAAATCGTATCACGTTCATTTTTCATCAGAAAATGAACTGCCAATATACATTATTACACTGCTAACAAGATACTAGTCACCTTGTAGTTAGGAATTACCGTGAATGCTCCTTCACTGTATTCAGAATGTACAACAAGCTTCCATTCACTCTATGCTCATATAAGCAATTTTATCAATGTAAAGCTAAACTGAAATTTAGCACTGTCTTATGGAATATAATTTAATATAATTTTAAAGGTTTCTTAAGAGAACTTAATTCTTAGGCACTGGAAATACCCATAAACACAGCTACCGTCATCTACGTGCAGAATTGAATGATATCTGATCCTGTGTAAGCTCAGTCAGACTGATTCCCACTTGAAATCAGTCTCCAAAATCTTGTCAGGATTTTCAACACTTTTTGATTATTTTTTTTCCAGTATCATCAAGGCCTTGGAGAATGACCAAAAAGCATATGTTCCTGTTCAGGAAGGACCTTAGACTGAGCATGCCAAAAAAAAAGGCTTTGGATTTTCAAGGAAATCACTAAAGAAATAATAGCCTAATATTCATTCAGAAACTGTCTGCACAAATGCTTCCTGAAGAACCAATAGGATGTTTCCTCATCCTTCTTTTCTGTTCCCTTCAAATTTCATGTCGTCAAAGATAATGTATCAAGAGTTTAAGGCTTTATGTCTTAAGATCCCTGTTCAATAAGCAAATTGTTCTTATCCTAAGAAATAGATGTAGAAGTCTCTGCATCATGTATATAAACTATATGCATTATTTATTTAACACTATATAACAAAATAAGAAACATTTAAACACATTTTGATGTAGGCAGTGATATTAACATTTACTGCTGCACGTCCCTAGTGGTTCATGGTATCTGGTATCAAAGAGAGTAGTAAATGTGTTTAATCCCTCCCCTTCCTTTGTGACCAAGTGTTTATAGTGATAATGGGATGCAATGTTATACAATGGCATGTGAGAAAGAGCATGTAGTGATAGGACAAGGGATAATGGCTTTAAACTGGAAGAGAGTAGATTCAGATTAGATATTAGGAATTTTTTTTTTTCACTTTGAAGGTGGTAGAACACCAGAACAGGTTGCCCAGAGAAGTTATGGATGACCCATCCCTGGAAATGTTCAAGGCCAGGGTGGGTGGGGCTTTGACCAACCTGGTCTAGTGGAATGTGTCCTTCCCCATGGTAGGGGGGTTGGAACTGTATGATCGTTAAGGTCCCTTCCAACCCAAACGATTCTATGATTCCATGATTCTATAATACAGAGTAAATCATGCAAAGATTGACCAGAAGAAGGAATTAGACTTGACAGAACTCATACATATAAGAGCAAAAGTAAGCGTGTCCAGAGCCATCATACCCTGCCTGCACAGCTGATAAAAAAAAAAAAAGGAACCTAAAGAGCAATTGACTCACATTTTTCATGATTCACACCTATAGATGAACACACAGTTTGCAAGCGATCAAAAAGGTACTCTTTGCCTGGGCTTTAAAATGCAAGACCAGAAATGTAAATTCATGCTGTTTACCCCAGGTTATTGAACAACCAGTGCTCAGCTAAAGCTTTTTTTTGAAGAAGGAATTCATACCTGAACCCCAGATGTCAAAGACATGTAAAGTCTACCACCTTCCTTAGTAATGTATTTGATGATTCTTGCTGGGATCATAATCTGACACTAAATTATTAAAACATCGATGAGTCCTGCTTATCAAAGAATCCACATGACTTTGTGCTGAGACCCTGACCTGGCCATCATTTACTTTTCCTTCAACATTTGTGACACACACAACTCTATCAGCAGTAACTTCCCATTCTTTTCCAGCACATAAACAAGAAGGTGGCAGAGCTTTGGGCCACAGCTCAACTTTTGCTCACCACAGAATGACAGGAGTTGCGCAAAATACCCTTATTTTAAGCCTCAGAAATTGTGGCATTTTTTGTTTAATAATGTGGCAAGATTGAATTTTAAGTCTTTGAATTTGCAGGAACAGTACATAGTAATTTCTGAAAAAAAAAAAAAAAACCAGTAACCACATCTTTGGGGTCTGCTTCAGCTCCACAGTTTCTGGTCAACGGGGCAACAAGCCATTTCAATTGGCAACTTCCACCTCATAACATCCACCTTGAAACTGGTCTGAAATTTTGAGCTGGGAGGTTGGTCCTTCCCATATGATAAGCAAGACCAGATGGAGAAATGTTGGAACATTATTTTCTTGCACACTCTCCTGTGCAATGTTTTTCTTTGAAAATTTTCCTGAGCCCTTTGAGGTAAGAGAAATATTTGTATGATATTATGTGCTGCCCTAGCCTGAACAAGATAAAAAATTTTATATTTAATTTAAGCAGGTAAGGGGAAGAACCCTCTCAGTAGGTGACTGGTCCTTTCCCTACTGCTTTCTCATGCAATTTTCAGGTCAAGTTGACTGCAGAAAGTATGTGATTTTGTCTTTTTCTCTGGCAAATTCTCATGAACCAGATTATCCAGTTTTCTATCCTGCTTTCCAATAGCTTGCCTTTGCTGCAACACCTTTTCTGATTATATCTGTTCATCCTGCATTTCCCCTCCCCCTTTCCAAGTGAAATTTCACCAAGGGTTTTGCTAATGAAGTTGAATCTTTCATCATGTAACAGAGATGCAGATCACCAGCAGGTATGCTCATACAAAGAATCTTTATCTTCTCTCCTTCAGAAAGGTGTAGGCAGCATCACTGTATCTGTGCCACAAACAAACCTGCAGGCTAGAGAGCACTACAACCTTCATTATACGCTCCTGTTCCATGTCTAAAGTGCCGTGGGGCTAATCTCTAAATTCAGCAAGGTCAGCTTGGTGCTTTCTAGTAAACCTTATGCTGCTAATCTCTTATGGTTTGTCATTTATCATATTTCACCATGGACACCACAGAGAAGAGGTCCTGGACCAATTGAATTTAATAGAGTTTCAGCCACTGGCCTGAGCTGTGACATTTTAAAAAACATTTTCTGCATTTTAGAAAACAGTAAGTTTTATTTTAAAATGCATATTCTTTCCGCAATCTGACAATTAATAGTCAGATTGATTTTTCACTTAGAGTAATCATATATTCCCTCCCACCCAACTGCCAATAACAAAGAAGACATCCTCAAAAACTGAGCGTGATTAATTTCCAGTCTCAGAATTTGAAGAGGCCAGGCTTGTTAATTGAAGATACTCAGAAAAGCATGACCAACCTTGATAAGATTATAAGAATTATCATAAAATGGCAATTTTTAAATTGCAAGTGCACTAAATACATTAACTACTTTTTTGCAAGCAACCCAAGTTTGCACTGCTGGGCTGTGACTAACGATATGCAAAGCATGTTTCTCTGAATGTGGTTTTTTTTCTTTCTCCACATGGGGTTGTAGTTTAACTTTTTTCAGTAAAGCAATTCTTTTTTCTTAGCTAACTTTTCAGAATAAGAATACTTCTGTTTAAATGTTAAATGAAAAGCAAATTAAGTACTATGAATTATAGCTTAATATGGTAATAGTAATATCTACAACTTTTAGTAATTTTTTAAATCCCAGATATTATATTATTAATCCTCTAAGCATTATTAGACAGTAAGTAAGTGTTATCTCTATTTAAAAAGCACAGAAACTAAGTCAGAAATGTGAAACCGAAGTGTAGAAATAATTTACCTTGAGGGATATTCCAGCTCAACAACTTATGCCTTTCTCCTAGGGGACAAACATAACACTAATTCTGGAAAAAAAAAAAATGTCTGAAATGTCCTTGTCTTTATGCCTTTGAATGGTCCAGTTTATCAATAGTGGGTAAAGTTACACTGAGGCATAAACATTGCAGGGTCTTCAAAACTGGAACAAAGCACACTTTGCCTTATTCAGCTAAATACTTGCAAAGGACTGCAAGAAATCTGCACAATGCTGCATAAAGCAATATGGAGCATTCATATAAGCTTTTCAACTCAAAGTCCAACAGCTGTGGCCCCATTTGGTCACCGAGGCACCTAGTGCCAGTTCAAATGCCCAGCACAGGGTTGCATCCGTGGCGCAGGTCCTACAGGACATTCTCATCCCAGCAGCAAAGCAGCTGGAGTCTGGGCAAGAAAACTGCAAAGCTCAGATGGTGCTACACACCTAAGACACCTCCAAGGAGTTTTCTTCTGGGCAAGCTAGGGCAGGCCACAGCCACAGCAGCCCCAAGAGTTAGGCTGTTCAGAAAGCTGCAACACTGCAAGTATCCTTCTCGTTAAAAATGTAACAGGAATTATTTCTCACTGTGTTTTGGATTTCCCCCTGTAATTTTAGCTACAGCACTACAAGCCCATCCCTGCATTTTATAAGGATCAATTTAATACCTCTATGATGGTCACATAAGACTGAGATGGAGTAACCTGCAGATATTAAAGAGGGTTAGATCTCTTATAATGTTTCAGGATGGTTGATAAAGACATACATTTCTCTTGAGCTGGTTTATACCTGAACAAGAGATGGGATCTGTCTCAGGTGACATGGACTCTGTTCTCATCTCTGGATAAGTCATACTTAGAGCCACAAAGTTATTTCAGTCCTTGTGGTTTTACCCCTTAGTTTCTTCTACTGCAGTTCCCCATCTTTTAAAAGCTGCAATCTGAGTATATTTAGGTTTTATGTGTCCTTACTGACACTTGCCTAATGTTATCAAAATACTCTGTTCTGTTACACTGAGAATGACAGAGGGTCGTGGGAAGTAGAGTCTCAAGTACTTTGAGCATTCATTTGTCTAAAAGTCCAAAATAATGACACACACTTCAGGCCATACCTTTGAGCAACTGGTTTGAATGTAGAAATGGTGACTGGTAAGTTCAGCTCATTTTGATAAATAAAAATGGCAGGAATAATTTAAAAATCTGTCAAGGTTACACTTTTATGTGAAACATTATCACAGTGAAAGCTCTCTGCAGCAAACTGATACAGAGCACGTGTTAAATTAACCTAAATTGTTCTCTTAAACTCTGTATATCAAGAAGATCTTATGAGCTTCAGAGCCATCAGAGTAAACTGACAAATTTTGTCATAGCTTCTCCAAAACACTGTAATGATAAGGCCAGGTCTTACCAACCAGGTATATCTGAATAATCATTCCCCAGTTGTGGTATGCACAGAAAAATCCAGGGGAACAAGTGCTGCAAAAGAAACAGGAGGTATCACTTTCTTAGTTTTTACCTCCCATCAGTGATTTTTCTGTACTGATTTCTCCGGTGAAAAATGTGTATAATAAAATTGTGAAGTGCTGCTCTATTGATTCAAAATGCCACTATATTATACTTTCTTTCTGCATAAGGCAGGTAAAGTAATATTACAGCTGCCTTCTTGTGATGGCTACATTATCAATGCACTAAGCAAATAATATGAGATTGTCATATTTCCCTTATTCTGCAGTGCTAGAATACTATTTTTATCATCTGAGAATGAGAAAAGACAGATCAACATTTTCCTCTTTCCAAGAGGATTACTCCATCAACTCTAAAGCAGTATAAAGGACATATAGAGGATTTTAAACATAAAATTATCTAAAATGTTTAAAAACATAAAAATCTTGAATCTCGGTAAAGTAAGTAACTACATTTATTTTCATTCCTGATCATCAGAAGAGCTATTGAAGGTGCAAATATTAAGAGACAGGTATTTTTTACATTTTCAAACACAAAACCATGACCCTCGGGAATCCTCATATATTATCCAAAGAGGAGTATACACAAAGTCTTCAAGGACTGTAAGACTACCGAGCTCCATTGAGCCTGAAAGTCTTACAGTTCTTTAAAATAAAAGATACAATATGTACCAGAAGTATATGATCTTAGATCCCATGACAATTCATAAGAAAGCTGCATCTTTTAATTTAGCATGCTATCATCCACAGTAGGAGAGTTAAAATGTTAACTATTCATTGTTAATATATACAACTGGATTGCAGAGAAGACAGAAAAAAACAAAACAAAACAAAAATAAAGTTTTCCTGTTCCACATTGTTCCTCAAGATTCAAAAATGCTTCTCATATATTCTCATTAATTTAGCATCTTGGCTGAGGACAGTAGAGTGCAATGTATACTGCAAAACTGCCATCCAGATCGAGCTTGGAGTTGAATGCTAGAAAATTTCTTGAAATATCCCTTCCTTTGGACGTTATTCTCTTCATAATGTGCCTGCTGGTTTTCTCACCTGAACCGATTTTCAAACGGGGACAGCCCACTACTTTCAACAGTTACATTAAAATACCAGTAGTGCTTTACTGGCAGTTAGTGAAGTACCTACATAGGTACGGAAGAACCTCAAGACTGAGATTTATCGATGTACTTCATCCAGCTAGGTACTAATTCTAGAAAGAATTGGTTCCTACCGTTACAAATATGTTACTAACTAAAATAGTAAGGGCTGTTCTCTGACCTTGAGCATTGCACGTAGCTGTACAGATGCTACATAACACCTTACCCTGGGTTCCCTCTGTGCCCCTGTGGTGTCCCTGTGGCCCTAGACATTATTATGTGGGCATTTTTCAATTCAAAGTGTCTGAAGCAGCACTGGGGCTGTCTTGCAAGTCATCACAGTTATTCTTCCCCAGCATTAAATCAAAAAGTTGTACCTCACACTGCAGGGCCTTGTATGAGGGCATGCACAACTGTTAGAGGACCAAGAGGTTACCCAGACATCCCCTGCCCTGAGAAAACAATAAAACTCTTCACCCTTTAACCACGACCATCTGCCCTGGGGACCATTCCCCCAGGCAGGCATTTCCGAGCTGCAGCAGGCAAGGGAGTTCACGTGGACAAAATGATAATGACAGCACTAAGCTATACCTTGTGTTCAGCTACAATTACAACCAGTGACGCCTTTGCTTGGTCAATCATGCGCAGCACAAAGTACCAGAGCAGACATTTATAGTCACTATAAGGGAGGGAGGAACTCACCAGACATTAAGTGGTAAATGAGTTTTTCAGTTTTACCTTGTTATCTCTCCTGACCTTCGCCTTAACTGTGTCATCCTTTCAATGTTTTCATGCAAAATGAGGCCCAATGTGAGCAACTTACTCTAAGTCCAGGAACAATGCCTGGACATCTTGGGTCTGCAGCAAGCAGTCCTGTTGGTGGCACATGTCTGACAGCCCTCAATTATCGCTCCTCTATTTTCCTCTTCTAGATTTTCTACCTTTTCACTGTCAGTTTTGTACCTCTTTTTTTCCCTTCCTCCTCTCTCTTTTCTTCTCTTAGAGAAGCAACTGTAAAGCTCCACATGGAAGAAAGAAACAGATTTGCTCACTCATCTGGTTACCACATTTCACATTGTGGGAAACAGCACCGTGTTTTTCACACACTAAGCACTTTACGCATGACTATAATTAATTAGAAAATTCCTTCTGTTGTAGGCTTTACACAGTGATTATCATACTACCACAGCGACTATCATACTACCACAGCAGGATTTTCCCAGCTGCTGCAGACAGTGAGCCACACCAGAGGGAATAACGTGCTCCCCCCTCTCCTGGCATCAGCACTTCTGCTTCAACAGTGGGTCTCTCTTTCAGCCAGTCAAACAACCAGAAACTGGAGCAAGAAACACAGGAGAAGTGGAGAGTTGGTATGAAATCAGCTATCATGCTATGAGAAAGCTCTTCCTCTTTGGCAAAAATTGCGATAATAATACTTCTCGCTAGACCACATGCCACCCACTGTCCTGTGGACAGTGACCTTTCCAGACACTGAGGTCAACATCTCTACAGCTTGATAGCTAAGATACAACAGTGTATTGTCCCACTTCCCAGGGATTAAATCCTGTATTGTTAACCCTTAAGGGAAGTTAAAACTTTGGTTTCAAGTTTTGGGGCTGTGGAGGAATAGCAAGTTTAATTCTTCTTACACTCATATGTTATTATTTCCCTTTACATATTCTTTTGGGTAAGTATATATATACTTTTTAAACTTTCTCAGCTTTAATACTAGATACTTTAAATTCTAGTGTCTTTCTATGCATCGCACAGAACAAGGCACAAGTTTATCAACTGAAAGTCACACTCAAAAAAGTCTTCAAAATATCCCTTCATTCTTAAAAAGAACTTGATTTTCTCTCACATGACTGAGTTCTTCAGATTCTTTTTTTCCTTTGTAATATGCCCCACTTCGAGCTACTGCAGGTAGACAGTAGCTCCTGGGGAAGGAACGTGCATTTTTTTTTTCTGTTATGCAGGTGCTACAGCTGAGTCTGAAAGCCAACAATTTAAAGACATTGGTAACAGACAGCATTGGAATTAATCTGCTACTGTATCATCAGAATAACAGCATTGTCTATTCTTAAAATCAGTGGTTATCCATTCTCAATAATCTACGTAGGCCAAAGCAACAGAAAAAATCCTAAAGTACCTGGTATACAGTGAAAAATTTCCAAGGAGAATAATATACCAATTAAGTCTTACATATCTTGTTTAATTGCTAATTGGGAGTAGGCTGAGAGAAGGCTGGTATTTAGTTGATTAAAACAGCTGCTTCAAACAAGCTTTTTGAACTTATCACAGAATCATTGCAACCTGAAATGGAAGGAATCCTGAAAGCACCTTGGAGCACATTCTGTAAATCCAGACTATGGCAGGTACCCCCTAATGGAGCTGTTTACTGCTTTCTCTTCCCCTTTCTCAGAAAATTTCAATAGAAAGAATAGTGCTTTAACATGTCCTCTAATTGAACGGCTACTGATTAGCTTCACAGCAATGGAGGAACTGCTGATTATGAGAAAGAAAATATGGTATACTATTTAGGAGACTGCTATATCTGAACACAGTAAGCTGCAAGGAGCAAAGATTACTGAGAGATGAACTGAGGGAAGTATGCTAGCTTCCTAAAAGCGTACAGTGTTTTACTGGCAAAAATGCTATGTCAGTGAATAAATTGTACTATTCAAATTGACGAACAAATTGTGATGCATACTTGATTTATTAAAAATCAGAAACATATGCTTTAGAAGTGTATAGATAAAAAGCAACAACTCTAATTTCTAAAATGTATATTCCCAAAATAATGCGATTATGTCAGAATCAAAATTGCTCACAGTTGGCAGAACATGTTTTCTGACTGTTTAGATATTACTTATCTCAAGACAGCTTGCAAGCAGTCACTTTTAAAGATAATTTAAGTATATAACTCTAGTTGTCCATGGAAATGTTCATGAAGCTATGACTTATATTAGAAAATAAGAAATTAATAAAAGCAAATTCACTATTTTAAAATAAGTTGGGAAGTTACAAAAAAAAATAAATTCTGAATACCAAAGATTTAATAATATACTTCCAGGCAACAAGGGAAAGTAATTATTTTTTATAATAATGCATAATTACAAAGAGTTTTATCTGAGAGGTTGCAAGGGTTCCTTTCCTCCCCAACAAAAAGATAATTCCTTTCCAAGAGATTATCTCTTCCACAAAGAATTCTCATTCTCAGCCCTGTACAGAACAGATAGGAACTTCTCTATGTTTAGTATTTTGACACAGAATCATAGAATGGTTTGGGTTGGAAGGGACCTTTAAAGGTCTTCTAGTCCAACCCCCCCGCAAGGAGCAGGGACATCTCCAACCAGATCAGGTTACTCAGAGCCTCATCCAACCTGGCCTTGAACGTTTCCAGGGATGGGGCATCCACCACCTCTCTCTGTTCCAGTGTCCCACCACATTCATCCTTACGTCTATTCTGTATCTACCCTCTTTTAGTTTAAAACTATTACTCTTTGTCCTATCCCAACAGGCCCTGCTGAAGTTTGTCCCCATCTTTCTTGTAGGCCCCCTTTAAGTACCAGAAGGCCACAACAAGGTCGCCCCAGAGCCTTCTCTTCTCCAGGCTGAACAGCCCCAACTCTCCCAGTCTGTCCTCATAGGAGAGGTGCTCCAGCCCTCTGATCATCTTTGTGGCCTTCCTCTCACCCTTTCCAACCAATCCATGTCTTTCCTGGATAGAGGGCTCCAGAGCTGAACACAGTACTCCAGGTAGGGTCTCATCAGAGTAGAGGGACAGAATCACCTCCCTTGATCTGCTAGCCACCCTTCTTTTGATGCAGCCCAGGACGTGGTTGACCTTCTGAGCTCCTGTGTTGGGTTTGTGTAGCGGTGGGGCTTACAGTGGCAGCTTCTGTAAGAAGCTTACCCTCTCCACACTCTGAGGGAGTAGGGGAAAGATAATAAAACAAAAGGCTCAAGGTTCAAGATTGAGTGTCCTGTCTTTTGTCTGTTGGGAAATAAAGTCTTTTCTCTCCTTTACACAGAAGTATATAGTCAATAGATTTATTTATCAGGTAAGGAAGACTTCTTGAGGCACCTTCCCTGGTACAAGAAGGTAGAAAAATAAGATTCTTGATGGATTTCTGAAAAATCTTACTTTGTAGTATCACAGGGAAATATCTAGGCATTTTAGGGACTGAGCTCATTGCTTTATTGCTCTTACACTCAGGATCAAACCTCTAAGTGTGCTGAAAGCCACAGCTGTTTTACAATGGAACAGAAATTAAAATGCATATCTCATACCAAGCAGATATATAGAAAAAAAAAATCTCCTTAATTCTCTTAGAAAACAGTTAGGTAGTGTCATCTCTGAAATAGATCAAAACCACTTTAGTTCTTAATACTATGAAAGATTTTGACCCTTAGAGCTGTGAACAGGTAGGCTGAGCGTGCCCTGTGCTGGCTGGGTGTTGAAGTCTCTCAAAATCAAGTGTCTGCATGAGAGCTAACTCCCTAAGCAGTGAAATCGCTTCTCTGACCTTTCTATCAGACAAGATTAAAGGGATATGGTGCAATCCACTGAGGAGAGGACTCTCACTTCTGTCTTTTTAATAAAATCCTACTCTAAAGATAATTTTCCCTGGAAAAAGGCAAGCCACTACAAGTGGTACTCATTTTCTCTACATTAGTTACCTATCATGAAGATCTCTACCACTGAGTGAGTCACCTTGGACTCCCCTTGCACTCAAAAGAGAGAAGTAAACTTTTGGGGGCTGCAATATCTCTCTACTATTGTAGACAGCTACTTTAGTCTTTAGAAGGGCTTTTCTTTCTCCTCAGATTAGAAATGGAGCCAAGTTGTATCAACCATATCATGTCCTCCCTGTACTAAACAGACGCCACGTACACAGGCTAAGAGATGTCATACAGCACATTAAAATACCTGTTGTATGGTCAGTGGAAGTCTGGATCCTAAGTCTTATGCACCCAAAAGCAAAGAAGCATCAATCCCAGGGAATAAACAGTTATACTCAGCTATCTTTGTACAAAGCTTGCTAAGAAATTATACTTAGTGAATTACTTCTTATCTCATAAAGAAATTGTGAACTTAAACAGAAGCCTGAGAGCAGTGATGAAAACTTCAAAACTACTGAATAGAAAGCTATAAAAGCATGAAGACAAAAAGTGACCAACATACTCAACAGCCACTGAAACAACTTCACTAAGATTTCTAGAGGCTGCTGAGGTGAGCAACCTAAATCATAGATTTAGTCCTACTGAATTATAGAAATTATACACCAGGAAAATTTAGGGTTGGAATAGCGACAGAGGCAAGCTGTAAATAACTTGGATGGTCCTTCTACTCTTCATGAAATGTCCTTCACTGACCACAGAGCAGGAAAATCTTTCTGAAAAAATCCAGTGGGAAAAAAAAACAACAGTAAGGGAATGCATCTGTGCACTATGGCTGTCATAAGGGAAACCTGGGATATTTCTAAAGATAGGTTGTGAACTCAGCACCTTCAGCAGATGTTATCTGTTGCAATACAGAACACCCTCATATTCAAGCCTATGGCTATGAATGATGCAAAATATCCCTATAAATTTTGAAAGACATTTAATAATTCATGTCAACATCTCAACCTTAGCACCTGAAAAATATCCATTTCTATAAGTGAGAAAATATCACAATTGAAAATAAAATCTAAATTATTAATTAAAAAATTAATGTTTAGAGACTGAAGGAGAGTGGGCACTTCTGTCTGAGAACAACATTGTAGTAGGCACTATTCAGTTTCTTTTTAGCACATTTAATGTAGTGTAATGTAGTGATAATAAAAATATTTTCAGGCTCACACTTACCAACAATTTCACTTGGTTCCTTGTTGTAAAGTTTTTTATTCCAGTACAGAAGTCTGAGAAAAGGAAAGGAGACCAGAACAACAAGGCAGATGCCAACAAACATATGCCCTGTGAAGGCTGCAAAATCCAATCCCTGGAAATAAAACCAAAAATCTATATTAAAAATCAGTTATTTTCCTGTATTACCTACAGGGAAACACATTCAACTATATGTACTTTGGAGGTCAATGATAAATATAAAGCAATAAAGTAAGTTTCAAGTACAGTATATGCTGTATTTAATCTGTTTCGAGGAGATGAGCCACATTACAATTTAATTCAGAGAACTAAAAAAAATAGTATTACCAGTTATTCTGAAATACATTTGGTGTTCCTGATGTGGATAGAAAAAAACAAAACAAAACAAAACAAAACAAACTGAGTCATTACCTTTCCTTTTCATTACTTAAATCACTGTAAATTTGTTTTAAATCACAATGAGTCTCAGAAACAGTTAAATTTTAATGGCCAGCTTTTGTTTTAAACTGATGACAACATGGATTTTTACAATAATTCCATCTGAACCAGGATTTCATCTAAATTCACAAATATTCTTCTACAATAAAATATTGTATGTCAATATTCTGTTTATTTTCCTGCCTGCTTAATAAATGGACACATCTCCTTACATTTTGCTTAATGAAGCCTTTTAGTGAAGGGGTTCTCAAAAAGGTTAGGCAGAATATATTGAAAAGCTGTTTTAAGCAGTAAGAATGAATAGTGACAACCCACCCTAAAACTCTGAAGTTAGCCATGCTTTGAGTAGGACATTGGACTAGACGACCTCCAGAGCCCATTTCAATTGAATTATTCCGTAATTCCATATTACACACACTGTAGTGGATCAGGGCTAGCCTTTGGACTGGGATTTTTCTGAAGCAGTTAAAACTAGCCTGTCCAAAGGAAGTTGCTCATGAAGCTCCAAGGGGCATCACATCCAAGTACTCTGGTAGCAAGGAACTGTCTTATATTCATGGAGCAGAGATTGTCTGAACTGGTGATCCCAGCAGAGCAGCTCTGTGACACTTGGAAGAAAGCATGGTCTAAGCCCTGGATGGCTCAGGTTGTCCAAACTGAATTTTCAGAGCATTCACTGATTTCCCAGAGACTCTAGAAAGCCATGAGATCTCCCTGTACCACACCTCTGTGTCTTCATAGTGACTTGCCTTTTACCAAATACCTGTGTGCTACCTACAGACCCTTCTGTAATGCCCGTGCAAATTAAAAACATCTTTCCATGCAGCATCAGCTGATATCATCTCCTGTGTGTTAAGACTATTAGGAACTTAGTACCTTAAATGTGTGCTCTTCTATATTGTATGCTACTAAAAGAATTTATGTGGAAATGTCCCAGCTGAAATGTCTCTGGTTCAAAAAAAAAAGGAAAAAAAAAATGTTTCTCTGTTGCACCACAGGGCACAATAAAAGCACACATGACACAAGAAATTGATTAAAGTCATAAAGAACTTTTGTAGCCAGATAAAGATTAGTGCTCTTTTGCAAAAAAAAAAAATCCATAGTTTGTAGGCAGTTAAATAAATCTCAAAATATAAGTATGCAAACCTAGGATTAGAATGAGCTTCATGAGCTAAAGAAAGTAATCCTTAGTTGCTATTTAATAGTAGATTCCTTGCCTCTTCTACTCTCCAGCTACTAGAAGGTGAAACTGTCTATCTATTCATTCACTGGCCTTTCATTATAATTCAGCTACTGCCATTTCTTTTCTGCAAGTACAAAGTAGACTCTTCAAGAATGGGAATAAGATTATTTTAAGTATCGGACAGAAAAACATACCACAAAGGAAAATAATATACTTTCATTCAGTTTGCCTACATAATAAGTCAGCCAGTCAAATGTCTGACATCTCTGCAAGAAAGACTTTACAAGTGAATTTTTATAAATGTTCAGAAAGATTGGCCTCTGGGCATCAAGTTGAGATTGAGAGCTACAGGAGATATTTCTATGAAGGATTAAATCAACATTCATAACTCGAGGAAATTTACAAATAACTATGAGAGAAAAAAAAATAAATTCTGCAAAGGCTCAGTGTTTGTAAGACCTGCCCCCAAAGTATATAAATTCCATATTCCCCATGTGCTTTTCCTTGATTATAGACATTTAAAATTGACAATAAATCTAATTTATGTGTAGGTTGCCTCTAAGATTATAGCCAAAAAGGAATAACAGAAAATTTTGGCCAGAAAAATCAGAATCCTTAAAAGCAAGCTGAACTGACCTTGGTTCAGAAATTTCTCGAGTATTGACAATGTACCCTTAAACAGTTCAGGAAGTATGGAAAATAATTATTCAGTTTTGTATGGCCTCTAAAACGACCTAAGGAAGGAAGCTGAAGGGAATGAGGCTGTAACAACACTGAAGCTGCACCAGCCAAAATAGCAATACCTAAATCTGACTGGAAAAAAAATGATCCCCTGGAAAATGAAGTCACTGGGAAACAGCTAGTTGAGGAGACATTAAGTTATTAGAGGTGGTTGGAATATACTCAACCCCAAATTACTAGAACCGGGAAAATTACTTTTGCATTCAAACTAGTCTTAAAAAGAGCAGTGGACATGAAGCTTTCTTAGGCTGGCAGCAACGTGCCCACTTCACAAAGAAGGATGCCAGCTACCAGGCAGAGTATGCCAGCAGAAATTCTCTGCAAAGTTACTCAGGTATAAAGCTAATTGCTAATGTATGAAATAAAAAAGACAAATAGGAGCTTGAAGATTCCTTGGAAACTCTCAACTTTAAATATGTGATGTCTCCATCGTATGCTAATGGAACTTGAATTTAAGGAAGTGTCTTATTGCAAACAAGCGCAAAGATTTACAAAGTCACTTGTTTCTATGTGTAGAATATCGTACAATTTTCAGAGCAAAACTATTGTGCTTTGTTACTAAAATGCCACAATGAGAAGCTTCTCAAACAAAAAATACAGCACAAGAAATGTGCCTTTTGAAACCCACAAAACTAATTTCTATATAAAAAGAAAAATCACATCAGCCTAGAAGGCAAACTAAAATGCAGATATTAATAAGGAAGTCTCATGTCTGACTGATAGTCAAAAGGAATTTAAAGGAGATGGACATCACAATACTTTAAAAAAAAAAATCAGGATTAACACAGCTTCGTGATGTAATTGCTGACATAGATGAGCCTTAAAAGTTATTTGGAGATTCCATCAGAAGAAAAGAAAAATTGTCTACTAGATTTTTTTGGCATCTTATCTGGGAGCTTACCCAAACTTTTCAAAGAGAGTAGCTGGGCTGAGATTCAAGATGTTGTTAAACTTCATAATATCACCCCATTGATGTTTCTTGTCTCTGAGATCCATGGGTGTCGTGGTTTTGTTTAGTAGGGGGGGGCCTAAGGTGGTAGCTTCTGTAGGAAACTGCTAGAAGTCGCTCCCCTTTCTTCAGGGCACTTGGCCAGGCCTAGGGCAGACCCACTGCTGGCCAAGGCCGAGCCGATTGGTAGCAGAATGTCTCATGATAACGCCTCTGCGATAACGTATTTAAGAATGGGAAAACAGAAAAAAAAAGAGAGGAGAGAAGATGTGAAGAAGCTGAGTGAGGGCAGAGGCGCAGAGGGGGAGGCACAGGCCTCATGGGCCTTGCAGGCCTCACCCTCTGGCCTCTCGCCAGGCAGCCGACTGGGCCCGACTCGGTCCAGCCCGGCTGCAAGAAGTGGAGAGGAGATGAGAAGTGAATAAGATGTAAAAAGATCCTGAGAGACATCTACCAGCCTGTTGTGAGGAACGGCTGCAGACGCCAAGGTCAGTTCAGAGTGAGGGGGAGGAGTAATGCGGCTCCTGGCCAAGATTCCCCTGCAGCCTGTGGTGATGACCATGGTGGAGCAGGTTGTCCCCCTGCAGCCCATGGAGGTCCACGGAGGAGCAGAGATCCACTTGGAGCCCATGAAGGACCCCGTACCGAGGGAGGTGGATGCCTGAAGGCAGCTGTGGCCCATGGAGGGCCCGCTGGGACAGCTCTTCTAGAGGGACTGCACCCGTGGAAGAGATGACCCACGCTGGAGCAGTTCCACGAAGTACTGTGGCCCGTGGGAGGGACCCCAAGATGGAGCAGGGGAGGAATGTGAGGAGTTCTTCCCCCGACCACGAAGCAGCGGCGTAAAACAACGTATGATGAACTGACTGCAACCCCCATTCCCTCTTCCCCGCTGTGCCGCTCGGGGGGGAAGGTAGTAGAGATAATGTTAAGCTTGGGAAGAGGGAGGGGTGGATGGAGGTTATCTTGTTCTCTGTCTCATTATCCTGCTGTTTGTAGTAATAAATGAATAGTTTTCCCCAAGTCGAGTCTGTTTTGCCCATGACGGTAACTTTAAGGATTTCTCCCTGTCCTTATCTCAAACCTCGAGCCGTTTTTCCTTATATTTTCTCTCCCTGTTCTCTCGGAAGGTGGGGGGAGTGAGAGAGAGACTGCGTAGTCTGGTCCGATCGGGGCTGAACTACAACAATGGGGAAAAAGAAAACTTGCTGCTCTGCTGCGACTGCAGAACAGCTTTACAGTTCAGCTGAAACAAATAGTTCTCTAACATGGAGCGTGCTTATTTCAGGTAAGAGCTTGCATGACAGTGTTGCCTGTGATACTGCAAGGCTGATGCAGTTCTCTTCCTGTCCCTTGCTTCTGGCTTTCTGCTCCGTTTCCTCCTTGCGTTGATCCACAAGAGCCAGTGAGTGAAATGAATCCTGACAATCACTAGCCTTGGACAACTTGTACCCTGTAGCCATGAGGAGGCTGAGGACTAGCAAGTCCACTCCTTTTTATGGCTGGTATCAAAAGGGCTCATGGTCAAAAACAGGCCAGTGTCCACCCTGATGCTCTGGGCTGAGTGCTTGGCACCAGCCCCTCTGCAGCACATAGAATATGGTTTCAGGGAAGGAGAAGAAAGATTTCACACCAAACATTGTCAGGTAGCTAGTAATCAGCTGGCAGCCTCTGGAGAACTTTAAGCGACTAAAGGGTTTAAACTGTGCCACAGACACAAACAGTGCAGCAGAAGATACCAAGATGGTCGCACAGTTACTTCATCAGTTGCTCCTGCTCCCTTTCCCAGACCCTAGAAAGGGTGTGCAACAGCTCCACAGAGCCTACATTCATACCCTGTGCACCTATGTATAACACATTTTACACCTCCTGAGCCCTCTGCACTGCTGGGGCTGGGACTCAGCATTGTGAAAACACAGTAAAGTGCTCCACGTCTGCTGCATACAACAGAATGTCATTTTTATAAAGATTTTCCTGCACAATAGACTGAAATAGAATTGACATGCACAATAGGCAAGAAATACTTTTCTTCCAGGAGATTTCAATCCATCAGATAAATACAATACATGCTTCAAATGTCCCTTACTTGAGGCTATGCTGATTGTGTTAAATTTCTCCCATTCCCCAGCCAACAGAAAATACAAAGATTTTGCTTTAGCAAAACAACAGCCTAACGGTTCCACCACCTAGAGAGTCAAAGCTGAAACAGCGTGGACATCTTTCTTTGGTTTATAGTTTTAAATGCAAAGTCAAATCTATCAATTTCATTTTAGGAGGAAGTATCATACTGTTTTCCTAAAATACTATTCTTTTATCATCCTGATTTTTTTTTCTTTTACTGCTTTTGGAGGTGTGAAATTAACTTCTAGTAATTCACATCTTTCTGGAAGAAATCTGCCAGTTTAGATCAAAGAGAAAGCAAAAATTATAGCTAGGTGTGGCCATTCAAGGAGCAGCAAATACTGTGCTTCTAGCCAGTTAATATTTTACTTAATATTTTAAAACTAATATAATGAGAAAGAGCAAGAGTAATTTATTATTTCTACGCTGGTTAAACATCCCTTCTGGCTGAGTGACTGAGATCTACGTTGTCTCTGGGGGAACTGCTCATGACATCGCTGAGACAGAAATCACTGATGGTGTAACACAGTTACATGAAGATAATGCTTATCTGAGATGCTGACAAACCTCCTTTTTTTTTGTCTTGCATTATACACTAATGATTACTACATGCAAAGCTGGGGGAAAAATCTTAAATCAGCCATAAATACATAAAGTTTATTTCCTATGCCTTACCTAGGGTTTCATTTTTTCTTGAGGAAAGGAATCAATGAAACATTGACAGAAAGGGCAAAAGTTTTGCAAATAGATTAAAAATTTAAACAGCCTTGTATCCAGGAAACTCAAGAGAAATAGACTAGTAAACTACAGGATTCCATTTCACAGTCTGCCAGTGCTTGAAATAACTTTATAGATTCATATAGAGGATCTGTTTTTCAGTATTATCTACTTCTATTCATAAATTTTTCATACTCCATTTTTTTGTTCAATATAATCAATTAATATAGCACCATGCTAAATTTCAGCATGAAGGCTGCAAGTCTCCGAAAGGCAGAACAGGAGAACCTGCTGGCTGTCCATTTTCCTGGGAATTCTTGTTAAATGACAGGAATAACTCTGAGTGGGATGCTGAAAACCCAAAATCCTCAGCAAACATCAGATTAACAGTACAAGCTTTATCACATACTTACAAAGACACAAAATAAGAGGATATAATCCAGTGGCTAGCACATGCTTAAACTGCCTTTGCTCTTATTGTTGCCTCTTTTAGACAGATTAAAGCTAGATACACTAGTGCACACTATGTTCACACCATCATTTTGCTCTGGAGATCTATTCACTATCCATTCTCTAAAGATCTTGTAATCACAGCCTAATCTTAGAGCACAAGCAACTTCTGATTTCAAAGATGTGACTGTAGATTCTTGTGAAGTTCCAAGGCCAGGTTGGATGAGGCTCTAAGCAACCTGATCTGGTTGGAGATGTCCCTGCTTCTTGTAGGGGAATTGGACTAGATGACTTTTAAAGGTCCCTTCCAACCCTAACAATTCTATGATTCTGTAACTTAACACTCAACATTTCTGAAAGCAATGACCATCTTGAACTGGTTCATGCCCTATTGTGCATATAAAAATGAAGTTCCCAAAGTCTGAAGCAAATATCTCTTCAAAATAAAAATATAATGTTGCTACAATGGCCACTCTGTAGCAGTACTTTGAAGGTAATAAAGGATTTTTAAAGTTTGTATTCGCTGAATGAGTTTTCCATTTGCCCTTAGTGAAAACTCTTATTTTCCTTGCCTAATATCACAACATAAATGCTATTGTGTGAGACTTCTTCCAACTCTAACTAAGAACAAGTAAGAGTACAACAAATCTTCCTCCCCTGTTATGCAAATGTTCCACTGATTCCAGGCATGATGTTAGGGAAAATGTCAGTATTATAAATTAACCACTGCTACAAAGAAAAAATCCTTTTGGCAGCCATTTGCATCTCAAGACAAATAAACAGACCTATCCCTACATTTTAATGAGTAAACTGTAACAAAAAGCTTATTTATTCAAACATACTTTAAATAAAATATTCTTAATATGACGTGAGTTTTCCCCAGAACCTACAGAGAAAAATCTCTCCAGCACTACAGTAAACAAAGACTAAAGCATTTCTACTGCTATAACCCAATAACAGCATCCAAAGTAACAAGGCTGCACTTCATTTTGTACTGATTTAAAATCCAAGGTTTCCTAAGAAAGTGTAAAATTGCATAGTATTTTACTAGGCTGCTTTTAGAAGTTGACATACACAGTAAAACTTCAGGAAGACTGGTAAAATCGTCCTCCTGATGGCACCTCATAAAATAGAAAAAAAACCCAATCATGTACGTAGTGCAAAATTCAGCCTGCTACAGGGGCATTTGTCCAAGTACTCCTGTACTTACTATGCAAAAATAACACTTAAAAAGAAGTGCAAGAAGATGAAAAGGGGAATTTCAATGATAATACCAAGGAGAAAAATTTCCTAGAATGGCAAAAACATGACCATAATGCTAAAAAGAAGTAAAACCCAGATCTTTCCTGTAGAAAACATCATAATAGGCACTATAAAAAATACTGCATGAAGTCCTGTTTACAAAATGTCATTATTGCATTCAAGAACTTTTACCTCTTAAACACTTTTAAAAAAAAATAAAATTACTTGGTACAAATATAGTAGACATCCCATGCATTTTAGAGGCAGATTTTGGGTTGATCATATAACCTTTCCTCACAGCAGTCTTTGCTGGAAGTACTTTCAGAAACAAGATCACAATATCTATGTTTCTTCTTCCAAATAAAAGAGAGCATGCTAGAACAGGTGGACAAAATTAGGAATCCACCTCTTAGTTTAACAGCCCAGACTGTAAGAGGCCAGATGGTTCAGCTCCCTCCCTGCCCTCTCTTGGCTTTATCCAGTTACTGCTGCCAGCGCTCTCCCAGTCAAATCTCCTTTGCAGGGAGTAAGCCCTAAGCAGTGAGGACATGAGCCAGTCCTTGCCACTCAGCCTCAGAGCCAAGGATAAGTCTTTGACTCTCTTTTATTTATATCTATACAAATATAACAGATGATAATACAGGAAAGAAGCAGGACAAGTTCTATGGTCCTGTGTTGCATCTCAGCTATTTAATTATGTCCTTATTTCTGTGATGCAACAAAAGATCTGAGAACAATCCAGAGTGAAAACACTTGGAAAGTTTTTGTACTTGTTTCAAACACAGAATTTGTTATAATGTCACATTTGCTAGGGTATTTGTACATCTAAGTCCTCCTAAAATTACCAATATCTCATTCAAGAGAGATGTAAATTTTTTTCCTTTCAGTGTGATTGCTTAATTGCTTCCCATGTTTATAGCCAGCTCTAAAGGTTCTATACAGATGACGAGTTTCTGAGTATTTAGGAAAATGGCCTGGATGGCAGGTGCTAATTATTCTCTTTTAGAAAAGAAATTTTATAAGGTTGCACAGATTTCATATTTAAAATGTAGCTATCAAATCCTCAACCAGAAATATTACAGAATCTCCAGAGTCATCATCCAAACAAACTAATTGCAGCACATTTCAAATATTTTGCACATAAACATTCAATTTGTTAAATATTAAGAACTTTCACAGACATTTTCCAACCTGGACAGTACTTAATTAATTTGAGTGTATTCAGTTAATCAGAAGAGATCTTTTTTGGTACAGCAATAGAAACATAATTGACTCCAAATGAAAAAAAAAAACACAGCAGAATTTTATGCTATGATTCGTTCATCACACTTGCGTAGGTATTTTCACACTGGCCCATACAATGCATTGAGTTCCTTTAAATTTATTTATTTAGGGGGTTTATGACACCTAGAAAACACATCCCTCCAGACTTGCCCGTTATATTACTGCCCCTTCCATCATAGCGGTGGTGGTGGTGCAGGGGCAAGAGAGCAGAGCTACCCCATCCCAGGAGGATTGCCCTTTGCAGACTGCCTCCCTGCTGCACCCAGTGCACCACAGACAGGTGACACACCAAGGGATACCCAGAAGCACTGTGTCAGAGGCAGAAGTGGGACTTGCTCTCCTCTTCAGGGGTGGCAGGGATAGCTGGAAGCATGGAAGACTCACACAGACGTCAGCTCCATGCAAAATCTGAAGGCTGCCAACATGAACACCTGCCAGCAGCGGCTCTGTCCATCCACAGGGCAGAGGTGGCCATGTGGGTGGGAAGAGATGGTGAGACCAGGACGGTCGCCGCTGGCAGGTGTCTGCAGTCCCACCCAGCACTGGCCACCGTACCTTTCCCTTTGGCACCAGTCATCCAGCAAAATGAAATGATTTTGTCCGTAAACAGAAGAGCCAAGTGTTGGAAGTGAAAATCTGTCATTGCAGCCTGGGGATACCACAATGTTGGCGGGACAGGGGAGCCAGATGTGACCTGTGCTGTGTATAGCAGGAGCCCCCGCTCTCCTTTCACGCCCCGCATGCCCTTGGGCTGCAGCTGAAGGACAAAGTCTCTGCCTGCAGTGGAGTCGTGTGTGACATGGGCCTATGGGGGCAACGCAGCCTCTCATGTGGGTTTTTGTGTATGGACAATTGTTTCTGGTTTGAAATTTATGAAAAGGAATCAAATTGTCTCTTTCTGAGAGAAAGCTTATTCTGAAAAAAAAATTTGGACTTTCATCTTCATTTTCACATTTTTTCTGTCTGTCCAAATTGCTCCCCTCTCTTTACCCCCTGCCATTGTTTTGATTTCTTCTTCATTGTGCCATTGACAAGGAAACTCTCCTCCCACAAAAGAAAAAAAAAAAATAAACTAGTGTTCTCAGTCCATATCATAATGTCTATTCTTCATAGTAATTTTATCCCCAAAAGATCATTCTGTTCTGTCTAATCATCCTACTAAGAAAGAAACAGCATGGCAGAAAAAGTGTTCTGTTTATATGGCTGTCTGGGGGAAGAGAAGGTTCAACACTCCGTAAGTCAACATCAGTACTTAATTTTAGTAGCCAAACAGCTTGCAATACATACCTTCCTTCTCAGCTCCTGCTTTGAAACAATAATCACATTCGGGGGATCCCCAACAGCTGTGGCAGCCCCCCCAATATTTGTGAAGATTACTTCTGCAATCAGGACATGCCTAGGATCAAGATTAAGTACTTCGCAGAGCCTGCGATATAAAGAGAATGAAATTAACCTCTTACCCTGTGACTAAATTAGCTTACATTTTAAAATTTCTAAAAATTGCAAAATATAGTCATTCCCCTGAAAAACTGCAGGATTTAAAATATATTTGTGCATATGTACATATATTGGAAAAGTGTTAATTGTGCTACATTATATGTGTGACAGTAATTATAGCCATATAAATGTAAAAAGATTTTTTTATATTTATAATGCAAAAATTAATGGTAAAAAAATTGATGTATTTTTAAAAGCATTTCATTAAAAGTAATCAACTATTACATGAATTAGACTACACAGAAAATAGCATTTCCAATTTTTGCCGTCATACAACTTTTTAAACCATGGTCCCCAGGCTACACTGACCTGTGGAAAACTATTCTGGGCAACCACAGGCTCTGCACTCAGCGTCAGTTATTAACTTTCATGTGGGGAGGAGTGGTAGTGGATTGTGCAGGCAACCTATTAGCCATGAATCATCTATTAGAGACTTCAGCTTTCAGCATAGGTTTATCCTGTTTATTCTGTTCCTATTTTTCCCCTTCTCTAAACTTCGATCGCGAATATTTCTATTTTTAATGCAACAAGAGTAGAAGATACATATTCCTTATTATTAAAAAAAATCTCAAAATGTTTTTAGTAGTTCAAAAATATTTAATGTCTCTTTAATAAGAAGTGCTCTGGCAAATACTGGGATTGACTCAGTAACCTCATGATCCATTTCAACTCTGAGCCCACTTACACAGTAATCTTCACCCAGATTACTTCAATTTCACAAATTACTTTTACGCACAGATCTGCACAATCTGCTCATTTCCGAAGTACATGTTTGACTTTAAACTTGGGTCGTGGTATTAAAGGTTGAAAGTTAAGGTCACACCTAAGCACTCTGGAATAAGGAACAAATGCTTTTCTGTTCATGACTTATCAAAATGTAGCTCCAGTGTGTAAAGATGGAGTTCACACACAAATTATTACCCCCTTTACCTAATACGGGATGGGGGGAAGAGACCAGCAAGAATGCTTTCTCAGGATTGCTTTCTCTGTAGTGCTGTCACACATTTCCCTGGAGAAAAAGCTGAGCTTTATGGTTCAGTCTAAGTCTGTATTATTGAAACCTATATTTTAAAGAGAAAAGAATGTATTGCACAAAAGCTTAACTTGACACACTTACGCTGTCACCAAGTGTCAATTTAAAACTCGGAAAAAAACCACCATCAAATGACACATATGTCAGCACATAAAAACTCCACAATAAAATAACTGTGCAAAAATACACTGCTTCCCCAACAGCATAAAACTATGCAGTTAAAGGGTACTTTGTAGACCAACTGGCTCAATTGTACCAATTGTAGTACAAGACCACATTTGTACTTGTAATTTTAACTTCATCACTCCTTGATTTCTGAACATTTCAAAATATAACCTTAACTTCTCCCTAGTGATTCTTTGTTTTTGATGGGCCTAGTGATAGCTTGAAGAAAGAATGTCTGATGTATGCCAAGAAAGGTCAAGCCTAAAGTATAAAACCATCAGAAAGTGTTAGCTTTATGGTAGGCTCAAACTTCTTCAGTTCACTTACCCTGGTTATATAATTTCCCATGTGAACAACCGTTAGCCTTTTCCAGTTCCCAATAACAAAGTATCTCGAAAATAAACTACAGCTAAAAAGGGGTAGTTATTAATTTTTTTATCAGCTTACTGCAAAATGCAGAGTGAAACAAGTATCAGGTTTTACGCCTTAGTAATGGAAATATAAATCCTTGTATTTGTAGAGTCAGTAGGATTTTCTGCAAGCTTTATCTCCATGGCAATGACAGTGCAGTGCAACATAGTGTAGCTTTAGAAAAGGGCTGAAGACAATGGCAGTAAGATAAAAACAAAAATGACCCCTAGCATGAAGGTTTTAGGAATAGGCAATTATCTGGTTTTACTGGGAGAGGTAAAACATTATTTTAGCTTTCACATACTGAGTCTCCCCTTCTTCAGTATTACAAAATCATTTCATATAAAACTAAGGTACTTAGTATACATTTAGTATAAAACTCCAGCACTTAAAGGGTGGCTACAAAGGCAGAGGCTCCCTCTTCGCAAGGAGCCACATGGAGAAGACAAGGGGCAAGGAATACAAGTTGACTTGGGAGAGATTTCATCTCAACATAGGAAAAAAAAATGTATGGTGAGAATCACTGGAACAAGCTCCCCAGGGACATGGTAGAGTCCCCATTGCTGAATATTTTCAAGATATGACTGCACAGTGTGCCAGATAATCTCATCTAGGCTCCCTTTGCCATGAAAGCTTAGACCAGATGGTCTTTCAAGGTCCCTTCCAACCTGGACTATTCTATGATTCTTTGAAAACTGAATAAATGCTACAGTAGCTCTGCCTGTGAACAGCAGTTCCTGATATATTGATGTCGGGATTTCAATCTATTCCCAATTATAGTTAATTCAAAATATTCTGCAACACAGCTAAAGAAAACTTAGTGTTTAAGAGTTCCAGTGTTGTTTACTGCTAGAGGTGAAATTATTGATCAAAGTAAGGCAAAGTCATCTCTTTAAAATATAATCAGACAGAAGACAAATGGAGCTTTCATTCACCAGCTGTTTCCCAATCTAGAATAAAATCCACTTTCAAAATTGGTTTTTAGTGCTTTACACTACATTTTAGAGTGGGAACATATCTTAATAGAAGTTTGTATGCTTATAGTGATAATGACTGCAAACATCACATCACTCAGGATAGTTTTAAAAACACACTAGATCTTTCAGAAACCGAACAGGATTAAACAGATTTGCCTGGCAGACATAGGCTAAATTCAGGTTAAAGAATAGTTTATAATCACACATTGATTAAATGTAGTTGTAAATCACATGTTATTAACTTACAGAAATCTGAAGTAATTAACTCTCATGTTCTCTATTAAAAGTTCATAGAATCATAGAATGGTTTGGGTTGGAAGGGACCTTAAAGATCATCCAGTTCAAACTCCCCTACCATGGAATGGGACACCTTCAACTAGACCAGGTCACTCAAAGCCCCATCCAACCTGGCCTTGAATACTTCCAGGAATGGGGCATCCACCACCTCTCTCGGCAACCTGTTCCAGTGCCTTACCACTCTCACAGTGAAGAATTTCTTCCTTCTATCTAATCTAAATCTACCTTCTTCCAGTTTAAAACCATTGTTCCTTGCCCTATCCGTGGATGCCCTTGTCAAAATTCCCTCCTTAGCTTTCTTATAAGCCCCCTTGAGGTACTGGAAGACTGCTATAAGGTCTCCCTGGAGCCTCCTCTTCTCCAGGCTGAACAGCCCCAACTGCCTCAGCCTGTCCTCATAGGAGAGGTGCTCCAGTTCTCTGACCGTCTTCGTAGCCCTCCTCTGGACTCTCTTCAACAGGTCTATGTCTTTTCCTGGGTTGAGGGCTCCAGAGCTGGGCATAGACCTCCACGTGGGGGTCTCATGAGAGCAGAATTACCTCCCTCAACCTGCTGGGCCATGCTTCTTCTGATGTAGCCCAGGATGTAGTTGGCTTTCTGGGTTGCAAGCGCACATTGCCAGCTCGTGTTGAGCTTCTTATAAACCAGCACCCCCAAGTCCTTCTCCTCAGGGCTGCTCTCAATCCATTCTCTGCCCAGCCTGTTTTTTTTGCCTGAGATTGCCCTGATCCACTTGCAGGACCTTGCCTTGGTCTTGCTGAACTTTATGAGGCTTGTATGGGCCCACCTCTCTAGCCTGTCAAGGTCCTTCTGGACGGCATCCCTCCCCTCCAGCATGTGGACTGCACCACACAGCTTGGTGTCATCAGCAAACTTGCTGAGAGTGCACTAAATCCCACTGTCCATGTCACTGACAAAGATGTTAAACAGGGCCATTCCCAATACCGACCCCTGAGGAACACTACTCATCACTGGTCTCCACTTAGACATCGAGCCATTGACCACAACACTTTGAGTGTGGCCATCACAATTCCTTATCCACTGAGCAGTTCATCCATCAAATCAATTCCTCTCCAGTTTAGAGACAAGGATGTCATGTGGGACAGTGTCAAATGCTATGCAGAAGTCCAGGTAGATGTGGTCAGTTGGTCATCTCTTGTCCACCAATGCTGTAACCCCGTCATAGAAGGCCACCAAATTTGTCAAGCACAATTTGCCCTCAGTGAAGCCGTGTTGGCTGTCACCAATCACCTCCTTATATTCCGTACGCCTTAGCATAGTCTCCAGGAGGATCTGCTCCATGATCCTGCCAGGCACAGGGCACAAAGGTGAGATGGACTGACATTTCCAAAAAAAAAAGTTCCAACATCTAATCTCAAACTGTGGAATTAACCAGTGGCTGTACCAATGTTATGATCACCAGCAGGAAGAAAATCCAGAGTCTCATATTCTGAAACAAAGTTTTTGGTTGAAATCTGGAGATTTTAAAAATTTATTTCTCACTAGTGTTAGAAGGGATAACAACTTCACTAAAACATAAATTACTATCTAAAATTGTATATAGATATTAGCCAGTAAGCAACAAGGCAGCTTTAATTAAAAAATTCTCCCTGCTTATAGGAAAAATAAAAAGTTATTTACTACGGAGCGTTTGGTGCAATATGCTGTTGTAGTTCAGATATGGAGACAAACCAGGATTGTTAGTTGCCAAGGCAGTATAACAGGTTTCAGATATGTGCTCACTATTAATGCAAAAGGAAAAGGCAACAAATCTCTTTGAAAATGTTAGCTCTTTACTATAATAGGAGTTTTTAAAGTTTTTATTTCCATTTAGATGATCAAAAAAAGTCCAAACAAGCATTTTGCACACATGTCTGCTACTGATTGCTAGCCATAAAAGACTAAGTCCAAAACCATAACAATAAAGTACCTTATGGTTACTGGAGTAAAGAGCATCATAGTGGTAACGTTGTCCAAAAATGCAGAAAGAATTGCAGCAATGAGGCACAGAAGTATAATCATGGCCCACACCTTGCCTCTAGAGAATCGATAAGCCTAATAAAACCAAACAAATAGACACAAAATTAAGGGATTAGATCACTCCAGCTTAATTTCAAAAAATGGTAGATAAAACTGCTTCACCAAAGATGAGGCAACAGTGAGCTCAGAGCATTTACTACTCCATGCACCTCCAACAGCATCCTCTCCAATACTAATTAACAAAATTAATTTATCAATAAAATACTTGGTGGAAGTGGGCAAACATTTCCATCATGCAGAGGAGGAAACAAGTCTGGAGAGACACCATGCTCTGGGCCAGGCACGAAGAGGGGCTGTGGCAGGAGCAAGGCTGAGCCCCTACCTTCTGCCTGCATGCCCACACGGGCTAACACAGTTCAGACTTCCCACTCCTTCCATACACTGGGACACCTTCCCGCTCTCAGAGCAGCACTGGTGGGGCTACACAGTTTGGGCCTCTATGCAGGCAGGGACTGTGTCCACCCGTGTTTTGTTCAGGGTTTCTGTGCTCAAAGCAGTCCCCCTTGTCACTTTTGTTTTCTTTCTTTCCACCCTTCTCAAGAAAATTAAGCTTTGCAGCAGGCGAAGTAGTCCCTCATCATGGATAATACTTGCTTTACAACCAATCCATCAGAATTACCCTTTTCATGTAATCTTTGGTTCTGCTACTGTGCAAAGGTCTGTGGCCATTTATCATGTGCGATCGTAAAGCTAGTGATAGTTGCCATACTACGTCTATGCTTCTGCTAGGCATAAATACCAATTTCAGCTGGAGCAGAACTGCAGTCCTGGGGAAATCAGTGGAATAACTCAGCTTTGTATTGTCCGTATGCTTGTGTACCCTACTGAGAGCCTTTTGCTTTTCTCCTGTAGAAACAATCTCCTTAAGGGCTTCATTTCTTCCCTGGGAGATTTTTCAAAATTACAAGTTGATCACTGTCATTCCTCATGTGGTGAGTATACACTGCTCTAAGAAAGGTTATTCAAAGATGCTACTTGCTGTAACAGATCTGGTTAAATACTAATTTGATTAATCTAGTAATAATTAAAAGTACCAAAAGAAGCCTACCTTTACTGCACAGTAGTCAAAGAATCCAGTTTCTGAAAATATGGCCACCAAAATCATCTACCAAAAGATGAAGAAAAAGAATAGCTTGTAATTGAATTATTACACAAAACCAAAGTTTTACGCTGACAAAAGCCCTTCTCACCCGGCACAACTCAGATAATCTGGTGACCTTTGTGTTAGGTTATCCACTACAGCTGCCATGTATCTCTTGTCAGCGCATCATACGGTGAAATTTAGTTCTCAACATAAACAGGCTGTAAATGTCATACTAGTCTGGTTGAACTCTATTTGTAGTGACTAAGAGTGCATCATACACTAAGTATTCAATGTATCTCCTTTATGTCATTAATCAAGAAAAGCCAATAAGTGTGTTTTTCTTTCTGCAGTAACGCTCTACAGAGTGCAGAAGATACTGGCTTCAAGAATTACTTGCATTTTACCACATTTCTGGGAGGTTTCCTGTCCTTCTGTCTGGTCCCAACAGATTTTTTTGCTTTCTTTTTCTACGGGGAAGGTGGGGAGTAGGGAGCAGTGTCAGGAAATAAGCAAGGCTCAGAATGGCAACAGATAATTGTCATTTTGTCTCTCTATAGTGTGTATTTTGTGCGGAGTTTAAGAGCACTTGGACAACTCTTTTTACCATAAATAGCTCTGGGCAAAGTGATTACAATAATATATTATGATAATCTAATCAGATATTTCTCCTCCATTTCTGGTTTGCCTTTTTTTGGCTACAAACATAGCACAGACTAAGACAAAGCAAGCCACTTTTCCAGCAGAGTATGTTTGAGGAAGGTTTTGAGTAAACAAAATTAATAAGATAAATGAGAGTGATTGATAATACTTGGTACTTAAACAGGTCTTTCCATTTATAGACTTCAAGGATATTTTTGGTATGTTATCAACACGATTTTACAGATTAAAAAAGAAAAAAAGAAATGGATCAATGTTTTCAAAAGGCTCCTTCAGAGGTCTGATCATCCTCCTTTTCGATAAATCCCTTAAAGCCCAAATTTTCATCGTAACATGTCTCAGTAAAGTACAATTAACAAAATCATTTAAAGGGAAACATCTCTATATTGAATGTGATAATTGCAGCACATTTAGAGCAAAAGATACATTTTAGTTACCATTCCAAACAGTAGCGCCAGTGTCTCATAATCAATCCAGTCCACCACTTTGACCATACTTGGCCTCTGCAATCAAAAAATACAATTACCGCCAAATGTCACAAAACACCTAACCTGTGATTAGCTATGAAACATAAACTCCACTTAATTGATGAATCATTTAAATAAGCTATGATGGAAATTAATAAGTGTTCCTACCAGGTGCACAAAAAAGGACTCTTTGTTACTACTGTTATTGCTATTATTATTACTACTACTACTATTATCATTATTACTAATTCAAAGTACTGCTGGCATCCTAAGTGGGTCATTATCAAAAGCCTGCATTAGGCTATTGGTTTATCTAGTTGTTCCTTATGTAGCATTACAGAAATAAAAGATAACCTAATTACATGGTAGAGCCAGTTTCCTTTCTGGTAAGAGAACAAAAGCGTATCACTTCACCTGTGAGAAAACTGGAGGGAGTTTAAGGGAACATAGCAATGATGTGGCGACCAGTTATGAGAAAAACAGAAAAAATCAGTCAGAGGTTTCACTAAATATCAACTAAGGGTAAGCAGAGCGAGGGGAAAAGGATTGGAAGGTGTAAGCATGAGGTGTAATTATTTAGGGTACTATAAGGCAATGTATTTCCATTTAAGTTTGCTTGGTAACCTAACATTAATGAAAATAACATGTTAAAGTAGCTCTGAATTAAGCTGAAAATGATTGTACTCAGCTTCCTGCAAAACCCAACAAAATAGCATCAACTGACTTTTTTCTGCCCTTCTTGTCTATACCCTAGGCCGACTTGTTTTCCCCAAGCTGCTTCCCCATCCCAGTATCTGCCCTACTATCTCTATCTCTTAAAAAACACTGGTCTGTCCAGTGCCCGATCACAACTGAGCAAACACTGAAATTCATGATATTAGACCCAGCAACAAAGTGAGCACTTACAGTTTGATTACTTACCTCCCCAACAATAGCTAAGGCAGCTAAAGCTGCCAAAGAGCCCAGCATCGCTGCAAGAGTCCTGTGAACAATCTGCAACAAAGAGTAAGAATTAACCAGAGTATCCTCTGAACATCTCCTTACTATTAAAAAGGGGGAGGGAAAAGGATAGAAATTCCTGTAGTTTATTCTTTTCTTGGTTTGTTCAGGGATTTTTTCTCCTTATTCCACCCCACTCTCCTTCAAAAAGACCTGACTGGAGAATGGCTGATTACTTTGCCTCAATATAGTACGATATTTTTAAAAAATTTGACTGTACAAAACCCTACTAGGAAGTCTCAGCTCCAGTCTCAAGGCAGAGAAGAGACTTCAGCATCAGTTTCTTATATTTGCTGATGGATGACCCAAGAAGAAAAGCAATTCATCTTCCCTAACTTAAGGACCAAAAAGCCTACTCCTGTTGGCTTCCCTTCACCGCCCATGGGAAGAAGACGTGCCCAGGAGGTGATCCACCTCGTTCTTGCCAGGTGTTTGTTCATTCCCAATGTCTACAAAGTGACTCCCAAGCAAATAGCTCAGATCTGGGCAGACGAATCCTACGCATACGCAGACATACTGAGCTTTGAGTTTCCAGGTCTAGTTTGTAGTGTGGGGCACAGATAAATAGGGCAGGCCTGTGCACCTGTTTTCTGTCTCACACATACCGAGTTTTCCTCCCTCATAAAGTGGTTTTTTACATCGGCATTTTCTTCACAAACTGGTTTGGCTTCAAGAAGGCCATATACTTCAGCTAGAATCTGCTAGACACCTTTGCCGCAGTCTCCTTAGTTCCTCAAAAGCTGCTTTTGCCAGCGTATAGACTAACGTAGCCTTGAACAATGCTTCTCCCCCACCTCTAATGTTTCTCTAGCATACAAGCAATGCATCTGAAAATAAGATCCAACCCTCTGACCACAACACAGACAATCATTTCAAACTGCAACAATTACTAGAGTATATGAACATTTGTCCATGCGTATGTATCTAATGACTAAATTGCACTCAAAATTCTCAAGGAGAAAGTATAAAAGCAAGCATGCCCTAAAAATGTACTTTTCCCTCCAAGTGCCATTTGTAGCTATTTAATCCACCATGTCTGGAAGATTATAGATTGTGTAAAATAACTTAGTTAAAGTAAGAATGTAATTAATGAAAATCACACTACAAAAGATCAACTCTAATTAACAGCACTTATTATTAATGTGTTTAAATATTATTCAGACAAAGAATTATTTCTGAGAAAGAAATAAGGCAGTCTAGAAATATTTCATTTGCTGCTAATTTCATAAGAAATATTTTGCTGATAAGAAACAATAGGATGTGGATTTCTCAAGGCCGTCCTGCCTGCTTGTAAAGGAAAAGAAAAAAAGGAAAGATTTGGCTTTGTTTTTTTTTCCTTGAACATAACTTTTTAACAGTAATGGTAAATAACTAAGCAATTCACCAAATTACTAGAAAAATAAAAATATAAATGAGTAATGTAGGAGTCAAAAGAAAAATCTGTCTCCTTTGCCCATATTTTTCATCAAAATGCACTGGAGAATAACCTATTCAGTGATCAAGCAGGAGATCAGACTAAGGTTTTTATACCCTAATGACCTGAAAGTACGCAGCACAGATTACATCTCTCACCAGCTCCCACAGAAACGTGTGTGATAAGTCACGGTTTCATCTTATTTCCAGTTTCAGAGCATTGATATGAATGTACACGTATGGGCCTTCCGATTCAGCAAAGGTGGAGGGCATTCAATAGTGTTTGACAGTTCTTGTGGCTTGTGACAGGATGCAATAATTAGACCTTACAGTTCTCTCCAGTAAAAGACACGAAGCAGAGATGTCAGTTAGGGAAGGAGATCGGCTTCTTACCAGAGCAAAGTAAGTTCAAGAGTAAGTTACTGGGGAATCCACAGCTGGCCTCAGACTGTAAGCTTTCTCCTCATCTAATCACCAGCCACTTTAGACAGCTCTTTTGCAGTTCTCAGAAAGATACCATGGAGTTTCTGATATTTAATTTGGTTTAGATTTTTTGAGTTGTTACTTTTGCATATTTCCACACAAGCGTTTTTGCTGTCACCATTATGTACTTAATTGCACACATTGGGTTGACTGCATTTTCAGTTTCCAAGAGCTTGCTGTCACCTATGGGAGACATTTCCTTTAATTTCTGCAGAAAGAAGGGGAAAAAATGCTGTACAAATGGAGTAATCTGTTAGTTCCTTTATCCTAGTGATTTTTCAAGAATGATATACAGAAGTATATCCTGAAGAATAAACAAAGACTATTCAAGTGCAAAGCTTTGTTACAAAAAAACTTGTCAAATATGCAACTCTTCATTCCAGCAAACTATCAAGTGGAAGTTATACAGTAACATAAAGCCTAGAAAGTACACTTATGTAAAGTCTGAGACATGTAAATATTCAGAAGTTGAGATTTGGGGAGGTTTAGGAAAGAATGGATTACTCTTTAATTTTCTTTGCACTTAAAGCAAACTCCAAACAAATAATCTTTTTTATAAAGGCATTTTTAAAAGCTTACAAATGGAGAAATTAAGAGATACAGGTTATAAACTGTGACACTCTTTAAAACCACAGTTCCATCTAATGCACATTTGGAGGGCATTATATTCAGTAAAATTCCATTATTATTCTTTTGTAAAATAGTACATACTGATCCAAACCCTTTCAAAGACTGGAAGGACGATGAAGATCATTTCAGAATGAATCTCAGAGTGTATCCATAAACAAAAGCTCAGGTACAGAATTGAAAGAGGTCAGAAAAAAAATTAACACAGAGGTTAAACCTCAGAAAAGCTGAGAGATTTGCCGGTCTTTTAAGTCTAAAGACATTTTGAAGGATTAAGCGAGAAATCGTCTGTACTCATCTGATCCTCCTTATGCTTGCAGAAGTGCATACCTTTGTGCATTCTCTAGTAAGCAAAGATTACAACAAAAGAAACTCAATTCATAACAAGATTCTCTTTCAAATAGGAATTGCCTATAAGATCCTAAATGTGGGTTTGCTGCATCAGTCTGACCAGGTAGAGTTTTCATTTCACAAGCTAGGAACAGAAGCGGAAGTAAACAAAGGGCCAAAAGTTACTTCTGTTGCAAGGGCAACTGAACTCAGGTAGTAAGTCCAGGGCTACAGCCCTAAGCGCTGGTCAATCCAGCTGCTGTAAGTAGACTTCTGGTGTCAGAGATAATCAGTTACAGCCTCCTGAAGCAACTCAGAAATTTATTTCTGTTTCCACCCTCTTGCACAGAAATACCTCCTCACAAACTCCCATCCCCTCTGGTCCTTCTCATTCTGTCAAAGCCACACGCCAGAGTGAACTCTTATTTTCTTCTAACTCTTATTTCTTTCATCCCACAATTGGATCTCCAAATTTCAATGGCTTAGTCAGCTTTAACAGGCTCTGCAAAATGCACTTTTTATAAAAGTTCCTTGCATCATTTCCTGGAAGGTTTCTTTAAAAAACAACTAATGGCTGTGGAGAAAAAAAAAAAAGACAGAAGAGACGAGGAAGATACGAAGCTTTTAGTCTATCAGTTTGCATGCTAGAGCTCCCCGGCTCCCAGCCCAACTACAAAGCTTATAATCTCTTTGCAGAAGGGGCATCTTCACCATCAATGTCATCTTTATTTTTATCTGAAGAATGCCTGGCAGTGCTGACTTGATGAAACAGCAAAGGACGGTGCTTGCCTTTTACAAAGGGACAGTTATCTCAATGCAAACTGCTACTGAAAACAATGCAGCCCAGATTTCACTCTTTACAATGTATGACTCAGTCGTAGAGCTCACTGATACAAGACATCTTTGAGAGCTGAAAGGCTGAGAGCTGAAAAGATTTCAAAAAAAGGGAACGAATATTTGCAGAATTTTATGTAAGTAATGAAAATACCCAAAACTACAACAGTGGAGGTTATTAAAAAATAACATCAACAATGTAGATGTGGTGATAGCAACATCACAGAGTCATGCTATAGGGTCAATTCCAAATGAGCAAAGATTAGGAAAAACTTCTATGTTGATTTTGTTTCATAATTATCTGTAGAAACTTTGTCTTATGATTGCCTGCAATGTCATATGTTTCTGTATGATAGTTCCTATACTCTTAATTCAGGAGTTAACTTTAAGGTAAGAAATTAAAGCAAACCAAATTATTTATGCCACAAGTCTTTGTGCTTGATTTTAGTTAAAAATACACATGTCTAGAGCTATAATGCAAACTGGATTTGGACAACCTAGACCTTCTCCAGATTTAAACTTCTTTATCTATCTGAAAGTGCTTTGAAAGGTTTGCACAGAGTTCATAAAATCTTTTGCTAGACTGCAACAGCATCATTATAAAAATCATTCAAAATTCCAAACCCTTTATCTTGTACAGTGCTCCAGGAGGTAAAAGGAAATTATTTAGAAGCCAATTGAATGGTGACCTGTATGCTATTTCAGAGCGTACATTTCTCAGCAGAAATCCAGGGCATGCATATTTCCAAAATGTGCTTCTGAAGATATTTGATAAATGATACTTCATACCAAACATTTTATTTTCACAAGTCCTTTATAAATGATAAATGACAATTGAAAGATGACTGTCAGTGACTTTAATGTAAAGCTTCAAATGCAGCCTCAATTCACTTTTCATCCATTTTTTTCTCTAGTGAAGCCTGTTGCATTAAACTATTTGTTTTACTGGGAAAATAATTTTCATTTGACAGAGTGGCAGCATTGGTGCGTTTCAACAGAAGGTGGTTATTCCCAAGCCACGTATATCCACATATGGGTTTTATGCATTTTCCACCTACCTCCAGAGTACCTGAAACCTTCCCTATAAAATCAACAGCCAGATCCCTCTTAGACTTTACAAAGTCTCTGGTTCAATTCTTTATTCTCAGGGGACAAGGAGGGAGAGAAGGGGAGTAAAATTTGCTCTAGGATAGCTTTTTCTCTAACTTTATGTTTTATATCTATTCCTTTTTATGTTTTTGTAAGGTTTTATTGGGTTAAAAGAAGATATCCTCAGAAGTGGAAGAGGTTTTTTTCAAAGACAAAGAGCTTGTTTTCCCTAAAGATAATCAAGACAGCATTAGCCTGACTGCCCTTGGAAATGTGTCCATCAATTAGATCCCTTGATGGAGATCATCTTATCATTTGCTGTCACATATATTATAAATTTTGGTGTGCTTTGCCTTGGACTATTACAGCTGTTTTAGCAGGATACAGATGAAAATTCAGTCTTTCTTGTTGCATGTATTTGATACACTTACAGTTTGGAATATTAACACTGAAGCCTAAAACAGGCCTCAGACGCTGAAACCAAAACTGAAATTTGCATAAAAACAATGGTGATTTAGCTAACTACTTTAGGTAGTTTTTCCTAACTCTGTCAAGCAACATAGCTGAAAATTTGAGCTTATGTCAGAAAGAAACAAAGGTTAAAAAAAGCCTTGCAATACTTTGAACTCTTCCCTGTAGTAGATCCACTTCAAAGCTGAATGGCATCAAATTCTCAATTCATAAGAATTTGCTTTACTTCTAGCAAATTGCACAATTTGCACAGAATATAAACCAACAGACTAGAAATACAGAGTATAGTCAGGTACAGATGAGATCAGACCAGCAGAAAAGGAAGGTCGCTAGAGCCAGCCATATCTACTTGTTTTTCTTCATGCTCACCCACATTAAAGTGACCACCAAACCAGTACCAGTTAGTGAAGGCAGAGCAACACACCTCCACCTCAGCTGGTGATGGCAGCTAATGCTTTACCTCCTTGCCCTCCTCCTCTCTATTTGTTCCCTACACGAGCTCTGTAGAAGCCATTCTGCAGCTTCTTCAGCTGCGGGGCTCTCTTCCCAGCACATGGGAACCCCTTACAGGGGCTGTGTCTCAACAGCTAGTGCAAAATGAATGATAACAGAAAATTAATTGCCTTAGAATTACTTAGTTAAGCAGTAGCAAGTAAGTTCTGTAGGGATTTTAATGAAGCAAAGAGGAATTGCTTGACATAGGTTAGAAAGAATGACTTACACTGATGCAGTATTCTGGGATGGACTAAAGCAGCTGTTGAGGCAAGCACGTAGAGTACAGCTGCTGGAAGGTGATGTGCATGGAGGACCCCAAAGAGACTACAGCATCACAAAAATCAGTGACAGCAGGAACAGCTATTTATATCTTCATCTGCAGATTAGGACACTATCTGTGTGTATTCTATACACACAGCCATACGAATCATAAAATAAGACTTTACTCTAGGTTATATTATTAGAAAATCTTACTATCAATCTCATTTTTGTAAGTCAAAATATGTCAAAACTGCACCACTGTAAGTAGGTATGCCTTGCTTGAAAAAAAAAAAAAACAAACAAACACTGGACCAACAGCTTACTAATTTTTACAAGAATTCAGTGGTGATTCAGTATAATAGTACCACCATATGTATGAAATACATGCCCAGCGTCAGTTAAGAACACAGACTGAAGACATCTGTGGACTTGGAAAGATTAACTATATGTTTTAGTACTAACATGCATTCTTATTAATCACACAATAAACAGCTGATTCCTGTAACTCTGTGAAAATAACATTCAATATACACTAAATAAGCTCTTTTTACAGACAAATTCCTAACTCTAACAGACTTTTTTTTTTTAAATAGAAACGTTAGATTCTATAGTAAACTATGTAACTCCTGAAGAACATCTACACAACCGGAAGGTAAGAAAGCACCAATCTATGTCATTCTGCTACAATATCCATTTTCACTCAGATAGTGTGCCAAATTACTTGTTCTGATTCAATGTCATGATGTAAACAACCCTGCCTTTAGGGAAAGGCATAGAAGGCAGCAATTTGCCACTTCCTAATGCAATGTTTCAAAATATAAGATGGCACTACACAAGATTATTATCTTGAACAGAAGGTGATTAAAAGTAATACTATATGGTATCCAAGACAAGTTAACACCTGTGATAATTGTCTTTTACTCCTATCATATGTTGACTGAACATATGACAGATATAGGGATATCTTGGGAGTTTTTTCTAGGAAAGATAGCCCTGAAATTCTACGGTTAAGTAACTACCTTATGTTTCACCAGCTGGCATAAATTCTTTCTATATGTAAAAAGCAGTGAATAGAAGCAGAGACAGAGAGAGAGAGAGACTTAAGGAGATGAAACTATTTTAATCTAATTAATTTATTCACCTCTTCTATATAGAAATTCTGTATATACGTACTAGATTCTGCAAAGGTGTTTCTTACTCCATACTTCTATCAAAGGCTTTGAATGAACGATTTGCACAATTTGCAATCTTTTCACTGTCTATGAGATTTCTTCCTCAGCAATGTCACTGCTACCTGTTTGTAGAGAAAACAGGATGGGCTAAAGCTTCATGCTGATATGGAATATTGAATGAACTGTTTCAAAGTAGCCCTTGAATGATACAAGGATAAACATATCCTCATTGTACGAGATGAGCAAGACTACTGAAATCCTTGTATTTTGATGCCTCGCAAACTTAGGGGAAAAGCAAAGCTGGAGAAAAGAGTAGAGTCAGGAAGGAGGGAAACAGCATTTGTACAGATCTTCGCCAGAGGATCCAGAAGAGAGTTTATTCCTTTATGATGAGGGTTGAAATGACTGCTTGACTTCTAAGTTGAGACTGGTGTTGAAATAACCTCCCAGCTCAGAATATTGGTAATTAGAACAAGGGATAAAAAATGTATGGCATCATGTGTGGTAAATATTTCTATTGGATTCACACAAAAAGGAGGAGTTCATCATATCCAAATCATTACAGCCACCGATTGGTATTTTCAGCCTCTTACCTGTTGGGATGCCTCTGATGTAAGAAAATTATTCTTATACACCTCCAGGAAACATCAGAAGGGGAAAAACTAGTAACATTTGACAGTTTGAGCATTCCTTAAGGTCAAATTTTAAAAGTGAGTCTTTTTATTTGCTATGAATTTGTTTGCTACTGAATTTGTCTTAATGTGAAATTGGACAGAGGCACATAGAGATGAATGAACTGGTGTTCTGTAAATGAGGGCCTTGAGTTAGGTCAGATTCACAGAAAGCAGACCCCTGAGGAAAGATAGGATGGTGATACTTTTTATGTGCCAAAACACGTCACTGCTGTCATATCTTAGCTACAAAAAAACATTTGCTATACGACTAAGGTAGAGAGATCTGGTTGCTGGACCGATGTTGCTACCTAGAAGATGATCAACCAGGCCGCTGCTATGGGCTGAAATGACCAAAGCCGTTGTATATCAACAGGCTGGCCTGGCAACAGCCTTTCAGACTTGCAAAATGCTTTGGCAAGACCCTTTAGCAAGGGTCAATCCAGTCTTCCAGCACCTCTCTCAGCAGGCTTTGCTGCCTCTATCCACTCCGCATGCTTTGATACCATTCCCAATGCACATCCTTTTTTTTTGTGTGTCCTAAAAGCATTATTCATAGGGACTGCAAGACCCTCATTATATTTCCAGTTTCAGAATGTTTTCTGAAACTGAAGAAGATGCCATCGTCTGTATTTCCCCGGTTATCTCAGCATCCTCAAGACTAACGAGGTTGTGAATTTCTAGTAAAAAAATTACATGGAGCAAATTACAAAAGTGAGGGGCAAGCCTATTTTACTTTCCCTGTGTGAACCTTTGTCAGCCTTCTTTTAATATTAGGGTAATAAGACCATAAAAAAATTACAGCCATGCACTATGGACAACATTATGTCAAACTGCAGCACTCACGTTACCTTTACAGGGAGCTTTCTACTCCAGCAAGCATTTCCTCTGGAGAGTCTTTCATCCCTGACATCTCCTCTCTTTCTCACTCCAGTTTTCTTCTCTGGATTTTTTTTTCTCTTTACATCATGCCATCACATCTCCCTCCAAGCCTGCCCCCTATACTCTCTCATGTTTGTTCATTTGCTTTTGCCCTTGCTCTTGCTGATATAAAGTGCCAAAAGAAGCTGAGTTTCTCATCCCTATTTGTGTGCATTAGAAGTGTATGTGTGTTCTAATACCTTGTTAAAATTTTAAAACTTCATGGCTCTCTACCCCTCTGGTTGCCGTAGGCAGGGTAGAAGCTGAACAGCAGCATTCAATTAAGCTAATTTAATGTTCTATTGCCTGTCTCAAACAGAAAGGGAAAAAAAACAACCCACAGCATACATAGTACGCAAGGCAGGGCAACACATTTATGCTTGACAGTCTTTTGCAAATTGAACAAAATACAGTTCAAAATTACTTTTAAAAGGCAATAAAAAATAGAAAATGGACATATGGAAAGTAGTTTTTACACTTAGTGTTGAAAATATGACTCCTATTATTTCAAAAAACAGCATTCTGCAAAAAGTGCAGCCTGGGTGACAGCATCTTTTAAAGCAGACAATCCTATTGAGTCTTTAGAATAGCAAGCAGCACCATCCAGTGGCAATTTTTTCCTATTAAGTTATTAATTAAGGCCACTTTGCATACTGCAGAAGTACCACAGCACCCAAAAGAAGATATTTTTCCTTAAAGCACACATATTCAGAGCACAGCTAGACTTCTATCAAGATAGATCTAATTAGACAGGCAGTAGTTGGTATAAAATCAATATTCATATTGGATTAATAATACAAAACTGTTGTTGTAACATATCCAGCTAGAATCCAGCTGAGGATTTTGCTTGTTGTTATACTGCATTTTTGTTTGAATTTGAATTTATCCTGTTCTTAGCTTGCAGCACCCTGCTTCCTTTACACTTCCTTTCTCTCACTCACAGCAGGTAAAAATGACTGTGGTTTATCTAACTGGTGCTGGCTCACTTTTGGACCCTCCGTGTTGGTGACAGTGGCTCTGGTAGAAATCCCAGTACCTCAGGGATACTGACCCAATGCTCCTCATAAGGAGAAACTTGCGATGCTCCTGCACAATTGCTTTAAAGTAATTTTAAGCCTTTCAAAATGCACAGAGGTCAAAATGCACGGAGGTCACATCCTCCTCCTAAGTCATAGAATCATAGAATGCTTTGGGTTGGAAGGAACTTTAAAGGTCATGTAGTCCAACCAGCCTGCAAGGAGCAGGGACATCTCCAACTAGATCAGGTTGCTCAGAGCCCCATCAAACCTGGCCTGGAATCTACCACCCCTTCAGGCAACCTGTCCCAGTGTTTCACCACCCTCATTATAAAAAAATGTCTTCCTTATATCCAGTCTGAATCTACCTCCTTCTATTTTAAAACCATTACTCCTCATCCTATCACAGCAGGCCCTGCTAAAGAGTTTCTCCCCATCTTTCCTATAAGCCCCCTTTAGGTTCTTGAAGGCTGCTGTAAGGTGTTCCCAGAGCCTGCTCTTCCCCAGCCTGAACAGCCCCAACTCTCTCAGCCTGTCCTCACAGGAGAGGTGCTCCAACCCTCTGATCATCTTTGTGGCCCTCCTCTGGACCCATTCCAACAGGTCCACGTCCTTGTTATGTTGGGGGCTCCAGAGCTGGATGCAGTACTCGAGGTGGGGTCTCACCAGAGCAGAGCAGAGGGGCAGAATCACCTCCCTCAACCTGCTGGCCACACTCCTCTTGATGCAGCCCAGGATTCAGTTGGCTTTCTGGGCTGCAAGTGTGCATTGCCGGATCATGTTGAGCTGCTTATTCACCAAAACACCCAAGTCCTTCTCCTCAGGGCTGCTCTCAATCCATTCTCCATTCAGCCTGTGTTTGTGCCTGGGATTGCCCTGACCCACGTGCAGGACCTTGCACTGGGCTTTGTTGAACTTCATGAGGTTTGCACAGCCCACCTTTCCAGATGGTTAAGGTCCCTCTGGATGGCATCCCTTCCCTCCAGCATGCTGACCACACCACACAGCTTGGTGTTGTTGGTGAACTTGCTGAGGGTGCGCTCAGTCCCACTGTCTGTGCCACAAACGAAGATGTTAAACAGGGCAAATGTTAATCAGAGAAAGGCAGTGAGTGACCATAAGTCTTGATAGTCCATACTGCTTAATTCCTAGCTCAGTCACAGGCTTTTCTCTCTGGAAGAACGTGTAGGGTACTGTTTGGTGAATATTTCACTCTAGGGCACAAAACGGGTGGACCTGCCCTATGTTTGGATCTGCTTGTTCAATCCAATCCTACAGCACCTACCAGTCTTTTCTGCCTCCATCTGCTCCACATACCTTGTTACCATTCCCAATGCACACCCTCAGTTTATGTCCTAAAAGCATTATTTTTGTGTCCCTCATCATATCGCACATTTTCAGCTGAGAAAAAAAAAAAGAAAGAGTAGACTTTTTAATGGTAACAGTGCTTTAGGGTTATGAGGACTCCAAACCTGACCCACAACCACATGCTGCCCAGGAAGGATGCAGCCAGCCTGCTCCAGAGGGAGCTAGATTTTTTCATCAAGCTAGGTTTTTCTACTGGGTTTTGTGTTTTAGATTTCAGTAGGTTGGATTGAGTGCAATCCCCAGAGCCACAACATTTATTATTTACACCTCAGGCTGGGAAGTTTCCTTTCCGAGCCCTACCTCTTGGCTCCATTTCTACATCACTGTAAGACACAGCAGACCATCAAGGCAATCTTTTTTCTCCCCCACTCAGGACCAGTAGTCTCTGAAGAAAGCAAAAGTGTGCAGGAGAGCATTCTCACCCTGCTGGAAGCTGCCCAGCACATCCAGGGGCACTGATTTTCCCTGCCTTGATCTTGGGCTCTTTTGCTCCCTTCCACCCCCAGATACGAGGGCAGATGAGGGCAAACTTTTATTCTTGCCCAGTGATGTATGGCTCAGACTCTTTAGCAAAGAAGATAGATGGTTTGTTCTGATAGTCTGCCTCTAATTTTCTGCCAACTCTTATGGCAGTGTTTTAATTCCTTTTCACAATTTCTCCATCCTTGCATGACTGGAAATAATATCAGCAGGAATATATTCTTTCCCACAAAGACCAGGTAGAGCAGCAGCTACAAATTTCTTTTTTTAGATCATCTTTTCCAATAAAGGCTATGGATTTTCATCTGTCCCTTTGCTACCAATCTTTTGGTAGGATATGTGTGGAGGTGGGAACACTTATCCGCACTCTTCTCTGTCTGTATTTAAAGACAGATCAATATGCGTATGGATGGGAAGTAAGAAACCATGCTGAGTTAGCTGATCACTGGTTTCTGTGGCTTTCCTCATCGGAAAAATTCTCCCTTAAGATTAGTCTATTGCACTTAGTGTTATGTTTCGTATACCAGTGAATATTTCTTCTGTTTTCCTATTCCCTTTCTGAAGCATCATTTTCCATGTGCAAATAAACAGCTTCGTTACTGGAAATCAACAAAAACTGGACTATGTGAGCATAGACAGTAGTAATAACAAACAACTTATTTCATTTGTAAAAATGCTTCCTGTGAGGAAACATTGGTTCAACCAGCACACAACGCTAGAAACATGGAAAGGCCAAGCCACATAAAAGTTTTGTTGTCTGCAGCTAATTTCTGCTGGTTAGATGCTATTAAAAAAATCACTCTGCTTTGAGTTAAAGTAATTACACTTAAAGGATTCATAACAAAAGCAAGTTAATAATAGAAAAGTAATACAGAGAAAAAACTGACACTCTCCATTTCCATTAAAGTAATAAAAATTGTGATTTTAAGCCCGTGCTTCATGCTAGTAAGAAGCTAGGACTTGTAAGACCACATCTTACACTTTCAAGTATTTGCATTTTAAGGAAAAATATAGACGTGTAAATGTTATTCAAGATGTCACATCATTAAAATAACATTTGAAAGATCCTGGCAAGATCTTTGTTAGGGCTACCTAAAAGACAGGATATGAGACTAAATGATATCTCCTATCAAAAAACAAGTCCTATGGAGGCTCTTATAGAATTTCTGATACTTGCAGGTATCACTTTTCTACCATTTGATGTGCTATGGGTATCTCTTCTTACTTTCTTTAATTTAATAAAATGAATGCTATTCTGCTTTTTCTCCTAACTAAATAAAATACTTTATAAAACAGCTTTAAAAAGGCCATTACATTCATATTTTCTTCTACTGGTTCATTTAAGTACCATTAACAGCTAACACTTTATTTTAACCCAACACAAGCCAAATATATTATTAAAGGAAAATATTGGACAAGTGCACACAATAATTCATTCAAATTAATCAGCTTTGTCCTTTAGTAATAAATTTTTAACATTCCTCCTTACATATTTCTAATTAATGCAGCTCCAAACATAGCTACAAATATGCAGTTAATAATTACTAATAAGAGCTTTATCAACTCAAGAAACTTTTCTAAATACCAATAAAACTTTATAATATTAACAGATATTTTACCATATAGATAGGAAGACAGATTTCTTTTCAGGGTAAACAGTGTATTATACTATTCCCTGTGTATGCAAATACAGGCAAAAGGGGAGAAATCAAAGAAATGTTACTGTATTGCAAAGAGGAAACAATGTGATTTAATCTACACTATTCCTGGACTATGCTGTACGACCAGAAACAACCATTATTGAATCTGAGCGAATGGAGTGTAAATAATCACTTAAGTTATATACATTGAAAAGGGCTTTGCTGGAAAAAGAATGGAAATCTAAGAAGGCAAATAATGAAATGCACTCTAACTTAAAGAACAAAGATGTTTGGAGTAGAAAAGTGTAAAAATTACATTTTCTAAGACTTTTTTTAAAATTTTTTTTCAAGTTCTCAGTCAAAAGCAGCTACACATTTTAAGGATCAAGACTAGAAAGAGCCTGTCTTCAGACCCATTGTGAACTAATCTAGTACAGCAACATCAGCACAGAACTCTGAACATCTGCACTTTACACCAGATGTCCCTGTAGACGAACACGAAAACTTACTTACAGCCCATCTTACCCATGTTCCTCAGTAATCCTGAGGAGTCAGATGGTAGAGCTCAGATCAACAAAGGTAAACCTGACACTTTTTTTTTTTAACATACACGTGTTTTAATTTCCTACGCAGCATAGGCTTTCAAGAACAAAACAAAATACTTCATTATTTTCAACAAGTCTATAAAATAGTGCAGATTAGATTAATTAAAAAATATCAAAAGAAGCAGGATTTTTCTCTCCTTTCTCCACTGGGAGAAGGAGAGGGAACAGAAGACTCAATTGCAAAGAGGGAACTGATCGATGTTTGAAGAAAAATAAATTTCAACAGAATGAATGCAAAGTAAGAAAATGTTCATATTTGTGGTAAGGATAAAAAAAAAAGAAATAATTTGAAATTAAAGAGAAAAAGAGGCATCTTCTTTTATCAGAAATGTATTTGTATTTTATGAATACGTGACACATAATCACTTTCAAAAGAAACAACACTTAAAATAAATTTCTGAAGAAACGAGGTTCAATAGCTTAATGTGTTTTTTGAAGAACAGCACATCCTGAGAGAGTAAGACTTCTCCACGGACAAGGACTGGTACTTGTACTGACATACATTGTTTTCCTAGAAATTTGATACCAACATAGAGGCAAACAGCTGCCTCAAAGCAGAATTTACCCTGTGGCTTTACAATGGTGCAAGTTTGGAGAAGATGACGGAAAATGCACTTCATTTGCCAGCTGGAACCTCTTCATCAGCTTTTTCAATCATCTCTATCTACAGGAGGCAGAAGCTCTTGCAGGCTGTTCTCCTACATGCTCCCTGGTGAATAAGGCAGCAAAGGGCAAGTGGAGAAGGTGAAGGAAAGATTAAAGGATGAGGACAGTTGGGTCGAGGAGATTGTGGGCACAAGTTCTACGGTTCATGTTTGGAGAAAGAGCTGTGCAGGAGGAGCAAGCAATATGTCTTTGGGACTGCTCTTATGAGTTGTAATAGATAAAATGCTCTGTCTTTCTTCATCATTATAAGAAAATACATTAAAATATAGCTCTGAAACTTGTTTGGGTGTCCATACTGTCTGAAGTTGAACCTGTATTGCCAATGATAATGAATAAAACACAAGAAACTAATAAAGATTGATAAAAGATGAGGAGAAGCAACACTGAAAATTAAAATCCATGCGAGATCACTCCTGCAGCAACACTAATTCATTTCTCAACAGTGATAACTGCTAATGGAATAGAGAGTGCAATGTGTTGAGAAAGCAGGACTTCAGGCACTAAAGTTATAAATACTGAATATAAGGAAAGCCGCTCTTATATATTTGAACAGTATTAACATCCATCTCTTGCAAGAGATCCATGAGGGAACCAAACAGTCAAGTTTTGTTTCTGTGACAGTTGTTTCCAGCTTATATATTTATAATTAAAATTTACTCTGGTTGTAGCATTTATCATTCCTACAGATGTTATGGAGAAGACAGCTAACATCATGATGCAATAGGTGACTTTCCACATTTTACAATTCAAAGAATTTTACTTTTAAGTATCTATTTCTACCTTTGAATTTGCGGGAAATAAATGTCTCTGAGAACAACAGAAATTATTCCTTGATCTTTTCACAGAAACAATAAGCTCATGAGTTGTTTTAAAGCTTTTTTTCTTAGAAACAACAGGAAAATGCGCTCTTTCCTTGGCTTTGCTTTTCAGTTTCAAGCCTTTATTTCCTTTGACACATGAATTGCTCCAAAGCAGCTTTCTAGGATGCAAACATGAAACCACACTTTACATACATTAAAAATCTGATGGTTTTTCAATTGCTAAATGGTTGCATAGTTAGGATTTTTTTAAAAAATAAAAGCTGCATTTAAAAGTATTAAGACTATTTTCATGCTGTGCTGCATGCCTACATATATTTATAGTAAAACGTAGTCCAATCTCCCTCCACACTTAACATCATAGCTCTTTGCTCCTTTATAAAGTACATAAAGGCATTTTTAGCTTCATAAATAAATCATCATTGCAGAGCTACGTGATCTAATGTCTGAAGCATCTGTCATGTTCTGTGTGCCCATTATTGATATTTGATTGCAAGGTGGTCAACAATCGTACAATTTCAATGGGTAACAGGATAAAAAGCTTAAAATACGCAAGGGATGTGCAAGAAAAATGAGCATGCCAGACATTTAGTATGGAGCACCTTTCAGACTTGATTTGATTCACTTCTCAGTTTCATATTAGTGTAAATCAGGTGTCATTCAACTTGGACAATTCAGACAGTGTGGATGTTCACATGAACTGGGAAAAAAATGTTCCCCCCTTATATCTACTCTTTATTTCAAGATAATCAGACAGTAAGCATTTTCAGTTCAAATAAGTCAGTTGGAGCCCTGTGCTGTTTCTGATATGTTTTCTGTCAATAGTGCTGATGCAATGCATTTTTGTTGGGTTTGGAATCGTGTTGCAATATACGTTTTAAGTTCCCTGCCCCTTGACTTCTTCATATTAACCCAGACTCCATATTCTCTTCAAATATACAGCAAAAGGATTGCTAAATGTCACTCATTGAAAAGTGTGCTCAGTTAACATTTTAAAAAGTACACTAAATTCATAGTTTGAGGTGCCTTAGAGGAGGGAATAACCAAAGCTTTTTTTCCTTTTACCTTATATTAAAAAACAATTAACTTACTTAAAAACAAATTTTCTGCACCTTTTATAACCCAGACTTACTTTTACTCTCACAGCCAAATTATAGCCCTGTTAAAATATTAAAACACTAATAGGTTCTAACAGAAAAATACACAATATCACTATAAAGTTAATATAACTTACCAAGATCAGTTACAATTCAGAACAATTTCTCCACACATAGCTTATTTATGCCATTGGCAACACCAATGGTAAAGCAAGGAATTATATATACATTTTTATAGTATATTAAAGCCCCAAGATTAAACCCTTCCTTAAGCTCCATTTACAATGTAGTGGGAAAATAAAATCAAAGTGCAAAACATTACTTACTTCTAGTATGATCAGAATGTAGACACCTAGTAAGATGATGGATGCAATTGTTACTTGTGCCTCTATATTTGCATGAAGGTATTGATGCTTCATGGAGAGAGGAACACTTCCAGGCTCCTGTAGGGAAGCTTGAACGTTTATGAAGATGGTGCCTCTGGTGAAAGAAAGAGAAGTTTTGCTTATTTCTGGAATGAAACACCATTTATGCATTACTTCTATATTGAGTACCTATAAATACATGTATATGTCTTGTATCTTTACAATTGCAAGCAACTGTTCAAACATTTTTGTTCTATCCCTCTAAATAGCATTCTTTGGAAAGTAACTTATGTACAAACCAGCCTTGTAAATCTATTTAAAAAGCAGTAAGAACTCTTACTTCTTTCCTGCCCCTTCGAAACAGGCAGAGACTGATTATTTTTAAAACTATCTATTCCTTCATAGTCAAGTCTATGTAAACTGCTACTTCAATGGATCATTTCTCAGACGTTTGACCAACCTGTTTTGTATCTGAAAGGTTCTACTTATGATGATTTGACGATTTCTTCTTGAACTTAAGGGTAGAGACCAGTTGTATACCACCTGCAAGAAAGTCACATTTGGTAATATTAATAAAAGCCAGCGAAAGTGATAACGTCTCTTATCTAGGGTTTTATCCCTTTTTGTTCTCTCTCCTGTCCATTTAGGAGAATTTTTGATGGATAGAGCAGAACACACACACCCGCCTAAATTAATTCCACCTGATTAGGTATGTTAGAGACGCTCAGGTTGGAGCAAATTCATCCTCATCCCTTCCCTCAGTCAACGAAGTGAGAGACACCTCCAAGAGGGGAGATGCTAAATCACACTTTCATTGACTGTAAGGAGCATCTAGGGCAGCTAGGCTCAGAGACAGCAATATGGTTCACTCCCAAAGACTGTCTGGGAAGAAAACTAACAGACATGAGGTACAGACAATGAAAGGTCCAGGAGCAACATCATAACTCCAGATATTATGAAGAGGACACGGTAGAATTTCAGTAAACAAAATTCCTGTTCGCTGATCTTCTAGCAAAAAGAAACAAAAAAACCTCAGCAAATAAAAACTTACTGAAACTTTACCCATTACTACATACTGATATTCATGGTCATTTAGCCAAATACGCTCTTTAAGTGCAGATACAGATAGTCTCTCCTTTTTAAAGAAAAGGAACTTAAAAAAATATCAAATTTGGTTAACTGTAGCCCAAATCCTGAGACTGTCCTGACCCTTTACACTACAAAGTGCAGAAAAAAAAATGATTTAATCGGCCAACTTGGAATATCTGACAGAGAAATGCCCGAGGAGCATGCAGGCAGGGAAGGTTATTTTGGCTACCTACTCCTTTGGTCACGTCAGGATCACCAGTGGCATGCCAGTGGGAGGTGGGCTGCTGCAGCCAACAGTACTCTGGCTACACCACAGCAACTTGAAGGCTCCTTGGTGATCACTGCCACCAGCACAGGCTACAGCAGCCTCCTTATCATGGGGATGGGTAGTTTAAGGGGGTAACTGCCATTACAGTATTGTTTTCCATGCTGAGGCAGTGACACTAATCTTTTGCTGTACACTGTGAGATTGGGTGTAAGTGGGAATACTGTTGGTGTTGTTCAGCTATGCTGTCACTGGTAGAGGCAGGCCATCCTGTCGTGTACACAGAATGATAGGCAGTTGTTTGTATGTCAAGGCTATTTATTAAGTGGTGAAGCTTATTTTTATTTTTCAGTGATATACAATGACAGGCTGTAAAAGATCCTCCTTCATTGAGTTCTCTGGGAGAGAGCAGCAGGAACTTGTCACAAACAGCATCAACAATGAGAAAGCCTTAAGAGAAATAAAGCCAATAAGTGTGACACAAGTTTGAGAAAATAATTTGCAATGAAATGTGAAAAAGTATTTTAGTAACTGCAAAAAGGCACTTTACACTTGTTTCTTCCTTTAAGACAACTTTTGAAATGCTATGAATTTTAATCACAAGAATTTCCATGCTAATTTCTAGTCAAGGGGCATAATTTTTACAAAATTTTAATATAGGAAGCTAAAGGAACTCTTATAAAGACAAAAGAAAATGTAACTTTACTTTTATGAGACTAAGTTGTCTAACATTGACATTGACACACTTCACAGCAGGAGAAAGCAGGACCACTTAAACCACACAGTGGTGATGGAAATATGAGTGATAAAACACGTCTCAGAAAAAGTGAAAACAAATGTAAAGACCATCACCTGCTGCTGGCGTCTCCTTCTTGATCCAGCATCTTCAGCCTGGCTGATTTGTACTACAACGTATTCTTCTGCTTGCTGATCAACTACATCTGCTAAAAATGGTCCTCCTATGTCTAACTTTAACAGAGCAGAATCACGAAAATCGGTCAGATTCATAGCTGTTAATGAAGTTGTTAAGGTGTACATTTCCAGCAAAAATGCATACAGGCTGTACCAATTCCAGGAGAAAAAAAAAGACAAACAAACAAACAAAAAAAAAACAAAAAACCACCACACCTTATATTGAAAACACATTCTTCACCTAAAATGCTTAAGAAACTATGAAAAGAACAAATTAGATGTTTCCTAAGGAAAAAGAAATTGTGGCTTTAGAATGAACACATCTGTCCTTTCCTAGCAACTTTTGAGATCATTTCAGCTGACGCTGTAGATGTACCCAATCTCCAAAATAGCGTACGGAGATAGACAGATAGACAGAGAAGTAAGGCTCTTTAAGTGCCTGTACTAGATGAAAGGCTGTATCAACTCAGCACTTTAAACATCACAAAATTTGTACTGGGGAAAACACTGTGGAAGCTTCAACCATGGGGAAAACTAAATCAGAATCAACATCCTATTCATGCAAGAGAACTAGCTTTTTGTTCAAAGTTGTACTCATAAGTTTTCAAACATCTGAAAGACATATTTTCAAGCTCCTCTTACTTGGAGTATTCATGGTCTCTTTCTCCTTCAGCCCCCTCTTCTAATTTTCCTTTTTTCCTCTTTCAGAGATCTAGCATGATCTGTGGTCAAACTACATTCCTAGTCTAATATAATTAAGAAGTCAGACAGCCATGATCAGTAAATCCATTGGAAGCCTGGCTTTATTAGTCTCAACACACCTAGGACTATTTAAACTCAGTATTATGAGAAGTCCACTTCTGGCATGGTTGAGAAAGAAGTGTCCCCATGAGGAAGAGGGGAAGCCTAAGCTTGTAAGCCCTTCACAGTTCTTTTGTTACTATAACAGAGAGATATTGTAATCATTTTGCCACTATCTGTGACCAGACAGAAAGCTAAAGCATCACCACCAAGAAAAAAAAAATATCCTAAGAAGGGAAAAGAAGAAATTTGATTTGACACGTTTATGTTCTGTTTAAATCATATGACTTAATCACATGCTTGAGTATCTTAATGTCTTAACACCTGACATATAATTGAACATACTACAAAATTGAATCTGTTGCAAAACAAGTGTACAATATCATATATCTACCAGAAGGAGTTTCCCAGAAAGACATTTCGTTGCCCAGAGAACTCAAATATTTTAACAGGAGAAAAAACACAGTATGGTCAGAGAGGATCCAGGGCAGTGCTGTGCCCTGCTTCCCAGTGAGCATGGCAGGTCTGGCTCTAAGGAGGAAAGCCTTGTAGCATTGTGCAAGGGTCATTCATTGTAAAAAGAGCTGCTGCTTCTGTCCATATCCCCAGCAGGTGAACTGGATCTAGAAAAGAGATGTCTCTCGTGGTAACCCAAAAAAAGATCCTAGCAAATCATAGAATCATAGAATGGTTAGGGTTGGAAGGGACCTTCAAAGGCCATCTAGTCCAACCCCCCTGCAAGGAGCAGGGACATCCCTGACTAGGTCAGGTTGCTCAGAGCCTCATCCAGCCTGGCCTTGAAAGTTTCCAGGGATGGGGCATCCACCACCTTTCTGGGCAACCTGTTCCAGTGTTCTATAACTCTCATCGCAAAAAAAATTTTCCTAATTTCTAATCTAAATCTACCCCCCTCTATTTTAAAACCATTACCCCTCGTCCTATTGCAACAGGCCCTACTAAACAGCCTTTCCCCATCTTTCTTGTAGGCCCCCTTGAGGTACTAGAAGACCGCTCTAAGGTCTCCCCGGAGCCTCCTCTTCTCCAGGCTGAACCCCAAATCTAGTGGCAGGTGAGTAGCCAATGCAAAGCGAAGTAACATAAATGTCACCCTGCATGTCACAGCAAGCAGAGTAATCACCATCAGTGTCATTCACATGTGTTCATTAAAAATGAACCTCCCAAGTATCTATTTGCTTAAAACAATAGCACAGGAAAGGCTAAAGAAAAACCTCAGATGCAACAAGTCAGGACACCAGTTCAAGTCAGGAGAATTTATGCACACAGCCCTTAGCAAGGGTAAATATATATTACAACAATTCTCTTCTGGTTCTGAAGTTTCTAAGTGTGACTTGGCATCACAGTTTTTCTGTGTCCTACTTAATACACAGTATTAATCTCAACTGGGACTACAGCTATACCTTTAACTGGAGACATTAATCATACCTTCTAAAAGGCCTGCTGACCTGAAGTCATTAACCCAATGATTTCAGATGCCTCTTGATAGTCTGCCTTTTGTTTGGAGTGTAGCCAGTAATTTATGTCTTGAAAAGCTTCAGGTGCATATACTTATGGCAGCTTCCTTTTAAGCAATACTTTTAAAATAAATCCTGTAACTACCTAGATGGCACATTCAGGAGCTATTATAAAGGATGTTTAAATTAACGGGGGGAGAAATGAAACCTTATTTTCAAGAAGAGTGGTTCCTTCCTTCTTTTCCTGTAAAGATGAGGATACTTAAGGTGTTTTTCCATTCCTTTCTGTGCATTTATAAAGCCATTAGAAAGAACCCTCGCGTAATAAGTTCTCTTTTGATTGCAAGTGGAACTGAACATCATTCACTAGTCTGCATTGAGGCTCTGAAATCCCATCAGAGTTATCTCTCTCCAAACAATATTTAGAGACTCTGTCATAATTCCATTGTTAGACTGCAGCAGATCACAGCCTTTATGACAGGTGGAATCAAAATAAACCAGGAGAAAACTTCAGCCATGCTTATATGAATCAAAATGCAATTTTTTTTTATTAAGCTGCTCTTCAGAATATTTTTGTTCTGCCTTATCTTGGTTTTATATTTCCCTTAAATTGCCAGAATGTGATTTCCTCTGTATTTTAATCATTCAGATGTGGCTAACTTTTGGGAAAACTATCTTTTTACTTCTAATATCCCCTTTTATTCTGCAACTTAACCAGGCTGGGCCTTCTTGTCTTTTCTCAATGTTTTTGTATTGTAGCCTCCAGTATGTGCCTTTAAAACAAAAAATCTCCCTGAGATTATTTACAGCCAGAGATGTTTTTTATTTCACTTCAGCTAAGCTGCCTCATTTTTATGTAGTTCCATTCTTGAAATTATATTACTGCTGTGAATTATCCTGTCAAGGGATTTGGGTTTGTGTATGCTTTGTACACCATTACACAGTTGCTGTCTGTATTTACATCTGGCACCAGATTGGGTCCCCTGCTCAGAGCTAAACCAAGAGCCATTTTTTCTTATCTCAGTTTTCTGACTAACTGCTCCTAGAAGGTGTTGAACAGTGTGCAAGAGTCACCTCATGTCATTTTACTTTTTCATAGCTTATGTAGACAACATGATGGAATGTGGTGCGGTGGCTAAATGTGTAAATTGGTATTCATTCACCACAGTTTATACTGCTGTACTGTGGGCATCTGTATCTGAGTTGGTTACTCCCTTAAAACCAGTGAAAACAAGTTTTAAGACATAATTCATTGCTTCATTTTAGACCACCACACAAAAACGAGAAGAATTGCTCATGAGAAGCATGAGTTCTCTCTATTAACAATAGAGAGAGCCTGGGATTACTACCTCAGGTGTAGCTGAGATGAGTCATCCCTGAATACTGAGTTCCTGCTCTACACTCCATCGTGCCATTAATTCAGTATGTACAGAGCCAGATGAAAAGCCATGATTTACAGAGGTCCTCTGTAATATTTGCATACAGATGCCTGACTTTATGCTTTATTTAATAGCTACTTGTATCACCTACTCTGCCTACTGTAAAACGTACCCTGAGAATACTATGTCTATCGATTTTTTCTGAAGTGCTTGTATATTGTTTATCCTGATTTATGAGCAGGTCACCCATGCTAGTTTCTCTAGGATACTACCATTTTAAAGAAGGCGTTTTACCTGGATCTTAGCATCTATTTTTACATGTTTTCCTGAACTGGGGTTATTTCTGCATCATTCTTTGCGGTTTTCTCTTTGATGTCCTATCCCTGTTTGCAGCTTATGAGGTTGTTCTCACATCATCCCTTCACAATATACCAGGTTGAACCACATACTTTTCTATACCTATTGGGTTCCCCATCTGAAGAATGTTCCATAATCTTTTTTCCTTTTTGGAGTGTCAGCAATCTAGTTCCATTTTTGTCTACGTAGGATCCATTCTTTCTCTCTGTGCTCCATCAGTTCTAGAAGTTCTGTGAGTCCTTAACAAACTCTTTTTTTTACAGCATTTTCTCAATGATGCCTTGAGATTCTGTTTCTTTGCCTGCCTCTGCACATGGTCCTGGTCTACATCCATCTACTTAGCAGCCTGAATATTGCCTGCAGGCCAAAATGCTTAGTACGTTTCCAAAAGCATCAACAAACATAAATGATTTTTAAATGTGTTCTGAGAGGAAAAATGATGGAGGAGTGTCTGACAGTAAAGAACTAGAGTTACTAAATTAAAAAAAAAAAAAGAATCAAAGGGAAAAAGAACTAAAGGGATTAGAGAGGTTGTTTCATTAACGTATTCTCCCTGGGAGAAGAACCCATTTTTAGGACCTCCAAGGAAGGTAAAGGTCTGCTAAACTCTGACTATATTCTTTGCCTCACAGTCTGTCTTTCTATATATACTTCTGGTTTAGGGAGTGGGAAGGGTGATTTTCTGTGACACTAATGGTCGTGGCATGATTATAAGTTTTCCTAGTGACATTTCTTGCTTCATTATTAACACAGTTGCACCAATCATTCAAATTCATGCAACTTCAGCAAGGAATTAGATAATAAGGCCAGCACATTTACCCATCTTATGTCTGCTCGCTCTAGAGCCTGCCCATCAACTTTCATATCTGGAATTGTTCTAAATAGTTCCACTGAATAAAAATGAAATGAGAAATCTAGCCTATGATGTAAATTTCAACATATTGAGATGCATCTGCTTTCTGAATTTGAGATCTTAATCCTGGACTGGACGCAATAAAATCTCTCCAAGATACTGAGGAGGGAAGTAAGTCAGTGAAAACAGCCACTGACTAGTCAATTTGATACCTCTGGTTCTGTCTGATTTGCACTGACCAGAGACCTGTTCAGTCATGACTTGACATTATGAGTTTTCGTTAACTGTTTTGCACGTAAAGAGCAAGTGAGTAAGGAACCCTTCACACTAGGTGCTGTGCAAATACACACCTCACAAAATGTCAGCCTTGCTTCAAAAATTTTATTGGGGAGATATCAAACATTTAAAGCAAACCACCAGATCAGAACTGAACGGCTTTGAAATATATTAATAAAAACGCAAGATCCTTGGCCAAACTCAGAAAGAATTCACAATCCACTCCCCAACTATTATCAGTTTTCAGGTTCTAGAAAAGAAAGTTCTGACAATCAGTTACAGAAAATAAAAATGTTTGTGTCTTAGAATAGGTACATGTAACTGAACTAAGAAATGCTGGAGATTATTCAGACTCTCTCTCTCTTCTTCTGTTTTAATAACCCGCTTTCCAAAGCACACCATCTTATTAATTATTGATGCTTCCCACTTAACATACAGCCTTTGAGCAAAAGATCTGAAAGTGCTTCACACATTACATCAATAGAGGTGCTGAATCTTGCTTCCTGTGGAAAAGGGTCCTCTAGTCAGGCTTCAGTATAAACTTACTTCTTTCCGGTATTAGAGTTGACTGTTAGAATTTATAAGCCAATAAATCCCAAGTGTTGTCAAAAAGGAAGAATATTATCACTATTTTGAAAAACTATAGTAAATCAACTGAATTTGTATCTGGTGCCAATAGGGAAATCAATAATAAAGAACAAAACAAAACTTACAGACTCAAAAAGCTTCTATTAATTCACAGGAGGCAAGATGTTATTTTCAGAAACTGCAACCAGCACACCTCAGTACTACATACCAGGTTTGTATCCATGGGGATGGGCAAAGCAAAAGGAGACAAAAGTGGGCTAAAAAAAAAAGAAGATGATGAGAAGAAAAACAGCAAGAGTAAATCCAAGGAAGATATAAAGGTATAGAAACATAAGCAAACCAGAAAAGTGGAAAAGTGCTAAAGAGATGTCATATGAAAAGCAGGTCACCCCCACAGCAGCAGATGCAGGTCTCACAGCAGCAAGACAGAAAGTCCTGCCTCCGAGCAAGTCCGATTCTAACGGGCATGACAGAAAAACCACAAATATCTAAGTGACACTAGGATGACGAAGGACATGAAGTCCAAAGGGGATCACTTCATTTATTTTTTAAAAATACTTCAAGCTCTGTTTTGATTTTTCTAGTGTATGCAGACATATTGTATGCATGAGCACACATCCATAACACACACATTGATGTGCACAGGCATTTCTGGAAAAAATAGAAATGAGAGAAAAGATTTAAAAAAAAAGAAAGGGTATATAGTGGTTAGTATCCATCCAACAATTCTGAACAGCTTTTGAGGCATAAGCAAGAGGTAAAGAGTGTTAATTTGTCTAATTTGGCCTCATATGAGCTAAGAGACTTATTTTCCACCCAAAGCAGTCTCATATAATAACCTCTAAGGATTTTGTGACAAGGACTACTGGAGCACGCCTGCCAGCCTACCATGAAATTCTTGTAGACATTCAGAGAGTAGCGCCTAACGTCCACTGGGAATACCACAGTCTGTCAGCCAGCGTAAATCACATCTTCAACACTGCTGTGTCAATGGTTAACATTATCCAAGCAGAGCCAAAAAGGTGAATACTTTCTACACTATGTAACGAAGCGGAGGACAGTCACATGAGCTTACTTCTGCGCAAATAAAGACCGGCACCATTGGCGAGACGATATTCAGAATTGCTTGTGCCTTTTTACATACCTAATTTAGAAACATATTCTTTCTCCTTGACCTTTCTGCTTGAATTACTATGTCACCTTGAAAATGAAGCATGGCTTTGCCAGATTGCTTGCCTCACATATTTTTCCCCAACTTAGTGACTGCAGGCAAAAACGCAGGGATAGAACAGCCAGTTTTCAACACACATGACACAAACTAAGAAGCTTCAGCTTCAGGTTTGCCAAGTAAGAAAGGGAAATGCTACATTCCTGAGTGTCTGACAGCTATTTGGCTCAAAGTGTCCTGACATGATAGGTAAAATGTGAAATATGTGAACACTTGTTTGCACTCAAATCCCAGTCCCACCAGCAATTCCCTGAAACAAGCAAAAGGAATAACTGGTTGCAGAGTCAATATGTACAGTGCAGCAGCTATGGTCCCAACCCAAAAATCTGTGGAAAAAGAGTAAATCTTCAAGTTATGCTGTGACAGTTGACTGAAACTTGAACTCAAAGACTGACTTTGGCAGGAGCATGGAAATACACCCTCCTTTGGCAGACTGAGCCATGACAGCCCTGGTGCTGTTCAACACCACACGTATACAGGAGATTTCAACAGCAGTTTCAAGGAGGACAAAAATATTTATGCGAACAGGTTACTGATGTGAGTTCACAGTTGAAATTGTCACTGGCCCTACTAAATGTTCACTTTCTTTCCTCCAAAAAAAAAAAAAATCTCAACTTTTAATTTTAAATTACCCTTAAGCCCTGAGCTTTTCTTCCTCATTTATCCTACTAATTATTATGTTATATTGTGTCATTATTGGCAACAGTGAGAATGAAAATAATAAAATCTATTTAAAATGGACTCTCCCTACTCAAAGCCATGGAACTGCCCAGTTAAATAGAAAAATACAGCACTTCAAAAATTAAATCCTACTGCATCTTTTCAAAAAGGACACTTCCTAGGAGTTTGTGAAATATATCTATAGGTGAATCACCTTTTAACACTTGTGAAACAAGATCCAAGCAGATTGCGGACCAGACTGGTTAGAAATATAGTGGGAACAAGAAATGTAATTTATTTGCAAGAGTTTTTGTTTGTTTACTAACTGAATGCTCATCTCTCAAAGACTTTTCACATTCAGGTCGGCATTCACCAGCAATGAATCATTTTTATTTTGGGTTATTCTGTTACTTATTCTTCCGAACATTTCTTGGCAAGCTGTGGGCTTAAATTCCCTATTGAGCAATTTTCTATGGAAAATTTGTAAAGGAATCTGCACTTCCACTAAAAAAATATCTACAGATCCATGAATCCTTACATATGGCTGGGCTAAGCTATTCTGGAAACATCAGTGAATCATCTCATTCCCTGATTTTGAAGGAGTTCATTGAGTGGCATGTATACATCATCTAGGTATACACTACAGATATGTTACAGATGACAGTATACAACTGGCCTGAGGTGCAGTTGTTGCAGCCAGGTGCATGTCCTAGCCATGGTCCCAGCTATTTGGTGGGCCTTGATCCCACTGGCTCTGCAACCTGCTTCCACTCTTGGCTTCATGCAGACACTGGACACAAGGACTGGATGGACACCACAAGGCGCCCTAGAGGGGTGCCATTCAGTATGACTTGGACAGGGAGCAGGACTGTGGCCTGCAGCAAAGGGCATGTATACATACAGCCCAGGCCTGAGGACACGCAGTCGTTTCAGGGTAGAAGACAGAAAACACCAACCCGTTCAACCAGTTCTGGCTTTTTTTCAATGAAAGAAGGATACAGAAGCTTTCCAGAGGAGATACAGCCAACATCTGCCAGGACACACTTTGATCTGGATAAATGCCAAACAAAATCTAGGGCAAGAATAAAAACCAAACATGCATTAATAATACAAAAATTGAAAGATACCTGCTAAACCTATCTCATGTACTTAAATAAGACTCTTTCAAACTGTACCTAAAATTGTAAGATTACTTTTAGTATTTTCAGGAATGTTTCCACTACAGCTGAAAAGCAGCCCTGGGATACTTAAGAGGAACGAGTAATATTCCTTCCATAAACTTACTGCTGAAGTTACATATTTGATGTATTTTGTTGAAGCATCTCTTAGGACAAAGATGCAGTCTTAAGGATCTATCTGGATAGCAACACCCACATCTGAGAAAATACCGACTGTCATCTATTTTATCTCAGATACAGAAGCCCTGCTAGAAAAAAAAAAAAAAGAAAAAAAAAAAAGAAAAAAAAAAGAGTTCCTCACAGCAGATTTTGGCTCCAACTTTTTAAAACATTTCTTCAGGCTTGTAGTCTAAGACTTTGGTAGGGGAGGAGACTTTGAAGACTTTGGTAGGGGAGAGGAGCACAAGGGCAGCACTCAGGCAGCCCTGGTAGGGAGCTGCCTACCTGCCTGTGGCCTTCTGCCTTTCACACTGTGGAGCACTGAGACTGCTGGTGCATCCTCACTGGCACAGCTTTTCCTATGAACATTCCTCAGGTGTTAGCCAGTATCTAAAGACTCATCCTAAATTCAACAAGCAACTGTAAAGGACATACAAATTTGAGTTTAAGCTGCCTCCTCAAACAAAACTGCCTGCCCTACCACATTGTCCAGGGTGGTAGTTGGTGCACCAAACAGTGGTCTGATTAGGCATAAGGTCCTGTACAGTATTTTCATTTTTTTGCCATCTTGCCCCCACCCTTGAGACATTTATTTATTAGCTAAGACCAAATATCATACCTCATTTTGAACTAATTCTAAGGAACTGGGTGGTGTGGGCAGGGGGAAGGGTGAGGAGGAAGGGTTGCAAATTCAATACTTACAGAGCAGACAACTACAAAGATAAAAAGGCCTGAAACTTTTAGGAATTTTAGACAGCATCTGAAACATAAGAAACATGTATTTACTATATGGCTAGTTTAAAACAAATTTTTTCTGTTCTGTTAACAGCTCTGACATTTCAAGAGCATCATGGTAAGCACTTATGGGTTATAATACTCCATGTCAGAGTATGGACACAGCTATGTGGGGTCAGCAGGCGCTTGGGAAGCTTCAATGACTATAAGGGCCTTCTGCCTCAGATCTGCTTCCAGCTGGGTCTCCTTGCACTGGAAGGTTTTACTCCTCAGGCTACAACATGAGCTAGTGCTGGGACCTGAAACATTTTCTCTGCTGCTGCTACTGGCACCTGACAGACCTAAAGCCCCATCAGCTCACCCTGGTCTCTTCCAGGGAAGCAAAGGAGCATTGCCACTGCAGGGAGGTGGCAGGGCCAAGCAGAAAGCACACCTTGTTGCATAGAGGTGTGGTGTCACAAATTACTTCCTCAAAACTGGACTTCTAGTATACATCCTGAAAAGTGTTGGGAAAAGACAGTTTGAAGATGAGAACAAGCTTTCAGAATCTCCCAGTTTTAATAGTGTCTCTTTAAACCGAATATACTTAATGGGTATCTCTAGGTAGACCAACAAGCAAAACTAGATTTTTTTTCCATAGCACACCTCCATCCTTTGAAGGAATGCTCATTTCTGGAGATCTGATGCCATTAAATTTTCTGAAGCACCAGAGGTTACTACTGAGTGGGTTAAGCAAGAATAATCCTAAATTAAAATGCAGATGTTGAAAACACATGCTCTTGAGTAAGAAATCTTTTGGCACTTCTTAAGTACCATTTTTTAAATCTTACCATAAAATGCAACTCTTCACTAATTATTTTTTTGCTGCCTATCAGTATGTTACACAGATGTCTTAATTTACAGAACTCTTTCTGGCAATTTGCCCTTATTACATTTTTTCATTAATTGGAGGCATTGATGTTCTCATCTCATTTTTTTGAAAGAAAACAGTCTTTTCTGACAGAATGACAAACATAAGGTTTGATTTAAACCTCATGACAAGCAAGAAGGAAAACACTTCAAGTTACTAGGATAATTAGTTGAGAAGGGAACAGTGCAATAAATATCTGCATTGACAGACACTATAGAACAAAGTATTAAAGCAGAGTAGTCTAAAGAGAGTCAGAAATAATTTTTAATCACAGTGGAAATAAGACCCTAAATCAAGTTCGTTGACTGAAAGCAACATGAGTGACTGGAGACCCATTTTTTAAAAACATTGTTTTCTAAAGATCCCTTCCTCTTTAGAATTCTCCAAACAGGTAGAAAAAAAACTAGCAGCTAATAAAAATATGTTGCTACAGAGGCTACAATATCCAATGAAATACAAGTGGTAGCAGCTTTACACAAACTTTGTACAGCATAAAAATCTAGAGAAGGCAGAGGAAAAGGGGAAGCCAGCTAGGTGTCGTCTTCCAGAAATGCCAAGTAGCCCTGCTCTACTGAAAAAACAAGGTGGCAGAGATGGGTAAGAGGATAATAAAGGCTTGAAAAGAGAGGATCGGCTACAAAAGCTATTATCAGTGCCTCATAACTGATAACTTCTTTTGGTACTGTGTGATTTATGGAAAATACCTAGTACTAGCTTAGTCTATCCTGCTTGTCTATTCTCTTCATCTCTACATTACAGTTCTATTTTGGTATTTTTGAGAATTTACTACTTTATGAATTGCTAAAGACAAGTCCAGACTGGTTTAGGTTTAATGTACTTGATATTTTCTGTTTGCACTTCAAAATTATCATTTATAATAATAATAATAATAATAATTCAAATTATTGTTGAAACAAGAAACAGCAATAACTTGATTTTAAGACATAAGAGAAATCAAAAAACACTAATTAAGCCTTAATAAATTTGTAACCACTTGTCTGTAAATAACAGAAACTCATTTAAAGGAGCTGGCAAGATGTAATAAAAAAGCTTTTAGAAATTATTATTTTATGAAATGCTGAATTCAGAAGGCTCTTTTCCTCCCATCTGTTTGTTTTCATGGCATTTTGTATTAAGGAAGCAGTGCTTTTAACAGCTTACAGTCGAGAAGTGATTAGCCTTTGACTCGCCCGTGGTTTGCAATCTGTCTCTTCCTACAGCGCTAATCTGGCACAGAGACGCAAGTACAAACCCTGTGCCAAATCCTGCGCTGATATACACCTCTGGTGCAGTCCTATTTGACTTCAGTTGGAAATGCATGAAGTATAAATCTATGAAGGATTTCACTCCCTGTTCTAAACCAAATGATTTTCAGTCTGATCTGCATGTGCTGTCGGGCAGTCTAGGTCCATTTATTGTCTCGGTGGATTTATGCTGATTTACAGCAGCCAAGGAGCTGGCCCCATATGTGCAACTCACGATATAGCAGTGAAAATATTTCATGGGAAGGTCTGCCAGAGAAATGTGCTACTCGCAGGATTATAAACCTACTCTGTACTGGAAACAATGGATTCTACACTCCCTCTTGATGCCTTTGTTCCGTCAAATACCAGGGAAAGCTACAGCCAGCGTGAAGAAAGACGCCTGCCAAACTTCTTCACATCTGTTCATATTGCACTAATTACAGCCATTGAAATTCTCCTGCTCCGTTTGTTCAGCAGCAGCGCAGGAGAGTGGCACTCCACACAATAACTGTATGCATGAACAAGGAGAAAAACAATTATGAAGTGATGAGCTGAGACAACATACAGACTGGGAAAAGGTGCATGAACATTTCATTGGAAAGGCTCCGTGGATCAACACGGAGATGTGGACATGGAGTGCTGGGCTCCACGCAAATTCGCTGAGCTATTTGTAGAGGCCAAACCATACCAGTAAAATATCTTGAAACTCTGGATGGGGCAGAAAGAATTCATATCCAAGACTAAAGGTTTTGCTAGTTAAATCACAGGCAAAAAATTCCCAAGAAAATTTGAACTTAAGCTCTTATCACATTGGTATCTTTTAATATATTAACAGATTTCATTTCTTCCATGCTTAAATGAGGTAAAAGACTATTTTTACTTAAAGAATTAAATATATTAATGTACTTAAAGACAGAAAAATGCTCAAATTTTGCATTGCATGTATGTGAAAAGCTACTGTAACAACTAAAGAAAGACTATATTAGACACATATTTTAATTAAAGTGAAATATTTCATATAAGCAACAAAACACTGAAGAAGAAAGCTGTGAAATCAACCAAGGGGCTTTTAAGAAATAATTTCAAAGAAATGTTAAATGCAATAGAGAGCATATTTAATTACAAATTTAGAATAGGTTCTACGATTGATGCTTGTAAGAAAAAGGAGCTATTGATCATTAAAAAAATTGTTTTCTAGACATCTATACTTAAAAACTAATCCCTGCAGAAATAAAATAATAACAATAATGGAAAAAGAAATAAATTAAGGTTTGAATTCAGACCTCATCTTTGATAAATTGAACTTGACATGAAGGTTGTCCAAGATCTCATATTTCTCAGAAGAAGCAAATCTGGACAAACTTGTCATTTCATTTCCCAGTTGAAACCTCCTTCTCTCAAATTCTGCAGAGCTGTTGTCCCATGAATCATCATCTGTGGTAAAATCTGGATTCCGAAGAGCGAGGCACTGCAACCTGTCACACATTTTCAGTAAGCATAACAAAACAAAATGCTGGTTTATTTTAACAGGTAGTAGGTGCAACCGACCTTGTATATCTTTAGGTTTACTGTGAGAGATTTTAATGGAAAAATTCATAGAAAGAGATTTATTCAGAACACACTGAGCTCCCCTCGGTAACATAGTTGGGTAGACTAAGGAACAAGAACAAGGATCCCACGATCATTTAGGTGCACCTGGGAGAACCAGGTCTCTGATGCACCACGAAGCTGTACCTCAGGATTTGGTGCGTAAACCCCCGCCCTATAAGGACCCTTTCTATAGCTCTGCAGTGTCTTTCAGTGCACCTGATGTAACATCACATGGAGGAAATAAGAGCATACGACCCGCAGTTGCCTATCCTTAAGGCTCTTTAATCACCCTGACCTCAGACTTTACCTCCTTCCCTTCCCCATTTGCAGCTGCTTCTTTCCACCCAAGGTCCTCTAGAGTAATTCTCTGCTCACAACACCTGCCATTCACTTTATTTCCCAGCAGGTTTAGTTTCAGGATATAGTAAAGAACCATGCACAATTAAATGAAGAGAGCTTAGAAAAAAATATATTTTGAGTAAAATGAAGTAACTCACCCATTTTCCTCTGAGGAAACCTTCAGTAGTGGTGTCTTTTCTGTAAAGCGAGTGTTTTTTGACCTTGAGCTGAATAATTTGGAAAAATTGAAGTGATATCTTCAGAGAGAAAAGTAAAGAACAGTAAGTCTGCAGTACAGTGATTCACTACAGTTCTACAGAGTATTTTCCTACACATGCATCTAACTAGTTAAATATTCTTTAAGAACAGTGTTCACCTAAGTTAAGGTTTTCATTAAGTTTGAGCTATTCATGGTAGTTACTTCATGGGGGACTCTACTGCATAAAATAAGATAAATTTTTCTTATTCTAAAAGCAGTCTCTAAAATAGTTAATTGAATTCTTTCTGAATGCCAGAAGAGCAATAGACACATAACTCACACGCTTCTATTTTAGACACCTAAATTTACAGTGGAACAACTGTACTGTAATATTAGTGAGGCAAAATCCTTAAGGTAAATAATTACATAAATTCATACAAGTTCTTATTAAAATACTTCATAAAGCATACAATATTAGGACAATTTTTTCCTGTAAATTTCATTTGAGAGATGAATCACCAGAAGTCTACTAATCTCTACAACAACCTCAGCATATTTCATATTAGGGAAGAAAGCTTTATCTGAAGTACAAGTACTTCACTCCTGCAGCACAATCCCTTCCAAAGAGTGTTTGTTAAGTCTCAGTCCTGGTGATGCAGATAATTAACTGAGAATAAGCTACTTCTTGCCATATTGCAGTTTAGCATTGTTAAGAAGCCTTTTGCTAAAACATAAATCCCAAAGCTTAAGAAACAGCTGAAGAGAATCAAGCACAATCACAGGGGTCTAGCTTTGGGGCAGGCTTCTGGGAGAGATTAAATAATTGAGCCATTTTAGAGCACTTTGCTAAACTTGGCTCTTCCAGAGAGATTTCCCATCAAAACCACCGTCACTAAGACACACTCAGATGTATTCCATTCAAAACTGCAGCCATGCACCACCAGAAAGTCCTGAAGAAATCTGCTAGACATACAGCCAGTGTGCAGATCTCATTACTACCAGAGACACTTGAAACCTAAAATGTCTTCTGCTATTGCTGGACTCTGAAGGCAAAGAAATTATAAAATCACAGACAACAAAGAAGACTGGTAATGCAATCTTCTAAATATAAGGCCACTCCAAAAAGAAGGATCTGTGTATTTAACTTTATAACACAGTGGAAGACAGTGGAATTTCTTCCAATTTGTAGAGATACGCATTAAAACATTTAGTTAATGCTTCAGCTTGTTTGTTTAGTAGTGTTATTATTCAGAAGCCATGCTAGCTGTGGAGCAACTGGATGTGGTTATTTTAGCCTTGAGTGGCCACAACGCTCATTCAAACACTACTGTAAGCATCATATTTGCAGTCTCAATAGAAGAGAATGAATGAGTTAGAGAGACTGAATTATCCAGCACCTCAGGTCAAATGTTGGGCGATTACAATTCAGGTGCTGTATTGCACTGACACTTCATCTGTGAAGAGATGATTGCATACTCTGAAGCTATCAAAGTGCTTCCTTTTTAAATAGGAGACTATCATTCACATAAATTTTAAGTGGAGAAACTCTGGTATTTTGAAGCAAGTGCTTTTCTAATCTTATCATGGCCTTCGATGTAAAAGATTACCTAGAGCTTTTACAAAATGGAATCCATAAGGATAGCAAAAACATTCTCAGGACTTTAAATGTGTGCTTACCAGGCATTACTGATATGCTCCTGGCTAATCCCAACATCCCATGACATTCAAAGTTTGCACACAAAGGTGATAATTTTAATAAATATTTTGAAGGTGGACCTTGAACTTGTAAATTCAGAAATCTAACTCACACAAAGACCAATCAGCTGTTTCTGTTTTTAAACAAAATGATGCCACTTTTTCCACAATAAAGGGCTCCAAATACTATATACTGTGTACTGTTCTGATCTAACCTGGCATTGCGCACGCTATTAACCTTTCCACACTTACTTTTCTTCTTTTCCTCCTAGGACATGTGCAGAATCTGAGATTAATAACCAGAAAACTTTCCACAAAAAACTTCAATTTTCTTCTAATTTTCAGAGGTCGTTACCAGCACTAATTTGTGTTACATAGGCATACGTATACCTACTGACAATCCCCCACCTCAGCAGGTCTTCACCACTACTGTGAGTTACCAGTATGCAAAGAGTGCTGAAGGGCAAAGAAATCGCAGCAATGGCAACCAGAAAGAGAGGATAAAGCTTTAAATGACAGAACCTAAGGTGAAGGATCCAGAAGCCTACTTAAGCACATCACCTTTACTTTTTTCTTACACATTTGTTATCCCCACTTGCTGGTACAGGTCTTGCCGCTTTTAAAATGACCTTCACAGATTGCCAAGAACGGCCAATACAGTAAAAATAGAGAAGGTCTTCAGATAAAGTGAAAACAATTAGTACATGACAACATCAATTTGCAGAGAGTAAAAACACATGGACAAGAATAAGCAGCAGGAAACAGCCAGGCTTGACAAAACAAAAATAATTAGAGAAAAAGCAGAAGAGCCTCAACTCCCCCATGATGTGATTACTCTAATTAGAGAATGAGAGTAATATAAACAATAAAGCTAATTAGGGCATAAAAGAATACTGAAGGCTGAAAGCTCTAGAAAGAAAAGTTGAAAAAATATAATTAAAAAATAGCATTATAAAAATGAAAATTCATAAAAATCCCTGAATGGAGACCCTAATGCAAGCCCCTCTGTGCCTCTCATACTTCTGCAGAGATACTTTGGTGTGATTTGGTGATACACTTCATCAAATGATAACAGAGATCATCTGCAAGCAAAACCTAGGAAGGCTCAAAGACCCCAGTCTTCAGGGGAGGAAGTCTCAAGTATTCAAAAACCCTCTCAGTATCATTCTTGGAGGTCCTCAGCCCTGCAAGTGACTGGCAATTATGACACTGTGTATATAAGAGAAAGAAATCAGTGTTACACATTTCAAAACCTAGGATTGTTTTACACTTTGACTGTTCCTTCGCAATGAAAAGAGCTAGAAACTTTTGTTAGAAACATGCTAGAATGGAGTGCAATCTCTCTCTACTGAGCAACTCAGCAGCATTACCAAGGAGCTAATCACCAGGTCAGCTCATTAGCCCATTGTGGATAGATCCACTCATAGGATAAGAAGACTCCTTTGGATTTATACTATGTGCAGGTGAGGAGCTGGTAAGCTGGACACCAATTGTGTCCACTGTTCTCTCATAGTTCAGACTCAAAAATCACTAGCATTTCACATAGAGGAGACATGAAATAATTGCATTTACAAATGTATACATTTATATGTAGATATACACCTCAATCTTCACACAAAAAAAAATAATATTCTCATTTCCATTTCATTCAAAAGTGACGGGAGAAAATTAAAACCAAAAGCTATGGAAAAAAAAATGTTTGACAAGGACTTCTTGAAAGACTTACAAAGCACCACTCACATGGAAATATCCATGTAGAACTGACATCAGAAAAAGAAGAGTGTGTCCTGCCTCCTGTAGAACCGCAGCTGTGGCCACATTCATTCTCACATTTGCTACAGTTGGGCATGTTTTTTTAATCAAGAGAAATCTTTCAAACAGAAGATTGTGTTCTTAACCACTTGGCTACTGCTGTGACAGTCATATATACAGATTTTGGCTCTCTCTGTGGGAGTATAGGCTTCTTCTGAGGAAGCGGTGTGTTTTCTGAGCTGGTTACTTGCAGTCAAAGTCATACTTTCCCATCGCTAATCTTTCAAACAATTACAATTTCTGACTGTCTCCATAGTAACCTAGAAGAGGAACCAGCATCATAGCAGGGCTGTCCACACCCCAGATGATACAGCAGGTTCTGCCAAGTCGTGGAGGTATCCACAGATGAAGCTCCGGTTGCCTGACAGCAGCTGGAGAAGGATTTCACCCACAGCATTAAAAAATATGAGAGTCCAAATGCAAGACCTGGGCGTTTATTGCAGAAGCGCCCACAACCTGTGGCTGTGTCGCTGCTCCCACAGATGAGCAAGGTTCGCACTATTTGGTGGCAATTTGTACTTCTCTCCAGCCGTACAGTAGAGATACGACCTTCAATCTCCTATACTTATTTGGGCATTTTAAGGAGGAGCAGGCTCCTCCTGCCCTCCTGGCCATGTGGAGAGTTGCAGGGAGAGCAGAAGATGTGGGAGACTCCAGTTGCTCCCACTGATGGGCTGATGACTCTTCAGATATTAGAGTTGGTGTCTGAAGAGTGCTGCAGGTTCCACCTTCAACACACTGCTGTTTCCCATTACCAGCAGGTGATAACTTCCAAAGTCTTCAGGGGACTTTGGATTAAGTCCAGAAAGAGAACTCGATTCCTGCCGTTGAGCAGCAAACCTGCCCTCTGACCACATTTTCAGGCATTTCTGAATGTGTTTACGCATACCACTTTAAACAAAGGGAAAAGGAAGACTTTATGGTAGGAACTGTTGTTCAGTGTTGTTCAGCAATAAGTAACCTTTCAATCCCAAATACACTACAGCAGAGGACACCGAACGAAGTAAGCATCCTACAGGAACCTGAGAAAGGAAAAGACCATACTCATCCTCCTTAGCTGGCAAACACTTAAAATAATCACTAGGTTTTGCTGGAACCTATTATTTAGCCTTACATTGAAAAGATTAATCATGCCACAAAACGCGTTAAGTTTTCACTACCTATAATAAAAAGTGTACATTGTAGACATTGGCTAATATAATGCTTCATCTTCCATGTGCTATGTCAAGCACACAACTCTCAGTAAAAAAGCTATTTCTATGACAACAGAAAGCAATCATTCTCACTTCTACGGAAAGGATTTGGTCAGAATTGAAGAAAAGGTGCATGTGGAAGTGTATGTATTATGCAAGAACATCAACAGTTTTGACATAACTCACTGGAAATTTCAAAGTATAAAAAATTTAAAGCAAAATCTCTTCAGTAAAAAAAAAGTTAGCATGCTCCCTTGAATTAGTAATCACTAAAACCATTATGAGTTTGAGGTTGCCTCTGAAACAAAAGTCCAGGAATACTACCAAGCCCAGACATTATAACAAATACAAAAAAAAATTAAGCAAAGTTTCTTAAAGGAGAAGGTGGCCAGAGTAACAATATGAGAGATAATTAATCATGCAGGAGAGTAGTAACACCTGTAAGACTTTAATTTATCATTTCTACATTCTTATAGGCTAAAGCCTAATTTCTGAAGCATCATCCTTCCTGAATAGAGAACATTTATACAAATTATATGTACTGAACTAATTACTCTTATCATCACTGTAAACAAGCACCATGCAGAAATATATTGAAAAACAGAGAGTTTTTTTTTAAAAAAAAAAACACCAGTTTTTGACCGCACATGAAACACATTCTTCCACCAGATTTGGTATTTGTCAGTTTCTGATAAAGTCCACTTTTAGACAAGGGTTACATGGTACAGACTATGCTGACCCACATCATAGCATTCAGCCTTTAAACATTCACTGTGTGCTAAGCAGCTGCATACGCACATCTATCAACATTGCAATACATACGTGCCCGCACAGAGACACGACCCTCCATCATGTTTCCTCTTCAGTGGTAGCACGTCATGGGGGAACTGTTATGACTACCCATCACCAATGAAGTATGGTCAACTGATCCACTAAGAGTCAAGGGAAAGATCAAAGACTCCAGAGCTCACATCTCTAAACAGGCTCCAGACGTTTTTTGATGACTGCTTTATGTAGCTTCAACTAAATCAGCAAATAACCTCTAGACCCTTTAAAAGCATGCACCATTAAGATGTCAGAAAAATTTAGCAATGAAAGCATTACTTAATACAGATTCATTTTCTCTTTGACTTTCCTCACTTTCTGTTAGTCAGGACTGTACAGGATTCCCCAGAGGACTGCAGCACTGGCACTACCTGACAGGAGGATACTGCAAGAGGCACAGCCAACTGGCAGGTCTCATTGAGAAGCGTCTGCTATACTGAGAGAAGGAGTTAAAGAAATTTTAGTAGATATGGCATTGATTAATTATTGCTGTGCATCCTAAGGAATCAAGTTGATAAATAGTGTTTAATGTTTTTCTAACTACTTGCTTAATAATTTGCTAACCATTGTGCGAACTATCTGAAGCAGAAAGTCTTGCAATTCTTCACGAAAGACAGTTCCTGGTAAGGACTAGGGGGGTCGCTGCAAGAACCAGCTAAAACCGACCCTGCAGCTTGAATGAAAGCCAAGGGATAACTGAGTTTGCACAAGAACAAAAGGTTACTAGCGGTGACGAAGAGGAGTCACCTACCTTCATCCCCACGACCCCCGACGACCACCACCAGGAGGCACTGCTCAAGCCCAGATGGGAGGAGTTTATGAAAATGACCCCTCGGGACTAATTTTAATACGAAGCAGGGATAGGTCATGCATACGTATAGGCGTATTGTGAAAAATTATGTATATGTAACATTTGGTTATATAAATTTAAAGTGAGTTCCCACGTCAGCCATGCACGGTTTTGGTGGGACTACCCCCTGTGCTGCCCAGCGCTGAATAAACATACCTACTTTACAATCTTACAGATTGTGGAGTCCGTTTTCCACACGTCAATACCAAGACCCCAGGCAAACAGAGAAAATGCTTAAGAAAGATGTAGTGAAATATGTGCTGAGCTTTTCCAGGATGGAAATGGTTCCTTATACAGGGCAATGTGTTTACTTCATTCACTTCTGCTGGATTTGGAGAGTGAACATGTCCTGCAAGACCAAGTGATAGTTGTCTCCACTCCTTCATTCACGTAATATTCTGCTATTTTAAGAAGTAGAGCAATTTTAAATTCAGAAATGTCTTGGAAAATAGAGTGCTTCCTGTGTTTCTTTTTTAAAAATCACATCAGACTTTGTAGGGTTATTGTACTTCCTTGAAAAATGAAATTTTCAGATACCTCCAGGACTTGGTAACTCCTTTTCCTTAAGAGTCTTTGCCTGCCTCTGTCAGTGGAAGTCTCCATAAAGAAGACATCGGGGCAGACCAGGACCTCACTGCAGAGGATGAAGCTAAAAGAAAGTACCTAATCCTTAAGCTGCCCTGAAGCTCCTCTGACTCTACCTAAGAGGACTAAGCTGTTCTCCACATATTTTCTGTTCATATGTCAGGGCACCACAAAGTCCAGCTGCCCTAGGGGAGGGAGCCAGGAGCAGAGGGTGGCCATGGGTCTGGCAGGGCCATGACCTCCCCAACTAGGGCCTATCCCACAGCACTCAGCGAGGGAGCAGGGATGGGATGAGGACTCGGGTCAGCCCAGATCTTCATGACTACCCAGTAGGCCCACAGTGATGGGGCAGGTCTAAAAAGCCTACCCTTTGAAGGACTGAGAATTTGCACTGAAAAGGTACAGCTGCTGTTTCCAAGAGAGAGCATGCAAAAACTGCAGATAGTCTGAAGGAGAAAACGCATTTCAGGAGCAGGTGCTGCCAAAACAGTTTAGCTGTTGGTGACGGCCAGCAAGCTGCAAATTTGAAATAGGCTGCAGTAGCTGGTATTGGTAGTGGTCCAAATTCCAAAACCCCAGCTTCTCTATGGGTTAAGAGGTATTATCCCCAAATGCTGCGGGGAATACTGAAAAATGAATCCGCTATAGGGAAGCAATTTATCAGCAACATTTTAAGCATAGCTGCATTTGTAATACTTTAGCATATTCTGCAAGCTTGGCTTTTAAATGCCAGCATTTCTTTGGCATTCGTGGTGGGCTTTTAGTTTAACCAGCTATGATGCTAACTGAATTTATGACAAATAAAGTGGAGTTCACACTTTTTTTTTTTGTAGTCTCTGAGGCAATTCCAAGAATTCTCAAAAACTAAGGAAGTGGTCACATAGTGCTTTAAATTTATATCTGAACAGACTCTCCTAAAGATGCAATATGGGACTTTTGGATGACAGAAACATGGACAGAAGGATAGGTCTGAGAAACAGCTGGATAATGTGACCATCTTTAGAGAAAGTTATTCTTCAAGCATTGCAGGCATATGATGTTGTAGTCTCAAAGGTTCGAGGGAATATATGTTTAAGTATGAAAATTCCCTTTCAGACTAGCTGAAGGGAAGGATAATACGAGAAAAGGAAGCACTATTGAAAGAAGATCATTGATCACTTCCCAGATGAGGGAAGGCTTTCCTACACAATGGTGAGAAGGGATTATTTCGACACAATTTTCCTTAATGCAAGCTATGTACTGACAAGCTGTCACATGTAATTATACTTCTGGCCTTGTGTAGTCTTATAATACACTCCTATGCCACTCACCCCAATTTTGGAGATTGAAAAGAGTCATTAGCGAGCTATATTTAAAGATGAAGTCATAAATAAGCTATTTTTATTCTTTTTTAAACATTTGTTTTAAAATTGTTGTTCCATATGTTTCACTCCAAGAATTTGATGTAACATTATTCATATCTGCAACTTTTAGAGAAAAAAAAAAAAGTAACTTTGTTACTAAAAACAAAGTGTCTTTGTTGCTTAGAGTTAAAAAAAAAAAAAAAAAAAAACTGGACAGATATACCAAAAAGCTCATTAACAACATGAAAAAATGTGACTAACTTCTGTGCCTGGAGAGGTGTTAGAGAGAGGCAAGCAGCAGATCAATACATGGCTTTAAAAACCAAGCTGTCATCAAATTAAGCTTTGTTTAAAAAACACACATAGAATCATAGAATCATAGAATAGTTAGAGTTGGAAGGGACCTTCAACGGTCATGACAGATCTCAGCTATTGCAAGATTGCTGAGACTTTTATTTTGTCCTTTGTTCACAATAAAATTAAGCAAGGCAAGTTCAAGAACCCTCATATCTGCTAAAGAGTCGGGTTCTCATAAGATAGTACAATATAAGCAGGACAACTTATATGGCCTTTATGTAGATCCTGATCTTAGTGTACAGGATCCAGCAAAAATGCTAAAATATACTCCAAAGCTAGGGCATGAGACACATTAGGCACAGAAGAAACAGCAGTACAATTTTAACACTAAAAAAATAATTTCTAGGGGGGATATAGCTATCATATAACAAAATAACACTATTAAGCTGAAAAAATAATGGGTATTTTTTAGCTGTAATGGAAGCCCTTCCATTATTATTACTTTTTCATTATCTAAATTACAATGGAGTTACTAAGATTTCCTTCTCATCTTCTGGCTGAGCATAAGATACTGAGGTTATTCGTGTAACTTTTGCCATGTAAAAGTCTGGTCTAGGATAGTTACAGTCACTGGCAAGGGAGAGACGTCTTCAAACCATTTTCATCCTCCCCATCTCCCGTGTTGACTATACAAGGAACCTAGAGAACTAACTTTGAGATAACAGAAAGACTTCTTTGTTAAATAATCTATAAGGCTCACAGAAACAATGTCTATATTTCAGGGTACCAAAAAGTACTTTTTTAATGTACTTTTTATTTGCTCTTAGATAAAAATTTTTTGGTACAGAAGATTTTTCACCAAAAAAAAATATATTCAGAGTTGATTAGGAATACCAAGAACTATGAAAAAGTCCTTCCAAACATGATTTCCTCATACTTGTTACTTCCTAACAAGTAACTTCCAACACAGAGTAAATCCACATCACTGATCATTTCATTCGACCTCGACTTAAACTAGAGACAAACATTTTTTGAAGTACTGAAGACCTCAAAGGAACAAATTAAAGACACCAAACAGAATAAAAAGGTAGCTGATAATAATACACTATGTACTCTCAACACCTGGAGAATATTCAGTGAAACCATTCAAGAATAAATGCAGTTTTAGTTCACAAAGGTTATGCTCTTCCCTGCAATAGCCCTTCACTAAGATCACTGTAACATGATAACATATGCAGTTTTCAAGCCTCAGGAAGTTCATTCCACAGTGTTGCGTTCTGTTTTGCTACCAGACATCATTTTTCTGCTTTGAAAGGCCTCAGATATCTATAGGTACCTCAAGGGTACAATGTCAGAGAAGGAGCTATCTAATTTATGTTAACAAGCAGCTTTAAACCACAGATTTTTGATTCAGTGCCAGTGGGAGATGAATTTGAAACACAAGATCTGAGTCCATAAACATATTCAACTTAGATTCTCAAAGAAAAGAAAAAAAAAAAACAAGAAACAAGGATTATAAATAATACATTCAAAAGAAATTCTCAGAATTTCCTTGTCTCATGCAGAGTAGCACACAAATTCTATTCAGCTAGTCTCCCCCAAAGTGGTGAAACTGATCACAAAAGCAAAGAATGATGATGCCATTGCAGCTTCTCTTCCTTCTGGTTTAACCCACAATCCTCCTCCAGGTAAGAGCATACTCCCGTGCACTGAAAAGTCAAAAAAAACCCAAAATCATGCCTCTTAGGTTTCAGAAGGAAATTCCTTTTCCTACACGGCAGATGGCTTTGTTCCAGCAACAGTTTAACTATACTTCATATTTCTTGATAGCAATTTTCTTCCCTCCCAGTCACACAGGTGCCAGACTCTTTCAGAAGCTGCCTTCTCTTTGGCCCTATACAGAGTGACACTTTGGTTACTCCGTAATCTCCCAGAGGTTATTTTCTTCCATCTTGCTCCTAAAATAACATATCCTTGAAAAGAAATGCCATCATATTTGCTGTTGCGTTCTAAAAATCAGCGCCATCCCAAAGATAAATAAATCCTGGACTTTGATCACCAAAGAAAAAGATAGGATTCTGCTCAGTAGCCGTATGGAAAATAAGTCTTTGCATACGCATGAAAATTTCTGGCCATCCAGACATGAGGTTACATAAATAAAACCTCATCCTCTGCTCCCAAAGGAAAAAAAAAAAAAAAAAGAAAAGTGTCAGTGCTGCTGACTTTAAAAAAAAAAATTCTTCAGCAAGAGATTATCTGCAGAAAAGGGGAAACCCCATGCTGACCCCATAGCTGCCCATTTTCATCAGCTTCTTTCTGTCCTCTTCCCTTCATTAAGGCAGAAGGCTCCAAGTTGTTTTACAAAGAGACAGATATTAAAAATGAGCAGGTCCTTACAAATGAACACCATTAAAGAAGCAAGACAAATATGACTGTCTCCAAAACCAGAAGAATTGAGACAAAGGATCTCTGTTACTGGTCCCACCCTGGCAGAGATGCTGTGGAGCACAGATAATTTAGACAGTTAAAGACAGAAGATATTTTTCAAGTGTTTTGTTTCTTCAGGCAGATATAGCGCCCGAATAAGCTATTAATTTTCAGTCAAAAACACTTGTTAGCATTTTTAAAAGCAGGGAAAAAAAAACAGGCTTTTCCACCAAAAAGAAGAAAAGCTTGTCCTTTTCTGTGTGTTGGACCAGACAGTTACGTAGCTGTTTGATTATAAACTCAAACAGATCAAAAAGGTTTAGTGCTCTTGAATCAACAGTACCTCCAAATAAGAGAAGCCTGAAACACACATCAGATGCCTGAAAGTAGGATAAAGTATCGTACTAACAAAACACAGCTTTTCACATATGTCTTTTGAAAAAAAAAAAAACAACAACCCTCCAGAAACTGTTACTAAGATAAAGAGTCACTGCACTAACAAATGTCTTTTCAATACAGTCTGCACAGGCAGTTTGGAAAAAGAAATTATCCATAGAGTGTGACATAGCAGGAAAACTGAAGGATACTCTGACAATATGGAAATACAAAGGATAAAGGTAAGTGGATACTCTTGGCAGTGGAGCAATAAACAAAGTAAAAACAAAAGAAAAGAAAAAGAGAGATAAACACTAAAATGCCCATAGCCAGACATTATTCTTAAAAGTTAATGTATAGGTAGCTCTTCTGTACCTTAAGAATCAACACAGAATAATGGTTCTTCCTCTACACAAAAATAACAGCTTCAAAGCCCAAACAATGGAACCACATTTGAGTCATAACGCTTAAAAGTTAGAGGTGCAAATAAGTGTTTTAAAAACAAACAAACAAAAAATGGTTATGAGAAGCAGAAATCCATAGCACATTGTCACACAGAAAAAAAAAAATCATTTTGTACTGTTTTAAGGTTATGCAACGTGAAAGTTAATCTGAATAGTGGAAGAACTAAAGCCACAGGAATTATCTCCTCCAGAAGCATTAGGAAAAAGCGTGGGCTGGAGAGAAAAAATATCGTGACACATGGCAGAGCTAAAAGAACAGATTTTTAACTTGACACAAATGCATATAGACATATTAAATTTTTAAAAATACCTTGATTTGGAAAGGAAGAATGGACTCCGTCAATAGTTATTCTTCATTGCAAGAGGTATGGTTAGAGTCGCAGCTCTGTACTGGTGTTCCAGTTGATATAATTTATTTTGGTCATTAACCAAGCACTATAATCTCAACAGGACAAGGTATGCTCCTATTTGCAACTTTCTTGTTAATAAAGAGTAAATGCAACGTACATCATGATACCATAAAGACCTCATCCCTGAAGAGATACACATGCAGCAGGCAGGATCCTGATGACTAATTCTGCATATAAGTAAATAAACTCCATTATATATAAGAAAGCTGGTGACAATATTTATTTTTGATGGTCTCAAAGCATTATATGCATAACCTAAATCTCCCTAGATTCATACAATGTTTAACAAGTATGAAGAGCCAGCCAGAATTTTCTTTTCTCTACCCTGTCTGCTTGAGCCTGAAACACTCATTGGATTGACATCTCAAGAAAATTAAACAGTCAGTCCTACTTTAAGCTGGAAATAAATTGGTACATTTGTTGCTTGCTTTTGATGTGGACCTCTTGTGTGTTCTGCCTCACAAACATCAGATTTCCAGCTGAAGGAAAGCATGACAGCTCTAACGACATCAGTGGAGCTTTTTCAACTTTTGTTGACAGGTCTGTAGTTCAAAACCGTTATTAGCACTATACCCATACATACAAATCTTTATGACAATCTATCTTTCTTTTCTGCCAAGGGCAGTCCATCTTGTATCAAAAAAAAGTCTAGTTGAAATAATTCTGGCCCTCTAATTCTCTTCAATACTGTTATACAACTATGAAACTATGAACAGATTTGCAATGGATGCATGTTGCCATTTGTTGTTAAAAATAATAGTTTTCCACATGCTGATGTTCAATTTTTTTACTCTGAAACATTCCTTACAGTTCTGGCTTAGCTTATTTTTGGGCATAGACTACAATACGCCAAGTAGAGATGAGTCAAAAACATTGTCTAAAATGCACAAATTGTGTTGTGCCACTTCTGTGTAGAGCATTTGCTCTTGTTGGCCTGCACTGGAAAGCGTTGGAAGGCATAACACACAGTACACAGAGTGGCTCAGCAAAGAAGCCAGGTGCTGCCAATGGATGCAACAAAATTACGTATTTATATAATATTATGCCATAGCCCTGCTGTTTTAGCTCTCAAAATTAAAGACACATCGGTGAAAACAGAAGTACATTGCTTGTTACTCTCCATTCTGGGTTTACCATTCCTTTTATCAGATGTATTCACTAAATTCAGGTTCATGCCTTCCACTGTAAGAGGTTTATGTGATGAACCAGCTGTCAATAGGCTCCTAAAGAGGATTGCAGCTCACACGTCACTGACATGGCTGAGGAGGTAGAGTTGCTCCTATCACTCCCAGAAAGACTAGAGACAAAAGAATATTTGAAGCTGCTTCTACTTTTGCATTTTCTAAGCAGCAGAGAAAATAAATTATGTAAGAACACAAGAGTGGGTGGAGAACTCACTGTGAAATATTTACCTACTCTGTTCAAGGAAGTATTGTATTAATCCAGGTTTAGACTTCTCTACAATAAATTCATCAATAGCATAGTGCTTCCTCCTCGAACAGCAAGCGCAATGCCCTGCCAGAAATACCAGTTCAATATAACTGCCAGGATGGCTGTCTGAGAGAAATGCTTTCATATTCCACCAGTGCCAGGGCTTCACTTCAAGCAAGGGAGTCCTTACAGAAACTCTGTTCAAGGATACCCGGGAGTGCATGGCAGATGGACTATGTTTACTGTCCTTACTGACTAGCACAGAAAAGGGAGTAGCTCAGAAAGTGCGAGCAAAACCTTCGGCCTTTCACAGCTGCTTCTGAATGATGCTAATTCACGGACGGTACTGATTCAATATCCTGCTGCATTTCTGAAAATTGTGAGTTGCTGTAACTGCCAATCTGTTTTCTATTTCACCCTGCCCAAAACAAAGCATATGAAAATGTGCAAAGGGAAAAAAAAAAAAAAAAAAAAAACAACCCAAGTGCATTAATTCTGAACCTACCCAGTTCTGAGAGACCTGGCAGTCCTTGACTTAGCTCCGTCCTGCTGCGGACAGAGCTCTGCATGGTCTGTGACTTGTACTGGTCCATTAGCACAATTATTGCAGGTTGCCCCTGCAGTCCCATTAGTACCTATCAAGCAGAGAATTGCTTGCTTGGTCACTGTCTGTAAGCATTTTGGTGACTCATTTATCAGCTTTTGCTGTATTCCAGAGAGCAAATCACTTGAGCTCCTTATGAATACCAGGTTTTAAAAGAAAAGCCGTGTGATTTGCCAGACTACAGTCTGTGACCCTATTTTTTTTTTTTTTAATTCACTGGCTAATTTCTTCCATCTGCTTTACTCTATTTTTCCATCAGCTACATTCAATTTAACATGAACTTCAGTTCTCGAATGTATGATCACCACTACCCTGACAAATTTTGCTGTGACTGAGAAATGATTTCTAGTGCTTCTAACAGAAGAGGACAAACCACTCTGATACTAATTAATTCTAATAGGAGAGACATTTAAAGTGTTGAGCAGACTGAAATACTACTTTATCACTAAGTAGAACTATGCTCTAAAACATCTGCTCCTAACAGGAAGCTATGCCAGCTCCACCCAGTGTCCCTCTGTAGCCATGGAGAAGGATTTCCATTCATCCTTCTCACTATTTCTACTGTCTCTCCATTTTATTGATACCTCTCCTTCCAGATGCTTCTCCTTCCACCAGTGTTTCAGAGTCGTCTCTCCCTGCTCAGCTGCAGCTCCCCAGTAGCCTGGGCAGAGGCTGAGGCAATATTTTCAAGCAAATACTCAGTATTAACTAAGCTACCCGAGCTTTCATCTGACTATCCTGACTACTAGGAAAGACAATATTCTGTAAACCCTTACTCGTCTCTTCCTTGGGGCCCTAGCGTTCTCAACAGAATAGTCATTGGAGGAAAGAACAATAAGAAGAGATAAAGAAAACAATACTGATTATCAGCATTGTCTATTTACTTAGAAAATAAAATACCTGACTTACAATTTCTCTTTCAACTGATGTTTCAATATTTAGAGAGAGAAAAGCAATAAACTGAAAGAGCAAAAGCAAAATCAAGAGTGCTCTGAGGCCTGATGGCCCATATACTTACTCAAGAGTTAGAAGGTGTGTGTCTACTATCCCTCAGACCAAGGTGAGAACCGTACATTCATCTCCTACATCTGGTGTAAACTAATTAAAGGGGGCACTTACAGTAAAAAAAAAGCTCTGGCATTGCTTCTTTTTTGATTGGACTGTGAAACCAAATTGCCCTTGTCCTGGGTTCTCTCCTCTTTTCCTCCTCCACCCTGCAAAGCTCATGGGCTCCTGACTCACCTTCAGGCCCACTGAGGTCCAAGCCTTAAAGCAGAACAGTCCAAACTCACTGTCAAACATCAGCTTCCTCTCCATGACTCTCTTTCTCAATATTTTCGGCTGCATTTTCAGGTTTTGTGTTGCTCAATCCTTCAACCGCAGGGCCTCAGCCCACGGAAAAGTTATCATGCAGACCATTCACCACTCAACAGCAGCACCGCAGTGGCTGCCTATTCCAATGTCCAGCTGATGCAGCGATACATGTACTCTGAATTTCCAATTATTTGTTTTTGTTCTCCCAGGTCACTGTCAGCAAAGACTCAACTGTTCTTCCCCACATAAAGATTTTGCACATCTACATGGCGGAAAACTGGGGACAAAACTGAATTCTTATTAATTAGTATAACTTGACCACCTGCTAGTGTAAAGTTCTGATTCCAACAAATTGTTTAGTATGTCGGAGCTGCCACCCACACATAGGCGCATTGGCCAGGAACAAAGCATATGAAGCTTTTTTCAAAGAAAAAGCTTCATTGCGGGATACTGAGTGATTATTTGCTTCATCTTTGATAGTTACTCCTCACGTCAGCTATTTAAGCCCTCCTGCTCAACTGTGACTGCCTCTGTGCAACACATTCCTTTTCAAAGTCTGGCTGGCAGGTTGGCTTAACCCTTCAACCTTATAATGTAAAAAAAAATCATTGCTAACATTAAAAGCCTTCCCCTGTTTAAACAGAGGTTTACTTGAGGAAACAGCTGTCCAACCCCCAAAGAGGATTGAAGCCTGTGTGTTCCTGGCATCTTTCCACAATTGGCCTTATAGGTCTAACGAAGACAAACTCCACATAACCACGTTATTAACCATCAGAAAGAGAGCAGCTGCTTGCAAAATTCAACAGTTTTGTGCCATGTCACAAGGACTCAGTTGAAACATTTGATCTTGGGAGATTGGCACACTGCAGATTAATTTTTCACTGAGCATTGAGTTCAATTTTTAGCCTGACAGTGGGAAAAGTGTGAAGCAGTCAATTAGTATCCCCTAATTCTTTCAACAGAGCACTTAGAAATAAAAAATAATAGTGGTGGACATTTGTTTACCAGAATGTCCTGTCAGAATCAAAAAGCATTTGAGTGACTGGCTACATGGGAGTGCTATGGTTTCAGTCTGTCGATGACAGAACAGAAATTGTAGTACATGACTAATCAGAGATATAACACTTATAAGAAAAAGAAGCACTGAGATGATGAGTAGCATACAGCAAAGGAGAAATTAAATAACTCTGAACACAGGGAAATTTACCATGAGTGAGATCTGTGTCTGTATATTTCATTAACAGCAAAAACTAAGTTAAAATCAGGTTTTTTTCTGAACACACATCTTTTGCTTAAATGAAGCCAAACACTCTCCTTAAGTTGCACTATACAACCACATTTCTGTCTTCCTTCCATTACCACTCCAAGATGCTTTTTTCCAGGAAATGGGGAACAGCGAGTTACAGGGCAGCAGAACTTTCCCATAATTTATTTATTTGCCTGTTGTGCATAATGTTGTATTTCTGTTACACTTCCGACCATTCAAGCTAAAGGTTTGCTAGAGCTGCTTATTGCTGCTTTTGACTTTTTCAGGTTGTGAACGGTATATTGTGATTTAGTAGGGGCAACAGCAGGGAGCTGTAATCTGAGCTAAGAGAGTCTCAGTAGTCCCATGCCCTTACACAGTTTGCTCATGACAAGCTGTGTTGCAGCTACATGCCTCCGCATTAGCAACAAATGCTTGAAAGAGTATATTCAAAACCAAATGAAACAAATTAAACCAATTTAAAGTCATTACTTTAAAACTTGTTTAATATGGACTTGTTCGAACAAGTCCAGAGGAGGGCCACGAAGATGACCAGAGGGCTGGAGCACCTCTCCTATGAGGACAGGCTGAGAGAGTTGGGGCTGTTCAGCCTGGAGAAGAGAAAGCTCTGGGGACACCTGATAGTGGCCTTCCAGTACCTAAAGGGGACCCACAAGAAAACTGGAGAGGGACTTTTGACAAGGTCTTACAGTGATAGGACAAGAGGTAATGGCTTTAAACTGGAAGAGGGTAGATTTACATTAGACATAGGGAAGAAATTTTTTACTGTGAGGGTGGTGAGGCACTGGAACAGATGTCCCAGAGAAGCTATGGATGCCCCATCTCTGGAAGTGTTCAAGGCTAGGTTGGATGGGCCTTTGAGCAACCTGGTCTAGTAGAAGGTGTCCGAGACCATAGCAGGGGAGCTGTAACTAGATGCTCTTTAAGGTCCCTTCCAACCCAAACCATTCTATGATTCTATGATTATTTGTTCACTGCAGTGTTACTGCATGTTCACTGCATTTAAAGATCCTCATAGGGAATCAAAACTCAGAAACACTCACTACACAAGAGAAATTGAAAGAAAGCCAGAAGTGTCACCATTCAGGCAGCAAGCAAGATCACCAGAAGCCACATGAGAATGACGAATGTGGCAGTTTGCTGTGAGGTCATCTATCTGACCTAGATTCTTGTCTAATATTTGTGTGATTGACATGAAAAATCAGAATGGTTCTTACACAAATATGCAATTACAATGTGAAAATGACCACTTCACCTGTTTGATTGTTGAACAGAAAATGTTCCCATTTTATTCTAATAGCCAGATCAAAATTAGTCTTAGGACACTCAAAAATGTGGTTTAAATGTTTTTGAGGGTTTTTTTCCCTCAGCTTTTTTCCCCTGTCTGAAGAAGCTTTTAAATTATGACGTAAATTTTACTTATTTAGACAGTAGCCTTTAAAAGTAGCAATATATCAACTTAATTAAAAGGCAAAACTGAGATTTATAATCCCTCACTCCTAAAGGCATAACTTCACTTTCATATTGACTTTTCACTATACAACAGCTTATCCTCTCCCAGCTTCTCCAACTAACAGGAAATACAATTGCAAATCTTTCAATTTTATTGCTGCAAACTGAGAATCCAATAGACATTTTTAACTCATTGAGCTTCTCATTGCAATCCAATCTTCCTACTGATCCTGGGACCACAGATTCAGGGCAAAGGAAGAGTTGGATTTAGTTGATTGTTTTTACTTTTTCTTATGTAAGTGAGCATTATGTAAGTGAAACTGAGGGACAGGAGAAATGCTGAGATAAATAGTTTTGCTTGATAAAACACAAATTCAAGCAGATTCCAAACAAAGATATTATTTTTTTGTTATCCCAGAGATGAATCTTCTTAATGAGGCACAAAGATTAAAGAAAAAACTTCCAAGGACTATCATATTAAATGATCAGCAAATTCCAAGGCCAAATTCACCCAGGTATAACTTAAGTGGAGTAATGCTAGAGCTTGATGTCATCACGTTCCTTTCACAGTCTAATTTCTCATGAAAAGTTCACAACATAAAGAATACACAACTGAAAACCTTTTTTTTTTTCCTGAGAAGATAATGTTATTATCTAACCACCTAAAAGAGGTACAACCAGCAACTACATCAAAGAAAGAAAGGGACAAAAAGGCAATATGAAATGAATGCCACAGGGTCTAGTTACTCTGATACTCCCCTCTTCCATCACCTTACACCACTTTTGTATTACAACGAATGCTCTTCTTTTTTTGGTATCATTGTTTTAAATAGCAACACAAAGTAATTGGTTACATGGGATTAAGAATTACTATTCATCTCATTTCTACAGATGGCCTTTGAGGGTCTCCAGCTCCTAAGCTGAAAACAGCAGACTTCACCCCTTTCCTGTGGATCACAAAGGACGATTTCAAATTTGATGATATAAAGCCATGATGTTAGGCTTTTCCCATGGAAGTAACACTGATGACAATGAGACCAAGACAACCAAGGGTCCTTTTTTTGTGATCACATCCTATATGTGCAGAGGCATGATGGAAGGAAGTAGCCTGTGCTTTTGGAGATGTCAGGGCTGACCTCAAGAGCACTGGCCATGTTGCCACAGAGCAGCGTGAAATCTTCCTGCAAGGTAAGGGGCTCAGGAAGGTGGCTCAGACCAAAGTCTATCGAGTGCAAAAGCCATTTCCATACAACTGTAATGAAAAAGAGTCTGATCAATCCATTGTTTAAAGGCTGAGGAGAATGACAGAAGTGCAAAATCAAAATTCAGGCTTGACTGCTGTTTTGTAGTACTTTAAAATCTATGTTTCAATAGACTGATCTACACTACAATTCAGTGTAAACATACACCTAGGCCAGGTGCATTCTCACTGAATGCCACTGGAACTCATTCATAGTCCACTTCAGAGACACAGGCCTGCATTTCCCACAGCAAGCAGGACTGAAGGGATTATGTTGCTCACAAGGAGGTGGACAGGCTTATTTCAGGGGGAAGGATGCTGTGGCAAGACAAAGTCATTGGAGTGACCACTGTGGATGGTCCAGACCTCCTCACGCAGAGCCCATGGAGCCTAAGGCAATGCAGAAAAAGCTGGAGTCAGAATATGCAAAGTAAATGAGAAGGCATTTTGACAGGCAATATGCACACTGACCACAAAATACCTGCAGGATTGTGCTGCATCAAATTGAAATGTTCAGTCCAGAATAGGATGGATACTTGTGTCCCTGAGAAAAGGGCCCTGCTTAACTCAAGAACACTTTCTTAAAGGTAATTTTAGCAACTGAGATAAATCTCCTGTTCTGTTAAATACATTCTTTGGAAAGTCTTGTCTCAGCGTACATTTGAACAATTTAGAGAACCTGGGAATCTTATCTCTGAAAGATAATTCAGCAATTTAAGTTAAGTAGATACATTAAAACAAATCATACAGACATGCTAATTTAGTGAACTTCTTTATGGAAAAAGAAAAGAATTTAGTCTCCTCTTTTTTTAATCATTAGTCATTTTCTTTGCAAGCAAAAGAACAATTTACATTACAAGCTAATTCTTATTCTAATGAAACTAATCAAACAACTTGTGAATGTGCAAAGGTTTATCCATGTTTTTAGCTGCATTCTGTTGAGTAGTCCCAAGGACTTTAGGGTAATTACTCATACTAGAGAGGTCACATAGATCACATCAGAATTTTAACTGCACCTAATGTACACTGGCTAAAATGCATGCTAAGAAGAAACAGATAAGATTCATCTCCATGCAAAAAAAAAATCAATATTGGAGAAGTAAGAGACGTAAAGATCAACAAGGAGAAATTTCTGGAGATCCTTTCCTGAGCCCTAATATATTGCTGTAGAAGATTAGAAACACATTTGTCTGTAAGGGAGCATGAGGATGGCTCTTTAATTGTACACATCTTCCTTAATCACGCACTGTGACTACAATTTACTCAACAGGAAAATAGTGTTGTCAAAAGACCTGGAGATACTGCCTGCACTTGCAGGTAGGTGGGCTCCCCTGTGATTCAGTATTTTTCACCTCTGGCACCTGTGACCATGATTTCCAAACTGTGGTTCATAGTTTTCACAGTAAGTTGCATATAGCCAGTACACAAATTCACATCACCCACCAGGAAATAACAGGAAGAAGTTTAGCCAGAAGCGTGAGAGCTGGTCCATAAGAACACAATCATGGTTTTTGTTCCTGTTCCAGTATAGTTAACAGGACAGTAAATAGCACTGGTAAACACACTTGTAGCAAGACATGTATGTGAATTTGCAAAATAAAAACATTGTCTCCAGATGCAGCCAGTCCTTCTTTTCCCCTTTGTTCCTCTCATCCTCACATATACATTGTACTTACCATGCTCTTTCAAAACAAGATGACATTAACTCACTCCCATCACTTGCTGAACTGAAGAACTTTTACGAGATTTGATTCTGTCAGTAAAACTCTTGGTCAACACAACAAATCCTCATATACTCCAAAAATAATTTTCTAAAGGATTTATATGGCTTTTGTGGTCAAGCTGTCAATTTGATATTTTTTTAATGTGTTTGGAAAGCATAGCTATAATGATTTCCTATTCTTACTCTGATGGAAATACTTTCAGATGCACATAAAACCTTGACTTGGTTTGCTGAGACTTATAGGACACACTTACACTGTAGGTGAGTAAGGGGTGCAGCAAAGCTTACGCAGCTAGCCTGGCTCCCCCTTGCCCAGATCAGGGAACATACCAAATTGACCCAAACCTCCTTTCTTCCCAGTATAAGCAAATTTCTTTCTAATTGAGGTGCAGGGGCATAAGACAGACCTCAGCCCTGCTCAGCAATGCAGGAATATGACCAGCATGCCCAGGACTGTGGGGAGTCCCCAGGACTCCAGCTCCCACCGGAGATGGACAGCTGTGGAGAACCATATGAAGAGGGAGGGAAGGAGAGAGAGAAATAAAAAGAAATTTCTGTTCTTTGGATCAAAATCTAGCTGACTACAGGTAAGACCCAGGATTCTGATCTGCATTACACTTCTGATCCACTTTAATTATGTAATTAAACAAATTGTACCTTTATGTTTATTTAATTTTAATTAGTTTTAAAAAATCTGATTTAAACTGCTTTGAAATCTACCCTTTTTTTTTTCCTGATTTGTAGGAGTGCAACAACAGTCTCCAGCATCAGGTTTGGGAAATTTTGCTGGCACTCCACCACTGCAGTGTAAGCCGTCTTGCTCAATGCAAACATCCCCAGGCAGCGTTTCAAGGCCTGTGCTTTGCAGGAGCTCAGATTAGGTACAGCATTTCTCTTGCTTCTGGCTCTGTCAAGTCACCTCTACAAATTTTCAAAACTACCCGAAAAGGTTGACAGTCCACCCTGGCTCCCTTCCACTTGCTGTGGTTGCTGCTGGTGCAAAGCTTGCTCCATCCTGCTACAAAGGGGTTTAACAAAGTGAACGTGTGAACAAGAAAGGTTTAAAAAGCCACCTGCAATATTTTGGGATCTATAAAATATTTCAAGACACTTACAAATAGAATTGCTGATGTTGCACCTGTTGCAACAGGGAAGACTAGCACTCCTGGCCCCAAACCTGCACCTTTCCTAATGCAGGAGAGGATACACAAGGAGCACTCACACATGTACACCTGATATGTGGTGTGTCAACTGTCACGGTTGCGTTATTAGTGCCATTTTAGTGTTCACAGTCTTGTGACACACATAATGATTCAGTTTACAGTCTTATGACACATTTTTCTGAACGAGGTGAGGGATGGGACATTAAAACTGCTTTATCTCAGTGTGTTTTGTGACACCAAGTAGAGAAGAAAAGCCATATGTCTGATCTTGAAAACACAACAAAATTGGCCCATGGCTACTATTAAAGCTGAGATTAGTTCAGAAATCCAGTGATCCATGACCCCCACATGGCAAGTAAGACTGCTCTGATGTCCTATTAAGCTTCCTGTTCTCTATGTGAGTGGGAGAAACAACACCCACTTAACGAACATACGTATCTGCTCTACAAGAAAATAAAAATCAATTTGGATTAGGAAAAAAAAAAATTCTGTTTGTCCTTATTCTTACCTCCCCTGCATGGGGTCAGGAGCGAAATCCTTCCCCAGAGCAATGCAGCCATCCTCCACTATTGCTGTTTTTTCACACAGGGTCTGTGGCTCTTCAAGACTCACTACCATTCCACGATACTCTTTTAACAGCTGCAGCTCATTGCAACTCCTGGTCAGCGGTTTGCCTGCCACTTTCGCAGATAAACTGGTTTGATGCAAAGATGTCTGATTCAGCTCCATCTCTTGTTGTCTAGAAATTGTACTGTCATCTTTGTTATCCAAGTACATCTGTCCCTAGGGGGGCGTTCTCCTAAAGGAAGTGAAAACAAATATATTAGGACTAAATTGAATTGACTCGGTGTTTACTTCAGCACAAGCGTGTTAAAAATGCCAAGCAGAAGATTTTTTTGTGCACCCTTGGATATTTCTATTGTTGGTTTATTTCCACCAGGAATAATTCCAACATTTTAAACATCTTTGCAACTTCAAAATTAGCCATGATAAGAAGCATTGAAATACATAAAGAGATAAGTCTTTTACTTTGTCCATGTCTCCCATGATTTTCACCCACAAATTTCCCAGCAACTTGCACTGGCCTATCCCACAGAATAAGCCAAAATCATCTCTGCATCAGAGACACAAGAGCCACCAGTGCAGAACATTATCCCGGCTCATAACAGCACTGCTTCACCACTGTGACACAGCTTTTCTCCAGCGACTGCGGTGGCAGCAGCCCCGTGAAGCCACCACTCTCCTCTCAGCCGCCAGGTCCCTCGGAAAGCCCTGTCACGCTGAAGCTCTGCCGCAGCTGATGGCCACCTCGTTAAGCCGAGCAGGTACTCGAGTTTTATGAAGACAAGGTGCCGTTTCAGCAGTTGCCAGAGGCACTTATGAAATGTGAATCAAACCTTGATGAAAATCAGGTTCTATTATATGATTATTAAGGGTGATTATAATAAAACTTAGTGCATAACAGTCAAAAAGCTTTTATGCTCTCATCATTAAAATACAGCGTGAAAAGTTATAAAAAACACTTCAGAATCCCACAAAGTGCACAAATCAGACACGAAGACCGAGTTAAAGATCAGTCAATCTTAACACATGCTGTGGAGTCTAATCACGGGAATATTTCAGCCTGAAGTGCTGAAGCCACCGCAGAGGACAGCACGAGCTCAGGGAACAGGCCCTTCAGCCTCCACTGTCCCCGCTGCAGGTGAGAACAGCGTTTTCGGAGCACATATCTGCTCCTCCCTGCAGACCCCTCAGCACAGGACACGCCAGTAAATCTGCAGGGCTGTGGGGCAAAAACAGCACAGTAATAGGGAATAGGCTCTGCTTCGGTCCCAGCGGGAGAAATCACTAGAAACAGAAATAACAAAAAGCCAATGATGACTTTGTGCAGCTTTGAGCTCTCCCAGCCTTACAAGCTAGAGGGGAATGGAAACTCCTGAACGAAAAGACTGAACATACAAGACACCACAAATGCAGATCTTGGCTCCAAGGAAGGGCGGGCTTGCTAGCCAAATGCAAATAAGTATTTCCTCAGGTGGCATTTCCTTCTCCAGTCCTGTATTTATTTTTCTTTCTATTTCCAATGCCCTTAGTTCTCATATCCTAATGTTCTTCACCTGTCCTTACAAGTAGATTGACTAACTTGACTCTTCTCATCATTACGTAGTAGCTGGAGTATTGTGTCTGGTCCTGGTCCGCACAATTCAAGAAAGACATGGACAGACTGGAGGGAGTCCAAAGGAGGGCCACAAAGGTGATCAAAGCCTCATCATCACCCAGTGTAAGGAGCATAAGCATGGCTCGTGTAATACCAAACACACCATCACTGAGCTGGTCCAGAGCTTCTCAGTCCTGGAAAGCACTGAATTTTGGTGATCCAAGACAAAATTCTTGCCACTCCTGCACGATGAGACACTGGCTGGAGGTGTTGGGAGGGCCAAAGCACACCGTGTGGTCCCACCAACACCTTGTCACCTCTAGTAGCCTGCTGCCCTACCAGGCAAACAGATTTGCCTGTACTAAAATCCCAACCTGCCTTCCCTCCTAATAGATAAATGAAGTGCAAATACTTCCAGCTCCAAATGGAAAACATAATTGCTCCTGTCTTCAATCTAACTTTATATGTTTACACACTGGTTTTAATAAGACACTCTATAAATCATAATTGAGATATCTGCCCACTTATTCAATTTTTCATAACATTTGGCTTGTTTGAGCACCTGCTGAGAAAATACACAGATTTTTAAATTACGTCAGGCTGCAGAAACATGAGCAGTAAACCTACAGCAACTCAGGCTGTACTAGTTTTTAAAAGATGAATCTGAACACAACCTCTAAAACTGATCCTGTGTAATCCCAACATTGGAAATTTTTTATCTTGAGGCAAGTAAGGACTAAATTAGTCAGACTCCCATATGTACAAAGCCTTAGCATAAAAGACATTTATTTTCAGAATTAACATCAGGGAAAAAATAAAAGAATGCCAAGGACAAGAAGCTTGAGAGAAAATCTCATGCCTAGATACAAACCCATAACCCACATTATTGCACATTCACAAAAGCTCTGCAAAAAAAAAAAAAATACAGCATCATTTTGCCACAAGAGACAGGTTTGATTGTGATTACCTACGTAGCTAAAACATCGCTAAGGCAACTATCACCATGGTATCTAAGCTTCTAAGACATCAGTGCATTTACCATTCAAGAAATTCTCAAATGATCATATTTCTTTGTAGTTACAGAACTTCTTTTCGCTTTTATTTCTTCTTCTCTTTTCTTATCTTGCAATACCTCCATCAGCAGTGAGATGTTATCATGTGAAGGTGAGGAGAGATTTTAGCCAGGAAAAGTTCATTTTGGGTTCATCTCTCTGCAGCCATGCACCAACAAGGGCTTTTTAGCTACAGCTAGAAATCAATCTAGCAACCATATATCCAGGGTTTGACTACAAAAGGGCTAACACAGTATTTAAGCCATGTTGTTATCCCTTTTCATCCCAGTCCAAGTAGCTGAACATCCACTTTCAAAGCACTAGTGCAAAATTCATTTTTTCTTTCACTTTTCAGGTGCTAGTAAGATCAATAGGCTAAGTTATTTTATTTAAGAGGCTTTATATAGCCTGCTTTTTGGTTGCAAAATGAAATGCTGGAAGCAAATTATATAGCTGGTAATACATCATCATTTAAAACATTATTTTCCTGCATATCAATAAGCATAGCATAGCATTTTTGCAATCAAAGATGAAGCAGAATTTAATCTTAGAGGCCATGAGGCTACAAAATACCACATCTGCTCCAGGTAATACTCAGAAATAGCGTATTTCCTGTCTTGCACATCTTATTATCCATCAAAGCCTTTCTCTCATCAAGAGAATGTCTTGTTTTCCATCAAGCTGGAAAAAAAAAACATTACCTCTGCACGAAGTGACCTTCTTGTTACCAGGCAGAAACTCAAATTCTAAAAAATGACTAGCTGAAGAGGGAGAGTGTGGTGCTGCTGTGCGGAGTAAGCAGGGAAGGAGAACATGGCTTTTGAAGCAACACTCATGCTCAGCCCTTAGAGCTTGCATCTGCCAGGGAGCCTCTCTCCCAAGGAAATGTCAAGGCAAATCTTGCCTTGCAGGCATGCCACAGAAGCACATTTCTATACATGCATCTCCCTCCAGACACGCATCTCCCAGCAGCTGCCCCACCAGTCAGACAGGTGATATTGTACTGGCCTCCTGTGGCAAAGACACCTGAAAATGGTCTCAGCAGCAGGGAGGAGAGTCGTTATTCTCAGCCTGGAGCCCAGAGAAATAGAGCAGAGCATCCACACTACATCTCAGAAACTCTCCCATCGCGGGCTTGTCATTGCACGGCCATTGCCAAACATATCCCTGGGGAGAGTGGAGAATCATCCCCAGAACTGGTAGATGAAAACTCAGCTGAAAGCCTATCCCTAGAGCCACAATCCTAAAAACAAGATACCACACACACATACGCACATGCTCCCACACTACCACTGCCAAAACACACTTATTCATATTTATTTTAGTAAAGGAAGGGTACTGTGGTGTCTAATGCTGTGATGTGCAAGCAAGAATTCTCAGTATTTCTTAACTGGCATGTTTTCTCTTATAAGTAGAAAGTGTTTCTAGCTGTAGGAAGGAGGTAAGACTGGTTTGGGCATACAGGGTGTAACAAATCACTCAGACATCCAGGATTTCACAGCATGTTCCAGTGCAGTTGTTTTCCACAAAAACCCTACCTATCCTACGTACAGGATCCCCATTATCCCACAGGGTGGTTAGGGATTACACAGAACAATGCTGCGCAGAGCAGCCCTCCCTTTCGTGACCGAGTGGGAAGACAACAGAGCATGGCATGCAGAGTGAGGTTGCAGGGCAGGCCACAGCAGATTGTCACTACTGACTCATGCATGTTTTTGGTGTCGTCTTTTCCTGCCACTCATCAGCAGCAAGAGGAACGATGTGGATAAACCTTTTGTCTTTATGCACCAATCATACAAATAAGACTGCCTGAGGCTCATGTCTAAGGTGAGTAAGACTCCCTGCTTACGGTCCCCACGAATTCTCCATTGGCCTGCCCAAGAAGAAATTGCTTCAAATTTTTCCCGTGAGAGCTGTTCCCAGGTAGTGGCTCCCACACACAACAAATCATTAAAACTCACATACCTTGTATTATCTCTGGTCAGGTTGTAAAGTATTTAAAATACCAAAGTTACAAACTGGCAGAATTTCACAGTTTACAGCACGTTGCTGAATTTCCTTAGTCAAGAGGAGGGTGTCTGCCTGAGAGCAATGTGCCTTCCTAACTGATGTATTACATGACCAGATTGGTTGGAGGTGGGGCAGCATGGAGCCATTTGCCATGGCCTCACCTTTTATGTTGTTGATCTGTTGATCTGTATGTCTGTTCCTGTGTCCAGGAAAGTGAGGAAGGGCTCCAGCTACAGCTGCTTGCAGGAATTTAGCAGAAAACCCTAAACCTTGGGGTGAGATGCTCTCTGCTTCCCCTTTGGTGGCTTCCTGCAGCCAGAAGGCAGCCCATACTGGAGCACAGATTTTACAGACTGCCTAGCTGTACAGGTTTTGGCTAGGATGGAGCTAAGTTTCCTCTCAGTAGCTGACACATTTTAGATTTCATATGTGAAGAATGTTGATAAACACACTGACGATATGAGCTGTTGCTAAAGAGACCAAGGACACTGTCCAGCTTCCCAGGTTTTGCTAATGGGCAGGTGCAGGAAGCTGGGAGGAATGTAGCGAGAAAGTTGATCCAAGCTGGTCGAAGAGAGTATTCCGTGCCATAAATGTCATGCTCAGTATATAAGTGGGAGCTGGCCAAGGGGCCATATCCCTCTCTCTCGCTCCATTTCTTGCTGCTCGGTTTTGCTGCTCGAGATGAGCTGTATTAGTCTTTGGGATGTCAGGTGGTGAGAAATTGTGCATCATTCATTTTGTATATTTTAGTATTCCTGTATTTTGTTATTATTGTAGTTTTCCTTTGCTGTTCTAGTAAACTGTCTTAATCTCAATTTACCAGTTTTCCTTTCTTCCCAATTTCTCTCTCCCATCCCACTGGGGAGAGGGAGGGTGAGAGAGTATCTGTGTGGTGACTTGGGCTAAACCACCACACCAGCTCAGCATGAGCTCTCACACCTTGCTCTTCAGACCCAGCTCCTCAGACCTTACAGCTGTGTTAAGACAGCAGGCTCTGGTGCACACACAAGACCTTGACTTTGTTGGTGCCTGAGCTGCTTGTCTCCTCCACTGCTCACAGAGCTCAATAGGGCTGACAGGGATGCAGCACCACAACTTCACCTGAAGACTCAGCTTAACAGGACACAGGAAAAACCTTGCTGTGCTGAGAGTCCCAACCTGGCCTCTGCAAATGGTGAAGTCCCCAGTCTCCTCTGTGTTCAGCTGATGCTGCTGCAATCCAGCAGCTGCTGTGCTCAGAGACATGGCCTTGCCTTCCGGGGACCGGTGTTCACTGGACACCCACAGAGCTCAGGGGAGATATGGGAGTGAAGGCCTTGCAGGATGGAGGTCCCTTGCCACAGCAAGGTGGCAGATAGGCTATAAAGTACTTGGTATGGAAGGGAATGCGTAAATCAGGCCAGAAAGCCAGAATAAGTGGAAGATCTGCACCAGAGGAGGGGTGAGGTAAGCTGTGAGGGGTTTGGGCATGGCTGGCGACAAGGTGCATGGAGGAAGTTCAGGGGCTGGTCATGATCATGATGATGGTCATGATCATAGAATCATAGAATGGTTAGAGTTGGAAGGGACCTTCAAAGGTCATCTAGTCCAACCCCCCTGCAAGGAGCAGGGACATCTCCAACTAGACCAGGTTGCTCAGAGCCTCATCCAACCTGGCCTTGAATGTTTCCAGGGATGGGGCATCCACCACCTCTCTGGGCAACCTGTTCTAGTGCTTCACCACCCTCATTGTAAAAATTTTTTTCCTAATATCCAATCTAAATCCACCTCCCTCTATTTTGAGACCATTACCCCTAGTCCTTTCACAACAGGCCCTACTGAACAGTCTCTCCCTGTCTTTCCTACAGGCCCCCTTGAGGTACTGGAAGACCACTATAAGGTCTCCCCGGAGACCTTATGATAGAGACGCCTGCCTGCGAATAAGCTTATTGTACAGGCATGATTCAAACAGCTTAAGAGGGGAGACCATTTGAGAGCCATAGGACAAAAGAAAAGAAAGATTGTGGAGAAACCCCTTGCAGACCAGTGGAAAAAAAGGAAAAAAAAAAAACCCTTTGTGTTATTGTCCTTTTTAAAGCCCAGTTGCACAGAAGTTGCATCAATGCAACTCTCTGGGCAGCAAACCATAGCAGAGAAGCAAAAGCAAGCAGCCCAGGTGGGACTTCCTTGCAGAAAGAAAAAGTCCTAATCTAACTGCATCCCAAAAAGGACAAAACTGTCAGGCTGCAGTGAGTAAGTAAAGCAGCTGAAGAGTATGGCAAGTGACGGAGTAGATGTAATGGAGAGAGGGGGAAAAAAAGTGTTGATACAACTTGGCAATGCTTCTTTAAACCATCCTGCCAGCAGAACACCAAAGGAAAAGCTTGTCTTTCCCGGGTCGCATCTCGATTCCCATGTCCGGCAGGAGAAGAGGCTTCACGTGCGACGGTCAGGGGCTCAGGGCTGTGACAGCAGCGCTCTGCCTGTCCCGGGCCGCTTTCGGGGCAGTTCTGCAGCACTAATTATCTGCAAGAGACTCTCATTGCCGCCGACAGCCTCGGGGGATTTCACTGGAAAGCGCGGCAGCCTGCGGCCAACCCGGACCGGCACCGGTCGCGCCAACCCTGCGCATAGGCGGGCGCAGGCTGACCCCTGCCGGCAGCGCGGCCGCCGGCCAGAAATAGAGTTTCCTTGGGAAAAATTAAAAAAAAAAAATTAAAAAAAAAAACCCACCACCCTTTGAGGACAGCAGGTTTTTAAAGCCGGGTGTCCCAGGAGGACGGCAGATGGCGAGCTGGCCGGAGGAGGAGCCGGCCCCCCCCCACCCCGCGTCTGGCCCGGCAGCTCCCGCCGCTTTCGGGGGTGAGAGGCTCCTGTCCCGGCGGGAGCGGCCTCCTAGGGCAGGCCTTCCTGGGCGGCTGGGGTAGGAAGCGGTGTGCGTGGGCCCTGAGGTAATCGGTAGCGGTGGGGCATGGGCACGCTCCACCTCCAGCAGTCAGGCCTGCCCGATGTTAAGAATTTGCCAGAAAAAAAAAAAACCAACCAACCAAACAAAAAAAATACACAAAAATAAAACAACCAGGTTTAGGGGGGGTCTCATACAATTCAACTTTAGATGGTGTTCATACAGAGACTCCCATCACGGACCATGCAGTAAGTGGTCATCCTGTCTTGAGGAGATGGATGATGTCATCCTGTTCGAGAGATTCAGTTCCCCCTGTAACTATACCCTACGCAAAAGACGCCCATAAATTAGATTTTTTTTTTTTTTTTTAAAGAAAACACTCTGTTCCTGAGTGTCTATGTGCCAACGCCCTGCTCTGCCTCAGTGTTTAGCCTAAAGAGCTGGCCTGGGGAGGCTTTTAGAAGAAGCCTTTGCTGAAGGAAGAATGTAAGGGAAGAGTTGTCAGCTTGGTCATTAGGAGAAGGGAGCACTGCAGGCATAATGATAATCAAACAGGCCAGCTACCAGGGAAAAAAAAATCATTGTTAGTTAGTGAAGTCCGGCAATGGAGCCCTCAACATAAGAAGGACATCGACCAGTTGGAGAGGGTCCAGAGGAGGCCACGAAGATGAGCTGGAGCACCTCTCCTGTGAGGACAGGCTGAGAGAGTTGGGGCTGTTCAGCCTGGAGAAGAGAAGGCTCCAGGGAGACCCTATAGTGGCCTTCCAGTACCTAAAGGGGGCTGATAAGAAAGATGGGGAGAAACTCTTTAACAGGGCCTGTTGTGAAAGGACAAGGGGTAGTGGTTTTTAAATGGAAGGAGGTAGATTAAGACTAGATATAAGGAAGAATGTTTTTACACTGAGGGTGGTGAGGCACTGGAACAGGTTGCCCAGAGAGGTGGTAGATGCCCTGTCCCTGGAAACATTCAAAGCCAGGGTAGACAGGGCTCTGAGCAAGCTGATCTAGTTGAACATGAGCCAGTGGTGTGCCCAGGTGGCCAAGAAGGCCAACAGCATCCTGGCTTGTATAAGGAACAGCGTGGCCAGCAGGAGTTAGGGAAGTGATCATGCCCTGTACTCGGCACTGCTGAGGCTGCACCTCAAATACTGTGTACAGTTTTGGGCCTCTCAGGACAAGAAGGTTGTTGAGTTGCTGGAGCACATCCAGAGAAGGGCAATGAAGCTGGTGAAGGATGTGGAGAACAAATCTTATGAGGAGTGGCTGAGGGAACTAGGATTGTTTAATCTAGAGAAGAGGAGGCTGAGGGGAGACTTCATTGCTCCATCCTAGGTCCCTATAGAGCCCATGCAGAGAGACAGGCACTGACTGTCTGGCCCCATTCAGCTCATGCTAATTTCTAGCAAACGTCACTAGCTTAACATCAGGGACTGGAGTCACTGGGAATACGAAACCTGTAGCACCAAGTAATGCTTGGACCAACTCTGGGGCTTGGTCATTTGAAGACTTACTTAAGGCTGTCACATCACTGAACCAGTGCATACAGCGAAGCAGATTTCTTGCTGGTAAGCTGCGCAAGTAAAAGGGAGAGAGGGTGAACCTCAATATTAACACAGCAAGCCGCTGAACAACTTATTCAGCCAACGCTATTCAAGCGTGGTAGTTGCATCATCTGTGCACAGGGCCAGTGAGGCACCCTCACTGGAACCAAAATGGTTCCCACATCTTAGACAAACAAGAGAGAAAAGCAGCTAAATACTAAGTAGCTAAATACTATCAGTGTTTATGAGCCCAGAGACTCAGGGGACTATGTCAGAAGGAGACTATGTCACAAGGAAAATGGTATCATTTTGAAACGGACTTTTTTGATTTAGGTCTTACTTTTGGGAAAAAAAAAAAAAGAAACCCTAGAAGAGTCTTATACAGTATAGCTGGAGACCATTCAGCACGTGCAGCTTGCTCTGAGTAAGAGATGCTGAGAAGCCAGACAGATTTGAAAGGAAAAACAGTCTCCTTCCTGTCATCACCCAAGTGTAAACCAGAGAGGTTTTTCTTCTCTCCTTAAGTTATGCAAGTTGCTTTTTATGCCATAAAGTTAATGTTTCTGCATTCTCTTAAATTGAGATCAAGAGCAAATACCATGTCTGAAGAAAGCTAAACAGCCTGTTGAGTCGCCCAAGGCCTTTCATGGCACCTCTGTGCAAGAACGTGAAATAATTCACACTGATGAGTAAAACTCCAGAGCAGTAGCCTTGCTAGAGGACTTTTAAGAGCTTGGTGTACTTCTCTTTTGCACTTTTCATAGCCTGTCATTACGTGTTCATGGGAAGACAATGAGATCTTATGTTCCCAGATCACGTTGAAGGCCTTCTGTGGGTAACTGCCGAGGTCTCAAGGTGGTGAGGGGAAGAAAGGCCCAGCCCTGCAGCACCTGCAAGGGTCTCAGGTCTCCCCAGCTGCTGCAAGCAAAGGCAGCACAGGGTGGCAACAATGCAGGCAGGAAAGGATGTTAGGAAAGAGTCTTCTGAAATCTTAAATGTCTTCCAACAGGTTGTTATTAATTATTGGGTTATTTATCCTTCAGACATGTCAGATTAAATATATAGCAGTGCTCTGTCCTGATATAAAGGTCTTTATATAAAGACCTGGCAAATAAGGGTCTTTATATCTTCCTTTTTTAGTAAAGAGCAAGACAGCAGGAGGGGAGTGATTAATTGACACTATGTTTTTAAATCATTAAAATAAGCCTAGTTAGTTTCAGTTCTGCTTCAGAAGAAAAAAAAAAATCGTATTGCCAAGTGGAGAAAGATTATCTGTATCAAGGGTAGCTTTTTTATTACTTTTGTGCTCATACTCTACTAATAAATGTTACAAGTTCTTCACAAATAATTCTACAGACTTCCAAGCTGAACACCAAGCTCCCTAAAACAAAGTGCAGGAAAAAAATGTGTTATTGCCCCCTGAATGACATGTCTAGATGATTGTTATTCCCGCAGTGTCAATCGTTCTTACGTCTAATTTGATAAACTGCAGGTGCTTGAAAATGCTGCAGCAGCCAGAATACTGATACACAATAAGCGTTCATGTCACATTTCTCCTGTCCACTGTTAGCCTAAATTTACTTCATAGAAAAGATGATGATAAGGAGTCTCTTTGCACAAAGGAATTAGAGCCTCCATATGCCTTGGCAGCTGTACCATGGAAAAAGATAATGCCAACAGGCGCAGAAGAGCAGAGTTCATGGTGTCGCTGCTTCCTCCTTTATTCCTAACACGCAACAAAGCAAAATAAAATAGATCTTTTTCCAATGGAACCCAAGTGTGAATGGAGGTAGCAGTGAGATAGACTTAACAGTTTTTAGCTGATCTCTTTGTCCTAGCATTATCAGACTGGAGTTTGGTTTGTAAAATGCCCTTTGGTGCAGCAATTATTTCAACTGGTAAACAGCGTAATATATATGATTATACTTTTCAAAATGAATGTAAATTTTTTATAGCTTACTAATATGGCTGGAGTTTTTACTTCACTGCAGGTAAAAATAACCACTACATGATTTGTTGACACTGGCCATAATACATCCAAGATAATTAAACCAAAGAGGGAACATTAAGGGAGCTAGTTAAGTATTTTGCATAGATCCATTTCCACATTCAATGCTCAAAAAAACCCAGAAGGTTTTCTTTATGTTTAAAAAATTGTTTTCCTTTATTTAAAAACTCGTTTCCTTCATGTACTAAATTATTTCATGGCTATATTCTCAAATTAATCTTCACCACTTTCACATTTTACAAAGAAATGAATGTGAAAATAATACTCTTCTGAGACAGTCACAGTAAACAGCAAAGCATTCCAGAGACCCTGCAAATGGGCGTAGCTGTACTCATTTCAGGCATCGTTAGTACTTATTCTTCTTTCCAGACAGACAAAGGGATTTGGTTCTGCTCCTGTCAAAGTTTTCCTTTGATTATAGCTGGGACACGGTTAGACCTGATTGAGCTAATAAGCCTCAGTTTGGATTAGAAATTTCAGTGCTATTCTAATAACCTGCTCTAGTATGAGTTAGAAACTGACCAAGCCTACGCTGAGCAAGCAAGGGTGAAAATGAAAACAGACATATTTAGAACTTTATTTTCTGGATTTGGGCACTCCATTAGTGCCCTACTGCCGTACACAGCTTTTAACCTGCCTCATGATGCCAGCAAGCCTGCTTTTACGTGCATTCGTACTTCTTAGATGCAAATGATCATGCACTAGAAGGAAACACTTCAAGGAAAACTGATGTTTCCACACTGTCAATGCCACTGGTTGATGTTGTTCATTAACTTCTCTCACAGCCTTAACGCATTCTTACAAAACCAAGAGGCTGAAAGCACACATTATGGGATGTAGATTTGTGAAGCTGGCAGCTTTATGCAGTGTTAAAGCTTACGAAAATCCAAATCCAAGCTAAAATGTATGGAATGTGAGCCTTGCCTCGGGGCTTTATCCAAAATGCACCAAGGCTAGTGAGAGTCCTTCCACTGACTTCACTCGACTTTGGAGCAAGTCCTTCAAACAGGCTTGAAATGCTTAGCTTGTGAGAGAGATTTGGTTATAAATAGAATTTGTTCAAATCTGTGACTCCAAGGGGAAGGCTGAACTGTGCAACCTCAGGGCCAGAAGGTCAAAATCACACAGAGAGACTCAACCGTCATGCTGGCAAGTCGGCTCCATGGGCACAGGCGGGAAGGGAAGTTCACCAGACCAGCCCCAACTCCCAGCAGAAGAGGAAGTCTATGAACAGCAATGCTGCAGCTGGTGCATTTCCATTTTCTGGCACTACTTCCTGGAGACCACAGTGTTTCCTCCTCCCTCACTCATGGCAGATACTCTTTTCATGTTGGTGGGAATATGATTACAAATAATTTTATTTTTGTATCCCTGGGAAGAAGATATTTCAAATATAGCACAGAAACAGAGATTTCCTACCACAATAAAAAGGAAAAGCAAGAAAATCTCCAAAGTGATTAAGCAATGTAAATGTTCCAGCAACTGGGGATTGCTTTAGGCATTTAAGAGGAGGGAGTGAAGCCACAGTGTAGTGGCTACCACAGACAAGAGACAGGATTTCTGTTCCCTGATTTACTATCTCTTTAAGCTTGTCTCAGGGTTGAGGTGTGCCTTTTCTGCTAAATAACATTTGTTTCATTCAGCAAAGCTGTAAATTACTTTGAGATTTTGAGGAAGCACATTATAGTAGTAACAGTAATCGTCCTTGCTTATCACAATGCCTGAGAGCACACCTGGGTATGTTTCCCTGAACGGGGGACTGAGGGTGGCCTCTCTGTTCAGATTATCTTAAACAAATAGCCCCTGATGAGTGATTACGTTCGTTGGCACTCACAGAAGACAGTGCGTTCCTGGGCAGAAAGTTCACTGCACAGAAGAGTTATTAGCAAGCCCTTCTGTGAATCTCTCCAAGTCTCCAGAAGGTCTGCACCAAGAATGCATTTCTGAAGCAGTTGCTTAAAGATCTGAGGGAAACTTGGCTGGAAGAATAGCCACATGATGATCCTCCAGTCCCTCGAGTGTTTTTGGCTTTCAAGCATTAAGTCCAATGTGACATGACAGCCTTATACAATCAGAACTCACCATTGACCAACAGAGCAATGCAACATCATGACAATTAAACACAGATGGGAAGGGAAACATGCACCCTTTCTTTCTTTCTTGCCTTTCTTTCTTTATTCTCTTTCAAATATTTTAGCCTTTAACAACTCAGCTGGAAGTGGAAACTTCCCACAGTAACTCTGGCTGTTGTGCCGGGCAGCATGCTGGCTGCAAGTGAGCTGCCCTGAGCATGCCTGAGTATTGGGCTCACCTTGTGTTAAGGCAGATCCATGGGCGTAATCAGATCTGAGCTTTCATAAAGTTTCAATGAGTTTGTTCCATCTCTAGTTCTAACTCCCCACCATCACACTATCCCTTTACAAATCCATGTGGAAAAATAGCCCCTGAGAAGTATAGTTTGCAGGTCACAGAACTCAACAGAGAGCTGGAAGAAACTATCACTTTGTTATGTGACAATTGGCTCCACTCTGCTCTTAGTCTCTATCCTTATATTCTGGAGATGACACTCTATTCACATCGTGGGACACAGGTACAAATAAGAAGGGGAAAGGAGACAAAACTCTTGGTCCTGACACTCACACTAATGACTCTTCTCCCTACCATAAAGCTAGAGCAAGATACATTTGCACTTACTCTAAATCCTCTTTTCATGGTCAAAGCAGTGTAAATGAATGCTAGGGCTGGTGGGAATAAGGACTATTATTTTCCAAGAGATAATTTTACCTATCTAAACTTCTCAGCTGTTACGCTGGAATATGGAATTTTCTTTTCCCTGATACAATTTGGAAATCTCACCCTAGCAGTCATAAGGAAGTGGAAGACAATGGCTAGATAATTTCGTGCATTCTGAAGTCTTTAATTTAAGCACAGATCGTACTTCAGGAGACATATTATTCAAAGATACATATGAATTTCACATCAAACTGCAGACATTTGTTTCTTTTGCTTCACACAAGATAATTGCTACATTACAGATAATTGTTAGATAAAATAGTCCTCTTTTCATTTATCAAAGTTCACAAAAGTTACCTCACAGCAGAAATAGTTCTGAGTTAAGACAGGAAAAAAAACCCCTAAATTATTAACTTTCTTTGACGTCCAAGTAGTCTGTATTTTAAAGCTAAATATCTGTTATTTGAAAGTAAATCAAGTCTCTGATTCTCAAAGTTGTAGCTCAACTGATTTACTGCTTCGTAAAGTCCAAAAAGAGTTATGTTTATTCCATTAAACTTTTTTGAAAGTGTTCATAAAATGTATTGCATTCAATTTGTTAAACATTTTTTTTCTGATTTATGTGACTTTAAAGCAGTCAGTGGGTAGAGGCAGAATAATCTGTTTACCAAAAATAAATAATTTGTTTCTCCTCTGTTTCATTAAAGCCAAAAAGTTGGGCCTCTGGGTTGATTTCTGGAGCAGAGAGTAAGTGGCTAAACAGAACAAATTCACATGAAGAGGAGAAAAGGTGTCTATAATCAGTGAATGACTGATAAACATATGTAAAGCATTTGTAAAATATTGCTTAAATTTATTCCTTTCAAAATGTAAGTAGCAGTTGCTTAGCCCAAGTATTGCATTGGCTGGAACTGATGTGAGGAGTTTCCCTTTGAAAATACAGACACCTTTAGCCTAGGGTTATATGCCCTAAAATTATTGAGATACCTTTTTACCTTAATGGACAGCATTGCCATTTGAATTTTTTATGATTATAAATTGTTTTTAAGGCAGTCATCTGGACCTGTTCAGAGCAAGCAGCACTGCAAACAGATCTATGAAAATAACAGGTCTAGGAACAAGGAACTCAACCTATTACAGAAAATGAAGCTATATAGCAAGGAGCCCTGCAAAATGCTCCAGCATTTAACAGACAAAGAAAGCCTACAATCTCCTGCACCTTGTAGCAAAAAGGACAAATGTAAGGTGTAAGTCCAAGTAGCGGGTAGGAATTGAGATTGTTGTTTTCCCTCCATGTAAGTATTTATTACCTGCCAAATGCTGGGTATAGTCCTGCAGCTCCCCTTTTGGAAAGGAATCTGGAAGAAGGGAGGTAGTGCAGAAAAAAAAATACGATGAAAATAATTCAAGGCCTGGAGAAATGTCTTACTGCAAGAGAGACCAAAGGTATTCGATCTGTCCCATTTTTCAAAAAAAAAAAAAAAAAGATGGAGCAATGACTCAGTTACTAGGCCACTTCCACAGAGGGAAAATATCTGGTATGAAAAGGCTTTTGAACTTCGTGGACAAGCCATGAAACAAGCTGATAGCTGGAAGCTGAAGCCAGATAAATTCAAACAGGAAATACAGCACAATTTTTATGACTTTTTTTTTTAAGTTGTCACATTGATTAACTAAGGAAACAAACTACTGAGGACAGCAGCCTGCCAACATCTTCTCGATTACAGTTAGTTATCTATGGGACATCTGCTTAAACAAGGCACACCACTCAGTCCAACGCTTGGAAAGCTGGCTGAGGTGTGCAAATGTGCAATAAAAGGGTGAGAGTTGGAGTTGAGAGTCCCCTTCAAGCCCCAGATACTATGAAAGTCCAGCTGCACAAATTTCCTTTCAATATGTGATCTCAAAATCACTTAAGCTTAATTTTCCAGCTCAGGAAATAAAGCAGTGTCAGTATCAACAGAAATTTGGGATTTAGATCTTGGCTTTGCAGATCTTTGATAACAACCAGGGAAAAGAGAAATGCTTATCACAGTAGAAAAAGTTGTTTCAAAAATCCTTACAGCAGTCTGTACAGGTCCTTTCGGACCTATAAAACCTTTAGGAGGCTTAGGGAGGGGAAAAAAAAAGCATCTAGTTATTGAAATTTTTGTACATTTTCATGCTTAAAAATCAATGCTTCTGCCAGCAATTTTCATTGAATACTGTTATTTATAGAGCCACTTCAGCAACGAAATAGGAAGCTGTAATCACACTCTACATGCTTTGGCAGCCCTTGACATGGTCAGGATGTCTGAGAGGTACTGTATTCAGACTGTCTTTTTTTCCTTTCTTAATAATAATAAAAAAGATAATAAAAATCTGTCTTCAGAGCTTCTGTATAAAAGGGGAGAACGCATTAGCTGAGAGAATGCGAAGAGCTCATTATGCTTTTGCGATGAAGATACCAAGTTTAGCCAGACATTGGATTTTCCAACAGTAAGAGCAGAAGAGTCTCAAAATGAACCCTCTGAGGGAGGAGAAGGACTGACTCTGCTTTCCCTTTGAGCCCCTGTAGCCAACAGGACATCTCCAGGTCTTTGTTCCTCGTGACTCCAGGCCCGGTGGAGCTGATCCCTCACCCACCCTGCAGAGGAGGAAGCTGCCGACGATGACTGCTGGTGCCTGCAGCCTCCCCTCCCAGCCCCAAGCTGCTGAACCTGCAGAGATACCTTCCAATAGGCCATGCCAGAGGGGCTTAGTTATGTGCTCCTCTCGTCAGCCCAGCTCTTGTTTCAAACCTGAAATGCCTCAGCCCTTTCTTCTCCTTGGGAAGCTCCTAAAACAGATCCTTGCACCCAAGGGGAGGTCAGAGGGGTGCGTGGGACCCACAGGCAGTAGCCTTGTGTAGCTGCACTGCCGGGAAGGAAGCCTCGCTTCTCCAGGCACGCTCCTGCCTCTGGGCACCTGTGTGTGCACACGTACTCTCCTGCAGCACGAGCAAGGTCTGTCCAACAGCCTTGCAGAGCATGCCACTGAGTGGAAAATGAACATAGGGTGACTTTTCTTCCTTTTAACACTCAGAATACATGTTAAAAGCTCAGAGCAGGCTGCTTTCTCACATAACTCTGTGCTACGCACTGTAGAATAATTCAAGTTGGAAAGGATCTGTGGAGGTCTTCTAGTCCAAACCCTGCCCAAAGTAAGGCTAATGCCAAATTGAATCCAGGTTGCTCAGGGCCTTGGCCAGCCAGGTTTTGAATATTTTCCAGGATGGAGATGCCTCAGCCTCCCTCTGCCTGTTGCAGTGCTAACTCGCTCTCAGCATGAGGAAAAACTCCTTACACGCAAGCAACTTTTTTCTTACTGTAGCTTGTCTGTCGCCTCTTGCCTTTTACTGTGCACCTCTGAGAAGAGCCCTGCTCCATGTCCTCTGTAACTGCCTTTGATTGTTGAAGACAACAGTAAGATCCCCTCAAAGCCTTCTCTTTTCCAGGCTCTCTCAAAGAGAGAAGGAGACCACAAACTCAAAAGCCTGCACATCACATTTTTTATCCCTGATGCCTGTGTGAGAAGTGAGCTTCGACTGGCACATGCAGCCTGAAGAAGAGAGGGCAGTGAGTTAAAACGAAGCCCTACCAGCCAGAACATGTCACCTCTGGTCAGTGACACTAACACATTGGGCAGACCCAAAAAAAAAAACCTTTTAAAACTCTTCAGATCTCCTACATCCAAACATTGCATCAATAAACTTTATCTCGTTAGACATGTGACATCTGTAGTTATTTGAGATTAAAATGGTCTTAGGACACAGCAGTATTGCAAGTCCAAAGAATACTGTATTCTGTTGTAAATCAAAAATGCATCCCAAGTGCACTTGCTTCTGTTTGCACCAAGCACATAAGGCAAGGAGACTGGACTGCCAGTCCAGCAGCAGCCCTGTTCCTGTCTGCTCCAAACCCAAGGAATTTTGTACATGGAAAATAGCTTTGTGCTGTCAGAGGGTTTTGTAGGATTCAGATTTTTTTTTTGCAGCTGATCAGAGAAAGGAACCTACAGGAAAATGGCCTACTGGGGACAATATCAAACTTCTGTGCCATTATCCATGAGGAATGAAGCACTTCCAGAAACTTTTGCCTAAACCAGGATGATGCACAGAAAATGCCAAGGAGAAAAGAAGAAAATTCATTACCACACGACGCCTAAAAAACCCATATTAGATTACTCACTGATATCAAAGACCATATTGCTCGGTGAAATTACTCAGCTTCCCCCTTCAGGAGAAAAATGTTGCGGAGTTGTACAATGCTCAGGAGGGAAGGAGTGTTCCCTAACAGCCTGGCAGTCCCTCTCTAATGCTAATGCATTAGTGGCAACAGAGGATAAAAACGTGGAGCAACAGCCCTTAAATTCTTAAAGTGAATAAAAGTTATAATTGTAGGTGGTTGTGTGCGTGTGCTTGTCATATCTACTTTTCAAAGAAGATGCTTCTTTCAGTTTAAGTTCACATTTACTTGTTTTAGACTCCTCTCATTTCCTGTTTTTCAGTTTTAGCCAGCTAGGAAAACTGCTGAGAGGCAGGCACGAGCATGATGCACTAACTGCTGCCCAGACTTACGTATGCAATGGAAAGCCTGCAGCCTAACAAAACAGTAAATACACAATGACACGAGAAACTCTCCTTTCCTTCCTGTCCTCAGTTGAAATCAGGGATATAGAAGAAGTGTTTGCAAAAGCATTCCTTTTACAAACCATGTACATTAGGGTGTCAGACTGTCGTTAGGATACATGATCACATTAGGATGTGGTCTGTGGAGGAAGAATCACAGCACTGCTGCTGAAATGAAGCAAGATTAAGGTTAAGGCACAGCTCAGCAAATCTGTTCAGAGACAGCCAAGGCTGTGCTTACAGGTCGGCCATCCCAGGGTATCTCAGAGCTACCCTCCCTCACCCTACGTCCTCTGTCCTGCCTTTCCCAGTCTCCTTTGCAGCCCCTGAGCAGGTGATGGTAGCTTTGTTCTCCACAGCTCTTGTTGGACTTCCATGGCATGAACTTCTCCAGCCACCTTTTGAACACATGAAAATGCCAAGTATTCACAAATTCCCATTGCTTCTGGCCCATGACACTACATTGCAAGTGATATTTTGTTAGAAGAAGATTTTTCCTGGACAACTGCAGACATTCTGATGCATCTAAAAGACCAAGGGTTCCTTGGGAATACAGGGGAGCTGGATTAAAATCTCTGGTCCAAAACTAGATTTGCAGCTGAATGTCCCACTAATCCAGCATTTAACCTGACTTGGGGTGTTCTGATGGTGATATCTACTAGTACAAGCTGTTGGAGCTTTATCAGTTTCTCAAATTGGTCAGCTGTGCCAGTTTCTGTGTATCTCTTGGTTCAGGAAAGAGAAGACTTGGCAGCCTGTGATCAGGGCATTCATTTCCTGTGGGTAAGACACGGCTTGAAGTTCCTTTCTTACCTAGAAGATCTGAAGCCACCCAAAGACTCACTGCAAAGGAGGACACAGAATCAAGAACAGTCCAGGTTGGGTGGCACCTCTGGAGATCACCCAGTCCAGCTCCTGCTCAAACCAGGCCTGGTTTTAAAGCTAGGTAAGGCAGATAATAGACCAAGGTACTGTTGGTTGGGGTAACAAAAGCAGCCCAGTATCTGGGCGAGGGACTGCCTCGGTATGTGACCCCAGTGTAAGAAGGCAATGGGTTCCCAGTAACTGATAGATTATGGCTCACAGGAGACACAAGCATGGAGTTTGTGTCTCCCACAGCCAAGCTCGTCAGCACATCCACAAGGCTGTCCTTCAGGAAGTCTTCATCTGTGTCTTATTCCCAAATTCTTTATTTTATCTAAACACCAATGGTAAATGTTTTGAAGTGTCATGGTTTCTGAGGAACAGAAGCCTAATTACCTGGCTAGAAGGGTTTAGGCAGAACTGGATATTGCCCTATGAATCTATAAGGTCCTTTTTCAAAGGTACTATAGGTCCTTATTTTACCAAGGCACTTCTGAAAAGTTTATCCTCCACCCCATCCCCACAAGCCACCACGTGAAACTACACCATAGGCTGGGCCCCAGCCTGCCCAGAAGGATATTTGCTTAAAACAAGTCTGTGATGCCTGTAGCAAACTGTACCAGGCAAGGGCCAGACCCCAGCGCACATGACAGCAGTGAGAGCATTTGGCTGACATTCGCCTCTCAGCTGACCAGCCTGACTGTTATGTAAAATTCCTCAGACAGTGATAAGGCATTCCTGGTTAGACACAGACGGTCTGAGGAGCAGTTGGATGCAAAACCCGCTGTGGGAGGAGGTGGGGATTTATGAGTAGATCCCTCATTTCCCCACATGTCTACACCAGCCCACCTCGATTCCCTGCTCTACCAGAGTCTCCCTTGAGCTGTTGCACGAAGAGTCATCCATGGGCAGCAAGTTCTTCGAGCTCCAGCTCAGATAAAAGAGAACTGTCCACTACTGGATATAGTTAAGCACTTTCTTTCCTGTGCTTCTGAGCTTCTTAGTGTAACACACCAGGAAAAATAATTTCAGTGGGAAATTGTATCTGCAGAGTGAAACACCAGTTTATAAATTAAATTAACACCATTCGATGCACTATGAAATTTTAAAGTAAGTCAAGCAAGGGCATACGATCTCAAGACTGTCAATTTTGAAAAAATGTATTAGCAGTTATAAAAGCAAGTATAAGACACCAGCACAAAAAAACCTAAGGGGCTCTTGTTTTCAACAGATTGTAACAGATTGAGTTTATTGTTGAAAAAGTCAGGTCCTTGACTAAAGCTTAAGCCATGTCTGAGGGTATTGAAGGCTGCCCTGGTAAGTTTTTTTGTGCCTGGTAGTGAGTGAGTGTGTTCAGCTGCCTCATTTCCTACAGAAAATGAAGTGTCTCTTCCTCTCCCTCCTTCACAAATTTTCAGGAGCTTTAGCTTTGAGGGGTACAGCTGTCTCATCCATGTATATCCCAAGGTTTACTTTGGGTTTTTTCCAATTTTTCCAGTGATATTTGTATTCAAGGCCCTGTAATTAGCCCACTGCCCTTCACAACTGCCAGGTAAAATTCTCCTTGCCACTGCTGAAACAGAGCACGAAAGTTTAATTGCCTAATCAGGAAATTAGAAGATAATTAACAGAGATTTATGAAGGTGCATTTTGTGTGGTGCTTTAGCCCTAGTCATCACACAGTTTCTCACTCACCCTCCCCCTCCCCAGTGGAATGGGGCAGAGAATTGGGAAGAAAGGGAAACTCATGGGTTGAGATGAAGAGAGTTAACTAGAATAGCAAAGGAAGACTACAATAATAACAAAATATAAGGATACTAAAATGTACAAAATGAACGATGCACAGTTTCTCACCAACCAATGTCCCAATGACCGATACAGCCCGTCCTGAGCAGCGATCACAGAAACGAAACCGAGCAGCAAGCAAAGGAGTGAAAGGGAGCCAGCCAGGTAGAGAGAGAGCGATGCCAGCGAGCAAGAGAGATGAGATGAGAGCAAAGCTGCCCCTCCCACGGACAATGCCCACTTACATACTGAGCCTGACGTTTATGGCGTGGAATACTCTCTTTGGCCAGTTTGGGTCAATTATTCTGTCTGTCTCTCTCCCAGCTTCCTGTGCCCACACATTAGTGAGACTGGGAAAGCCGAACAGTGTCCTTGGTCTCAGTCACAACAACTCATATCATCAGTGTGTTTAGCAACACTCTTCACATCCAAAATCCAAAACATACTAGCTACTGAGAGGAAAATTAACTCCATCACTGCTGAAACCAGGACACTTTGGAAAGGTAGAAGAATACATATTGCCAGAGCTACCAAACAGGTAGAAACTACTCTTGTTTTAAACAGCCCCCTTAACCAGAAATCTTCCTGCATACATTCCTAAATACAAATGGCAAATATTCAAACATGCTTTATGGTATGAACATTACTGATGATAAATGATACCGCTTTGACAAATATTTCTGCCTATGGAACTTTGGTCAGCTTGACTAAGACAAATTTCTAAACTACCCATCTATCATGAGATCTCCACAGTGTTGTGAAGTTTGCAGTCATTTCTATAGCATGAATTCTACTAGGAACTAAAATTAGATGTCCTTGCAAAAAGCCACAATGACCAAAACTAACAGGCACCATTTGTAAAGATCAACTACCAGGGATAGATGTACAAACACTGAAATGGCTGCTTCGTAATCATACAATTATTGGATGATGTCTCTACAGACAAAGAGATAGCGGCCTCAACGAAGCATATCCCTATAGGTTATGATGAATGTCTGACACAGGAGAGGCTGTAGTTTAAGAGCAGTAGTAGTTTGAGAGTAGTTTGTAGTGCTAGATCCTGAAGAGTTGCAACATCTCTCCAGTTTGTACTGAATGTATCTTTTGGCAGTTTTCACCTTGAACACTGCCTTGTTCCCAAGAAAATGGAAAAAAATTTAAATATTGGTGGTGCTTGCATTATGGCTTAAATATTGTTTTCACGAAGCATTTTAACCAATCCAGCTGTTCAGCTCAAAAACCAAATTACAAACTTTTAGAGCTACAAAGCCATAACAAAAATGTATTTCTGGGACAAGCAATTACAAAGTGCTGTATTTCATTACTTATCTGAAAGAGAACCTCTTTCAGAGTAAAAATGACCCATAAATGCCCTTCGGGGGTGTTCAACCAACAAGAACTGACGCCAAAAGTCACACTTATATTTCTGCTTTGATTTGCTTTCAAACAAGCTCCCTTCCAGCAAACTTCCCGGCATCCATGCTGAAGCAGCTCCCACACCAGGCAGCTGCAATAAGCTGCTGCGCTCACCCTGCTGCTGCTCCTCACAGAGCACAAAATACGCCCCAGCTGTGCCTTGTGCCTCGTGCCTCGTGGGACAGCCACTTCCCTGTGCAGTGAGTAACAAATCCATGCTAATCACAAATCCACAAATCCAAAAGAAGTCATGTAACTGTATTGGCTTTCTGCCGCTGGACTGGGAGGAAAACGTGTGCTTCAAGTCCTCCTGGTGTGTTGACAGGTTAAAAAATTAGATTTTAACAAATGATCCCATGAACAATGGAAAAGAAAATGCTACACAGTGCAATGCAAGGCCTGAGACCAGAGAAAGCTCTGGCTTTGGGGCAAGCCCAGAGCATCCCAGCATGAGCAAGTCTCTCTCCATTATATTTGACTAAACATTTCTCAGGGGTCATTATTTCAGTCAGGGAAAAGAGATAATACCAGCTCTGACTCTACTGGAGAAGAGCTGTGTGTAGGCAATCTCTGAGAGACTGCTGAGAACTGCTGCCCAGCTGTGGCAGCAGCTGGATGAGGCACTACCTCAGTGCCCAAATTCAAACCTCTGGTGGCTGAGCTGCAAGCTGCAACACCACAGCAATATTAGCAGAAAGCAGTTTTGTTGGGGCTGAGCAGAATTCAATAGCTAGGACTACTGCAAAAAAAACCCAAAAAAACCAAAAAAACAATGAAACAAAAAAAAACCCTCTACTGTCCCTTTGTGTGAAGCAACCAGAGAGATCATAGCCCAGTGTATGGAAAAAGGATAATCAACGCTGTTGTCAATTTTGAAATTACTGGTTATGAGGCTCATCATGCCAAGATATTTTATTTAATTAAAATAGATGTAGTAAATTGATTTTGTATGTTAAATTAAACTAATAATTGTAATGATACATGTAAAAGAGGTGAAGTTCTCTGCTACAAGCAGTTCATGACAGAGAAGAGAATTGGTTAGAGAAGACCTCAAGTGTAGCATCCAAAAGGTGTACTGGTAGTTTCATAGGCCAAATAAATGCAGTAATAATTAGCCCTCACAAGAGAGTAAAAGAATTCATGTGTTTATGCAAACTAGTAAAAGGCAATAAGCTTCAAATGAGACCGCTGCAGTGTTAGGCCAGCTGACACTGCAAGCCTCTGAAGTGACATGTGACGATGGCAGAAGATCAGGGTATCTGCTATGAATGGAGGGGAGGCTGGCAAATGGCAGGTAGACTAAAAAACCTGTGGAGGACGGATGCCTCCATACCCTTGTCCTGTGCCATGTAGCTAATGAGAGTCTCTTATGAGAGCCCCTGAATCAGGTACCTTTTGCAGTTATTAAGGCTTCATTTTAAAAGACAGCTCCTCTGAGAGAGAAGTCCAGAGCCCCAGAAATCTCTGCTGTGGCTGATGCTACCAATTATCAAAGTCCCCTCTTTGGTACTTGTTTTACTCATTTTTATAGGCTCCTGAAATATCACACACCTGGCACCTAAACCCATTGAATGCTGCAGAAAGATTTCTGCCAGCCTAAGTTTTCTCTCAATAAGTGTCATGAAGATGGCTTCAAAACAAGGTAATGCATGCAATAAAAAGTCATCAGTCAACCAGAAGATGCTGTACCCTGCGTAGAAGCAGGTTCATGCATTAATTTGCTGAACATGAATCTAGCTTTTATTTCATTTTAGGCTATCATTTTCCCTCTAAAAAAAAACCAACCCTTTTCTGCTCTTTTTGATAGGAAAATGCTAGGTGCAGTTCTATTCCTGCAGAGATCAAGAATGTCAATATTTTCAACAAGATTACAGGTCTAGGATCAGGGCTAAAGCATGGAAATGCGAGGAACATTAAAGCCCAAATGTTGCTTTATGGCTGAATACAGTGTTTACATTCCTCACATCTTAGAGTGAATGGATGGTTTTGGCAGCACCATGTAGCCCTTCTAATGAACGCAAAATGTTTTCTTTCTTCTCTCAGGCAAATTAAAATATCAGTGGGTTCATTCCTCTTTCCTGTTTGATCTGTTCCTAGCTGGACACACAGATTTTTGCATGGATAATGATCCTACAGTGACCACATTAAAAAAGCAAACATCTGCCAACCATTACCACATGGTGGTTTCTGACATAATGCTCCATTTGTCCCCCCTCAGAGCAGTGACACACACAGCATGTGCCTGTTGGAAAATAGTAGGATTATTGCAGTATTCTGGCTCCTTTGCCCAAAAATCGTAGGAAAGGTCATCTGGTACACAGATTTTAGTAATTTTCTTTTGTAAGTAGGACAGGCTGATGTGGTTTTGTAAAGCTCTTGAAGAAGAAACCAAGTTATCACTGTATCAATAGGCAAACTTTATTGCACTGTTAACACAATGTGGCAATATTTGTTCTTGTCTTCAGATTTCAGATTTTTTCACTTTGTTTTTAATTGAGTGAAATAGCTTGAACTGAATACAGTTGCTACCCTTCCCTAAAAAATATATTGGCTACGTGGCTTTTCTACAAAAGTAATTTACCAAAACCCTAGCAAGTTCAATCTATTCTGTGAGAGAGACAGTGGCCAAATCTTAACAGTAAGAACCTGAAAGCTTTCTGCTGTAACAGGATTTAGCAATAACTTTTAATTGACAGTTCAAAGTTAATCCTCAGGGTAAAATGTGATCTGGCAAAAGCAACCAGTCACAGAAAGAAAAAAAAAAAATATTCATTAGACTGTGGGATTTTTTTCTCAGTATCTCTGCAGCTATTGTTATTGGGAAACATTATAGAAATAATTGTTGCATTGTCTCAGACTAACAAAGTGCTTTTTATGTGATACATTTTATCCCTTTTGTACTTTGTCCCTTTTGTGCTTTATTTCTCTACCAATGAAAAAGAGGGCAAAAGTTTAAATTTCTCAGTTCTCCTGGTAGTCTACAGCTTTATTTAACGTGCTTTCTGCAGGGAAAATTGTAGGCAAATCCCTCAGACTAACACTCTACTCTTCCCATTTTGTCCCGTGACAGCAGTTTCACATGGCCATAAGCCTAAATTTTTCTTCTGTTTCTACTCAAACAGCATCCCCAAAGGCTTGCGGTGAGGAATCATTTCTCCTCCTAGAATTAGCTGTAGGAAAAGCCCATAACCCAGACAAATCTTCTCATTAACTCTCCAGGATCTCTTGAGCCTTAAATTTCAGCAGTTCTCTCATCCATGTTTTCCCCTCTTTGTTCCAGTGATGTTTAAGACTAATTCATGGTGACCTGCTTAACTCGGAAGAAAGCATAAAGACGCTTCAATGATGAGGACCAAATTAGCCTCCTACTAGTAGATGAACATCTGTATTGAAAGCAGCATCTGTATTTCAGCAGCAATTCAGAAAATGCCCTCATGAAGCTACCAGGAATTCTGACAGTAGCGTGTGAGAAGACAGAGTTCAAGTAGCAAATAAAGTGTCTGTTTTCAAGTATTAAATTTCCTGTTTTCTGTATTAAGAAATACAAAAAGATTCCTACACATCAGCTTGAAAGTTGCAGCTAGTCAACATCTGTTTAATATGAGTAATAGATTTTATTCTCAAAAAACTATATATGAATATTGCCCATAAAAAAAAAATATGTAACTAAATTGAAATTACTACTCCTCTGACCTCTTGTCTTAAGTTTCATTGCAAAACAAACTTTCACAACTAACTTGTAAAATCTCAAGCTCTCGGGAAGTGGGACAGTTTCATCCTCTTTCTCCTGCAGCAAAAGCAGGGCTGAGTAGAACAGACCAGCCCATTGTTGGTCTGCAGACCGCTCTCTTGCTGGCAGACTGCTCCAGCAAGATGACTGGAAAGATCACAACAGCTTGTTACAAATACAGCCAACATGAGTAAAAGCCATGAAAAGGAATGCTTCAGAAAATTAATGGGAGTATACACCTACTTCATTCATTTTTATTAAATCATTTTACTTGAGAGATGTATTCACTCCTCAATATTAATGTGTTATCTCGACATGCAGACCTAAACATATTTTTAAACATAAATGTTCATGTTTTGCAGACCATCTAGTCCAAAAAGTAAGCCTGAACTACTTCCCTTACACATAAATAGAATAGGAGATAAAAAAAAACCACATTAAAAAATCACGGTAAGTTTGAGCCTCTAAAAAATCTACAGTCTAAAGTAAGACAATACAATTTTTTAAATATTTAATATTCTGGGAAAAGCTAATTTTAAGACAATGTAAAGGTAAAAGAAAATGTAACTAAAAGAACCATTGAATATTATAACATATACTTGATGCATCTCACTGATGTTTTAATATGCTGAATGCTCAGGTACATATAACACTGTCCAGAGACCCTGCAGTATTTGCAAAATTTTACTAATTTTTAATATGTAGTATTTTATTACACGTGTTAAAACTCCTCTCAAAATAACACAACTGCGTTAAACTATTCTAGAAGACATTTCTTGTAGAAAGATTGCATTTTACCTGCTTTTTTGAAGAATTCTTGAAGCGGTTCTTTTGTTTGAAAATAAAAACCTCCAAAATGAAAGAATATAAGGTGTAAAGATGTTAAAAATAAAATACTTCGTTCAGCTGAAGGAGCCTCAAGATTCCTAGTGTTTTCTGAATAGAGAGTTTATTTGAGTAAATGACTGTGGAATTCAGCTCAGTTCTTTGTAGAAAGCATCTCTGGATGAGGAGAGAGTAACATTGCATCTTGTGCACGCTCATAAATGAAGCAGGAATTCCCAGATTTGCCGTCATGTGATTTCAGTGAGGAACTAGCACTTGACTTATTCCCAGCACCCGTTACTCCCTGCCCAAACACAGCTCTTCCCAAGTCTGAGATGGTTGTTACAAGTGGCAAAGAGAGAAAAAGTACACAGACCATGGTTAGCTTCACTGAGCAGACACTTCACGCGCTGCCCTGAGTTTGGGCAGGAAGCTGGATGAGAACAGAGCGAAAGTACCATTGTTAAACAGCCACAGAAGTTATAAAAGAGCAGATTTAACAGTTATTGCTATGAAAAACTGGCCATATTTGAAAGGAGGTGGGGGAGAAATTCACTTTTTCTGCTATCAGAAAGTACTAAAAAAGATTATCCTGACAAACACACATTCTCATTCTTTATACTGGAATTTGAAAAATTTATGAATTGCACTGCAGTACCCAATGGGAAGTTAATTAAGCACCACACCGGTCAAACTCTTTTTGCCTGTCTCTGACAGAAACTGATAAAAGATAATATAATCTGCACTCCCTATACGGTGTATGCCAACTGGAGAAACAGATGCTACATTAATATGATAGCTACAAGCAGAATAACACAAAGGAAAATTATACAAAATTCATTCTTCACAAAGAGGAAGATGCTATTGACATTTTGCCTTGACGAACTGCATGTTATTAAGTAGTAATGATGGTTTCTGCTAGCTGAGCCTTCCTAAAGAAGCAATTGTTCTTGAAAGGCTAGTATCCAGTTTTGACCTTCTAAGACACGGAACACTTCCATCACCCCATTTAACCTACAGTGCCATTAAGATTTGTGCTGCATCACTGGGGTAGCGATATTAATAGTGGAAGGCCAGGCAGAAACCCTGGGAAGTCAAAGGAAATGTTTCCTGTGAAGTTTATATGTTAAATAAGCAACTTCATGCCACTCTAGTGAAATGGGAAATTAAAGTCATGCTTTTGTGTATGTTTCCTATAAACCTTTAGCTGGAGACCTCACCATAGAAGTGAGGCCATTTCCTGGTAAGTGTAGAAATAACCTAAAATCTGCATATAAATGTGTGATAATTTGGAGGCCACTGTGCACACAGAAACTACAAGTTACTGCTGATGCCATGAACTCGTCATGCTTTTCCAGGCTTTCTGAAGCTGCATACACCACCGGGTTGGAAGGAGTTGCAGCATTTCCCTCACAGGTTATAAGAAGTCTGGAAGAGTCAAGTCTACCCAGATGAGCGTACTGAAGAGACTAACTGAAGTGACTCTCACCAGTCTGCAGCAGCAGAAGGAAGTTGCTCAGCATCAAAAATTGGAGTTAAGGTATCCTTAGGGAAAACAGATAAAGGTGAACTCAAGACACTCAGGATGCATAGGACAAAACAAAAATAGGAAGCAGATTACCACCTTATGGGGTGGTAATCAGAAGGGGTTTCAGAAGTAGGTTAGCAGTAGGTCCTGTGCAAACAGCAGCTGAGCAGACCTTAAAGACTCCATGGTTCAGAAGGAGAAGACATCAAATGCATGTCAGTACCCTGAGTTATGTCCTGAGAAACTGGAGCTGATGTCTGAGCAAGATGGGAAATTGGAGGAAAAGGTATCTAGGGTTTATTATTCTTTTCCTAGATCCATGAAGCAAGGGCAATAGGAACTTCAGCAAAAGTGTACAAAAGCAATTGGAGCTTACCTCCCAGAGCTGTAGGGCCAGCAACCAGGTCTTGACCCAAGCTATGGCACAACATAGCTTGCTGTGTGTGGGCATGGCTTTGTGGGTTATAGAGATGCAGGTATCAGCACAGAGGTTGGAGTAGAAAGGCTGAATCAATACAGTGAGTACAGTCAGTTATTTAAAAAGTCTATTCCAAGCAAGACAATGAAAGGATGACTGAGGGGAAGAGGTGGAGAGGAGAATACAGCCAGTGGATAGCTAGGGCAGACAGGCTTAGAAATTAACGCTGGAGAGCAGAAAGCAAGGTATCAGCAAAAAGATCCAGATGAACACAGGCAGGCTGGAGGAGGCTCAGGCTGTCAGGAGTGAACAAGACACTAAAGACCACACTCCAGCACACACATAGACGATGGAGTTGGCAGAAACACTCCAAATTAATGGCAGATTATTGGCATTTGAAATGCCTTGGCCTTTGCTATGCTCATACGTGGGTTTGCGACATTCTCGTTCGTTCCGGGAATACACTGGGCATAGGAAGTGTGAAAGAGGGGGATGCAGTGTTGTTGTATTTGCTTATATTGCTGGTAAAAATGATTTTGCTTCCCTAATTCTATTAGTAAATTTAAGAAAAATAGCAAAATAACGTAAGATAATTGCACTAGAGAAAGTAGTGCTTAGCATATGCCTCAAGTCTCTGAAAATAATGCGTTCAGCATGCTGCTGATGTACTACGTGGCACATCATACTTTGTGCTCGCAGAAGAATCTGCAATGAGAACAAAAAAGATACACAAACAATACTAGTAAATTATGAAATCACATCTCAAAATCTTGCACATCGCTGAAGATAGAAAGCTGTGATGATGCTCAGTTTGATTTAGGATTTCATCTTCATAAGCCTGTACAGCAAAACAACAGCTAACTGAGGTCTAGACTCAAACTGATCATTTTTCCAATACTGAGTCTTGAAATCTCTCAGTTTCCATGGATTAAAACTGACCAAAGCTGGGCAGCAAACCAGGCTTGGTTCTGATTCCATTATCTGTTTTTTTTCAGAGCAAAAACTGTGTTTCCATCACCCACAATAAAGATTTTTACGGAGAAAATTACCATGTACTTCTGTTTTTGAAGTTAGGATAAAAAAAATAAATAGATAAATATATAAGATCATAGCTTATGTCCTCTGAACAAGTCCCTGCTGTAGAGGTGGAGGAAAGACTTTATTCTCAGTAGGGAATAACGTGTCTGCAAACAGGCTGGCTGTCACATAGCTCAGACCAACAGAGAAGGGCTTTCGCTTTCCTGATGGACTTTCCAGGTGGGAGAGTGCTGTCTGCTCAGCCACGGGTGCTGGAGACTGGAGAGGGGGTGGCAGGAAAACCCACTGGTGATGCCACCCACCAGTGGAAGGGGTGACTCCTCTATCCACCGTCTCATCCCCTCCACTGTGCTGCTGTCGCTGTGTGAATGCTGGGTGTCTAGCCTAACCGCTCTCCTAAGCTTTTGATAAAGAAATGGACACCTCTAATGGACAAATCATCACAGCCTAAAGTAGGAAGGGGTTCATGATGGCAAATTTTAGGTGTGTACGTGAAAGCCACAGGTCTAAACTCCCACTTGTATTTCCTGGAGATGAAGGGTCAATGCAGTCAGCAGAGCCTAAGAAAGCGCCAGCCCGATCACAGCCACGTGTCCACTGCAAGATGAGATTAAAAACTCTCCATACTGTATTGACTGTACTGATTAAGTCTCCGCATCCCAAACTGAGATGAAAAGACACTGAGTCCACATGTGGACACTTTTGCCTTAGATGCCTTGATTTGATCCCCCTAAGGCAAATGTCCACACGCACCACCCTGTAGCCACACTGCCGTTTCTCCGTGTTTCCTGGAGCTGCACTGAGCAAATGCACGCCAGGCTCAGACAAGCCGAAGTCCAGCTGTGCCTGGGCTCTTTCCTCATCTGCCTCGTCTGTTCCTTTCTCCTCTAGTTATCATTTTTCTACTTATATGCTCCTGGCTCTTCCTCTTGTTTCCTACCCCTGCAAGGGCCTGTCTGCAATACAGCTGAGAGCTGGAGGGGAGAAGGATGGTGAGAGGAGCAGACGCGAGCAGAACTGGTGAAAAAATAAGGGCAGAAATGTCCATTTGCTCAACATCAACCTGAAATAGCCTAACTTTTTTTTTCAGAAAGGAAAGTAGAGAAGTAAAAGATATGGGGGGAGGCGGGGTGAGAATCTAGTCTATATACCTGCAAACCATCCAGCTGTAATAGGTGTGACAACTGGCTGGCTTCCTCTGCTGTTACTCAACAGGAACAGCACAAGTTTTCCAGTATCACTGCCTGCTCAGTGGCAAGTTAATGGTTGAATGTTGATTTGCCATCTTGAATTGACCATCCAAGAAGCCCATGTTGAAGAAAACAAGCTCAATTAACCAGCAAACTTAAATGAAAGATTGACCTTGTGGAGCACATGGGAACAAGCAGTTGCTCCACGTAGGTCTGCAGCAAGGAAAACCAGAAAAAATCAATCTCTGGCAGCCAATCTCATGATCTTTTCTTTCACAATGAGGCTAAGACAGTAGTGGTGCTCCTGTCATTCAGCTCCCAATGATATTAAACAAATCTACCCTGCACTCTATATGGACTCTACTCTTGGAGGTCTCTGAGTGCTTCACACCAAACTACAGTTTTGGTCACAATGCTCAGCCCAGCACTGAGCACGCCTCACTAGCAGCAGCAGAGCCTGCAAGGAACACCTATGAGCACCTATGAACTTTGGATCTTTGCTTGCGGCACGCTGCTGGCGAGAAGACAGATGCACATCCCAGCCCTCTTGTCTGTGCCTGGATCCATTGTGAAAGGCTCCACGCACCAGGTCATGGGATGCGGTCAGGGAGGGATGCTGATAACAATGGCGCCCTTTCAGCACTGGGCCCTGAAGGGTGGCATTCACTGCCTGCTCAACACTGCTCCTGCTCCCAGCCATAGCCCCCAACCATCGCAGCCGCCCCACATGTCAAACTCTGCCCACCTTTGCAGGCCAGGAAGCTGCTGGATATCTATACCTTGCTTCAGGAGCCCAAGGACAGGACAGCAGCATTCAAAAGATACACAGAGGGCTACTAGGACCATTAAGTTGACTCTCTGTATAAGAAGATGCAGTTACAAGAGCAAACACCCTTTTATGAATGAGCACATACATCAAAACAAGCATGAGACAGTACTCATTGAACAAGAGGAACTTCATGTTCAAAAGTCATCCCATATCCTTAGGGTTAATCATAACTCAGCTGAGGCAATTGCAAACATAAATCTTTATCTGTGTGGCTCTTCCGTCTACGTAGAGAAACAAATATTGAGTGGCTCCAAATTCTACATCTCTCTGCCCCTATGCCGGTCTTCACATCTATTCCAGAGTAACCACGTATGCCCCCTCTCTGCCTCCCCACCCTGCACCAGTCTGGAGTGGAGCAAGAAAAATAATTACCCCAGCATAGTGACACTGGTGTTCATACAGAGGCAAGTCTCAGTCTCAGTGGGGTTACGGAGCCCCTCTCTGTGTGAGGCAGAGTAGAGAATATGTCTCTAGCAGACGTGAAACTAATTTGCTTAAACTGGGAAGTTTTCAGAATTTTTCGTAAAAGAGCGTATTCGACTGCTATGATTTTTCAGTAAAATTTAATAGTGGTTCAAAAGGTTTTTTCTTCCTATCAAAGTTACATATTCCTCTTGCATTTTCTTGCCATATGTATGTATAATTAATAATAATACATAATGATTATTAATGCTATGCACATATTTTATATACGTTTCTGCTAGGAAAGTTATAACTTTGTTACACATTACCTCACATGTCCTAGCCCTGTTTCACAGAATCCGTCCTGTTAGTCTGGTTGACCAGAAACATCTCCACCTCTGCATATTTAACTCAACATTTGCCAAACCAGTAAAAAGAATTTTCTTTCCAGCTCTTTAAAGCATAGCTGGCTCCCATAAGCTCACCTATAAGAACATCTCACCATGAATCCTCCTCTCCACATCATACTTGAATAGGTCCCCTGTAGGGACCATGGCCAACTTTCCATTTCTGAGTTACATGCAAATGCTCATCTCCAAAGGGTGAGTCTTGTCACATAGGGCGCTGAGGGCTGCTCAACGTTGGCAACCCAAAGTCCATCTTGGTGGTAGGAAAGCATCGTTTCACTTCAGGACAACTCATAACTCACCAGATGAAAGACCTCCATCATGCCAAAAATGTCACACCCATATAGTATAGCCCCTTCTCAGAGCAGTCAGTCATCCCCAAGGTGGCTTTTCAGGCTAGCTGATGTTTAACCTAGAGCAAATACCTTGTAAGCCCTCCCAACACGGCAGTAGCACAATCACGTTATTATTAGGAGCTGTTGTCTTCTTCAGGCAATAGACAAGTTACTGAAAACTCATTAAATGATCCCAAGACCAGCCACAGCAGTAAATGAGTGCTCAGTAGTGGCAATTCACCTCTTTTCTAAAAGCAGGAAAGCTGGATCTAGGCTCTGATGGGTAGAGGGGGCCCTGACTACTCCTGCAAACACTACTGTCTCAGATTAGCTTTGAGACCATAAAGTAACCTGAATCTCCAAGAAGTGCCGCAGAGCAATTGTTTTACCATCTCCCGTAAGGCTTTAGCGGCAATTGTCACCACTCAGTAAGAGAGGAGAAGGTGATAAGACAGTTTGTACCCCTCCCAGATGGAGAGAAACAGCTTGTGCAGCTATCTTTCAAATTAAACAGCCTGTAAGCAAGTTGTAGCTAGGGATTTTGTCCTCCCCACTTCTCCCTTCAAAGCCTTGCATAAATGGATATCCCAAATGCATCTTTTGAGCATGTGAGCTCTTTCTGTAGTCAGCTACTGTAAAATAATATTTGCTTAAATTGTTTTCCACTAGTTGTCTCTCCATTCTCTAACTCTTACATCTTTGGCAAACAATACTCAGTGCAATGTTAATTTGTTTATAAACAGACAAAGGCAAACCTGCTCGCCTTTCTTGGCCATGTTTATGCAGACCACATCCTTCCCAACTCTTGTGACACTGTGTGACACAAGTAAACACAGTCACCCTTTGCCTGCTCTTTCCTCTTCCCACTCAGTGCTCACCACTTCGAGGCTACTTTCACGGACATAGCAATGTAGATTTCACTGGATTGGTGAGCATTGGTGCTGTTTGTCCTTGCTCCCTTTTCAGGATGGCAGCCTTTTCTAGGTGGGATGAGCCGGTTCTCTGCAGTGCCTCACCTGGCAAGAATGAAGTCTTGGGCTCACCAAAGAAATTTGTGTAGCACTCCTAGGAGATCACTTCTATCAATGCAGCCTTTGTGTTGAAATAGCTTTCCTGTACAATGCAGGAACTTTAATACCCTGACTTCTAGTCCTGTGCTTTAACCACAGAGAAGGCTTGAAAATCTCCCACAGGTTCATACTGGCTTCAGGACAGATGATAACTAATCTTGCACTGAGCTTGGTAACATCTACCTTACCAGAAACCATTTAAGCAAGTTTGAACTGGTTAAAAAAACTCTACACAGCATTTCTTTATCTGTGTCATAGGGCCATGGCATTTTTGATCTGATAGTAAAAGTCTTGAAGCTGGACTTCGAACCCCCTGGTCAGACAATCCCAACTTCTGTCTTAGAGAATACCCAGGAGCACTTCAGCCAAGGCTTTTTTCATTATCAGGTTAAAATTGACTTTCTGCCTCTGAATGCCAATGAAACTTCCGTGGAAGGATACTTGCTCCTTTTGTAACTGCTCATTATTGCTGAATTTTTCAGTCTGTGGTCCTCACATCCTTTTCTCTGCTAGCATTGCCTAATCAAGAAATTCTTACAATGACACTCTTGATTTCTTCATCAAGCTGCAGGCCACAGCTTCATTTACATACATCATGGTATGTAGAAAAGCCAGTATCCAGTATCCTTGTGTGAATTGCCAGTATAGCTCACTCCCACTACAGAAAATTCTGTCTACTACGCCTGCCTGTCCCCATAGCTTTCACCAGGAGCTTCCCCAGGCCTGTTTCCGGGCCAGTCTTGTTTAATATTCTTATCAATGATCTGGATGAGGGGACTGAGTGCTCCCTCAGTAAGTTTGCAGGTGACACCAAATTGGGCAGGAGTGTTAATCTGCTTGAGAGTAGGAGGATTCTACAGAGGGATCTGGACAGGTTGGATCGATGGGCTGAGGCCAACTGTATGAGGTTCAACAAGGCCAAGTGCCAGGTCCTGCACTTGGGTCATGACAACGCCATGCAACGCTACAGGCTTGAGGAAGAGTGGCTGGAAAGCTGCCCAGTGGAAAGCGACCTGGGGGTGTTGGTAGACAGCCAGCTGAACATGAGCCAGCAGTGTGTCCAGGTGGCCATGAAGGCCAACAGCATCCTGGCTTGCATCAGGAACAGCGTGGCCAGCAGGAGTAGGGAAGTGATCATGCCCCTGTACTCCGTACTGGTGAGGCTGTGTCTTGAATACTGTGTTCAGTTTTGGGCCTCTCAGTACAAGAAGGACATTGAGTTGCTGGAACACATCCAGAGAAGGGCAACAAAGCTGATGAAGGGTGTGGATAACAAATCTTATGAGGAGCAGCTGAGGGAACTGGGATTGTTTAATCTGGAGAAGAGGAGGCCAAGGGGAGATCTTATCCCTTTCTACAACTACCTGAAGGGAGGTTATAGGGAGGCAGGTGTTGGTCTCTTCTCCCAAATAACTTGTGATAGAAGAAGAGGAAATGGCCTCAAGTTGCAGCAAGGCAGGTTTAGGTTGGATATTAGGAAACATTTCTTTCTTCTTTCAGGCACTGGAACAGGCTGCCCAAGGAAGTTGTGGAGTCACCATCCCTGGAGGTGTTCAAAGAACGTGTAGGTGAGACACTTCACAACACGGTTTAGTAGGCATGGTGGTGTTGGGTTGACAGTTAGACTTAATCTTAGAGGTCTTTTCCAACTTTGATGATTCTATGATTCTTATTACATGAAAGGCAACTCATTTGCCTAGTGCCTGCAGGCCATACCCTCCTCAAATATACATCCAGTCTGCTGGCCACCTCTGTGCCCTCTCTGTGTATCTTCCAGCTGTCTAGCCAGCCCTTGTCAGACACACACTAGCACTGTGAAACTGCTCTTGAAAAGAACATTTCACCTTGCTGAGTATAAATCTGCTTCTTCACATGCTTGCCTTCAATACTGACATTTGAATGTCCAACTTCTCCACATCTCAGTGATCATCTCCAGGTAGGGCACCATACAGTTAATTCCTCAGTTGCACAGCCAACTACTAAATCATGTCTGACCACACTTGCAAGGGCATGTGGAAGGAGAACATCCGTTCCTTTGAGAGTATCCAAAGAAGCCATAAACAGAGACAAACCTGACCGACACGTGATGAGGGAGGTCAGGATGAGAAAGAACCTGGTCAGTTGCAATAATGGGTAAAGATGTATGGAACATGGGAATCCCTAATCTCTCCTGTTGATGACTCATTGTACAGTAGACCCACATCTGCAATTAAAATGGCTTCCTTTGTTCCAAAAGGAAAAAATCCAAGGACAGCTGGCTCTACCCTACAGGGTTAACTCCAGTCACACAAGTGCCACAGACTGGAGCCTGGTCTGTGACCCTGCCAGGATCACAGGAGGAAGGTGCCCAATTTGCACTACAAACACCCCATTTCCTCCCCAGTTTTGCCCAGCCAATTCTCCCCCAGGAATACTCTGTCCTCTGCAGAAGCATGGAGGAAGAGCAACTCACTCAGGACAGATCAAATCCCACAGATACCCTCATGCATTTGATTTCTTTCTCCTTCTGTGCACAGTACTTCATAATCCATTGACTTTTGCACTGCTCAGGTTGGACATCCCATCTCCTATCATCAACTTTGGACATAGATCCTGCTCTCTAGTTTATTTTCAGGGGAGTTTGTAAGTCAATGTGACGAAAGTGATGAAAAACTTAAGAAGCAGCAGAACCAGGAAGGACATGTGCAAGAGCCTTACTCAAAAAGTTTTTCTAGTTTAGGAGAGACCATCACAGTTTCCCTGCAGCTTTATCTCCTTATTTAAGAGGTCGTCTTGGTTTACTTATAAAAGAATGTTACATCGGAAGGGAGAGTATCAAAAGCTGTAATGACGCGAACCTGCCTTATCTGTTAACTACTAGGTCAGAGCATTAGAAAGGTTTCATAATTTGTGGTTGCCAAATCACATGTTTATGCCACAAATGTCAAGCATATCAGAACAAACATTAGGAAAACGTATCATGGAAATTATGGAAAGAAGTTGCTCAACTGTTGCTCAAGAAGTTGCTCAAACTCATCTGTTTCTGAAGCTAAAGAGCATCTTTTCTTCAAAATAGTGCTGAAATACTTTACACAGAATAATTAATTCAAAAGTCTGTCCTCTAGGAAAACACATCATAGCTTCTTGCTTATTCTGTTGTTTCTTCCCTTTTGGACCCTTGAAATGGCACGTTAGTTTGGGAAGAAGCATTAACTGTCACGTCTTGGCCACAGGTCACTTTTCATAGAGTGAGAAGTGAGAGCTGCCTCCTATGGCTGCAATCATCCTCATTTCGTGCATTTTGATTTTACACTTTTCTTGCATTTTCATGTCCTATAAGTTGCTGCTAAACAGGATAATGAAGCTCAGACAGCCACCGAGACTGAACCACATTAGCACTTCTTGCTCACACATGCTGATGAAGCTGTCACAGGACTACACCTTATTTCACTATCTTGGACTTCTCTAGAAGTGCTGTACCCCATCCTGATTAAGGCTTACCATCAGTACTGAGTATACGTAATTGCCCAATGAGAGTTTTCTTTTAACTTAATGCTGACCCATCTACAAAACAGATCTTTGGACCACACAAGAGGACAATAGAGGATTCTGTATTGTATCATGTGCGTGACTCAGCTCCTCCAAATAAACTTCTCAAAATGCTTCTGCCAAAACCTTTTTCAGGTCATCCTGCCAGTGTACCGCACTCAAACCCACTGGTGAGAGCTGATCAAGGATGACCACAGTCAGGAAACAACTGAGACAATTCTACTCTGTGTTTCTGTGAGGCCTTTGCACTATCTTACTTGCTGGCCATCAGATGACTAAATGCAAAGATAAAAGAAGGGCGTTTAACAGATATACTATCAACATTCACATTTGAGAAAAAACACAGATCAGTAGAATCTTTTCCAAGTACGATTCACAAATAGTTTGTGTGTCACATTCACAGTTGTGCTCCTCTGGTGCCGTTTTCACTGAGGACGAGTCCATGATACAGTAATTTTTCCACCAGTCTCACACCCTTGAACCCCAGTTGAGTAAAAGAACCATGTTGGCACGTTTTACTTAACACGGTAATTTTTAGCTGTAAGATTCATGGAAAATTAACCTTGAAAGGTAACATCTACAGGAAACTGCACACCTGTACATTTTCTTTAAACTAGAAAAGTGAAAATATTTTATCAATGAGATCTTTGGAAGCAGCTGCTTCTCTTTTTTCTAGAAGAGCGCTGCATGGTTTAGTTTGGCACATAGTCTGCTGATAAAAATGCTTGCAGGGGACACAAGTACCTACATATGTTGGCCTGAAGACTTGACTAATAAGATGTTAAGAAACAAATGCCATGATTATAAATGGAACATGTCCTTTAAACTCCCTGATGGGACTCAGCAACCTTCTCTCCTTATTAACAAGTTGTTTAGCAGTCATCAGGTGGTTTAAAGAGATACCAGGAACTTACCCAGGCAACAAAGAATAATCTTGAACATTGGAAGCGATTTTTCTCTCAGTCTTCTGCAATTTCATTACCATAGAGCTTTATAATAAATCAAATAATCTTTGGTTTTACAGGGAAGTAAAATACAAATAAGGGAAAGGAGCACTAGCAATCCATTCCTCATTTGCAAGGTTGAGTCCTTTTCCTTCTCAGACTAGGAATTTGCATCTAAAAAACCAATTGAGAGCAAATCCCATTTTTTGACCACTTGAAACAATGCATTTTTCAAGAATGACAACTAGCTACTCAGAAATGATGTAAGTCAGGCCACAGGTGACAAGCATTTCACACTGTAGAAGGGCATCTAAGCCTCCTCCGTTAGCGTGGGAAAGCAAACAAGGAGGCTTTAAGACCTTCTTTTACACAGTTCACTAATTAATAAAGTAAACCACTTCCTTACATCAAGAATACTTCCTTTTTGCTTTTCTTGATAGAAAAATTCTGACATTCTTCCTTTCCTAAGCAAGTTACAAAACTTCTCCATGTTACAGTAATTCATACGCTCCTGAAACGGGTTTTGAAATTCAAGAATGGCAATTTAACTTGGTCTCAGTCCTTGGGCTTGTGGCATTTGGGCATGACTCATTCATCACATCTCCTGAAAAGCAGACTACAGAATCCCTTTGATCAAGCTGGATGCCTACAGGGCTCCAGTGTTACCATGGCAAAGGACAGCAGACAACCACATGAGCACTTCTGTACTAGGTTCTCCACTCTTTACCTCAGGAGAAATTCAATTCAGCAGCAAAGATGAAAAGAGGTTACTTAAGATTTTTGAGTTTTGCATTTTTTTTAAGGCTCAAATAAGATTCCACATTCTTCATCAGCAGATATAATCTGGAGGATGGGGCACAGGCCTGACTTTGGGAATCTCCAGTGAGACAGAGGATCAGGACAGGAGCATTTATTGCACTAAATAGAGGCCTCTAAAGGTAATAAATTTGAAAACTCTGACATCTTAACAACAAATAGACAGTGGGGTTGGACTAGATGACCTTTGAAGGTCCCTTCCAACCCTAACCATTCTATGATTCTATGATTCTATTTTGAAATATCAAGTATGTCCCAGGAAAACTTATTTCATGACCACAGTTAGTATTTAAATTCACAGAAGCTGGAATAGAAGAGAAATGCACACAGTAAAAAAAATGAATCAACTCTGAATTGTACAATGTTAGACTCACATATACCTATCCTAATATAATTAGTGAAGAAATGATATCACATCATCTTCTACTGGATTTTAAAGTAAAGTATTAGTGCTTTGGCACAACTGAATTTTATTTTCCTACTTTGAAGAACTAGTGCATACCCTGTGTGGTAAACACGCAATACCTGCCCAAACACAACTTGACATCAATGAGTTACTCAAACAGGCTACTCTAGATGCACAATGTTTCATGATCAAGCCCTGTGAAACGATCTAACTTTCTCAGAGATAATATGTTATATGAGTGTCATCACTCTTCTACTCACATTCATGTACTTGGAAGACATCTGTCCCTTATGTTTCTCAAAAGCACTTTTTTTCCTAGATGTCCAAGAACAAATTTACCATTACTGACAACAGCAGCATTGGGAACAACTGCATAAATGAAGTGTACCTAATCACTACCACTAACGCTTCGTGTAGACCTGCTCTGAGTTTACTGTAGCTTGTGTTCTATCTATGGGAATGCACCTACTGTATTGGGGGAGCAGCACCAGCAACATTTGGTCAACAGCTGTAAACTGCAGAAACTTTTCTTTGTAGAGCTACCACAACGTTCATCCCATGTAACAGCTGCATTACGATTAAAAACCCCACATTCTACCTTTTTTTGTGGCAGAACTTTTATTTGGAGGGAAATTATAACTTTTGCATTTACATGGCACAAAGTATATACAGTACACTTTCCATGATAAGAATTATGATGCTGTTCACAGAAAGGTATCAAATTTGAGATAAATAATGCATAAGCTAAAATATACAAACCAGGGGTGGAGGTGAAACTATTGGCCATTTTTATTATCTATAGAAGAATTTCAAGGAATAATGTTAATTCAATGTTCAAAAAATTTTAACAAACTTCTAGTAAAGTTAATTGAAATATTTATAATACTATTCAGTTGCTGCACAGTAATTCCAATATACAATCAAGAAGATGCACAGAACACAACACTTAATATGAAAAAACCTATTGCACCCACAATTTAAAGGTTTCACTGCCTTTTGGATGCTGCACTACCATATTTATATAAACATTTACAACACTTCAGTAAACACAAAGGTTCTAAATGTAGTGCAGCATTATGGGGGACCACTTTCAGCTCTTAAAATAAATGTTAAATGCCCATATACTGTGCCATTTATTCTAAGCTGATGGTTTAAGCTGTAACTCTTAATTCCTACTGTGAGTAGCAAACACACTTTCCCCATATTCAGAGGATTACCATCCCTCTGACTACATACTCTATACTCTGAGACATAAACTGTCCTTGGCTTCATTGTCATTTTGGCATTTTGCCTCAGTGCTTGTGACAACTATCCCTTATATTACTTTTTTTAGTGTCCTGTTAAGTAGTCCTGTGTAGAATCTGAAGCAAAAGAATCTGCATCTTCATTATCAGAATCATCACTACTGTCATCAGCCGCTGGCTCTCCTGTCAGTGCTATCCGGGCATAATCATCAGTGTCTATAGACTTGCAGAAGTGAATGGCATACTTCAGTTTTTCCTCTAGTACTTGCTTACAGGAATACCTGGGCAGCTTCAGGAGAAAAAAGCAAGTGTACGACTCAGGAAGGAAGTGGTCTGGAGGATTGTATTTATCCAATACCTGTTGAAAACAAAAAGCATAATATTTTTGATTCACTGCCCAACCACAAATAAATATCAAAATAATCCTTGACAATTTTTTTAATAGCATGTTAGATTTGTGATTCTGATGCTGAAGTTTCTTACAAGAACAATGAAAAGACCAAATTCCTTTTCCCCTACGCTAAGTAAATAACTTTAAAAAGACATATATGAGCTTTTTTGCTTATGAATATGTGGCTGGGAACAATCTAAAAAAGATTGTATTACTTCAGCAAATACCAAAATATGATTTGAAGTTTGTGGGATTTTTTAATTTAGCCGAAATCATTACTGAGCTGAATGAAATGCTAAATAAATGCCAGCAAAACCAGGTGATGACTGACAGTGGAAAACTATCAAAATCCAGAGAAGCAAATGGCTGGGAAATGAAAATAATATCCGCTTGCCCAAGTCAAGAGAGAAAAATACTTACACACATTGTAGGTCTCTGTTGCACTGTCAAATCTACAATGTAATGCTGCATAAACAGTTTAATGAAATCAGCCTCTTCTCTTGTTATGCTACTACTTCTTCACTACCAGTTTTTTAAAATAAAACCCCCACCGCCCATCCCACCCCTCCTACCTGAATAACAAAGTCCCTCCCTCTGAAGTCTGCAATAGTCCTGGGCAGTCTTGTTCTGCCCCACACAAAACGCAGGAAGAGAGAGCGTTCTGTGTTGGAGAAGGACTCCATCACTTCCCAGAACCACTGTACCAAGGAAGCAGTTGGTTCAATGCCTTTGTAAGTCGCTACAGATTTCAGAAGGTGAAGTGGAATATCTGGGCTTCCACATACCTGAAAAATAAAATGTAGCGATAAGGCTACAAAAGTCTGATCAAATCAATTACAGGTGATTTGTTCCCTCCATTCCTTCAAAATATTTAATCAGCTTTTACACTGACAAAATGAACATTCAAATATTTGAAGTGCTATGCATAGTCTCCTATTACAATAATACTAAATGTACATCTTCCCATCAGGGGACAATAATGAATCTTCTTTCATATTCCTGAATCACAAAGAATTAAGCATTTTACTTGGGACAAATATCTCCAATTCACCTCCTAGGTCCCTGTTTCATGGGGTTTTTTTTTTGTTTTGTTTGTTTCTTCCAGAAATAATTTATTACATCACTGCTCAGGCTATATCAAAATAACTTTGTTGCACCAGGAGCTCAATACAACATTTTCTAGTCTTTCCTTGGACAAAATGTTTGCAATCACAGAGCGACCATTGTAAATAGTATTTAATGTGGGTTTTGGCCCACATTACTTTTGTAAGATGTAAGTGAAGAACCTGACTGCAAGTTAGTCTGACAGAGGTAGCAAAGCAGAAATTGATACCATAGTTTCCAGTTCATATCCTGTAAAGAGCGAAAGTAGAGGAACTGGAACAACACGGGCCATCCCCTCACGAACTGCTGCAACTTGTTCATCAAATTCATGAAGTCTGCAGAGACAGATTTTCAGAGTTTATGTGAATGACATTTCTAGCAATTACTGTAATATCAAAGAAACTTTAACTATTCTCCTCAAGTCTCCAGCTATGTGCCAAGGAACATTAATAAACATTTATCACACAAGATACTTGACTTATACCAGTTTCTACACCAATTCATATTGCACAGCAAGCTCAGTAAGGAGAGATACATCCCAATGTTTAGGATAGTTTATTTCCAGCATTATTCATGTGATGTGCTTGGCAAGAACAAACCAATACTCCATTTGGAAAAAACACGCTCTTGGAAAAAGAACAGCTGTGCTTTGAAACTCTGCCCTTAAACATTCCCAGCACTAGACAGACATTACAGTGAAAGAAAAATGGGTCTGAACTAAAACATGATGCCTGAGGACAGGAGGAGTTGTATTTCAAGACAGGCACAGATAAGTCTAACACTTTGCTGCTCCTGCTGCCACTCATGATTTGTGTTTTGCCTTTTTTTTTTTATTCCTGTCAAATAATTTACAAGATGTTTTACAGAGCTCTCCAAAGTAGAGATCTGCATCATTGACAAGTCCTGTCCTCAAGCTTGTCATCACCAAAATAAACAAAGATGTCAGGCCAAACTTGCTCATATGCATCCGCTTTTTCACATGGATTCTATTCAGGTGCTAGTTTTTCTCTCAAGGGCTTCACACAATTAAAAAACTTGATATTCAATCTAAACATTTAAATGTTTCTCCCAAAAGACTTTTAACTGTAAAATGCTTTAGAATTACTTGTGACCTTTGAGGATAGCCAGAATCAGCAAGAGAACAAAACCATTTCTTCAGAGGAATGTAACATTTTATATAGACATATCATTTATCCTTTCCAAATGAAATTCCTCTCTACTGTCAAAAATAGGTTTAAGTATTTGTTCATAACCATTTATAGAAAATAAACAAAGACTGTAATTCAGTAGTTGTTGGCAGACACTATAATGACAAACTAATAAGTATATAGTGATGATACAGTCATGCTCAAGCACTCTCTAAAACAGTTAACTATGGTGAAGAGAATAAAAACAACTATGAACCAGTCCAAACTACCTAAATTTCCATAGTTCAACAGGCCCACTGCTTCACATAACAAGATGCCTACGGTTGCTTCTTAGATGTAATGGTCTAGATTAGCTATCTAGATACTTAGGTAACCAAAGGCCTGTCTTCTTAAATACTGAACAATTATTTCCCAGTGATTTGAGTCCAATGGGCAGCTGTTGGCAGCTGTGGGTGAATTTACTTGTCTGCACACAGGTGACAAACAGGGGCTGAACATTTTGTTTTCTGCATTACAGCTTAGTTAATAAAACAGTACAAAATCATCTGGGACTTCTCCTGACTGCAACTGATATGAAAAACTGTGCCGAGCAGTAGTACTAAATCTAAGCTCTTCACAGAGAACAATGAAGCCTACTACTTTATCGCATAGGAAGAACTAGACGGATGGGGCATTTCTCCACCTGTAAAACATGCTGCCAAAATTGCTCTGTCAGGACAGCTATTAAAATCTAGAGCGATACCTGCTAGTTTATTTTGTTTCCTAAAAGTTAAGTTTAATATTTTCTCCTTTGAGACACTAAAAGAAACCAGAAAATCAACACTGTAATCGCATGAAAATATTAAAATACTTGTACATAAGAGGTTAATGTAGTATATTGTTTAAAAGCTTTTACGCATTTTTTAAAAGAAAATGCTTATTCGTGTCAATACTTTGAATGATTTATTCAACAAACCTGTAGTTTATTGCCAGCCTCACATATTCAGCTCTATTATCCAGGGTAATATGGGTGTACTTGGAACTCAATTGAATATCTTGACCACTTGCATTAGGCACAGTGAACGGGAGGCTCATAGCTTCAAACTCTTCCGAAGTAGCTTCATTATCTCGAATGTACATAAGCCCAGGAATAAAATCTTTATCAACCTTTTGAAAATAACAAGTCCAAGTAAAAGTCAGTTTACTAGCACTATAAAACAGAGTCTCTTGCATACCAAAAGCAGAGCATCATGTGTCATCTATCAAAAGCATAGTCAAATGTCTGACCATAACCCATCTAATTGAATTTCAAAGCCATCAAATGTCTCAGTATTTTACACAAAATTTCACTGTGCTAGGATGTGGGAGGGTGCATGTGTTCTAGATTTCAATCCTTTTGGAGAGCATTTGCCATGAAAATGTATAAGAAAATGGATTTAAAGCTTAAAAATATAATAATGTCTACAAAGTCCAATGCTGGTTTTGGTACAAAAGGAAACCCCTTACTGACAAATAAGTAGCTCAATGCTTTGACCGTAAGTACATTTCTACATTATAGTATTTGAGAAGGAACTCTTCTTTGTAATGAAGGCTTAACTCTTACTCCACATTTACTGCCCTCAGTGAACAGAAATTCAAAGTTTATGATGTTTAGTATGCGGGCACAAACTAAACAGTAGTAGTTTGAACTAATTTTCTTTTACATTAGAACACTGTAGGCACATGCACTCAATCAGTTACGGCATCTTGGCACAACAGACGGCAACAGCTACAGAAAGGTGTACTGGAAAGTAGTATTTCAACAATAAACATTTGTCTAGTCAAATCCGTGAGAAGATTTAAGAATGCTCTACAATTCAAACAGTTTATTTAACTACTTTTGAACAACTTAAATTAACAGTTTTAACAGTGAATACAAGTCATCCTTATATACTGGTTCAAAACATAAAAGGTCAGTCAAAATAACAAGTATATAGAAACTAGGGAATCCAATCACTGGAGAAAAAAATGTGGCAGAGTCTGCTTGTCTTCTGTAAGTTATATCCTACTCAGAAACTTCATACTTACCTCACTAAGATCAGCAATTGTTAGGTTCATGCCTGCAAGCTGCTTCCATACTGGCTCAGCCAGGTTGAGGCTCAGAGGGCTGCCAGTCCGGATAGCAATGCCCAAAAGTACACCTGCAAGTTTCAACATAATATTTTTAATTTTTTTTTTTTTTGTTCGATTCTCAATATTCTGATCATGTAATGCAAGTAGAATGTCACAATGTTGCTACAAAATTACCAAGAAAACGAAACATGTTCATATGCAAGAGTGACTTGGCAGCAGGATTTAATAGGAAACAATCTCTGTTTGCTCCAGATTCATCTCTTCCATTTGGTGTCACAATTAACAGAGGGGTCAGCCCGTTCTGAAGCTCCTCACACATTTCTGCTATTGATTCACTATAACCTCCACCACAATCGTCCACAGATTCACCTTGAAGAAGAAAAAAAGGCTCAAAATTAAATGTTCTTTCAAAAATAAATGAAGTATTGAAATAAACTTTATTTCATTCCAGAGGGATGACTAAGTAAACAAAAGTTTACTAAAAGGTACACTGTCATATCTGTTCATATGAAAACTCTTTATGTTTTGCTTTATATTTGGATATTTCCAGTTCATTGTAAATTGCATTATTTAGAAGATTATACAACCTATCACAGTGTCAAAAATACTATTTTGCCAGAATGTAACTTTTTTTGTGTTATACACTAATCAAAATAAAACACAGTAGAGGTAGAAAAAGAAACTCAAAGCAACACGATTCCTAAGTGACATTTTAGAGAAGATACATTTTATATGTCTTATATACAGTAGATTCAATGGCTCTTCAACCTAAAGTATTAAAAAGCTCAAAGTAGTCTGAGAATTGTGAAAACAATTCTACCAATAAAACGAGCTAGCCAGGATTATTTACCAATTGAGACAGCTGAAAAACAGGTTTAGGTTTTACAGAATGTTTGTTGTAAGCAGAAGAGCTGCCCCTGAAATTGGATGGGAATTACAGACACATTTCCACTAATCTTGAAGTTTTGTATAAAATCATATTTTTACTTCCTAACGTTTTAAGCGCCTTCCTCTGCCTACACACACACATTGTTTGCCTATATCCCTTCCTTTCTTCCTTCAGGTCCTCCAGAAAAGTAAAACTGAAAAAACCTGCAAAATTAAGTGCAAAATAGGTGGTGGGGTGGAGAATCCTCTTACCAACAAACTTGACTTTCCAAACACGATGAGGAAGCAGAAGGCTATCAGGGCTAAAGGAACTCATTTTAGCACACATCTGTCCAAACACTGACTTTGTACCATCAGGCCCGGCCAGTCCTCCTTTACTCCTAGAACGTTTCACCTATTGAGTAAGCACATTATAAAAGTCACTGTAAGAATATATTTCAGCTGGCATCGCTGTGCAGATCAGACCGTAAATTTAATGTATATAAAATACTAATGTGTTGATGAAACATTCAGAGGTCCACAGTGTATCTTGTATATATGTGACATATACAGAAGAACCACCAAATTTAAAATTACAGCACTACGTTATATTTCAATACCATCTAATATCCATCTCTAGATATACATATCCCAGACTCCTATTACACATCCCAAATCTCTCCAGGAGGATGAAAGCACTTCAAATCACAGGCTATTAGGAGCCCAGAACTATTTCAGAATCACATTATGGTCAAGGTCAGAAGAGACCTCTGGAGGTCATCTGGTCCAACTCTCCTGCTCAAGCACGGCCACCAAGAGCCAGCTGCCCAGCAGCATGTCCAGACAGACGGCTTTCAAATATCTCTGAGGACAGAAACTCCCCAGCCTGGACAACCTGTGCCACTACTTGGTCCACCCTCACAGTGAAAAAACTTTTCCCGATGGTCACAGGGAAACTCCTGTGTTTCAGTTTGTGCCCACTGCCTCTAGGGCTGTCACTAGGCCCCACTGAAAAGAGCCTGGCTCCTTCTTCTTCAGACCTTCCCTTCAGGTATGCAAAAATATACATTAATGAGATGTCCCCTGAGCTTTCTCTTCTCCAGTCTAAACAGCCCCAGCTCTCTTAGCCTTTCTTCAGAGGAGAGATGTTCCAGTCCCTTAATCAACTCCATGGTCCTTCACTGGACTCTCTCCAGTATGTCCATGTCTCTCTTGTACTGAGGAGACCAGAACTAGACACAGTACTCCAAGTGTGGCCTCACCAGCGCTGAGTAGAGGGGAAGGATCACCTCCCTTGACTTGCTGGCAATACTCCTCCTAATGCAGCCCAGGACACCCATTAACCTTCTTTGGTGGGGAAGGCACATTGCTTGGTTATGTTCAACGTGGTGCTCATCAGGACCACCACCACCAGGTTCTTTTCTGCAAAGTTGCTTTCCAGCTAGATTAACCCCAGCATATCTTAGTGCCTGGGGTTGTTCCTGCCCAGGTGCAGGACTTCACAATACTCCTTGTTGAACTTCATAAGGTTCCTGTCAGCCCATTTCTCCAGCCTATCAAGGTCCCTCTGAATAGTATCATGACCCTCTGGTGTATCAACCACTCCTCCCAGTTTTGCATCACGAGCAAACTTGCCAAGATTATCACAGAATCACTGAACAGTTTGGGCTGGAAGGGACCTTAAAGATAATCTAGTTCAAATCCCCTTGCCCCTTCCACTAGACTAGGCTGCACTCCGCCTCAACATCTAGATCATTAATGAAGACGTTGACTGGGACTGGACCCAGTATTGACCCCTGGGGTACACCATCACGGGTCTCCAATTAGACTTCAGGCCACTGATCACCACCACCCTCCGGACCCAGATGTTCAGTCAGTTTTCAACCCATCTCACAGTCTGCTCATCCAGCCCATACTTTTGTCAGGTTGTTTCTGATATAAAAATAGGACATACCTAAACATTAAGGACAAAGCCTTATTGTTTCCAGGATAGGCTGCACTACAACTTCTGCCATAGGTCCTCTGTGACACAGCTGTTTAACTGCCAGTGATTACTACGATTACCACTATTTATAAGCACTGCAAATTCCAGCACCTCTGTATCAGAATAAGTTTTTCTTCTGTTAAGAAATTAAGAAACTAATGCTTAGATTGGCACAAACATGAAAAACAGTGTATGGTTATCTAGATGCTTCCACTACATATACTGAACTGGTCTGAAAATGCTGAGAAATTTGGATGCCCAAGAAGTTTTAAGCTCAGAAATCACTGAGTCTTGTCTTAAAAAGAGAAAACTGAGTAGAAGGTCCATGAAAAGAGTAGTTAATTCACTGTTTTTTCAAACCTTAGACCTGAAATACAAATTAATCAACTGAAAATAAAAAGGCAAGCAATCCTGCCTGAACTGAGTAAGATGGCATGCACATTTGCTATTATACATTTAATTTAGTGTTTATTCACCAGCAACGCAGAATTTTCATTTAATCTGATCATTCAGATGCAGGAACAGCTAAAATTTGACTTTTAACAAAGCAATGCAAGAACGTCATGAAGGATTATTGGCATTTCTGTCAGCACGTTAATATATTGCTTGCTGACAGAAACACACACATTAGAATCTATTAGGTTATTAGCAAAGAGTAAAAACACTTCACTGAAAAATGGCAAAAATTCATACAAATATGTTCAGGCCACAATCCACCACAGGCATTTCAGCTTTTTATTGTAGAGGTCTGGAGCACAGCATCTTGCTCATGTTTCCAAATCATCCCCTTTAGAGACATAATAAGTATCCTGTGAAATCTATTTGGCTGAATAGGCTGAATAGGGTCAGATGGAACCCTCATATAATACACATCTTATTAAACACAGATTATGCGGCATCTCAAGTTTTTAAAACACAGTTCCAGCCTTCTTGCTGCTGAGATAACTTTTTAGCATAAAACAAGTTAAAATGTTGATTAGAGTCCAAGAAGGAATTGCCTAAAACAGTCTGCCATCAGAAGATAATCAGCTTATGGAAAAACAATTTTTCTTGGACCAGAGAGAAATGCAGCAGCTCAAAAGCAGCAGGCAGTGACGTGTGGAAGGCTCAAGTTCAAGAACTTGCCTCAGTGAATAATCATTTATTGTGAGCAGAACCATTGCAACAAAGGGAGAGAGGCACTCAAGTCAATCTGTAATCTGGTAAAAGCATTCTGAATTGAAGATGACCAAATTTTAAGTTCTTTCTCTGTATCTGAAGAGCAAAACTTTGTATTTGTCTCAAGCAGCCTGAGAGTATCCACCAAAATACTGCCCATCCTCTGGGACTCTCTCCAACCCACCAGAACTTGGGAGAAATGCAGCACATAAAGCCGCGCACTCAGACTAATAAATAAAGTTTACAAAAAGATCACAGCTTATTAGTTGGAATCAGCTAAGAAAGTGAAATATGTACTGTTAACATAGAAGACTGATCTTTGAAGAAAACAAACACAATTCAAGGATATGTCATGAAATCAATTTCCAGAAGAGATAGAGAACTATCAATGTGCTAATTAGAAGAGCACAGTCTCACCTGTACCTTGAGGTTTCGGTTATCTATGCTCAATCTGAAATGCTATAGAAAAAATACACTATAAAAAGATGAGGAGTAGAGAAATACTATTCTACACAAGCAGACAGGAAAAGCTTAGCCTGATCAGTGCAGGAAAATGAAGGCTGTCATGAAATGAGTGTTCGTTGAAAGCACATGTGATAAGGGGAAGACAGTAACCAGGAAGGAGGAATGTTATTTAAACTGAAGTATAACACACAAAAGAGAACAAATAATTCATTCTTTGATATGCTATGCTTACTTTAAGATCAGATCATTTGTAATCATCACGCTAGTGAGATCCTTAACCCACACTTAATAAGGAGCCCTAGTGAGGGGGAAAAAACTGCTTATAAAGTGAGATTTCATATATCCGTAAGTATGACACTCTTCCCATGACAGTAGAAAACACTGAACCAGGAGATCCTTTGCAATATTATATTCCTGAAAGTAGGCACTCTCCTTAATAATTGAAATTTGTTTCCCTTTTAAGAGGACGGAATTCCTTTCAACTGCTGTGATAATCTCTTTAATCTAAAGGCAAGATATGATTTAAGAGCATTATGAATGCGTCTGCTATTAGGCCATAACACACTTTCCATTTGACCACCACATGAGCTACAATGGTACTTAAACATTAGGTAAATCTGATCTGCTCATAAGAAGGTCAGAAAGTGAAGTCAAGCACTGGAGCCCTGACTTAGACACGTAACTGTTAGTTCACTTTCTGGCTCAGTCTTCGACTGCTTCTATTACACTTTTCCAGAACAAGGGCTAGATGCTGTTTTGGAACATTTCACTTGATGGTCACTCTTCAAAAGTAATACAGATCAAACTGCACAAAGCTTGGTTTCTTCTGCCCTACACAGTCCTCCAACAGCATCCCAAACTGTCTCTGTGTATTCAAGTTCACCCTCATGCTACAACTCAAAGCATAAAATATCTACCCTCAATTTTACGCTATGGAAATACCAGGCTGGTACTTGGGTGAGCTGCAGTACAGCCACGGTATTTCACACACCCTGAGCAAGAAAACTACGTAAAACTGCTATGTCCTACTCTCACAAGGCTCCCAGCAGAAAAGTTCCAGGGTCAAGCAGTATGTAAGGTGCATGTTATCTACTCTAAAGGAACCTAGTTCTTGTAAAATTTGTCCTGAGGAGAAGGGAATGGTGTTTGGCTTGCTTTTGCGCCACAAGTTAGACAGCTACTACGCCCAGTTCTGGTACTTCCAAAGAAACCACTGAACAACAAGGTAACCTGAGGAAATATTTTTTTTTTTTAAAGTCAGTATCTGGAAAACAACTTTAAATTAAAAATTCATCTGTTTATTTTATACAAAGGAAGATGTTGAAGTGAATTGACTGTACCATATAATATATAAACTGTAAGAAGAGTCTTCTGAAAGCAAAGAGATCTTAAAGTGTAGCTGCAGTTAAACTCACAATTGCAAATAAGATGAAAATTTTAAAAATTGACAATTAGTTGTTTGAGACTATGTAAAGCAGCTTTGAATCTTCAATTAAATATTATAAAGGATCAAACAGTTTACGAAGCCACATTCTCTGTAAAAGCTAACACAAGAAATTGTGACCTGAGCTTGGTACTGTGTAAGCAGGTCAGATTATAAGCATCGTCTTTTTTAGCCTTCACTTGGCTAAATCTAGGACAGACTTGTGCTATGGCAATATTTCATTTCCCCCAGAAGCTATGAAGAAGGGAAGCCACGCAGCTACCAGGTCTTTTCTAGAGTTCAAGACAGACTCAAGTAACAAACTGGAACACAAGAGAAAGTCTACCTTAATTAACTAACTCAACAGTAGAAGGACACTAGGAAATGAGCCCAAAACCTACTCACTAGTTTCCTGCTTAAAGTTAAAAACTTGCACTGCTTTACTGGACTTTCTGAATTCACACACACACACAAAAACACTGACAAAATTTCTGGCATGTTCTTCAGCTTCAACTTCAACTTCCCAAATAATAAATAATAAACTAAAACAACACATTTTAACCACATAACATAAGAACAAGAAATTTTAAGTGCCCACAGAAAATGACAGAGGAGTAGAAACAGGATCCAGTCGCAACAGAATGTACTTCTGTTCACTATGAGAAAACTAATCAGTCAATATTTTCACAATTTCTCCACTCTAACCTTACAAAGAGTAGGTTTCCTTATTTTTTACAATATGTATAAAAAAAAGAAAATCGGCACTAAAGGAAGGAAATACATGAGGACTCTGTAAGACCAAGCTTCAGCCCATTTAAATGAAAACAATGTTTTATTATTCTATGTTACTGAAATATCTATGGAAAAAAGACATATCTGGCCTAAGGCACAACATTACATTTTCTAACGTCAATGATAAGGAAAAAAGCCTTTTTGTATCAAAGGGTTCTGCAATCAATATGACCACACATGATGATCAGCAAAGGACAAGAGTTTATCAGCCTGATTTTTAATTATATCAAGAGTTTGGTTTTTTTTTCTTGCCTTTTTTTTTTCCCCTTCATGTTCTCGATTATGAAAGCAACAGATGAATCTGACCCTTCAGAAAGGTAAGGAAGGCATCAGAATCACGACTTTCTTATCTAACACAGCGAGTTTTAATAAAGCGGTCCTTTGTCAAGCAGGACATACTTTGCTCATTAGAGTCTAAATCATTCACTTAATATTTCACCAAGTGTCCCCTTCCCCCCATGCAACTACAGTCTGAATGAAAATATACTGAAAACAAAATGAATGGTCCTTGTCGAAATAACTTTTTCACTGTTTGATTCTCAGATAAAAATTCAGTTCTTCAGTACTCAAACACCAAACAGCTGAAGCAAAGGGACTTGACAATTTTATATCACTGTGGGCTAAACATACAGACACTAAAATCAAAACTTCAGCTTAAGATACCTGTATTCTGTTGAGCTCTACAACTGGCCCATGCTGACGATCTCTCACCATAGTTGCTTGCACAACTTTTCTGAAAGCTGCCTCCTAAAAAAGGAAAACATAAAAAAAATTAAATGGTGGCAAAATCGCAATCAAATAAGAAAGCTGTACATGTTTCAAAGATAAACATATACTTAGTTCAACTCAGGAAAAAAAGACTCTCCAGCAGAACTGAGAAATTGATCCTGCAATACTATCCTTCAGCAATTTCCTTCTGAGTACATCACAAAACACTAGAAAAGGCATAAAACCTCTGAGTTGTAGAAGAAATTGAAACAATCATCAAATACTTTGAAATACTAAAAATAAACAAAGGCAACTGAAGATAAAGCTGTATTAAAGATGATAGTTAAGGATTATGTTATCTGTGCTAATACAATTCAAGTTTGAAACAGTCAGGGTACTGAAAAAGTAAAGAAAAAAGTCTCTCCTGTATCACTCAAAACGATGGCTTGAAAGGTTGTACGGCACCCAGATTCAGTTATTACTAAGCAATCAACGTGTTGCTCAGTGCAGGTATAAATTAGTTTATACCAGAATAATATACCTATATGGAGAATAATTAATGTCAGAGAAGAACAATCAAAAAAGCTAAAGATTATATTATCTCTCTATGGAAAGGAACAAATAAACAACAGATAAAAATTAAAAAATAAAATCTTCATGCAAATTCAAGTATCTGAGGTTCCCTCACTAAATATTTGGATCAAGTTTTACACTCTCAGTTTCAAGTAAGCTTTAAAAAGATTTTTAAGTCTTTAGAATCTCTGAAGGTAAGCCTGACTTACATGCCTAGAAGTGAACATGGCATCACAAGTTCTCGTGGCTATGTTGAATGCTTTTGACATAAAATATGCCTGCTATCACTTTTTATCTTATATCTGAAGCCTTTCTGTAACTGTTCTGCAGACTCGAAATAAATTATGTGGAATGTGTCTCCTGCACACCTGTTCCTATACTTAAGGTTATACACCTAAAGACTCCCTATTAATAGCACTAACATATACAGGTATCATGAACAGAATAGCTAGGATTTCCCTTTCCCTTTTTTCCAATTTAGGTTTTGATGAAAATGCGCAGTCTTCTCTTGGTCTGTGAAGCATGTATTCTGTTGGAATGCTCTTCAACTACACAATTTTACTGGAGTATAGAGAAAGAGACCTTGAGACAATACCTGCTAAGGAGTCAGGCCATGAGTCTTATTTAAGGACATAGAACAGCACTGCAGAGGGAAACTTAACTGGTTCTCTTTTCAAGTATATCTCCCAGCAGATTTTGTCTGTTTATATAAGGTTATCAGTTTTTGTTAGACAAGTTACTACGACAGTGAGAAAATTCAGATCCAAAACTGATGATCCTACTGAAGGCAAGTCATGTTTTTAAAGGCTTTCCATATCTGAAATTCTGAGTAAGTGTTGTAGTCTTGAAGTATTATAAGTATCTAGATTTCCTCATGACTGACTTTACTTACAACTATAAAAATCCACTTTCTTTACCTATTTGAGACTGAACTCCTAGGTACTCCGTCTTCACTTTCAGCTCAGCCTAAAACAAGTTTGTACCTGCACAGATCTTTGGATCAACTAGTATATCACCCGATCATGACAACTGAAATATAAGGAGCAGACAATGGCCATTTCATACCTATCTTACAGTTTTTTACAGGATAGCATCTCCTGAATAATCTAGAAGAATTCAGCTATACTACAAACTGAAGATTTACGGTGTAAAGTTATTTTCACAATCAACACACAAAAGCACTATAATGAAGAACAGAAGTTTGCCATAATCAGAATGCAATTATTTTATATACAACTCACAGAACAAGTTGAGATACATAGTTCTATTTTCTTCCAAAACAAGTTTAAACAGTACATTTAACTTAGAGTTACAAATCAGTCCCTTAAAAACATTTTTATAAATACCTTTCCCTGTGATATCAGTATTCCCCGTAATGTGTCAAACCCAACTGAGGGTCCTTGGCCAGTTTCATCAAGTCTCCCTTCAAGATCAAACATTGGAATGCAAGGACAGAAGAGTTCAGAAATGTGATGCAACAGAAGCAGCCTGTTTCTCAATGAAATAATGGGAATTTCCTGCAGGTGATTGTACTCCATAGGAACCTATGATAAGGCAATGATATTCAAGTGTAATTTAGAATTATTACGTATTTTATTACACAGAACAACAATTTGTAAGATTCCTAATTAAATATGTATTAGAAATTCAGATATTCACATGTTCACAATGATAAAACTTAATACATGGAGTTCAGTTGTTTATAAAAGATACTAATAGCATCCCCCTAAACTGAAACAAGTATTAGAAACATGACAGTTCAACTACTGTTGCTATTCCATATTTTACAATTCTCTTTACCCATAAACAGATACAATTTACATCCTGTCATCACTAGACCCAAATATTATAACTGAAAGAAAGAATATTCAAAAAACAATCTTCTCAACATAAAGCAAGCAATGAACTCCTTTGGAAGGCAAAAGATTTTCACAGCTGGAATAAAGAATTAAAATTCCTGCCAATTTGCAAACTGAGTTACTGTTCTGCATTGGATTAACAACTGAATGAAGAGGTTTTCTCACCTCAGAAAACTGGAATCCTTCTTTGGAAATACGGAAGTAAAACTAAGTAACTGGCTCAAACTCAAAGCCAAATCAAACCATACTGAGCTTATGCATGGATTTAGAACGCAAATACGTCTACTGAAAGATCAGCAATAAGCATACTAAGTACGTTAAAATCTGAACGCAATAAGGCAAAAATATTACCTGTGTAGGGAGCTTGCCAGCATTAGCAGGTTTACTGGTTGACCAAGCTAAAGTATGTGCTGAGCCACAGGCTACTCTGTTGATCTTTTTACCCTGCAGTGCCGCAACCAAGCGTGGTCTTTGGATGGCGTTAGTTGTTCCATCTCCAAGCTGCCCTTCATCATTATCTCCCCATGTATACACTTCCCCTAAACCAATAAAAATAATTAATTGTTCTGAAACTAAGGTAGAAGCTTTTTGCCTTATTAGCATTTATAAGTCATTTAACCGAGTGAGGCCTTGGACTGTAATCAAGATTTCTAGGACTGATGGCCATCCTGAAATCCACTATCTAGTGCAGATAAATACTGAATGACACAGGTCCATGTCGAGCAGCTAGTATAAGATGAATTTATTTCCTCATAGTTTGTATAACTTAAAAATTCTGTTCCAGAACTGGAGGAAATGGTAGAGCAGAAGAATAATACCAGATACACCAGAAACAGCTTCTATTGGATAGTTTCATAGCCAAAAAAGCTGATATTTAAAAAATAATTAGAAAATGGTTAACATTTTGTATGAGACAAAAGAAAAGATCCTACAATAGGTTTTATCACTAGAGAGGACATTGAAATGGGTGTTTACTGTTGCAAGATAATTGGAAATGACTTTTAAAATAGCAACCTTGTTTCTGAGCATTCATTTTCTGCAGCTATATTCTACTTCACTAGCACCTATAAAACACTCAGTTATTGTGCAGACTTGTTAATTAAATGTGAGAATGAGTTTGCTACAAAGAATATTCAGTATCTCAATCTGCTCTGTAAGAAGCAATATTGTTTGTGCAGTGCTTCACTTAGCAAGTTAAACACCTCAGCAGGATCAGACAACCCTGTAAAAAAAAAAAAAAAAAAAACAAAAAAAAAAAACAAAAAAAACCCACAGCCAAATCCGTTCACTCTAGTGCTGGACCAATCTGTAATTACTTTTAGAGCTCTATAGTTTTCTTTGACCATCAGCATTTATGAAACTTAAACTCTTTATTTTTTATTAATTTAAAACCTTCAGTTGGTTTTATGTGATCATTGAAAATTAATGACATGTTTCCTGCTCAAGAAATATGCAATATCTGCAAACACAAAATACATCCATGCACACAGAGGACCAGCATTTTTAGCAAGGACAACCTGCCAACAGCTGACTAAAAAAATAAAGTTCAGGTTTTTTTCTCAAATTCAGTACTGAGAACTAAGTAAATTATCTGATATTTATACCATCTTCAGTGCAGCAAACACAGTGTAAAGACCCAGTAGCAATTGCAATGACTTTCTTTCCTTGCAGTCCCTGGACTTGTCGTGGTCTTCTAACATGGTCATCAGATCCATGGCCTAATCGATGATAATCTCCTTTGCCCCTGCACAGAGAAGGTAAAATATTTCAGAACTTAATTTTAATTGTGGAAAAAGAGAAATGACAGACTGTGTTTGATATTTGGTCTGTAGATGTATTTATAAACAGTACAATACCAAAACATTCTCCAAATAGTCAACATTAATAATCTCTAGCTCGTATGACATGGATGTGATTCTGCTGATATACAAAAGTTCTTAAACCTCCAATATGCTGTGCCTATTTATTCTGTGTATGTCCTTATACCACTTTTGCAAGGGGTTGTTTGGTTTTTTCCTCTTAAAAGGATCAAGTATTAGAAGCATTCATCTACAAAAACAGTATATTTACTGACCTCATACACTGGAACTTTGTACAGTTTAAGGATATCTCTAACGCCATGCAAATAAAGGGGCAGAAGGATGTTGTGAAGGTATTTTATTTAGTCTTTTTAAACACTTACATCTAGTAGTTCAGACTACAAGACTTGCAACGGCATAGGAAGAACAAAACAGTGAACTCAAAATAAATTCTCAGACTACGGCCACCAAAAGCTAGACACAATTTTGAGAATATATGAGAAAATTATTTATGCTATCATGTTCCAACCTGCATGTCACTTCAGGGTTATATTTCTAATGACCTCCCTGGAACTTCTGCATCTTGCAGTGATCAATGCCTGAAGTACATCTCTGTGCTTAAGTCTTCAAATCAAAATACTTTGATTTTCTCTCAAACAGCACTATAAAATGTTCCCCAAAGTAGCAGATCTTATTACTAATCAAGACAGAGGAATTCAAAAAAGCTTTTGATGGGAGGAACGAAATCAAAACAGTGAAGGCAGTATAACAATAATACCCATTGCAGATAAGGTTACCTTAACACTGTCAAAATAACTAACACAAAATACTTACCACGTATATACTGCTCCAGATTTGGTAAGAGCCACAGAAAATTGTGACCCACATTCTACTTTAACCACTCCAAGGCCTGTGAGGGAATCAATCTAGGAAAAGAACATAAAATTAAATCAAATTTAATTAAGGAGGCTACAGTTTCATAGACTGCACTGTCTTAATTAAAATATAATGTGCAAGTGTGTAAGTGTCTATATGTGTATTTATAAACTAAAATATGTATATAGATCAGTCAGCAGAATTCTACTCCTTTCATCTTTCTACCATTTACTACTTAAACATCAAAAAGGTGGTAAGATTTGGCAAACTGTTGAAAACCTCTAGTACATTTCACTAATAGTTACTCAGAAATTGCTTCTTATTAGAAATGGTATGGCTCTGTCTCCAAATACTCAACATTAATCATCCCTAGCTCATATGACATGGATGTGATTCTATAGAAAGAGTAAAAATATTTAAACCTCGAGTAGACTCTTTCTCTTTTGTCTGTGTAGATCCTTATGCCACTTTACCAGCAATCCTATGGGACTGATGAAACATAAACAAGCTATTTTCATATTGTGTTACATCTTGAAATACAAAACTGTTACATGGGACAGGCTGGTAGACTTTGTCCATTTGGAGACAGAATGGGGACATCTGTAGCCAGGTAATAAAGTGTGATTCTGGACCAAGAAGCTAAAATCCACTGCGCATAGATATACACAGTGACACCCACATACCTTTCTCAAACATAAACAATGTTCATCTTCATAACAAGTGCTGTAATTCAAATTAGATGGCTACACGGATTTCATTTGTAACATACAAAGAAATTGCAAGTTCACCATTCATTCACATGAAGGGTTTAATATAAAGTAAGATTACTTTTCAATACATTGATACCCCTTTCTGGAATGAAGTTAGGACTTCAGCAGTATTATGGACATTTATTAACACAAGGAAACATGAAGATTGCTTGGCAAAATCTATTGTTTTGACAGGAACCAAAACTGAAAAATATTGCTAGAACTAGCAATGTTCTCCAAAGAAAAAGCCTTCAAGTGCAACTTTAACAGTTAGCACAAAATTTAAAGACTCGCCACTGTAGCCTACAAAGTTTGTTCTTAACAATCAGAAGAATCCGGATGTACCAGGATGGGTGGAAGTTTGCACATATTGACAAATCTCTCTTCAGCATTTCCCATCAACATCATGGTTTCTAAAATAATGAAAAAATTACATCCAAATACCTTCATTGGTACTTTACAGCCATCACTGCCTCCTCTCCCAAGTTTTCCATAATCTCCATCACCCCAGGACCAGACTGTATCATCATCAGTAAGGCACAATGTCTGTGCATCTCCGCTGCCACAGGCTATGTCAATCACACGGTAGCCCTGTAGAGCTTCCACCTGTAAAGAAGTCACCCATTTTGTTCACAATAGAAGACTCAGTTATTTAGTTTCAGAAAAGATAACAAATCCGACTTGGAGAGGTGCTCCACTGGAAATATAAGTGTGAACACCACAGGAACAAGCAAATAAAAGCACATCAAAGGGCTTTGCTCTTTTCAAACCAGCAAAATGAAAACTAACTATGTATTTTAAATACTGGATTATTCTTTTAACTGGTGGACTAGCTAATTTTTTTTTACCTAAAGAGTCAGGCAAAACAATTCCTACAAAACACATAAGGTTATCAAAGACTATATTCCATTTAGACAATTTCAGGTTCTCTGAGTACTGTATATAGTAAGGAAGAGCCTTATTTTCAAATACTCTTATTAGTTCACAGTTTTCTAGCATTTGCATCATAATCTGAATTTAATCAACATCTTTTGAAATTCTGCCATCTAGTGATGAAGTATGGGATTTCGATTCACAAAGTAAAAGGATGGTGATCCACATATATTGCATCCTTCCCCATCCTCAACCCTGTTTGAAATAGATTATAGGTAGTGCAATCCATCATCCAAAGGAGCATGGAACTTCACATACTTCATCTACAAATTATTTATTTTTATACTAACCAAGAAATGGAGTGGGGGAAAGACATATAAAGATGTACAGGAAATGTGAGTAGACCTTTGTTTTTGGGGGGCAGGAGAACAAGAACATCTGATACAGGTGATAAGGTCCCAAAGTGGACTAAGAACGCATATCTCACCCCACAAATTCAAGCAATAAAAAAGTTAGTGCTTGCATAAATAGAAATATATGCATAGAGTTATGAATAAAACAGACAAACTAACATTCAGTTTAATTCAATTAATGTAATCTTATTCTTTGCTGTATTTTCAGCAAGAGAACACAGATAGCAAAATGAACTCTCACCTCAAAGGCAGGGTAGCGTTCTTAATACTACTTTCTAACTTAAAGCTCTTACAATCTCGTTCACAGGAGTATGACAGTCTGAATTACAACTCATCAGCTAATCAGTATACTCGTTCTTCCTACATTCAATACTGTCCAAGTTCCCAGATTTAACACTTCAGAATGAAATGGAAATAGCTATCATCTTCATCAAGAATTGCTTAACTCAAATTTCTTTAGCAAACAGCAATTAAATACTTCATAATTACTTAGGTTAAATTCTTATTAACTTAGTATATACTTCAGCAATAGCTCAGTATTCAGTCATGAGAATTAAAGGTATAATTACTATGTCAGGAAAAGAAGCAGTTTGCGCGTGACTAAGTGGCTATCACTGTTATCACTGGTATACTTTCCCATAAACAATGAGAGGATACAGTAGACAAGGAGCTCACTTGTTATTTTCAGTGCAAACTACTCCTGTGAAGAGGTGGAATTTACTTACTGGGGGACAAGGTGTTTGATTTGGGATTTTCTTTAACTCTTCTATAAAATAAATCCCTTATTAGCTGTTTTGTAACCTCTAGCAAAGTTTTGCAGCTCCACTTACACTTTATTCTTCCAACCCATTCCTGTTTTCTAAAGCAACTGTTCAATTCTTAGACATACATGCCAACATTTTGCTCTTTCAGTCTTTATATGCAAAAATGCAAAAGTTATGAATCAGAAGGTAAGAACTGGACTAAAACTGTATAGAATTCCAGAGGTTTCTTACCAGTTTAGGTTTTAGTTGGTCCTCACTATCTCCATGTCCAAGGCGCCCATATCTCCCTTTTCCCCATGTAAAGAGGTCTCCTGCAGCTGTAATACATGCGCTGTGTGCTCCCCCAGCAGCAATGTCAACCACTTCTATACCTCTCAGAGATTCAATTACACGAGGACGATCACAAGGGCTGAAATGAAAATACTTGTCTTGACAAAAATTTTAGAACAGATCATTCACATTCACCAATGTATGGAGAGAGGTTTTTAAAATTAGTAGAAGGACACCAAAAATAACTGAGTATTTGCTTTTGCTCCAGTTTAATATCCTAAAGATTTATGCTTAATCAGTAATGCAGAAATATTTTTAGAGGCCTATAAAATCTAGAAGTATTTTACCGTATGTCATACTACAGCATTACAGGTAAGCTGAAACTACAAAACCACTTCCATTAAAACCTAGTCAAAGCCAAGTATTTACCCTGAAAAATCAGTCCAATTCAAGACAACTGACAAAATTTCTAGCATAAAATGTACTAGTGCCACCCATGGACTGCAGCGTTCCTTTTTCTTTTTGGATGAGAACGTTGTTATCTCTAATACAACACAACTTCTCCTTTAAAGTACGCAACAATGAATGTGGATATCAGAAGCAGAACGGCAGTTTTGCTCCCTAAAGCATCTTGAAGTTCCACATACCTACAAGACAGATCCCAAAGGACAGCCACTGTACTTTAGCATCCACAGATGTGTTAGAACACAGTATTTAGCTACAAAAATCAGACTAACTGTTTATCTGAAATATACTTTGTGGTTCTCCAATTCAAAAATATACATTTCCACATCACTACTCAACACTGACTTCTACATACAGGCAGTACTCATACAATACTTCAAATGTATCACATTAACACATTAACAGTTTTAAAAACCAGCATTTCAAAGTGTTACTTACCTTCGGTTTCCATGACCAAGTTTACCATCTTCTGCTTCACCCCAAGAATAAACTTCTCCCTCTGAAGACAACGCCAAACAGTGCTTTCCTCCAGAATTCACCGCAACTTTCTTTATAAACACATGTTGAATGGATTCCAGTAAAGTTGGAGTAGAAACTGACTCTGTTCCTCCAATTCCAAGCCTACCACCTGCTCCGTATCCAGTGGCATACAGCTTTAAAGTGAAGAACAAAATTTAATTTTGTTTGCCTCTTGAAAAACATTCACTAGAGCTGTAGAGAAGAACTCTTAATGAATGTATACTAGAACACATTTTCTAGTTAAAGGAAAGCCTGAAAAAAAAAACGTTTCTTACATGCCTGTATATATACACCTCCTTCTTGAAAATAAATATTTTGAAATATTTCACCAAAAAAGTGAAGATATGGTTACATCAAAGTCAATAGGAACTCTCACTGACTTAATGGATTTCATTTTAAATCCTGAGACTGATTTTATAGACGTATCAAGAAACGACAGCTTTGTATGATAACATTACAAAATTATCTATCACCTGTAGGTCTCTTTCAAGCAGCGCTATTCTAGTTTTCTTTCTTAGATATGTATATCTTTAGATATACATATCTAAACGCAGCTGCTTCTTCCCCTCACACTCCATAAATACAGTTTTAAGTACTGCTTTTCACTCTATTTTTGTCTACCTGAAAGTAATTTCTCCCAACAGAATGATGTCAAGCAACATCATTAATCTGTTGCTTGTCCTTCTGTGAATCACTAACAAGGATGATACTGACTGCTGAGGACAGAATCATTACAGTATCTCACTAGATGAATGTAACTGTTACACAAAGCTCTAGCTAAAATTCTCAATCACATCCTTAACACAATGCTGCCATCTGTACCAAAATAAAGACTTTTTCAAATTGCTGAACTTGTTTTTTTTCTCCTATACTTTACACTAAACCTCTGCATGGTGCTCCTTTTCACTCAGGATGTAAGCATTTGCAAATTAGATTAGATAATAATAAAATTGTGCTATGCGCATTATTTTTTATTTAGCCAAATCCATTCTCATTGAGGATGAAATTTTTCAAAGGACTCTAACAAACAATCATTTGTTGTATCCTTACTTTCCCATCAGCAGTCACTGCAAACAGAGTCTGTTCACCACCAATTAACTGCACCGGTCTAAGGGTAGCAAGAGCTTCACATGGAGTTGGGACTTTGACTTTTGCCCCTTCAATCCCACCAAGTTGTCCTCTGTGATTATGACCCCAACCATAAATAGTTCCACTACCTCCAGCTGAAAGTGTCCAATCATCAGGTCGTCTGCAGAAAATGCAAAACAAAAGAAAAAATTTAAAAGAGCTTTTAAGAAGTCACCAAAAAAAGGGCAGTTTATCATTGTACAACAATGAAGCATCACAAGACCAAACCAATGACATTTGAAAGAAATAACCTATTCATCCACTGGACAAGCTGCTCATCCTGTTCTCTCTTAAAGACATCATGGCACTCATGAAGAACATCCATATTTTCATTATCTGCCATTAATTCTCGGATTTTTTTTGCCACCTGAAAAATATTTTGCATTAAACAACATTATTCAAATTATCAATGATTCATACCACACCTGGCATAAAATACTGCAAACTCTGTATCTTATTAAGTCAAACATTCAATACATGACATGAAGCATTTAAAATATTCTGGCAGTACCTCATCAAGGAAAAGGCGAGGTAATGGTGTCCTTTTATCAAGAGCCACAGCAACCCTGGATGCCATACAGTATCTCCTGAACCAGGCCCACTTGTGCGTCTCTGCACAGCAAGGGAGAGTGTCCAACTCTAGATCACAAGCAAGAGCCACAAGCACCTGCAAACGATCAAAAAATATTTCAGAGATGTATCAAAAACGTGCTATAAAAAGTAATATGCATTTGATGTAGTTGAACAGCTCATAGACCAGTAGTGCCTGAACACAGTCTCAAAGACATGTAAAGTGCAAGGGATATTAAAAGTCATCTTCAGTACCCTCACTGATGGGGCAGCATCAAGCTCTCATACAGTTATGTACCTAATTTCCTCTTGCAATTCAAAAATTTTCACAAATCCCCTCTGAAAAATACTCCTAGATTAATTAACTTTTTATATCAAATACCACGTGCTGAACTTTTCACCTTACATTTCTAAACTAAGTTACCTTCCTACAATCAATTTTCAATTGATTTTCAATTTGATTCAATTTCAAATCAATGTTACTGATGAAGATTGTGAACAACAGATTAGTTCTTTCTGGTATAAACTTTCACATATTTTAAGCGTTTCTTTTCCTTAAGACAGGTATGTCCTCTTAGATTAGCTTCTACTATATGGGAGGCTTTTTCAGCCTTTCATTCTTGTTGCTCTTCCCTAGACTTACGCAGCTTGTTTGCTTTTACTTTGAAGTCCAGGGTCCAAAATTGAATAGCCTTCCTTTAACGGCACTCTTATTTGTTCCAACTAGATGTAAATAAAACCTTCGGAGTATTTAAATAAATAAATAAAAATATACAATACTCCTATTAGGACAAATCAGAAATTGCTACCAAAAAGTGTAGTCTACTGTAACTCCAAGATGTTTTTCTGACCTATGTACCTCTGCTAGGCACTCCTTAGTCTTTATCTGTGTATTTGATTCTCCTTTTAGAAACAGTATTCTGATTTTGTCAGAAAATGTTTCTGAGACAGGACCAGGTGAGCTTACCATGTCTTACAAAAAAATCCAGAACTATACTAATGAATTCCTTACTGATTGTACTCCATTACCTTAAAGAAAGGGCTGTGGAGCAATTGTTTGCCACCTCTCACAATGGGGTCTTCATAGTCAAACTGTCGCTGCAAAGCTTCTGGAAGACCTTTAACCAAAGCAGCTAAAGCACTCCCTGTGAAACTCTAGAGAAACCAGAGAACTAGAAAGTTAGTCTTACTGTACATACTACAAAAAAAAGTACATTATTTAGATGACCATCATAAAACATTAATAAGTTCCCAAAATCCAGTTAGCTATGTGAAGTATCATTTCCATCCATTTCCCAATACCAAAGTATTTATATCACTTTTTGGCAATTCCAAAACCACATCTATAGAGTATTGGAATTAGCTATTTTTTTTTCTAAAATTAAGTACCTCTACAGACTTGCAGACCTGTGCAAGAAGGCTATTCATTTGCACATTTCCTATTGTGCCATTAACAACAAAAATGCTGTACATCAGGGCTAGCATTTTAACCCTTCACACACATCTTAAGATGAAAAATGTGAAGAGGAGAGCATTACTGCCTTCTTACCAAAGCTCGTGTTTCTCCATCGTTATCCCCTAGAATCCGGTTGATGTTAATAGACTGGCCAAATTCTGTAGTGAGCAGTTTCCGTAGTCTCTGCAAGGCCCACATCCTGTGGCCAGCAGCTAAGGAAACATAAGCACACAAAGAATGTAATTACTTAAAACAATAATTTTAACTTCAAACAAATAGACTTAAATTAAGACTACACCTACCTAAGGCACTCAGTTGAGCACAAGCTGCAAGAGAAGCTGCCAAGCGAGGAACTATGCTCCTGTTGGAAGCAAAATTTAAGCGAAAATCCAACAAACACGTAACCAAATCCATTGAGGGGCATGAAAGAATGCAACGATCTGAGAGAAGGTCTTTAGGGCCTGCAAGAAACAAAGCAAAAACAACAACAAAAAAAAAAAAGGTAGAGAAGATTTGTCCTCAGACTGAAGTAAGAACAGAATATAGGCAGGACTTAGCTGACCAAACACAGCAGTCTAGAGTGCCAGTCTGCATCTATATTGGTCCATTTTACCTCCGTTTGAAGGGACTGGAAGAAACAGGCACTTTCATTAAATAATTCAACTAATTCCCTAATTTAAAAAAAAAAAAAAAAACATAAAATAAAAAGAAAGAATTTCAGATGAACTGTGCCTCAAAAGTATCTTCTCTTCCTTTCAATACTTACAGGGGGCTTATAAGAAAGATGGGGACAAACTTTTTTACCAGTGCCTGTTGCAATAGGACAAGGGGTAATGGTTTTAAACTAAAAGAGGGGAGATTTAGATTAGACATACGGAAGAAATTTTTTACAGTGAGGGTGGTGAAACACTGGAACAGGTTGCCCAGAGAGGTGGTAGGGCCCCATTCTTGGAGGCTCTGAGCAACCTGATCTAGTTCGAGATGTCCCTGCTCTTTGCATGAGGGTTGGACTAGATGGCCTTTAAAGGTCCCTTCAAACGCAAACTTTCTATGAATCATTGATGCAGAGGCAAACTACAGTGACTAAAAAATACTTTTATCTTTTCCCTACGTACAAGTGCACCTTTCAGGACTCTGTTGAAAATGTTTCCTAAGTATAAATGAAAATGTTTTCTTAGTATGAATGAAAAATAACTATTGAACTTTGGCATATAAATATCATGTAATAAATGCAACCGTAAAAACCAGACAAGTAAATCTACACTCTTGTCTTTCTGTAAATATTATATATGATACCTTACCTGCAGCTGGCATGATAGGATAAACAGTGAATCGCCATCCCCATCCATTCACAGAGCCATCACTGATGAACTTCCACTTTAGTTCATCCCCTGGAATTCGCAATTCACTAGACCAATCTGACCACTCACGACCTGTTACAATAGGTAATATAAACATATTCATCTATACTGTCTTAGTTAATGAAAGCCACTCATCAATAGCAACTGCCTTCCTTGGTTATATAGTGTAAACATCATATAAATGCATTCAGGAAAAAGAAAATCACCTATGTGAAGCACATAAACATAACTGTAACAATGTTACGCTAACAAAACTTAAGTCTTAAATAGCTCAATTAGCACTACTAAAAGATACCCTCAGTACTTTTAATACTGTTCAACAGACAATTATGAGATCCTACTGAAATCCCTTGTCCTATTTTCAAATTATCTTTTCATATTACAAAAACATATAACAACATATACATGAAATTAAGCTTTACAGCTTTATCCAACCAGGAAACCAATCAGAAACATCTCAATAATGAGAGCATGCACATCTGAAAGGATTTGTGGAAAAATGGGTCAACAGTAAAAGCCCATGTCATGACTGCTCAGAAATGTTAAGCATAGGCAGTAACTACCAAGACCCTTGTACATGATGTAACATATGAGTAGGTTCAATGTAAAAATCGATGAGATAAAAATACTTTTCTAAAACCTACTGCAAATTATTAGTGCTTAAAAACGAAATCAGAGACAACAGGATAAAAGATGTGAAGATTTCATGTAGTGTCACGTACATAGGTCAGAGTAGAAAACAGAAAGAGAGAGCCTAGATATTGTTTCGGGCATTTGACAGCAGAAGAGCATTTGTCTTGACTGTATGAAAGCTCAAACTTCTGTAAGTATTACTTGAAAAAGCAAAAAAGCTAACAAAACAAGTATCCTTTTCCAACTGCGTTCCAATTTATTAAAATATACTTTGACTAAAGAGAAATTCACAGGTGTTGGCAGGGGTGCTAAACATTGATTTTTTACACTCTAAGTGATCTTAGGAAGAGCATGACAACATGCTCTTCTGAGAGATTCTCTATACTCAAAGATGCAAGATCACTCTTACGTGTCTGTGTCTAGATCCTACATATTTTAAAGTTTAAAAACAGAATGCCAATTTACATAGTTTCTCCTCTTTTTTTACTGGTATATGCTTCACAATAAGTCAGTCAAAGAGAGTGGTACATTTCATTCGGCATTTAACAGTAAGTCACACAAGATGTTTTTGAGAAGCTCTAGTTCTCATAACCTGATCGGACGGAAACAATTCTGTTGACACCATCCATTATGGTGAGTGGATCATGACGCCGCTCTGTGGAACACTGGCGATCAAATTCTACCCTTAGTCCCTCAGCACCTAAACAGCAACAAAGAGGGCATATATTTCTACAGAGCAATCAATACCGTGAACAAATGCAGTATTTTAGAAATCCATATAAAATCAGACACAATTGTTTGGAAGCCATAGTGCTCATCAATAAAAATAACTTCTTTTGGTTTAATGACATTATTTGTCTGTAATTTCTTCTTTGAAAGGCTTACAACATAGCAAGCTCATGTGAGTAGGGGCTAGTAGACAGGAGACTATATTCACAATATTCCAAACTAAACTTACAACAGACAAAGAATGTCTATTTACAGTTAAGGCAAATAGCTCTTTGTTGCCTGTACCTTTTGATAAGTACTAGGTAACATACTGAAGCACTAAATTAAAAGATAGCATTGAAACAAAAAAGTATTTCCCTAATGTTCAAGACTAGAAGATAGGTGTTCAGCTGCTGACAAAGACTCAGTCCTTCTCAGCTTCATAACTGAACAGAAACAGCAATGACATACAGCTGAAGTCATAGTGAACCCAAAAAAGCGTATTTCACAGGATCAAGATGTTTGTGCAGTACGTAAATGTTTTAAGAAATACTTGACTATAGCGACAGGACACATAACGTGGCTTTAAAAGTTCAAAAAACAGGTTTGCAAGCTAAGAAAAATTTAGGCACACAGGCTTGAAATTAACTGAATTTTAGCAATGTAACCCTAAGAACTCTATACCTGGTATTTTAACTGTGCCACTAGAAGATGTATCATCAGTATATGGATGACTGCTTTCTACCACAACTGGTTGTGAAGAGAGGCGACCACTTTGTGAATCAGTTGCCACATCCTCTAGTTCAGTAACACACAGCTCCAACAACATATCAGCAACCTAAGGAAAGATAAATGCACACTTCAGGAAAAGTAAGTTTGATTAGTCCAAGAAATCTTAAGTCAATTACCATTCTTCCCAAATTTAAAATAAGTGACTCAATCACTTGTTCTCTGAATTCTTATTCATAAACCATCATATTCATTCAAAAATACTTTCTGGTGTTGTTGAAGCTAGAAAAACTGCTGAAGTAAAAGCCAAACAACGTAAGTTTCCAGGGAGCAAATTACAACACAAATAAATGTTTTCCCTTACACAAAAAAAAACAAACTGTAACATCTAAACTGTAAAGCACAGGCCAAGAGATTAACAAAAAGTGTAAATCTCCCACTGCGTTCAGCGTTGGTGTGGCCTCATCTTTAGTACTGTGTGCAGTTCAGGACCCCACAATTTAAGAAGGACGTGAACATCCTCAAATGCATCCAGAGGAGGGCAACAAAGCTGGTGAAAGGGCTGGAAGGCATGGCCTATGAGGAGTAGCTAAGGACTCTGGGTTTGTCTAGTTTGGAGAAAAGGAGGCTGAGGGGTGACCTCATTGCTCTCTACAGCTTCCTGAGGAGGGGAAGCAGAGAGGGAGGTGCTGATCTCTTCTCCCTGGGATCCAGTGACAGGACACGTGAGAATGGCTCAATGTTGCACCAGGGGACGTTTAGACTGCACATTAGGAAGCATTTCTTTACCGAGAGAGTGGTCAAACACTGGAACAGGCTTTCTAGAGAGGTGGCTGCTGCCCCAAAGCCTGTCAGTGTTTAAGAGGCATTTGGACAATGTCCTTAATATGTTTTAACTTTTGGTTGGCCCTGAAATGGTCAGGCAGTTGAACCAGATGATCACTTTAGGTCCCTTCCAACTGAAACAGTCTATTCTATTCTAAATATTTAACCAATATGCAATATTGCAAAACACCATTTACAGAGAAAATTCCAATAGTACTCATTTTTTAAGAGTAGTTTCAAATTAAAATTCTGACTGTTGCGGTAGGGGGGAAAAAAAAAAAAAAACCAAAAACCAAAAAAAACCCACAAACCAAACAAACCACCAGTAAAACAACCCCACACCACAAAAAACACCCACAGACAAACACACAAAGTTGTTTGGCTATTCACTGTTAATGCTAGAAGCAAAAAAAAACCCCAGAATTAATGTATAAGTGCATATATAGCATGCATCTAATTGTGGTAGGAGTGGGACAACTACATCTCAAATCCAGAACATGGGTATACATAGCTGATAATTACAAGAAATTCGAAAATTTGGGGGAAAAAGAAAAAAAAAAAATTAACAGTTTGAGAAATGCCACTCAATTGCCTCTATATGAATAGCTTCAGTTAGGCTCTACCACAATTCTACATAAATTGGACAGAGATATCACAAGATTTCATTTTTTAAAACTGGAGCTGTCTTGTTATTTATACCATTAATAAATAAATAAAAATTCTCTCAATTCAATGCACACTCCTTAGCAAAGTCATTATTCATCTTTTTGGTTAGTGAAGCCAGGTTTAACAAAGGAACACAAAAATCAGCTTTAGATAATAACTTCTGCTCTTTCAAACCAGTCCTTAAGCAGTGCAAAGCCATAAATTAACTACATCGTATGAGAATCTTAAAAATGCATTGTTACTCATTATAAAAAACATAGTTGAAGGGTAAAGCTACAAGAAACATTAGTGAACTTTCAGTTTATTACTGTAATTAGATATTCTATAAATAATTTACAATTTGTAACATTCTTTCATATAGCTGTTCGTATGCAATATTACAGCATTTACTAATTCTGCTTGCAGTTGTCCCAAAAAAAGCCACACCCATAAATACTTTGTAAGTAAGTAGAAAACATCAAGGCATCAAATGTAAATTTTAAAAATTAAGAAGAATTACTATAAGTTAACAATACATTAACAGCATTTTTAGCTAGCAATAATGACTGCATCAATTTGAGAAATAAACTCAGACGCAAAACAAAACCAACATGGAAGTTTCAAACTAACACTTCACAGATCCAGGAAACAGGGCTTGGTTTAGTTCAGCTTCATTCTAGTAACCACAGCCACTTGTCCAATACATAGACATAGTTCATCAAGCTTCTATTTTAATGTCTAATTGTAGCACGACAAATCGAGGAAATTGTCTATTACTGACATTTGTAGCACATGCATATAGTCATGTAATATTTCCACTACAGTTATTAAGGTTCACATGCATTTAAGTTCAACTCAAATTTTCATGTTTTTTAACTTTCTCACTCTGTTGAACTGCACTTCAAATACAAGAAAACATTCTCGTAAGCTACTAATAGAAAGGACATAGTTAAAATGCAACAGAAACAAAACCTGACCTGTGGGTAAGCTGTGCCCATACCAGACAGCACAGCTGAAAGAACATCTCTTCCCTTTTCACCTGCTCGGTTGGACACAGCAAGCTTTAGCAGGTCAACCATGACTCGTGTGTCATCTGGTACTAAGAGACTGGTAAACTCATCCAAGTACTGTGGTTCTGGGCCAGATACTTTACTTTGACTTTCTACGTCCTACAAAAGAAATTGCAGAAATACTAAGACAGTGAAGATGAATGAAGTATTTCACTGAATTTGAACAAGTTAACTTGACTGAAGAAGTTTAAAACTGGGGTCATAAGGCTCCAAAATTAACCTACTCAACTGAAAAAGCTCTCCTAAAACTAACCTCCTTTAACTCTGGAAAAAACACCACCAACCCCAAAAACCCAAAAAAAAAAAAAACCCCAAAAAACACAAAACATCTCTGTCTTTGTACACACTCAAAAAAAAATGTAATCATTTATAGTATAACTTTAAAGGCATAAAAAAAGAGCAGAACTACTTGATACACGGTAAGGATTTCAGTTCTAAGGAAGGTATTGGCAACATTACTTCTTTGGTTTTTGTCATGGTTTCTGCAATGATACTGGCAGCTCCAGGATCATCTGTGACTGGAATGAAAGGACGGGAAGAGGCAGCAGCAGCTGAGGGAGTTACAGCGGACGGTGTCACAGCATCTTCTGAAGAAACAACCTAGCCAAAACAAATAATAACTAACAAAAGCTGCAATAAGATACTGTAAAACCTTTAAGAGTCTAATTATTTATTAGAAGGGCTTACGTTCAAAGACAGTAGCAATTTAAAAACAGACTTAAATTCAAACCCCAAAGATTTGCTTGCTCCCTGTATTTTTAGCTTCTATTTTATGTTCCTAGCACGGCAAACCAGCCAACTCCCCCCTTAATGCCAGCTGCTACAAAAACATCATGCCTGCAGACAAGTCTACAATGTAGCCTAACAATACATGTCAAATTAATAGTTTGTTAAAGATCTCTTCAGTAGCAAGCCTCATATTTCTTCTGCTTCTGTTAACAGTCGGGAATCAACAGAGTAGAATTCAATTCAGGCCCTCCCATCTACATTAGTTGATATAAGTTTACAACTGCATTTCATTAAATAATTGTCAAATATTTCCTTGAGTCTTGACTTTAACAAAACAAAAACAAAAAAAAACAAACAAACAAAAAAAAATCACTCCTGTAAAATGAATTTAGTATCTGGTCAAATGGTTAATATTTTCATGTTAACTGTAAAATACTACTAGAAATCATCACAATTGCATTTAAATGACACAGTGCATTCTCAAAGTTCAAAACTGATTTCACACTAGAATTTTATTTTTTCCAAATATGACATATGCAGAGTACCCACTTCCGAAATTAGAGCATGAAAGAACTGTTTAATCTCTGCTATTATCAAACTAAACGGGACAGTATTTTTCAGCTTTACTGTTAAACACTGTTGGAAGAATTCATTTGACACTTTACCTCCCCTCTCCTGTCCTGCCATGGGTTTGGGCTCAACCTCTCTTCTAGATCTCCTACAAGCATGCATTCATCTCCACTCGCAGGGCTTGCTGTAGAAGCAGCATCTGATGAGGGGGCTGGTGATGAAGCGGGACATTCTATAGGTGCAATCATACTTGCAGGCATCAATGCTCCAACAACTGCGTCTCTGAAATAATTTAGGACAGATTAACATAAACCTGATTATACTCTCTCGTTGAACTTAGAAAAAAAATAATATTAGCTTGTCTTAATAAAATAAGGAAAAGTTTCCAAGCTCTGGAATTTAGACCACAGTTTATCTGCGTTGAGCCTGATGCTTAAATACTGTGTTTTAAGGCAACTATTATTATATGAGTTCCTCTTAATAAATTTTAGCACAAATACTCTGTTCTCTACCAACCAAGTTTTACTGTTCTTTCCGCTCTGCCCCCCACTGCTTCCTCCACATCATCTATCATTATTTACTTACACTCCTTTTATATCATTTACTTGAGCATTCCTAAATAAATAATTATTTAGCCAGGCACTGGGAGCTTCTGTGAAGAAAACGTAACAGTGTAAAGCTAACATCAACATCAAAAGACAATTTAAAAGAAGCTTAGGCCTACCCTGAGGAGCCCAAACTTGTGAGACAATTTATACCTGACTCAAGAAACTAATAGATGGTAAGCCACGTCATCTTTTGCTCTGCAAAAGACAAGAATGTTTGCATGCCTACCTGGCATACATGATTTGTAACGCCATCAGTATATGAGATAACGCCTGCTGTTTAGCAACATTCCCATCGAGCGACAGGAGAATTTTAGCGAGGGAAGGGCGATTTGGCTTAGAACTGTTTGCCCCACTAATTTTGTTACTGGCAGCAGAAGAATCTGCATCTGAAGGAACACCTGGAGTGAGGGGAAAAAAAAAGAGAACGTGAACATTTTTTAATGGTCTACTACACAACTGGAAGTGATTTATCTAATTTCTTGTTAAGTCTGAAAGATTACTGTAAAACCAACTCTACAGTAGATTCTTAAATTGTAGTGCCTACAGTTACAACATTAAAGTCAATACTGAGGCTTTGCAGCAAGGGCTTTCATAAAGTAGCATTCCACCTTGTTACTTACTCATGAAGATTAAGGTAATACAGGTATAAATATTTTGGTGATGAGCATCTAAAACAAGTTTTATTTACACAGAAATTTCTCAAAGAGCAAGAATATTTATTAGGTACTCTTAAAAATACTAATCAAATATTCTATATATGTAGTTCTTGCTCTTCTTAAAATACATTGCCTTGTTCATGAAAAAGCTTAATTAGCAAAACGTTTGGTGCTTTTATATTCAACAAACCACTGCTATTTTGCCTCCCTAAGTTTTAAGTCAACTACCTTAGAAACAAAAGGTAACATCAAGAATTAGAGCAAGAAGTAACATGTAAGACAATCAATATTACATCTACCATTATCTCCATAAAGCTCTAGCCCATATTAAAGACAAAGTCTTTGGGACACATGATAAAACATGTCGCATTTTAATTTCCTGAAGAACAACAAACTAATGCTACTTCTGAACAAATCCTTTACAATTTCCACTTTCAGGAAGAGGTTTTGTTAAGTTTTTTTTTTTTAAGAGGTGTGTATGTTTTCTGTTGTGGTTTGTGTTGTTTTTTTTTTTTTAAAGACAGTTCTTTTTGCACTCTTCTATCACCTATTAAACGACACACACAATTAATTTCCCATTGGCATTAAACCACAACCCCTCTCCCTCCTCCGTCCCAACAAAAGGCAATAAATACCAACCAAGATAAGAAGCACCTAAAGGGTCCCTCGCTGTCTGGAAAAGTACTGGTTCATGAACAGATGGTGTAGCTACATCCACTGTTGTCCATGCTACACTGTGGGAAGACCCACAAGCAACTCGAGTGATTTTCTGGCCTTCTAAGCCCTGGACAAGAGTAGGCTTTCTGTTGACTGTAGTAGTTCCATTGCCTTGCTGTCCATGATCATTGTCACCCCAAGCATAAACCTGCCAGTAAACATTTCCACATATTACTTTGCTTCACTGGTTGCCTCGTTTACTTTTTTTCTTAAAAATTCCTACAAACAAATCTTACTGATTGGTATTATTAATCTAGGACACTCCAGAGAACCTATTGTAGCTTTCTCCCCCATTAAATAATGCAGGCATTATCACATATTAAAAGAAGAAAGAAAAAAGAAAAAAAAATCAGTTGCATGGTAATTAATACTGGGAATCTGAATCAATACTATGATAATGATAACACTGGATTCACAGCGGAAAAATCTGTCCAGAATACTATGACTGGTTCTGCATTTCATGAGCGAGAAGCAGGAAACTGATCACGATATAATACATAAACCAGGGAAATATTTCAAAAGCTACTATGACAACAATATTTAAACTCCAATAAAAAAATGAAAGGTAATACATTTTAAATTACAATCACACTTTTATTTATTCAGGACTTTAGTAAGTAAATAAATATCATCACAAATTTTTATTTCATTCAATCAGCCCCAATGCTATTCCACTCTTCCTCCTCAACAGTTTAGTTCTGGATCAAGGAAAAAGGGGAAAGGAGGGTGATACACAACGTACCTGTCCAGTGTCAGTAACTGCTAGACAATGGAGTGCACCTACAGCCACGTGTACAATCTTTTTACCCCTCAGTCCTTCCACAACTTGTGGCTTTCGTACATGTACATCGGTGCCATGGCCTAACCTGAAGTAGTCACCCTTACCCCTGTAACAGACAGTAAACATAAAATTCAAGACAATCATATTGTTTACAGACTCCTCTGTCAATGCAGCTTCCCAAATCAAAATATTTAATACATCACTGGGATTAAACACAAGCACCAACTGGCAAATTCTTCAAATCTGAATTGCAAAGGCCTAAAAATGAGGATAACTGCAGTTCTGCGACTCCGTAAGTTTTCACCTCAGTATAGAACAGGCATCATGATGACTATTTTTTTTGTACATAGTGCAACTGATTACACTGAATTTCCTCTGTCGTAGAAACACTGCAATTATAAACACTTACAAAATTGATGTGTTTTGATAGACTTGGACAGATTTACACTACTGAGGATAAAACTAACAATAAAAGACCTTTTAATAAATCTACTCACATGAAAAAAAAATATGAGAACTAATATGTTTTCAGAATTGAGTTTTTTCACACTGTTACAAGCCTCAATATAGGTTCTCAAGCCTCCATAATTTAAATTATTCTAAAATTGTTATACGCAAACTACACTGAAAATATACCATACACCAAAGTAACACCTTAAAATGCCTCTAAGAATATCAGTAAAGAAGAAGAAAAAAAAGAGATTTCTTCCACTGTGTTTTTAGCAACCATTCACTCAGTTCTGCTGCTCACCACTACCACCACCACATTTTCTCAAGAAAGGGTATGTTATGCTGGAGGTGAATGTGATACATCATACTATTGCCTATCTAAAGTTGTAACACAGAAGTTCTGATTTTTCCTTCCAATCAGTACAAACTCAAGAAGATAGCAAAAAAAGTTTAGAAGCAACTCAGCCATCAGCAGAAACATACAGCTGAAACAAACCCCAAAAATCTCCCTGTAATATCTTGAAATAGCTGCAGATTTTATGGGTAGATGTTAAGATAAACTGGGGGAAGGAAGGAATGAACAAGAATTTTGCAAAGAGTTCTTAAAGACTTCCAAATTCCCTTTCCTCTTACTCCTTTCATCACTACAAAAGAAAAGAATTTAAAAGAGGAGGGAGGGAAGCAAGAAATTCAGTTTCCAGCGGCCACTCTGAGAAACAACATCTCTACTAAAATCACTTCTCCCTTTCAAGAATAGAAGTAACTTATAAAAACTGAAGTTTTTTGAATTTGTCTTCATATTATTCATCAATTGCTGACAAATAATACAACAAAAATGACCATTAAGTTTTCCTAGCTTTGATGTACATCAAACAGCTCATAGTCTTCCTACACAAGTCTGGGGTAAGACCTTGATCTGGTTAAAGCTCTGAAATTGATCTGCCATACAGTAAGCTCTCAAATTTTTATAGAAATGTTTATAAATTCAAAAAGCCAGGTTTGTGTTCAAAACAAAGTAGAAGCAAGTAGATAAACAGAAGAAAAATAAAAAGGGGTTCTGAATAACCCTCAGCGATCATGTCATACCAGTTCTTGCTTCAAGGCACCATTACTGACAACTCAGTGGCCTTCTGAGCAGCAATGCGCTCTGTAGAGACCCTGTGTTTCCAAGGAAGTTCTTCCCATATCCTCAGAACTTTAGCTTACTTCCTTATTCTACTACATCCTTACTCTCTCGAGCTCTGCTTTAGCTGTAGGCTACATACTCCAAACTACAATTTTCAGGTTCTTTTTTTCCTACTCCACTCCAAAGTCTTGAATTAACATTCCTTTGTGTGCTCCATTGCTCTCAAGACAAGGAATGATCTTCCCATTCCTCCACTAATTCATTAAGACCCAGCCATTCTAACAGAGTAGAACACACAACTGAACATGCTACAAGACACAGTCTTACAGTAATTGAACAGATCACAGCTTGTCTGGGAGAGCTGCCAATTTAGAAGACAAAGCACACAGATAAGGCACAGATGCAGTTAAGACAGTCAAACAGCAAAAATGCAACACATACTTAGCAATTGCTTTGTTAATACTTTCTGGCAAAGGTAACATACCATGTCCATACCACTCCTGACTTGGTCAGTGCCAATGAGAACTGTGCACCACACTCAATCTGACAAACGCCTTGGCCATTCAGTCTTTCAATGTTCTGAGGGATGTTGCATCCTTCACTTCCTCCTCGGCCCAGTTTTCCAAAATCACCATCACCCCAGGAAAACACCAAACCTAACAAACACCAAATTGAAAGTCAAACAAAGATCACAATATTCCTATGTGCTAGAAAGCTTCTGGAACAATATATTCCTACCTTCATCTGTCAAAGCAAGAGTCTGAGCATCTCTGCTTCCACAAGCAACCTGAATGACTCTGTGGCCAAGGAGCACTTTAACCTACAAAACAGAAAAAGTAAGCAAGATGTTTCAAAGAAATTATGTTTTAAAACCTTACAGACATTTTCAAGCTCTTATGACTGATGTTGTTTACTGTGTCCATCCTGAGCATGCTATTTGGCAAAGGATTATCAAGCCTTGCGCACTCAGGATCCAACATCGCTCAATGACAGTAGTAGCTTCCAGCTATGTATCAAAGTAGATGCAGAACGTAAGTGTTCAAAACAGCACTAGCCATTCTGCATCACTTTCCAAGAAAAAGACAGACTTTATCTTTTTGGCCTTTCTGAAACAGCTTGCCTGTTATTAGAGGTATGTGTACCAAAACCTAATTTAGATCACTCCAAAATGTCGTCTTCATATTGCTTTCATGGGTTTTGGCTTTACTTGAGCTTTATTTTATAATTTATTAAGTAAACATATTTGCATTTCATCAGAGGCAAGAATCATTTATTTTACCATCTTAGGCTTCAGCTGTGTGGTATTATCTCCATGTCCTAGCCTTCCATATTCTCCAAGACCCCATGTGTACAGTTCACCACTAGAGGTAATGGCAGCACTGTGGGAACTGCCACAAGCAATATCACGGATGCGTTTGGTTTTCAAAGCTTCTATCAATCTGGGTTTATCACAGTTCCTAGAGAAAATGAGTAAAGAATTCATTGCATTAATCATGAAAGAGCTGCACAATATACTTAAACCTTCATAATCCAAAAAATTCTGTGTAATAATCAACAGTAACCTAAAGATAAAATAAGATGCAACATCATGACTCAAAATACGGACTCTTCAGTAGCACCATAAATCTAAAGTTTACACTATTTTAACATACTTAAAAGTTAATTCAAAGAAATATTTTATGTATACACTGCAAAACTTAGGTGATAAAGCCAAAATACCGAAGTGATGGATCAATTAAAAAATGTATAATACAAAGGGAAAACTGATATCCTGTCATTTCCCAAAGCTGACTGATTTGTTAGAAGTAATGATTTCTCCACCCTGCGGACACAGAGCCAGACAGTAAGATTAAGAGATTACACCCTGATCCCAACTTTGCTCTTTATAAGAGAGAAATTAGAACTGGAATTTACTGTTAGGTTTCTGTGAGAGAACCAAAAATGTTTAATATTCATATGGTTACAATATTCTCCAAATTTAGGGAAGATTTTCAACTCAAGGTTTTCTAATATTGACTGTGTATCAGAGCCACTATTAAGGTTTTACAAAATTATGCATGGCCTCTGGAAAATTTGGTCCCATAAAATGCCCAAGCATTCTAAGCCTCCCTTTTAATAAAACTACAGCAAATATGAGGCAGTTGAACAATAAATAATACTGCTCTAATCTGGACTTCCCTTTTCATTGATCTGACACACAAACCCCATGAACATTTATTTGTTGCCATACATTAGACATCTGAGTTGGACACTATAATTTTTTATGCATTCTGGGTAGCTCTTCAAAAAATAACAGAATGACAAAGTACGATTTCCCCATGGGCTATGTTTATCTTTTTTTCCTTTCAAAACACTGTTCTCTGGTGCATACAAAGAAAAATCCTGAGACAATTCAAGTTTTCCTTAATGTTGTCCTCTGGAGGATTAAACTTATTTATTAAAAAAAAAGGGTTAAAAAAAAAAATAGTCTGTCAGGCTTACATTACAAACTGTTACAGCTCAGGAACATAAAATTGCTATTTTACACCACTGGGAACCTCTGTGAACCTTACCTTATAAAAGTAACCAAAACCTCTATATCCAAAAGCGTGCCACTTCACCAGTGACATTCAAAAGTACTATTTAATACTTTATCCACTAAGTATATTTCCAAGTATTACATTAATTGAATGCTGGCTTTTTAAATGACTGAAGACTGCTACAAATTTATATGACACACATTGCTGGAAAAAAATATAAATCTTTACACAACACAGTTTTTAATTCCCATTCTATTAAAAATCTTGTCAAAAAAAAGTAATTGTCAATAGTGGTGGTCCGTTGTGTTATGACATGCAGCAGCAATGTTCTCTTACTGAAACACAGACAAATTTGGTATCCTTACATTCGACTGAAGTGACCAAGTTTTCCATCATCGCCTTCACCCCATGAAAATACCTTTCCATCAACAGTTAATGCCATAGCATGCCGGCCACCTAAAAGTGTAAACATAAATTTAAGTTTTCAAGCTTTCAAGCAGGCAGTAGGTCTAGCAAAAACCTCAGAAGTCTGACACTGCTCTAGTTCTGCAATGTAATTGTACAAGCCTTTCAACCCAATACACATTACTTATTTTCTTTGGAGTTTTTATGTAATTTAATTTAAAACAAAACTTCCACAAGAGTAGGTTTTCTGGCACACTAAAAAAAAGGAAACAATCACTCCATTTTCTATTTTCAATGCTGCAAGAAATAAGGAAAAACCAAACCCACCATTTAGTAATACTCAAAAATGGAAACACTTTCTTTGGATCAGACTGAAAAACTATTCAGATGTTACCAAATTTAACTTCCAGCAAGTAAGAAACTGTGCATCCTCTAAATCAATACATTTTAATAACAGAACCATTAGATTTTATCTGACATTTTACACAACAGACAGAATTTAATAACCTGTATTTATTTTTTTTTAATTTAAAAACTATCAGATATACTGGGGCATCATAGCACCCAAGAAAATTGCAAAGCAACTACTTTCAGACTTAATATGTTATGTTTATGTATGTAAGAATAGCAATGGCCAGTACCTGAATGAACAGCCACCTTCTTTACCACATAGTTACTGAGAGCTGTAATCTGGCGAGGAATAGGCACGGTTCCACTAGATATTCCTAAACCCAGTCTTCCATTTGTGGCTTCTCCACAAGCATATACTTTACCCTCTACAGTCACTAAAATGAAGAAAAAAAAAGTTTGAAATCCCGTTAATGTTTCACAACTAGAAATCTGTTTCTGCCCTTCAATAATTATATTTATTTTAAACTTGTATTACCTGCAAAAAGGCTTTTGGATCCTCCTGCTACTTGTACAACATTCAAGGCAGACAGGGTTTCAGAAAAGGAAGGGACCTTTATCTAGAGCAAATAGGAAATAAAGATGATTACAATACACTTTAAAGTTTTACATTTTAGAAAGAGCTGCTGTTCTTAAGTGATGAACCAGTTAATCTAACAGGTACTTTTCTTTTTTTCCCCTCAGGTTTTGTATTTATCGTGGTTTCAGTATTAAATACTTTTTCTTGGTTTGTGTCTTTTGCCTGGTGTATATTAACTGGGATGTGTGAAGTGTTTGAATAATACGGGGAGTTTCATATATTAAAAAAAAAAAATTATATAAACATATAAAAAGGATTTTCCCATGCAAACTCAACGATAGCAGAATATGTACAGAGTGATAAAAATTTTTAGAACATTTAGTCCACTGCCATCTATAACAAATGAGTAAATGAGTGCTAAAAATCAAACTGGATTTCAGAGTAACAACCAAAATGCAAATTTTCTCCCGTTTTCCAGCCAGCAGACACCTACATGTCTTAACAGCAAAAAGTCATTAAAACCTACTCCTTGCAGCTTTTGGTAATAAACTCAAAAATTCTGATTAAATTTGAATTAATTTTTAATTGTGCGAGACTTGGACATTTTATTTTTAGCTGTGTCTGTTTTGCACTAAAGTACCAAAACAAGAAACATACCTTGGAGCCTTTTAGCCCTCCCAATTGATCTTTGTCATTCAGTCCCCAAACAAAAACTTTGGTTCTTATTGTAGCTGCCAATTCAAGCCCAGCTGCCTTCTTTCTAACAAGACTGAACATTTTGAGAAGAAAGGAAAAAAAAAAAAAAGTCAGTTTAGCAACATGCATGGTATAGCACAGGCACCCTTTTACTGTCCTTACTGATTTTACCATTTGGAACAGTTTCAGTACTCAAACTACACCATTACAGTTATGTGGCGGCTATAACAAACAAAACAAAAGAAAACAAAAACAGCAAAACGTTTTGCTGAGCAGTGATAAATATACACCTTCCACATACTAAATACAAACACACCAAATTTTTAGCTAGGTTTTCTACTCCAAGTAGACTGCAGAATCAGAAGAGTTGTACAAAATGCTACCATCTTACCTCTGTGATAATTTTAAATAAGTTACTTATCAGCAAATGACCTACTTACAATTCTGACAAACTAAGATACTGTCTTCTCTTTACTACCATTCAACCTAATTAAATTGCTCTTCTTACAATAATCTCCTGATTGGAATATATAAACACTAATGTTAGTTATCACTTCCCCCCCGCCCTGCAGTTACCTACCTCCCGGTGTTAGCTTTATCATCATCCTCTTCCTCATTATCAGAGGCAAGGAAAGGGACTGCAGCCAAATCTTCATCTTCTGCACGTATACGTCCCAGTATGCTAAGGCCATGTATTTTGCAATCAATCCCAGAGCTTCTGCACTGCTTGATTGCAATCTCAATGTACCTGTGGTACTAAGAAGAAAAAAACTAAATTGCCATCTTTTAGGTCCTATACAACTTCCTAAAACACAGGAAAGAATAGGACTTTTGATTGACTTTGTCACCTTAACAAAATGAATCTGTAACATTAAATATTTGGCTTTTCAGCCCTACATAATTCATATGTTAAGATAAACATATGGCCTCATTAATTTGAGAATGATTTCACTTCCAATCTTCTAAAAATTCATTATGCATTCCTCCTTGCTGTTACTGAAAAGGATCAGAACTACCATCCAAAATAAGGTTTATCACTCACTAAAATGATCCCCAAATTTAACTTTAGTGGGACATACGAATACTGATTTATATCAAAAAGAACTACAGTATCTTTATTACTAAGGCTATTATAGAGTTACACTATGATTATGGTAAAACTTACCAGGATAATTAACTTTACTAAACTGCCAGAAACAGTGCTAATTTAGAGGAAAATTAAAATACCATGCTATAATAATAATCACAGCAGTGCTTTTAATCTATCTCCTCCAGCAAAACATTTTTCTGTTGTACACGAGTAATTCTCACACAAAATTCACTTACTTCCGTACAGTCACTGAGAAGAGGCACTGTGGTGTCTGTAGGATTTATATTGATTGTCTTTAGCTCTATAAGGTTATTTAAGGAATTCCCCCCTAGAAGACAAAATATGGAAGGAAAACATTTTAAGATACGGTGTTTGTTTCATAAGCAGGGACTATGCATGTTAAATTCATTACTATGTTAACTGAAACCAGATAAATACCTACTGTTGAATGTAGACCAAAGAAAAAAAAAACAAACCACAAACAAAAAAACCCTTCAAACAACCAGAAAACATTTTTCAGACTTCTCAGAGAACATATAACGTACCTGAAACTACAACTAAAGAGGGCATGTAACTGCTGTCTGCAGGGTCCACTATCATCTTTAGTCTGTGAACAAGAACATCTGGAAAAATCTCCAAGCGAATCCAGTGCTAGAGGAAACACAGAGAATTTCATTTTCAGATAGCACTGTTAGGATCGTCACACGGCTAACAAGAATAAATGGATACTGCTTTTGAAGAAAGCATGAAAAACATTTGTGAATGGTACACAACAGCTGCAATGCATGGGAACTGGCCAAAGGAAAATGATCTTGTGAACTTCTCACCTGTCTAACTCCCAAATACAAGAGAAACAGTTGCAACATTTTTTTTTTTTTAACACTATTGAGAAAACTCAGAAAGCACAATACCACTGGAGGTCCAGAAATGCGACAAAGTAAATCTTTGGTTACAGTCTGCAGACAACCTGAAGGAAGGGTACTTGAGGTTATTCCCAGCATGTCCATCAAGAGAGTATCAAAACACACTGGAAAGAAGCCTAGTCACAAAACCTGGTGTCTAGGCTAGCTGCAGAGCAGTGCTGCGGGCCAATAATACTGGTAAACTAAGGAACAATGCTTACACGTTTTTATAAATGATCTGGACGCAGGGTTGAAGGTATATTAAACAAGTTTGCCAATGATACTACACTAGGAGGAGCTGCAGACTCCCTCAAGAGTAGACAGGCCTTACAGAGAGATCTGGATAGACCAGAGAGCTGGGCAATCACCAATTGTATGAAATTCAAGACCAAGTGCTGGATTCTCCACTTGGGACGGCATAATCCTGCTTACACATACAACATACAAACTGAGGGACAAGCAGCTGGAGAGCAGCCCTGCAAAAAGAGATCTGAGTGTCCAGATTGATGGCAAGTCGAATATGAGTCAACAGTGTGCCCTGGCAGCCAAAATGGCCAACAATGTCCTGGAGTGCATCAAGCACAGCATAGCTAGCCAGTCGAAGGAGGCGACTGTCCCACTCTGCACTGCACTGGTGTGGCCTCACATCAAGTACTGTGTGCAGTTTTGGGCACCTCAACATAAGGACATCACACTATTAGAGAGTGCCCAGAGGAGAGTGACCAAGATGACAAAAGGCTTTGAGGGCAAGACTTAGGAGGTCACTTGGTTTGTTCAGCTTGGAGAAGGCTGAGGGGAGAGCTTACAACTTCCTCAAGAGGGACAGCAGAGGGGGAGGTGCTGATCTCCCTCTGTCTGCTGACCAGTGCTAGGACACAAGGAAATAGAATGAAGCTGCACCAGAGGAAGTTCAGACCGGACATTAAGAAAAGGTTCTTCACTAGGTCGGTGACTGGAATAGGGTCCCCAAGGAAGTGGTCACAGCACCAAGACTGTCAAGAGTTCAAGGCATGTCTAGAAGATGCTCTTAGTCATACGGTTCAGTTTTAGATAGTCCTGTGAGGAGCAAGGAGTTGGACTCAATGATCCTTATGGGTCCATTCCATCTTAAGATATTCTACAATTAGTGAGTGAGTCTGGGAGACTCTGGATTGGAGACAGTTTTAGCTAGTGAGACCACAGGTGCTTTTCATATTGCAACAAACACTTAAGTAAAATATAAGCAATGTGATTGTTAAGAACAACTGCCATCAGTTCTTACACTGAAAAGGCAATTGTAACCATGTAACCAACTACAGAGTAGAACTATCCTGTATTTAAAATATCACACAAGTTCCTTATAATTCACACGAAACAGTTACAAAGACGAAGCTCAGCTTTAAAAAAACAGGCACACTTACTATGAAGAAACATAATTTTGTACTTCAGATGTCTGATTTTACTATTCTTCTACCTTACAGAAAGGTAACAAACAAATAGATTTCACTAAGGTAAATACTTATTCTCTTAAGAAGAAAGTATGGCAGAATAAATCAGTTATGGCTTAAAGTTACCTTTCCTTGTGAGCCAGAAGACTGCCAACACTGCTCACTACCATCAATAAGACGTGAAGCCTGATTCACAGAGGATGAGACATTCAGATTCTTAACTATTCTTGACCAATCATCCAGTAACATTCCCCGCTGGCTACTGTGCCGTCGCTTCAGCTGCTTTCCAGAACGCCCACAAAACACTGGGGACTGACCTGCACGGTTAGGTGAAACATTAAGCATGTAACTCTCAAAGAAAACTGCTTTTATTAAACCCATAAGCAACATGAAAGGAAAGAAAACAAATCAAAGATTTCAGGTATGTATTCTAAAAGTAGAACAGAGAAGTATGTCACATAGGTATGGTAATACTACTCACCATCAAGACTTTTTTTTTTTTTTTTTTTTTAATAAAGGAGATTCAAGCACTTTACCTGACTATAAGTTTTCACACCTCTCATTCATGACAGTCACACTTCCTATTCCGACACTTAGGATTTATTTCTATCAAGAAACCAAACATAATTTACTAAAAAATAAACATTACAAAATTAAGGAAAATTACTCTCTTCAGGAATGTGAGACACTAAGAGTAATTCCTAAAATTGAATTATAAAACATTACAGGTGTATGCAATGTTTAAACTGACAGAATCCTTAAGAGACTAACATTCCTGACTACGTAGCCACTTGAAAAGGTCCTTCCTTTTGAATTCCAAATGAAAATTTATGCTGATACCACCACGTGCAACTGCAGCAGTGCTATGGTCTTCTCAGAATGTTTTGTTGTCTGAACACTAATTTTTCATTATGTTAAGGAGTCAAAATTTAAAACTTTTTAAAAAAAAAAACCCAAATTCAATGCATTTCAAATTAATCTAAGAAACACTTAGATTCTGAAACTCACCTGGTTCATTTATTCTGCCAAAAGTATGTCGGGTGTTATGCTTCCTGGTTTTAAAACAGGTTTCACAGAAGTCAAAATCATCACAGTTTCTGCATTTGAATCTAGGCCCATTGATAGGAAACATCTGACAGCCATCACACCTGATTTCAAAAAAGAACAACAAGTAAATACATTTCTAGCAGTTTTCATGTTACAAGTTGATTTTAACACCAGTGAAGATAATGAAATCAAGATAGTAAGGCTAAAGGATAACCCATACACATTAAGAAAAATGTAAATCATGACTTACGTGACCCCAGGATGAATGCTAGGGACCAGTTCCATTTCTGACAATAAGCCAGTCCAATGAGACTGCTGAGGAAAGTCTACAATAACATCTTTTCCATTGGCACTAAATGCTGTAACAAAAACATGCAGAAAATGCAATGTGTTGCAAATCTTTATAAAATTAAGCACAGAGCATCCAATGCAAGACCAGAGCAGAAACATAATAAAAGTTTCGAAAGCAATCTTTTATTCTAATGGAACAATGTATTAACCTAAGCAGCCTGGAAAGGATCAGAGGCAAGGGAATTCTAAAGATTTTTTTAAAGATACATATTATTCTATTTAAAATCCTTAACTCTGAATTTTTCATTTATTTTTTTAAAACAGTTCCCAAAGGGAAAGCGTACTTCTAAGCAGAAATTTAGTATGACCAAAATCTGTACCTCTTCAAAGAATCTATGCCCTGTGGACTGCTCCTGTAACATCCCTTACAGCTTTACACTAGTGCACCCCATCTTCTCCTCACTTCCATATGAAGTTTTCAAGTTAGATTTACTTCTCAAAGGTAAATCATTTGTGGTTCATCCAAAGTATAAATGAGAACTACAACAGGAAGCTGCACAGATTCTTAAAGATCTCTACCGTGTGTGAATGGAGTGGCTCAAAAAGCAGATGAACACACTAACAAAATGTGCTTATACAGAGTATGTATTCATCACAGACATAAAATGCATTCTAAAGTCTCCTACCATCATGCAATATTTCACAAAACAGTGGGATTTTTAAGTCTGTCTAGAAGATTCTCTCCTTGAACACCGCAGAAAGTCTGTGTGGTTTCCAGTTTTATTATCTCCCCATGCCCCATTTTGAACATACATTACCTTTGACAACTCCCACACTTCGGTGAGTAACCGATCCCCATTTGTATTTGGGTGTGGTAACAGAGCTTTTCACACGCACTTTGTCACCTATCTTGATATGAGAGGCAGAACTCTGTGGTGGAAATCCTAGCAGTTGCAAGAACAAATGCATGGTGAGTGAGTTTTCCCTCCCCAGAATATATCCTCCCTTAGTTTATCATTCAATTTTTAATGAAAAAGCAGTTAGCAGTGAACTTACCCAAAAGCTCAACGTGGATATATCTGACCCAGTAAGTACCACCTTTTTGTTGCCAATCACATTGTACGTTCAGGTCATGCAATCCATCTCGATCCAATTTAATAACTTTGCCTACATCTCCTTCACAAACCTCCTCATAGGTTCTGCAGCACCTAACCATCATCCCCACCTAGGGAAAAAGGACAACAGAACGCCATAGCCAGGTAATGACTTTGGTACCAGAAGGAAAGTAGTTTCAATACAGCTTTTCATCATGCTTACCTGAATATTCTCCCTCACATACACAGCATAGTCATCATTACTTAAGAAATCAGCTCGTTTCTTAAAGGTCTGGCTCTCTGTTACAACAGCACCACTTGACTGGAAAAAAAAAAAAAAAAAATCAAGAATAAACACAAAATAGTTACAAAATTTGTTTTCAATTCAGATAAAATAAAATTGTTAGCAAAGACTGAAGATAACCCAACAAAAACACACACATATAATATCTAAGTTGTGTGCCAAATAAGTAAAATCTTCAACAGGTCAAATCACTATAGGGCTAAAATTTCTGATCTACTTTACTTTAAACTAAAGTTTAGTTTTCAAAATGACTTGCCAAGGAACGTAGCTGCAAATTTTCAAAATGTGTGAAAAAAGTTGGAAGTTGCAGTTCTAAAATGTGGTTTCCGAATAAAATTAAAACAAAGAAGACTTGTAAGTAATCTACGTAGCGTTGCAGATACACATTCACATTCCACTTCTTACGCTACTTGTTTGGAGAGGAAAAAAAAACAGTGGTGAGTGATGGTAATCTCCTACTTAAAGTACACTACTGATTTTTTTGTGTCCAATACAATGGGATTTAAAGTATTCTATTGCAAAAATAAGCTGATGAAAAAGATTGTAGTTATCAGAAATCATTCCTTTCGAGATTTAACTTAAAAATTTTAGAAGACCACTGCATTCCAGCTGTAACAAGAATTTTCAGAAAACTTTGCTCTCTTTTGAGCATTAAATGTTTTTCCATTCAACGCAATATATAGCAGTTTCTCATTGCAATACTGATAAAGATATCAGAACTCAATGTCAAGTTAATTTCCTTCAAAATATAAATGTGTTTCTTTCAATTACAAAATTCAATGTGCCAGAAATCTCAACATAACGCCTTAAAAAATAAATAGAATTATGGAACTTATGTCATTTTATTGGCAAATCCTTACTGAAACAGTTCCTGGAAGTCAACAGAAGCCTAATATAAATTCACATTAAACCTGTCGCACTCCATAGGCATCGTAAAGGTCATTTTATCATCAGTAAGTGAAAACAGGTTTTGTAAGCAAAAAGCTAAGTTATTTCACTAACATCTTTTTGCCATTTACTCACTGGTTTCTCACTCCTTGTAGTTAACATTTGTTTGTTTTTCAGACAAAAGGAAAGGAGGTGGGGGAAAAAAATTAGGAGTCCTTTACAAATATTACACTGTAGTATTGACTATTTTAGATGAAACTGAGACCAAGTATGAGGGATACTTAAAGCTACCACTTGTGAAAGTCTACCTGCATTCCACTCTTCCCCTCTGCTACTCATACCTAAATATTTAGAGATTTTCCTCGAGTTCTTTTAAGACATGCCTTAGAAACATACATCATCCTTGTTACAGTCTCGAAAGCTTGGGACAGCAGAATATCCTTGTACTCTAACCAAGTTCATAAAAGGAAAGAATCATAACATTTGCAGCCAGCTAGCATAACTTAGGTTTTAGTAACTTGATATTTACCACAGGGCAAGCAGCTTCAGCTTCTTCCACCTCCTCTGCTATTTCCTCATCTGAATACTCATCAGAGATAGTATCAGCGTCAGAGAGATCCGTAGTTTGAACATCAGGGTGATCCAATAACCAGCCAACCAAGGCTTCCACTCCTAATACAGAAAACAAAGTCTGTCTCTATGGGGTTCTCTGACATTCTTAAGAGAGTATCCCAAAAGAGAAGTAACAACTGCTCCCTTATAAGCAGCATTTTAATCTGCTTGCAACTTTCCTCCTCCTTCTAACACCATTAATTTAAGTAAATTAAATACCTGGTAATCCAGAAGCACTTCCAGAGGTTCCAGACAGAGATTTTAGTGCAAATTCTATGTTTTTCCTAGGAAATCCCATTTCCATAAGTTGAACTACAATGGGGAGGGGTGGAATTGGAGATTGCTTGCGTTTCTTCACTTTTGTGGGTCGGATATGTTGCACTGTGATGGGTGTTGTAGCTTCACTAGAGCTGCAGTCTTCAAACACTGGAGTTGAAGGATGTGTAGACTCTACAGCCAGATACTGGCATACTGCCAAAGCAGCAGCCTAAATGAGAACAACTAAATCAGTCCGAGTAAAACAAGAGTATTTAGTGTCTTTGTGTGTGTGTGCCTGAAATTAAAGGTTATTTGCCAAAAAGGGTTCAGTGTCACTTTTTAAAAAACCTATAGCTTAAGAAGTTTCAATTGGAATGTGAATTAAAAAGACTTATTTATTAAGTTACTTATTAGCATAAAACAGACTTTACCTCAAGCTCTTGTTTGTCAAATATTGCTTTCACAGGGGATGGTTGCGTAGCAGCTGTCAAAAGTTGCTGTAGAAGAATCATGGGAGGCTGAGGTCCTTCAGGAGACATATCTCCTATGTCGGGAGAGGCAACTGCTCCATCCTCTTGAAACAAAAACATTATTTTAACCAAAACCATGTAATGCAAGTCAATCAGGAGACTTACACAGAGGCCTAATGGTTGATCAAATACATCGTTATTTCTCCCATATTTCTTCTCCATAAGAATAATGCTTTTAAGATTAAACCATGTGTGCCACAATCTCCATAGAAAAAAGCAAATGAGAAATTTGTAAGTAAACAATAGTTTTACTAAAATACACCTAGAACACGCCTAGCAGAAACTGCTCAGTGAACAGTGAATTTGCACAAGTGTCTTCTGAGTTCACCTTGTTACAGTAAGATTATTATACACAGGTCCTTCCAGGATAAACCACTTTATATAAACAACCAACAATTTCATTGATCCCCAAAATCATTTTGCGTACTTTCTGGATTGAGTAATTTCCCCTTTCATTACACCTCTTGGGAAGAGCTCCCTATAGGCATTCATCCCTTTCAAGATAGTACACTTTTCTTGAATCAACGGGCTCATGATTCTGCAACTTTTATATCTGATTTTGTATTCCTGTTGGCATGAACATTCATGTTTCCTAGATTTTTACTGTGGCTGTTTCAGGAAAGTATTCTCATTCTTCATTTAACTCTAACAAAAGAAAGTTCTCATATTTGAAACAAGAACAAAACAGTTAACTAAGTCACATACTTATGCTTCTGGATTTAAAAAAAAAAAAAAAAAAAAAAAAAAATTGAGTGTAGGTTTTTCCTCCCCCTTAAAAACTGACTGTAGAAGTAAAATCATGCTCCATTCCTGGAAAAAAAATGATGACTCTGTTGACATAAGATTTGGCAACTGACAAAAAAAACCCAGAAATATACAAATAAATCAAATAATATATTCAAAGACATTACATGATTCACTGATTCACAAATGCCCAAAGAATGAATATCAACTATAAGGGCATCAATAGCTATCCTGAAAGCTGAGAGCTATTCTCTTTATTTTTATATTCAGAATTAATGTACATGGAGATTGAATTAAAATTATTAAAATTACAATTCCTTTAACTCCTTTTAAGATTAAGCTTAAGACACCATATCCTGGTACTTGTTTCACTGGAAACTGCAAAACATTTGAAGTAAACAGAATAGCCAATAAGAACTCATATTTTAAGCTTGGAGCAGAAAAAGAAATCACTGCAAAAAACCTGCAAGTTTTTTAAAATTACTTATAGAACTTACTAACTATAGAAGACTTACAAATTTAGCTAACTCCAATATTTCAAGCTTCAAATACTTGATCCACTTAGTCTTCAAAACCTAAGTTAAAAAGTCAAAATGCTTTTAATATGTAAGGTTAAAACATTTCTGAATTTTAATTCTTAATTTGTAGTCTTTGGAGGGCAAACCTAATTTCTACCCTTCAACTGTCATTAGCAAGGGTTATAGAGTTACAAATTCTATCTGCTCTCTAGACAAACAGCAGCACATTCAGGTTGTATTTCAGAATACCTGCAGGATTTAATGCACACTCCTGAACAGCTGGCTGAGATAAGATCTGCCTTAGCGTATCCTGGTGAGAAAGCAGAGCTCGGCCTGCTTTCAGTATGTACAGCTTTAACTGCTGGCATCTCAGTAGATCCAAATCCACTTGACCTATCAGAAATATTAAGCAGCCATTAGCACTAGGAATCTCTTGTATTAAAGAAAGGCTATCAATCATACAACCTCAGTCAAAAAATTAGTTTACATCTTAACTCACTGTCTGAAAGCTTGTGAAATACTGATGGTACGAAACAGTCTGAATAGCACCTGGATAAAAAATCTGCATACGTTCTATGACCCATGACATTAAAAACACTGCCTTCCTACTTTTCACACAATCATACAGCTGATATATAGCACAGTAAGTGCAGTTAAGATCCAGTATTTTACATAACTCAATACAAAAAGCCCAGACGTAGAACTTATTTACGTTTTCTCACCAAAATAATAATGGTATTCCACTCACAGTGTAGAGCAATTCACCTCCTACCTAAACTTGTCCTGTAAGTGCATACTATTCAATGTTGACTAAGAAAAAACATAAGGTTCCAGAAAAGCCTTTTTCTTGTGTACGATTTCTGTTACTAGTATTTTTCTCAGAGCATATCCAGCTATTTAAAAACAACAAAAAAAATCCAAGTGTACCTGAAAGACTCTGATTGGGAGACTTCATTCTTTGTTTTTCTATTTTACTTCCAGCCAGATTTACTAGTTGAGCCCAAATGGATAGCATAGGTTCAGTGAAAGGCAAGTTGTTCACATTAAAAGCCACAACTGGAAGCTAGACAGTGGGGAAAGAACCAGACAAGAAAAAATTACAGGTAAGCATTTTCCAAAATTTTACAAAACCACTCAAATTTTCAATGGGTATTAAGTGAAGAACAGAAGAAATAGCATTCATCTTATTGCTCTTGATCAGGAACAACTGGACAGGATTTCTATTCCCTGCATAGCTCGTAAGCCTGTATTTGTACCACACAATTGTAGGTCTACTTGGTGAAAAAGCAAGCCAGAGTCAGAGCAAGGAAGAACTGCAGTCCCTGAAGCAGACCAGGCACTTCGACTGTGCTTTCACTAAAGCGTATTAGCCAACTTGAGATTAAGATTCAAATGAAAACACCCATGAGTTTCTACATTTGTTCACAAATCAAGTTAAACACAAATAAATAAGCTCTTCTCATGTAAGAGCTGTAAATCACATTATCATGCTTGGGATTTTACCTCAAGTCAAAGGATTTCAGCTCAAATCCCCTCTCCTTTCACCACCTCAACAAATGAGGACAGGCATTAAAGGCCCTATAGAGGTTCACATGAGTAACATCTTGGATTTGCATTTAGAGCGCTCTATGTGTTGAATGTCACTGTATCTACTCAATGAAGAACAAATATTTTCTTTGCACCACATCAGAGTCTTTAACCATACCCTTCCCTGTACTAAAGCCTCAATAAAACAAACTTACTGGTTTTAGTTGATTCAGAGGGCACACTCTGCACGTTCGCATGTCATAGAACTGTACAGTGATTTTCCCTTTTGGGGTGATGCGTGTCACTGTGCCTTCTCCAAATTCATCATGAACTACTTGTCCACCCAGTCTCAAGCGACTGTCTATGCCGCCAATCACAGCTAACACTGCCATCAGGCCTCCCACCTCTGGATTCTCAGTGTCAGGAAAGTAGTCATCCAACAGAGCCTAACAAAGAACAGTAAAATTAACTGTAGGGAGAAAACATACTTCTATCTGCTTTAAAATACCAATTTAATCATACACACTTCAATTTAAAAATTACAGCACATAAATAAATATAAATATAAAAATGGTTTCAAAATTAAGCTTAACATTGTTTGCAAACATTTAACATTTATAGTTTCAAAATAAATATTGCTATAAAAATGAGCTTATTTTAAAACGTGGAAACTACCCCTTCTGACTGTTTTCCTGCAAAGATGTGGGTGATGGAGGTTAGCTGAGAGTTGATGTACTTGTTTATGAGTCCATTCCACTGGCTGAGCGAATGGAGTGTCCTCAGCAGTGCCACTACCTCTTCTGCTAAAGTACTACTGTGAGTGGCGGTTAGAGATGCTTGGGGCCTGGCCTTCCTCCTTCTCAGAGTAGATTCTGGAAGGACAAAGCAATTGGGCAAAAAATTATCAGTTGAACTATTTTATGTATTTATATACATAACAATAAGTCACTGAGGAAAAGTTCCGCTACCTCTGAGTAGTGGGATATCTGAAGAACAAGTACTAAGCAGGCTGCCTAAAAATCCAAACAGTTTTTCCACAAGGAATTTCATGTCTCTTGATCTTTCATTTTTATCCCAGGATGGAAGTACTGCTTTCAATAAATGTACAGCAAGGATCTAAAAAGAGAACAAATTAGTGTTATTCCACTTCAAGTCACCAAGTATCAACGGATTTCTCAAACATATTAAGCAGAGATGAAAGAGCTTTTAAAACTTGAGTCATCCAGTGTAGTTCTTTCTACAATGCTGATTTCTTTCCATCTGTGGAAATTACAGAGCTACTGATCTTGTGTTCAGTTTTCCAAGGAATAATGTAAAAGAAGTTGTGCCAGTTCAAAGAGTCAGTAACAATTTCATTGGTACATTATATTAGTTAATCTTTAATACTCCAGACATGAGACAGACACACACTGGGAAACAACGTAAATGACTAAAACACATAGGAAAAAATAGGAATACAGAATAGGAAGGTTTGTTCAGATTCCAGACTCAGAACTTAGAAGATGTATTTGAGAATGAAAGTTTCTAAGTTTCTGCAATAAAGTATGGTAACTAAAAATCATGAGATAAAAAGCTGAATGGCACAAGAAGGCAAAAAGCAACCACAGTGACACTCAAAGTAGTTACTGTGAAACTAGGGTCTCCAACATAGTACAGAAGGAACAGGCTGGCATCTCTAAACCTAGACACTCAGCATAGGACTGGTGAGGAACACAGGAAGGCACAGTGTCGCAGTATCAAAAAGTAAATGGGGTTGCACATTCTGAACAGAAGTACTTCAGGTTTTGAGCTTCCTCATCTTCTACCCAGAAGACCAATACAATACAAGTGACCAATAACAGTGAAGAGCTCTCTCTTCTTGTAAACCTCTGTCAATAACTTCTTTCTAAAACTTCAAGGTCTCATATTTTTCTTGTTGTTAACTCAGATGCTGGTACATCAAGAATGCTCATTTCTCTCAAGTATTCTCTGAACAGCACAGAATACTTTAATGTACTAAGTCCTGGATGACGACAGAAGTCTCATTACATTAAAAATACTGGAAGGAATTTACCAGAAGATCACACAAAAATGCACAGGCTTTTATGATACAAGGCTTTAGTCAAAAAATGCTGATGCCTTATGAAGAAAAAGATTAAGACCACCTTTTGATCCCCAAGCCTTAAAACTTGTAAGAGTTATTCCATAATAAGGTTGCTTTTCAATTTCACGAAAAAGGCACTACAAGATGCTAAGGAAAGGTAGAAGAAAACAAAACAAAACTAAAAGTAAAAAACAACCAAAAAAAAAGAAGAAAAGAGAAAAGGGAAAAGGAGACAAGGGAAATACAATACCAAAATAAGATGCCAACATGCAGCTTCTTAAGAGAGATTGTAATTTAAACAATAACAGCTTACTATGGAAGGAGGGACAGTAGGTAATATACAATTTGAATTAAACTGCACATTCTTCCTAGCCATCTTTTTGTTATTCTTTTCTTTATTCAACTTCTAGGAAACATTACATGGGAGTTTCTGGAATACATTTTTGGAACACAATTTTGGCCTCTCATCTGTACAAAACTTCCAAGCTTTAAACAGAACAAGGGTATCTGTAGTGCCCTGAAGCATCAAAAGTTGACAGATGTGTATTTAAAACAATGAATCCAAAATATAAGAAGACATGTTATCTTTTTTCCAATTAATTAAAGACTTATTTAAGGACATTTCCCATCTGTTTTCTAAAATACAGTTTTGGTGGTTTTGTCCCCCAAAGAGAAACGAAGTCTACTAAATTCATTGCCTATCAAAGTAACTTGGAAATACACACATTACCTGTCTCTGTAGTGAAGCAGCAGTGAAAGATTCATGCCCCTCAACAATTTTCATTAGCAAAGTTATCCACTGAGATGTACTAAGAGTGCTGCACATCTGAGGCATGAGTGCTATACTTCGAATGAATCCCAACGTGCACCAACTCCTATGCTGTTCTTTATAAACTAATTTATTTGGCAAGGAAGCTAAAAACAAAAAGATATATACATATAACAGTTGACTTTTCCGCCAGCTACATTATTCTCTATATACTACACTTGGCTTTTTCGAACAAATTGTAACTCTGAGCTACTCCACTGTCTTTATATGAACTATTAACTTCAATTTTAGAGCCTGTAATTAATTTTCTTAAATATGGCTTTAAAGCAATTCTCATCCTTATACTGTTTCCTCATTTCAAAGTAGTTAACAGCATTACTTCTGAAATTACAAAGAGGCTACAGGAATATGACACACCCAGTCATACTGTTCACCTCAAACAGAAAAAGACTGCTAAGAAATTAATTGTGTAAGCCAGTCATACACACATCCTGATGTTCCACATGCATCTCATGCATCTCTCCTGCTTTTAGTGTTTATGTTCTAAGAACATTCAATACCACTTATGTTGCTTTTGCTAACAATTAAGATGTTAAAAGCTCTTAAAATGCATTTACTAGCTTTTGGTCTCAAAGAATTAAAAATCAGTAATGAAAGATTTACAAAGTTACAGGACAACAAAGCACAAAACAGAAGCACATAGCTGAATCAGATTGTTTCTATATTATATACCTGATTTATCTATTGTTCCACTCTCCACAAGCATACGGAGTAGACCACATAAAGTCCTAGTAGCATCACTTTGCATGACTTCAGCATGAACACCAGCAGAGAGACACAGTGTCTGCAACAGGTTCACAGTACTTGTCAGCATCATGGAAGTAGGGTGGAGATTCCTTTCAACTTGTTCTCCTTCTGAAGGAAGATACAAAAGGCAAAAGAATACATTAATATTGGGTTAATCTACTTCACAAAGTTCTGAAACAAACATGATGTGAGAAATTAGTTGTAAATATTTTTTCCAAGATAATTTCACATGAAGATTCCTTATTTCCAATTGCAACAGCAAAATATAAATCAGATATTTACAATGAGTGGGGTGAAACACTGGAACAGGTTGCCCAGAGAGGCGGTGGATGCCCCCAACCCTGGAAACATTCAAGGCCAGGTTGGATGAGGCTCTGAGCAACCTGATCTGGTTGGAGATGTCCCTGCTCCTTCCGGGGGGGTTGGACTAGATGACCTTTAAAGGTCCCTTCCAACCCAAACTATTGTATGATTCTATTATTATGTGCAGATATTTTCAAGTTATTCTCTAGCAGTACACAGCTTAAAAGTAGCTCCAAATGCAGTAACAAGAATAGGAAAGCAGTGTGACTAGATGTATAATTAGGCCATATAAAAAAACACACTTTAGAATGACATTAACATATGTTAAAATGTATTCCTCCTGGTATCTGTAACTGAAATTATTTCAGTTGGATAATACTGTTTTCTTTGGTTCATGAATATGTAACACATGTGATATCATCCTTTCTATTCTCCTTTCTCACAGTAAAGCTATCTTAAAAAATATTCTGGTCAGAAATACTTTTTTTTTTTTAAATTGCTTTTTTACCAGAATCATCCTCAGTGTCTGAATCCTCTGTTGTAGGCTGCGTTGCTGGTGGTGGCTCAGCTAGTTTGAGATCATATTTTCCTTCCTTCCCCATTCTGTAAGAATTTGTACTTCCAGTGTCCCACTGCACTCTAATCCACCCGTCTTCTCCCAGTTCTCCAATCACACGACCCAAACCTGGAGGCGGTCCATCCTGACAGAAGGGAGAGGCTCAAGTTACACAAACAACAACTCTAATTCATCTTCAGAGTTCACAAAATAATAGTGCTATTGCTCTTATTTGCTGCTAGCCTTCAATAATGTTTCAAAATCCAGTATAAAGCTGGAAAATATTCCACAATCTTCAAAAGAAATTACCCCAGTAAACTGCAGCAACACTCATAAGTGCCATACACACCTAGTTAGAAGTGCATAACATTGTAGCAAACAAGTGATCCAATAACCTGTTAAATCATGAATCAGAACAGTCTCGCTAAAAAAGAATTTTCATCTCCAAAAATAAAGTTAAACAAATAATTAATATATTTTTGTGTATTTATACACATTTTCTCCAAGTCTTTAAAATGTAAAACGACATTTAAAGTTTGAACATCAAATTCACAGACAATCCACTGAACAGAGACTTTAGATTTTAACACACTCACACCTGTATGAAAGAAGTTGTACCTGATCACCCCATTTCCAGTCTACCCCTCTCACCACTCTGGTACCAATTTTCATCATGGCTGCCAGCTCTGGCCCAGAAACAGGGAGCTGAACAGGTGTAGTTTCCTTTCTTGACTCTTCTAGGACTGTGGCAGAAGCTCCATGAGAAGAGGCAATAATATCTTCTTCAACGTTGTCAGAACTAGGCCCTAAAGAGGAAAAAAACATGAAATAAATTAAAACCAGCTACAAGTTTTCATAGGTATCTTTGACAGACTTAAAAGGTACATAATTTTTGCAATATAAAAGCAATAACAATAGGAAAGCTGACTTAACAGGTGACACTCAGATGAGCCTTGAGGAAACCAGGATATAATGGCTCTGAATGCACAGGACTTAATTTTGAACAAAAATAAGTGACAAATAATAAAGACATTATAATGAGTTCTGTTGCTAAATGGTTGTATTAACAGAGTTGCTATTTTTAAAAACGTCTTATGAGCACTTTGGTTAACTACAAGTTAAAAGAACAAATATTTGCCATCACCTAAGAAAACCAAGAAAGAAAAAGCAGGAGAATTTCAATCATGGCAAAAAAAAACATCACAGAGCTTCTTAGAACAGAACAAAGCTCTTTTTTCCAGGTGAAGTATGCAGACTAGGAACGGTTTTAATAGGTAGAACAAATGAAACTGAAGTAAGGGGGAAGCAGTTTTTGATGTTTAAATTTTAAATTTATTTGTAGTGTTTCCACCAAAACTACACTACCACTCCTAAATTCTAGCAAATGATGCCCAAAGCAAAGGCTTAGGAGAAAAATAATGACTGAATAAAGACTACAGTCAAACTAACTTCCTCCTCAATCATGTTTACAGATGTGGTTTTTGTATCAGAGTAGCATTAAGAATTATCTTTAAGCAGCAAAGTCACTCTATAGTTTGGGTACATAAACAGGTAAAAAACATAGGAGATTTATAAAACATGCTTTATTCCAAACAAGATCTCATACCTATCAGTCGCAGTGTTGTTTGTGTCAACGCTAGCATGCCAGAATTAAGGAGGAGGCTCAAAGTATTAGCACCATGCTGCAGTGTCAACATGTTGAGCATGACCAGCAGAAAACGTGCTTGTGGAATAGTCCCAAGACTTGGTCCTGCTGGATTCTCATTAGTAATTGTTTGTAGAGGAACAGGCTGCACACCTAATTCAAAAGCAATAGAAGTAACAAAGTCATTTGACATTTGGGAGCTACAATAAGACAGGTTATAGATTTATTTGATGGTTTAAAATATTATTTATTCCCTGCTTGGCTTTAAGAACTTACAAGCTGAAGTTCCAAGGAACTTTTTACAATTTAGATTTTAATGGTAAAATGTTACTAATGAGTAATCAATAACCTGTTGCAGAAATATCAGTAACATTCTCTTAAACTCACTTTTCAGCATTAAGGGAGAACGAGGGGCAAGTGGAACATGGAGGGACAGAAAGTCCAAGCGTTTCTCAGCACAAACCACAGGAATTTATTTTAGGATTCTTATTATTGGACACTTTAAAAAAATGCAACAATATTAATTTAAAACAGCTTTCTCCCAAGCCAACAGCAACAAACTAAGATTCACCTAGTTCTTTAAATTTTGCAGTAGCATCTAGCAAGATGTTCCGGACATTCTGAATAGCCCACGCATACAACTTTCCAAAAGTTACTTCTAGCAGCATTCTGTTAAACGGTGGGATCAGATCAACATCCTTTAAGCAGTCGGTGAGCGGCTCCCTTCATAGAAAAACAACAACAAAAAGTAAGTATTTTTTTTCTTACTGAAGAACTGTGAAAGCAAAAACAACAAGAAGTTTTACCCTATATTGGCTCCTTCTGGAATAAGCCTCTGCCATCCACAGAACATTGCATACTGCACAGATGGCAGCAAAAAATTTTTTGCTGCCAACTTCAGAATAGTATCTATTCCCTCCAGACGAACTTCTGCTCTTTCCAACTGCAAAAGAAAACAAAAAAAAAAGTCATACTTATGTAAACTGCTAATACATGCAAGTCTATTTTCATCCATTTTACCTGTTTTAATAAACATTTTCTCATTTTTTCTACATCCACCGGCTCTTCTTTAAGTGCAAACTCAACAATGGTGTTAAGGAGGGCAGACTGTGGATACAAGCCTTGGACATTTTGCTTCAGCCATTTGTATCTGTGGACACCTGTAACTGTACTCAAAAGCGGCTGCCACTTATCCTGCAAAATAGGAAGGTAGCATCCTAAATTACTGAAAATACAAGTTATTTCATGTAAAACTATGATCAAATTTAAAATACTGGGGGGGGGAGGGGGGGGGAAACAACACATGACATAAGACACCACAAAACTTCTTCAAAGCTAAGAAAGAACTTAGTATTACTTGTAACTCATTACCTTGTTTACAATTGCTACATAAAATTTCAAATGCATTACTATTCAAAAAAGAGGAAGTAAGCCTTCTCAACCTTTTATTTTGAAATGAAGCTTTATATAAACACTTATAAGATTCATCAATAATCTAAAAATTAGAGAAGATATCTTTACCTATTCTAAATACGCAGTAAACAAGCTTTTGTTTTAGTGAAACTTGGAATAATTAAAAAATGTGCCATACTTAATTATATATCCCAAACATTATTATCGGAATATTAAATGTCAAGTTAGAGCAATCACGCTTCAGCTAGTATTTTTTCCTCTTGTTACTTTTATTCACACGGTTGATTCAAAACCTGATATCCTACCTTGGGTGATTTGATTGGTATGGGCTTTTTATCTACAGGTACAGGACTGTGAGGTACCACACAGGATTCTTCTAGATCACTCTCTTCATTTCCAATTTTGGATTCTTCCACATCAGCGGCTTCAGCTTTTTTGGGGACTAGAAATAAATAAAATAAAATAAAATAAAATAAATCATGTAATCTGATAACATTTTACAACGTCACACTTTTAGGTTTGTATGATAACCTAAGCATACAGAATGCTTCGGCTGGAAATGTACTCTTCATGGACTCTATGTCCACCTATTATCAAATTAGCTCTGGTAATATCTGCAATATACTTTTATCTTTGAAGACCAATTTCAAAAGCACTTTGATATTGGTTCACCACATTAATTTATTTCCAGTTAAACAGTTCTTTGACCACACTGCTTTAATAAAGCATGATTTTTAGTAAGATGCCACTTCTAGTTAAACTTTACTAAAACCAATTCAGAGGGACTGATATTAATGGATCATTTTTAATATGCTGGAACACAAAGAAGCACGCCTCATCTAAACTTGACTCTCTTATCTGCCTGGTTTTGCTGCAGGAACTGACATGTAAACATTGATTTTTAAAACTTCATTAAAATGCAGCAGAAAGCAAATGGCTTCGATTTTTTAGCTAACAAGAGTCTCAAATACAGAGCAGCAAGCCCTGGAATGAGATTGATTTGCATTGTTTCAAAGAAGATACAACATTACTGTTCCTTTACCTCTTTTTTTCCTTTTTTCTCTAATTATTTTCTGAGCTACCCTCCGCCATCGGGGTAAGGAACTCAGAAGTTTAAATTTAGACATTATAGATAGATCATTGCAAACTGCAGGACGTAGTTCATTAAATAAGAATCTCAAACGTTCAATGACAGGAGCACAAACTTCCTTGTAAGAACGTCCTTGTTCCTGATGGGTCTAGAAAAAGTATTGAAGATTAGGTTACTGTTTAATATACAATGAAATGAACAATATATAACTTTTTAATAAAACACTTCATATTAAAAAGACTCTAAACTTCAGCAGGTAAGAGGCTTACCTTAATCAGTGAGCATTTTGCTTGGTAGACAACACGACACACATCCACTACAGATTTTGGTAGGGTTTTGTGCTTTACCTGGTCAACTCCAAGGGTACCAGGATGAACAAGAGACAGTGCTACGTGACCTTAACGGGAAAAGACAATCTCTGAATACACATTTCCAAAATCATGCATAGCAGAGTTTAAACTGGTTCAAAATGTATTCTGGGACATCTATACCACACGCCTACCTACCCAAATCTTCATGCTTCAGAAGGCAACATAATAACAAACGTCCTACTTCTTCCACAGGATGCTCAGGAGGGAATGTGATTGGTGTTGTTAGGTGACACTGTTTACAGTATCTCTCTATTTGACACAAGAAGTCCTACAAAAAACACACAACAGCCTCAATTTAACTTTGTTTTGAAATACAATGAAAGGACCCAAATTACTGCAACCAGCATTTAAATAACACTGAATAACCTCCACAACCTGAACTAACATTCAGAAGTGAGATACACCACACAGTACGCACTACTGAAGACACAGCAATTACAACCCAATACTACAAAGAATACTCTGTTATCTTTCTTTTTGTATGAAGATAAACACAGCTCAAGGAACAAAGCTACCACTGCTTTTATCTCTTCCTGAGACAGCCAGGTCATCTAACATGATTTTTAATTGTCTTCTCCTGACTAATCATTATTGCTATCCTATCCTCCCAAGGCCTTATTTGGGTTTTTTGGATAAAGGAGCTGAACTCAAAGGCTTAGAAATTCTTAAGGTATTATAGAAGACAGTGATCAATGTAAATCTTAGAGGTTTTCATAATATCCACAATTCCAGCTAGGTGAAACCTGAAGCCCAAGGCACAAAGAGACTTTAAGACAAAGGCATACATGCACCTGACACATAAAATACATTTGCACTTTGACAAAGAAAACTCCATCTTAGTTCAACTGGAGGTGAACACGGTCTGTTAATACCATTAAACTTTAACAGGGAAAATAATGCATTTTTTTTTTTTTAGTAATAATACATTTAATTTTTGTAGTTCTCTCACTCAAACATTCAAAAGAAAAAATCGTACTGTTAAGATATTAAGTGAAACATGCAAATTTCAGCCATTAGTAGTACTCAACCACTCCTTTCACAAAAAGTAATTCTGAAACAACTTTTTTGATTGTTTTTTTATAACTTCTGGAGAATTTTCACCAACAAAACTGGTTTAGGCCGCCACTGTCACGCTTCAGCAACATTTTTTGTGAACAGAACTACTGAGGGCTTACCTTCACAGTGTGATCCTGAATATTATTATCTGCAATAGCTTGGAGAAAAGGTTGTGAATGGTCACTCAAAGTTAATCGATGCGTATATAGTTTTGATTTATTTGGGGTAGTATTACCAGGCGAGCTGCAATGGTCTTCATCTTTTTCCTCATTGTAACTGTAATGAATCTGACTAGTTTGCAAGCCACCAGAAAAGATAGATGACTTTAACCACTCTAAAAGAAAGAAAAGAAAACATAAATGTATATTCTGATGAAAGATTAAGCTATTAAGACTCAACAACACCCTCAAAATAAAACGCATACACAGCTTCCAACAAGATTTAGCAATTCTTCCATTTTCTGAAACTTTTTCAGAGGAAAAAGAAACAGTTCTGCAAATAAGAAACAACTAAGTAACAGTGCAGCCACTACTTGCTTAGAGATTATAGGGCCTTACCTATTTTTTCTGTGATTAATACTGAATTATACTCTCTATTCACCAAATTAAGATACCCAATAAGGTAGAATCCAACACCAGATGCTGCAGGCACTCATAAACGAACAGAAATTACTGAGATAACTGTGCTATACAGAATTTCCTTTTCTTCTTTGTTTTTTAATATTTTATATTGTATATTACAAAATTCTGAATATTTAACCGTTCAAAATTATCTAATCCTCATTTAAATATTGCTAAATTATTGGACCTTGATGACTGTGGTAAGTAATATTAAGAACAAACATTTTTTTCAAAAGACAGTAAAACTAAAGAGGTGCTAGATTTCCAGTTAATTTATTTTGCCTGTCTTTTTCTTGCGTGCTTAGACAAGTATTTATCACTTATTTAAGTTCAAAATTAAGTTCTGCTTACTGGCACATTCAACTTCCAGAGGAGAAAGTGGTGTGCTCATTGCCAGGTAGGAAGCGTGTAGTCCAAGGAGAAGACCCAAATTCCTTTCTGTGTCTATTAGAGGTGATGACAAAGTACTGAGATCTGGTGTTGTAACCACTTCCTGGTCAGGCTAATTAAAAGAAATAGGAGTTGAAAGCTAGAACTGAGCTCCAACAAGAATTTTGAACGTAAAACAATACTTTATTTTAGAAAGTGTGCATCCATTAATAGATAACATTTTTACCTCCATATAATGGCCAACACAGAAGGCATGCATTGACTCCCGCGTGTCCTCAAATTGCAAAGCCGCTTCCAAAGCAACAACTGGGTCCTCACCTGCAAACTGAGCTAATGAGAGAATGAGGTCATCAGTATAATATCTATAAATCTGGTTATGCCATCTAGTTTTGAAACAGAAGTAATTTGTGTCTTTAACTGAGATGCTGATTCTCACCAAGTATGCTATTGCCAGTTAAAGACTGGGTTTGGAAGTCCTTTATATCATACACCTTCCCATCAATCACTGTCCAAAATCCTCCATCTTTGTTGTGGTTCTCTAGATCAGCTTTACGTATAAATGTCACCTCCTCATTATTTCTGCAACTCTGGCCAGTAAAGAATGAACCTACAGGTATAAAACAGAATAGAGAATTTATCAAAAGAAAAACAAAAAGTAAAGTTTTTTTCTGAATATTCTTTTGATAGTTGCCTCATCAAATTATTCAAAGGCTGTTTGTCTTTTGATACGCTCAAAAGTCAAAATGGCTACTAATGCGTTCCTTTCTACATATTATGCAATTAAATTGTCTGTACGCTGTATTCTTTTATGCACTGATCTCCAGTGTCACACTGTGAAAGACCTAGTACTGCCCAGCTATTTTTGTTTGGAGGCAGAACAGAACAACCAGGTGTTCTGGCAAATCACTGCTCTAGTCAGTTCTCCCTCAAAATTACTTTAGTTTTATTACACACTTGCCTACAAGGCATTGGCTGTATGTTTAATTTCACTCTAAATACTTTTTTTTTTTTTTTAATAAAAGCAGGTTACATACATGTTAGAACTCTTCCAATCTACAGAGCAGTAAACTGTTTCAAACTAAACGTAATTTCACCCAGGCAAGAAACATCAAAGTAATGTTCGCACACATGTGCTTTCATCTCAGTTTGCTCTATTAAACCAATAACTCAATTTTTAGATCGTTTTTGCTCTCCTCAACATATTACTGTCTAGTACTGCGACCTTTAGCTCTCTTGGGTTATGGCATCCATGTTTCATTCATCTCTCCACCAGTAAAATGCTCACAATCAGAAATGCACACTTTCTGCTTCTCTTTTCACCCCAGACACAGCCCATATTATGAAATGCCCTGGGAAAAGGAAGTTTTCCTTATTTCAAAGCTTTCACATTACTCTCCATTTATGTTACAGATAGAATTTAGTAACAAAATGCATAGGTGTACTAGTCATGTTTTCACTGCAACTTTTCACATTCAAAATGCAAAATAACGTGAATTACCTCTTCAAAAAGTTTTGATTGTACTCTGCTTAATCCTACCTCTGTACATAACTTCCTTAAAATTTACTCACAGAAATAAATACTGCCATATGAATTGGTTAATACAAATTTGTACTGTAAAAGTAGAATTCCCTTCCTGAGAGTAGTTAATAAATAGTCACCATTTTTATATAGTTGCTTTACGAAAACATAAATAAATAGTCCATACTACTAGTACATACCCATTATTCCTGGCCATGCTAAATCCTCGTTGTCATCCCTTTCCTTTCCAGGGGCTAAATGGTTAAATCTGTCTAGGTGTTCTAGCAAGCCAGCTAACAGAGGAATAGCACCAGCTTCCTGCATTAATCCAGCATTTTTACTGAGTAGTAGCACTATAGAAACCACCAATTCTGGAAGAAGAATGCCTAAAACACAGAAGACATACAGATTTAGTTAGAGACCTATATTTGTAGCATCACGGAAAGAAATCATGGAGCAATATGTTCTGCCTTCTACTACAGCTTTAATACAAAGCTCCTGCCTTCCCCATCAAATTTGGCCTTCTTCTCTCCCATCAACCAAAAGATTAAATTGACTCTTTTTTAGTCATTTAGAACTTTCAGGAACATCTACAATATAACTTGATACGTGGAAGGGGAGGAAGGGAATACTGCAAAGAAAAATCTACCTGTTAAATCTCCATCTACTACACGAGATACTTCTGCAAAATGCCTGTGACTAGTAGAAGCAATGCTAGTTGCCACAGGAAGTATATCACCAATGTGTGTGCACAGGAGAGCAGTGTATTTCTTCAGTAAAGAGCCAACACCTAAGAGGTCAGGACCTGTATAAAAAGGAGGAAGAGCATAGAAAACCATCGGAGTTATATTTAAGAAACAGATTTCAACAGCTGTTATACTCTTCCGAAATGCAGCCACTCAGTATTACCATTGAATTAAGAACGTATGTATTTTTAAAACTTTTAAGAAATTTACAAAAAGTTTATTAACTAGATTCTGTTGCCTTCCAAAGCGAAATTTTCCTTTACAGAAAACAATTTAAAGAAACTACTTTTCAACACTTTTCAGACAGACTCATCAACTAGGCTGATGAATGTGACAAGACAAATTAAAATAAGAAACTGCTATCCTGTAAAAGAGGTATTACAGAAAAGCTGGGGGGCTGGGGCTTATTACTTTCACAATAACTTACTGTATGTATTAGGGACCTGCCCAACACAATCTCCTGGGTAAAGTTTACTAATGAGTAGACGCTGAAAACGCAGCAACAGATCCAGAGAAGCAGATCTCTCTTTGCTATAATGTTCGTAGTCCATGCAGGAAGAAATGCGACTAGCAACATCTTTTAGTTTGGCTATCGTCTGTGAAGCGATGTTCCTAATTGGTATAAAGGTATTGCAAAGTAATTAAAGAGAGTTGATAGTGAAGACAGTTCACAGAAACACAGGTTAAGTTTTTGCTAGAATTTCATCCAAATACGTAAGAAACCTATGCAAAGTTTATTTATAGGATGTTCCCTTGTTTGCACCACAGTACCCAAAAAAGTCAATGGTTTTTAGGCATTTCGCTTAACAGGATTCATCACAATACATCAATTTTGTATTTTTTGTCATCACTCACTACAAAAAAAAAGAATCTGACAACTTTCACTGAAAGGCTGCAATGGAAGTCGTGACAATCTGTAGTTCAAAAGAGTCTTAGTACTGATTAAATTACATGCTTACCATCACACTTAAGTGAAAAAGCTCAACAAATTTAGTAATCTCCTAATTACTTCCTGCTCCATATTAAGTACTGTTGTAGCTGACATAAAGAAGCTTTGTTCTCAGCACTCTACTGGTCATGCATTCACAGTTCTCAGTGTCAAGAATCTAAAATTCAGGTTTCTTCCCCACTCATAGCCCCAGCTATAGTCTCCTTGAGGCAAACTATTCTGTACTAAATAAACAAGGAAAACATTCAGTTCTAAATAAACTTGTGCTGATTCTGATACTTTGTAAGGACAGGCTTTTTGAACATTCATCCTATATTTGTTACATAGAGTACAGGAAGAAGTATAAAAATACACAAAAGCAAGGTAGTAAGTCTTTCAAAAGTCAGGTAATTAAGCATAGCACTTTGCTCCTTAGCAAACATAACACAGCAAAACTACAGACAAGCTAGGAGAATTTTGAATTCTGTAGAGCTAAAATGCTAGCAGGAGACTTTATTTGCTAATCAAAATTAGTCATTCTTTAGTTGACTAGCTCATAAAACATCTAAACAGTTCTTCTGTACAAAAATAAGACAAATTTGAAGCAATTACCTTAGTAACTGCTGAATTAATTGAACTAATGGTAAACTCTGTTTTCCTGCAGATTCATAGATTCCAGTATTAATAAGGTCTTTGTCCAATGGAGTCCTGCTCCTATGAAGTGTTGATGCATTTGCTTCTTGTTCATCAATTTCTTTTTCCTTCTGTGCTTCTTTTTTTGCTTCAATATCCTAAAAAAGTAAACCAAGTTAAGAAAAACACACAAACTGCCACTGTGATTAGGAAACATTTTACTAACAAGTACTCACGATAACAAGATCAAGCTACTTTTACCTATGGCAGAAATGAAGCAATTCCTACTAGGCAAATGTGTATTGCATATTCCATAACAACCACATGGGCACATTTTTTTAAAACGATTATATTATAAAAAGAAAGGCAGGGAGTGGACATGAAGGTAAATAAGAGTAGACAAACTCCAAATTCAACTTCCAAACTAAGTTAACAACTGATTTATGTTTTATGTATCTTTAAACATGCCAGTAGCTGCTGCACAGTTCACAACTGAAGGCATGTTTACTCTGTGTTTACAAAAGTAACAAATCCAGTCCATTGCAGAAGAAGGCAAGGAAAAAGCCTATTTATGTTTTCATGGCCATATTTAAATACGGCAATTTAAAGCAGTCTGTGCAGAAGCTGTCCCATCTCTGAGAGGCTAACAGAGAAAATGGTATGTATAGAATGTTTCTTTCATTCTTTGTATAACTAGTCAGCATCTGTCAAACACTTGAAACAGTCTGAAACCGAACTTATGGAAATTTGGGATGCTGCAAAGAATTCATTCATCCTCAGTTCCTAAGTAATGAGGCTGAAATTTCTCCTGGAGAGATATGGGTGACATCAAGGAAGTGAAGAACTCAAGAACCTCACAGAAAGATACAAAGCACTTTGTAAGATTATGGTCCTATTACCGAGCTTTATCAAAAAGTTTGTTACCAATGTTAAAATTATCACCCAAGGCAATAAAAAGATGCATTACTAAAATGGAGAATACAATTCATGCATCCATACAAACACTGGCTCAAGTTTCAAGTCTAAAGAGGGCAACATTAATCCACAAACTTAAGAAAACACTTGATACATCTTCTTATTCTTTTTATACAGAACAGCAAAGCTGCTGAAACATACCTGAATTTCTGCAGTAATAGCAGCATTTAGTGCAGACTCTAAGCCTCCATCAGCCATCAAGCTGCCCACCAAGAGGTCAATCATGAATCTTCGGCCTGGACTTACATTCATTTCATTTCCTGAAACTAAGAATGGAAGAAGCTATTAATGAACCAGAAATGCAAGCATAAAACAAATCGGTTTAAATCTTAAGACCAACCTGCACTGGGTAAGAGCGCTGAGAGAGCCCTGGCCCGCTCTTCTGCTGTCGGCAGTAACACAGACCATCCGCTCTGCAGCACTGCTTGAGCAGCTGACTGCACAGTATTAAGGACACCAGCATTGCTTGCTAATGTTACCACTGTCTGCTTCAGGCTATTGAGCAGTATACTGCCCAAACCTAAGCCAAGGCATTCCGGATCCACCTGATGACTAATGGCAGCATGAAGCTGAAAATGAAAAAAAAAAAAAAGGGGGGGAGAAAAATGGGCAGATTTTAATTAAGAAGAGATGTGAACTTAAAAAAAAAAAAAAAAAAAAAAACACAAAAAAAACCCACACACACTTTCATAAGCCAATTTTCAAAACTTAAGGGAAAAGCTGGCTTGCCCAGACATATACTGAATTTAATCTAATACTCAAAGATTAAGAAAAAAAAAAAAAACCTCTGAACTATGACAACCTAAAGAACAACCTAAACTGTTTCTACTTTGCTACAAGATGCTAGCAAAAGTAGCACATCTTCAGTGAATGTCAGATACCTTCTATAGAGGACATTCACTCTTAAAAATGCTATTAAAAATTCTTAGAAATACTTAAAATCTCCAAGTTATGTGCTTTTTGAGTAAGTATTTTATTTTTATAGTTCATTTTTCATGAGATCCAAAAGCTGTCAAGAAAAAAAAAAAAACAACCACTAGCTGCCAAAATTGAAAGAATTGAAAGTGAATGTTTTAAAGCACATTAAGTCCACTACATTAATCCAAACAATTTATTGAAACATTCAGTTCAATGACTGCTCAATGAAACTGAAGGTACCTGAAGCCTTAGAAGGTTTAATGTTGCCACAGCCATACACTCCTTTTCCTGAGGAGGGGGCCAGTCAGAAGAGCCATCCATTCCCTCTGTCACTTGTCTTAGTAAAAGATCTAGCTGCTCAAATGTCATGGGGCAAACGTCCACCACAAAAGGCACCCGCAAGCCTATTGACCATTCTGAACATGATGACCAAGCAAAACTCTATAAATGGAAAAAATACACAAAGTTTAACAGTTATTTCCCAAATATAAGATGACACTGGTTAGAGATGGGAGAGTAAAGCTAACATCTGCCTTCAAGTAGTACCAGAAGATGCAGAAATAATATCAGCACATCCATTGAAGAGAATCCCTCCACTTGCATTCTCGTAAACATACATAAAACCCTACCAATCCCAGAAAATAACTCCCTTATCACATTTTACAAAGTGCTGTTACGCCAGTTCAGATACCTCACTATCTTTGCAGCAAACATTCTGCTTGACTACTCTTCAATTGCTGGACCAGACAAAAAACAAAATAGGTAAATAGCTACTTCTCAAAATACCCAACAGAGGGAAAGCTAGTCACCCCTTTTTAGCAGAGGAATTGCACAAGATTGGTTTTTTCCAAGTCTTCATTTATTCAGAATAAGAAATAAGAACAAGAAAAGTTATACAAGCACAGAAAGAGGGATTGGGATTAGTGCACAGAACTAGACTCAGTGAGAGACAAAAACAAATCACAATTAACAATTCAAAAATAAAACCTACCTGAGCAGGTCCACAAGCAATTCCAACTATATGCTTCGTGTCTAATCCTGGGAGAGCTGCAGGCTCTGGTTTGGTGATCCGCAAAGTATCAAAATGTTGACACTGATCATTGCTTCCCCAGCTATGCACTTCGCTATCTTCAGTAAGTGCTAAACAGTGGGTAGATCCAGCTGCTACATCTATCACTTTTTTCCCTGGTATGAAAGTCAACCATTGAAAATATAACTTAAAGATTACAATAATTAACAGAAAATCATTAACAGAAAATGGTGCTAGTTACAACCATACTTAACTACGAACATACTATGGATTTCAAGAGTCTCACCTTTGCCTTAGTAAGTAGTGAATTGGAGGAGTACAGCAGAAGAAAAACCAAGGAAATATTTAAAAATTCTTAAGAGACAGCTTAAGTACAAAAGTTTACAAGTTTAAAAAAATCTTCTATTTTGTATCCTTTCTACTTAGACACTTTCTCAGGAAAGGTTTATTAAAAAAACTCTCCATCTATGAACAGAGACTGTAAAGTTATATTGTAGTCATTAGTTCAGAAGATACTTTCAATTAGATCACTCATCACATATGAACAACAATTTTAGGAAAGAGAGAACAATAAAAGAAGTTTCTTCCTTATCTTCCCCTAAAAAACCTCAGGTTTCTCACAAATGCAAGAAATAATCTTCACTCTGTTACAAACTATGGAAAAGTACTGGCAAAAACACAACTTCAATGACATTACTTGTTGCCTGTTATTTTCATTTATTCCATTCACATGCCTTAATGTAAGCATATATATATTACATATTTATTTGCATGAGAATGCAAAAACACGTTTTAAATAAGCATTTATGTGAACCTAATAAAAGAAAAGTAGTGAGAATAAAGAGAACACAAGACAAGCAGCATTTAAAACAGTCATAATATAGTGGCTCTAAGTCTGCTAGAATTCTAAAAATACAAATGCAGAAGTGATGGAAAATGTGGACTACTACCTTTTTTCCCAATGCAATCAGCATAAAATATGACAGAATACATGGTATTGTCAGTCTTAAAGTTGAGATCATAAGTGTCCAGTAAAAAATTCCAATGACAGCAAAAAACTTTGTGATATTTCCAGCTCTGACAATTACCTTTCAATCCTTCCAGCAGTTTGGGATATCGAACATGCTCTTCCGTTCCATGCCCAAGTCTCTGATTGTCACCTTTTCCCCATGTGTAGACCTGGCCATCTTTGGTTAAAGCAACAGAAAATTGACTCCCGCAGCGTACTTTCACAATGTCCAGATCTTGAAGTTTTTCTATCAACTTGGGAGTCTTGCAACCATCACTACCTCCTCTTCCCAGTTTTCCATAATCTCCATCACCCCAAGACCACACTTGGCCTTTAAATCAAGAGAATGGAAACAAAAAATATTGCATTGCTTTTTCATGTAATGAAGTTATCTGTTTGACAAGTAAGTTCTTAAAAATCTGAGTTTATAATAAGCACAGTTTTCAAAATGTAATTTAAGAATAGCAGTTATGAATTAATTTCTAATTGTTCATAACAATAAGAAGGAAGAAAAAGACTTTAAAAGTTTTCATGTTGATAAAACTAAACGTAAGTAGTATAACACATAACACGCACTGAAAATTCATCAGTGCACAGAAAGTCCTTCTCAAAAACATATGAAGTACAGGATTTACTGCAAATCAACTCTGTAGTATGATCTTTAGTTAAAAATTGCCTTCTTCTATTATAAGATGTTACAAGAACTTTGCATATCAAATGGCCAAACTGTCTGCAAAACTAGTTTTCAGTTCTTATCATTCAACCATTTCACAAAACAAAATCAGAAATGCCATTGTCTATCATGTTCTTTTGAAATACACTACTAAATCTAAGCCCAGATGTAGGAACTTAGAAACAGACAAGTCATTCTGCATCTGCATTAAATAAAATTATGGTTCAAGAACGGTAATTCCACGCATGTCCAAAGAAAAATGCATCAGAGTTTCTTTCCCTACTCGCGTAAGTTAAGTCTCTAAGGTACTCTGATAAGAAACGGAAACATGCAAGAAGGAGACCAGGGCGGGGGGGGCTGGGAAACAAACCACAAAACCACTAAAATACGAGTTTGCATTTCCTGGGTGAGTGAATCTTTCAGTTTTTAAATACTGCACATCACCATAACCAGTTATATTCTAAAAGAACAGCTAGCTTCCAAGAACTATCTTCTTTTTAAGGGATAACTTTGGGGTTTAACCTCACACGGTGCAATTCAGGTTTTGCATCTGTCTCTCCCTAGGCACCCTGCTCAAGGTTGCTGGGAAGCAGATTTCAATACAGTCTCTCTTTGGCACTTCCCATGGGTTAACACAGACAACTCTTCTACTCAAAACTCTGACAACGTGAGTTATTTGCACTTATATAAGAATGCATAAAATGTAGGCACGTATGTATACATATGTAATATTTTGTGTGTGTATTACCGTTACATGGTTATTTTAAATATATACCATAAAAGTAAATATATATTTGCATATTCATAATGAATATATTGCATACCTATGCATGGCACAATACATCTGCATGCATTACACACAAAATGCATAAATGCACATACGTATTTCCTCAAAATAAATGTTAGCTTCAAATTCTTACAGAACTCAAGCCACTAGAAATTAGCATATCTGCAGTATAAGTATCTTCAAAATGAAAGGAAGAAAAGGCAAGCTTACTTAACGTGTTAAGTCATATTTTGCTACTAACCATTTTCAGTAACTGCAAGAGTCTGAGCATCTCCACTCCCACAGGACACATCAATAACTTTGAGTCCTTTCAGCCCCGTGACCAGCATTGGTATGGTCTGATCTTCACTGGAACCTTCAAAATAAATGTAGTGCTGTGAGAAGCAAAACCAAGAAGGCTGGTAGGTTCTTTTTTTTTTTTTTTTTTTTTTTTTGTTTGCTTTTGGGTGTTTTGTGTGTGGGGGTCAGGGGCCATTGCTTCGGTTTTGCTTTCAGGTTTGAGCATCATGACTAAGCTCCCATATGGTTTCTTATGTATGCTTCACACAGATGGGAAAAGAGAACAGTGTAGATTTTTCTTCTTCATCCAATTGCTTATTTTCACATAACTCAAATTTAGTAGTTCTAAGACAATCCCTCCCATAATTATTTCAATTCATGTGAAACCACATAAGGTTCTCAAATCAGCTTTAGGTAAGTTGGACAAAAGATCGTTTGAGACAGGCACTACACAATTCTTTGACAAACAACTAACTTCAAGATATCAAGTACCATACCATGACCAAGTCTGCCATAGTTTCCTCGTCCCCATGTGTATAGCTCTCCTTCAGCAGTAATGGCTGCACTATATGTGCTTCCACATGCAATATGAACAACATGTTTCCCAGCTTGCTTGCCAGATAAAGCAGATATCATCTTCGGTTCCTCCAGAGGCCTGTTTAAAGAGAAGGTAATATATTTCACAAAAGGTGATCTGATGAGTGACATACCTGTTAGAAAACAACTGCTGCAATTCTATACACAAACTTTATTACTAGTCTGATATATCAAGACATAAACAGAGCTTTAAGACAAAAATTAAGTTCAAAGACTGTTCAACAACATACAAACCACTGAAGGAATGTCTGACAACTATGATTTCTATTTCCATTTAAATTAATGCAGTGTTTTTAAAAATATTTGTCTATTATTAAAAAAATATTATCTTTAATTACTATAACTGAATTAATTTTATGACACTGCTAACCCATGTGTAATATCTCCCTTGCTTTATAGGGACTTCAGCACTGGGGGAAAGACACAAAATCCCTAAAATACATTGATATAACACCCCATACAGAATACCCCTATAGAAGGCTGCTCCTACACAAATGCAGGATAGTAAGGTTATTGTTTAACACATAGGAAAAAAAGGAATGACATATGCAACATGACTGCATAGGAAATGACAACCCTACCCCAACATCTGGGTCACTATTTCCAGAGAAAATGCATTGTAGATTCATAAAACTACGAATAAAAGGTCTAATAACAGTGCAACCACTGCTATACCCTCTATCTACAAGTATTTCAGACAGTAGCATTAATACAGAACGGGGAATATTACAGGCAGAGAAAACATGCAGGGAGAATGCAGTTTCTGCTCAATACGAGATGAATGTCAAGTGCTGAATGTGCTTATATACACACCTAAGTAGTTCTTATTATGAATTCAGAACAGTGGCAAATAAATGTTATGATTATTTTGATTACATACACTGTATCGCCATGGCCTAGTCTTCCACCATCTCCACAACCCCAAGAGAAAACTTCACCATTGGATGACAAAGCAAGATAGTGATGTCCATCTGAATGTGCTGCTATCTTCACAATATTTCTGGAAGCTAGACTCTGTACCAGCTGTGGTCCCTGAGAACCAAACAAAAGCAATACAGTTACATAAACTGCTTATATTTTCTATTACTTGCCTACATACAGAATAACTAGGTACAATTTTCCTAAGGTTTATCAAAACTGTGCACTCAAATTAATAAGGTGAAGGTATAAAGAAAAAAAAAAAAAAAAAAAAAGGTCAAATCTACTATTAAAGTCTGGCAAAAACAATGCTTGGAAGCTATTTTCTTCCCATCCTCATAAGATCTTCAGTACATCTAAAAATGATGTTTATCTTAATCTTACAGGCAATCTTAGTGACAAATGTTTCTGTTACACTATAGTTTTGTTTCAGAAACTACAGTTTGGGCACAGTGTTACATCACTGAAGTATCTGCCAATTTCTACAACTCTTCCAAGGGCAGCCTACCAATGAAAGCAATAACCTCTAGTCCGATAGAAATTATAGAAACCAGATGCATTTCATCAAATCAACACAAAATATCAAAATCACTATTTCTGGAATTTCAAAAACAACAAATAGAAGCTAATAAAAACCAGCATGTCTCCATCTACTCTTCCAAGATACTGTTTAATAGTTAAAGGAGTAGACTTATGCTATGAAGTCATATAGAGGAGAATATGTTTTTAAAAACATGGAAAAAAACTCTCACCAGAGTATCGCTGTTGTACGCTTGTGTATAAACTCGTCCGTTCCTAGATAGTATTAGAAAACGTTTTTCTGCACAGGCAACCTGCACAACGCCAAGATTGGCAAGTCCTTCACACTGAATTGGACCACTCACATTAGCATAGTATTTCCAACCTATTAAACCCCAAGCAATGACCTCTTGCAGAGATCCCTAGAAAATAAAAAAATTACGTAAGTACTAATTTTCAAACACACACCTTAATAAAATGCATAGATTATTTTTTAAACCTTTGTATGCTGAATATACTTAAATCTGGGACAGTCGTTACTGTCAGTAGTCAATAAAGCTTACTTATTAGAAGATATCAAAAATAAAGACTTGCATGCATCATATTCAGTTTACTCTGGTACTGAATAAGCTATAAATATCTACACTAAGCGTTCAGAGATTTTTCAAGTTGGGAATCAGCTCCCAAACATTTATAAAGTCTGGTCTTGAGCATTTACTCCGATAAACAGAGGGAGCAGCTCAAAATATGAATTAGCCATAGTGCTGTGATAAGAAAGAATGGTTCACAAACCACAGAACTGTACTCCAACAACAAATGAACGAGTGCTGATTTAACAAAAGATACTCAAGTAAGACAAATTTAGACAACTCAGCGTTACCTTGCAAAAATTAAAAGGACATCTGAAGAATCTTAGGAGACATTCTCCTTCCAAATCGAAAAACAGTTACGCTTTTAGGAAAAATAACTTACTGAAACCGATGTTGCCAACAGTTACCTTCTGAGATGTAGGAGAGCTACACTGCGGAGGCATACATGGGGTGGCTAGACGATCTAAATGGGCCATGATCACTACAGCTGTTTGTCTCAGATCAATCGCTAGCTCATTGTCCTGCGGTAAAGTCAGGTACCTTAGAAAACTCTCATTTGGACTCAGAGGGTAAGTGAGGAGCTAGAAAAGAAAAAAGAGAAGTCAGAATATCCAAGGTATTTCCAGACCACTACACATACACAATATATTTTAGACACGCTGAGTATCTGCACAAGTTTAAGAGAAACCAAATTAACTCTGCACTTCCTTTTTCTCACAGTAGAGGAAAATTCCAAACACATGTTGAGAAAACACAGTCATACATAATAGAAAGTTACAAGCATAACAAAAATTATTTACTATGTTTTATCAACCTCAATAATATTCACTAAGAGCCACAGTTCAATTAGCTTCAAACAAACTAAATAAAACCAACCCATATATGCAGAGAAGTTAACTGGCCACATCTCTAAGTTAATTATCACAAAAGCACTAACTCTGAAACACGATGCATACTTCTAACTGTACTATGACACTCCTCCTCCTACCACAAGAAACTCAAAGGTATGAATGAAAACCAAACAGTAGTGTATACTGTTACATGGAAAACACTGCTGTCGACTTTGTCTGTATTATTATATCATTATTTTAGCCAGCCAAATGAACTTTGGTACTATCATAATGCCCCTTTCAAATAATCTCATGGGTAAGTACCTGAATCTCTTCCTCAGTATTGGGCACGTCTTTATTACATATTATACTCTGAAATCTTTGTAGCAAAGGCAGAAGAGGTGCACTTGTTCCCTGTGCAGATCGCTCATTATCTGTTTCCCTCGTTCCATTATCCCAAAGTTGAAGCAACAACATAACTGCAGACAACATTTGGCTGGAAGAGGAATTTTACATCTTCTATTAATAAGCATTCCTAAAAACATTATTTTAGGTTATCCATACAATTCACTGTCTACATTTTGAAGTTTAGCAGCATCAGATGTCACAGCTTTCCATTTTAAACAGACTATCAAAATATCAAAAATGGATTTTGCAGGCTAGCTAATAGAAGATCTTGATTGCCACTGCATTACAGAAAAGGTTCACATGCTTTGAACCACAATTATTACGTTAAACTCAAACCCACGAAAACTGAAGACAGGCACTGCTCAGGCCATTCCAACATACAGCGATGGTTAAAACTCAGAGTGCTCATGCTTCTCACCTTAGCGTACCCCTTTGCACTGCCAGTTCTAGCAATATGGCAAGTGCCAAGTGCTGATCTTGTAACGGAATGTTTCCTGGCCCTTTGGTACTGGGAGCTCCATGCAGATCTCTATTTAAAAGTTAAACAATATACATTAATTAAGAAGTAAATGGAAACAACACATATTTGCTTACAAAAAGCATTTATAACACACCAAAAAAAAAAAAATCACTAAACTTACTGAAAAATATAAAATCAGCCATGAAAGCAGTTGAGAAGAAAAGCTGATACATTCCTCACAAGATCAATTTTTAGAGCGGCAGCTAGGCTTTAAAATTGCCCCAAGCTTCACTATCTACTCTATAGCTCTATTAAATATGCTAAGAACATGAAAAACATTTTTCACAGGTGAAATTCAAGTATTCTTTATGATATTCACTATAAGGATGTAGGTCCAATATTCAAAAGACAATTAATTCCTGGTAACTACTGCAAAAGGGTAACTTTAAGCCTTCTTAAACAAGAGGGAAAAGCAGGGGAGTACTCCAAGTCCAATATGAGTGCATCTTCCCTCATATGCACAGAAGCCTGCATGAGTTTACTGTGACAGAAAGGCACAATTAAGTGTACACACCTACTGTATTATCAAAGCACTCTTCCTGTGGATACACTTCACATTAGTGAAACACTATGTTTCAGTTAAGTCTACAAGCAGTGATTCAGAATACTCAAATTCAGATTTTTCTTAAACAGTTAGAGGAACTAATTAATATTTTAAGAGCATCACTTCAGCCATTCATGTATTTTTTTGCTTGCTTGCATAACAACATTAGAAAAGGAAAGCAAGCTTCTTAATTGTTCATAAACTATTATGTTTATACCATCGGCTGCTAAAAGATGCAAGTTTGCCATTTAACAGCTACTTCAGCAATGCTCGAAAAAAGAAACTTACCCAGTCACAACAGACCTTAGGAATTTAGTAGCTCTTTCCACCACTTCCAGCCATACAGAAGATACAGTCCCTTCATCAAAAAGGGATGCCTCTGGTAGAGCTCGTAGTGCATCAAGTGATTCCTGTAACAATTCACTGCACAGGTCTGCGTCTTCACCTAAGGAACACAGCAATACAAGTTACACTCCAATCTTTACACAAGTTATACAAACTTTTGTATACAATGTTTTGTGGATTTTTTTTTTAACCTCTAGCTTACAAGTTACTTAACAATATGTACAAAGTTCCCAATTTTCACATGAACATTTTGACTGCAAGATTTGTGAAGAACTATCTGTTCCACAAAAAATGCATTCAGAAAGGTGACAACTCAAACTAGCTTGTCCCACTATGCATCCATTGAGGAAAACCGAAGAACCATGGCTGGCTGAACAAAGAGTGAGCCAAACAGCTGTTGCCTGAACAAACAGCACAGACTGAGACAAAGAGGTAGGTTAAGATGCCACAGATGACAATTCTGGCAACCAACCTCTGCAATTTGATAATCACTGACAAGTACACAAGTTTCACACTAATGCTCCAAACTCCTTTTCTAACCTGCTACTATTGTGTAATAATATACTGGATCAACCCTGTCTGAAGAATAAACCTAACTTTTCTGAAACCTGGCATTAAAAATACATTCTCTTCATGAAATCCCAGTTTGCCTTCCTAAACATAAAAGTATCTCAGCACAACACAGCATTGGTACCGGCTTGGATGGCTGGCTTCTATCAGCAACAGCATTGTTCAGCACAATACCACATAAACATAAAACAAAATTATGCAAATCTAACATTTATAAATGTAAAGTTCTATGTAAATATTTACTATACACACATGCTTTCATGAATTATGTCTCTACTAATGAAAAATATATGCAACACGCCACAGAGTAGACCTACCTGACCTCCAGGCTCTACGAAGGAACGCAAATGCAAATGAAAGTGCTGCTCGGGATCCAACTCGTGCAAGTCCTTCTACACCTTTGCCTACAGGTCTTGGGCTAAATAAAATTATATATGCACTGTCTCAATATAATTTATTATATAATAATATATATTTACATTAGTAATTATTTGTATAATTTGCATATTTCAAAGTTTTGTAATTTAGCTATATGCATGCATATTTAATTGTACAATTTTTATTTGTAAAGAATTGCAATTGTCTCTTGAGAATGAAGGTGATGAACATCAAAATGTCAACAACCAAAATTCAACTTCAACTGCTTCAAAGAACAACCAATTCAACCTCCAACATCAAAAAGCTTAAAAGAGAAAAAATAAGCTAGACTGGCATAATTTACTGCCATCAGAAAGGTTCCTATAATTACTCAGAGTGAAATTATGATGGTGTATTCAAAATACATAGATAAAATACTTCATGTACTCATCATTTACTTGAGAAGCTTACACTTCTAGTTAATTTGGACTGCATAAACTATTCTTATAGGCAATTTTTTAATGAGTCTTGAATTACTGATACTTAACTCCAGCAAGCTCGTAATTTCTTATCTCTCCATTCAAGTGTCAACGTTACGAATCTCTTTGCAGCTTCTGTATTGGCGTGTGTAAGGAAGAGAGACAGCTTGAGCTTTTGTTACTATCTAGTGACCTGCATACATTTCTGTTAACTTTTCTTTTTATGCAAAAAAATCACATGAATTTAAGAAAGCTTTCCTTCGTACTTAAGGACAGAAGATTCCGTAGTGCTTCCTCTCGGAAAGACATCAACAACTCTGTTTTCTTTTTAATCTCACATCAAAAGAAAGTGAACTGCTTCAGATTTTTTCAAGAGAGAAAAAATTCAAACTGGCATTTTTAGCAGTCTGATAACTTAAGTATACCAGTGCTCTTTTTAATTAGAGCTGGAAAAAAAAAAATCAGCGAACAGACTATTCAGAGAAATATATTATTGTCAGAACTCCAATCTCATAATAACTAGTCATGGTATCTACTTACTGTCTCCTTTCATTTTTGAAGCTAGAAACAGTAATATAAAAATTTCCATGGTTGAATTGCTTGTTCTGTGAGACAGCAACCTTGTTCAGCTACTGAATAGCTTCTTTAATGTTTCAACTGGTAGGTTTTTCTATTTTTAGGTCAATAAGCTACCTATACATGCAAAGTTATGACATGATTTCTTATTCAGTTAGTTCTCTGGAAAGAGCTTCATATAACAGGTACAATTACAGCATTTCTCACCCAAGCTAAGGAAAATTACATTCAGCTTTCATGTCCGGAAAGTTTTAAATTTGTTATATGCCTTAACTTAGCAAATATTGACAAAATAGTACATTAATGCTATTAGAACCATGTAACCTCTATCAGCATTATTTCTGAAATAGGTTTCTCCATACTTTCAGGCTGAGTAGAACAAAAGGAATACCTCAACAGAAGTATACTTATAGCTCAAAGAATATTATATACAGCAATGTATTACAATAAAGACCCTCAGTATGAACAGAGACACTATAACCAAGCATCAACCAAGAAGGAAAACTGTGCGGCAGATAAACATCACGTAAAACCATCTTAAGAAATAAGTTTCTGTACAGCTAATGTTTCACAAGGAGGAAGAAATCGCACTAAGCTCTCACACACAGGCTGATAACCTTTCGATGACTTTCCTAATGTATTAGCTTGTTCATGCATGTGTCATTACCTTTTCTTATCCACAGCAGGCAGAGGAACACTATTGCTTTTCCACTTAACTTTGACATTTTCCTGAAGAACTGTTCTGTTCAACGCAATGAAGTATCGTTCCAGGATAACTAGCCTCTGCTTTAGCCTCATAGCTGAAAGAGCTGTTGTAGCAGTTTGTGTGGCCAGAGTTTGCTGTTCCTTCACTAGTACATGAAGGCACTCCTTCAATTCATTCACATCTGAGAATCAGAGAAATATATCATTTTATTGGTGTTCACCTTTGTTATGTACAGTATCAAGAAAAACCAGGACAAACTGAAAACTATGAACTGACCAGAAGTCTGAACCTCAAAACCTAATGAAATTCCATTTCCATATTTAATGTGCACATTTCTAATCCACAGTATTACATAATCACAATCATATTTAACAGGTGTTTAGACAAAGGTTATCATCAAAACTGGTTTTGTGTGAACACATCTGAACCTTCCTATTTTCTCTCAAATTAAGACGTCATAGGGAATATTTATGTGTTTCAAAAAAACAAGTTAGCAAATTCTTATCATCATCAGATGTCAGAGTCAGACTTCTAACTGCAAGCAATAACCGTGCAAGTCCCCACAAGGATACGCTTTCATTTTGCACTGATACACGGTACCTTAAGTTTCTCAGAAGTTACAAACTGACTCTCAGAAGCTGTAAGATCACTGCCAAGAGCTGCAAAGCTTCTGAAACAAATAGTGTCAGAAATTTAAGACGCTTGCAAGTACTACTAGCAAATGAAAGACCTGACTTAAGTACCAACGTGAGAGAGTCAACTCTTCACCAACCAGAAAAAGCAATCACCAGCCCCTAGATCGTAACAAGTACAGTGCCAGCAACAGCAACAATAAAAAAAAAAAACTCCACAACAATTTAAAAATAAAAATTTGGAAATTGTGTATTTTTAAATTCTCTGTACCTTTAATTCCTAGGATAAACATCAACAAAGTGTGTTCTTCAAAGGGTTCTTTTCTCTCCCTTTATTAACAGTCAGATCACTGGGCCACTCCATTCTGCTTTGCACTGACTGACGGTATTCGTCCCTAAGCCAACCACCTTTGTTGCCTGGCTGCTACACAGAAGTACTTTTGGTTTAACTGACACTTGACTAAGGGATACGAAAAAAAACCATATGTGTGCATAGATGTAACAGTGCTTGTGTAAACATGGACACAACCTTAAAAAAAAAAAAACAAACAAACCAACCACAAAAACACAAAACCAACACTTTTTTTGAATAGGTGCCTCCAAGCTACAGAAATTTAGACACACTTATGGTAGTCTCTTGGGTTGAAAACTGTATCTAATGAGGCATAATGGCTTTTTGCAACTGTAACTATATAAAGTATTTCAAAGTTTCGTCCCCACTCTGCAATGCATCTTTATATACCCAGCAGAGAATTCAAGTGGCCTTCTCTGCCACCAGATCGCATTGCACAGTCACTTAGTTTGTTGTCAGCCATCACCCAAATGTTTTCAACATTGCTACTCGCATTTCACCATTTCATAATGTGTTAGATTCCTTTCCCCGATGCAATTTACATCTTTCCACCTGACTTTGAGGAACAACTTATTTTTTCAATGAGTAAGAATAGACTAACAAATGTTCCTTGCAGTCTAGACCTTAAAAAAAAAAATTACACAGAAGTAATAGCAGTTATACACATTCATATCTTGACTCAAACAACAAAAAATATGACAAAATCAATAAGAAATATGACCAAAAAAAGCCACATCATCCTTAATATTAGTCCTACAAAATTCCCCAAGAACTCTATAGGACAATCAAATATCAACAATTTACATACATGCAGCTACTTCAGATCACAATGTAAAGTAACACATATATAAAACAGAAGCCTATCAAAGGCATCTTTGATTCGCTTGGCTTAGCTTTTATGAAGTATTGGCCATATAGAAGTTTACTTGGAAGCTTTAATGGATGACTGTATCAGTACCCAGTCTGAAACTCCATTAAACCTCCAGGTTGATCCAAGTAAAACTTTGTTTCATTAAACACCACAGATTTGAGGGGAAAAAAGTCTCAGTTGTGAAGTGTTAGCATTACTCAGAACACTGAAGTAAAAACTTCTACAAAATATAAACTACATGTTTTGAGGCTGCTGCTATCATCTTACGTGTGCCTTAATCTTTATTTTGTAAGCAAAAATACAAAAAACCATCTTGCTGTACATGGCTTCTGCACTTCAGAGACTCATAACAGAACATGGTCAATATTGACATGTTAGTTTCACGATCCCTCTAAACCATCACAAGAGGTTTGTTTTCTTCTCTTCCTGAACACTAAAGCCCTATCAATCTCTAAATACCACGAGGATAAAAAAAGGCAGTAAGAAATAACCATATTCTCCACTTCACAAAGAGGCTTTTCTTAACATTGTTCTTTTTGGCAACTGATTTAATTCTGTACATTCCCCATACTATGGTCTCATGTATCTACAGGAAAGTAAAGAAATAGTCAGTGAAGAAAAAATAAGGCACTTAAATTAATGCTTATGTTTGGCGAAGAGAGTCTATGTCTGGTGCTACAGAAATCAAGCACTAGGTGCCACACTCAGCAGAGTCTATAAAGTAATACAGAGCTACGGCATTCATCATTCCTTTCTGGCTGGAAAGTTATCTAAATGTGGATGGACATCCTCTAAAATTATTTCAGAGAGTTGAAGAATTAGACGAAAAAGCCTTTCATTTCAAAATAATACACTGATTAAACATATGTCATGGGGACTACTGAAAAGAAACACGACAAGCAGAGACCACCTACAATCCTCCAGCAGTTACTTCAGGAGAAAGTTTCCCTAGAAGTCTACAATTGCATACCTTTCAAACCACTTTCAATCAACCACAGTACTGCCATTATCAGCATCCCAGCCATTCTGATGCAACAGATGACACAAGCTACTCAATTATCTCATTGGACAAATGGTTCATTTATAAAAAAAAAAAAAAAAAACAAAAACAAAAACCAAAGCAAAACAAAACAAACAAAAAAAAAACCCCACATCATTGTAGGTTTTTAATACCTCAAAGGTTCAATTCTGTTTTAATACAAAACCAGTCCACAGTGCCATGGACTATACAATGTTTCACAAAACAAAACCTCACAATAGCACTTTCTAAAGAGATTTTAAAAGCAAGTTATTTTGCTTTCCTGTCAATGATGTCAACAAATAAAACAAAGTCACGTTAAGACAATACAAAAGCTAGAAAGGGAATCAACTAAAATTCCGTCTTCATGTTTTATGAAGAAGGGCTAGAAAGAATTCAATTTTCAAGTGACAACCCCTAAAAATCACAAAGTCTTTACATTCAGAAACTAGTAATGTGAAGAACTATTCAGTTACAATACACTATTCTCAAACACTTAAACATTGCATGCAAAAATATTTTTTTCTAATGGAAAATATGATTTAGTATCACTAAGATTCAAACCATATAAAAACAACCTGCATGAAGCATAGCCTTAAGTTTACTGAATTTAGTTGTAATAAAGTTATTTTCTTTCCCTCTTCTGACCTTGCCTTCACATTCTCAAGTTACTACAATTTCAGGAAGGCTGTCTACCAAAACTAAATAATTCCAATCTTAAATATTTTATGTATACTTCTTTACTATTTCAAGAATGCAAAAGAAAGTTCATATGCAAAGTGTAGTAGAGACTGGAACAGATTATAGTAGCCCTACAACTCAGATATCTCAAAATTGAACCAAGCACTCTCTTGTTTCAGTGAAAGCAACACTATTTTTAAGTGAGATATATCTATACACTTCCTCACTTCAAGTCTTCTCTTATTCCATAAGTAAATTTATCTTTACAAAAATTAGTTCATCTTTAGAAAGATTTAACTGTATCTGGGATTCAAGCCTATGAAACTGATTTCAATAAACCCTTAAGTCTGAACAACACTTATTACCAATGAAACAAATAAACCAATGAGACAATAGCTTATCAATAGTAACGATTCAAGTTTCATCTGAGAAGGTTACAGGGAACTCTTTAAACTAAACTGTTCATATGCAACTATTATGCTAACCGTTCCTTGTAATGCTTTGCTTTGTCAGTTATTTTATGAAAGACGGAGACACGTTATTTACCTAATCCATACCTACAATAGACGAGCTGAAGTCATACCTAACAAGTTTAAATTCTCAAGCTACCATTAGCAGAATACTTGTTAACTGAAAACCGGAGTCAGATGTGTTTCTGGCTGCAGCAGAGACAGGTAGGGGTTTTACCATCTACTGTTAAAATTTATCACATCCCTCAGCAACTAACATAACTACGTGTCTTCACTTCTTAACTCCTCCTGCCAGAAGTTCTCTGCATTAGAAGGAAAAATACCTGTAGTGTTTAACCCAGATCATTTGACAGAACAGAGTTAAGAAGTGACACATTTAGGTATGCCAGCAAAACCGGGGGGGCAAAACAAGCAGATGAAGACAGTAGCTTCTGAAACCATCTCAGCCACTGCCAGAACACTAACCTGACGTGAGCTTAAGACAGGCAGCCTGTCCAAAGGCATGTTTGCTCCTGTTTTAGCAGCTAAAAAAAAAAAAACAAACAAACAAACCACCACACCAAAAAAAAACCCAAACAACAACCCACCAAACTGAACGTACTCAATGGTTTCTTAACACTTATTTCATTAGCTCCTGTAGGGAACATCGCAGGCCTCTAACTAGTAAATAAAGGACCAAAAAAAAAAATGCTATATCAAACTGAAAAGTTTCAAAGACTTCAGCTGAGTCACAAGCTTTAGTAAAGGCAAATATAGATGTTACGGTGTGGAGAGATTTCAAACCTAAAAAAAAACACATTTCCAATAGAATCTGTCAAGAATCTACTGTTACAATGAGCACACACTCCTGTCAGCAGCAGAACTAAGGTGCTCTACTTTTCTAGAGATTTTTATATTTTCTCTCCTCTTTCCGCTTCCACTACATGGTATTTCCACTGGACAAAGAGCAGATCTAGTTCGCCTCGTTTAACAGGCATCTAATTGTCCTGCAAGCCATCGCCATAGAACGAGTGGATTCAAAAGTCCGAGAGAAAGACAAAATCACAATAGCAACCTGATCTAGTCAGGGCTGTCCCTGCTCCTTGCAGGGGGGCTGGACTAGATGACCTTTGAAGGTCCCTTCCAACCCTAACCATTCTATGATTCTATGATAATTTCCTTCAGAAACAAAGCTAAATATGCTCCCAAAATTATTTTAGAATGTAATTCCTAAAGGACATTTAGCTTTTAGCTTCCTTCTTTCTGCTCCCCTAATCAAAAGATGAGCATCAGCAGACCTCATCTTGTTAGTTTTCAGCAGGAGAAATAATGAATAGCTGCATGCACATTCAGAATGCATCTCATTATGTGGCTGGGTGCTTAATTTTCAAAGTTTGATATTGCACAGAACAAAATAGAATGAACTTGGCAGGAGGAAATGCGTGTGTGTGCGCAAAAGAAATAAACGAACGTACTTGGAGCTGGACAACAGTTTTCAAATTGGGGGAGGAGGGGGAAGGAAGTGAGTTAAAAATCTGTTCCAAGTGGTTAGAAAGTAAAAGAAAACACAGGGATGAAGGAGTTCTGAGAAGAGAAAAGTAAAACAGAGGTCAAATTTCATTCTTTGACTGAACTATTCTTTTATCAGCATTTCTAAATCTAAACTTTAAAGTATTGATCAAGAAATTTTATTAAAGTAGAAAATGTCACTATAAAGGAGGTTAAAACCAGTTTTTTCAATGCTATGACTGTTTTTAATTACTTTTGTACACAATACAAATTTAGATTTAATCACATATCTAACAGCCCTTACAGGATGGAAGTGCTGCATGTCCCCTCCTCTCTCACAAAGCAAATACAGAAAGATTTGACTGCTATTGGTAGTGATAGATATCTCAACAATATCTCACTGAATTCATACAGGTAATTTTAACCTGCCCCCTTAGGTATTGCCTCTAAAGCATTTTGTGTAATCAGCTATACTAACAATATCAGAAAAACAAGATGTGGCACTGTCTGTAAACTCATACATGAGGAAACCACAGAAGTGCTACACCATTACACTGATTTACCAGCATAATAGTTTAATTTACTGCTAATATAAACCGGACCTGACTACACAAGAAAACCATATTCCCATTTCAACTGCATATTGCTTATTCATGTAAAGTTGTTTACATTAAGATTATTTCTTCATTTACTTTTTTGTCGTACAGAGGAAACTGAAGTATCAGTAGGAATGCTACTCTTTTAAGTACCATTTTCTAGTCAGACAGCAATTAAGATGAATTTAATGTAACTTTGTCTGTAAGTATGCAATATTTAGTTTATTAAACACAAGAACTGAGATCAGATTACAGTGAATTTGAATCATAATCTATTTAAGTTTTTAAAATAAAGATCTTACACACACAGTTGTTGCACCAGTTGAGATATTTCTATTTTTTTCAAGAAATAAAAATTACCTGACCTGAAGTGTTTATTAAATAAATATTAAATAAATACTCAAATATACCCACAGACAAAGTGAGCTGGCTCTATAATTTTAATCTTTGAGAAAGATTTAGCCAGTGCTTTTTCCCCTAAGACAAAAAGAAAATCAAACCAACAACAAAAAAATAAATGAGATTCATCTTAAGGAAAAACTGCACTTTTGTATGAAAGTAAAAAATACTCAAATGTCTCAGATTTTGTATCTAGAGACATGGTGTATTGAGGACATTTCTAAACATCTAATAGTGATATATATTAAATGTTAAGGGTTAGATGCAATAGAGATGCATACGGAATGTGAGGAATATGAATAAATAGCCAGTATGCACTTAGGAGTGACAACAATAGCAAGTCCCACAGAAAACTGTGTAAATTCCTCTGATGTTCCATACATGCACCAAAATTGTGTAGAAATCGAGACAAATATTTAGGTTATTAAATCTGTGGATACTACATTAGTAAGGATGACAGCCAACTGCAAAAATAAGCAGGCAACTAAGTAAGCAAGCAATAAAACTATAGATGTACACCGATGAGCAAGGGAAACAAAATCCTAGTTTTCCCTGTTATAGGGGCTCCAAACAACTTTCCACGCAGTAATGAGATCTTGGCACTGCAGCAGGGTAGGTCCAAGAAGAAACTGGTTCACTGTAAAACAGCAGCTGGAAAAACAGAGTATCAAGATAGACAGAAGGAAAACCAGAGATCATTATGTCACTTCATGAAACCCATGAGGTACTCACAGTTGAAGTAGTATATGCAGTTCCCAACTCACCTTCCCTGGCATAAAAATATAGGAGGGGAAAAACACCAAAAAAAAAACCACCAGAGGGAAGAACTAACTGTTTGGAATAGCTTCTATATGCAAAGAAGCTACATTAAATAAGATTTTCAGTGAGGGAAAGATACAACTCAGGGGTGATTATGATAGAATTCTTAAAAATCCACCTCACTAATATTGGGGAAGGCAAATAAAGAACAATCACTCACTGCCTCTTCCAGTATAAGAGCAACAGGGCATTAGGTGAAACCAACGGATGCCAAAATCAAGTCAAGGACTAGGATGAGATTATGTTCATGCGATAAACAGTTCAGTTCCAAAGCTCCTTGCTACATACAGCCGTGGATACCAAAAGTTTAGAATGTTCAAAAGAGACCAGTCAAATTAATGGGAAAAAAAAAAAAATCAACATCAAAAATATTAAAGTCTACTAAGTTATGCCATGCACACACATGCTCCAGAAAAATAAAAGTGAATAAGTGAATAAGAAACACACATCCACATTTCTCCATACCACCATCTCTGGCTCAAGGTCCACAGGCTACAGCTAATGTATCATAAACACTGGACCTAATCATTCACTTGACTACTGCTATTCATGCTGTTGTGGTGAGGACATTGGACTAGATTGTCCTTTGGTTTTACTCAACATAGTCATATAAGTTTTTAAAAGCATATCATGACTAAGGAAAAAAAAAAAAAAAGCCCAAGAAAATGAAATAATGCTCTATTTTCTGCAGGTTTTGAACAACCACTTCAAAGAGTTTTCTCTTCTTCTCCCCATATCCAGGGCCGAAGATCTGGACTTCTCTCCCAATCATGTACGACACTAAAAATCAAATATTTTCTGAAAAGAAAACTGATTGAAGTAGAAAACAAAGATTTTTAGGAAGAATCAGAACTGGTTAACACACAGCCTGATAGGAACAGGACAGGAGGGAGATGTTTTAAAGAAGTACTCATGTCAAAAATAAGGCCTGAGTAGTTCAACATTGACACCAGTTAAGAGCTGAATATTAAATGGATGAACACTAAGATGCAAGAGAGATAGAAAAACACCTTAAAGTCAAATAATGACTCACTCGTGTATTTATCACTATCTTATGCATTTTCACAATTCTTGGTATAAGACCATTCCAAAAAAAAAAAAAAGCTATGACCTCTTTGCTCTGTTCTGGCAGAGTAGTGATCTCAGCATAAATTACAACTAGGGAAAAGCATTTTGCTGCTCTGAACTTGTGCCAGGATGACAACATACGGCAGGGGGGCTGGGGAGGACAAAAAGTACTGCTTCTCAACACCTTTTATGAACAGGTTTTTGTGTGCTCTCAGAATCTCTGAGCCCTCATGGGGGACGGATGCCGCAAGGCCCACTGACCTGGATTAGCCTGCTGAAGTTCAATAGCATGATCCTCTACACTTTGTGGTAAAATAAGATCATATTACAGCACTTCTAAAACAGATATACACTGTCTAACGTCTAGATACTATTTTGACAACCTAAGATTGTAAACCACTAAACTCAGTAGAAATAGTTCAGGTATTGACCTGAAACACAGACTTTAAGTGCCTCTTAAATTCTTTTTGTAAAATAACTCAAAGTTCACATCTGCAAGTTATACCTTACTTGTAAAGCAATATAAAACATAAATTAAAACATACCAAGTCTTTAATTCTTACTTGATCAGCAACAATAAACTTAAGAAACAATTCTCCTTTTCAAAAGTTCCTTCATGCTTTTGACAGGCAGATGTTCTAAAGTTCATTTTATTTTTATGAAGGATGACAGAAGAAAAAACTTAAAACAGTTTTCCTCATTTTATGAAACATTTATACAAAGTATCAAAATTGAAGTGATTCTCTGTATTTTCTCCAACATTAATTACCAAGTCACAAAAACTAGGATGGTGCAAAAGGCATCTGTTAGCTATATTTCTGACAGCTAGTACTAAATAAAAAGTTACTTAGAATCTTGAACAAAAGCCACCTGTAATACTTCTATAAATAAACTGCAAGTGTCTTTGTAATACTGTTTAAGGATTTGTATGTCACAGCTATGTGACACAAAAATGCTAACACAAACCAAGGAATACAAATTTACGAGATAAATTCTTCATAAGCTATTTCTAGAATAAGTATCTGTATGTGCACCAATAAACCACACTATATATAAGCACTAAAAGTAAATACAAGAGAGTTATTTCTTTCTGAAAACTCCAAACACATACATCTCTTCTTATAAACAACTTTTTTTTTCAATTTTTAAGAAATAATTGTAGGGTGAGCTTAAAGGCCAGGTCTTGTCCCAAACACCTTGGTCAGCTGGGAGAAATTTGGTAAGGTACCTGGCATTTAGATTACCATTTTGTAAAATAGTTTTATTTTACTTTTCAAGAACAAACACTAAATAAAAATATACAACAAAACTAATGTGACATTCAGCTTAAATCTCTTCAACACATGCAATTCTCACTCCCCCTTCCACAGTAGTGCCAGTTCTTTTCATTCCTCTTACACTGCAAAATTCTGTCCCACTACTAGAGTGACAGCAAGTCCATCTGTCCTCCTGTCCTTAAGAAAAGGGAGCAAGCTGGCTGGCACAGAGCAGAGGACAGCAGACTGGCAGCTGACCTGTGGCTCAACAGAAACAAACAGCTTCCCTAGCAAATGGAGCTACACAGATGCAGATTCTGGTGCTGAAGAGACAATACTTTTCCCAGAGATCTTCAAGTGCTTCGGGATGAGGGGAAAGGAAAAGGGGCACAACAGATGTCTCCTAAGTTTGCACATGCCAGCACCTGAATCAGGCAATATCATGCACCACAACTGCAAAACAAACCACCGAAGTGAAGCTTCTTCTGATATGCTATTTTTAAACGTGGACAATTTTAGACAATGAATTGCTTCTCTGCAGTAATAAACAGCCATGAACTTCAACCGGCTTCAGTATCAAAATGAGTATTTTAGAGAGCCATATATGAAGATGTGAACACACAAACCATTTTTCCACAAACCACTTCCACAGTAAGATTACCGTCAGCAAAGGTCAGGACAGATGGCTAATTGAACTAGCCATTTGAACCTTCCTTCCATGATTCACTTAAACTTATCTACCAGACCATGAAATCAAAAAGAAAAATCACCTATTAAACCTTTATGCCCTGCAGAAAATTCAAGCTTCAGAAACTAAGGCAATTTCTTTTTTAGTGTCTGCAACTGAAAAGGAATATTCTGAAGACATCGTAACATTTAACTGTATAACTACATTCGTTCCAAGTCAGTTTATCATTTCTTCAAGCAGCATGAAAGGTGCAAATTGACTCTTCAAGTTATGAGTCTAATTAAATCTGAAAGTAATTATAGTAAATGTTTAACTTCAATCACAGTTACCACTTATCCAGCTTATTCCACTAACCTAACAGATGCATCTGTCAGCAAGTACACATTGGATCCAATTACTTCCTGATGCTACAAAAGTAGTGATCAATATAGAACACGTAATGCCTCAATGAGAATGACCAAAATCAGCTGTAATACCTGGTTGTTTGCCCCACACCCAACTCTCAACAATCGATTTGGCCCTGTAAGTGGGCAGTGGAGTCTCTTCTTCATCCTTCTTTTCTCTGTCGTTTTGCTCTTCTTTCTTCGATGCAATTTGGCATTCAGTGCTATCATCTAAAGAAAAAAAAGGGGAAAGAAAAAAAAAAGTTAAGCTACTTCCCCCTTTAATTCAGTTCTAGATTAGAAATGTAAAGGTGAAATGTCTAGCCCACAAGTTTGCAGCAATATTGTCTATCATTAAGATTACAGGGTTGGGGGGAAGCAGTATTACACCATGTTAACTGTCACAGGTGCTAGGTCTCATGTTACATTTCACAAGACAGTGACCTTAGAATCCAGAAGTCACTGCTGTAACCTCCTAGGGAGGATGAACATTTAAAAATCAATGCCATCATGTAACACTTGCAAAGGATTTGCAACGCACAGTATAGCAAAGGATGTGCCTTAAGTCAGATTTTGCTCCCAGCTATCCATATTTCTGTAGTATTTACTTGTTTTCATATTCCATTTCCAACACAGAAAAAAAAAAAAAAGATAGCAACTGTATTAATTTCAAAATCAAGGAGAGCTATATATTGGCATTTACACTAATTTTACACAGCAGTATCTCAATATCTGTAACATATTTAGCATCTTAGTAATTACCAGCAAGTAATGAAAACACCACCACCACTTTCTGCCCAAGTAACAAAACAGCATTTGCAATCCTTTTGAGATTACTTTCATAAAGACAGAACACAGACATTAGTCACTCATCTCTGGAATCAAAGGCTGCATGAAAGTCCTAATTTTCTAAACATAGCAGAACTAGACAGCTGGAAGTCTCTCCTTATTCATACTGGGGATATGGATTTCCATATCCATACCTCCAGTCAGTACAATGCACAACATGGCACACTGACAACTGCTTTCATGACTCTGACCTTCTTTTCTAAAAATATCCCTCAAAACTTCTCAAGTCCAGCATTTGGAATTTACCCATGAAGAGTTTAGTTCCAGGTATTTTCACCAGACATTCTAAAATGACTGCTCCTTCATTCTTATCTGTCAACCCAACATACAGAAGCTCCCCCCAAAAAAGCCCCTGCCACAAGTCAGACAAGCATTAGAATTTTGTCTTTTTTCCTGTCTCACTCCCCACACCCAAAACATCTACATTTATACCAGAATGTTTCAGAAGACAATAATAAGCAAGAGGTTTACAGCTGCAGCCAGACACAGCACATCTGATTGCAGCCTGCCTCAGACTCACCATGACCCTACTTGGAGATCAAAGGCTCTCATTACCTCAGAACATGGAAGACACACCTATCACAATGCACAAAAACGTTTAGCTATTCTTTCCATCTGGCCTGAAAATAAGTGAATGCCTAATCGGGTTGTAACTGAACCTGTGACCGTCTCTGTTAAAAATTTGTTAGGCTGTAGACAATAGCACCTCCCAAAATAAACCTTTTTAAGGAGCCTTTTATAATAAAAGTTTTCAATGAAAGCCAATCTATTACACATGCTAGTGCATGATGGTGGATGAAGACTGAAGGAGAACAGGAAGAAAGAGGAGACATAACAGCAGCATGCATGGTACAGCTGTGACTGTGGGCTAAGGAAGGGATAGCAAAGGTCACTTGAGAACAGGAAAAAGCCGTTTGGATATCCCACTTGGAAGTGGAAATCATAGAGAATATAACCGTTTCTCTCAAACACCAGGGAACAGCCAAAATGTGACTGAATCTAGCTGTTTCTATTCCAAGGCATAAGCAAATAATATTAAAGGCACAGATCCCATTATAGAGTTAAACCAGTGACTAAGGACTCTTGTTTAGCCCCAGTAGATCAGAATATTCAATAACACCACCATCTCACTGTTTCTCCACTCGCTCACACACCTAGAGACACACTCTGCAGGGTCTGAGATTTTAGTTAGTGGGTAGAAGGGTGCTGTGTCAAGACACTACGTTTCATAGGCGGCTGTAAGAGAACTTGTTATGCTTTTTAACAGATTCTTGGCAAAGGATGACAACAAAGGTCTATGAACTTAGTCATTTGGCCCAGCTCCTCACTGCACATAGAGAAGGTCCCAATCCAGGCTGGAACTTAAGCTTTGTATCGTACAGAAACAACCCTGACACACAAATCCACAAGGAGGATTTTTTTTTTTTTTTTTTTTACATTGTATGAACAGAAAAGGGGAGCAATAAGAGAAGAGGTGGGAAGAAGCTGAGCTAAAAATCACTTTAAAAGCCTATGTAAATTTGTTCCACAAAGACTTTTCACTATACTTGCAAAAAACCACTTGCACTATAAGGGACAAACATTGTGTCAGTCTAGATTGAAAGCAGCAACACAAACATCATAATTATGGAGGCTCAGTTATGCTTGAAGAAAGGGATTGTTAAAAAAGGAACCTCAAAGATTTTTCAGAAAGTGGGACAAGGAGGAAGAAATCTTGAGCGAAGCCAGCACAGGCCAAAATAACAAGTCAAAATAACACACACAAAAGCATGCTGCAGTGTGACAACCTGTTTTAACTTCCCTTTTCTCAGACTGAAGAGTGAATATTGTGGTGAGGGAAAACAATCTTGTAACATTTCTCTGAAAGAACTTTCTCTTAACTATGTTTTTTGGTTTACAACCTTAGGCCTGCAAGCTGATGCAGCTACACTTAGCCAGTCAAAACTGAACAACTGAAGTTACCATTCTCAACTAGAAGTTAGCTCCCAAACCAAAGCACAGTAAATCACCATGCGTGCTCTTATCTTGCATGGCAATAGCCTAATCCAGTAAAACCAGAGGATAAAAAGGAAGCAGCTAAAGGTGGAACTTAAATTTCATACTCAATGAAGAAAATAAATGACACTCCATAGTCACCTCTGGCACCTGTTACAGTATGATCTTGTGCTGCTCTTAAATGCCAATGAACTGATACAGTCAGGAATCCCTCAGTAGAGAGGAAAAGCCTGCAACAGTTTCCCAACAGTTGTTGCCATTCACAAAGCAAAAAGTAACATTGTGCTTTAGCCAAGGGCTGTATTTTACAACCACTCTAAAACAGTATACCGTAGTCCCACACCCAAGAAATATTTCACAGCTTGTTCTCTGTCAAAGAGCTTTTCTTCATATATAAACTTCAGCTGACACTTATTTGTGAAGGAAGAATGCATGCCTAACCATTTGCAAATTATGTTGGCACAGCTTTCCAGGTAGAAGATTCTGATCTTCTAATCCTAATGAGAAATAAAGTTTATTTTCTTTCCTGGTATACTACTTTTTAAAAAACTCATTCTTTAAATTATCTGTTGAATATGCAATAAAGCATTTTACACTTATGAAGTCAAACCGCTCAACAGAGCGACTACAGACATTCCTCGGTCCTGCAAAAGAGAGTAAGATAATCCACAGCAGAGTACCACGCGCTTGAGCCACTGTGTACAGCCAATATAGCCAGGTTGGGGGAGGCAGAAAAGAGGGAGAAAAAAGAGGCACTTCTTACTTCTATAGAGTTCTTTCATACAAAAGAAAGAAGGCTCAAAGCAGAAGGCAGCCTATCTGCCTGCGCGCTAACTACAGTTTGATATATGCTTGGTCTGAACGGTAGCACGCATAACCAATTCCCACATACTGTTGTTATTATCATCAAGATTTGGTTTCTGCCAGTCTCTCTGTAATCACTTGCAGCACTTGGACTTTATTTATTTGCAGGTGCAACACTGAATGAGGTTTGTGGATCCAACAGCACTAGGCTGACAAAGGTCCAACTTTCAGGAAAGAGAGAACAGCAGAGAAGAGGAAGCCCACAGTGTTTACCAAAGGCAGGACAGAGGCAGGAAGCTGATGATTTTCTATTTTTGCCCTGGAATTTAAAACTGACAAAAAACAGAGACCTGCGTTGTGCATAGCTGAGTCATCTGTCTTAAAAATTTACAGTAATAGTTTTCTAACTTAATGTTATTAACCTACTATTATTCCTACTAACTTTTTATTTCACTTTTTATTATTTTCAGTATACAGCTTCTAGTACATAAGATATTAATCTGATCCAAATTTCCAGAGGGTAGCCTGGTTATTTTCTAAGTACATGCCGTGCTCCAAGTGCACCTGTATTTGGACATCACTACTGTCACAGCTGTGTCCTCAGATGATACTTGGAAACATGCAAATACATTCTGCTGAACACATTTATCAAACACGTTTTTCTGAAAGCGCCATGAAGAAAAAACAAAGAGGTTATTCCCAACCAAATGTTCTTGCTAACAGTGTGAAAAAAAAACCCACACTATTTGCATATTCTTTCTAGAGATTAAAGGAATACTTTTTGCTATCAATAGCACATTCTTCCAGTCTACTGCGACTGCTAATATCCCCTGAAAGAATGAAGTGCCTCTTCTGAGCAGCCCACTCAGCACCAACAGAGAGCTACAGCATTAGTGCAGAAAAAGGGGTTACAATGGATGAGTGTAAATCAAAACTTCCTAAAACAGCCTGAATAAAAAGGACTACTTAGAGCTACCCCTCTTCTTTATCTCCAAGTTAGTCAACATAGTAGCAGAATCTGAATAAATAAACTGCTTTTAATATAAAAGCACTAGGTCTTACATAACTTTCATTACTGGTATGTACTTTTACTTCGCCTCTTGAACTACATTTGTCGATCATTTATGCAAAAAAAAAAAACAAAAAAAAACCTACCAACTAAAGAGACTGAAATACACTAGATTTTAATTTCATGAAACTCAATTTGAGCTGCAAGTTCAGAGATGTAAATTGACCACCAATTTTTTTTGGTTCCAAGACTCACCCCTGCCTAACAGAATCAAATATACAATCTGATCAACACTGACCAAAAATAGCCTTGATTAGCTTTTTCTTTTCAAAGCTCAAATTTTGTAAGCAAGATGGTTTTATTTTACCAATCCTGTAGGCCAGCACAATGGCATTTATGAAGGCTAACTTCACAAAAAAAAAGAATCCATACATTAATTCTAAGAGTTAAGAGCCTGAAAAAGCTACATTCAAATTTCTAAACTGCCGTAGCTTTTCAAGAAACAGGGGTTTTTAGGAGTATCTATGTAGAAGAAAAAACACATTCCAGTTGTGAAAAGGAACAGATGCAATCTGTGTTACACAATACCTACACTTCACCTCTCCAGAGGAGTAAAATGGCATAATACTTACGCTACTTAAGTCTAATTCATTATTTAAATTTTTAGGAAAATCACAATGTGTCAGAAAACTGGTGTATCTAGAGCCAGTGCTACTTTTAAGGATATGAAAACAAAACTAGAGATATAAGGAACTCCGAGTCTTCTCTTACACCATCTTTTCACAGGCCTGCAGTTCAGGCCAAACGACTGCAGAGCAGCGAGTAGAGATGAAGGAGAACATTCTGTGGAGTCTCTGGAGACTATTCCAGCTTTTAGCCAGCAACACTTTGCCACTATTTTGAATCCATTATTGAAAAAGGCAAAACTAAAGATCACGCCAAATCAAGATATATCAGAAGTCAAAAAATCATGGGACATCCAATGCAAAATATTAAAAGAACTCTCTTCTTTCTGTAATATATTGAATAAGCCTCTAGTCAAATAATTTGGCAAAAGGAAGTAAAATGCCGGGAGACTCACATAATGCTCACTTCAGAACAGACACCTGCTTTTCGGGGTGGTTGATGCCTCATCCCTGGAAACACTCAAGGCTAGGTTGGATGGGGCTTTAAGCAACCTGATCGAGTTGAAGATATCCTGCAGGGGGGTTGGACTAGACCTTTAAAGGTCCTTTCCAACTCCAACTACTTATGATTCTATGATTCTGTTCATTATTTATAGCTGTCCTACCATATGCATGCATTCGGTGTAGATGGACAGGTTTTGGCATGGGCGGGGGAGTACACCTGCCAGGTGGCCTCTGTGAGGAGAGGCTGTGGCTGCCCCATGTCAGACACAGCAGCCCCAACAAACCCACCACAGGGCACAGCCCAGCCCCTCAGCCAAGATGGCGGCACCTCATGTGTAAAAAAGGACAAAGTGATGGGCAGGCAGAGGAGAGAGGGGGGAAAAAAAAAAAGTGAGGAACAGCATATTAATGCCAAGGTCATAGAATAAGGGGGAGGAGGTGCTCCACGTGCCAGACCAGATACTCCTCTGAAGCCCACGGAAGAGACTGTGGTGAAGCAGGTACTTCCCAGAGGTGGGAGGAGAGGAGCACAGTGGGGCAGGCATTCTGCAGCCCATGGAGAAGACCATGCTGGAGCAGTTCATGAAGAACTGCACCCCACGGGAGGGATTCCATGCTGGATGAGGGGTGTGAGGAGGAAGGAGCAGCAGAGGTGAACTGTTATGGATTGACCACAACACTTTATACTTTTTTGATCCTTCCAAGTCACATATATGTACATACACCCTATATTAAAAAAAAAAAAAAGTCATATCATTCAGAATAGGTGTCCCAAGCATGGATGAACATGGGAAGTCACAGATTATTGACTTGCTTAGGTTTTTTACTTTATACTGCTGTGTACATTTTGGATCAGAACTGATAGTTTGTATTTTCCTAGTTGATGTTTCAACAATTCCCCCAAAAACAAAAAACAGTTATACTATCACATCTCTCTATAAGCTTTCTCCGAATCACTGAAAGCACAACAGCACTATAACTAACAAAAAGCTCAATTCTCTGTGGCTACTTAGCTATAAAGATACTGGAAGAATAGTCTTCTGTTAAAGACCAGAACAGGTACAATCCTAAAAACAATGTGTAAGTACCTGGCACAAAAAGAGGAAATTACATCAATTTCCTTTGTAAAACAGGTATTTACTTTAATATATTATCTTCATACAGATGTTTGTTATCTTTTTGCTACATGACAGCAGAATACATTAAAATGTTACACGACTGTCACAACACCTCTATCAGCTGTCAGTGAATGGTAAAGCGTTTCACATGGCTCATTTAGGGGGAAACGTTGCACCAAGTTTATGATGTCTTTTAGTAACATACACAAAAATAGTCATTCCTAAGAAAAAGTATTACACTGCCTTCACTCATTTCATAAGCAGCTGCTGTAGTAACCCTCTAGATAAGATCAGCTGTATTTTTGTCCAGTTTCAACAACAACACTCAACAGGGCCAGCATCAGAAGAAGGACAAAAAAGTTTTCTAGCTCTGCAACAGTTAGGAGCATAATTCTAGTCCTTACTAGAGTAAGGACTAGATGGCATACAGCCATCCAGAACCTAGGAAGCTTATATTCTTGATAAAAATAACATTAATTCGCTCTCCTCTCAAACTAAATTATTTTAGCTTCTTTCTTGTAGAAATAACTTCCTCCAGTCAAAAAGGCTTTTTTTTTTAATCCTCTTCTCCATCCCCATTTTAAAGACGACAAATCATAGGTACAAAAAGACAATTCTCTCCATAAGGAATTAAACATTACTGGTTTGAAATACCACGTCTATCCTACAGTATAGTACAGGAAGTAACAGAAGCTGAAAAAATAGTTCACTGCTACCAAAGGCAGTACTTCCATCCGTCTCCTAGATAGAGCCTCATTGGTTTGGGGGATCACATGAATTACTGACAAAACTTATCTGACCATTTTGTGAGCCCATTTCAGACAGGTTAGGAAACACAAATCTTTTTATTTTTTGACCAAGTTAGTTTTCTGTTCAATAAAGAGTCAAAAGAGCACCACCACCAGCAGAAGGAAAAAAAGCAAGAGCAGAATCACTCCATTTTGGCAAAAGCCATCACAAAACAAAATCTACCTCCACCAAAATAATCTCTCTAAATAGACACATTGATCTGCCATCTGTAGGATTAGCAGCGCTTGAACTGCTTGCAAGTACACTAGAAAAAAAAAAAAAAAAAAAAAAAAAAACCACCACACTATGTTCTCAGTCAGATTGTGGACAGTTTTTTAGCTGACCTTTCAGTTACTTTCTGAAGATGGTAAACAAAATTAGAAATAGTAATATCAGCTTTATCCCATTCCACAGTCCACTTCCTTTAAACAAAGACTTCAGCTGTAAACACACCAAGCACACCAAACAAAAGGACACAGCCAAGCCTCTTTAATAATAACATGCCTTGTTATGAAGTTTAATTTCAAAAGGCTGGAACAAATTTAAGCCTTCATTTGAAGGCTTAAAACATTACATTTCTGTACACTTTTAAGAAATCAGTTTCAACTGTATTTAATTCAAAACATGAACACCTGCAAATTGTATAGACAGGTGATGATACACCAAAATTTTTTGACAGTATAAAATCTGAATTCCTTTTTTATCATGAAGATGAAAAAAAAAAGTGAACAAAAAAACTCCCACAAAACCTTAAAATCCATACCTTTTCTTGGAGGTAGTTCACCACTTTGTGTTAACTCTGTTCCAGGATACACAATCTCTCCATCTTTTACCATTTCATTCCACAAGCCACATAGTCCATCTCGTGTAAAAGCGAGCTGTTAAAAACAACATGTTACAGTTACACACAACAATTTTCTCTCAAGTCAACTCAAGCTAACATTTCAAATACATCACATTTTATATGTTGCCCCAGAAGAAAGAAAACACATGTATCACTTCACTAGTATATTTGTTGTGTGTGTGTAAGATAGGTTTTTAAATGATCTTCAGGATCTCCTATTCTCTAGCTGTGCTATTTTCAGACTAAAAGCTCAAAACAGTAACTCCTACATACGCTCAATTACAGCAAGACAAATTTTCTTTCGGTGGAAAATTCTCATCAAAAGCATAGATCTGGTCACCTCAGAAGTATCCATACATTCAAGATGACACCATGCAATAACCCGGGGGGCATGGAGTGGGGTGTTCTTTTTGCCTTCAAGAAAAACTACCCAAAGTCAAGTTGCATAAAGTCACAAAATGGGGAAGCATGAAGAAAGTCACTACAGTCCCTTCTCCAAACCAGCAACTGAAAAACTGAACACTCAACTAGAACACATGACGCCAAGACACAGATACATAAACTGATTTAACCAGTTCAAACTGCTCCTGCTGTGCAAAGCATCTTTCACAGTCCTCCCTCTTCCTTCCAGCTGCTACAATGCCTCCTCTCATGTGCAGACTAATACGTGTGTGATCGTGTGCTGAACCAGATCATGGAACCACTCAGGACTAAAACCAGCTGCATCTGGGGGAAGAGCAAGGGGCAGCCTCAGCCCAGGTCAGGTCAGGTCAGGTCAGTTCCCAGAACGCTATGTGCGCAACAGAAGAAATACTCGTGATGGAACAAATGGCAGAGCCGTGCTAGCACCAGCTGTTAACATAAGCATCCTAATGATTTATCAATTTGGATCTCCCCTGAAGAATCCCAAGGACCACAATTTGTCTTCTACTGGTGGTGTTCTCTGCTTTGTAAAATGCTGCAAAACAGGTGTCAACACCTCAAGTGAACTTCATAAAAACTGGGCTGTAATTGGCAACCATATAGTATAAGGGAGGACAGGAGTACATGAAATTAAAAAAAAAAAGAATACCTTTAGCACAAAGTGGTGCAGTGGAGACATTAAAAAAAAAAAAAAAAAAAAAAACCTAAAAAAAACCACACAACTGCTGAAGGCTTATTTAGAAGCATCTTTGGGTTATGTAACTAGTATTCAAATCCAAAGTGTTTTAACTGTGGAGTAACACAAAGATGTTACTGAAACAACTGCTGCAAAGCATTTACCATTTTACATAAAAGTCTGCTTATACTACATTTCGATCTATTTCCTAAATATATTTTAATCATTAAAAATTACAGGTTTTAAGACTCACAACCACCAGCAGAGAATTCATTTGCTTATCTAGCTAATCTCAATTTTGAAGAATTAAAGACAAGTTGCATGTTTTGACCACTGTCACACTGAATCACCACAGTAGTTTCTTGACTTCACATTGCATACTTCAGAAATTCACTCCAACATATAATTAATTATTTCAATCATTTTACTTTCAGCATAAAATATAAGCTGACATATTGCGCATTGGTCACTTGCTATTTCCTGATCCCAGGGAGACAAGAGGGAAAAGAACCACACAGCGTGAGCTAGACATTATCCAACTTATTCGCGATTTATCAATTTTGCAGCACCAAAATTACACTTTGACTATACTTTATCAAAAGGTACCATCCCTGTTCTTCAGAGCTAGGCAGCACATCGAGCTTTTGCAAAGATTCTGTGTTTCGCTAAAAGCTTTACATTTGGCTTAACTTTTAAAAAATTCCAATAGTCTGAAGTAAAGTAGCATATCAACAACGGGGAGAGAAAAAAAAAAAACAAAAAAAACCACCAAACCCTAAACAACCAACCGTTCAACATTAACTGAATTCCTTGCACTGTTCTCGGTCTATAAATATTTCAAAAATAAATGGTGTTCACTTTCTCCTTCATCAGATGTGGTCATATACTTCAGTGGGACACTTAAAGAATTTTTCACAATTTTTCTCTTGCAAAAATAGCTAAACACAATTGTTTCACTATTTTTGGCACATATGTCAAGGAAGATTTAAAAAAAAAAAATTCACCTGTTGAATGCTCACCTATGCTAAAACACAACCTTGGAAAACAGCGAGTGAGGCAACTCTCCAGACAGGTTGCATAATAAGTTGTGGTTTTCACAAAGTTAAGATTTTTGTCTGGTAAACTGTCTTTTTGAACTTTTTATTTTACATTCTTAGATCACCTTGGTACAGAAAATTATTCTCACAGTCCTTAACCTTACAATCTAAAGATCTACAGGCTTTGAATTCAAGTTTCGTCATAATGCAGCCTTGTTCTATTTCAGAAAACTTACTACTTTTGTAAGCATTGCTGCAAAGTAGAATTAAGAATTGTTTTCTCTGTTTTAACCTCTAATCCTTTCACGAGGCACAAAGTTCACTCAAGTCTTCCAAGCAACTAAAAACTGAAAAAGTAAACAAAATTTCCTCTGCCTTGGGTCGGGTGTCCAAATTCTTATCAAAGTCATTTTCTTGGCATGTTGCATAAAGATAGCACAACCATCAAGATCACAGGTCAGACAGAGCTCCACCTCCTTCTTCAAATACCTCATGTGGAAGCTTACACCATAAGCAGCCTTCAGATAAACAATTTTGCTTTTATTCAGGATGTAGCTAACATTTTGCCAGTGGTGTTATGTGGTGGGGGAGGGGGAAAAGGAGGCATGTTTGAAAGGAAACGAACACCGGACTTTTTTGTAGCAATAATCAAAGCAACCAACTGAAAGAATAATTAAGAAAAAGTATTTACAACCAATTCATCTGTCATAACTGAGGGCAACAGAATTCCAAATGTAACAAGTTCACTATTAATCTACTCGATGTTCAGCAGACATATTGAACAGTGAATTGCCACTCTGATAGCCAAAAGTGAAAGAAAAGTCTGAGTTTTTAAGCGATAAATTATTCAAGTAATTTTATTTTCATGATCCCAAAATTCTGTAACTATAATAGAATCTTCACAACTCCCTTAAGAGATATATTTTACTTAACCAACAGAAACAAGGAGGAGAGGCTAATACGCCAGAGGGTCGTGCTGCCATCCAGAGGGACCTCGACAGGCTGGAGAAACAGGCTGACAGGGACCTCATGAAGTTTAACAAGGAGAAGTGCAAAGTTCTGCACCTGGGGAGAAATAACCACAGGACATCCAGCTGGAAAGCAGTTTTGAAGAAAAGGCCCTGTGGGTCTCGGTGGACATCAAGTTGAACATGAGCCACCAACTTGCCCTTGACACAAAGAAGGTTAACAAGTGTCCTGGGCTGCACTAGGAGGAGTGTTGCCAGCAGGTCAAGGGAGGTGATCCTTCCCCTCTACTCAGTCCTCGTGAGGCCACATCTGGAATGCTGGGTTCAGTTCTGGGTTCCCCAGTACAAGAGACATGGACATTCCAGAAAGAGTTCAATGAAGGTCAACAGAGATAATTAAGGGACTGGAACATCTCTCCTATGAGGAAAAGCTGAGAGAGCTGGGACTCTTCAGCCTCAAGAAGAGAAGGCTTGGGGGGAACTCATCAATGTATATAACTACCTGAAGGGAAGGTGTAAAGAAGACGGAGCCAGGCTTTGCTCAGTGCTGCCCAGAAGCAGGACAAGAGGCAACGGGCACAAAATGAAACACAGGAGGTTCCCTCTGACCATCAGAAAACACTTTTTCACCAGGAAGGTGACTGAGCACTGACACAGGCTGCCCAGAGAGGTTGTGGAGTCTCCATCCTTGGATATATTCAAAAAGCCATTTGGATACAGTCTGGGGCAATTAACTCTAGGCGGCCCTGCTCACTTATCTCAAGTCAAAAAAGCAAGGGCCTAAGCAAACTTCAAGGCGAACTTCTACTGTACCGTAAACTGGGAAGCCTCCAATCTTTTGCTAATCTTATCTCTGCAGTTAAACTGTAATTTATTCTGTCTGGTACAACACTTCATTAAGTCAAAGAGATACCTAGTTTGGTTGCTAGCATACGCTGCAACGGGGCTGGCAGTGAAATTCTTGTCCATCCCCATCAATTCTAGAGAAGAAGGCATTGGCATTAACATTTCCTTACAGTTCAAGAAAATTATTATTGCAGTCATAACTGGATAAGCTTCTGAGAATTCTCAAAGCACCAGTACAATTTTGCTTTTAATAAGTTATTTTAAGAATAATCAGCAGCTGTGACTTTGTTTTAAGTCAACTGCTTAACTCAGACCACTCCATGTGGTACAGCAGATCGTGTTCTTGATGTGGTTTCATAAACTTTCCTGCAGAAAGCATAGAAGCCTCTGTAGAAGTTAACTTGAGCTCAAGAAAAATGAACCCAGGAAAAGAAAATGACACAACAGGACAAGGATTGATTCAGATAGGATTCCTGATTATATAATTGCACTGGAAATTCAAGAAAGCTATTTTATAATCACAACATGTCAGCATGGATTTAAAATATAAGCTACCTAAATAATCTTCACCTCAGAATTGCCAGCGGGGGGCAGGGGAAGAGAATCTGTTCTTCCATTCAGTTACTTTTGCATTAACCGTTGCCAGTATATTAAAGACTACATTAAAAATATTTTTCTTTAGAAATGTATTTTTAAAAGACTTTTTCAGCCCAGTAATGGTGAAGAAAATCACATAACAGTAAGTCCTTTCCCAAGTCTCTCCGTTGTTTTCGCATTTTTTAATCCCTTCAATTTGTTTCCTTTTTGATTGTCGTTGTCTTCAGTATTTTGTCCTAGCTTCCTTCCTTCCCTGCTGAAGCATTCCCTGAAACCACAGATGCTTAGCCCACCTATGCAAAGCACGGTGAAACATCATTAGATCTAAGTATACTGCTCTAAAGCTCTGACAGCAAAGACAACGTGCAGCAGTTCCACATCACTTCAACGTATTTGGGGTTAAACTAGAAATGTCCCCATAACAACAGTCTACTGGTCTTCCATCTGTTGCAAAAGTTTATTAAGAGTTAACGACCATATGCAAAGAAAAACTACACAATTCCCTCAAACTTAGAAGATAAATTCTCTAACTTTCTCCAGAACAGAGACAAACAGCAGTTCTGTTTGAGCCTAAATATTTGCATAAACATCAAATTTAATTTCTCTAACCTATCAGTCCACATACGGTCCTCAACCTTCCCTCTGGAAATCACTTGGAGGGACAATATTACTTCATTTTTTTAATAATTTCAAAAATCCCTATTGCAAACTTCACTTCCTATAAAAACACAGAAGTTCTCATTTGCAGTTTGCCATAAGAACTTCCACATAAGCCCTTCATTTTTTGGATGAGAAAACCAAAACTAAGAAGAAAATTAACACGAAATCAACAAAATAGAGAAAGTAATTATCACCAACTTCATGCTTTTAAGCCCAGACATCATTTACTTCCATTATCTTCTTACAAGTAAAGACACTGATCTAGATGCTAGAAGAGTGAGATTTTCATGAAAATGCTGAATTTAACTTTGAAGGAAAGGCAAAAAGACTTCAGACCAATGCAACTCTTAGAGGTGGCTGTTTCATTTTAAAAAGCTCACTCATCTCTGTGGCAAAAGATGACAGAAATAGCCTGTCAACCACAAACTCAATGAAAACCGGCAACAACGCATCATATTCCTCTTGTAGACAGTTCCTGCACCTCGACTGCTGCCTAAAGTTTTTTCCCACACTACAAGAAAATGAAAGTTTTTCACCTCTAACCGCTGCTATTAAGCACAATATTATCTGCAAGATCCAGAACAAGCAGACTAATAAACACCATTCGAACAGACATATGCACCCCATTAGCTGACAGCAATTCTAGTTTTTCATCATTCAGCCATCACTAATTTAAGTTCTCTGCATAAAGTTCTGAATTAGTAGTACAGTATATCTATTTAATTGGAACTATTTTAAGCACAGTTTGATTCAATAAACTGAGTATCTAGACTTAAGTAAACAATTTTAATCTTCCCTTCTGTTTGTGTATTTTTTATACCTTCTTTTTTTTAAAAAAGGATGCCCTCCCTAGGAACAGCTATTAAAACACAACTTCCCATTACACATAGATTTTGCTATACATGTGACACTTCCTACTAGTAATAGACATAAGTAGGTAGGTGTTTTTGAATGTATTCATTCAAATCTAAAAAAAAACAAATTGGAAATTTAAGTGATATGCTAACCTTCCTAGCAACTACGTTAAACATGACCCATGAAAAAGCAGCCTGTAGTAAAATCTATCTGTTTTATAACTCCATAAGAATATTTTATTAATGGTGATGTTATACACATATTATTGACATATGTAATATGAGAACATACTACATATTTTACTACTGATGTTACCTCATACTGAGAGCCAAACTATCCTAATTTTTCCAGGTGCTATATCAGTTTGCATTTTTTTCAGACGGCATAGGATATCTTAATTTTGCTCCAACAGGAAACGTAGATTTTTAATAAAATCAATGTTTGTAATTAGCTCAAAATCATATTAGCAGCTGTAAATCATAAAACAATAGGTCAATTAATTACAAAGTTAGTAAAAAGACATGGAATAGTTATGGAGTGCACTTGGGTCTTTGTAGAGCATTTTGGCTTCCTATAATAATATTGATTAATTTCAGATAAATGAACATAAGCAAAAAATATATTGTCAAGATATAGTTACATTAACATTTCATACCACTTCAGCAAACCCTGCAGGCTGGAGGTTCACTCCTATTACGAAAGGTCTTGAGTCTTCGACATTCTCTTAAGAACAGTACTAATATGGTACATCACCCTGGCTTTGTCACAGTAACATCCCAAAACTGAGTAAGAACATTTAAATTTGGCCTGGATGCCAGCAGGAACAGTGGCTCCTGCAGGTGATTAAACACAATCCATGCTAAAATCCACGCATCATTCTTCTCTTATTCTATTAATACCAACATATTATAGATTTATTAATGCACATAGTATTATCATAGAATCATAGAATGGTTAGGGTTGGAAGGGACCTTCAAAGGTCATCTAGTCCAACCCCCCTGCAAGGAGCAGGGACATCCCTGACTAGATCTGGTTGCTCAGAGCCTCATCCAGCCTGGCCTTGAACGTTTCCAGGGATGGGGCATCCACCACCTCTCTGGGCAACCTGTTCCAGTGTTCTACAACTCGCATCGTAAAAAATTTTTTCCTAATTTCTAATCTAAATCTACCCCCCTCTATTTTAAAACCGTTACCCCTCGTCCTATTGCAACAGGCCCTACTAACTAGCCTTTCCCCATCTTTCTTGTAGGCCCCCTTGATGTACTCGAAGACCGCTATCAGGTCTCCCTGGAGCCTCCTCTTCTGCAGGCTGAACAGCCCCAACTCTCTCAGCCTGTCCTCATAAGAGAGGTGCTCCAGCCCTTTTATCATCTTCGTGGCCCTCCTCTGGACCTTCTCCAACTGGTCCATGTCCTTCTTGTGTTGGGGGCTCCAGAACTGGACACAGTACTCCAGGTGGGGTCTCACCAGGGCAGAGTAGAGGGGGAGAATCACCTCCCTCGACCTGCTGGCCACGCTTCTCTTGATGCAGCCCAGGATGCGGTTGGCCTTCTGGGCCGCAAGGGCGCATTGCCTGCTCACGTTGAGCTTCTCATCCACCAGCACTCCCAAGTCCTTCTCCTCAGGGCTGGTCTCAACCCATTCTCCGCCCAGCCTGTATTTGTGCCTGGGATTACCACGACCCAGGTGCAGGACCTTGCACTTGGCCTCGTTGAACATCATGAGGTTGGCACAGGCCCACCTCTCCAGCCTGTCAAGGTCCCTCTGGATGGCATCCCTCCCTTCCAGCGTGTCAACGGCACCACACAACTTGGTGTCGTCGGCGAACTTGCTGAGGGTGCACTCTATCCCACTGTCCATGTCGCCGACAAAGATGTTGAACAGGGCCGGGCCCAGCACGGACCCCTGAGGGACGCCACTCGTGACCGGTCTCCACCTGGACATTGAGCCGTTGACCACCACTCTCTGATTGCGGCCATCCAGCCAACTCCTTATCCACCGAGTGGTCCGTCCATCAAACCCATGTCTCTCTAGTTTAGAGAGAAGGATGTCGTGCGGGACAGTGTCAAAAGCTTTGCACAAGTCCAGGTAGATGATGTCAGGTGCTCGTCCCTTGTCCACCGATGCCGTCACCCCGTCATAGAAGGCCACCAAATTGGTCAGGCACGATCTGCCCTTGGTGAAGCCATGTTGGCTGTCACCAACCACCTCCTTGCTCTCCATGTGCCTTAGCATGGTTTCCAGGAGAATCTGCTCCATGACCTTGCCAGGCACAGAGGTGAGGCTGACCAGCCTGTAGTTACCTGGGTCTTCCTTATTCCCCTTTTTAAAAATTGGGGTTATGTTCCCCCTCTTCCAGTCATCAGGGACCTCACCAGACTGCCACGACTTCTCAAATACGATAGCCAGTGGCTTGGCAACTTCATCCGCCAGTTCCCTCAGGACCCGCGGATGGATCTCATCAGGTCCCATGGACTTGTGCACCTTTAGGTTCCTCAGATGATCCCGAACCTGCTCTTCGAGTACAATGGGCGGTTCTTCATTCTCGCAGTCCCTGCTTGCACCTTCTACAGCTTGGGTGGTAGGACAGGAACTCTTGTCGGTGAAGACTGAGGCAAAAAAGTCACTGAGAACCTCAGCCTTCTCCATGGCCTGGGTAACCAGGACACCAGTTCCCTTCTGGAGGGGGCCTACATTTTCCCTGGACTTTCTTTTGTCCCCTACGTACCTATAAAAGCTCTTCTTGTTGCAATATTATAATATCATGTATTACATCTAATAATGCAACATTGTCTTGAGCTAAAGCAAAAAAGAATTCAATGATTTTCAGAGAGATTTCACTGGCATAATCCACAATAACTGCCACAGCCATGAAGCTTAAAGAGTGAACTCTCTGGCAACACTGACCAAAAACAAATAAATAAAATAAAAGTGGGGCGAGTCAGACTTTTGAGACTACTAGCTCACCAAATGAAACATTTCACTTCCAATTCTAGCTATACTCCCAAAGTTTTGCAGCAGCAAATAACTTCATTTAAAACAAAACAAAACAAAAAAAATCAGTTTTAAAGACTGACCAATCCCTATATCTCTCCTAAGGTAAGAATTCCCCAGTATAATTCTGTTTCTCCAAGGACTTTCACTTAACCACTCCAGGACTGCTGTACAGTGAAAAGTTAAAAATCCAGCTGCAAAGTTAAGAGTTTCAGGGTCTAATTCCAAACAATAATTTGTAGTCAGCTTGATGAATTCATATAAATCAGTGCATCTTTCTTCAAACCTCTCCTAGGTACTATGCTCATCTTTTCACTTCCGTTGACAGTCTCTTGAGCACCAATAAGACCCGGCTACAGTTAGCCATTAAAAGCATACACTGTAGGAAGTCAGCCTATTCAGTACATATCGAACTTAAAGTGACAGGATTTACACCTACAGAGAAATTCCACACACAGCTAGGTCACGCTAGTCAATCAGCAAGTAAAACAGTCAATTGTGCAACAGAAACATTCCCCAGAGCCCGAAACCCCTTTACTTGACAGAAGCCATCCACCATTTAATATACTAAAAAGGTGCAATTCAAAATTCACATGCACATTTTTTTAAAATACTGAACACATTCATCCAGATAGAGTTCTGTGATGAGGACCTATGCAACACCAAGAACAGTTAACCTAATAAGAAAATTATATTATACCCAGGAGGCCTGGCTAGTCTTCAGATTCCACAGAAGTGATGTTTGCGTCCAGCAGATCACAAATGATTACTGTTCTCTCCTTTCATTAATCTCATTATTTTGACTACAGCATGATTGGAAGAAAATAAAGGGAGCACCCCGGCAATTAGAGTCTAACTTGTTATTACTCATAAAGAACTCTTCTATGAATAAGCTCTCTTATTTATAAACTTGTTACAAATTAAGATTTTTATTATTAAAATGAATTATTACAAGGCATTAACTACACAACAGTCTCGTAAAAGACATATTTAATTGCATCGATATACACTTAGCTGAAAATAATCCTCAAAGTTCAGATGGCAACTGAAACTCCCCCTGTCAAAAGCTTACATAAACAAAAAAAAAGGGATGTAGGAAAAACGGTACTACAAATGAGAGAACAAGACTGACAAATCACATGAAAAGTCACATTTCTCACTCCATATAATACAGAAGAGAAATAGGCAAAGCATAGTCAGCAGCTGGTCCAAAGATTGCCAATTTTTCGGCTAAAATTTTCCTCTATTCTACAATCACTGAAGCAACATATTTATAATCTAGAAGCCACCTTCCAGGGAACACAAAAGTATTTCTGTATTTCTTGATATCCTTATGTTCACATTGATATCTATGACACTTATTTACCCCATTAGCCAAAACACCTAACTTCAGCTCAGAACTTCTACTTCGCTAAGAATAAAAGATGAAAATAGAACTAATCTAGCCAAATCAAGAGCAAGATCTGTCAGTTTATAGCATTTACATACAACACCTACTAAATAATGTAGCCTCTAAGGCTATATCTGTCACTTCTGACTCGATTTAGCTTGTTTGATGTAAAATATTGGAGAGAGGTTGCTTTTGAATTACAACTGCTTTGAGAAAAATCCTTGTCTAACCACAAGAACAGCTGAACTCAACCATTCAGAGTATCAGCACGTAATTTTGGGTAGTGTCACTAAGGATGCAATTTTTTTATTATTATTATTAATCTGTAACAAAGGAATAACACTAGCTGGCCCATCCCAACAAGAATTTCAGAGTTTTGAACAGGAACTTGAAAAGGTTATTCAAAGTAAGGTATCAATATGCAACATCTAGGCAAAGAAAGAAGATGGACAAGATGAGGACTTACTCTAGTTATCCATTTCATCTGAAATAAATGTAAATGACCCAAAGCACTCTACTTCTCTGTACATTCCACTTAATTTTCAAACCTGAATTGGAAAAACATGATAATATCTGCATCCCTGTATCACACAACTTTGATAAACAAACAGATCATCTTCTAAGACAAAAGAAAACTTTCACCAAACACTAGCACATTTCATCAAAGTTCAGTTTCATTTCAACCACATACGTTTGACAAAAAATTAACTCCATTCAAAAAGGACAAAATTTAAAGGAAGCCTGCACCCATTACACAACTACAGTAAAAGCTGATCTGAATTATTCAAAATATAAATCAGACTTCCATCGTCTTTCGCTTCAGTTCTCTTGCGCCTTAAAGCTGCTAGCAGCAGCCTAAATTAAGAATTTATAGCTCTAGCAGTAATGCCACATACTCAGCTATGTGCTTTGACACTCTGCAAAGACAACATACATATGTAGTCCAGTTTGCTTCACAGCAAAACGGACTGGTCTGATGATACAGATTTATTTGCAGCTCAAAATAAGTTTGTGTTTCTTCAAGATCTGTTCTAAATCAGCATACTCAAAAAACCCTATTCATCTACCACAAGAGCAATGCTGCAGTCTTCTGTCTGTCAGTTATTTAGATGAAAAGCATCCTTAATCTGCACCTGAAAGGTCACGATGCAATACAACTATCTAACTCCTTACCTGTAAGTCTGTCTTCAACCATTTGGAGTCAAACCTAGCTTGAGCAGCCAGACAAAAAGATTCAGAAGACATGTTTCCTTCTCCAGCCTTCTCTCCAGGCTGGCTGAGCAGCCCAACCTGCCACAGAATGAGAAAATGTAACAATCTAGCACACGAAATAAGCCACACAAGCTTATTTTTGTTCAGACAAGGATGGCTTCCACTTGATCTTTAAAAACGTATCGTGAATAAGGACCTCCCTCATTCACATCCCCTGAAATTGCACAGGGAGAGGAACATCCATTAAGAACGCTATTTGAACCCCCCAAAAACCCCATTTCCCTTCCCTGTAACAGCCATGGAAGGAAGCCTCTCTGCTGCTGCACTGAGCAACATCAGCGGCCTACCGCTGCCCCTCAGACCCATAAGTGGTGCATGAAATAAATAATTGATCGCAGATTACGCAAGCCGCAGGCCAACATAAAGCGATTATCAGGGTCACCCGCACCCCCTCCTCCTCCTCCCCGCCGCCCCAAGCTGCAGCCCAGGCCCGGGGGCTCTCCCGCTCCGCACGACCCCCTTTTCCCAGCATCTCCCCCCCCCCCGCTGTCACCGCCCGTGACGTCCGCCAGCCGCGGCTGTAACCCACCTCGGCCAGCCCGGGGACGAGGGCCGCGGGGCGGAGTGGGGGGCCGCCGGGACCCGGGCCGGCTGCCGGGGCCCGGGCGGGGGAAGCACCGCCCGGACAGGGGTCGCTGCACACGGCGCCGGGGGCTCCGCCGCCCCGCCCCTCCCCCGGGGATCCCCAAAGCCCTTTCCCCGCGCTGCCAGACCGAGGCCCAACGCGCCCCCCACCCTCCTCCCCGCCCCCCACTGCGGCCAGCTCCACTAGGCGGGGGAGGGAGGGGGGGGAGGAACACTCCCGTCCTCTGCCGCCCCCCCCCCCCCCGCCGAAACGGATGGAGGCGTCGGGGTGCGCGGCGAGCTCCCTTCGCACTCACCGGCCGGCCGTGGCGACGGCGGCACAGCGGCGGCTCCTCGCCTCTTGCCTCGCCTCGCTCTACCACCGCCTGCTCGGCCCTGGCTAATCCTCGCCCCTCCTTCCCTCGCCCGCCCCCCCCCCTCCCTCCCTCAGCCGGCACGGCCGCTCGCCGGTCCCTCCCCCTCCCCGCGGTACTGGAGGCAGGGGAAACTCGGCCAATTCGGGGCTCAGCCCACTCGGTACGCCAGCACAGGCTCCTGGCCAATCAGGAGAGGAGGGGGAGGCGGGACATCCTGTCCCGGAGCGGGCCGCGGCGGAGCGGAGCGGGGCGGGGGAGCTGGGCCCGGCGGGCGGCGGGGCGGGCGGAGGTGTGGGGCTGGTGCTGCGGTGTGTCTGGAGTGCACCCCATAACAACGGAAAACAAAGTCTCCTTTTAGATAGGATGCAGAGATTAAGGAAAAAAAAAAAAAGAGGATTCGGGTTGGGTTTTTTTAAAGTTCACCCTCTGTGAACTGTACAGTTAAGTTCATTTCTAAAAAAAAAAAAAAAAAAAAAAAAAGCTTTTAAATATTTCAGAGCAGAATGAGTGGTCCAGAGGCAAACAAAATGGCAGAAACAGCCTGAAAGAGTCCAGGCTGGGAAGGGGAACGTGATGCCACGGCACGCCAGGGCAGAAGGGTGCTGGGGGAGAAGAAATGGGGAGTTTGCTCGCGGCGGGCAGCCAGGGGTGTCTGGAGGCGAAGGGAGCTGCTGACTCCCCAAGTGAGACACAGCACTGAAGGAAATAATCATGCTTCAGCGTCAGTTTGTTGAGGATGATGAAATATATCAGTAGTATGATGATCAGAGCACCTCTCCTGTGAGCCAGGCTGAGAGAGTTGGGGCTGTTCAGCCTGGAGAAGAGGAGGCTCCGGGGAGACCTGATAGCAGCCTTCCAGTTCCTAAAGGGGGCCTACAGGAAAGATGGGGAAAGGCTGTTCAGTGGGGCCTGTTGTGATAGGACGAGGGGTAATGGTTTTAAAATAGAGGGGGGTAGATTTAGATTGGATATTAGGAAAAGAATTTTTACAATGCAAATTGTAGAACACTGGAACAGGTTGCCCAGAGAGGTGGTGGAAGCCCCATCCCTGGAAACGTTCAAGGTCAGGCTGGATGAGGCTCTGAGCAACCTGATCTAGTTGGAGACGTCCCTGCTTCTTGCAGGGGGGTTGGACTAGATGACCTTTGAAGGTCTCTTCCAACCTTAACCATTCTATGATTCTATTAAATTAAAAGTTAACCAAAAGTAAAGTTCCTTACAATACTTAAGACTACGGTTCCCTGGCTGCTAAGGGATTAGGAGCAAGGCTTGGCAGACGGGACCATGATTGGTTTTGGCCAACATGAATCCACAGACAGAATGTCAATGACGTTCTAACAGAAATGAGACCATTTGCTGGCATTTAGGCAAATGTACATAACATTTAGTTATTATTATTTAAGAAGCATTGTAGTAGAATGCAGTGAATTTGATTCTCCTGGGTTCATTTTCAAAGTAGGAAGTGCAACCATGACCTAACAGCTTAGCCTGTTGCTTATCACAGACCTCTCTGGGATCAAGATACAGAAGTCACTTGAACTAAAATACTGTAAAGAATTTCTGAAGTGCCTGAAAATTTATATAAAAAGAGAGAAATAGCCAATTTCATCAACTTACTCCCTGAAACTTTAAAATACGAATTTTCAAAACCAAAAGTAGTTTCTCTTGAAAAGTCTACCCCAAATGCCTATGTGTCAAAAGCTTTAAGTTTAACATGAGGGGACTGGAAGTTTTGTCATGCATATCATGTTGTGTCTATTCTGTCTGGTCCATGGCTGAGCAAGAGCTAGCACACCAGGATGGGAAATATTTCAGTCTCTTCTTACCTGGTAGGCTGGAAATATAAGACAATAACACTGGGAAAGGTTGCCTAGAGAAGTTGTGGATGCCCCATCATGGGAAGTGTTCAGGGCCAGGTTGGACAGGGCTTTGAGCCACCTGATCTAATGAAAGGTGTCCCTGCTCCTTGCAGGGGGATTGGACTAGATGACCTTTAAAGGTCCCTTCCAACCCAAAACATTCCACGTTTCCATAAAAATAGTCATATTGTCATATTCTGAGTAGGAATAAAAGCCAATTTGCAATGTATGGAGCCCAAACCAGAAGGAATTTGTAAAACTTGGTTGAAACCACAGTGCCCACTGATTGTGCTTACTGCTTGCTTAATTTGCAAGTCAGATCTAAATGAGATACTTTGCATGTGCAACATTCACTGCCATTTTTTTGTTTGGCTCTCCAAGAAGAATATCTTTAGACAGTCTGCATTTATTTCAGAGAGGGGTTTTTTTACTTTTATTAAATAACAAATGGCAATAGCCTTTTGCTAGCACTCTTGTTGTGAATAATTTGAAGAGTGCCTAACTAGCTAACTTGTTATACTTGAATCACTGGCCCAATTAGCAGGTACACACTTTAACAAAAATTAAAACATATTCGGGTGCAGTAACCATGGAAATTCAAAGCTAGGCATACTTATGAAGAATTTATGGATTATTTTGTATTTCAGATTTAGATTTCACTTCTGATGAATAATATTTATTTGCATTTGAAATGCACTGTAATAGCATGGGGCAATCTCAAATAGCATTCTCATTTATAAAAATATGTACCCACTAAATTTTCCAGAGGGAAAATCTGTGCGGTAGACCAACATGAATAAGTACTTTGATAACATTATTAAAAATACTTTTATTTTTACAAATAATTAGAAAATTCAAAGACTCTGGAACGTGAAGTTTTTCTCTATACATGTTTTTTGCAGTATTAAGTCCATCAATAACTGTTATTCTGATGCTATTTAAATAACAATGACATGTTGTTTTACTTCAGACTGACCAAGGTAATAAAGATGACATACAGGTTTGACAGACTTTGGAAGGCAAGTTCAAGCCAAACAATTGAAGTGTTACCACTCCAAGCCTTGTCCCCCACTCTTCTGATATATATTTCCATCTTAAAGCAGGGTTATGTGATCTTGCAATCAGTTCTCCAACCGTCATTCTTTGTGCCCCAGCTTGCTGAAGTAGCCTACTTTACACTCCAGAAAATCGTTAAGTGCATCTGATGTTCCTGCCTTAGAGACACCGACATCCTCAGGAGCTGCAGGGCAGACTGCTGGTGAGGTGGAAGTATCTTCAGCTCTCTCTGCTTTCACTGCAAATCTGCCAAAACCCTTGCACGTCTTTCTTGCTTCCTCCAGACAAATGGCTGTACGTGGAAAAATGTAGTTTCAGTGGACAGACACAGCCAATAGTTTACACGGATCCGCCTCTAGGCATATGGTCAAATCACTGTTATTACAGATTAAAGCAAAAGGTAAACACATCAGAATGAAAGGCACACTGAAGCCAAGGGGTCGCATTTTCTGGTCCACCTCTTAGAACACCTAAAAGCAATAGAGAGTGCTCTAAAAATGTCTGGCTCTGGGCAGGAGACTTCTCTCTTGTTGCAAATGTGGCAGAGAAGCCATCCCAGCTTCTGCAAGAGAAGAGGCACTGTAGAGGTGCAGGATGTAGAGGAAAAGAAGGATGGTGGTGCATGTGGGATCTGTGTAAACCACGAAAGGCTGAAGAACGTAGGGTTGGTAGCATGAATGGTGCCTTCCCCTCACCTCCATGCAGTGCCAGTTTGTAGCACTGTCAGGCAGGCCCAAGGAGATGGAGAGAAGCAGACACTGATTGGATAAAATAAAACTGCCACAGTAATCTAAGGCAGAACAGGCAGAAGGAAGAGAAGTATCTTTGGGCAGTCTGGGCAGCACCGTATTTCTTTTTATTTCACTTATGACAATGGAATCATGAGTGTTGACACGACCAGTCTCAAAAATTGAAGCAATTGCATTCTCAAGTAAGTAAATCCAAAACCTTAAGAGCCAACGAACAAATGGTGAGAATGAACATTTTTTAAATCAAAAAGGACCAAAAATAAGCAAATACATGCTTATGTAAAAGTAGTATCTAGCTACCTGCAGGCCTTCTAGTTATAAGCATGAAATCATTACTAACTAATAATTATTTTAAATGTATGACCTCTAGGGAATCCTTTCTAGTTATAACAGAAGTGGAATGTGGGACATTTTTTTCGCTCATTAGTGAATATCGATAATTGTTATGTGAGTGGAACACAAAACCATCTCTGTAAGAGCAGTGCCTAACTGTTCGCTGCAAGACAATGCCTTTTTTGTTCGTGATTTTTTTCAAGAGCCATTTGTGTTGAGCTCTCCCACTGAGTTTGGAAGCCTTGTTTATTTTTATTCACAAAATGCAAAATCCAGTCCACTCTGGGCTTAAAACAAATCTCACAGAATTTCCTGGGTTACTTCTCAGTGATCAAGACTTTCCCAAAGAAAGAAGCTTCTACAATTAGCCTTTATTATTTTAATACTGTCTGAACTGAACTTCTCACCAAAATTTCACTTTTATACAATTAAAAGCTAATTATTTCTTTATTATATTATTTGCAAAGAATGCCATCAGTTCAAATTGGTCAATACATATTATTATGCCACACCAGTGCTTTCTATAGGGGGAAAACAGAACTGAGTGAGGAGATAAGAGGATTCTCCTCCTTCCCACACTCACTAGTATTTCTAAATAGTCACTTTCTACTAGCCATTTTTATTGCTGAATAAATGTTATTTACATAAGCAGAAGAAAAACCGAACAAAGGAAGCAGCTTCCATGTTCAAAAACCCAAGCCTCTTGCAATCAATATCCTAACCCTTTTTCCCTTATGCCTTCTCAGGACAATGAAACAAGATCTTCTGTCTCCATGCATGGCTTTCTGCTCCTTTCTCACCTTCAGTGGTAACAGCCCTGCTACTTCTCATCTTTTTCTCTAGTATGTCTCCGCTCCAACCTGTATCCTTCACATTCATCCCCACTTCCAAGATTATTTCACTCCTCCCTTTACTGGGCAGTGATACACATCTGTTCTAGTTTGGTAACTGTATTGTTCCTCCATTAAACAGAATTAGATTAACTCCTCCCTGCCTTTTTTTTACCCTGATTTTAAATGCCAAATACTGCTTACACTCAAAATTTCAACAAGTTCTTCTCCTGTGACAATTTTTCTTTGCGAGAACAGCCTTGTGTGAATCACAGTGTATTGTACAGCTGACACAGCTCAGTCGCTGAGGTGGTGTTGGAAAAGCAATTCAGAGTACAGAGAACTGAAAAAAAAAAAAGAAGGATGGAGCACCTAAAAATTGTCACAATAAAGCCATAATTTCCACAGGTAGCCAATTAGAATCTATTGTTAATTACAATTTGCATAGTTAATTATTTTTAAAATTAGAGTGAATCCTGTCCTCGTTAAAGCAAGCAGTAGCATTTTCATCGACTTCATTAAGCTGAGAAATTCAACCTCATATATCCTTTATTTCACTCATCCAATGCCAACCACACTAGTTTTTGGTCTCCCAGACAAAAACAACCCCAAAAGCTTGCTTTCCAGGTTATGTCTTCCATTACAGAGAAGAACGGTTGTTTTGCTTCCTCCAGGCCAGCCCCAGTGTTTCTATCCAGGGTGTCTCTCACTTTGCAGCCCAAACCAGTCTGATCTGATTTCATCCTACATCTCTGAGCTCAGCAACAACAATGAATTCTCTGTGGCTGTTCCTGTTACTTCTTTAAATTATCAATTCAAAATAATCACTTCATAAAATATTTGAGGTGGATGTTGTTCTCTGACTTGTAAAGTAACTTTGGAAATGCCAGCTTGAGTATTTTCACTAGACTGATCTTCAGGAGACTTTGGAAATAAACTCTGCATAAATATTCAGTTATCCATTACAGACCTGTTGAAATTAAAAGCATTTGGCATACAGTAAGGGATATACCAGAAATTCAGATGGAAAATGTATATATTCCAAATGCTAAAAAATAGTAACCTCTGTAAGCTATCATTTTCAAATTAAATACAATTATTAACTTAAAGCCAAGCAGAAAATGTTTGCATTTAAAATACCTTTTCAGTTACAGGTATATTCTATATAAGATTTGCTAATAATACCATCTAAAGATATATTACAATACTAAGCTACTGTAATATATCATCATAAAACTGTTCACCTACAAATATTAGATTTGCGAAATGATCAAGATATAGTTTAAAAATCCCTCAAAACATCAAGGCAATGCTAAGGGTGGTAAAAATCAACATAGTATTACACTGGAAATTAAAATGTATCCTCACTACCATACTAACCTATACATTGAGGGCAGAATTATTCTGTATTATCATAATACCGTGCAAATATATTATCAGTATTTGAATATATTCTATCTGACAGGAGGCTAGTTGCCTAGTTAACATTTACAAATTAACCCATCATGGGCAATGCAACATGCTTCACAGTCACTTAACATGATGGAGGGATGTTCAGTAGGCCTTTGAGCAGCACGAACATTTCAAATTCTGAGTTTAAGCAAATAAACAAGAATGTTGCATTTTTTTTCCTAAATTATTATGCAAAGCATAGCTCATTGCAGAAGACTTAAAAACAAAATAGAAATGATTTGGCAAAATGAGAAAAACATTCAATCCATTAGATCTCTGAAATAAAAGAGTCTATGCCCTTTAGTTTGAGTAGGTGGATGCAGTAGGATGAAACCTTACTAGACAGAGATGGGAACAGTATCCTTTAGCCAATAATCAAAGCATGAGAAAAATCTCCTAGTCTATAAGAAGGAAGCATGATGTTAATTTTAATTCTTTCCACTTAGAAGCTACCAAGTATTGAGTTTCTCCTAATGCCTGGAAGGTGGCCAAAACCACTTTAGCTTTTATACATTGCTTAATATATAGGGAAACACTTTATGAATGCTGAGCGGAATCTTTACTCATTTAAGCAGGAAAGGAAGCAGTATTTCTATAAAGGATTTGTTAACCTAGAGCCATATGGTATCCTTTCATACGAAAATGCTTCATAAGGAAAATTAACTACTTTTTAAAAAAAAAGTTAGAACGTGTTGGACTTATGCCATCTTTTGTCCTTGCTGCAGGGTGTTGGGAAAGGCATTAGCAGCAGAATAGAAAGGTCAAGGACAGGTTGGTCAAAGCACAAGCCCAGGGATATTGGCCAGAGCAGGGGGAGGAGGGAAGGGGGTCAAGACAATTATGTCTGTCCTTTGTATGTAAAATGAATACCAGCCCAAAACACCATGAGTCTACTTGGCTTATGAATTGGGCAACTGTCCACAGCTCCCTTTCCACAGATTTGTAAAAACAGTTGTGGAGAATCTCTGCTGTGTTTCTCCAACATGGCCACTTATAAAGGAAGTTTTTTGTGTCTTTTCTGTTTTGCCAATCCCCACCCCACCTACTACAATTTCAGAAACTATTTCATCCTCAAGGGACAACTGTGTGATATTTCAGACATGCTAATGTATATTGCACCCTTAAAGTTTGGGGAGGGGATGCCAGCATTATTAATAATCTAAAATTAAGTCATTAGTTCAAACAGGAAGGAAAACAATCTACCAGGACAATGTGTGCTTCAGCTTGTTCCAGCACTAGTCTTCTGTTGACTTTGTGGTATGTTCACTGCAAGCAAAATAAACTTGCAACCAACAGCATTCCCACCTGTTATCTTTTCTGCTTTCAGTACCAGAGTATTAACACCACTCAATACTCTATAGCAGTTGGACCCATCTTTTAATGCTTTCTTCAGACCTGTAGTTTTGTGTCACCTTGCAACCAGATCACAGATTTGTCTCTATGCCAAGTTATTTCAGCATACCAGCTGTCGATATTTTTGAAAAATCAGGCCTTGAATGTCTTTTTTGTCTTACCTTGTTCATAATCCTTTGAAGAAAATTGCAGCCTGGGAAATTGCAACACTGGGAAATAAGGTGCTATGAATCTTCTCTTCCATACCAGTTTCAAATTACTGCTTCATTTACAGACAGTATGTAAGATTTTAACAAGCATTTATGAAACCTTTGATATAAGATGGACTGACTGTTCCACTATAATATAAAGCTGTGATGTCTATGCTGTGGGGGTGAGACTCCAGCTTTATCCCAAGGAAGATCAGGGCCCTTCTTCTACAGGATCCCTGCCACTCACACAGTGGCCTCTAGTACTTATGTGCACTTTTGGCTCTGTATACACATGCATTTCAAAGCACTAAATGCATATCTGCCTCCACCACCTGGAGAGTTTGATTCCTGCTCCTACTTCTGTCCCAGATGGACTCTAACTTTCAACATGATGCACTTGAGACAGCAATGTTTTTTAAAGTTTTTAGCTTTCGTCACTCATAACATCATCCTCTCGACTACAGATGGCATTTAAAATTCTTTTCAGTTGCTGGTTGATTCTGTTTTCTCTCTGATATTGTTATTTATTAACATAGCCTCAGGAGGACCTGAGAAAATCTGAGCTGGCTTTGAAGCTAATACACTACATTTGAAACCAGAGCTAAAAGGTAAATCTAGTTTTAAGGCCTGTCACATTTATAATCAACTAGTTCTGAGGCTGACATTAATGAAGTTGTTTATTAGTCTGTTATTAATGAACAAAATTTCATAGGTTAAAAGGTCCCTTTTCTTTTATGAGTTACTCAAATCGTAAAAGCTTCCCTTCTGTTTTGAGGACAGACAGCTGCAATCCCATCTGAAATCTGCAGTTGTATTTACTTCTTGCCTGGGTAATCCAACTGCAGACACAAAGTTTGATGTAGAGTAAATCAGATATAACTGATCTACAGTGGTATAAATTAGATGTAATCAGAGAGGATTATACCTCTAAAATATAAAAATATCATAAATAATCCTCTAGAAACATACTATTTTAATTATAATCAGTGACCCTTAATTCTCCTTCCACTTACACTGTTGTGAAATACAGGTAGGATTCACTTTGGCTAGTATCATCCATTCTAAACTAGTCCTTTGGACTATTTCTAGTGCCAGTGCCAAGGGGTAGACACCTCAAATGAAACTCATTGCAGGCTGAAGCAAGATGGAGGAACTGGACTTATAAGGACAGGCATCTCTCCACTCCCTACACAGTTAAGAAAGACAGTGAAGTGAATTCAAGACCAAGATAATAAGGCTGAAAGAATGGGCTTACACTGATGATGCTGAGAGTAAAATCTTGTCTTGGCGCTTTCAGTGATCTTTAAGAAAAACACGCAATGCCATTTTTTTAACAAGAAGGACAGTCACAGGACTCTGATCTCATTTCTAAAATCAATTCTGATAATATTAACTTCGGTCATTCCAGTTACGTTAGTCCTGTTACGTTATGTTAGAGCTGACTTACTCCCAGGAAATTACAAACTGGATTCGGTTTGCGTTTTATGTCTTGTTTTGACAAGACAGAATGAATTCTCTGTTCAGAAAATGCTAGTTCAAAATTGTCACTACGACTTCCCTGAAGTATCAGAATAGTTTTCCAGCAGAGAATTATGCTACTTAAGTTTAAACAAATTTTATCAACCTAAGCCACCCCAGCAAAAGTAGCAATACAAAAGCAATGCTTCTTGTCATATTAAGTTTTCATTGTTTAATAGCAAAATAACAAGTTAGGATAAAGTATTTCACAAGTACATAAAAAAATAAATTAGGCAAAAAGTAATTCCAAAATAAGAGATGACAATATATAAAACAAAAGAGTTACCCAATCCACTTGGGAGCCTGCTGGGGAAAAAGCACACCCTTTAAGCCTCTAGCCACAGGTCATCTATTTGCTCATCCCTTCAGCCAACATGAGTTTCACCAAAAGGTATCTTTTTCTGAAGGCTGTTCTACAGTGAGACTCTTCCCTAACACTGATTCTCCAGCACTGGAGAAGAAGCTCCAGAAACCTCTGTTTTACACGTTACTTTAGCACATTCTGACCTTTATACCCCTGTTGTGGAACCACGCTGGATTGGGGCATTACAGCAGATTGTTCTCCAGAGTCTTCCTGCTCTCTTACTTCCATCAGTCTTTGAATACAAAAGGAGGCTGTGAATGGAAGTGTCTGATGTCTATTTTCATTATTCATTAACTGAATAATTAGTAGTAATTTACTTTTATCTTTCCTTCTGTACCAGGTACAGGAGTTATTAAGACCACAGTCCAAAAAGCCCTTTAGGTCCTTTCAGGTCTTGTTACAAAGTTCAGGGAGTTCCTCCACCGTTTAATGCAGTGGTGTCACTAGAAGAAGAAATGCTCTGCAGAGCAGAGTAGGTGAGATAAAGCTAGGCTATCAGAGAGTGAAGATACATTAATCAGAAACAAAAGAGCTGAGCTAAAAGGGCCTGCCCCTGCAAATGTTGCTGCACATTAACAAACTCATACCATAATTTTTCACCTTTTACAGATTGTCCGGAGTATTAGAGACAATGCTGAGGTAACATCCTCACTGCTATATCAATCCCCTGCCTATGAGTATAGTAAGGTAGGAGATCCTGCACATAGCTGCCTGGGTGTATTCTGGCAGATATTTCACATGCTCAGAAATTAATGTAAGCTTTAATTATCTTCAACATTTTGCATAAACACATTTTATGTCTGATTTTAGCATCTTTTGCTGTTCTGTGGAAAAGTTGCGCACTGTCTTAGCTGCAAGTTGGCTTCCCTGACAGGCCCATGGAGCCAACCCCTTAGCTCTTTATAAGATCGGCAACAAACATACCTCCAACTACCTAACCTAAGTGTCGTAAGAGGCTTCACAGATGATACTGTGAGTGGTCCAAACCACGTATGGACAGGAGTTCTGCAGGCTTGCGTTTATACAAACAGCTGTCATTTCAGTAGCTAACACATCACTGATTCCTCTGCGTGCAACAAAGGCTTGCTGACTGCTGACTCTGGTCAAGTGGCATTTTAGTAGCATCGATATAACTTTAATATTTCACTGCTCTGATATAGAAAGGAAATCATTTCAGTCCCGGTTGTTTTACAGCTGCTTCTGTATTACTAGCCTACATTTTGGTAAATTGGATGTATTTTGGATTGCAATGATCACAAAGACAGACAATTTGGATAGACTCTAAAGTGATGCTTTGCCTTACTTCACTGGCATATAGTGCCTGATATTAAATCTACATGACAGTCTTGCTAGATTAGTTTAGCTGGAAAGGGCTGCCACTGGGCTAAATTAAGTTAGAGTTTGACCTTTAAAGCATTAAATGTCCATCATGTAACTGCAAAAAAAAAATTAACACATCACTAATTTTAGTATGTCTAAAATATTACTACAACGAAATAAAGAAGAATAATAATGGGAAAGTACAAAACAAGTAACTCTGCCAATGAAAATTGCGTTGCATGTATTAATTCAGCTCTGCTGTTTAACTTTTCAGAGTCTTGTTTCAGAACTGTGCTGGTGAGACAGAGTAAATATGATTTCTCACTGTAAGGTATTTTTGCCTGTTATGCAAATATTTGCATTCAAATTTAGCTCTCAACAGCATCCCATGTATTTCCTTGACACAGCCACCCTGGACATGAAAAGAAATTACAAATGGTGTACAGATAGTCTCCATTAACACCCCAACTGATAGATAAAGTAACAAACAATCCATTTTTTCGCTGATCAGTGCCATTTATAATGAAAGCATCTTGCAGAGCCATCTTAAGCATTTAACAGGATTCATCCTCTAAGTTAAAGATTACAACTCTTGAGCAGTCTTGATGTTCTGTGTTTCACTCAAGACCACTAGCATGCCATACAGACCACACAAACTTCACTATTTTTGTTGCTGTAATGTATAGTAATTTGCTGTGGACTTCAGTAATAATATGTCAGCCAATTATTGTTTGATTTCTTTTTTTTAATTTGGTGCAACTCTGAACTAAATTTATATTCCTGACTTCTCCTATTTGTGTTATGAACATTAATGTAAACATTTATTTTGAAATACATTGAAAAGTCAATGTATTACATGAGAGCATGTATTAACCAACAAGGTTTCCTTAACCAAGAGCAGTCCCAATACAGTGATCATCAGAATGGCACTAAAGAAAAATTGAATATTGGAACTGAGCAGCACAGGCCAAAACTTCTGAAGGAAAAGCAGGTTGGTAACCATCTGTTTGACCACTATCCACTTGGATGAGATGTTGTAGACTGAGCCTTCACAAGTCACATCATTCAAACATTTTCTGTCCTACTGTACTGCTGTGTCATGGCTAAGCCTGGAACAATTTTATTGTTGTGTGTTTTGAACAGAACATCTCATAAATTACTTAGATCGCTAAAAATATTCACTAGGATTTACAGTATACTGCATAAGCAGATGAATGACCTCCAGAGTACTTTGACACAAATCAATTAAAAATTTCTGAGTTGCAGCAACCAGATGGCTGAAGCTGAGACCACATCTGGACTGCTAAAAGATTTAAGCAGGGCCTGTTATTTCAGTGTGTAAAAATATGACAAGAAAAATCTCAGATGATCTCAATGAACTTGAAAAAATCCTCTCCTGTTCTATAATAGGCTTATTGGAGTAAAGAATCAATGCCTGGGAGAAGAGCCAGAGATTTATGCAACCGTTGCATTTGAAACTGTACAACAATTAGGGTTAACAGCTTTGCATCTTTTGGAACACATCCACTTCACCATACTCAGGACATTGTGGAGATCAAGGACAGAAGAAGATTATTTTTACCTGCCCTACCATTATTGGACAGAAGAAAGATTTTAGGAGCTGCAGCACTGGCTGGGTGCCTTACAGATAATAAAATTCTTATTTTCAGTACTCTAACCATATATTTAGAGGTGGAATTACACTACAGCAGTTAAAAAAAATGCACTAAATAAATATACATTGCAAAAGGCTTATTAATTTCTAAGGTGCCTGAGAGACGTTGCATCACAATGAAAACAGGATATTTCTACTATAACCACAAAGGCATTCCTTAGCTTCAAGCAGGTGAGAAGCATAGTGACAAGGACTCCATTTAAGTGATTGATTCAATGTCTTTCTTGTACAAGAGCTCTTCTGCATCTCCTTGCAAAAAGAGCAGCTGAAGTGCTCACCTTGTGTATTTTTATTAGAAAGGATCATGGCCATAAGTTTCCTGGAATTCAAGTTATGGCCACTTCTGCCTCTCTGCCCAAGGCCTGTTTATATCATTTAAGGGATGCTGGACTAGCCAAGGGCCTGGCTCAGAGACCGTGTCGCTTGATGCAACTGAGTCTGTCAAGAGCAAAGACCCAAGGGCCTGGAGTACAGCCAACGGGCTGAGTAAACACCGCATGAGAGCAGCCTGGAAGACACACTCGGGGTGCTGAGCGCATGGTGGGAGAGGCTCTGGCAGCAGTGGGATTCTCTGCAGCAGAGGCAGAAGGGAGACACTTGCCAGCATTGCAGGGCAGCGGTGAGGCAGCTAGAATACTGGGAGGTGGGATCAAGCGACTTGGGTGCTGTAGGCCAGGAGAACAAAGTTACTGAAAACAGTGGAGCAGGAAGGAATAACACAAACCAAGAGATGGCAATGAACTCCTGGTGTTAGAACCAGAAAAGCCTTACAGTGCAGATTCTAACAGAATGGGAATTAAAATGCTTCAGTGCAATGAAGGACTAAGAAAAGGAAACTGTGGCTGTAATTACTGGACTGCCTGCTTGCAGGTGAACAAGGGTTCTTCTTCACTAAATATTTTCTGATCAACTCCTACAGTGTTGTGTTATTCCCTTCCAGATCTTAAACTAACATAACTTCTACAACTTGCTTGTGTATAAAGTTGTAGACCTTAATTTCAGAATTATTACATCATCTAGTCCATTTTTCAGTATAGCATAGGCTGTAAAATGTTATGCTTTTGGGATCAAATTTGGATGGAATGAAATATATACCCAGCCTAAATGTGAAGCCATTGAGAGGCAGAGGTCTGTGAGGGGATTGAGTGCATCCTCCCCCAGTTCCTGGGTGCTGGGCTGCTTGGGCTGCAGGCTGATCTATAGTGCAGCTGTCCAGCCCTGAATCAGAACATCCAGCCTTGGTGGTGGGTCACTTTTCTTCTCTCAAGAGGTGCTTTTAAGATGAGACTCGCCCTTGGTCTCTGCCTAAGCTACATGGTAGCTCCACCATGCCTGGCATGTACCCCAACAATCCAGACCCTGACTTGCTGTCTCGACTTCCCTGCTTGACCTTGGACCTGATTCACCACTATGGACTTGTCCAGTGATCTGGACTGTTGGATGAAGCTAGTTACACTCAACCTACTACAGGTCTGCACCCCTTCTCAGCCAGGTCACTGCCCCTGCCTGCCATGCTGTCACACCCGGCTCCCCTTTCTTTACTGGGCAGCTCATGGTTGGTGCTCCCTGACCAGATCTTCTATTGTGTCCCTTGGTAGTTTGCTCCAGCGGGTCATCACCACTGCTAAACAAACTGAAAGAAATACATCCCTTTCTAACTAGTAACAACTCATTCTTACTGCTTTTCCCATTGAACTGAAAGCCCCTCACCATGAAGGAAGCAATTACATGTTTTGATCAAATCACCCTTTGATTGCCTGTTGAGATATAAACCAAGTTCTTGAAGTTGTTCACTCTCAGACTTTTTCTTTTATCTCTCAAATAATTTTCAAGCTTTTTCTGCATCACTAGCTTTTCAACATGCTTTTGAAACATTATGAGCAGAGCTACTATGTGAGTATGCTATATACAGCACAACATCCTATTCTGTGTGACATTGCCTACTTCCATACTCTTTGCTCTGGCATATCAAGATTGCACGTTCAGGTGCTTGTGCACTAAAGTGCCTAATCCTACTCACAGCAAACTGCTTTTGAGTATACACCCCCTTCCTCTTCTTCCTAAGCTCCCACTCATCTTCTGCAAGTGGTAATTTGCCTTCCTCGTTCTTTGGCTGAATATGATGCAACCCAGATTATGCGACAGGGCAGATTTCTCTGAATTATGAGAGCAGGGCACCATTCCTGTCCCTGTGTCATCCACAAGTTTCATTATCTGCACATTGGGCATAGTGCAGAACCCCACTGGAGTGTGTCTATTCAGTGATTCCACAAAGACAGCTATGTTAGTGTGTATTCATGATCTTGGTGTCACACAGTTACACCCCAGTTATTTCATCAGATATGTACTTGCCTAATGCTGTACAAAACTAATTTCCAGTCAAAACGAAGTCTAATGTCTTAAGAAAGTTACATCTCTTAAATGTATACAATTACTTTTACCAAATTTGTCATGTCAGCAAAGTTATTTTTCTTAACAGGGAAGCTTTCCAAACCTCCTTACATCAATCCCTTCCTACTCCTTTGTAGTGTAAGGCTATATCAGTTTCCCCCCTGTTATTTTGCCTACAATCAATATCAATCCAACAAACCTCATTATCCAAAAAGGGTAGGTGATATGTTCTAAGGCTGGACCAACATTAACCTCCCATTTTTCTTTAGTTTCCACAGTATTCCCAGATGTATTAGCATAAGCAATGCAGAGATCATCTCAAATATCTCTGTGGGAAGTTACTTAGACCTGCTGATTCCAAAGTATCCACGGAAAGGTGGTTGCAAAAACAGCCTAATTCCACATCCTTTGACTCCTGAAAGAGAAGAACAGAGATTTTAATAATACCATGAGGCCAGAGGAGCACCGGAGAGGGCATGCAGCATGATGGGACACACACTGCTGTTGGCTGGAACTGCTCAGATAGGCTCTATGTAGTATGGAATCATAGAATGGTTAGGGATGGAAGGGACCTTTAAAGGTCATCTAGTCCAACTCCCATTCAAGGAGAAGGGACGTAGCAGAAGAACGGGAAGTATAAGTCTTCAGCCCCAAAGTGTTGAACATACGAAGCCTGTAAGACAGTGACTTCAGATAATCCTTATACACCTTGTGTCTGCACCACTAACAGACTGACACCATAAGGCTTGGGCGCAGAGCCTTCAAAAGCTATAGGTAGGAGACTGCCAAAGAATGTGTGCCCTTTTCTACAAACATTATGAACTTATTACACAAGCATAAATGGCTTGTGTAGTATGGTGAAGAGATCTGGGGGTCACTCATAAGAGTTTTTTATTCTTTGTGACACAGAAGATGGAAGTGATGCTGCTGCACTAGCCCCTCATCCACAGCATAGCAGGAAAGTACCTTACCTGCTGAATAGAGACGAGGCTAATAGAGTTATCCACACCTGTTGCCCAATATGACTTAGATTTGTACTCTTAATCACAATGAAAAATTGGTTTAAATTTTTCTTCGTAATGTCAGAAGCTCAGCCTGTTTTCCCTGCCCATCATCCTTCCAGAATCCCTTCCACTTTATCAAAACACCCACGCATTTATGCTTCAGACTTATTTATTTCTTAATATTTCTTTCAGCCTCTTTAAACTACATTGCTGGACCAATGCCAGTATCAGCTGTCTCTCTAAGGAAATGAACTGAAATAATATTCTATCTTGTCCTCCTGCTTTTATTTCTCTATTGTGCTTTTCAGAAGTATGTATTTGTTTGGGAATGTTTTGAGAGCTCCATGCTCTCTGAGTTTAAATCTAGTTAATGTTCATCTTTTCCTGGTCTCTTTACTGCAGCTATTCCTGCAACAGCCTTTAAGAGGTAATCAAAAAAGAATAGCCATTTATAATTGCAAAATTCACATTGAACATTGTCCTAATGTTTGCTAGCCTCAGCCTAAAACCATATTTTGTAGTAGATGAAGTATTCTTAAATACTGTCAAAATTATCCCAGCCCAGCTGCCACTCTGGGGACTTCTCCTTCACAGTTCATTCTCCTTGACTTCACAGCTGTTGCTGTAATGCAGCGCATTTTCAGCAGCATCAGATACTGCTCCTACTTCATCACACTGGAGGTTGAGCCAAGAAATATAATTATTGATTTATATGTAGGCTACCACTGTGAGCAGGAAAACAAATGATTCAGTGTCTTTGTCAGCATAAGTCTTACTAAAATAGTTGGATGAGTTCATTTTTACCTCCGTGCTCTCAGAGACAATCAACTCCTTTTCCAGTCCAAACAAGAAGAAAATTATTCTAGCAAAAAAAAAAAAAAAATCAACTTCTGTTTGTACTTGGAATTTGAGGGGGAAAAAAAAAAAAGAAAAAAGGAATTATACAAGTGGAACAAGCACTTCTGCTTTTTTACTTCATGCCTCAGGGCCAGCTAGGTCTCATTTCCAAGTCACCTACTCATACAATAATTTCACAGGAACTGGATGTTGGGGGAAAAAGACTATTTGTGAGGAACAGGGAAAGGACTCCTGCCTGTGTTAACAGGGATTGTCTTGAAACTTTATTTCTCCTGGGGATCCTGAGGAAACCAGGGCTGTTAGAGACACGTGCTGACCATTGCCTTCCAGTGAGAAGAAGCAAGAGCCATAAGCGGCTGCCCTTTTAGGCAGCGCAGCTCCCCCGCGTAGTGCTACCCCCCATGCTGTGCTGTTTTTAGCTTCTGCTATAGATAGACCTAGCTGCTCAAAAGCATGTCCGCTTTCCTCAGCAGCATCCGCTCGTTTACTAAAAGCAAACCTCCTGCAAATCCTGCTCCTCAACAGGCAAGTGGGTGCTCCAGAAAAGAATTCAGCTTCAGCATTTACTGGCAGCACAGAATTCTTGAGCAGTGAGGGGATGCTTAAGTAACATCTAACCCTGCCTGCCTCTGGCCTCCAGTCTCCTTCCTGCTACCTGTGTTCTGGGCTTCAGGGAAGGGCCTGAAGAGAACCCGGACAAGTGGGAATACCCATTTGATGCTTCCTTTCCTCAAATCTTTTTCCCCTTAGGCTTTAGGAATAACAGGCTACACATATATTTTCACATAAGTTAATACTAGAAGGAAGCATATGTATTTGCTTCTGTCTCAGTGTCTGATGCATTAATATTTTAAGCCTTAACTCTGTAACAATAGACATCTTCTGTTAAGTTTTCTTTAATGCAGAAATGGCATCACAGTAATATCGCATATGATTAAATTCTCAGTGCAGGAATCCGTATCAAAAAATGTGACCCTTTAACTTTACCTCTAACTCAGGCCTTTGGTTGAGACCGAAAATGAGAAGTTTGAGCTGAAGTGCACCCTTTCAAAGTTACAAGAAAGTGAAAAGTGTTTACCTAGCACACAGCTTAGCAATTGTATGAAAGATTGCGTAGCTGATTATTTTTTTAGCACAGACTAGACCATAAGCACCTTGCACATTAGTGAGCACTTACACGCAGTGAGTGGTGGAATTAGGAACACTCCTCTCTGTTTTCATGACTGTTACTCACAAAAGTACCAGTTAAGAGCGACAGCCTACCCAGCTGCTCCTAGAAACACAGAAAAAGCCCCAGGAGGCAGCAGGCACTGTAAAGCCCTGAAGCTCTTTTAGTAGAGGAACAAGTACGTCCTGTGTTCTCCTCCAGACCTTTCCCTTCTCACGGATACATCTGAGGGTTTATGGCCCATCTGAACTTCAACATAAGTGTAATTTCACCAGTTACAATTCCCAGTGAATAAGAAATCTTTTGAATAAGTTTTATTGATGTAAGCACTAATAAGGTAGTTAAAATAACTAACTTACGATGGCCTTAACGTGCATGCAATGTAAATAACAAACTGTAGACACCACAATCTTAATATAAATGGCACCCGTTAAAATAAAAGGGTAGGCACAAGTAGCGTTGTGTTTTGATATGGAGATTCACAGGATTAGGAGCAGTTGCATGTCATGACTGTAGGACCATGCACTGTCCATCTGGAGGCCCAGCCTTTCTCCATGGCTCAGAGGACTATGAGTCAAACAACGGCAGCTCTGGATTTCCCTCCTTCCTCCCTTTCTCCTGAAGTAAAGATGCCAAAGGGCTTCTGTGGGAATCTTGTGTGTTGTAGTGGAGCAAGACAACTGTAAGTAAGGAAGGCTCAGATCTGCTGTGTGAGCCATAGTGAAAAGACTTGAAAATGTGGCTTTTGAACGATGCCTTCCCCTCCCGTTTCTCTAAAGTCTAAAAGCGCCTCCCAGTCAGTTTTTGCACTAACCAAGCGCAGGGGGACCCAGAGAAGAGTATATGAAAACTCTTTTACATGACCTCTGAAGCATGGTTGTGGGCCTGCCTTCTGCAGAGACAGACTCCCTGTTTTGACCAGAGATTGTCTCCCCTCTTCATACTTGCTCCCCTCTTGCTGACTCCTTTCATCAACTCTTTGCCAGGAAGCCTCTTCTGCTGGTCCTTCCACAGGAGCCGTGGTCCCCTCTTGCCTCCCTGCCACAAGGACCAGCATGACCAAAGCTCAGCAGCTGAGGAGGAGGTAAACAGGCAACTTTTCTCCTTACTTTTCCATAGGTATGCAACACACAATATTCCCACATTGAAGCATAGGCAAGTTAAAAATAATTCTGTTAGAGGCATACTACTTCATACTCATACTGGTGTTCTCCTTTTTTGTAGCTATGTAGGACATGTTTAAAATATATCAAGACTTGAACAAAGGCCAAAATCTTTCAGACACCTTTACCCTCCTTTATGATAAAGGAGAAAAGGAAACCTAGACGCTAGTGTAATCAATCTATACAGATACAGTAGACCATGGATACAGAGACAGCCACTGGCCTAAATAAGCTATTCTGAAATGGCTCACGAATGAGATTTGTCAGGCTTTGGGGTCAGATCTTGCCTTAGCTCTGAAGAATTTTAAATGAGTTATCTCTATGAAAGAAACATAAAGTGTCCTTTCATATATGCACTTAAGATCCTATTTTTTGCATGTTTTGCAAGAGCTGCCTGTGTCTTTGAGCTGCTTGAGTGAGCCATAATTTATTAAAAATCCAGTTCTGCACTGGGCAAGGAAGGGAAGGGGGCCCTGGGAACAAAGGGCTGCAGCTAACTTGAGAGCTGGAAGTATTCACTTGATGGTTTGCAGCTGATTGCTTATATTAAACATTAGATTTCCCTCACTAAGTGAACAAAAATCATTTAAGGCATTAGAACAAGGTGTTAAATATAGCACTGACGCTCTCCTCTTTAATAACTATCCTCCCCTTCAAAATTATGGCCCACTGCCCAAGAATTTATCATAGTGCTGCTCTTCAGTGCAAGTTCAGGATTTAAGAGCCCATCCTCCCATTTCCCTGGTGAGAGAGCTCCACGTCGTGGGAGGAACGTGCACAGTGAGCAACAAAAGTAAGGGATGATGAAAAGAGAAAGCATTGCACAAAATTTACCCTGCTATTTCATTAATCACTTTTTCATGAGGGGAGTATCAGACAAAAACTCAAATCTCTCTTTCAAAGGGGACAGATTTACAATAGCAACACTGTTTTACTCCACTCTTCCCAAGCATGTCAACACTGCCGGAGAAAGATACAGCGCAGAAATGGGGCAAGGCAGAGTGATCCCAGTTCAACCAGCTATTAAACACATACCCAGCTAAGCTGAAGGTAAGTTTAGATGTCTTGAAGTCACAGGCACAGATCAGCATCCAGAAACAGCTGAATCTGAAGTTAGTTGGTGTTTTAATCTTGCTGAAGTGATGGTTTACTTAGAAAGTGCACATACTAGGATTTTCTATGCTGTCATTTCATATCTGTTTAGTTCCTCAGTCTATTTTAGACATTAACATCTAAACTAGCATATTCTAAAGCACATGCTTACCTCCCTTACTTTAAAGAAAAGGTAATAAAGGAGACACTGTCTATTAGCTAACTGAAATGTAGAATAAGAGAATTGGAGTGCCATGACCTTTAAAAATGAAATTGCTCAGTATCAATAAATTTTGTGTGCATGTGGTAATTGGGTGACATTTTGTTGTGCCAATTTTGTACCTGGCAAAAACTTTAATTAAAAAAAATAAAAATTTCCTCCACCCTGTTAGTGACCACGGCCAGCCTTTCCCTGTGATATCCTTTCTCTTGAGGCCAAATTCTGCAATCCCTGGGTGGCACAGTTTTTAATCTCAGAGTCACGTCCTCTCATCACCATTGCTGACCTACACATTTTCTTCCTGGTTTTGAGTCTTGCTTCTTTTGCAGTTGCCAATCTAAACACCTTTTTCTTGCTGACAATACTTTCCTTTCCTTAAAATTGACAAGCCAGCCATCAGCTTTTTCACTGCCCTTTAATCTTCCATGTTTATATTCCATTGAAACTTAGTGAGCGATAAGCCTCTCCCTCCTCCCTACACTGACACTGCAGCTCAGACCCATCTCCTTGTCACTTCATAGTGTGCTTAGATGCTGAAAAACAGATACTAAGGCAGCACCTTACAAATAAGATGAACTTTTAATGAAATAAAAGGCTTTTATGAGGAAGGTTTGCCTCTTAGTCAGGCTGCTCAAACTAGAAATTCAATATAATGTTATGTTTTCTCCCCAAACTTTTAAAGGCTTATACCTTTGAAACTATCCACAAATCGTTTAATTTCCACAGCTATAGTCTGATACTATAAACCAGCAATCTACACAGGGACGGAGACCTCATCCTTCTCAACGAGAATAGCATAGAGGTCCCAACAAGGGAGGCAGGGGGGTGGATGAACCCACATGCCAGGTTTTCCTTGAGCCACTCCACTAATTTGGAGTTGCAAGGCATAGATGAGCCCACAGGGCACCTCCTTTCCTCACATTGTGTCAATGGGGCAGTTGTATGGGCAATGGGGTGGTAGAGTTTCTACCAGGAGAGTGGCCCTTTTCACTCCTTTCTAGCTGCATCCTGCCTCTGGGATGAGGAGTGAGGTTGCATGACACCCACCTCCATGGGCTCCTCCTCTGGGGATGGTAAGAGAGGACATGGCAGGGCTCCTCCAAGGGTCCAGGTACACTCATCTCTGGTGCACCGATTGCCACTGCTGAGCAGCTGGTATCTGTTGAGTAAGTCCCTGAGTAGGCAGCAAAGATTAACTTCATCTGACTAATAAATAAACTCCTGTATCCTTATGTTTTGCACCAGGCAACGCCAGTCCATGATGATCCCAGTAAGAAAGTCACTCAGACTCCGTAAAGTGTCATATTTATTAAATCTAACACTATAAAGAAAGATAGAATAGTGCAGATAATCTTACATCCCTTTAGATGCTGGGAATCTCGAGTCATGCAGCATCGAATGGGCCTCCAATCCATGTGCAGCACACCGTGCAGACCTCATCTGTGGAAAAGGTTATGTCATTTTGATCATTCAAGCTATTATGGGATTTTCTTACAAGGAAACAACTCTATACATCATTTCTGCTGTCAAACAGAAAGGATGCTTACATGAGAACTTCTTGCTGCACTGTTAGATAAGGGCAAGAACATACAGGTGGTGTAACCACCGGTACTGGGTGGGAGCTGTTGCAGTGGGCTGGCCGAGGTGGTCCTGCAGCCAAGGGCTCTGTGCAACATGGCACAAGCCTGAAGGCCAGCCTGTATGTGCAGCAAAGCACAGACCTGGGCTGTTGCGTGGATCACTAACTCCTCAGTCTGCCAGTCAGGACCACTACACCTTGCCCAATTCCAGTTGAATGGTTCAAGAAGCTAGGGGACAGAGATTGCTCTGGGCGCAGGGGGTGTGAAAGAAGCCTGATGGGCTGCTGTCTGCCTCTGCATGCTGACCGCAGCTTCCCACAGGCTTTGGAGGTCAGCCAGGAGCAGAAGGAGGGAACCTCAGGGGCAAGACGTTGTGTTCAGCCTGTGAGGGCAAGGTGTTGGGAACAGACCCTGGCACAGCCTGGGTGACAGGCTCTGTGGTACTCAGCTCCAGGCTCTGGAGGCCCTGAGCTAACTGCCAGGGAGCAGAGCTGCTCTGGAAGGGAAGGCAAGCCAGGAGATGAGGGTGACCACAGCGCAGGCAGTGCCTTCACCAACAGGGCACAGTTCCTGAGGTGGATGAGCAGGGCAGGGTGGTGACAGGCAAAGGGAAGGTGACAAGTCAGCCCTGAGGTGAGTCTTGGAGGTGCAAACAACAGTTCAGGCATGTCAGGGATCTGGCTGGGGGCACACACTGCTATGGCATAGCTTACACCCGGGCCTGAGTTTCAGTGGAGGTCCTGCATCAATGGGCAAAGAGCGTGGGTGGGGGTCCCAGCTGAGGCTGGTCAGGGCAAGTCACACCTGCAGAGGCCCTCATGGCCCTGACAGCAATACAGTCCAGCTGTGCCACATGATACTTGATTTTTGAAGAAAATTACAGTCCTCTCCATCGGGATATACTGAAGAAAAACAGTTTCACAGCAGGGACTTTGTTAATTTAATTCTAGCATATAGGTAAAGGGTCAAAGTTAACTATTACCATTGCATTTAAGTTCAAGAAACTATCTCTATTTCCCATTTCTCCTATTCTTCATCTCAGTGTAGGACAGCTATAGCAGTAATATTTAATTATCCGACTAAAAAGGAGATAGAAAACACAGAGGTTCAGCCCTTCAAAAGCATTAGTCGTTGGAACATAGGTAAGCAACCAGAAAACATCTAGTGGAGTACAACAGGAAAAGAGTTTGAATTTTTTATAAAATCCAAGAACAAAAACCTGCTGAAAAACAGCAGAGACAGAACTCCAGAGACGGAATGGGACTCAATCAACATTCCAGTAACAAGGAAAGACCAGCAGGCACAATGAGAGTTTTCCTGGCTTTTAGGTTTTGTGTGAATGATACAGGTTGTGATGTATCACATTACATGTGATCCATGAATGATACATCGTGTGATGTCAGGAGACAGACCTAAGGCTCCCTCTGATGGAGGGAGCTCCTCTGAGCACCACCCCAAAGGACGTTGGGAACTTACCAACAGCAATGCCCTGAAATACTTACACCTAAGTCACTGCTAGGCAGGGCTGACAGGCTGGACAACTGCCTGGAAGGGCCAGAGAAGATGGATGGATGCTATCAGCAAATTTCTTCCAATTGAGGTTCTGTCCCCACAGGTTCTCCAGGTCTGCCCCTGGGAGCCAGCCAGGTACTAGCATGACTCGGCCTCTACAGAGATATTTCCTGTGACAAAGGAGAAACACCTGTCATATATGCTCAAAGTGCCATTTGGGCATTTGAATGTTGTCATGCTATTTTGGGATGCAAAAAAAGTTCCACTTCCTCCTTGACTGTGTGGGAGAAGATGCACCGAGCCAGCAGTTATCAGATTGCTTTTCTATATCCTGCTCACCATAAGTACATTCTGGATTTTGGGTGCTCTTCCCACGTAAGAGTTGCTTTTCGTTTGGATGGGGGCAGGGGGAGTGGTGGTTGGAGTGCACGCAGGGACATGGTGAGGAGAGGGCAGAGGGAGCAGGAGGAGCTCTGTGAAGAAGCTCTTGACAGCAGGCTGAAGCAGAAGTCTGTGACTGCTGCAGGCCACAGAGCCAAACCAGTGCCCCTCAACAGGGACACCAGGACCAGAGGCAATAGGAGAAGAAGGCTTTTCCCAACAGCTTTCAAAATCCACAGATTGCCTGAGCCACGTTTCTTAGTGCTGCCTGTCTCCTCACCTAGAGGGAACCTTTGAAGCACTTTTTCACCTCCTGGCTCTGTTCCCAGGCCATCTTCTTGCCTTCCTCCCTCCCCTACTCATCTGTCAGCAGCTCCTCAGGGACAGGCCACCTTCCCTCACTAGGAGATGTATTCCCCAGTCATTTTCAGTTTGAAAACAGCTGTGCTAAAATTCCATGTCCTCTCCAAAGATCATAAACTGTAGCCTCCAGCCCAGAGTCCAATTAATTACTTAAGATATATGGCTTTACTGAAGAAAATTGTGGTTGAGCAGCAAGAGAACCAAGCAAGATTAAAAAAAAACACCCCCCCCCAAAAAAAAAAAAAGTGAAATTGTTGACTCATATTAGTTATTAACTCAAGGCCTCAAGAGAAAACCACTAATGTGAGTGTTATAAAACTGAAGAAAAAATAAAGAGAAGGTAATTAGAAGACAGCAGCTCAGCAAGACAGGGGATTCACTTGCTCCAAGGAATAAAAAAGACTAGTATTTTCTCACATGACTGACAACTGTGTGGCCAAGGAGAACATGTTGCCCTGCCCAGGGGTACTGAGAGTAGCAGTGCTTGCATGCCCGGCTTGTTAGACCTCGCTGTCTTCTGTGTGCTTCCACTGATGGATAATTGCTGTATACTCAAAAACCTGTGTATTCCTGCTTGCCATCCTCTGTGCATGGGAAAAGATGCCCAAATTTTAGTGAACTAGTGGAAAAGAAGGCTCACAGCCCAGACACTCAGGTGGTATTTAGGTGTGCCTCTTCCTGCTCAGCACACTGGTGTTAGTAGATCCATGAGCTTAATCTCAAATACTGAGAAGAGCTCAGTACTGATTCTCAAAGGCTAACTGCAATGCATTCATTTCACAGTTCAGATAAGCAAGTGTTTGCATATATTTGCTTTAAGCACCACTGCAAATAGTGGGCTGTTTTCTTGATAGAAAAAAAAAAAATAATTCCATCCACTTTGTCTCAGCATCTCAGCATGGTGGTCATTTCCTCAAGCTACTGCATGGCTGTAGCAAGGCAAGCCATGGTTTTGCTTCTGCTACTACTGTTTTTCTCATTATTTAGATCATTTGACAAAAGTTTGTGGCACTAAATAGGTGCCCAGGCCCTACATCATGCTATATTGTCAGCAACCACACGGCCACACTCTCATTGCAAAGGGAGGAGGAAAAATGTGCTAATGCTTGGTGGCTGCTCATGACTTGTGCAGGATGGCTTATATGTGCAGCACTCCCCAGCCATTCCCACAGCAGGAAGAATTGGCGCGGGTATAGGAACCTGCAGAAAGAACCAAGAGGCTGGCACAGCCCAAAATGTGTCTTCCTCCTAAGCCAGGCAGTAGTCCTGGGTGTGGTGCAGTATTTGTGAGGTGTACTTCTAGTTCCTGAGTTAAGATTTCTGTTTTCCTACTTGATACTGCAGCTGGCATCTTTCTTTTTCCCTATGCATGTGACTAATTCCCACCTCAAAAGCCAGCTGGCTTTTTTCTTTTTGAGGAGAGGGAACTTTCACAACGGTGGTTGAAAGCTTTCCCTGCTCTAACCTGGCAGGTATTGCTGGACCCATCATTGTCCTTGAGCTCAGAGTGGGGCAGAAGTTGTTAAAAGGGGGAAAAAAACAACACCACCAACAAAAAGAAAAAACCCAACAAGTCAAATAAACAGACAAAACAATGATTTATTTAAGGACCAGAAGATGGAAGACTCCCAAATATTAATTTTGGGGGTTGGCAAAACTGAAGTCAGCCAAACAGAGTCCAAAAGAAACATTAAGGTAGAGGATGATTCTGTTTCAGCTACCAGCTAAATCAGAGAGAGGAAGGAGCTTCAGACCTTCCTGTTGTTCTATTGCTGAAGTAGCAATTATCTGCCTTTCACAGTGCTATTATGCAGTCAGTCTCATTTGAAGGAAATATATCCTGGGACAAAAGATTTAAAAATACTCTTTTGTTCACAGGTTCATTTTAAAAAGTGTTAGTTTGTTCTGTTTCTTCTTTTTTAAGTCACATTTATTTGACAAAGGAACTTCATCGTTTCATTGAGTTTAAGATTAGATCATTAGACCTGAGAGACTATCACTTGTTACAGTCATCCATGACTCTCAACCACAAGATCTCATGTCAGGAGTGGTTATCATGAAAATCAGCATTAAAATACTTTTTATCATTAAAGCTAGAGATAGTATGATGTATATTAAATACCTCTGCAGTCTGTATACTGGAAGACTTGCCCTGAAGGTGGATGCTACCTACAATATTTGGTGGACATCTGATATAGCCAGTAAATGGTTTTAGGCACTTCAAAGTTAGTGACACCTAAGCATAGGTATTCTTGTTCTCAGATCTCTTTCTGACAGTCTAATACCTTTTGTGCACAAATGAATTGTTGTCACGGTACCAGTAATCGTGGTCTTCATATATGCAGGATGAAGATAACACTGTGCCAACTAGCAGTAGGGACTGACCCCTTTAGAGTAAGCATTTGAGGAGCAAACACTATCAAAGAAATCTTTAAGACATAAATATGTCAAAGAGACTCCAAATGCAGAAGTGGAGTAGCTAAAATAAGAAGCAGCTCAGTAATTCAGCCGAATAATCCCCCTGCATCCCTGGTACCTCATCTGCTAAGGAGACTTCCAATTTCACCTAGCTTATCTTTCCTGTCGGCTGCTTTCAATGAACTCAGAACAAATTTAACCCAAGCATTTCAGTCATCACTAAAATTCACTTTATGTGAGGATCCATGACATACAACAGGGTATTAATATTATTCTATCATATAATAGACACCTTGACTACTAAGAAAAAATATTTTTAAGTGTAGACATTGCCAGGATTTATAGAAGATGAAAGAATTTCCCTAGAAGGTGACAATGCCTTTCTGACATTGCCTAAGATCTTAATGTTATGCTTAATATAAATATAGCCTTGTCTTATTAAAAGGTGCAGATCAGCACGTGCAATGATTGTACGATAAAACTGAACATCTGCCGAACACAGCAAGACTAACTTTGTGCCAACTGATTTCCTTCCAGCTTTGATAAGTAACTACCACAGCTGCCTTTCATTACAACTCTCAAACCAGCTCTGTTTAAAATATTAAACTCAGTTTTAAAATAAAATATTAAATTTTTAAGTCTCTGGCTCTGCAGTTACTCTGGTTTGGAGCAGAGGAACTTCATGGAAAGCCTTTTTTTCCATGCACTGTCTGGTAGACTCTCCCTAGAAATTATTTGGATCAGTCCATCACCCTTGCATCAGGCCATCACCATTTCTCCTGCTAGGACCCTGTTTAAGATCATTAGCTGGGAACCCCAGCTTCTCAGTACGGTTCTCCCAGAGCAGACAGGCTGCTTCTGTGTGCCCTCAGGGGCTATGGTGAGTGAAGTCAGAGAAGCAGCTTTGCTACTGAGAAGGCTCATATTTAGTAGATAAAACATACTAGTAGGAAGGTGGCATATTGTAAACACCTAGAATTGCATAACTGGGTCCCAGAAGCTCAATGGCTTACAGTTTGTAAATGCATGGTCAGTTGAAAGTGAAGCTTCAAGAGGAAAGCAGTTAAATATGGGCCATTCTCATGATGAAATTGGTACCCTATTGTTTAGTTTGATGACAAAAAAAATCCAATTCAGATATATTGCAATGCATTTACAGTCTTCCGGCAATATTGCCTTGAAATCTCATTCAAAAGCACCCATATAAAAATAAACTTTACAATGAGACTCAGGCTCTGGAGTACAGAATACACTCAATCTTACAAAGACTGATCTCTGAGCAAGCAGCTGGCTGCTATATTCCCTAAGGTGTCTGCTAGAAACGATGATTTTCTGAAAAACAACGTAGTTGAAAATCCATAATATATATTGTTGGAACTACCCAGCAAATCTTATGAGAGCATTTACTTGATTCATAGGAGAAGTGCCTCCAATGTTCTTCACTTGAGAGAATTTGAATTGTCCAAGTCTCCAAGGTGCACCCTAAAACTTGGTCTCCACTCACTGAATTCAGCAGCTAAGCAGCTTAATGGGAAGAGACTACCACCGTAGGTGACTCCATGATTACTACACGCTACTTTGGTATGCAGCTTGTGAAGTGATGTAGATCAAAGCTTACAATAACATACTGACCACATGTATAAGTCTGAAACATGGTCCAGAACTCCCTTTAGCTCAAGCAGAAGATTAATGTGGTTAATCAACAGCCAAGATACGGGAAAGCCAGGCAAATTCTTCACATGCAAGATTGTGATAGAACCTGCCTTTTTTTTTTTTTTTAAGATGCTTGTGATGACCATACATTCATTGGAAGACTTGTTCTAAAGGTTCATGCTAAAATATTAGTGTGTGCTAGGCTTTCACCACCCTTCTAATATATGAAGACAAAGAGCAGGGCATACATATATTGTACTCATCACATGAAGATAGTGTGTTCAACTTCTGGAAATCAGCATAGAAGAGTATGCCCTGGATTGGAGTTTGCAACTAATGTAGGTGAACTGCATCATCTGCTACAAGATTAATTGGAAAATCTGTGCTTTTTCCAGTGTTCCCTAGTCACTGGGAATCTAGAATTGATTTCTGTACAGCACGATGTTTAATGTGGGTTCTCTGCAGCATGATCATGAACATACATCAGAACTAGCTGTCTAGCTTCTGCCTGCTGCACGAAGGACAGATTCTCTCTGAAGTGATCTGTTTTCCTCGCAGAGAGCTGTAATGTTACGATCTGTCTGCAGTTCACTTGCCTTGCTTTCTGTATCAGTAACCTAACATCAGTCTTGCACCATCTCCTCAGGAAGGATGCTGAAGTTCTCCGAAACTCCAGAATTATATGTGGCAACTGTTATTTAGCAGAGAATGTGTTTTCCATGGGCAAAAGTATCAGCAAGCCTCTATTACTCATTTAGACCAGACTTTAAGAATTGCACATCATTAACAAGCTCTGTTGCATGAACCTTGGACCCTTTAACAAAGGAAACCTAACGTGCCCTCCCTTTTCCACTCAGGACTGCACTGCACGGTGCTGATTTGCAGCCTGTTGTTCTGCCCTGGAACAGAGCTGCTATACCCCAAGGGCTCCTTTCTGCTTGTAAGAGACCACAGATGCTGGTGCAGCCTCCTATATGGCAGATAGGCTATAAGGCAGCATTTTTTTGTAGTTTCAGTCATTCAATTTCAGACATCAAGGCTTAGCCTGATTTTTTTTTAGTTTCACGTCCAGAGGATGTTTTCAGGAGTCTTGTGGCCGCTGTCGACTGTGCAGTAGAGTTCAGTGCCACGATTTCATTTCATAAAGTCCAGTATGCACTTTAAAGGTCCAAACCTGGGCCAACAGACTGTGCACTGTCTTCTTTGGTCCAGTTCAATGGAGTCCTTATTAATGGAGTAGAGAGCAAAAATACTGACAGGACCCATCGGTGCAGTGCCATACCTTTCAGCCGGTCTCCATTCATTCTCCCATCCACAGGTATGGATGCCCATAGCAAATCAAGAGCTGGATTACAATCAAGATTCAAGTTACTTCCTTGCCAAGGCAGGACCCACTAATACCAGTGATGGCCCACTTACACCAAATTCACTTTTATACTCCAGGCAACTGCTCAAGATTCCTTAGAAGGGATTTTTAGGTCATCTTCAGGCCTAGGTTCAGTGGACCATTACAATAACTGCCCTTTACTGTGCTCTTTTGCTCTCAAGAGCAAGGTTAGGATTGCCACAGTCTTCTTGTTGTTTTCTTTGCAGTCTCAGTTCCTACTGCTTCAATTGCTGGCAAAGTGGATCTCTGTGGTGCTCCTGCCAAGCAGAATTACTGCTGTTGCCTCGGGGTCTGATAGAGCTGTTGATAAACTTCCACCCTGCTCTCCCAGTAATTTTATAAGGAGCTTCAGATTATCTTCTGGGCACAGCTACTGTGTTCTCATTCTGATCTGATTCTCCTCTAGCCTAGATAAAACACTCCAAAAATTGCTTTAATTAAAAAAAAAAAAACAACAAATAAACAGTGCATAAACCAAACATAACAGAGGAATCCAAGACATTACAGAGGAAACAATACATTCCTTTAGATCAGGCACAAGCATTTTTCTTCCCCTTCAGATCAGGGAAAAACCCATTCTAACCAGAAAAGATCTATCACCTCTGAAAAAAAAAAAAAAAAAAAAAGATGGAAGCTCTCCCAACTCCTAACTTTCCTCACTCGCTTCCAAGAGACTTAACTACAGAAGTCCTTTAAAGACTGCTCATAACTCTCAACTGATTCTGAACACCCATACCTACTATGTTACCTACTTCTGTAGAGCAACCTGTACGCTTTTTACATCAGCTCTCACATACTGCTTGAATTAAGCAATAAGCGGCCAACAAGTGTGGAACTAGAAGTACTATAAGTGCTTAGATTGGAGTTGGATAAGACTGATGGAGACAAGCAGAGTTTGTTGGAGGAAAAGCCACATCAATCTGAGGTTCCTCCTATGCAATTTTGTGTGTTCATGACATGTCAGACCGCTGTGACGTCAGTAATGTGGCAGTCTTGCGACGTACAAGCCGAACTAACCCAAAGCATGTTGTTTTGCAATACTGCAAACATGATGACACAACTTTGGCAGGAGGAACGATGCTATCACAACAAAACTCAGTCTCAGATGACCAGATGGACCTTAGGAGTTTATATACTGGGTATGTGTAATGGTTTCAGGAAGGTCATCTCATTTCCATTCAAGTAATGCTAACAGCTGTGATCTTTGAGGTACCTTTATGTTTTGGTCCAAAATGTTTGTAAACTAGATGATGCAGATTTTTTTTTTTTTTTGCATCAGGTGATCTTATAAGACATTAGTGAAGTCAGGCTCTGTTTTTCAAAATATTTGCAGATTAATATTTATCAGCACTGTGCTTATTACTTTAGCCTATGATTAATCCTTAAGGACACTACAACTGTTATATGGCAAGTGTAACAGTAACCAACTGAATAAGGCAGATTAAATGTATTTAGAATTAGCTATCCAAATACATACTTTAGGAACGCATATGTAAGTTTTACAATTACAATTAAAATTACATGGCTAGAGAGAAATGAACTGTTTTCTTGAGATCTCTGGTACCTTTTTGTGTCTTGGTTCGACCACACCAGAGAGAGATCTTGAGTACAAAAATTGCTCAGGTTTGAGCTTTGTTGAAAAACTTCCTTGATAATGAGTTGCGAAGGCTGTTAAATATATATCATTTTTCCACTGTGCAAGCATAAATTATTTCCTGCAATAAATTGCACTGTACATGTTACTAGGCTGTATATAGATCAGAAATGGATATTTATAATTAGCCTGTGTTTCTCTTCACCTCTATCTTTGTTTCCCAGGGTTGCTATGGATAACTGTTCTTCCACCTCCTGTGTTCTCATTTTGCAGGTCTTGTGAGTCTCACAAGGATGAATCCTCCCTTCCATAGCATTAAATATTTATACAATGACCTGGTGAGGCACCTTAGGTGAAAATATGGGCAATACTGCAATAAGTGTTATCTCTTCTTGCTGGTACACCCAAACAAAAGCATATTGCAGCCTCCCTGTACCTTCCGAGCTGCCTCAGACAGTATAGGCAAACAGATAAATATGCTGACAAGAGACACATTTTCAGGAGTTTGCCTCTCCTCTAAACTCATATTTCCTGGAAATGCTAGAATTTATGCTAAGGAGTATGCCCAATAGTTATGAATTACAAAAACATCCATTTTTGTTTACACTAAACTAAGATACCATATCCCATTTCCTTTGATGGATATTGCCACCGTAATCCATCTATGGATGGATTTCAACACCTGTCTGGGAATGGCAAGAACTGCAATGAAATATGTGCTACAAAATATTTCTGCCTAGCAAGGAAGATTGCTTTTCAGCTCAGACTAAATTCTCTTAAAAGACCCCGTGGTCCCGCGATGGCCCAGGGGTATTGGTGACAGAGGGACATCCAGCCCTTCTCCATGAGGGTGGGATGACTTATGTTCTGCCCTCCTAGAACCTGAAAGCTGCTGAATTATAGTTGAGAGAGGCTGGGAGACTCATGATTTTGAGCAGTTGGCCTTGCCCCATGCCACTAAGAAAGAGTGAACCTTTTCCTGGAAATACATGCAGATTTTTACTGGGATTTACTGGGATTTACTGCCAGATGACAACACAGTGATTAAGGATCCCTCAGTTTTCCGGCAATCTGCATGACCCCTGGCAGTGGGGCCACACATTCACTTGCTGATTCTCCAGTTCTGCCTGGCACATTGACCCAGCCGGTGGCAAGGTGGACCAGGCAGCCAACATTTTTTTAAATTTAAAAAAAAAATTTTAAAACCCCAAGGGAAAGCGAGAACACTAGACAGCAGTGCTGCTCCCACACCAGAAACCCTGGTCCAGCGGGGCTTCCTCTGTTGTCCCACAAACCACGTCCTTCTGCACATCTTCCCACATCCCTGCCCATCTTCCCGCATCCCTCTGTTCTCTTGAACCCCTCTGCACATCCTTCCACATCCCTCTGCCCTGCTGCATCCCTCTCTCCTCCCGAATCCCTCTACACATCCTCCCGAAACGATCTGTGCGTCCTCCAGCATCCCTCTGTCCTCCCGCATCTCCATGCGCATCCCCCCGCATCCCTCTGCCTTCCCGCATCCTTCTGCCTTCCCGCATCCTTCTGCCCCGCTGCATCCCTCTGTCCTCCCGCATCCCCCTGTCCATCCTTCCGCGCCCCCGACACCCACGGCCGCTCCGGCGCGGATGGCCGCTTCTGCTCCGTATATTCCCACGCCAGGGACCCCCACCCACCCACGCCCCAAAACGCTCTCTGCCCCTTGCCGCCTCTCTCCCCCCGCAGTGCCAGACGTCAGAGCGGCGGCTTGGGGTGGTGGGAAAGAAGTGCCATGGCTATGACGTCATCCTGCTGCCGTCCCCGTGCGGGACAGGCGCCAAGAGCCGCGGCTACCGCCGGTGCCCGCCCGGAGCCGCCCCCGGAGGGGCGGGGTGGGGCGGGGCGCGCAGCGCGGCGCAGCGCAGCGCAGGGCGGGTCCCGTCCCGGGGGCAGAGGCGCTGCCGGGTGCGCTGGGCCCGGGCCGCCGCCGTGCCAGCAGCCGTCGGCGGGGCGATGCGGATGGCGGTGGGTGCGGGAGCGGGCGAGGGGGCAGCGCAGAGCCCCGGCCCCGCCGCCGTGTCGCTGGGCTTGAGCGTGGCCGTGGTCTCCAGCCTGGTGAACGGCTCCACCTTCGTCCTGCAGAAGAAGGGGATCGTGCGGGCCCGCGGCCGAGGTAGGAGCCCCAGTGCTGCGGCGGCCGGCAGCTTCCCCCCACCCCGGGGCTCCCCTGCCTCCTCCCCTCCGCCCTCCCTTCTTCCCGGTCTCCGGAGCATCGCCCTCGGCACCGCGCGTCCCGTGGGTGCACCCCGCACAGGGGGCAGCCCGGCCTCCCCCGCGGCCGCCCCCGCGGAAGGGCAGCGGCTGCACGGTGATGGGCGGAGGGGGAGCGGAGAGCGGATCCTGACAGCCCCTCTGCCTTTGATGGGGGTTGGCGGTGTCGCCGGGGGACAGCTTCCAAGGCGGCGGGACCTGAGGTTGTCACCCTCAGCGTGTTTAACGTCGGAGGTCGATGGCTGGGGCGCGGAGTCGGGGATGCGATGGGCGAACGAGGGGGCGGCAGGCGGAGGGCAGCGAGGGTGCAGCCGCCAGCGGCCTGCGCTGGTCCCCCCGTCACCCCGTGACACAGCGCGGGGGCTCCTGCGCACGCAGGTTTCTCTTGCGGTGTTTTCACGCACTGGTAGGAGCTTCCCACCCGTTTCTCGGGCTCGGAGGTAGTTTCTCGCCCCGAGTAGCACCCGCGCATCTTGTCGCTCGTGTATCACAGCTCTTCCACGGACAAGCACCGTCACGTGGTGACTTCCCTTTTGTAGGGAACAGAAGCACATCAGTAACATGAAACAATTTATTTCTTTTATTTTTCATCTTGAAATCCCATGCCTCCTTACTGTTTTCCGAGATGGACGTATTCAGGAACCGACTGTGCTGCCTGGACAGTTTAGCCAAAACAAAGCTGTAGATTCACAGAGCGTGCAGATCTTCTGTATTTTATTCTGCAACTGGAGCTCCCCAAAGTATGCGGCCTCCGAACAGCAGTTGCTAGTTGCATCTTGATGCTCTGAATATAGGAAGATGCAATATATTATGTATTTGTTCTTAACATCGTGCTTTTATGTGAGGGAAAAGTTGTAAACATAGGTTGCATGAGGCCTTTCCGCTGTATTTCTGTGGCCGATAGCCATTTGTTTTGCAGGGGATGGTGTCTGTGTGTATGTGAACATGTGTCCATAGGTTCTGGGAACTCTTTCTTAAGAAAAATCCTTTTTAGCGACCAGGACATGCTAGGTATTTTCTCTGTATACGTGTGTGTGTGTGTATGTAAATGTCTCTATATGCATACATGTATTTGAGATGATCAGTGTCAGAGCAGCAGTGCATTTCCAGTGCCTGCTGCATCCAGCGTGTTCAGGGTGGGTGCAGTGGAGCAGAGCAAGCTTGCAACTTGCAATGTGTCCACTTCCACTTGGATGTGGACCTGTTGGAGCGAGTCCGGAGGAGGGCCACGAAGATGATCGAAGGGCTGGAGCACCTCTCCTATGAGGACAGGCTAAGAGAGTTGGGGGCTGTTCAGCCTGGAGAAGAGAAGGCTTCAAGGAGACCTTGTAGCGGCCTTCCAGTACCTAAAAGGGGCTTATAAGAAAGATGGGGAGAAACCCTTCAGCAGGGCTGGGTGCAATAGGACAAGGGGTAATGGTTTTAAAATAGTGGGAGGTAGATTCAGACTGGATATAAGGAAAAAAAATTTACAATGAGAGTGCTGGAACACTGTAACTTGATGCCCCATCCCTGGAAATATTCAAGGCCAGGTTGGACAGGCCTCTGAGCAACCTGATCTAGTTGGAGATGTCACTGCTCCTTGCAGGGGGATTGGACTAGATGGCCTTTAAAGGTCCCTTCCAACCCTAACTGTTTTATGATTCTGTGATTCTATAACTGCATTACTACCAGCTGGCAGCCTGATCTAACAAGTTTATTTGCCTTTTCTGCAATGACCTTATGGTTAAGGGCCTCAGACAAACTACCGTGTTGCAAGAATAGTCTCCCTTTCCCTCCAAGATGGCTGTAATCAATTTTTATGGTCCACAGAGAGATCCCATTTGCATCATAAATACAAATATTTTTTTTTTGTAAGGGAGACAGTGAGAAAACACAAGAGAAAGGAATGTCTTTCCATCCCAAGGCAGTTGGAGGAAGTTTCCATTTTTGCAGTGTAGTTGGGTCTGATTACTCCTGAAGAGCTTTCAGCAGGGCACTGGGTGAAGTGGGTGCTGGGTGCATGCCTGCCTTCTCAGCACTGGCAGCTGTAAAACATCCTGTTTTGAAGATATTACTGACGTCTATTTGTGTATCTTGCAGAGCAATTGATAGTATTTCCTATTGCCCTGCTCGGTGTGGAAACGTCCAGGCAAATACCCTTGGTTTCTCTAGGGTTTTTCTTTAACGTTGTGAAGCAGTGCAGTTCTGCCTTGAATCTAGCAGTCAGAGCTGCGAGTCCAAGATCGTCAGTGTCAGTTGATGTCTTTTTTTCCACTGGCTTCAGTAGGTGTTGTATAATTAACAAGGAGGCACTTCAAGCCTTTTCTATCATCTCCTCTGTTGAATCAATAATACAATATCAATGCAATTAGTAATCCTTGCTTAGTTTGAAAAAGCAGCAGGTGACAAATATTTTGCACAGTTATCTTACTTGAGTCAATATTTTCTATAATTTGTGCCCCCCACAGTGTTTTTATTTTATATGCAATAACAAAAGTCTAAAAAATTACTACACCCACTGTAAAGCTGCTCATTTTCATTAGTCATCTTCCATCTCATTTCAATTATATAGTGTGATTTCCAAGTGCTTAATATTTTATATGTCTCCAGAGTTATAGATTACAGTGTTTTTCTTGCATTTGGGATTTCAGAGTAGGTACAATATTGCCTATTGCTCTAGCAGCTCTTGAGAGAGCATCTTCCTAAATAAATGCGGAGCAGAACATAAGAGCATAGCGCGATGCCGAGGTTGCACTCGGCGGAGGCCAGGCTTTAGTTTAGTAAGCGGTCATTAGCTTTGAGGTTCTACAGAAGCAGAACTTATAAAATTTGGTGCGCAGGGGCATCCCAAGGCAAGAGCCTGTAATCTGATGATAAAAATAATAATCCTTGAGCTTGGGAGACACTAAGAGACAATCCAGAGTTTTTACTTCTCTCTTTGAAACGTGGCAATATGTCAGGAATTCAGAGGCTTCAGTTGTAGCATTTTCTAATGCTCAAATGCAGGAGGATCAGTCCACGCCATAGTACTGCCAAAACTGTGTGTGAAAACAATTTCTCTGCTGCAGTTTCTCTGATACAATTCCATTGAGGTTGTATTAGCAAACTAGTTATCCAAATCCTGTTTTTTCACATACCGTAGAATCATAGAATCATAGAATCACATAGTTGGATGGGACCTATAAGATCATCTAGTCCAACCGTCTTCCCACTACCATTGCTGCCACAGCTACTAAACCATATCTTGTAGCTCCTCATCAAGCTGCCTCTTGAACACTGCCAGGGACGGCAACTCCACCACCTCCCTGGGCAGGCCATTCCAGTGCCTGGCCACTCTTTGGGAGAAAAAGTTTTTCCTCACGTCCAATCTAAACCTCCTCTGGTACGTTTCCCATTCTTCAATGGTGGTTCTGATTTGTGTGTTTCAATGGCACCTTCAGAAGCATTTGGTGACATTTTGGATGCTCTTCTAAGTAATACCATGTTAGCGTCACATAGGTGCTTCACTGGAAACCAGAACGTCTGACTAAGGAAGTCCAACTTGGACACTTAGGCCAAATCTGAGCACCCTCTCTCATTGTTTCCCTGCCTTTCAGTTGCCTTGAAAAACAGGGTTAAGATGAAGGTCCTTAATAGCTGACACTGTTGAAATTATTCTATTTTGTAGTTCCAACATTGCAATTTCATATTTTTCTAATACATCTTCCTATACTTCCTCTTCCAGGTACTTCATACTTAACAGATATAGTATGGTGGTCTGGCACTATTGCAAGTAAGTATCTAAGTATCTTAAAGCTTTTTTTTTGTTGTTGTTGTTGGTTGGGGGATTTTTTTGTTTGTTTGTTTTGGTTTCTTTTTAAGGTTAGATGGTGAAATGAGACATCAGGAAATCTGGGTTCTCATCTTGAATCTCACTCTCACTTATCATGAAATTCCCATCCCTCAGAAATATCCCACCTTTAGTAAACTCTCACTCTGGCTACTGTGTCTGACAGTGTTTAAGAAAGCAAAGAGCTGGGACAATCCCAAGTCAGACATCTTTCCAGATTTCCAAACTATTTGGTACTTGCAGCCATTGGCAGCCATGCGCTGCTGTGACTCTGGGCTCCTGCATGGTTTTTGTCTCTGGGTCGCACTGGTCTGATCAGTTTTTAATAAAAGCCAATGCTGAATAAGAAATTGTTTCTCTGCACAAAAGGGCTCTTTGAGTACATGTTATTTTTTAGATCAGAAAGCCCTTAGCCAGCCTTGATTAAAAAAAAAAAATCCTTTTTGATTTCTAGTTTGACAGATAGTTTCAGTTTTGCTTTTAATCTGCAAGATTAATGTGAAGCCTTGTGTGGTGCTGATATGAGATCAGTGTAATTTCACTCTTGCTATCTCTGTAAACTCTGCTCAAGCTAAATTCACTCTCTGATGTGAATCCAGACCATGGGGAGCAGCTAGCTTTCTCCTCTTGCAGTTCAACTCTAGGTCTACCCACGAGGTTAAAATCCTACCTCACTTTTAGACTCTAATCCAGCCTTTTGGGAATTGTTTGGAAATGTTCTGATGCTGTACCTGAGAAGTCTATGAATCCAGTTGTGCCCTTAGTTTCATAGCAGCAGGGTAAGTCTCCGTTTTGGTTGTCTTCAAACTATGCAAAAGGAATGGAAACTGATAGATCCCTTGGAGAACAAAGGGCACAGCAGGTGTAGAAGGCAACAGAGCTTCAGAGAAAAGTCCTCAGCTAATTTAACCTGAGCTGAAGTAGGCCTTTGTCAACTTCCTCCTCTGCCGGGTTCCCTACTGCCTAAGTAGCAATAAATCTGTGCGTTAATCACTGCTGTTTATTGCTGTCGTGAGGCTCCTGTCTTGAATATCCAAGCAGAAGGAGTTAAAATAACAGAGGTTTTCTTACAGGAATTTATCTTGGTGAATCAGAGAAAACAATTTCATGCTTAAAAGAGCTGATGGAATTAAATGAAGGCAAAATAGCTGAAGGGAAGGGTATCATTTGGCTTTTGTCCATCAGCTAGGTGCAGGTATTTCAAAACAAAGCCTCAGTGAGTTTGCAAAGGAACCAAAGGAAGAATTGTTTAAGGATATTATCGATTCAGAATTGCAGCAGAGTCACAAACAGCAACAGCAAGGGCCAGACGGGCATCTATGGGATGTAGAAAAAGGCAATGTTTGGGGAATTAGCAATATCCCCAGCTATCTGGGTGAAATTGTAACAGCTGACACCATTTTCTCAAGCAGGGAATTTGGAGTTTGGAGGACTAACAAATCCTGCATGAACTCTATCAGCTTGTTTTCACAGTATTTGTTCAGATGGTGAACAGGCATTTCTGTGGTGGCATGCTGACTCAGCATAACTCTGCCTATCCATTTTGGGGCCTTGGTATCTGCTGGGTTACTGAAGACTTCAAAGGAAGGGCTACAGATTCTGCTAAGAGATTTTTTTTTAAAAGTCATAAGAGTAATTGCAGCATGTGTACAGGTATTTCAGTGAGCATTAAACTGATTAATTGCCTAATTAATTAGTTTCAGTGCAGGTTTTGATAGCAGCGTAGATGTGGCTGGTTTTTATAGTGGATAAATCTGTGTTAGTGTTTTGTTGCAGACGAGGAATGCACTTTTGAAGTGAATCTACTGCTTGTCTCCATGGATTGGTCTTTATGTCATGTTGTGGAGCTGTGTTGGAGCTCCTCAGCCAGACTTTAAGGTGAAACCAGGCTGGAAGATGCACTCTAGGAACATGCCTAATGCACACCAGCTGCAAATAGACTTTCAGTCTGTGGGAGCAGGCTGAAGTCAGTGTGAAATAAAACACCTGAGATGTGTAGAGCAGACATCTTTTGCTGTACGGATCTACTCCTGGTCTCCTTGCTAATGTAGACATGTCAGTGTGCATCAAGTTTTGTGTTGCAATCACTTGAGGGATGTTGGTACTCCTTTAGCAAGCTTAAAGCTTGCTGTGCCTTCAGGAACTGAAGCCGTGTCTTGACTTACAGCATTGATGCATCTGGAGAGGAATTTCTATCCAGACAGAGTTGGATGGGTTGGCAGGAAAGGTCCTCAGCATCAGGGAGATGGTAACAGTTATTGAGATTCTTTTTCAAATTGGTCTTAGTCCTGGTCTGTCATTCATGGTGGTAAGAGACTGTTACTGTTACTCCGTGGTGATACTGAAAACTTCTGGTAAGTTCAGTTGCCTTACAATATGTGCAGTTTGGAGCTTCAAAGGCCTAATTTATGGATCTGTAACCCCATCTGTTAGGATGCTTCCACCAGAAAGTTAAGGCACCTGACCTCCAAAAAAAGGAACCTATTGTCAGAGTCACTTGGAAGTGTATGTGATCTGCAGAAATGCAGCGTGCCAGCTGTGCCCTGTCCTCCGTGAAAGATCGGCTCCAGTGCCTTTGGATGCCTTGAAGATAATGCCAAAGTTGCCACATAACGTCTGCTGAAAACCAAGCCTGAGGCTGATAGCTGAGTTACTCTGTTCCCAGGGGCAGGGAGAATTCAGGAAACCAGCACTGACTCTTGTGCTGTAGAAATGCTGCTCATTAGCTTCTCTGGCTCACTCCTGCACATAGAGAAAGCCTCAGTGAATTGAATTAGTATAATTTTGCCACACTCTGCAGTTTTGTAAATTTGTTTGTCTCCTTCGTGTTTCCTGTAGGTTACACAGGTCTTCAGCTCTACTGATAATGTGAGCTGATTTGGTAAATTAATTAACGTGTCCACAGTGCTTTGCAGGTGTAAAGAACAGGATGATGTTAATGATATTTGATAGTCAAGGGCAATGCCAGCCTGAGCATAAAGACAGCTTGGATTCTTGAAATGTTTTTAAATGCTGTTAATGGCTTTTAACATCAACTGGAAATTTGAGCTGTGTGTAATTTGTGTTCAATCTCAAGGTTACCACAGACCCTGTAACTATGCAGGCATCATGCTGACCTCTTATAAACTTGCCAGAACTTGCAAAACCATCCAGCTTCTCTTTTTAAAATGAAAACTTGAACACATCAACTGTTTATCACAGCTGTGATGTGCAATAATGTGGTGCATTTTGGAAATTGCTTTTATTGGGGGAAGGCAAACAATAAGATTGTGAGGCTGTAACTGTGACTTGTCAAGGATCTCTTCTTTTTACAGTGGTCAGGAATTACCTTTGATGTTGTATAGTGGTGTAAAAATTTGATGCGGTCTACTGAAGAGCCCTTATGCATGAGCTTAGCATTTCATTATGAGATTCCTTTCCTCCGTACTGTCCTTATTTACCCCCCAAAAGGTAATACTGCTGTTAGGAGCTGTAACCAAGTGCATTCATGTTAAGTGTATGCACTTGTAAAGCTGAAATCATGGGGTATATGTACTTTTAACCCACCTCATGTAAATATTTGAATGCAATATTGAGATATTTGAGTGTGATCCATGAGTCTTTCTAATTCATAGTCTTATTTATATTCAACTAAGAGAAGTTGCAAATGAGATAATTGACTGTGCCCTCTTGGAACTTCTTGTGTGGCAAATATAAACCCTATATTAAAAATAATTTTAAAATATAAAAAAATTTCAGCCATTTTGTTTAAGTGCAAAATTAACAGAGCTAAGCAAATTTGTAACATCTGTTTTCCAGTTAGCTCAGTCTTTCCCAAACAGGATTGGGTAAGTTTTCATTACTTTTTTTTACAAAGGGATTTAAAGGCTTATTTCTGGTTCTCTTGACAGTGGCTCTGGGTCAAATAGGGAATTTCTTGGCCTACACTGCAGTCCCAACTGTGCTAGTGACACCCTTGGGAGCTCTTGGCGTTCCATTTGGGTAAGAGTTTGCTTTTCTTGTTCTTATCTGAATGTTGTTACTACTTAATAAAATGTTGGATAGACTCAGTGTTCACTGGAGGTCCACTGAGAAGATGTCAGCCTGATGATTGTTACTGATGTGTTATAATGTCACCTATTCCCATTTTGTGCAGCAAAGTGGCGCGAGGGGAATGCAATGGTGGAGAAAAGGTTCCTGAGCATTTAACTATTGCTATAATCTGGAATAGATAAACATCTTTTTTTTTTTCTTTTTTTTTTTTTTTTGTCCCCTTCATTGTAGTTATTCTGGACTCTTCTGCCTATTCTCTTATTCACAGTTCCCTTACTATGTAGATCTTTCCTTTTGTCTCACATTCTTTCCCTCCCCCACTATCCACAGCCCACATGTGTTTATTGATGCTGATTTTCATTTAATTGGATTTGGCCTTGCTTTCCTGAAGCGAGGGAGTCCTTTACATATGCATGCCCACAGCTTCTTGCGTGCTATGTTCATGTGAGAGGAGGGAACAAAAAAGGCAGTGAGTGTTCCTAAAAGGAGTTTAATATGCGACTAAATGTTTTGTGAATAGCTAAACTACAGTTGTGAAACTACTGCAGTGAAAAAGTACGATTATTTAAAAACAAAGCTGTGCATTCTTCAAGATTTTTCTGTCGCTTACTGTTGGCTGCTGAATTGTGTATCTGACTGCACTGGTCATCTACCTCAGAGCGTAGATCACTTTGTACAGGCTTCATGGCTGTCCATAGTTTTATACACTACAAAGCACACTGATGGTGCTTTACTTACCACCTATTATTTTATCCTAGGCTGCATAGTTTTATGTATTTTGGTCAGCTATGTGTCTGAGCTGAGCCCTGTGATTTTTGTAACCGAAGGTCACTTTGATTAAATGACTGTATAGCGCCTGTACAATGGGACTTAGTGATATCTCACCAAATTGTTAGCAGTTAGATATGCCTTGGATGCCAGATGTCTGTTTTGGGGGTTTGGTTTTTTGGGAGGGGGTGATGTAGTGCTAGTTTTTGGGATGAGGGGTTTGTTTTCCTGAAATGAGACATCAAGGATTGAATAAGACTGAGACTGGATGCATCTTTCCTAAGATAAGTCAGAAAAGCATTTTGAAGATCCACCAACATTTGGTCAAAGATCCAGCAACATTTGATACTGTTCCTTTAAGAGGGAAATTTGTGTGGCACATCACTGTTAGAGCACTATTAACAGGATGTACTCAAACTTTTAATTCTCTTCCTCTTTTTGAAAGGTCCATTTTAGCCTCTTACTTACTGAAAGAAAAACTGAACATTCTTGGCAAGCTGGGATGTTTGCTGAGCTGCGCTGGGTCTGTTGTTCTCATCATCCATTCCCCAAAGTCAGAGAGTGTAACAACTCAGGCTGAGCTTGAAGAGAAGCTGACAAATCCAGGTACTTTGTTATTTTATTAACTCATAATGATTTTGTGAGATTGATCAAGAGTAAGCAGGAGGAAGAGGTGTACCACTTCCATCAGGTAGGAGAATTGACTTCTGAAGAAACCATGATGTGACAGAGGGAAACCAGTATAGCTTTTGTGTGGTAAAACTATGCCTTACTGTACTTGGAACTCATCAGATTTGTTGATACCTATGCACAGAAAGGAAAATGTGGATGGTTTTGAAAACATTATCCTGCACAGCAACCTCAGAACAATGGCCCTTTGAACTTGCAATTTTCTAAAATTACGAAAAAGCGTATCTTGCTACTTAGAGATGAAAGGTGTGATTCTAGGATCTCAATTTAAGTTGTGTTATACAAAACAAAAAATACCGATTGTCTTTTGTTCTTTAATTCTGCCTTTGTTTGTTTTATTTTTTAATTAAAAGTTTATACTAGATACCAGTTATGTTCCAAGCAGATTTCTTTGCACAGTAAAGGTGTGTAGAAATACGCTGTTAAGACATGCTGAAATGCCTGTTCTTTCTCACAGAGAATGTAAAGCCCATCTGGCTTCTGGAGGACACATGCTAATGCTAATAAGCACCAGACTCGCTTTTACTTTTTCTTGCATAAGAGCTAAGCTGCCAGCTATTGTTATTTCCTTTACTTGCTTTAGGTGAGAGAAACTCAAACCTAATAACATCAGCTATCAAAAAAAAATTGCAAACAGAGAAAAGAAAACAAATACTCCGGTCTAAATTTACCATTTCAATCTTATCAAAATTAATTGCAAATATAGTTCTTTAAAACTGTAAAGCATCAAATGTTTTTCACGAGTCTGGTCTGTGTACTGATGCTGTAATGTAAATGATACAACTTCCCACTTCTTCCAACTCTCCCTGCTCACCTTAATGGGATCTTTACGTTTAAGCTCTTTGCTAGATCCACGCACCGTGCTTTACTGAACTGCTTATGAATGAGGTGTTATCACTGCTGTCTGTCACAGGGGGCTTTAAGGAGTATAAGCCTGAGGGAAGAGAGAATAAAATTTAAAAAGTCATCTTAAATCCAATTTCAAATCTGCAACAGTGTGTATCTTACTACATGATGATTTGTTGTACCCAAAGAAGATGACAACATCATCAGTTACAGATGCCCACATCTCTGAAAGCTCAGTGATTTGGATCTATTTTCAATAGCAAATCTTAATCCTAGTGTATTCCTGTAGTTCACTGGTATGACATGATTTGCCTGCTAAAATCTGTAGAGGACCGAGAGTTTTCACCTTGCTATTATCTTGTTTTCTTTTTGTTTTCCAGTTTTCGTGGGTTATCTCTGCGTAGTGCTGCTAATGCTTCTCCTGCTTATCTTCTGGATAGCTCCAGCTCATGGACCTACTAATATCATGGTTTACATCAGTATTTGCTCTCTGTTGGGCAGTTTCACTGTTCCCAGCACAAAAGGCATTGGGCTGGCTGCTCAAGATATCTTTCACAATAACCCCTCGAGTCAAAGGGCTCTGTACCTCTGTCTGGTACTTCTGGCAGTATTAGGATGTAGCATTATCATTCAGTTCAGATACATCAATAAGGCACTGGAATGTTTTGACTCCTCTGTGTTTGGTGCCATCTACTATGTTGTGTTCACCACCCTAGTCCTGCTGGCTTCAGCCATCCTTTTCAGGGAGTGGAGTAATGTAGGAGTGGTAGATTTCTTGGGAATGGCTTGTGGATTCACCACAGTATCTATTGGAATTGTTCTTATACAAGTCTTCAAGGAATTCAACTTCAATATCGGGGATTTAAATAAACCTAACATGAAGACAGATTAAAATATTTTTTGAGGGGAAACTGGATGGTTCAGGAAAGGATGCAGAGCCTTTCATTTCTAGGTCACTGATTCAAATATGATTCAGGTTGGTGGTCACCCTCTGATGAGTTGGTGGCCTACATGAAATGAATTGGAGGCCTCCATCCAGTTTCAAAGGAACAGTTGTCCATGTATCCCAGTCAACACAATAAATGACCTTAATTGAAACCACTGATTGATTCAGCATAGAGACTGATGTATTTCCTTACTGTAAAAGGTAATCCATCAGAAAAGATTGGGGAATATTCTGACAGACATGCGTGAAAACTTGTATTGTGGCTTCTGAGGTACCGTTTCTGTGGGCAGAGAACATCAGTTTCTAATGCAATCAATCTGATACCTTTCATGAGTGATTAAAATATGGGGGGAAAAAGTGAGTGGAACAATTTGTTAATCTCAATATAGCAATGTGTTCACCGTCAAGGCTGTGAATTCTAAGACAAATGTTGGTTGATCCGTGGACTGCAGATTTGTCCTTTTTAGTGACTGTCTCGGCAGCATGGTCTGCCATACGGTGAAGACGCTGGGGAATTTTAAATTGAATTCTTTATACGGAGCAGTGGACCCTTAAAAATCTTTCACTAATTACTTATCAGCTGATGGTAGTGTCCAGGTATGCATTTTTCTTTGTAACTTATGTGCATTAAGACATACCACATTCATCTGAGTTTTTAATTTGGAGCAGACAGAAAGACTTTGGAGGATGTGGAAATGATGCACAGACTCATTGCCTATACGGTGGCTTATTTGTAAGCAGCTCAGAACTATTTCAGTGCCTTTGTAATCCAGAAATACTGCATAAATGTGAATGTATCTGTTTCAGTTGGCCTATACTGGTTTAATAACTCAATTTCACTGTCTATAATATTGGACTGTATTCAAATTCTAAACGTGTAAAGCATCCAGAAGAAGCCACACATTTTTGGAAGAATTTACAAACCTGAACTGAAGCCCTTCGATGCCTTGACAGTTTCTGAAATACCCATAGTCCTAATGGGAAGAGGTAATCTACGGGAGGACTGTTAAGTGACTAAATACAGGAAACCCTTTTGTGAAGTAGCTGATAAGCAACAACCACAGAAAAAGAAATTTAAGAGAGAGGAGAGTGTGAGATTTCTCACAGCTCAAAAAGAGATGGTCCAATCCTCTTGTAATGTGGGAAAATGAGGTTAAAGACTGAAAAAGCCATAGGCATTCAGAGAGCTGAGTTTCAGATAGCCAACAGGGATATACATTCAGATCCAGTAATTTATAGACCTGTGTGAACAGTTCAGCAATAATACTTTGACAAGTAGTACAAATAGCTTAAGCTATGATGGGAATGATTCTGAACTGTTCCGTTTAAACCATTTAGAGAATATTGGTAATGTCAAAGAAAGAGTTAATTTTCATGTTGTACTTATATTTGGTAGTTAAACCATCAGGAGTGAAAAACTTGTAAGGAAAGCTTGAAAAGTAATGAATGTTGGGTTCCATTTAAATACAAAAAGGAAGGGTACAGTGGAACTCAACATCTCTAGTACAGAACATCTCCTGAAACAAACAAAAAACCCAAGATGATTATGAGACAGCATTTGAAAAAGTTCATAACACTTTATCAAGAAAGTATGAATGTAGCTTTGTGGCTGGCTGACAGGAATGTGGACATTGATTAAAGGAGAGTAATACTGTCCACTCTCATGTTGTTTTTTGTTGAGCTGAATTAATGTTACCTTAAAACTCAGCCTCCATTTTCATTTAAAGGGAATGTTATAAGCCCTTCTGATGGCAGCAATAATTGTGAACAGTGAATTGTAAAGATGTAGTATTCTGAAGGGACTGCTCTGAGAGAGTAAGAGCCCCTCTGTGTTATTTGGAAGCTTGCTTTATAATGCCAGACTGGGGACAATGACTCTGAGTTGGCAGAAACGCACATTGTTATAGGCCAGCACGGAAACTAGGTGTCTTGGTGAAATAAAATAGCGCTAGCAGAGAAAAGGCCGTCTTCATGGATTTTTCAAATATTGTGCATGGTTTCTAGAAAGTTTCAGAATTGTAGATGAGGGGAATTTGACTGTGAAAGCTGGTTAAAACTAACGTCTGTCCATTATTGATTGGAAGATGGTATCTTGGTGGTCAGCAGACAGTTATGTTTTGTCATATTAATTCCCTTTTTTTGTTTGAAACTGGAATTGTACATAGGTTATCAGACCTATAGAGACCTACTTTTTAAAACAATGTTAGCTGTTTCTTGAAGCAGTCATGTTGTCTTTTCAAAATTCAAATTCAGAGTGCATGAGTTGCGTGTTGGTTTTGTACTAGCCTTTAATCTCTGAGGACTCTTTAGGTTAAAACGGAAATGATCATGGTCTTATCTTAGTCCTCCTTTGGCCATATTTGTTTGTCTTGTTTTGTTATAAAATTCATTCCTATTTATTTAGAAAGTGCCTACCCTGGTATGTTAGGTGCGTACGCAAATTATTAGGAAATATTAGATACAGAATAACTTGACTGCCCTGTCTAAACTTTGCCATATTCTGCTCTGTACACACAAGTTTACTTGATGAGCACCCCCTATGCAGAGTAAGAGTAAAGTAGCAGCCGTGTTCTCGGGTCCTCTGGCCAACCTTACAGCTGGTAAAGGTCTGCATAGGTTTCTTCCCTTCTCCCCAGCTGCTCCTCATCTGTGATGAGCTTTCTAGAGATGTCTAGGTAACCTTGTTTAAAGCAGAGATGTCAAAAGCCAGCATATAAGGTGAAATAAATTCTTGTGGCCTTGCACATCATTTATAAATATCTGCAGCCTTTTGCACCATGAATGCTAAATAATGTAAACCTTTATTTTTACTACTTTGTTCAGTATGCAGCAGTGTTCTTTTGAGTTCTGCTGTACCTGGATCTGGTTCAGTTCTAACTTTAGAAATGTATTAGCATTTTATGTTGTCGCTGTTGGTATGATTCTTTCCCCCTCCATCCTACGCCCTCCTCGTTCTAGATGTCCTACCTTTTTTAGTCCCATTGCTTTCTGATTTAAAAGGAGGCACCGTTGAAGTTGAATTTTAGCCATTCCCTCTTTATTTTTTTTTCCCACCTCTTTGACAAGTAAGCACTTTGAATAAGACAGATATCTGAGTTCCATCATCTCAGGGAGCAAATGTGCATAGTTGTCTCCTGAGCTTCGGTATCCCTCACAGGTCTGCCCTTTCCATGTTCTCTTTGCATTATGTTTATTGATAGCTACCAGCCAGATAACCTCAGTTCTGATTCCAAAGTAGAAGTGGGAGAGGCTACGCATACAGAAAGTGGACGCATTACAGTGGTGGGATGCATTTGAATGAAATTCGAATCCATATGAAAGGTGTTCCACACCGTATGTCTGGCTTCTGTTATACTTGTCAAACATTTACTTGGTACTCACTTGAAGACAACTCTTTGATCATTATCCCTTCAGTGTATGGAGGATTTACGTGTCAGTCACGATCTTTATTAGTTGTCAAAAACAAAAATCCCTCAAATGTTCAGTAGGAGAATAGAAACCTTTTTGATACAACCACAAGAACAAAAAAAATTTGTAACATCTTAAATACTTATGTAAAAAAGAAAAATATCTAAACAAGTTATCTGCTGTATTGACTTTCCAGGACTCTGTATGTGTAAATAGAGCCTATTTATTAGTCAGCTGCAACTAACATTAATAAGAACCTGTCATATCACAGTTTGACAGGTGAGGCTGCCTATCAGTAATCTCAGTTTATATTTAACATATGTATTTTTCTGAAGTCACTAGCACTGAAAAATGAAAACACTGGATTTTATTTGTTGAAATACTAGAATCTGAGGTTTAGCTTTCTTTTTTTTTTAATTTAAAAAATAGAGGGTTTGTATGTGAAGAAAGATTTGGGGTTATTAAAAAATGGAGTGCTTAAAGGTGGGCTGTTGTTTGCACGTTAACCCCTCTCACCTTCTTGTTTCATAAATACAAAACATCAAGGATTCTACAGATCTTCCTCAGTTGTCTTGAGATGGTGTGACTGCTGAAGTTTTGCTGTTAAATCAAATGTTATCAAAGGTTTATCCATGACCTGTTATCTTTTCTTTAGAGATTAGTCTTTGTAATAATTCTTTGGTGCTACTGAGTATGGTTTTAAGTGATGCCGAATTTTACCGTGTACCATGTTAGGCACCAATGATGTCAACAATTATTATTACTAGTGCCCAAGTGTTTCAGACAGCAGTGTTGAAATGTTATGGGTTAAGAAATCTTTTTTAAAAGCTGCAAATATTTCTTTTGTTGTTGTTGTGGTTCTCCCTGCCCCCCTCCCCTCCCCCGAAAGTTGCTCTGCAGAGTGGAAAATATTACACAAAAGGAGTATTTTTAAGTTAAATCTTTTTTCAACTGTGGAACTTTTTTTTTTACTTACTTTTTTTTTTTTTATTTCCTGGAATGTATAAAATAGTTATAATGGGATATGGGGAAAAGGTGGATGGCAACAAACATACAGTGTCAGGTTTGGTTGCTTCAATGCTATTGCAATATAGTTACTACAGATCACATAAAAATGGTTTATTTTACTAGCTTCCAAATAATGTATATATAGATTTGTTAATGGCTTACAAGTCAAGCTTCCTCTCTTTGCTTTTTAAGAAATAGTTATAGGCATGTTGTATTTGCCTTGTGTAAATTATAAAAGGCTATTTATTAAGTTTTCTGATAACTAATCTATTTATTAACCTGTATTGTTTTAAAATAAATGATTTATTTCTAGCTCAACGCTTGTTTTGTGACTCTTCGTCTTTTTAACACAGGGAGGGGAAAAAATAAAGTTTCCCACACATCTAACTGATGTACAGCCAATTCGTAATCCCAGTTCATAAGTGCAAACTGTTTCCATTACCCTTTCATAAAACACCAGCCTTGCTTTTACTGAGTAGCGGATTCTTGCACGTGTACAGATCAGCTGCCATATGAAGGGCTCAGTCATTGTATAGTGGTGTCTACCAGCAAGCTGTAGTCTTAGTGTCTTCATTGCACTGAAGTTTGCTCACAGGTAAAATGAACGCTTCTCTGGCAGAAGTGTTTCTTGGGGCCTCGGTCACTTCAAACCATGTTTTAAAGGCTGTCATGTGCTGTGTTCAGGCACTGCTGTCCACCGGCTGCTTGCTAGAGCTTCTCTATCAAGATAATGCCACTCCACAGTTGGGTGTGCATCCAGTGGCAGCAGCTGTAAGAAAGTCTGGGTCACCAGTCTAATTTGCTGTCACAAGAGCTTCCTGCAGAAAGAATCACTTGGAAAATCACAGTGGCTGCCCATCTAATCCTTCATCTGAAATTCCTAGCTCCTCGTATCAGGTACTGGCAAATGCATGACTTTCAGGTATGTTTGGGGTTTTGGGCAGGGGGGTTTGTTGTTGGTTTGTTTGTTTGTTTTTTTTTTTTTAATTGTGGAATTATGCTTAAGAACTGTTTCAGTCTTTGTGCTTGTGTTTTAGGGGATGCATCAGTATCACTACTGGTCAAAATTAAAAGTTATTTGTTAAACAAGGAAATGAGCTCCTCTCCAATATAAAATGTTGTACACGGTGAAAAAGAGTGACATGGAGGTCACTGCAATTTTATTTTCAAAGATATTGATGATACTAGTGCAATGAACAAAGATAGACCAGAAAACTAGAGGCATTCCTTTCTACATGCAGCATCTCTGATTTTTATGGAAATAGGATAATTATGTATTTTGAGAACAGGTTTTTAGCAGGAAAATTCAACACTCTATTCTCTTCTTGTGCATCTCTAGAGTTAGGCCTCTAAGGCAGCATTGTGGTAAAAGCAAGTGTGCCTTTTATGCCACCATTATCGTTGAAAGTCAGGGACATAACCAATCCTGAGTGTATGGATCTCACCTTCAGGTATGGGAAGAGTGTTAAAGACCAAAATCCCACAATGCAAAAAAAAAAAAGAAAAAGAAAAAGTCCCATTGGTTTTTCTGAGGTTTGTTCTAAGAGCTCAAGTCTTAAGCAGAGTCCCTTAAGTCCCTTGTATGGGACAGTGCAATTGTTGCATGAGTAGACTCGCAGACATAGCTTCTTTGCTCCGCTTAGTGGTCTTTGTTAAATACAGCAGGGACGTGGCCACCAGAGACTCTGTTACAGCTGCCTGATTCCCCAATCAATTTTCTGCCAGGTACAGACCTCACCGGATCCACCTCCCTAATGGGATGCTGAAAAACTCTGCCAGCAGGCACCGTTCTGCCCAGGGACCAAGTACCAGCGAGCACCTCTCGGCAGCTGGTGCATGGTGGCTTTCATCGCAACCCCTTCACTGCATGTACGCGGTCGGAAATTACCGCACGAGAGTGAGTCAGTATGCAACCCGAGCCAGAATACCTGCTAACCCGGTAAGGTTTCCCGAGGTTGTGGAGGTGGCGTTATTGCTCTTTGTCCTTTTAAACTTACAGTTATGCACGCAGTAGATACTGAGCCCTGAAAAACCCTGTTCATAGCCTTGCGAAGTATCTACACTAGCTGACCTCTCCTGTGGAATTCACAGAGCACCCAGACGGACAGTGCTGCTGAGTTACTCTACGAGAACGGGTTAGGTTTGGCAGGTTGCCACCCTTCTGGTACTTGGATTTCTTTCCAGATACACCACAAACACGCCTGAAATCCCATGCTCTTGTAAATTTTTTAAAGATGCTTTGAGTATTTTCTGTTACAGAGCACAACCCCTGCTTTGAAGTAAAGGCTTAATGATTTGTGCCAAATTGAGAGCACTTAAAAAAATTCTTATTTTGTATGAAGAAATGACAGCGTGTTAAGTGGAACTAGCAGTTGAAGAAATATGAGAAGGATGATTGACAGATAATCACTGACATCCCATGAAGAGTCTGTAACACTTAAGGGAGTCCAGGTAATATTTTCAGGTGTTCATTCTCTTTGGTATTGGTCTAGATTGGTTGACAGGTGTTTTTGAAGAGAGGAGAGCAGAGTGGAAGGAGAAGACTAAATTAACTCGCTTCAGGCATCATTACTGTTCAACTCAGGAATACTAATGTGTATATGTTTCCAAAATTTGGCATGATCACAGGCACGTTAATTTCAGCTCCTGTAAACTTTGAACTCTCTTAGATATTGGTACTTAGATGCTCCTGTTTACACCTGACTCGTTTATGCGGTACAGTTGTTAATTTTTTTTTAATCCATTTGAGGAACCCTTTTCACCAGCTGTTGAACTTTTTAAAAAACTTCACTATTTTGGCATCTTGTAAAACACAGAAAAACCAGCCTCCTACTGTGTAATTACCTAGGTAGTAACTGCATATTGCTTAGTGGGTGTGGGTGTATATATATATGAAAACAACTACTTCAGAAGTTCCTACTGTGTAATTACATAGGTAACTGCATATTGCTCAGTGGTGTGTGTGTGTATATATATGTACATATAAATATATATATGTGTGCAAACTACTTCACAAAGGCAAAGTTCACGTTATAAATACTAGACTGGTTTTAAATTGGGGAATAGAATGTTACCTTAAGGAATACAATAGACCTAAATTTTCTCGATTTGCTTTTAGTGGCCTAGAAGTTGTAGGGAGTGGCAGAGTGAGAGACGGGGTTGGTTGAGCTGAGAAAGAACACAGCAGGTAACGTGATGAGGAGTAGCTTTGTCACGGGCATCCTGTGGGGGAAAGCCAAGATTGCTTCTCGGGTTTTGTTTCCAAGTCTAGCAAAAATGAAGAAGCTGCTTGTGCAGAGTATGATATAAGACAACACAAATCCTGAGGAAGGAAGGATAAAAAGGAAGAAACTGTTGTCACTAAGGGATGCGACAAAATGGTCCATCCTACTTGAAAAGGCAGGGTTGTGTCTTCCACGTGGAGCTACTGCCTGTGTTTTGGCAATGTTGGTAATCTAGACATAGTGCTACAGTGCAGCTTTGTAAAGCCTGTTCAAATAGTTTTAGAATGATTGAATGGTTAGGGTTGGAAGGGACCTTTAAAGGCCATCAGTCCAACACCCCTGCAAGGAGCAGAGACATCTCCAACCAGATCAGGTTGCTCAGAGCCTCATCCAACCTGGCCTTGAATATTTCCAGGGATGGGGCATACACCACTTCTCTGGACAACCTGTTCCAGTGTTTCACTACCCTCATTGTAAAAATTTGTTTCCTTATGTCCAGTCTGAGTCTGCCTCCCTCTATTTTAAAACCATTACGCCTCATCCTATCACAACAGGCCCTGCTAAAGAGTTTCTCCCTCCCCATCTTTCTTGTAGGCCCCCTTGAGGGACTGGAAGACGGCTATCAGGTCTCCCTGGAGCCTCCTCTTCTCCAGGCTGAACAGCCCCAACTCTCTCTGCCTGTCCTCACAGGAGAGGTGCTCTAGCGCTCCGATCATCTTCGTGGCCTCCTCTGGACCTTCTCCAACAGGTAGAGAGAAGAGACTGAAGAAGAGACTGAGGTTTTGAAGAGACTGAAGAGCATTCTGAGTCTGACACTTGTTACGATTGTTTCAAAGACTCCTCAGCTGAGAAGTATTTCTTTATGCATATGTATCAATTTTACTTCCTGTGAGATTAAAGCATTTTTGGTTGTAAAGTATGCACCGAGAGCATGGGACCTGAATTAAACAGGTGAATAAACCGTGCTATTTATCCAATGCCATAAAACGCCTCTTTCCCTTACTGCATATGGTTTGCAAGTTTAAGTCTTTTTTTTTTTTTTTTTTCTGTAAGAGTGTAAAAACTGGGTAATACATGACTTCCAGGCATGTTTGGAGTTTTGAGGGGCGGGGAATGGTGTGTCGTCGTTTTTTCTAATTGTGGATTTTTTTTTTTTTTATTTTTTTTTTTTCCTGTACGAGTGTAAGGTGGATTTTGGCGGGAGCGCCCAGGGTAAGAGGCGGGAACGGCCGAGACACGGTTGCAGGCGCACAGCGTCGCTGCGAAGCCGACGCTGGGTGAGGCAAGGCGGTTCCACCGCGCCTCTTCCCGCGGCCCGGCTGCCGCCGTCCGGACGCTCGCCTGTGAGCGGCAGGGCCCGCAGGGGCCTCTAAGGGGCGCCCCGGGAAGGCGGTTGGCAGCCGTTAGCGGCGGCGTCAGCGGCCGCCCCGCGCCCCGAGGGACGGGAGGGGGCGGGGCTACGGGGACGGGCACGTGATCCGTGGCGGGCCTCGCTCTGGGCCGGGCCGCGCCCCTTCCGGCGGGCGCTGCCGGAATCAGCAGGGAGGGGGTGGTCAGGTTTAGGACGCCGGCTGCCCTCGCCTCCCGCCGCCGTTGTCCGCCGCACCCCGCTGCCGTTCCCCGCCTCCGCCTCTTCCCCTCATGGCGGTGGAGCGTGCGGGCACCGGCCCCTCCTACCGCCCGCTCCGGCCTCCCTCTTCCCCGTCTCCTCCTCTTTGTCCGCGCGCGGCGTCGGCCGCGGGGCCCCTCCCGGCGGGGATGTGAGGGGCGGCAACCGCAGGTAACCGGCGAGAGGCGGACAGGCGGGCCCGCCGCCGGGAGAGGGGGCCCGGCTGGTTGAGGGGCGGGGGCGGTGGCGGGCCCGGACGGCCCCTCGGCGGACTGGGTGAGGAGGGGAGGCGGCGGTTGGGGGGCGCACGGGACGCTGCGGGGGGCGGTGCCTGCGGGCGGGAGGCGCGTCCCCGCTCCCCGCGCGCCGCTGCGGCCCGGCCGGCCGGAGGCAGGGGCACTGCCCCCGCCTCTGGGCTCCGGCTCGGCGCCGGGGCCCCGGCTGCTGCCTGCAGTCCTGCCGCCGCCGCGGTCCCTCCCGCCCCGGCCCCCTTCCCCTGAGCCGCGCGGGGTCCTTGGCGTTCGGCGCTGCGGGTGAGGAACGAGCAGGGCGGGCCGAGCCCTGCTGCCTGCGAACGGGTGGCGACGATGAGGAGGCTGTCACGGCTCCCGGCCTTCAGCCTGGCCGCGGAAGCCCGAGACTCTCGCCGTGTTGGTTTCTCCGTAGTGGGACACTTGCTATGGCTTGGGCTCCGAAGGCCAAGACAAAAAAAAAAAAAAAAAATCTGGATATTTGTTAGGCTCTCTGGCTGGGCAGAATTGTCAAGTTACAGCGTGCTGGTTCTGCCAGGGCACTGGAGTTGTTGTGCTTCTTCGTGCGTGGTGTTAATTGGGGAGCTAAACCAGTTTGTCCTCGGTTTGCTTCACGATTGATTTTAGCTGAGGTTGAGGGTTGTGCAGCTTCATTCCACATCGGCTTCAGCAGAACTTCAGAGCCCTGGCAGTGCTTTAGTTTGAGGTGGGAAAAAAAATAATTTTAGCTTTGCATTGTAGTTCAGAATGATCAATTGTGTTCATTCTTATACTGTGAGGATACAGGCTGGGTCTGACTCTTTAGCCCTCGAATTTTTCTGATCTTTTTCAGACAATCAACTTTCTCCACTTTCCAGCAATATTTTTATTTTTAATTAAAATATAATAAATGTAAGTCATCGTCCATCTTTTTGAATGCTTTTGACGTGCCTCCTTGCATACAGTTAAGTTTTTTTTTCCCCTCTGAAAGATAACAGGTTCGTTGATAGGAAATTATTGCGTAAGTTTGTGACAGTATCATTGTATTTAGAATTCAGTGTCGCAATAGTTCTGCTTTCATTAAAGTTATTAATTCTCAGAGTAAAATCCCGTCAAACAGAAACCAGGTTAGAGCAGATAATCAGTGATGACAAAGGAAAACCACTGAATAATGTCTAGATTTGACTCTAACTTACTGGGTTATCTTAAATTTGAAACTTCTTATCTTAAATACTGAAGGTAGAACTGAAGTGGGCCTGTGCTGGTAACTCATCCTCCCGAGAGTGGAGCTGGTGTTGTAGATACAGCAAAGATGAAGCAAGTCATGTCATCAACTGTTATCTGGAGGCTTTTTTGATAAACTTCTAGGAAATACAGTCAATACAGTATCAACTATAAAGCACAGTCTATGGTTTGCTTTCAGTTAATGAACAGCATTAGTGAATGCTGAACAGTGAACAGTTTTAGTGAATATACTTTTTAGTTTCATGTGAAAATACTTTAATTGAAGGTCTACAAATAGCAAATACAAAGAGAATAAGATGTACAACAACTTATAGCGTGGCAGTTTTCTTGTTTTCTCCCAGTTTTTTGAAATTGGATGCTTGTTGCCTTTGCATTATTAATAGAAATCTATAAAGGATAAGTTCCCTACAGTTTAACTGAAACTTTTAGAAGAGGCAACTTTAGAACTGTTAACGTATGTTTTGCTTTCTAAGTACTTGTGCTAGTGCCTCTAACGTATTTTATATATATATATGCCTATGTATAGCATTATAAACAAATTGCGGGTTTTTTTACCTTGCCTGTGTAATAGGTAAATAATTATGTATATAAGTTTGCACACTCCTTTAACTTTGACAAAACTGGAAAACTATATCTCTATTCAGGCAGACTTACAGTGAAAAATTGCAGGTACTCTTTCCTAACTAATATATACAGAACCTTTGGGTACTGTAGGCGAGCATCGTGGCCTTTTAAAGATGCATGTGACTGAGTTTCGAACCAGCAGTTCTTTTATCTTAATGCTGTGTTGTTTCTGTCCTTTCAGTGTTCTCTCTATACCTGTGTTTAAAAGATACGTTCATGACTGGACAGAACATAGTTGAGGAAAGACTTGGATCAAAGAGTTGACTGTACTTTAGGGATTTTGGTAATCTTACTGAGGATATTTCTGTGTTCGTTCTCCCTGCCGCCCTAGAGTTCTGTATATAAACATCCTCTGAAAATTCACTGTACCAAAGCCAAAAATTGAAACTTTATATTAGTTTTTTTACTAAAGTGCCTTAGCACTTAAGTTACAGAACAAAACTGAAAGGACTAGGATAGTATTTCAGTTCAACTTTAGCATGTTTCCTTCTGAAGAATAGCTTAGATTGCAAGTTGATTTCTTTGGTAAGTGAAGTGAAAAGTGAAGGGTTGAAATGACTGTAACGCTTTAGGTGAGACATACATAAGGAAGATAAATTTTAAAATTACACTCCTTTGTTATTCAAGTGTTTTCAAAACAGAAATCCTCTCCCTTCTTAAAGCATAGATGAGACAATGTACAGTCTTGTGTGTCATGCATGAAAATGAGATTAACTTGATATGGTGGACCTAATGTTTTTAGCTGAATCCTTAAAATGCCAATTAATATTATTTTTAACTTATGTTTTAGAAACCTAACACTGAAATATTTAAGAAGCGAATGCCTCTGGATTTGGGAACAAAATTGGTATGTATGATAAGCCTTCGAAAGGCTCATCACTGAACATTTGCGTTTTTGTTGTTAGGAAGTGTTTCGGTTTCCTGTCGTTCTACGCCTGTAGAAAGCAAGAAGGAAACACATATAGTCAATGTGATGCATAGTACTCAATGTGTATTTGTTACAAGCAGCTTGTTGACTCAACCCCTTTTTCTTCCCTTAAAAGCTTTATGGCTAGGAGGGCATTAAATAGGTGCTCTATTTCAATGTTAGAAACATATAAATAAGCAGAATTGAGAATAAAATGCCACAGAACAGTTCAAAAGATACTGAATGGCTGTACCTGCAGTAACTATTACTAATGTCCTGTCAAAACAGACCTTTGTTTAAAAATCCTTCCGTGTGAGTCATGTCTGAATCTTGCGCTGTTTATTATTAGTGATCTGGCTGAAAGGACAAAGAAATAATGGCATTGAGCAGGGAACGGCTGCCAGTGTGTGAACTCAGATGAATATTTTCAGGAAACATTTATGAAAAAAGGATATACTTTTTATAGGAGTAAATGAAAATTATTACACCCAGGCAGGGATAATTTGCTGTACAAATACAGTTTAGAGAACAGTAGTTTTGTAGAAAATAATTTAGAGGTTGTACTGATAAAGAAGTTGAAGATGATTCAACAGTAGGTAATTGCTTGGGAAGGGCAAAGAAAACGACCAATTTTGGGTTGCATGAAAAAAAGTAGAGTCTTCCACTGTGTTGTGGAAGTAATAATATCTCAGCTAAAATGCTGTATGCAGCTTTGGGAGTTGCACTTCATTAAAAAAAAAAAAAAAAAAGTGGGGTATTGGGAAAATGTGGCACAACAGGAAGTGCCAAGCATCTAACTTGCAGAGTAATGTTAAGATCTGGGTGCAAAGATAAAATGAGTTGTATCTTTTCCAAGTTCAGAGTGGGCAAACATAACAAGCTTTCGTAGTCAAAGTGAAGATGTAGAGGAAGATCATTAGATAATGAGAGTTCCTAACAGCATCAAAATGTGACTGTGGTGTTTGTGAGGTTTCCTTTGTAAGTATTTGCTGGGAGAAGCTTGGCTGAATTATGTGTAATGAGGAACAGCAGTGAATGATGCTGTACATGGCAAAGGATGGAAGTAAGTGGCCTATTAAGGTCCTTGTTAGCTTAGTGACATAATTTTCTTCACAGTTAAGATAATCAGTTTTTAGACAGTAAATTTATCAGTTCTAGCATTTAAGTATTTTAACATATATTTAGATTATTTCTAGGAGAAAAGGCTGTCTATTGAACTCTTGAGGGCTGGTGGTCCAAGAGGCAAAGTTGGAACAAACCATCCTGTTTCCTTTTGTCTATAATTATTGCTTCCATACCATGTACAACATGTGGAAGTGATATTCGTTTTCTTTGGCTGATAACTCCCTTATACTTAATTATGCTTGTCACCTTGTAATGTAGAATATTATTTCAGCTCATGATACCAGTTTTAGTGTTCCTGAATATTTAGGGAGCTTACTTGTTGCAATAAATATATAACATCTCTTGAGCGCTGTGTGCATGCTGGTTTTGGGAGAAGAGGACTTCTGAGCAAAGAGACAAAGAAGTGTTTCCTTGGGGTTTAGAGCAGAGATTCTGTATCTTGTCAGCATTTGTGATGCTTCTCGATTACATCTTAAAAGTAAGCAAATAAGCTTTGTGGCTAATCTGGACTTGCTTATGTCCCACAGTTTTTTGTTGGTTTTTTTTTTGTTTCCTTTTTTTTTTTTCCAGAACACTTTTTTTCCATTTCTCCCTACCTGCTAACCCTCAAGCTCGGTATATGTTCACTTTGTTGTCTGTCACTGCACTCTTGCGCACTGAGGGTTATGACTCACGATACTAGGTCATCCATAGGCAGTTCATCAATGGGTGGTTCTTCGAGGCGTTGTAAATATTGTAGTTTCTCTGGATAAGGGTCTCATCCCCTCATTACATCTCTGAAATCAGAGCAGCAAACTAGTGTTCCTCCATGAACCTGCTAGTCTTGGATGGATGAAATACTCTCTATGTTAAAATCAGCTGTGAACTTATTAAAGAACCTTTGGAGAACTACACCAAATACAACTAAAACCACTGCCAACTTTGTTGAACTCCTACATTTTCTGGCTTCTTTCCTGTTTATAACTTGGTAGTGGCCCTGGCTGCTGGAATGGGACAGCTTTGGCATGTCCCAGAGCTGAAACACAAGAGGAGTATTTATTCTAGAAACTGCTAATTTCGTGGCCTTTTCTTACTTCCAAAGATGATAATTTTTCTTTATTATATTTATGAGGATGCATTAGTTCCTCTTCTTTTACTAAGTCTTAGGGTTAGAATTAAACTACTGATTTCCTGAAGTGCGAAACTTGCTGTCCCTTCTGTTGCTTTGACTTTGCAGCTATACCTGTCAGTTCTACACGTGAGTTACATCTGTGCTGTATGGAAAATGAACCAAAACTCTTCAGAGAGAAGTTGGGTTCACCATGACTGTGTGGCAGAAGTGATCAGCAAATGTAGACGTCTGTATAAACCTTAGGTGGAAGTATGGCAGTCCAGCTCAAGCAGAAATTGGATTGGCCATGTCTATGAGGACAAATAAATTTAGAAAGAAAAGCTAGCAGTAATTTGTGCAAAGAAGTGGTTAAGATTTGAATTGTTTACCAACTTAAGAAAGTAGTTGACAGGGAATCAAAAACTCTTTCATGTGTTTGGGACTTGAAGGAGAGTAGAACTACTACTTTTGAAGTGTAGCATCCTTAGGGTGTTTTCCTGATTCTTCTGCAATGAAATTCTTCCTCTATTCCAAAGAAAAGCAACCTGTGCTTCTCCCTTGTCTCTGAAAGGCAGTGGGTGGGAGATGTTGGAATGGCACTAACTGCTGTTTTCATGTAGATGAAGCTATGCAAGCCAGGGAGAGAGAGGAAAAAAAAAAAAAAAAAGCAGTTTTGCTCGTACGGTGAGGTCTGTTTTAGTAAAAAGCTACACTAGTGAAAATACTCCCATTAGTAATATAACTAGAGTAGGAGTTGTTGAAAATGCTGGTAGAGTAGAAGAGCTCAGCAAAAGAAGCCTCCCTCCCCGAGCTGATGCTGTACCAGTATCACATTTTACATCAGCTGGAGCTAGAAGAGCACTCTTAGCTTGATTGCCTGAACAGTGTGACTTAGGACTGCTAGAAAAGATGGTAGAGAGAACAGTTGCTAAAGTTTCTCGATGGCTTTTTCTTCCATTAAAAAAATGTCTTTTTTTTCTTCAGGGGACTGAAAGTCCTGCTTTGAATTCAAAACCAGATAAATATTTGATGCCGTTAGTGAGGTGGCTGTTTCTGGTCTGTCTCCCGCACTAATGATTTGTCTGTTTTGGTTTTGTTTGATAGGTGATTTTGTATCATGCAAGAATCTACTTAACGTTTATTTTTTTTTAAAGTTGCTAGAAAATGAAAGCAGACCCTTTACTTATTTTTTTCCTACAAAATAATATATTAAAAACTTCTATGCAAGGATTAAGGGAATAGGATTTAAGAATTTTGAACTGTGGATCTTGCAGCATTTTGAATAGTGCCATGTTGAATGCTTATTAAATGGGTCTACTTTCCTGTACTTTTTTTCACAGCCTAACTTGGATGCAAGTGAGTGAGTCTGTGTTCAGTTTCAATGTTAACGTACCTGTAGCTTTCTGCTAGGTTTTTCCTAGGGGTGTAGCAAATTAATCAAAGTTGGAAGCAAGAACGTACAGGGAAAGGTAGTTTTGGAAGAAAACAAGTTCTGAAGGAGCAAGTGCAGGAATCAGAACTGTGAACTCACATGGCAGAGCAGAATATTATTTTATCTAGTCCTGGACTCCCAGTGGGTGCATCCATATCTGCCTGGGCATGAAAGAGGGTGCTTTGGGTACTGCAGTGCCTTGATGCCGGCATTGTACTCCTCCCTGGGGAAGCTGCTGCTGTAACTCAACATTAAAGCTGTGTAATTCAGATTCCAGTAAGCACTGAAATGGAAACATTTTATTCTGTTCTCTTCATTTCCCCCTTTTACTTTTAAATCAAAAGCTTGTTAATGCAACTTACGTCATATGCCACGCTTTTGAGTAGCTAGAAAATAATTCCTTAGGGAACTAGATGCTAGTCTTGGCACATCTGTGATTGGTGTTCCCAGGAAATAATTTTTTTTTTTATCTATAGGTCTCTTCTTCCTTTAGAACAGTTCTCTATACTGTCATAATTATCGGTTGTCTTGAAATCAAAGCCTAAAAATAGTTTTAATTTCCTTTCATACTACGGAGAGGTTAATTGCCTTGAAAGTACTTTGAGCCTTTTTTCCTTCAGTTTAAAAATTAGTTTTAGAGCTACCTTAATTCAAAATCTTGTGTGGAATCCAGGATATGCTCACTGCAGCTTGTAACAGGAAAAAAGATTAGAAGTCTTGATTTCTAGCCTAAAAATTGCTATCTTCTGCTAAGCTGTTGTTGAAGGTCTTACCTAAGTAAATTTGGACTCTTAGCAGGCTATGTGAAAGCTTTTAAACTGTAAACTCTTAACAGCTAAAGTGAAAAGATGCTTCTTACAGGTATGGGAAACTCTTTGTAAAACTATCAACAAACAGATGCCTTTTTTCTTGTTACGGATTTCCCTGTTCGTTAGAGGATAAGTGCGTGTGCATACATTTCAAGCTTGTTTGTGTTAGGGAAATTACTGTGTGATTAAACCCTTGTTCTTATCTTCTCTTTCATTTTTCTAGTGAGTTTATATGGAAGAAATGCTGTGGCTGTTCTCAAACTCCCTTACAAACTGATTCCAATGTAAGTAATCATTTGATCAGCTATTGTCAGTTACATGGTGTGCTGGACATATATATCTGTGTGCTTAATGAAAAGAAAAAGAAATCACACATCTTTACGTTTTCCTCAGTTTTTTTCAAAGAACTTTTATTTGTTGGGGTTTCAGTCTTTATATGCCAGGTCAGAAGCCCGCCCTTCTCTGTGTTCAGCCTTGTTAGTCACTCATCCATAGTTCAAGCTTACACATGCTTCAAAGATTGCCTTTTTTATAAACCAGAGACCATGCACAGGAGAACCAACCAGTCGCATGAGCTGTTAAAGATTTTCCTGTACCATATGTATTTCTACCAATTTAATTCTGACGTGTTTATTTTGCTCAGGTTTCAGTGTTGCATCATCTTGTGTTGAGTAACAGAAGTTCTACTGTTCATTCATCAATGTGACGGTCTTTAGTAGTTTACGAGATGAGCCAAACTCGTGGAAGATATGACTTCTGTATTGGGCTGGTGTTGGCTATGAGCTCCAGCATTTTTATTGGAGGAAGTTTCATCCTGAAGAAGAAAGGCCTTCTCCGGTTAGCTAGGAAAGGCTCCATGAGAGCAGGTAAATACATGTTTAAGAAACTTGCTGACATTTAAGTTTTGCTGTTTAATAGAAGATTACTAAACATATGATCCTATTTTGACTTTTTTTGTTTGTTACAGTTATATGAAACCTAAAACCTATAGCTGATGTGTTCTTTCTCTGGTATCAGATATACCTAACTCTGTGTGATGCACACTATTTAATTTGCATGTAATGCCCCCCTAGGGACACTTGTTGAACGATTCCTTTGCCTGTCAGTTAAATCTGAATGGTACTTGCAAATTGAACTTGGAACCAGCACTCTTACCTATGTCTGTGCCTCTGAATGAGTGAATTTAGGAGAATGTTAACTGCATTTGAGTGTCAGGAGAATGTTTTAGAAAACTGAAAATCACATGTAATGATCATGTGTAATGAATAGTGTCCCTCAAGGGTTCATACTGGAACCAGTACTATTTAATATCTTCACCAATGACATAGTGAGACTGAGTCCACTCTCAGCAAGTTTGTGGTTGACACTAAGCTCAGTGGTGCAGTTGATTCACTAGAGGGAAGAGATGCCATCCAGAGGGACCTTGACAGGCTGGAGAGGTGGACCTGTGTGAACCTCATGAAGTTCAACAAGGCCAAGTGTAAGGTCCTGCACATGGGTCGGGGCAATTCTGAGGATTGTACAGGCTAGGGGGATGAATGGATTTGAGAGCAGCCCTGAGGAGGACTTGTAGGTACTGGTGGATGAAAAACTGGACATGAGCTCGTGTGTGCTTGCAGCCCAGAAAGCCAACTGCATCCTGGGCCACATCAAAAGAAGTGTGGCCAGCAGGTCGAGGGAGCTCTCTCTCTGCGCTGCTCTGGTGAGACCCCACCTGGAGTACTGTGTCCAGCGCTGGAGCCCCCAACATAAGAAGGACATGGACCAGTTGGAGAGGGTCCAGAGGAGGGCCACGAAGATGATCAGAGGGCTGGAGCACCTCTCCTATGAGGACAGGCTGAGAGAGTTGGGGCTGTTCAGCCTGGAGAAGAAAAGCTCTGGGAGACCTTATGGCAGCCTTCCAGTACCTAACAGGGGCTTGTAAGAAAGATGGGGAGAAGTTGCTTTAGCAGGGCCTGTTGTGATAGGACAAGGGGCAATCGTTTTAAACTGAAAGAGGATAGATTTAGATAGGATGGATGCAGCATCCTCAAATGATTCAGAGGGTTGAATCTGAATATTTTTAATTCAGTACCTGTCATCTCTGCTCCTAAAAGATGCTTGATCTCAAGAATAATTCATGCGCCCTGGTTTGGAATGGGAAAGTGTGACTGCATTTCACATGTTTGTATATGTAATCCATCACATAAGCTACACATGATTTCCACAAAGTGGCATTCTCAGACACAAAACTTGGCTTTTAATGTCACTGCAATGAGTTGAAAACTGGTTCTTTAGGGTAACGCAGATATGATCATCAGTACCATTTCTAATACAAAAGAAATCACTAGTTTTCAAAGTAGGCTGTAGGAGGCACATGCACATCAGAAATTTGAATATTTTAATTTTAACTCCTCTAACTATAAAACCTGAGTATTAAAAGATTACCTGTCTTTTTAAGGACATGGGCTGCAAAAATTATTTTGGTGATGTTATCAGTGACTGGGCTTAATGTTTGTTCATGTATGGTTTTTAATGGAGTAGCAAGCATTCTTTCAATTTTAGGTCAAGGTGGTCATGCATATCTTAAGGAGTGGCTGTGGTGGGCTGGACTTCTTTCAAGTAAGTATCAAAATATAATTTTTATTTATTATGTAATGCTTTGTATAATTTAATTAAATGACTGCCATAGGTGGCAGCAGTGGTTACAAAAAATGAGCAAGATGGGAATTCTACAGTGTATGGTAATGCTGTCTGGTGATTTGATGGGTGCAGCTCTAACAATTTTAATATAACATCTCTCACACCAGAACTTCTTCTGTTAAGTTTATTTTCCTCTTTGGGCAGTGGAAGTAGGCAGACTTTGAACTTCCTGTATCTCTTTGCTAGCATATGCATTCTGGTTTTTGTCCTAGCAGAGAAGTGCTTAGATACACGAGATTCTTTAGAGGAAAGCATATTTTGAGATGATGTCTATTTTCTGAACTTTTTTTTTTTCCCCCATTGCTTAAACTCTGGACTTACTGACTGTGTTCAGGTAACTGCGGCTTAATGTACACGTTGCCTGATATCGTGCTATTGCAGGTTTCTCCACGGAGAAGTTTTCATGACTCAAGTTGGCAGGCTGGGGAGCTACAACACAGACACCAAAATAAAACATCTTCTAATTTGGCTGAATTATTTTTAATACCTGTTGTAGTCCTCCAGCCTGTTTTTAAAATACAGTGATGGGGGGCTGCGTTGTGCTAGTACTGTTGGTTGAATTCTGTAATCAGAACTTTCCATTGTTTCCTTACTGCGTGCTTGTGTCTACAAGAACACTTGCGCTGATTCACAGGTTTGTTGCGTAAGACAGCCTAACTCCTTTTTTTTATTACTATTATTACTTTGCAGTGGGAGCTGGCGAAGTAGCTAATTTTGCTGCCTATGCTTTTGCACCAGCTACGTTAGTGACTCCTTTAGGAGCTCTCAGTGTTCTTGTAAGGTAAGAAGCACTAACAGCAGTGTGATTTCAGAGAGAGGAGCAAAATACTTATTTATAAGTGTGCCACTCAGTTATACTGTAATAAACTGTACATAAAGTGTGCTTATAAACATCAGGAGTAACTTTAAGTTTCTCCAAATGTGAAGTGACTGTGGTCTAAAAGAGTTCTAGCAGTGCATCCTCAAGCTGCAAAAAGCTATCATCGTCTGCATTTAAAAAAACATGTTGTGTACAACAGTGTAGTATTTTAATTCCTAACCAGAGTTAAGATTTTGGTCTTTTAAAAATTATTTTTTCAAGTGCTTAGATGCAGAGTTTTTGAGGAGGCAGCATAAAAAAAAAGGAGTTCTGGGGAAAGATACCAAATATCAACAGATACTTGCTATGGACAGAACTATCTTGAGATAGAAAATCAACTATGTAGCTATTTTAAGTAAATGCTGAATTTGTAGATGTGGCGTAACTGATTTAAGGACATGAGTAGTGCTCCTGCTCACCAAAAGCTGCACACTATGTGTGCTAGTGAACCTGTACAGTCAAAGCAACCTGTAAGTTGATAAGCAAATTAGTTAGATATTACTAATTGCTTGTTTGCTCCTGCATTTTTTTCTTTTTAGTGCCATTCTGTCATCCTTCTTCTTAAATGAAAAACTTAATCTACATGGAAAAATAGGGTGTTTGCTAAGTATACTGGGATCAACTGTGATGGTAATTCATGCTCCGCAAGAGGAGGAAGTAGAAACTTTGAATGAAATGTCTCACAAACTGGGTGATCCAGGTAAGAAAAATGCTGGCTTGGTATGTAAGCAGCCCGTAATTTCTTTATTATACTTGTGTTACTGCTGCTTTCAAGTTCCGGGAAGATAGCCTGTGTCTGCTTCATGTTGTCAAAATGAAGTAGAGATTTGAGTTCTGTGACATAATGCCATAGAGAGCTTTGTGTGATGCCAGTGAACTTGTCTGGCCTTGAACAGAGTGTCTTGATGTGAACCATTGAGATGACAGTTTACACAAACACAGCAGCCCAGCTGGATAAACACAACTTCTGTAATTCCTGTTTTAATTGAAGTGTGTCATTCTCTGAGCCCCACTTTGAGCTATCCTTCAAATGAAAAGATAGGTGCTGTGGTAGGTGTCTGCTGAGATGTGTCATCCTGGAGACTTGCTCCTATGCTTACGTGGACGATGAGGCACTCGCAAATACACGCTGGCAAAGTACTGTATATGCCAAAGCAACTCCAGTTTTAAACACAAGGAAATGGCCAGCACAGGGATGAAAAAGATGATCTGAAGGAATTACCTGATTATTGGAAATCTGCTGATGAATGTAGCAGCCTGTGAAAACTTACCTCCCTAAAGAGCGTTCAGACACAAGCCTGTATCCAGTAGCATCTACGCTTCAGTGAGTCTGTGCGTAAGGCAACTTAGCAATCTGATCCCGTAGCCATCTTGCTGATGATAGACTGGGAAAGGTAATACAAGATGCCTGAGTTGTGTTCTTTGCTTTAGCTAGCTCACTCTAAAATCATTTTAACTTTGATGTTGGAGGAGTAAGGAGAAACATCCTGAACTCTTCTGTTTAAGCTGAGCCGATCACATTGCTCATAAGTAAGTGTTTTCTCAGTACCTCTAAGGCTCTTCTGATAGTATACATAACTAACAAGATTTTTTTTTTTTTTTTTTCCCCCCTTTCAACCACAGGTTTTGTGCTCTTCGCAACTCTTGTTGTCATTGTGTCTTTAATTCTAATATTTGTGGTGGGACCTCGCCATGGACAGACCAACATTCTCGTGTACATAACAATTTGCTCTGTCATTGGAGCATTATCAGTCTCCTGTGTAAAAGGTTTGGGCATCGCTATAAAGGAACTTTTTGCAGGAAAACCAGTGCTGAAACATCCCTTGTCTTGGATTCTGCTGCTAAGCCTTATTGTCTGTGTGAGCACGCAGATCAACTATTTAAACAGGGCCCTGGATATCTTCAACACTTCGATAGTGACTCCTATATATTATGTAATCTTCACGACATCTGTTCTAACTTGTTCTGCCATCCTTTTCAAGGAATGGCAGCACATGGCGGCTGATGACATTATTGGCACCTTCAGTGGCTTCCTGACTATTATCGTGGGGATCTTTTTATTGCATGCCTTCAAAGATGTTAACTTCACCCTAGCAAACCTGCCCCTCTCTTTGCGGAAAGATGATAGAGCAGCAAATGGTACTTTGCTGAGCACCTACGACTGCTTTAATCACGATGAAGAAAGTGCTGCCTGTCTAGGTGAAACGCAATCCACTGAGAGTCTCTCAGCCAGGAGAAATGGAAGCCTGTCAGCCTTTTGAAAATATCTACATGTTACTTAAGAAAAGAACAATTCTGTAACTCTGGAAATTTTTTTTTCTGCTGTGAAATGTCTGAGTGTGTCTGGAAACTCATGTACTTTTTAACAGTATGTGTAGACAATCGTTATTTTTTAAGTTTGATTAGTTTGGATAAAGAACACTGAAGGGTTTTTCATTTGCCTTATTTTTACTTTAAACAATACTAAACTGACCTCAGACCACAGTTGGTTTTGTTGTTTAAGTTATGTGTAAATACTTTCATTTCATTCTTCTGTTTTAAGATGTATTGCACTAATGACAATTTTATCAAAAATAAATTGCTCTATTTCTGCATTGGTGGTAAAAAGATTGCAGTGAACGTGGATCCTTTGTACTTATGCCCTGGTTGAACGCTGAGTGACTGTAAACAGGAGTTGCAGTAAGTACTCTTGTCCCAGTTTGGAAAGGGAAAGCTACAACAACCCACAAAGGCCAGTCGTTTGAAAATACTGCTTAACTACAGCTGTATGCTAAACTTGCAGGATTTGCATAAGAAAACCCCAGCCTTACCAAATCAGAGTAACTGGCTGGCTGGAGCTGCTGCTCTGCTTGGATAGGTGAGGCAGAAGGAGGAAGGGTTGAAATAGTTGATAGGAGCCAAAAAAGCTACTCCCTCTTTTGGGGAAGACATCAAGGTTCTATTTGCTAGGCCATGCTAGAGCAAAGCTGCTCTCTGTTTTCAGTGTTACTGCTTGAGCTCACGGAATTGCAGTTTTGTTTAGTGACACAGTTACTGTCTGTGACACAGTTTAAAAAAAAAAAGGTTTAGAGGAAAATAATGTCATTGTTTAAAAAGAGGGGGGAAAGGCAGGTGATAAGGGTTTTTTTTTAAGTTTACTAAGGCAGAAAATAAAAATTAGTGATTTTTAAAAAAAAAAAAAAAACAAAAAACAAACCACCACTTCTCCTGTATCTGTGAAGCTTAGATATTATTTGGGACAGAGACAACTCTGTCCTGCTGTTGCTTCTACCCATTACTGGACTCAATGTTGTTGCTGTGAAACATCTGGAAAGAGCTGAGCAGGAGAAACTAGCACGAGGGAAGGGAGAAAAATGGGTTCTCAAAGGGCTGTGTTCTGGGTATCACACTATGGGTTAGAATCATTAACCAAACACCACCTCCAGAAATCCATATCCTGGGTGAAATGTGTAATCACCCATCTGTGTCTTTTACAGCTGTCTTAACTCACGTTTGTTTTGGGCTGATCCTAACAGGCAACCAAAAAGCTCCGTTAGGATCCCGCAGTAAGCAAGTAAGCAGGAGTTAGTACTTTTAGCTGAACAGGCTGCTTTAAAATTCAAGTTTTACAGCTGCAAAGTTTTCCAAACAGTTTTACTGATGGCGCTGTTTGCATAATACAGTAAGTGTAATTAAACAAATACTTTCCGTAAGTAAATCATGATTAACATCATTAGAGCTTATGTACTGGGATAGAGTACACCTGATCGCTGTAGGCAGGATTCTTGTAAAGAAGAATTCCTTACCACTTGTAAACATGTATTCTGGTACACAGGTCTGTATCGCCACCAAAATGCAAACTGTGTTAGAAGCTCTCATTAGGAAAAAGTAAACAGGCCCCAGTCTAATCAATCAAACACCTTTTGAAAAAATCAGAATACTATCAGTCACCTCCATGTTAAATAACTTTGAAACAATCATCACCTTAATTAGCCTTCATTTCCATAATTACTGATCTCAGAGACTAGACTTGCAAAGAGGAAAAGCAGTCACCTGACTAAAAAAATTATTCACAAAGCACCAAGCGGTTGGTTGGTTGTTTTTTTTTTTAATAAAGGCTAATTAAGCAATTAATGCTCTAATAATACAAACAATTAGGAATTGATTTCTAAATTTTTTTTTTCTACAGAACCCAGTTTCTTACCCTCCACAGCTATTCTTGTGATAGCTTCAGGGAAAATTGTGCCAGTCCAGTCTGAAATGGCCACCGGAATACATACCGGAATGCAAAGAAATTTCAAAAATCTTGTACAGTCGCAGGTTTTTAATCAAAGTGTATAAAATTTTAGTCTAGAAAAATAAGTATAGATTGTATACAGTTATTGTGCTTGGAGACTGAAGAGGACAGCTCACCACTCAAATGGCACAGGCATACTGAAAAATGCAGATGAGAGTATTCCTTAAAACTGTTGGTGTTGGTTTTGTTCTCATACTTTTAGCCTAAATAGGTGCAAAAAGGACCGTTAGGTGGGAAGTCTAGTTGCTGGCAAGGGACTGATGAATCGGTGGCTGGAAGCAGCGCACGTGTTCCACGGGTGTGCTCTCTCCATCACCAGACTTCAAATACTTGTCCAAAATAGCAATTATTTCATCATTCAGAATCTGGAACTTGCGGATTCTCTCAACCATTTTCTTCAAAGGCTGCAAACAAAAAAAAAACCAGACACACAGGAATGAGCTTTGGAGATAAAACGCCTTAGACACAAAAGCAGTAAACCCTGTTACCACACCTCTCTCAGCCATGTTATGAATGTTTCCCTTCCACTGCTAGTCCAGAGAAAACTGAAGATGCATTTTGGGTTTTGACAGTTCTGGTTTTTGTACAGAGAAGGACAATTTACAGCAGCCTTGTCACAACCTGAATGCACGTATATGAGATGGAAAGCATTACAAAAATCCCACATATTCGGGAAAACTGAATTCTCACTGACCAGTCTTCAAAGTCCAGTACTAACGCCTTAATCTTTTGTTCCTAAAAGCCCTGGTGCCCTCCTTTTCAACTTTTCATTCTAGAAAGCGATTGCTGCATCAACGCTGCATCTGAGCACAAACAGCTCTGATCTACTGTTGTTTATTACTACCTTGACTACAGAACAGATGTTTTCAACTCACCACATTCTTTATAACCTCATCTTTGCCATCGTGCTTTTGGACTTTCAACAGGTGGTAGCAGAAATCCAACACATTGAAGCGACGCTGCTGTCCCAAAAGCACGATGATCATGCAGCCAGCCCAGTGCAAGCCGTCTCCGAAGCACTGCCTGAAACAGGAAACACACCACATAAAGCACGTTTCACCCAAATCTTCAGAAACATGTCCACAATAAACGCTCGGCAATCAGCCGTTTTGCTAAATAATGAATACGTCAGACATTCATCTAGAAAATACTGCAAAAGCTCTGGTAAACTGCGCGCTCTTTCCAGAATCCACAAACGATGCAAATGGCTGCTTAACAAAAAACCAGAAGCCTCCCTTCCTCCCCCAATTTTACACAACAGAGGTACCCCAAAAACATTTACTCCCCATTAGATTCCAGCAGCATTACATTTCATTTTCAAAGTAAACAACATTTTCAAAGAAAACAAAGTGGGAATTCAACTCCACTCTGCTCCTTTGGGCCGCAGGCATGAAAGGAAGCAAAGGCCTTATGCTACTGCCTCCATAATCGCTCAGTGAAAAGCACGTTACAGCTCAACAGAGGATGGTCTCAAAATTAACAAACTCAAGAACTACAGTTCCTGGTTAACTCATGTTAAACGTGTTAACTTCCAAGTGCTCATTCCTGCTCTTAATTCAGAGAAGAAAATACTTGCTAGAAATGCGTGCACCAACACTCAGCTATTTTGTTTAAAAGTTCAGCGTCCGTAGGGGGTCTGATCACTATTGAAAGATGCGTGCTAGGGCCTGTTTTGTCTTGGCCTTGTTCACTATACAGTGGCAACACTTAAAATAAAGGGTTATTTTTGTCAAAGATACAATAATATCTGTGTTATGGCTTATGAGCCCCTCCCAGCGATGGCAGCACTTTCCCTTGTTTTCGCACTAAGCTCTTGCGGACGGGCAAACAAACGCCTCCATTCTAGGCCTCCCTGGCAGCCACAGGGAGGACAAACGCAGTGCTGTTGCCCGCAGGTGGAGCGCTGGCAGCTGGCGGTACGTACTCCACAGTGAACTCGTGCGTTCCCACGGGGATGCAGTAGACGAACTGCATGGCGCTCCAGAGGCGATGGAATTCCACGCACTCGTCCACGTGCATCACCCCGTTGCTGGGCAGGGGCCCGCGCCAGATGGGATCGTCCAGGAAGGAGCGGATCCTCGTCAGGATCACCTCAAACATGGACAGGCCACAGCAGAGGCGTTCTTTGGTCAGCAAGTCCCCTTCCCTCGCGATTGCGATTTGCTAAGAGGGAGAGAAAGAAAGTGCAGAATCCTGGTAAAAGCCACTTGACCACAAGGCTTTATTGGAAAAAACCAAAACAAAACAAAACAACATGTTTTTCAGTTTCACTTGGTTTATTCTAGGAGTTATCTCTCCTGACTTTAAGTGAGGTCACAGGTCACTAACCAGTGCAGTAGAAAAAAACATTCAGACAAAATTGTAAAAGCATTTTCAAGCAGACAGGCTTGAAAGTTAGTAAGCTGAGTGCAGTAATGCTAATCCTGGACTAGCCCCAGGGAATTTTAAAGAATTCTTTGCCTGAATAGAGGCAGAAAGCAAAACCAAAGAGTTCAGTGCTCTGCTGTTAGCACGGGCAGTAGCTCCTGCCTGCGCTCTTCTGCGTATCTCCCTCAGCTGCTGCTGGCAGAGACGGGAAAGCTCCAAAGACAGCACAAACAGGCTGGGACAAAACCCACGGATGGCAATGCCAGTCAGGGCTCGGTCCAGCTCGTGCCATCACACTGAGAGCTCTCTGCTACCATGCAACAGCACCTACTGAGCTGCAGCACACAGTCTGAAGTCTGCTTTGGAGCATTTCGCTCTTAGTTTCTACTATTCACATCACAGTCACTTGTAAACTGCTAAGGTGAGTAAGGAATTAATGTGCCCTTCACACTGAGAGAAAGGAAAAATAGCGCTGAAGCTGTAGAGGCAGTTCAAGCATGTTCTCTTTGGTCATCGTTTTTCTGGGAAAGCGCAAAAGCTCATTTTCCAAGAGTTTCTAATCATCTGGCTGAGAGAGGAATAAATTGTTTTAAAACACACACACACACACATATATATATATATACGTGCACAAGAAAACTGACTGCTTTTGGCAGGATTTGCACTAGGACCTCCCAGGCCAGTCCTTATGCTGAGAGGGAATCACACAGCAACATACATACAAATTAGCATTCTCCCCAAAACATGTCAATAATACCACAGACTCAAATGTTTTAAATTTCTGAGCTTTAACAGCTTTACCAGCTCCATGGATCTGAAAAAAAAAAATAAATCCTGTTGTGTGAACAAGCTGGATGTGCAGGCTGCAGTTCTGACACAGCTATCAGCATGCGCGAAAGGACAGGCTTTCTAGCGCTCAGAAATTTCTTGAATCGCCTCCGACGCAAACGAGGGAGATTACCTGGGGTGTGCCCAGTCTTTCAATGAGAGGAACCAAGTGTAGTGGAGCATATTTTGACTCAAGTCTCTTCATTTTAGCATCGAGTCTTTCACCCTCTGAAAGAAAAAAAGAGAGCACCAACTCATTTAATTGGTAGCCGATTTAACTTTATAAACAGGAATTAAGCAAGAAAATTCTTATTTCTACACAATCTTTATTCAGTGCAGTAGAAAACCGGGCAAGTTATTTTTATAGGTCTATCTATAGGTTAATCTTCAATGCGCTTTTAGAAAAACATATTTTTAAATGTTCCATTTTAGGTGCAAACAAAAAGAAACCAAGGATTTGTAGTAGAATACATTTAATTAACTAAATTGAAGATCGAATATACGGCTCTACTATGCTGCTGCTGCTAATATATTTGACTCCCACTTGTGCTAAGCCAACTAAATTATCCTTATCATACACAAAATGCTTGGCTCTAGAAGGTGGGGTATAACAAGGGTGGAATTCTGTGTATAACAAGGCTTAAAAAAGCAGTTGGTGCCCCCCCATCACTGGCAAGTAGGAAATGTTCTCTGGCAAACGGGAAAATGCTGTTTACAATGGTCTCGTTAGTTTTATGCAGAGATGCAAGTAGCTACAGTGAGTCTGGAAACATTCTCCAAGATTTTTAGCTGACGGAATTTCTTCAAGCAGGACAAATCAGCTGCTCTGGCAGCGAGAAACGGAAAGGAAAGGAGACAGAGGAGCAACAAAGAAAGAAGAGAAGCATGAGGGGGAAAAAAGCTCACTTTCTGACGACAAAGGATGAGGAAAGCAGATACCAGAGGAAGCAATCCTGCAAACACTCACCACTGCATGCCTAGTTTAGTAAAAAGGCATCTGAAAACTCTACTGGGACCAGGGACCACTTGTATTTACTTACTCTGCTGACAGACTTCCTAGACCCCGTATGATCAAGCCCACCCTATTGAACGGACAATCACATAAGCTAAACAGCACCTTCGGAAAAGCCTCTCACCACACCCACACAGAGGGGTAACACTGCTCTGGGTATCCATCCCACCCTTCCCAGTCACGGCATTCCTCCTCTTCCTCTCATAATTTGCACGGAGCCTTGCTGAGAAGCAAGTATTTTTGAGCCAAGCAAACAGGCCTGAATCTGTTACCTCTAACCCATAATTAACAGCAGTGTGGTAAAGGATGACTGGGGACAGCCACCAAAACCACAGCAGCAGGCAAGAGAAGTGGAGAGCAGCAGCCAAGGAAAGTGTTTCCGCTTAACCAGTACCTTTGACGTGAACTCTGGGCAGGATATTTTGGAACGGCGCCGCGTGCAACAGGTCACACACCTCCTCCAGGGACTGAAATGAAAAGGAAAGGGGAGAGATTTAGGAGCGAAGAATCCCCAGACCACACCTGATCCCCAACACGGGCTTCCAAAAGCACGCCCATGCTGTTGCAAAAACACCAGCAGCAGTCAGCTTCTGCCACACGGAGCCGCTCTGAGCCCTTGCTCTCCTCACGGGCTCACTCCCAAAGACAATTTGATTTCACCAGGTTACCTTGGATTCCCACATAAACTCCAGCAGCTCTCCTCCCACCTTCAGCTGGCAGTTTGTAAAGGACAGAGTATTTATTAAAAAGACTAATGCAGAGTGAATAATTTTGGTGTGACAGCGGCAGACGGCTCCTGCGCAGACAACCGGAGCAGCGAAGAAGGTGACTCACTGCTTGGTTATTTTTACCAACGCTATTCCCACAACCCGTTATCCGTCACAGTGGGTGCATGTCCCTGCCAGGCGGGCTGAGACACGTGACAGCAGCAGTGAACCACCGCTCAGGAAATATTTTGCATCTTTAGGGATGGGGGGAAGGAAGACAGATGTCTCCTGGTTCTTGGCTGTCGAACGCGCAGAGAAAACACAGAGATGACCAGGAGCTCCTCATTTTCGGAGCAGAGGCTGGGCTCATTTGCAATCCCTCAGCGCTAATACTAGAAGAGATGTTCATCAGCCTTGGCAAGGCCAGGGAACCAGTGTCAATATGCCTTTCTCACTCCTTATGGCTGGACATGATGCTCTTAAGGATCTTTTCCAACCTAAATGATTCTATAATTCTGTGTCAACACCATGAAAATGTGTGTGCTAGGCAGTCAAGATTAACAAGACCCACCCAGTAGCAGAGATGCACTACAGACCTACACTTTGCACGGGGTTAAAGTTCAGTTATGACAGATGACCACAATGGAAAAATACTGAAATATGTGACCGGACGTTGGGGCACCACTGAGGGCAAAAACAAGAGGAGGGGCAGTGAGCAGGGTTGTATTGCTAGAAAGTGTCACCGAAGCGGCATCCCAAAGAAGGTACCTCCAAGTGCCAGAGTCCCTTTGCTACACCCTCAAGCGGTGAGGGCCCTCACCTGCCTGGCCTTTCATCACATACCCTGTGAGCCTGAATCCAAAGTAATCCAGCTTCTCACATTGTTTCAGCTATCCCATTACTGAATACGGGCTCACTGCTTGTCACCTGTCCCTCCTATTACTCTCCACTCCAAGGGAGGGATTGTCTAACACCATGAGCAGGATTCTGAGGAACAGCACGTCTTCGTTACCCTATCTTACCTCAACAGCTTCAATACACACTAGAGAAGAACTCTTCCATGAGGCTTTATTTTTGTGCAGCGGCAGGCCCCCAGCCAGCTTGCTGAGGAAATGATGTACCTGGTTCGCAGTCAGCAAAGATCTCTACCTGACGGGCAGCCCAGCCTCAGCGGCAGCGTGTGCTTCCATAGCGCAGGCAGAATGGCCCATACACACAGGCAGGGGAGAGACTCCCCACCCAAGACTTGAAGACACAACACAGGTAAAGAAAGGGAAGACCGCGCACTTGCTGCTTTTCTGGTCCTTAAGCAATGGCCACTTTCCCCTCCGTAAGCACCCGAAAGCATGAAGATGAAGAAATTACACATCTGGCCATTTTGTTTGAACAGCAGATTGTATAATATTGAAGAAGAGTGGGAAAAGAAAATGAGAGGGAGGGATAAAGAGCAATTGTAGCAGTGTGCCCTCAGCAGCAGGCAGCTTTGCACGCTGCAAGGCAGAGGCTAGGCACATACGAACCAGCTGAAAGACGGGGCATGTTTCACAGCTTCGTTCAAGCTAAGACAGATGAAAGTCTGGCAGAGCAGACACCACTGTCAGCCATCCAAGCAGCAAGAAGGGTGTCCAAGAAGTCCATGTTAACTTGGCAGTGTTTCAGATAAGACCAGGAATGACAAGTGGGCACGGGAAATAACAGTACCAGAAGCACAACTCATTGACATAAAGAGAGTAGCCACCCTGTGACTGACTGCAGGAATACTGTATTTGATCATTATTTACGATCAAGGTCATAAAATTTGATCCTCGGGTACCGCACACAAGGCAACGCCTCTCACCCAGCAAGGTCAGAGATCCCTGCTGTCTCACAGGCGTGAAAGCCTCTGCAAGACTGTTAGAGACCAGAGCAGGGAACTGCTTCTACCCATCTGTCCATCAGCAGCAGCAAACTTGCAGATTTCAACCTTGTCATTTGTGACGTCAGTCACAAAAATTGGAAAGTACATTTTGAGAGACAGATGGGTTTTAAACTAGCACAGCAGGCACCTACCAGACTCTGTTCAATGAGGAGGCAAAACAGGACGGCATTTCCCACTTCCCGCAAATTCTGGAAGCAGACAGTCTTCAGTTCTGCATATTCAACGATATCCTTCAACTGATGGTGAAAAAACTCCAAGATACCTGAAATCAAAAGAGAAGGAAAAAAATTAAATCTCAGGATCCAGAATGAAATCTAGTGATGATCACACAGGCAAACCTGTTACCTTGGGAAAGCAAAGCATTTTGGTCACGTGGGTAAGAGTCACATGGGTGAGGACAAATTTTTCTTTCTGCCTCAAAAGCACAGCAATTTTCTAACCACTCTGCCTGTTCAAAGGTTGCACTGAATGTGCATAAATACACTGCATCAGAGCACACTAACCCAGGATGCAAGTTTAGAGTTCTCTCTCCATGTATCAGCACATCAGATTTTTTGTATCTCCAGACATGCAGCCTGGAGGAAACGGAAAGGAGGAGTATTTAAAACCACTAAAAATCAGAGGTTATGAAGCGTTAAGCCAGTGGCACGCTGACCTTTCTACCTGGATAAATGATGCACAACGGAGTGCCTAACTTTTCACTCCTGGAAAAGGGAGCCAGCGTAAGACGTGAGAAAATAATTTCCAGGAGCAGAAAGATAGACTAAGGCTCTTGTCTACTATTAGTCCTGTTCCAGCCTCTGGCCTCAACCTGCCACATCACCTGACACGTTCAATTCACAGCTGTTATTTTCAAGGATGACAGAGCCAGCAAGGTGCAAGACGCTAAAGGTACAGGGAACAGGGGTGGTGGTGTCAGGCTATGACTGGCGGTGCCACAGATGGCCAGAGGTGATCTGCAACCTCACAAAACAAATACAGAAATCACAAGTCAAGCTCTGCTGGCAAGGGTACATCAGATCCTGCTGACAAGCACAGCCAGAACACTGTTTCTGTCAAAGCTTTGACAAAAGCTGTTAAAAAACAGTTAAAATTACGGTTTTCAAAAACATTTAATTTATGTAAAGATACGTTTTTTCGACCAAACTACTCCTGAACAAGAGTGACACTTAATATTCTGGTGGATTTCCAGCTCCACCTTCCTCAGCCTCAGAAAGGTTGTGCAGTCTCTTGGTTAGAGACAAGCCCAGGAGACCCTGGCCTTTTTAAAAAGCCACCAAAAACTTCAACTGATGACAGAACAAAACACATTGCACAAAGCTTTCAAACTGCCTGCTACATACAGCAGCTCATTTCCATTACACAGAATTAAATCAGACAGTTAAATCTCCACTCAATCACAGCTAAAGCAACTGAGAGAAGACAAGGAAAGGGAGTACAGATGCCCCCCCATCACCTTCCCATGTGTTCCTTGGACACAGCTGATGAGTATTTCCCACGCAGGAGATGAGACTTCTGTATTTACCCAGCAAGGTAATGGCTGAGAGGGGAGTGCACAAACGTAAAATACAGCCCGGAGTGTACCTATGCCAAGGAAATCCCTCAAATTCAGCAGAGAAACTTGAAAACATACAGCGAAGGAAGGAACTGTACGGCTAACCCACACACTTCCACAGAAAGCCTCACATCATTAAAGTCAGTAACACGAAACATCAATGGCAAGGGGATGCAGGGCTGGCTCTGTTACATCTCACAGAACTGTTTGTCAATAGAAAATTTGTGTTCCCACACACATTCAGCAGACATAAACTTCAGACCTAACTTCAGCAGTTTAGTGACTCAATAGAAAAACAGAACTGAAAAACTAATGGAGAAAGGTCAGATGTAACTCATGCTTGCTGAGCTTGATTTATTCAAAGGAAACACATTTAAATCTAGCTAAAAAGCAAACAAGTCATGCCAGCACATTACCTACTCCCCGCTTCCCATAACATGGGTGCCATGTAATGAAAAAGCTCTGGAGAAGACTGTTGGTGTCCATTCACCGCTGCGGTATAAAGGCCAGGCACAACGGCCAGCGAGTTGGAGCAGCAGTGAGCACTTGTGTTTGCTGTTTAAACACACCTGCCCACCATGGCAATGAGATGCTGCAGTGCTGAATACGGGGACTCCTAATTTAAAGATCAAGGTAGAAAAGGTAGATTGATAGAGTAGAATTTTTTTCACAAAATTTTTTTATGCTAGGAAAAAATGCAGAGTGAGGGAATTGAAGCAAGCTTTACTGCAAGTCTACAGTGTGTTTTAGTTACACGCCCTAGTGTTTCCTTTATGGTTTTCTCTATTGATGAAAGGGCTTCCACGCCTAGCAAGAAAGGTCTTCTAAGGATCAAGTGCTAGAATTCAAGTCAAATACTTTCCTCATACCTAGACTGGATGCCTTTCTGGAAGAAAAAGTCCATTGTGTTATTGTGGTCTTAGGTGTGTGCCATACAGGAAATCAAACTAAAATATCTACCAACGCTTCTGGCCTTAGTATCCATGGCACGTACAGAGATTGATGAGGAACTGCCAGAAGGGCTGGAAGACTCCCCAAAACACAGTGAGTAACTACGGACATCACATAGTTACCATGGTGAGAAAGCACTTCCCAAGCAAGCAGGATATTGGCTACAAGAACAGACACGGGGATTTTTTTTCCCCTTTATCTTGTATAGCGAGTGGCAAGGAATTTGGTGAGGAACAGAAGCTGAGCAGAGCAGCAAGGACGATTCTGCTACTGCAACATGGAAACAACCATTAGTCAGTAAGGGGTTGGAAAGGAGTGGGGTTTTCAGACTCCCCTGAATTCCCCATCCAGCCTGTGGATTTTGTGGGGAGTTTCAAAAGAGAGATTGATGCCCAGAATGATGTTGAGAAAATTCTATCAGTGTTATACGAGCAGCTGTGAAGTGAAATCCTGAGAATAACCTGAGAAACCTGAGAATAAAAATATGAGCAAATATAAACGAGCGGGATGGCACAGAGAGAAACCAGGAGCAGCAGAGAGAACTGTGACTGGCGACAAGGAATGCTATTACCTAAACCCATACAGAAGGTATGACTGAAACCAAAGTGAGACAGTAAGTCCACCCAAAAGCAACAGGATAGCAGAAGTCAAAGGTTCATACCAGGAAAATTACATATTGTCTTTTACAGCCACTCCAGGTGATAGTTCCTCTCAAAGTCCTTAACAAAGATCCTTACTTCTTCACCCAAAGCCCCAGCCTCCACATACAGACACCCACACAGATGCATTCATGAACAAAATGTCATTATTTTGAAAATCTGACACCTAGTATTTAGCATGCAGTTGTTCCAAATGCTGCTGTCAACAGTGCACTGCTTCCCCTGAGATAAAGGGCTTGATTTACTGGCAAAACAGATGAAAGTTTACAGAGCTACACAGGCTGTTTTTGATGGAACAGAAATGACACTGAAAGCACGATCTGCTTTTAACAGAGTCCTGTGGCAGAAACACATCATCACTTTTTCATTAATGTTTGAGCAACGGCATTCCCAATTACACCTCCTTGTGCAATACAACACACAGAACTGTACTTTTGCGAAAAACTATGCCTGCATACTGAAGCCCTGAAAAAGAACAAGTGTCTTAGGAAACACAACCCTCCTACTTCCCCTATTTTTATTTGTGGTGAAATTCCTAAGTTACTTAATTAGTTATATATACAAAGTATTTTGCAAGGCAAATGAATCAAAGCTTTTTGCTCCTTCCCTCCAAGAACACAATTTTAATTAAACCCCTCTATTCCTGCAGATGGAACGGCATTAGGTGTCATAATAATTGATTATATAATCCTAGTTTCTGATTTACACAGATCTCAACAGAGGTAAAGGCTGTTGAAATAAAATAGATCTAGTAAAGTACAGAAGATTAGTAAAGGATTAGGTTCCATCTCTGCTTCCAAAATCCTATCTCAACAGCCCTCCAACAGCAGATGCCAAGTTTCAGCTGTGCAGTCTGTACACTAATTAATTTAGGAAGTCAGACCAAGTCAACACATGCAATGCAAAGCTGCTTGCATTTCTTCACTTTGGTTACCTTTTGTTTTCTATAAAACAATCTCAGTCCACACCTACAGATGCAAATCAAACGCATTTCAGAGCTTGTACCTGGTACCTAAAAGATGAGGATGAAAATTAGCTATTAATTCTAGAACTGAATTGCTGACTAACAACGAACTAGACCTTGAATATCATTCTTGGTCCAGTTGTGTTATGAGTTATTTTCTGCAGGGTACTTAAAATCTGTTAGTCTGCAACAAAAAAAAAAAAACCTGCTCTCAAGAAACTGGGTGCTACAATGACCTTTAGTTTATGTTCACTTTCACAGAGATCTTCAAATGCTAGCTACAAATGCTTCCTTGGCTCACAAGAGACATCATTAACTCTGTGTATCAGCAATCATGCCATTCCTTTCAACAGAAATGTTCAAAAGGTTTAAGCTTATACACGTACCTGGGAATTATCATCACAGAGCCTTTGTACTGTGCACTGTGTTTATTTTGGTAGAAATAAACATCCTTTTGTTCTGCATATCTAATCAGTCCTTACTGCCCCTTTCACAATCACCTAGGTGATTTGGGTTGCCCTCAAACTCTTTCAAGTAGTCTGTGATTCCCTCCCAAATCTTTCTCCATTGTTCCAGAAAAACCTATGAATAAATTCCCTTCATATTCTTCCCCATGAGAACTCAAGCCATTTTACCTCCTCCAAGAAATTAACTTAATCTCTTACTCATCCAAATTTGATCAAAAACCTGGAATAACTGGAAGCATTACTAGCCCTTGTGCTGTGCCCCAAGCGGTGCTTCGCCATGTGTTAAATATGGGACCGCTAGTCGCCCAGGCAAGTGCAGAGCCCCAGCGTTTGTGGGCCTGTAGATGCACTGCCAATGGATGGTGAGGACCAGCAACAGCTTTCAGTGCTGGGACTTTTTGTGCAGGAGCAATCGTCTGATATTTGCTGTTTTGAGGTCTTTTTTCATATCTGAGTTGGACCATACTTTCTGGACCAGGCTACCTCCAGTCCCTACTAGACCCTGACCCAAAATATTCCAGAAAAAAAGAAGGGTGGAAGACAGCTTTTTGCCAGGTTGCTGTGCTGAAGCAGCTCAGCAGCACAATCAGCCCAGGGAGAGATGGCAACACAGCAGCCAGCAGCATGGGGCACTGGAAGGCTTCCTCAAACTGCCATGCAAACACACAGTCAAGAGACCGTGGCCTGGTGTAATTAGTGTTTTGCCCTGCACCAGCTTTGGGTGTTTTGTTTCTTCGATTTTTTTTTTTTTTTTTTTTAAAGAAGAAGTATAGAAATGTTATACTTAGGAAAAAATACACAATTACGATACTTTCTCACAAAGTTTATATCTTGCTAAGCTCAGATTTTTTTTTTTTTTTAAACTTCCTTCTGGAAGGGTGATATACCAGTGACAAAAATCTATGCCTCATCTCACAGCAGAGCTGACAAGCTACTTTCCTCATCCAACGACGCTTCAGTGTGGTAGGACAAGAAAAAAACTCATTTATTCAAAAGCAGGAATGCCGCATTCAAATACTAGAAAAATAGCAGAAGAAAACATTACCTTAGAGATGAAATTTCAAGTTTAAACTCTTATAGACCAATAGTCCTTTAAGAGCTCCAGCAACTTTAAAAGGTCTCTTTAAAAATCCTTATGCTTAACGTATTTTTAGACAAATATTTTTATTACTACAAGATGAGCAAGTTCCCCACTGCTTTAGACTGTTCCTATGGAAACAAACTCATTGGCGAACAGGAGTCCTGAACTACTCTGGTGCCACTGTCTGCACCCTGCTCCTTTTCGCAGGAATAAATCACCACTTTAGAAATCCACAAGTCCAGAGGGCTGATTATGTAGGGCTTAAGGAACTGCAATCAACGGAGTCCAAACAAAGCTGTCCAAATGAAAAGTCTGAAGTGCATGAAATAGCTAGAGGCTTACTGAGTGTACTTAGATTGCTTGCGTATGGAGAATGGACTCAGGAAATTCTGAGTCGATAAACGCATGTTACATCCAGACAGACGAGAATCTACATATTTAATCTGCAGATCAGAACCACAGTTTTAGTCTCTCTATATAGTAAATGCCAATTTATAAAGAAATTATTAAATGATTTGTTATGAAAGAACAGAAGTAGCATACAGACATGCTCCATAACACTCAGGCTTATTACTACAACTCCTAACTTCTGCAGGAAGCTTTCAGAGGCAAAGGAGGGAACAGACAACAGTCGGCGTTTATTAGCTCACATTTTCTGTGGCGAACCAAGTAAACAAGGTGTGGCACAGACTGCTACCAAGGAGAATTTAGCAAAGAAAGGAGAGGACAGGGATTCAAATCAAGCATGGTTTGAGCCTGCCCTTCTACAATCTGGCAGTTCCTCTTAAAATGCCAGACGAAGGCTAAAATCTACAGCACGTCCCCATCGCAGAGAACATTTTCCTTTATCAGCGCTGCTCCAAGGGCAGACAGCTCCATGATGGAGAGGCATCACGCAGTGCAACGTGATTCTTCAGTGATGAGAGAGAGATGGAGGTGCGCTGAGCTTCCACACATTTTCTCTCTAGTGTCTTTGAAAGGAAACGGAGAGGCAGCGTGACAGTGCTATAAAGGCTGTCTCTGCCATTTCTTAGAAGAGACTTTCTGGGAAGTTATTAAGCATCTACTGCTAGAAATAGTTCAGAATAGGAAAAATGCACATGGCAAAACAAAACCTGTTAGGAAAAAGGGCAATGAAGAAGCACAGAATCAGGCTGGTTTTTGAGATTCAGTCCAAATCTAATTGCTATGATCTTCCATCGTAACACTAAAGTCACTCAGATCTCTGGGTACAGTAGGCATCTAAACATATACAATCTCTTTGCAAGAGGAAATGAGGTCAAAGCCGTTCATGATCTCTACAAAACAGGAAAGTGATGAAGGTTTTTAAAATGTTTTAATCAATCCTGGGAAGGCTACCATTGCACGAGTAAAGTTTTGCCTTTGCTGTAGGATAGATTGCTTTTTAACCTCAAGAGAAAGTTTCTGCTTAAGTCCCTGGACATCTGCGAAATACTTATTCCTTACAGGTAAGGATTTCTGGCAAGAGACTACGAGCTTCCTAATGTCACCTGCAGCATCGCAGATCCTGGTGATGCATAATCTATATTTGAGAATACCTACTGCTTGTGCGGTCAGACCTTAATGAGTCGCTAAAAACCTCACACAGATTATTTTTATACTGCTAACTACCATGATTCATCCATTTCTACGCTCCAGGGAGAAAAACAGGAAGGAAACACTTAGTAAGTCCTCGATTTCGTTTAGCATTGGTAATAAGCGTCAAGCAAGCTGTGGGAAGCAAAAAAAAACCAACCTCATTCCAGTTGGAGTGGCATTTAATAAACCTAAGTGAGTCTGGAAAAATAAAGATATACTTAGGAGGTGGGTGGCACATGGAAGGATTAATTTGTGTTAATTAGAAGTTGTGGAGGAGGAATATTTTGAAGGGGAGGGGAATCATTTTCAGAAATTCAGTGATCAATGTGATAAATACTAATTAGTCAATTACTTCTCCATAGTGGCAAGCAGCTTTCAGAGTCATTTCTTCTTCTGCAACTGTCACACCTCCTGTTAAGTGGCTAAGATACACCCCATACAAGCCTCAGACATAACTATTCTGGCAGGACCAGTTTGCCTCTCAGCAGTATCACTCCTTTTATCTTCCATTTTATAAGGACAAAGGAAGAGGGAACAGAGGCTTTTCTAGAGAACCAGGGTTATCTAAATGAGACATTTAAACAGAACAAGTGCGTGAGGCTAACTTGCAGTGGGAAAAGCTCAACACGCTTATGAGAAAGACTAGAAATAGAAACTATTGTGAACATACCAGTTCAAGACCAATTATGTCGTAAGGCTGGCTGCATACAGACTGTCATCCTTTTATTTGCCCCAAGCACAGAAGTCTTAAAACTTTATTATGTACTTGCAGAAAGCCCAGCATTCAACTATTCTTGTTATGAAAAAAAAAAAAAAAAAAAAAAAAAAAAAAAAAGAGTAAGTGCTGATTACTGGGAGAGAGACGAGAGGGAGGGAAAGACAGAGCTAAACATGATTCAGAAGACAGTGACTAGTATCACCTTATCAAGGCTATTATGGTAACACCAAACACATACTAACCTGGAGAACCATACTCATGTCTTGGTAACCTACAGATCTTAGGCATCACTTCCATTAGGGTCTTGACATACTGAAGAATGGTCCCTTGTAACTAAGAGAAAACAGATGTGTGGAAACACGTCAGTGTTATTGAACTGAGAAAACTTTACAACAAATTGGATTCAAACTACACATGAATTGAACAAGCTCTCAAAATCTTGCATTAATTCTGTCAGTCATCTTCAAAAAGGCTACTTTTTCAAATGAATACAGTTGCACTTTTCTTCATATGGCATTAGCCACCTTTTGTTGCAGGAAGCTAAGGCCAGGAAGGTAAAAAAAAGGAAAACATGTTATTCTCTTGCAGACTGTCTCTACTGTCTAACCAGCTTCTAGATTTTTGGTTTAAAAAGTTGCATTTGAATGCTTTCAGAAGCAACGACAGAAAAATCTTTAGGATTAGATATGTCTGTAACAGCTCAAACTGGCTATTCCAGACATACCAGTTAAGACACAGTCTTAGCCTGTCCCAGTCAGTCTGCTTTCCTCCCACTAGACACCTATCTCATACCTGTCTCCCTACATCTGAGCATCTGCATCAGGCATGAGCAGGACACCTCCCCCCAGGTCTTTCTACCTCCTTCATAAATGCCCAAGTATTCGGTGCTGCCTTTAATGAACTGAGATGATTTACCACTTAAATAAACAATTTTTAAAAATCCTCCCCCAAAACAACAAGCCAACACTTGACTCCAAACCATGAAAAATATCTGTTTTCCTCTTTCCCTGAAGATTAGACCATAGCACCCCTTCAAGCAGGCTCCAGCCTTTTTGGAACACCAAAAACGTATTCAGAACATTGTGGGAATTACTGTAAACAAATCGTCAAATGCGTCAGACGTCTGAAGTGATATTACGAATACTACAGCTATGACCTGGTATTGTTGCATTATTTTGGCAACACGTCTCTTACAGGCAACAGGGACAGGGAGGACAGTTACATGGGCTTAAACTTAACTGCAATGCGTTATGCCTGTATACACAGATACTAATAATATAGCAAACAGCCAGCCCCTCAACCTCCTCCTAGTTACAGAAAAGGCCCTTTCCAACAGAAGATACCCAGGCTGCATGCACAACTTCTTCAACATCTGCTCTGAGCACTCTTCTAAACAGGCTTGATGCTATCCATTGCTAGATCAAGCACAGAGATTAAACTTTCCTTGTTATTAAGGCGTCATCTGTCAATGATGTTATTAATGAAAGCTCTGAAGTTAGGCAAAGCGGAAAGCACACTCCAGCTGTTCTCAAAAAATACCGAGGAAGTAAATTGACAGCACAATCTTTAAGTTGCAATCAACTAATTTGAAACATTCATACTTTTCCAGAGTTCACCCGAGACCTAACAGGGCAGTTAGGTCTCACGAATTAAATTCACCTCCAATGCAGAACCCAAGGATTTCAAACCACTGTTCAAGCTACCAAGGCACATCAGCTATTGCTTTCACAAGACACTGAGTGCTCTCAAATACATCTTACACTGAACTTCAATGGAAGTAACATTTTAATTAGTTTTAGCAGAGAGCTTATTTTCACTTTGTTTTTCTTGAGACACTTCCTATCAGAAGCCATTTGCAAGAGCAGAAAATGAAAGAAAATTGACATACCAGGCTCTTGACAACTTTCAGCAACTCCTCCATCACCACAGCAATACCCTGATACCCAAGAAGTCTACAGATTACTTTAAAGTGGGGGGGACCAACAAAATTCCTGTAGTTGCTGTAGATGCTGGAATATGCCAGATTCAATGCCTAAAACAAAAGAACAGACATGATTAATAACAATGGCAGCTGACTGCATCTTTATAATAATCTAATTTAAACAGTATTTTAAATCGTATAAAAATAAAATAATAACTTTGTATCTCATACTCTCTCCAGGAAGTTAAAATACAAAGCTTCCCCTTCGTAAGGCAGGAACTCCAACCAAAATCTCTGTATTAGCAAGAAAAACTTGTAAACTTTTTTTTGTTCCACCAAGCATCTTCTACTTACCACTTATAAAGCAATGAACATTTCCTAATTCATATTTTTCTATTTACACAGGTACAAAAGAATAGGAGTAGTCAATGCCAATGTTCAGATCCCTGAATTTAAAGTGCAGCTTCTATTCCTACATCCTCCATTCTATCTACAAAACATCTTTAAAGAAGTTCATAACAGGGGTTTTAAATCTCTGAGGACTCAACTACGAAAACCAGCCTCCTGCAGTTACTGCTCTCTGCAATTAATTAATAAGGATCTCTCTTTTTCAAATCCCTTAGTTATTCACAAGATGAAAGCAAATCTAAGTCTGGCATGTAACCTCATGGAAATTCTTCCAGAGCTGTGTAAAGAGGGTCAGGTGCTTGGCCATGTTAATGACTGTCTCTTCAAAGCGAACACAACTGCACAGACCGATGCTGTATAGGGATTTAGGAACTGTTTGCTGAAGCCATGGATCAAAGAGAAGTTAGCTAACTTAACATCCTCCATTTCTGTATGTTCTTCTAATATCCTGAAATTTAATTTTAAAAAGGAATCTTGTCAATCTGTTGTGTTTCCTTTCCTTTTCTGCAGTTTTCATTCTAATACATGCACGAAAGACAGCATACTGTATCCAGGAGGAACACTGACCTCCCTACAGTGCAGATCCTTCCCCAATTATCCATGGAAGTCATTACCAGATACTGTAAAACATGGCACTGCACAAAGAAACTACTAGGAATTCAAGTTATGAAACTCTACCAAGCTCTTGGAGGATTTTAGTCTCATAAAAGACTTACAAATAATCTTTAGAGGAGATTGGGACAGAAGACACACATTTTTATTTATGTTGTAAATCTCTATATAAACACCAGTTTCCAATATGTTTTCAAATGTGGTCTTAGAAATTTAAAAATTGGATTCTAGACTGATATACAGTGAATGCAAATTTGGCAACAGGTTAACACTTCTTGGCCACCTTTTGCTGATGCCTTAGATTTATTTCAGAAACATTCATGCATCAAAAAATTGTTGCAATATGAAATAAATACACAAAAGCACAGGTTTTAGAAGAGACCATCTAGGCCATAACAAGAGAACTAGAGATCAAAAACCCATTTTCTGAACCAGGCAACTCCTGACCTAAGTGGGAAACTTCGCATATGTTACTAAATCACACACATAGAAAATTAGAGAAATTTTATCATGCTTCGACAATCACAGAAAGTTATAACCAGCAATTTATTTCTGCAATGTGAAAATTCAAGAAGTTGCCTGTACTGAAATTTACTTGAAGGATTTCTTACATGCTTGAACTTCTGTCTCCATTTGTGTGAAGAAACTATACAGTAAGACAGCCTGACCTGCAGAAGGTAGGTTTTTTGAGGGGGTTGTTTTTCTTATCTTGAGGGTCCTGGTGAACAAGAAGATGACCACAAGACAGTAGTGTGTCCTCATGGCAAAGACAGCCAACAGCCAGCATGTCAAGGGAGGTGATCCATCCCCTCTACTCAGCACTGGTGAGACACACCTGGAATGCTGAGGTCCAGTGCTGGGCTCCCCAGTACAAGAGAGACATAGAGAGATGCATGGGAGAGTTCAGCAGTGGATCTCAAAGATGATTAAGGGACTGGAGCGTCTTTCCTGTGAGAAAAGGCTGAGAGAGCTGGGACTGCTCAGTCTGAAGAAGAGATGGCTCTGGCATACCACATCCACGTGCATAAGTAACTGATGTGGGGAGTAAAGATGAAGCAGTGCCTTGTGACAGGACAAGGGCCAACAGGCAAAATCAGGGAATTTTTTACACAAAATTTTTTACAATGAGGGTGGTGAAACACTGGAATGGGTTGCTCAGAGAGGTGGTTGATGCCCCATCTCTGGAAACATTCAAGGTCAGGTTGAAGGGGGCTCTAAGCAACCTGATCTGACTGGAGATGTCCCTGCTCCTTGCAGAGGGGTTGGACTAGATGACCTTTAAAGGTCCTTTCCAACCCAAACCATTCTGTGATTCTATGAAATCCCATTTAAACATCAGATAAAACTTCACTAGTATGAGAGTGGTTGAACAGAGAGGCTGTGGAGTCTGTCCTTGGAGATGTTTGAGATCTGACCAGACACGTCTCCAACCTGCTGCAGGTCACCCTGCTCTGGACAGTCCCCTGCTCCGTCAGTCTGGGAAGCTCTGTTCTAAGGACTGTAGGCTCGTGTTGATTTTGTGGAGGAGGGCTGTTTCCAAATACTCAGTCATCTTTTCTGTGAACACAAACTAAAATAGACACCTGGCTAATTATTAGACTCCTAACACATGACACAGTCCTGCTATTAGGTGGGAGCTGGCTAAAAGGCTAAACTCCAAACACACCCCACCAGCTGGGCAGCCTGAAGCCGCATCCCTTTAGTACCTGTGCATTTGCATCGCTTTCTGCTTACAGAAAAGGAGTCTGAGGCATTGGTAGTGGAAAGAACTGTAAAATCTTAAGAAAATAGGTGCAGATTTATACAGTTGTCCCTAAAAGGTGAGATTTAATCTCTTGCTTTTGATGTTTCCAATCAGGTAGTTCTCCACAACAAATGCGTCCAAACTACCTATTTCGGCTATAGCGCGAGGAAAATTTTACTACAGCAGGTTAAAGCATTTTACTGCTGTGAGGTTAAGGGGAGGGAGCTCCTCTTCACACAGAAGTTCATCACAGAAAAGAAAGCCCTAAAAGCATAACAATAAGCAGCCAGTCAATCTAAAAATACATCTTTCTTTAGGTAACCCTCATGGAGAACTATCTAAAACGGTCCACCTGTAAACACTGGATTAGTGGAGCTTTATAAACTGTGACAAGGAATTTAGGAAACCATCAGATGCCACAGCCGCTTTCCCCTCATGATGCACAAAAGCATAAAATGCTTAGGGAAGAAGCCATTAACAAAGCTGGAGGGGAGGAAAGGAAGGAAAAGGAGAGGGAGCTCTGGGGGTTTTTTTCTAAGCTATGCTTGCTCCCTCCCCTACTTAAATAAAAAAAAAGGAGAGAGAGAGGGAGAGAGAGAGGTTACTAGTTGCTGATGTCATCAAAGTGCTAACATTAATCACTCACAGCATCACTGGTACAGGATGAAGAGCATATAACAGGGATACTCAGGCACTGTCCAAGGGGAGGCAAGCAAGAGAGGGGGAAAAGACATTTTTTCTCCTGCATGTTCTTCGAAAAACAAGGCAACAGCATCTTTAGAGAAGATGTGATCTTGTATGAATTTAAGTGGAAGAGACAAAGAAACCATGTCACCAGCAGCATCGGAGAAAAAAACTGAAAGCACCAAGCAATGAGAATTCAGTCCAGGGAATCTGAGGGGAAGAAAAGCAAACTGGCAAGCAGAGATCAGGCAGGAAATAACTCATGTGAAAAAGGTTACAGAAAAATTAGTGTTTTTGTCATTTTTCGCAGCAGCAGCATCTCATATGAAAATTCTGTTCTGAAATTTCCATCAGGAAGTGACGGTAAGTACTGACTTTATAATCTATAAAATATCAAATGGGTTTTCCAAACATTTACATCCCAGTAATTATATATGTTCTAATAACTGATGTTTTGTAATAATAAAAAAAACCCCCACTATTACTGTTACTTAATTAAAATCCAAACAGTCAACTTATAAATTGCTGTGAGGATGAAACTATTGTTTCTAGACTGTGTTAGGAACTGTTTTATAACAATAAATTATAATTTGAAGTAATTGGGATCTACCAGCTAAAGAGAAGACAAATGAGCAAGTAAAAGCTCTGACTTTACCAATGCACCTGATTTTAATATCTGCAGAAGTTGGGTAGATGCTTAAATGTGTCTGTCTAATAAATTTATTTGATAGCAAACTCAATTCCTTTATAGTGTTGCTGTATCAAGAAGGGTGCACTTACCACACAATTAGGAAGGCAGCATCTACCCAGATCAGTCATATCTAAGGTTTTACATTGCAGTGCAAGTGAACATGCATCTTTTCCTTCCCATTTCCCAGTAAGTACAATCCAAAAGCCTTGAGCAACAATTTTTATACATAAACAGTCACAGAATTCTTACTATCAATGTAATGTAACAATCAAGATCCCACTAAAATAATATATATTTTGCCAGCCTCCTACCTAATATAAAATACAATAGAAGTATTACAGAATAATTTCAGCATAGGTTATGAGCAAATGTTCTGAACTTTCTTAATCAGGAAAATTTTCAATAGTAACCTGTTATTTACCCAGGAGACTTAACATCAGAAATCTGATCATTAAAAAAAAAGTAATTTTTATAACAAAGTCCTAAACAATAAAATACAGTGTTACTGTCACAGGAATTAATGTTCATTAAAAAAGCAAGAAACTTTTGCAGTGGAAAAAACTTTCATAAGTGCCACTAGAAACTGAGTATTAAACTACAAGAGAATCAGATTAAATTGCCGAGGTAGGCTCTTTTGAAAAAGTTACCCTCAAAACTCTAAAACAAAAAAAAAACCCACCCAACAAACAAAAATATCCATTAGATGTTATTAAGGTTTGTTTTGTTATAAAATAACAATTTTAGTTACAAGTCCACCAAGGCAGAAGCCAACTTTTTGTCCTGAAAGGAAGATATTCTTTAACAGAAGCATTTAGAAAACTGCAGAAAATAGATGTTTTCCTTTCACTATTTACAGCAGTAACAGAATCCCAAAATATTGGCAGGTTTTCTAATGTGAATTTTATTATGAGGAGGAATATTAGTTCAGGGCAGACAGACTATGCAATTACATAGAATCACTGAGCACAGAAAAGAGTATTAGTTATATTTTTAGAAATTACTGTTTATCAATAAGGTATGCGATAGTGAATACTGTGTTTCACCAACTAAGCTTAGCCTGAGAAGGCTTTTCCAAGAGGCCGACTAGCACCAAGACTAAATATTGTGATTCTGATGTCACCAATGTACGATCACCACAGCCGCTGCTCTAGCAGTGGCTATAGATGTGCTAACTCACCAGCAAAAAACGGAGAGTATCAGGGGATGAGAAACTGATGTAAAATTATAGCGGAGACAACAGAATATCTGTTGATGTTTCCATATACTGTTTTGTTTTTCCACTGATTGTGACAGGCAAAAATCAAGACACGTGAATGGTAGAGAAATTTATCTCTCAAGATCCACTCTGGCCACCCATCCCTTGCCACTCGACGTAAGAAAATTCATTGCTCACAAAAGCAAGCTTTGAGATTACAGAAAACAACAAATAAACAAAACAAAATGCAAGATACTCAGAGTAGAGAGAAAAGGAAATGCTTTCCTTCCTTTAAAAACCAAACAAATCCAAACCCCACTTATCAACATATTCATTAGGCAAGTATTTTGTGTGACACAGAAAGAGTTAATTAGTTGGATGGTCAAATTGTCAGTTTTTAGTTTAATGCCAAACCAGACAGCAGTTCAATTCAGTTTAGAATTCAATTACATTTTTTTTTAATGAGAGTTTGACTCATAACATAAAACTATATTAAATATTAAGCTTTTTTCCCTATTAGAAATGTTTGTTCTATTAAAAAGAATACTCCACCATTGCTCCAGGGGAGAGAGGCATTTATTAACGCATTTGTTTAAACTTCTGGTCATCTGTTTTTCAGAGGGCTATATATTTCAGAAGTACAATGCATATTCACTTCTCCCCTTTATAGTCTTGAAGAGGTTTTGGTTCCCTTTGTGTTACCTAACCACAAATTCCTTAAAACAAAAATACCCAGTGACTTTATTCTAGGGACTGTCCCAAATACATAGGCAGCGTGTATACCAAAGTTGACATAGAGGCAAATTTTGAAGGGGATGCTGAGGGCCAGCATTCCCTCGTTCCCCGTTGCTAGCACACAGTCGTCTGAAAAAAAAAAAAAAACAAAACAAAACTGTGAATGGCAGTGGTTTCCCAATTGCAAATTCTGCAAAACACACCATCTCAAGGAGAAAAGATATAACTGATCACCTGGACAGGCAGCAGCTCAGGCTGAATTTCTATAAGCATTTATCCAGCCTGTCACTTGGGAAAAAAGTACACAGCCTAAAATACTCCAAACTCTATGAACCGCCAACTCTCACTTCAACGCAGCAGTACCAACAGTAAGAGTACAGTTTCCTAATAAACTCCTTTCTTAAATTACAGGGCACTAGGATTAAGATTCGCACGACATCTCCAGTGCTGCAACTTCTCAGTTACCTCCCTGGGGAACGACCAGCTCCCCTTTCCACAGTGAGATCAGCATCGGGAGAAAATAAAACCTACCTAAGCAACATCCCAATGGGAATAACAGTCCAGAACATCACAGGAAACACGGCAATGGTAATTTGGCCAAAAATGGCCAGTTGTGCTGACAGCTTTTACAGCGTCATGTACCACCCTAACTGGAACAGCATGCTATCCAGTTACTCGAGAAAGAGCTTTCAGAAGGAAGAGAGGGTACCCGCCAGTCGCTCCTCCTTTGTTGTTGAAAACCTGACCCCGCTAACAACATACATCGTGTGCGTGACCTGCCAGTCTGCCAACCCCTCCAGTGACCAGTGCCGAGTTTTTAACACGCTAGAACGAGACCCAGCATCTGCAAGTAACACCAAGAAAGAGCTGGCATTGGGCATCTGGCTCACCAGCAGCATCCTGCTCCTCATCATCGCTGCAATCCTCCTCTACGGCTGCCTGCACCTCCTGTGCCGCAGAAGACGCGAGCGTTTGCACAGGCAAAACGGGATCTCTGAACAAGACCATGGGAAGGCGTGGACCAAAAGTGCGGTGTGCACCTCGGAGGAGCTCGGCAGGGAGAGCCAACTGATGCAGGACACTGAAGAAAAGCATCCAGGTGGCATCCAGCTGGCCACAATCATAGAGAATCCCTCAGCATGCAAGGAGCCCGTCATGCCAACTTCCAAAAGCCAGGAATGAGTGCCAACAGCAGGACAGTGCTCTGCTATAAATTAGAAATCTTTTGTCAAGGAGGAGATTTTTACTGCATACAACATCCCAGCTGCTTCAAACGCATCACATGCATTGTCAGTGCTCACAACGGGGAGCTCCAACTGCTCACCGCAGCGCTCGCAGCTGTACCTCTGGTGTCACATCCCTTTCCCACAGCACATATGCAGCCAGAGGCACTCAGAGGCAAATGTTCTGATTCCCAAGAAGGGAGTACTTCAGCCACAATCTGTTATTTAAAAATTCAGTATGTAGCAAATAATCAGTTTATATTTTGAGAGGATTTTTTGGGTTGCTTTTCTTTAGACTAAACCAGCAAGCAAATATAAAAATGAATCAAAAGTGACCAAATTTTTTTTTTTTTTTTTTTTTTTTAGCTAGCATAAATTAAAACTGAGTAGAAGTTTTCGGATGGCAACCCACACAGCTACACTACAGGCAATTGAAACACACACCGAGTGTACTGGTTTGCCAGTGTGAGTTTTACCCCCACAATCCTGACTGCTTCTCAAGCTACACACTCACACTACGCACTTCATTGACCATGGTGCTCTCCATAGCTCCCACCTGAATGAGATCAGTCTCAGAGTGCAAGCTAAACTCACCAGGATTTTAAAGGCATCCTTTAACCTGTCTTTGAAATTTCCCGTCTAAAAACTTAAGCAAGATAGCAACTCTGTAAGGATACTTCTAGTGAAAGTAAGGAAATATCCTGGGTTATAGTATTTTGCACTCTTCTGCACCCACCACAAGCTACCTTCTGCTCCCGTCACCAGCTACCTTCTGCTCCACAGGCAAGAGGCTCCCTGTAGAGGAAACAGAGCTCAGAGAAGCAGCTCCCGGCCCTTCCTTCTCTCCTTCCCTTTCAGTTGTAATGACAAAACTCATTCACCAGCTGCAAATTTCTACCCAACTGCCCAGCACGTTTTGTCTAATGAAGGGGCAAGGAAGTAAAAACACGGCAAAACACATTTTATTTTTGTAACAAGCAAATCAGCTGATCGTGTCACTCTGCCTTCAGCTTCACGGCAAAGTGCCAAGCAAGGCCCTTCGGACAGAACTCTCTTCACCCTCACAACGTGACGAGTCTTGTCTGGCTTATGTCACCCTGTTTTAAACCTCTTAAGTGCATTTGTGTTCCATAAAAACATAATAAATTTTAGTACTGCTATATAGCACGGTATGTCTAAAAAACTGATAGACTGTGACTGTAAGTATTTTAAACTGCTATTGACACGAACATGTGGGTAGAGTCAGCTCTTGTTGATGCAGCTCGGTTGTACCAGTAAAGGCTGGAGGATTGCTGGCTGGGTAGCTGCCATCCCTTCCCATTGTGCCCTGGAAGCACTAGTGGTGTACAATTTTGGCAAGACAGCGCCCGCTGCATATTCCACAGCTACTGCATTTTGACAACATTTCCCACAATTTGTGAGAGATATCAACTCTCATATTGCTAGGAAGACAGGAGCTGGCATAAGTTTGATCCATCATCTTTACTTCTTTCAGTTAGGATAGGTATGACACAGAAATGGTTGCTGAACGGATGCGAGTATTACTTTTAGAAAACATTCAAAACATGTCTTCATTGTGCTGTGTTAGCAATAATGTGTTCCCTACCCTTTACATAGCATTTCCTCCAGCTGACACGTGTTTTACTTTGTCATACACACCAGTCTTAAATAAACTGTGAAGATGACAACAGTTTACTGCTGTTTCAAATGAAGGTGTTTCATTAAACAAATGCTGGAAAACTCTCCTCAGAGCATGAAGCCAATGCTACAAGTTTATGGCCAAAAAGGGGCAGCCGGGTAGGGGGGAGATAAAAAAATGTAATCAAATTAAACAGTAACACTTCTCTGACTAGGATTTCATAAAAGAGATAAAAGATTATTTTAATGTCAAAGGCATGGAGCCAAGAGACATATATTCTCATCTCTGTCAAGATCCTGGGCCCTTGAAAATCTGTTTATTTCTCTGCATCTCTGTTTCTTTATGTGGGTTTTAGGGCAGTCCAATATATACACTTACATGCATTTATATGTTATACATATATGTATCTACCATGCTGAGAATAAGGAGCAGTTCAAACTTAAAGGAGTTTTGAGGCAATTCACCTACTGAATTTTGTTATTTATACACAAACACACACATATAAAGACACACCTATATATCCAACTGAGAAGGCAAGGAGCTACAACAGAAGTGTTCCCAGGAATGGGATTTACCTTATCTAACTATAAATCCATTCCACCTAAGAAGTTTATCATGCATTACTTCGATAAACATATAATCTCAAGAGCATGGATCACCTCACACCCACTGCAAATGAGCAATGCATAAGGAGTGTCATTTCAGGACTTCTGCACTAGCTTTAAGAACTCATGTCATCATAAACTCACAGAGCTACAAGATTCTCTGTCTTTTGCTCAGAAGGTTTTGGTACAGATTCATTCAGACTGAGAGACTTGGGGTTGTTCAGGCTGGAGAAGAGAAGGCTCCGGGGAGACCTTGTAACAGCCTTCTAGTACCTAAAGGGGGCTTACAAGAGAGATGGGGACAAACTTTTTGCCAAGGTCTGTTGCAATAGGACAAGGGGTAATGGTTTTAAACTAAAAGAGGATAGATTTAGATTAGACATAAGGAAAACATTTTTTACAATGAGGGTAGTGGAACAGGTTGCCCAGAGAGGTGGTGGGTGCCCCATCCCTGGAAGCATTCAAGGCCAGGTTGGATGAGGCTCTGAGCAACCTAATCTGGTTGTGGATGTCCCTGGTCCTTGCAGTGGGGTTGGACTAGATGGCCTTTAAAGGTCCCTTCCAACCTAAATTGTTCTATGATTCTCACAATTCTGTGTTTTAATAGTCCAGTTTTAACATTGGTCTAGTAAGGGGCAAGTGCTTAGTCTGATGGTTAGTCTTATATGACATAGCTAAAAATAAGAACTGACAACTAAGATGCAACACAGTGCAAACTGATGTTTATTTGTGCACCAGCAGTAGATAAAAAACATTATATTCACACTGAGAAGTGTTTTCCAAAGGACTCTTTTTCACAAAATAAATTGAGTTAGCATCTGCAAACAGGAAAATCTTTGGAAAATGTTGTATAAGCCAGAAAGGAAGCTCTTAAATTCTGGTCAACACAACCTCTATAAACCCAGGTACTTCATTAACATGCAAAGTTTGTTTCAAATCCCCAGAAGAGACTCTTTCTTACATTTACATTATTAAGTATTTTATGCATCCAGTCCACGTTGCCAAATTTCAACCTTCAACTCACTTCATTAATCCTACACACACTTAATCTGAGTAAAGGGATTTCAGTGACCATGCTCAATGAACTTTTAAAATGCTCCAGCTCACTTAAAAGGCTGACAAGCTTTTGCAGGTTGGCTCCTTCCCACCTGACAGCTCTGCTCTCATGTCAGCCAGGACAAGTAAATTGTATCCGTGGGTTTGTGTTTTGCTAACTGGATTAAGATATCACTCAGAAAACTTTAGATGCAATGGGGGATGTGACACAACTGTCCATGCTGAGCATCAATACACATTAATATAGATCAAATGCTTTGATCCATTTAGAAATATCTGAGAATATGTGAATCCTTTGAGATCAAAACTATTAATTTCTTTAATTACCCCTAAGCAAGGACATTGCTTGTGCAAAGCTTCTGCACAGAAAGTGTTTAGCCATTACAGTCCAATATATGCTTGTATGAGCATACGTATACACAAGAAACCACAATGCCTTTGTCTTGACCTAAATAAACACCACGGATTGCTGAAAAACCCCCAAAAATCCAACCTCCCGAAAAACCCCAAAACTCCAAACCAAGTAACAATAAAAAAGTCCAATAAAGAAAATGAAAAAAAAAATATTCCTTGGCTATATGATCAATACAAAGTGCTTACCTGAATATCTTTAGTAGTTTAAGAAGACTTTATTGTCTTGTAAAGAAGACAATAAAATAAAAATACATAGCTACTCCATACTCCTCTATTATCCAGTCAGGAGGCAATTCAACAATATAACCGTTAAAGGACACAAACAAGGATGTGCTCTGTGACAAGCCTAGCTATATAATACATAGAATAATATCCTGCAATTGTATCACACGCTAGAATGTGTAACCTCTATCACATAAGAATTACTATGTCACTTTCTATATACGGTAGAAATGTCCTCCTAAAATTCCATTCAGAGATTCTCAATTCCAAAATACATTCGATTCAAGAATAAAAATATACTTTTGTAAAAATGTTAAACTACAGAGAGTCAGGAATATAGGCATATCTAGTTATGAAATGTGCTCCAGAAAAGCATCTAAGAACCCCCTTGATTGCTCCTGCTCATATAGGGAAAAAAAAAAAAAATCAGATTTCTGAAAATGTATAGCACTCAGAGTAAAGATTACTAAACTAATTTTAATAATGTAACCTGACAAATAAAAAAGGGTTCCTCAGTTAATCCTCTGTCACTCACCCCACTGCATCATCACTTATAAAAATTACGTTAGCAATCCCTACTAAATTCAGTGATGTTTTTGCTCTTTACACTACATCTGTTGAATTCCTAAAATAGTAAGGAACACAATAATTCTAATGTAAGAAAATCCTATTTTCCTATAATTTTCTGTTCCCTGTTGGAGAACAATTATATAAAACACTATTCACAGTACCAGACAATCAGCTGTTACATTTCACATTAAGGACCTGTGAATCCTTTTACACCTCCTTTGCATTTTAAAAGCATGAAAGTTTTACAAATGCAGCAGATATATTAGGAATGAAATTTGTAACTTCTGATCTATCTCTTCAGCTCTCAAAAACCAGCTTGCTGGGCAAATCACCTCACAGAGATTGCACCATATAACTAGGATATGATGTGCAGAAAGTAACAGTAAGACAAGGACTAATTATGCTCATGTTTAAGTAGGAGCTAGATAATGAAAGTAGCTAGACATGAAAATGACACTTAAAGTGCACTTGTATGAATTACAAGGATAATTGAGTTCATAATTTTTAAAACTTTTTCTTTTTCGTCAACAAGCCTCTAATGTGATCCTTATATTTTTATTGATCTTTTTAATACTTTCATTTTTCCTCCCTGATACTCAGGAAAACAATGCAAAATGCAAAGCAAGAAAGATAATGCTAATATAGGAGATGAGATGGCCAGAAGGCCAAGTTCATCACAACAACTTTGAGGTCCTTGGGTCGAAGATGCCAGATAAATGCTACATTTTTTGGGGGAAATAATTTAAGCAATTTGGTATCTGCTAGTTTAGGACCGCCAGAATCTATATTCCTTTTAAGTCAGATAACATCTGAAGCAGTTTTTCCTATCTGTTCCCTTTCCTCCTGCCACCACAGTCTTCATCAGTGCAACAAGGGAGCAGCTGCACCCAAGATGGGCTCTTGTTCTCACTTTACCAGATGACTAATTAATCTTTTATTTGAGTCTGCTCTGCCACTATAAGCAACTGTGCAATGTAAGGTGGTTGAGAAAAGATCTTATTTTTAGTTACGTCATGTAAGACTAACCATCAGACTAAGCACTTGCACTTTGGCTGAAACATATGGTGAGCTTACAGCAAAGTCTGAAAAAAAAAGCGTACGTTGAATTTAAAATATTCATAAAATGTATTTGAGTCCATTTTTAATAACTTTCATATTCCATAAATCCTATAATTAAAAAAGATACCTTTAAACATTAGCAAACAATAAATACAAAGGGAATTAAATCCAACCTTTGATCCATAAAGATACTGCGGCTGTGCATTAGGCTGCTTATCTCTCTGAAACTCCTGAGAAAATGGTAGCACGGTTCGAACAAATCTATAAAAACAAAATAAATAATTCATTAATTATACTCAGGTTAGTAGGCGTGCACCTAATGCACCTTACCCTGTGTAATACTGCTTTTGTCTACATATAAAATCTAAGCCAGACTGGTAGCCTTTCAGTCCAAGACAGCCTGCATTGCCCAAAAGCCTACACACAAACCACAGTGCACTTCTCCATCACGTACTGGGACCCTGCTCTTCCACTGCGGCGCAGGGTCCCTAAATATTTCTCACCTTCACTCTAGCCAGTCTAGCAAAAAAAGGAGGAACAACGAAGTAGCAATAGCCTCTCACAGACAGTGAGGAAGTTCCTTATGCTTCCAAAATTTAAGTCCTTGAGAAGGAACTACACCTTGAAAGAAGAACACCACCTTTGTATTTAATGTTTTGGAGCTTTTACTCCCAAAGAATCTCACAGCAGGAGAAACACTTTAGGCTAATACCTTGTAAAAAAGTTAGCAAGAAAGGTATAATCCTTGTAGCAAGATCAATATTTCAAAAGTTTAATCATACTTCAGTGTGAGCATATACCAATACAAAACACGTTTAGTGAACAGCTTTACCTTTGTATATTTTAAGAGAATGACAAGATAACTACAAAAATATGGAGCACTGCAAAAGATAGGATCAAACAGCCCACTCCAAAATGAGGGCTCCAGAATCTGAAGATGGTGCTTGGGCAGAACTCTGCAGACACGAGTCCTCTCCTGAGGAAGCCCTACAGACCTACTCCCCGATGTTGTCGGTTAACTGTGTAACGCACATTTTGCAGCACTACAGTTTTCGTGCAGCAAGAAGTTAATCAACATCTACTACAATCCTGATTTTGCTTAACTTTAGTAAACTGAGCAAAATTATTGGTGCGTGTGTTTACGCATTAGATGGCCACTTTATTTTTTAACTTGATAAAGAAGATTTATTGGTAAATGGTGCAAAGCCATATATACACAGGGGAGAGGAAAACCAGCTATTTAAAAAGCATACAACAAATGTTTGTGTCAGATCAGGCTGTTCTGAGTGACGGCTGAGTAAAATAAATACATCTAGGAAAAGGTTTCACAAAAGGAAGTTTTCAGTACATTATAATATCACAAAATACAATTGTATCTTGATCTGGTTTTGTTTAAAATACATTTGATTTAATCAACACACAAAATAAATGATTCATTAATAATCTTTCCTAGAAAGGACACAAATTCTATTTTTAATATATCCATTTTCTAGCTAAAAACAAAACCAGTCATGGTAATCAAAAACTATTTCACCCAAAGATGTATAAATTGCACCATGTGCTTACAATTATTTTTACTGTGTTTTATTTCTGAATAATCTGAATCACTCTTGTGAGAATCTATAACTTCAGGTCATGTTTACTCCATACTTCTGTATTTTTTTACCTGCTCAAAAATAGGTATATCCACAGTGTCAGCTACTTCTTCATATGCATTTTAGCCCTGTCTTTCCAAAAGTACTTGTACTTGCTGAAGTCCAGAAAGTGCTTGCATTTAGAGCTTTTTAGGAAAGAAAGATCATTTATGCGTATAATTTTTGATACTCTCTCTACATACAATTTAAATTTAATTTACATTTCCTCAGTTTACAAGTTTTCCCCTTCTCACTTACACAGCAACTGAAAATATCCTCTTGAGATTACTTGAATCTGTTCCCTGCACAGATACTTCATTAACGAGTTTACCAGAGATGTTGTAAACATTTGATGGAATTCAAAGTAATCTGCAACATATGACAGTCCCAGAGATTACTCTGTTCCCCCTTTTTTCTCTCCAAGTCCTATTCCTTTTTAAACTGACATCCATTTTCAAGCCCTAAGAAGAACTCTAAAATGAAAGAAATCAAAAGACACACCATGTCTTTTGAAATAAGTCTGGGTTTCAGCATGCACACGTATTGGGCAAGAGCTGATTTTTTTATCGCTAAATTAAAATCCTCCCAAGAAAAAGAGTGTTTCAGAATGTAAGTGTAGGTGCACTCCATGATTCTGGAAGCTGTAACCATAATTTTTAGTCTTTTCAAAAAGGTATTACAAATATATTTGAATTACCGTGTCATCGGTGCCTGGAAACAAACCAGTCAGACTGTATTTGGATTGAGAAGAAATCACAGCCTCAGCAACCAAATACTGGAGAAATACTTCCGAGACACAGTCCCTAAGTTTCACTAGCTGTGTACAAACACAAGTAACTCTTCTGTGTTCCCCAGCGCTCCTCTGCATTCTCAGGGGTTTCTCCATCTCTAATGTTTTATAGCAGTAGCAAAATAGTTTAAAGCTTTCTTAAAGACTTGAAGCAAGCACACATTCTATACTTTCTCGGGTGAAAGATGCCAAGAGCAGAAGAAAGAGGTTAAGAAAAGGAAGGAGGAGCAAGAGATACAGTCACTTGGTATCTTATGGAGGGACTATGGCCAAGTACTGACCATGCAAGAGGCTAAAGAGAGTGCATCGTTCTAGGAGTGACTAATCCTAATACATCATTCAGGTAAATATTAGAGATTTCTTTCCCCTAAATTAAAGGCTATATAGAAACCTTTAGACTTCAGCATCATCTGCTATTCTTCAAACTTTGTCAATGTGTGTTTCTTTTTTGACATCCTGCTGGTTGACTTCCTCCTGCTCCTCCTCCAAGAAACAGAAACCTCTCTTTGAAGGACTGAAGCTCTTTGAATACCAATCCTAAAGCTAGGCAAATTTTTACTTTCCCTCTGATACTGTTGGATGCAGGTTTTGGCATGCTCCAAGATAATCAGTTGTTTTAATTTTTAATCAGTGTTGATGATCTCACAGCAATTTATCCATTTTAATCACCGCAGGTTGTAAGCAGTCAAAGTAGGTTAAGCAGATGAAAAGCCTGCTGGCTTACCAAAGCTTTGCAACTGGGATTGCTAAAGGACAACAGGAGTCCCAAAGTATTTTAGGGATCAAATCATTTCATATTGGTGTTTCTATGATACCTATCACGAAAGTAGTGAGCACTTCACTAACTAACTTAAGTGATTCTAGGATTCTAATTATCATTATCTATTTAAGAAAATAAAGGGAAATCCAAAAGAGACCACTTTGGTCAAGGAGCCTGCTGCCTTGCTACTGCAGGCACCAGATTACACAACCTCATCCAGAAACTTCCTGAGCTTCACCTCAAAAGTAATAAGGTATCACAATCCTCCCTCCCAGCTCATACTGAAAGTGTCCCTCTGTACTTCCCTGTCTAATTGGCATGAACACTTTTAACTTCCAGCCTTCTCAAATTAGTTTGTCCTGTCTACTACATCTAAGGGAAGTCCTACACTTCCTCTCTTACTGAATGCTAGATCTAAGTCACCCTTCTTGAACATGAACGTCAAGACAGAGAGAACAGGAGGCTACAAGCTGAAGTGTGAGGAAACAGCAGACGAAACAGAGCATGAGAGAGTAACAGATATCTGCCACTCCAACGCTATCACCTTTCCATTTGGCAGAAAGACTTTTTTTTTGTTTGGTTGTTTCTTTTAGGTGGGGGAAGCTAGTTGACTACAGCCATCCCTACTTTGCATGAGCGTATAACCCCGCACCATTTGGCTCTTTGTAGCAGAAACCTGGCGGATTTCACTGCCAGTGCTGCTTTTCATGTTTACTCCAGCAGTGTCTGAAACGGATGAAAATTTTTCTGAACAGTGATTATCACCGAGTATATGCAAGACAAGAAGACACAGCTGTTCTCTTGTGAAAATTGGTCTCAAAAGCAGTACAAGAGAGACAGAGAGCTTGCGAAAGGAAGGGGGAGGCAGGCAGGAAGACTGAAAAATAAAAAGCTGGTCTTTTTGTTCATTCTGTGACAAATCTGTATCCCCAGAAACATGTCATCCTGCATTTGGAAGGGTGCTATACACATGAATTTTTAGCAGAGAATACAGATTTGGATAATGTGTTGAGAGGAGACGGAGCTACAAGTCTGACTACTGTCTCCAGAAGCTTGTATCATTTGTGTCAAGAAAGCACAGAAAATCCTCAATCCAAATAAATGTCTAGGCTGTCTTACACTTGCTCTTCTGTTAGCCCTGAACACAAAACATGCTACCACAGAAGGAAAAGACCAGCTTAGAATTAGTGAAGAAAATAAGGCAGAAAAAGGAACACTACAGATAGCAGAAACAGAACAAAGAACAAAAATCTGGAAGTTGTCCTTGTGTCATTTGAATCCTCTGACCAGCCTTGGTCCTTTAAACTCCAGAAAGATACAGGGGAATGAAAAAAAAATACAGACACAGGCATAAGCATGACAAAGATTCTTGGGGTGGAAAGACCTTTGGCTTGGTGAAACACACAACTGAGGGCCAATGTGAGAGAGGGCAGCAGAGATAAGACAAGTGGGAAACAGTTGTTAATGGTCACTTTCAGTATAAGAACTGGCAGGCAATGGCTTGAAAACAAACTAAAAGAGATACTTTTTCATGCAGCACACAGCTTCAGTGCAGACCCGTCACTACACCATGTCACGAATGCCATAAACTCATGTAGCTTTAAAAAAAAAGACTGGACAAAGGAATGGGAAAAAAAAAATCCAGTAAAGGGCTAGAAATGCAGTAACATCCCATCATTTTTGTTTTACAGAAACACCTGATAGTTGCTAGAGGCCAACATATTTCCTGGGAGAAAAGTTACCGGATGCCTTCATACTTGGCATCTGCATGGCTACTGCCGGCGTTAAGACACTGGACTAGAGAGGGCTTTGACCTCACCTGCAGTTCATATGCTCATGCCATTATCCTAAAGTTTGCTCTCTTTCTTTCCCGATCAACAACAAGCAGATTAAAAACACCCTTGGATTTCATTGCTAATGCCCATCCGCAGAGGTCCCCTTGCTCATCTCCCCATTTCTTCTCCACAAACTGTTGCAGCCGAGTCTGGACACAGCTGCGCAGCTGGCCAGCACTAATGAGGGTAAATTTCAGAAAACTAGCAACTGCAATTATTAAATTGCTAAATCTTTTCATATCAGCCTCACTGTTTAATCTCAGTACATTATCAGATACGAAAAATTACTAAGTCCCAAACAATTAAACATGCAAAATGTTTCAATACTTCTGCGTGAATCACCTTAGCCTTTGAATCAAACCCGCAGGGTTTCTAAACAACTGAACTCTTTTACAAATGTCTGAAATCACCACATTCAAGCATTCTTGGAAAAAGAGCTTCAAAAGGTACTGGGTACCAGTTAATCTGACCAAAACACTAACTTTAACAGAAGGACCCTTACACCTAGGCTGTGATCAAATCAATAAAAGGCAAGCCCCTGGTATTACACACTTCCTGGGAGCTCTACCTCCAACTCTTCACCACCAAGCAACCTCTCTGCTTTTCATCATCCTTATTTCTCTTTATTCCAGCCTTCTGTTGTTACTTTTCTTCCCTCGTTTACACACAGCTTTCATGCAAGATAGGTATATCAAGAATCAAGAATTAAACTAGCAGCTCTCATAGAGCTCCTCACTTTATTCGCCCTGTACAGTTAAAAGCAGAGAGCTCAACAATTTAAAATTCATGTTAACAATAAGGCAGCAATAGACATAATGGATGTGCTTAAGAACTACAAAAGGTTTAGAAACTCCCCGTTCACTCTCCCAGCAAAAGTATCAGTGGGCACCACAGAGCATGTGCAACACGCACCCATTAATTCTCTCCACACTGTTGTTTTTGACTGAAACAAAAGCAATTCTGTGATGAAATTGGATACATGGTATACATACTGCCTAAGATCTGGCTCCCTTTATCATCTCTTAAATTAATTATCCTGAATTAATTACCCAACAAGTTTGAGGCCTAACTAAATTTGTGCATACAGTTTTTAAACAGACGAGCAACACTCCCACGGGATCCTGCTCCTGTCCTTTGGCATTCCACACTCGCTTCCCAAGCGCTCTGGTCTGCAGCCAGGATGAACACAGACTGAATTGTTGTACGAGCTACTGAATGTCCTTCATTAAAGCTGACAGGTGCGGGATCAGCATTTCATCAATATTTTCTTTTAATATTAAGCTTACATGATTCTTAATACATCACACTGAATATTCCAGTGTTGATCTCCAGATGTATCAACTGCACAGTAGCTTCCTTGGAACTACATTCAACTCTCCTGTGCAAACAGATTCATCTAACAGAAGTTTCTTGGCTAAAACGTAACCACAAAAAACACTCTTTTTTTTTTTTCTTTTTTTCTTTTTCCAGAGAGAATCTTGGATCTAAAATGCAACATAACCATCATGGAGCATGTCAGACAGGGAAAGCTCTCCAAGGAGACAGTGAAAGATGAGAACAGGCTTCTTCCTCTCCCTACAGCTCAATATTCAATATCACTTTACTGTCACTTCACAGTGCTTTAACCAAAACCTGAGTAAAGGCTAAAAGCAACACAAATCCTAAAACCAGCACACAAGCAGGAAGCCTAGAAATGTGAAGTCCCAAGCACTGCGCCTTCCACTCATTCAAACTTTATATCATTTCTCCTTCTATTTCTATTACTCACTCTCCTTAAAGGCTGCAACTGTAGTTGCAATAAACACTGAACTCTTCATATTAATGCAGAATCAGGAATACAATTTTATTTCTATAATTTCACAGTTGAGGGTCTTGTTTACCAAAATATCTTCCTGATGCGCACTTTGCAGTATTTTTGGATACATGTTATTTTTCACCATAACATAGCTAAGTCGCTAAAATGTCAGAATCTGGATGCTGCAATTACATTTGACTTCTATTGTGGACAAATAACAGGCTTTCATACATCTGACAGTACTTGGTAAAATGACTCATGCTGCTTCATTTCAAGTAAAGCATTAGAAGTGGAAAACACACTAAGTAAATGGAGATGGACTCGTCAGCATTTGCTAGGAAAGAAGTTGCAGAAGGGTGGTAGAGGAACTGCTGCAAACAAAAGGCTGCCGCACTAACCTGTTAGTGGATCCGTTGTAGCAGTAGTTCGGAAGGAAATCGTAATTGAGTTCCCAAAAGACATGAAGAGTGATTCTTCCATAAGGGGCTGACACATTGTGATTGGCTTCTCTGAACATGGCATCAAAGCTGTCCAAGGTCATATATCTACTCAGAAGCTTGTGAGTCATTTTGTTTATCTCTATTAAGCCGTCCAGCTCCTACAAAAAAAAAAAGAGGAAAGAAAGTGTGCAGTGCATTTAATGAAGTGGAGAAGCTCAACAGAGTACATAAATAACCTTAATCGAATAACAGACTGTAAAGAAGTCAAAAGGAACAATTGACTCTCCCTTAGTCTCTTACTTTAATGAAAAAAGCTGGAAAGAATCAGTGCTCTTGGGATTGTTTTGTAACTATCTTCCACCAAAACCCTCTGAGACTTTAAGGGTATTCATTAAAATCAGTCTACACTGCAGATGGGTCTCAAACACAGATCTGTGCCAACTCTTCTTCTACTGAGGAAAAGTTAAAACTCCAACATTTAAATGGGGTCAGACATAGACCAAGAAGCATCTTCTGCATTTCCTACTTTACAAGTGATCACAAAGTAATTTCTGCTAATTAGGGCAACTGGTGAACTAACTTTTGTAGTAGTACTGGCAGGGATAACATTCCTGGTGGAATACTGGAACAGGTGGTGGAACACTGGCACAGGTTGCCCAGAGAGGTGGTGGATGTCCCATCCCTGGAAACGTTCAAGGCTACGTTGGATGAGGCTCTGAGCAACCTAATCTAGTTGGAAATGTCCCTGCTCCTTGCAGGGGGGTTGGACTAGACGACCTTTAAATGTCCCTTCCAACCCAAGCTATTCTATGATTCTATTTACCATAAACCCTTCTCATGGAAGAATGTACTAAGATGCAATGAAAGACCAGACATTTACAAACGTTGTGAAGGTATCCACAAAATCACTAGCTGCAGACTACACGACTGTATATGACCACTGCCTTTCCTGATCTTTCTCCTCTTGACAAGAAATTCCTAGTATGGTTTCTGGCACTCTCTTTAAAATAAAATAACACAAAATAAAATAAAATAAAATAAATCCATCTCTGACATCAGATACTGAAAACATCAAACACAAAGAACAAAACCTCTCACTACAAAAAAACCCAACCAAGCACTGCTTTAAAGATTGTTGTACAATGACCTAGTGAAGGAATGTCCAGTAGCTTTGTTTTGCTGTGCCTCAAACTACTAGTCATCTTCCCATACGGTGCTGTCAGATTCAATTGCTCCGTGTTTCAAAAGATTTTAAAACCAGTGAGTAACAGTTACTTTAAGGGAAAAGAAAAAGAACCACAATGACTGTTATTACAGTATTGAGTCCAATTGAATGGAAAAAAAAAACCAGCTCAGTCTTTTAACTACCTTCATTTAATTTATTTAGCTTGAAAAACAGCAGAAATTACTGATTATTCAAGCTATTACTATTAGTTTCTCACTGAGGGAACCAAGCAGTTTCCATCAGAAATTGTTTTACATAAAACAAACAAAAAGGAGCATAGTGGAGGGACAACACCTTAGCCCTGCTACTTTCTAACTCAAGAAGGGGTAAGAACCTGTGACCTAAGAAACACACCAT